>NC_084517.1:18566425-19780175 GCF_024500385.1 Phyllopteryx taeniolatus
GCAGGGTGTCTAGTGCCTCGTTCTTGGCGTGCTTCAGTAGGTCTGCCTGGCCCTGCCACCACACAAAATAAATTACATTCAAATCTGATTCCTCAAGACAAAATGCTTTCACCAAAACAGCAAACAGGTATTCTGTTTAGATTGATTTATGTACTGTGATCTGTAACAACACAAAGAATAATCAGCAAGGCATCAACGCCATGCATCTAGCATGTACACAAACCCATGTTACATAGACTATAAGTTACTATTTAGTAGTCTATTTACTCACCATGCACAAACTAACTTTACATGAGGATAATCAATAGTAATTAGCCAACACAAACTAGCACACATTATCAGCATCATACATGGGCAAATAAATATGTACACAAATAGTACAAGTCACATTTTGCATCAACATACAATAATAAATGTTAGGGAATACAGGCAAATTGTACCGGCAAAGTCGGGGGGGGAAAAAAAAACCAAAAAAAAAAACATGCTTTCAGTTTCACTTTGACAATGCATGACCACTGACAAAAAACAACTTTTTTTTAAAGTTCAAATAGATCCAATTATTAATCACTGAAAAATGAGCAGGCGGCACGGTGGACGACTGGTTAGAGCAGCTGCCTCACAGTTCACAGTTGAAAAATGACCAATGTTTTGAACCATGTTGCAATGTTAACAACAGTGAAGGAAAAATGCTGAATCTGTACCACAATGTGGCGTTCTTCCTTAGCCCATGCACAAAATTGGATTCAAATCTTTTTGGGTAGTTTTGTGTACTGTCATCCTGCAAACACACTGTCAGAAGTTACTTTGTTAGGGCATTACCAATCAAATGCACAAGGCGGCAGTGTATCACCACTTTCACAAAGGCCCCAGCTTTTCTCCAGTGCACTCAGGAGCCCATAATGTCCTACGACATTTCTGCTGTTTGCTGCCATACGCGGAGGAAAGTGTTGGAAGAGCTCCTCTGCAGACACGGCTTCGTGTGCACATGAACCTTCTGAACTTGAAGGGGACGCAATCAAAATGTACTTTTTAATGGCTTATACACAAATCTCCGGGGTTCCTGCACAACCATCAAGTTTGAAATTCAACAACTGAATAAATCTTTTATGATCTATTTCTGAAAATGTATCAGTGAGCAAGCCGTTCTGCACTTCTGTCATATGGTTACGTAACAGTGGGGCTAATTTACATAATGACAACCCCGACATGACTTTTCTCAGCCCGACGTGATCAGCCAGGATCCAGAGCCACTTTCAAGACTGTCATCATTGTCTGAAACACTATCATCCAGAAACACTCAAACCCCCCTCAAATGTATCACACCTATGTTTAGCTGGATGCACAGAATCACTTTAGCTAACATGTTGTATTTTTTGTCAATGTTTTTTTTTAATTTATTTTTTTTATAAGTGTCTGCTTATAGGGGGGGCCGTGAGAGAGCAACCGTAGGTACTTGAAATGTCGACAATGTCTTTTTTTAAACAAGATGTCACCACAGAGCCACCAAAGATTAAAATATGCAACGTTTAGGCTTCGTCAACTATAAAGAAAACAAAATTTGTTCAGCTTCAAACAATCATGTCATCAAACCGTGGTCACGTTCGTTAGCGTGGCACACGCAGGTGGTCACTTTGCTGATGCGCCACATACACACAGTGTAGCGAATGAACCGCTGCCTCCAGGAGTTAAAAGGTGGCAGACACTTGCTCCCAAACCCCCCATACGCACAATCTGGGGTCTCAAAGACGCTTGCCTGTTCAAGCCCGTAACGCCACCTCTGCACGCCATGGTAACAATTGTACTTAAAGTCTCGACCCTTGAGGTATTTTTGATGAAAGCGTGTCACAGATGCCTTGGAATTGCTTTAACTAGCGTGGGAAAGCTTAAGACAGAACGTCTCCTTTAAAAGACAGCCACATGTTGCGTCATCCTGAAAGCACCCCCCTCCGTTTCCTGCGAGCTCCAAACTGTCAGTCTGCACATTTTCGCCTCCCACTGAACTTCACTCGGCACCGGCCCGCCGCGCTTGACAGTCAAGCGTCCCAGCCAAGCCGACCCGCTCACCACATGTCAAAACGGCATGTAAAGATAAAGGTGGCCCTTGGAATGGAGACTCCCTGACACAAGAGCTTGAATAAATCAGATGTTTGGAAAAACACAAATTACGTAAGTCGTGACTCAGCGGGCATGAAATGAGACAGCGACAAGCTTTGCTTCCGGACAGCGACAAAGACACGCTTACTTGGGTGTGTTCGGCATGCGGCAATCCACGGGGGGCTAAGCCCGAGTAGCTAGCAAAATCCCCCCACTTTATCCTCAATAATTCCCTAATCCCCCCTCCTTGTTTGTCTAAATCAGACCCTCTCCTTAATAGAGGCTGGGTGTTAAGTCATTGTCACAATAATGGTGAATGTTCTTAAAAATAGAGCAAAATTACATTAAAAAAATCGTCCACGCCTTTGAAGACCCTGTAAAGTGAATTCAGAGTATGTGTTTGAAGATAATTGCTGAAAATATGCAACGACTGAGAACTACGTAGTACTGAAAATTGTGCAGCTTGAGCATTAAACTGAGTTTTCCAGTATTTTTGGACATGGCTAAAACGGCGCCCAGTGACACACAGAGTCCCCGCTATATTGGAACTGAGCACCATCGTTGGCATCAGCGGTTATCCAGTGCAAATGCGATGTTGCAGTTAGCTTGCTAGCTATGCCCCGAAAAAGCATTTTCCCTTTAGATCAGGGGTGTCAAACAAATTTTTGTCACGGGCCACATCGTAGTTATGACTTCCCTCGGAGGGCCGCTACAACTGTGAACCCATATAAATGAAAGATTACTTCCTATTCTGTGATTACATACAGTATACAGAAAACATTGATGAATAGCCAGTTTTTAAATCAGAAGCCTATAAAAACATGTTTTTCAACGATTACATTTCTTTTCAAAGGGGGATTGGTAACAAAAAAATGCTTGCAAATATCTCAATGGTATTACACCAGAACACAAAGAGCAATTTTGATGTGCTTTTGTGGGCCACATAAAATGATGTGGAGGGCCGGATCTGGCCCCCGGGCCACCAGTTTGACACCTGTGCTTTAGATAGACCAGTGTCGTGACCGCTGTAGAGCGCCTCGTCGTCATCCAAAAGTGCGCGCACCATCACGCAGAGAAGGTGGAAGAGCAGGGTAAAACAAATTAAAATATTTGTTGTGCGCTTCCAGTATGACTCCCCAAAAAGTCTCAGAAGTCATGCTGTGAAACAAGCAGGAAGTCTGCCATTTTGGTTTGAATTTGCCATTTTACGTTCATTTCCAGGAACTCTTCAAAAGCAAACTTGTCGTAGTGAGTAGTCTAATTGCTACTAAATTCCAACCACGTACACAAGACATTTGGGACAATCTAAATTGTGAAAATGATTTTGTTTCTCTCATTGTGTGCAGGCGAAGCATAGCGGTGAAGTATCTTAATTCCACAAGGTCACATTAAAAATTCAGCCCTCAAAGCCAGTTTCACTTAGCAACATGAAATTATGTAAGTGTGTCTATCACGAGTGAGCACCTTGAGGACGGTGATGTTCCAGGCGTAGCTCTCCATGGCCTTCTGCAGTTTGCGACCCTTCAGGCCCTCCTTTGCGCCGATGCGATGCAGGTCCTCGTGGAAGTCCAGACCTGCACACGTAAGGAGGTCCATAGTCACTATCGAACGCACACAGTAAAACAAGAGCCAACGAGCTCCATGACACCGTTCGTAAGTATTTGTCACGTTTTTCTAGAAGATTCGGCCCCGATAGCCAGCTTCACCTAGCGACTTGGAATTTGAGTATATTTCTTCAGTATATTGCTAACTGCAACTTTTCAGTATTAATCATCAGTATAGTACAGCACCACTGCGAATTACAACTCCAACAACTTGTCATAAAGCGCAGAATATCTCTTAGATATCCATTTGAATGACAGATGACATGTCAAAATGGGTTTAAGGCAGATCTGATCCGGTGTCGTTAATGAACGTGGCTACACCGACAAGTGACAAGAGACAAGAGTAAGCTGGTCACCAGTGAGCCTCCTTAAGAATTTATCCTGCTCATTAAATGTCACACACGTTCCAGTCCCTTCAAGCGCGTCACCGCAGCAATGCTTCGACATCAGGGTGAGAGGTACGTTTGTCCGTGAAGAAACACCCAGTCGAAGACGGAGGCTACGTGGAGACAGATTACATCCCAGAATATGATCACGGGGTTTATGAGCTGCCCAACAATGACCTTAATAAAAGGCAAATGGAGAGCGGGACATCTTTATCCCTCGGATTTCCGTGTTAATGGAATCGTCATTAAGTGGCCTCAAACCAGACCGATTAGGAGGCGAGGTGGGGGTGGTCTTGCCAGTGGGCATTAATAAATCAGTGAGGACTAAACCCACACAGTGAACTGTAATCCCCCAAAAGGACGGCCTGACTGACACCCGAACGCCTCACGGATGACTCACCGGCCACTCCATTAGGTACACCTGCATCCTCAGCTCCGCTGTTGGACCCCAAGAGACGAGATCGTTGTAGTAGAACATGAGGTGCAGGTGTCCAGAGATGCGTGGTGAATTGCCAGCAGGGATGTGAAAATTTTTTTTCTTTGAGGGCCACATCGAGAAAAAAAACGGAAGCTGCGAGGGTCACTAAACACATTAAAACCAATCCATCAAGCAATTATATTTTGTAAAAACTGGTACATCACAGCTCAGTTCAGGATGATAAGACAAACAGTTTTAGGATTTGGGGAATATATAAGGGTCATTTTCATATAATTTGATCACTAACGGAAGAAATACTAAAAAAAGAAAAGAACTAAGGCACCAGGCAAAGATTACATAGCCACGGTTTCCTTCCTTGTTTCTTCCATGTGTCACAAAAATGTGTTATTTTGAAATAATTTTCTTGTATATGCCGCAGGCAACTAAAAAAGGGACAGCATGTCACAAGTTGCCCACAGGCCTTGGTTTGAACACCAACGATTTCCAGGGTGCCACTGAGGAGGATTTACAGTGCAGTACAAATCAATGACACAACACACTGCCAACTTTGACCTTGGGTGACACTCCGCAGGACCGTTTAAGCGAGAGACGGATGGCCCCTATCGCAATGTGTGTAATTGGTCTTTAAAGCCATAAACATCATCTCATGCGGCGAGGCATCCGAGGTTTATGTCACAATGATGCTTTTCTCCTTCATTAAATCAGGCCTTTGAGCTAAGCTAAGCGGCGGCGTGAGGCAGACCGGCTTGAGCACGCCGGAAGTTAGCAGCCCTCAATAGGGAGCGTATGATACTAAGAATTGTTTTGGATTCGTAGGGAAATGTTACTACCGCCACAAAAGACACAAAATATATCGTTAATGTGTGCGTTCCTCTCTACTGTAAAAACAAATCAGAATAGCAAACCTGCCTTCCTGGTTATTGGTGGTAGAGATAAAGTATGTTTCTATTTAAAAACATGTTTACTGCTAACTAGGAAAAACAACAATTTCATGGTAACATAAACATATTTTAAATTGGGAACGAAATGTAAAAAAGTTAAATCATGAAAATCAAAAATTGTTTTTAAATGACAATATTTTTAAATCGAAGAAAAATATAACAAAGAGAACTGATAATGATATATTTTGCAAATCATTATTCGGACAACAGAATAAAAATATACTTGAAAATAATGGAAAAAATATTATGGAAAAAAAAAAATCTCATTGGGAAATCATTGATATTTTGTCAAATCCTGCATTGTGAAAACATGACCAAATCAATACATGTATTTAAAATTTGTAACAGATATGGATTCAAATCATCTTTTCAAACTCTTATGACATCACTTTTGAGAAATAAAAATATTTCCAGGAAATATCTTTAATATCTTTCTCATTAAGGCAAAATTTGAGCTCTAGCCGCACGCACATACGCACGCACGCACACACACACACAGGTAGCATCTGGTGGAGCCCCAGTGTGCAACTCAGCTGTCTGGCCTCCCGTTAAAAGTGGGAGTGATGGGCAGCAATCACTTGTGCCTTTGGGGAGATAAATCATCCAACACCTCACCATTCTCATCAACACGTCACTGCTCTACTGGCCAAATTAAACAGAAACGTCAATAACCACAGACCACAACATGCAGAGACAAAGTCATGATTGCTGGAAGGACAATTCAGCACTTGATGTAAATTTGTATTTTTAATAATGCATGCTGACTGTTCTGGCCGAACAATAGTGTAATTGTTTACCTCGTGATTGTTATCAGGCGCTGTGAATGAAGGCTGTGTTTAAAAACGTCCTACTTTTAAATAGAATCAAGCTCAGAATGCCACTGAGGGATGAATGACTTTGCATCCCCGAAGAATATTTCTTTGTTTCCTCTTGATAGTTTATACAATGTACGCTGTATTGCAGAGAATAGTAGACATCCTGAATGGTCCTCGGTCAGATGCTAACATAAAAATGTAGCTGCATCAACACACGCTTGAGGCACGAATGATGCCACAGTTTCAAAGTTACTGTACATACGTGCAAAGTTTCAGGGATGAATTTTTATTGATGGACGGAGGGCAGAAAGCGTGGTGTTGAGAGGTGATAAGGACAACATAATAAAAATATACTTGAAAATAATGGAAAAAATATTATGGAAAAAAAAAAATCTCATTGGGAAATCATTGATATTTTGTCAAATCCTGCATTGTGAAAATCCTGCATTATGCGCATCTCCTCTGCAGCCTGAAGAGGCAGAAAATTATGCGGGGGCATAATGACAAAAACACACAAACAAACAAACAAAAAATGGTAATGTACCATAACTGTGTAACTATGTTTTCTTCCCACCGTTTTTGAAAATTTCATTTAATTTGATAAATAATACGTAATAAGACATAATAAAATGGTTGTGCACCAAATTTAAATCCTTTTTTTTTCATTTTTTTTATTTAGTAATTAGCATTACTTGTTGGAACAGCTACAGAACATGTACAGTGCACTGACTTTTTCATTGTAATTGGTCTGGAGCCCGTTTAGGCAGCAAACAACTGTATTTGGGCCTTACTCCATTTCCTTTGCTGACCGTTGCATCGAGCGGCAGCAGCAACACAACCAACAAACGATTGTTTTCGCAGCATCTTCCTCTCCCGAGTCTGCGGTGACACTTTCAAGCTGTGCTTACCTCCACACTCATCCCCTTTGAAGAGGTCGGCGGCACTCCAGGGGCGCGGGCAGAGCACGATACGCACGGGTGACGGCGGGGGACCGGGACTCGGCACAGGGGGCTTAAATCGTTTTTGGGAACATGTAAATATTGGGTCAGAAGGAGGTCTTCTGGATCAGTTTGGGCTTTTGATAAATAAACAATAGTCAATTACATCACAGCCATCTCCTTTCTCTATGTACTGTACGAAATGGAAAAGTAATCGATTAATTGTTTGCATGTGGAAGAGCGGAAGTGAGTGCACTCAACTAGCTTGCTATCGAAGTAAGTATGATACGAGCTATGGGAAGCTGTGCTACGTCCGGGCAGACCTCGAAGACGATGCTGCCATCCAAACAGGAGTTCAGAACAGTCAGAAATGTTAGCTGATTGTGAATTTTGCCACATGATCCAGCGAGGAAATATAATCAAACTCCTATCTCATCCAATGTCTACCTCACTCCTTCCGTCCAAGGTCGTAACATATGCGCCAATCACATTCAATTAAAGAAAAATATTTTGGTCAAAATGAAACATTTCAGTTGGGTGCCCTGCTGTAAATTTAAATTACAGAAAAGAAAATACATTTAAGCATGAATATGAATGAGAAAGTTCACTTGAAACGAGCAAAGTAATATTTTTCAACATTTTGAATTAAAAAAAAGTAACGAGTGACATCTTTGTTATACTTTTTTCAGTGTCGTCACAATAAGCGGCATAGAAGATAGATGGATTCCTTCCTATAAAACCAAAGTATATTATATGGATAGAAAATATAAAAAATATTATGGTTTAAAAAAAAACTACTATTTTCATCTGACATTTTTTATTGTTAATTTGTGGGATTACTCCAAAAATACTTGCTGGAAGGGTGTCCCATGGGCCAAGAAAGAACTGATTGAAGATCTATGACTTAATTATAACATTTCTACATTTGACTTATATTCTGAGTCATTCAGCGTAATGCAGGAGGTGGTTAACGATGACTCCTGATTGCCATTCCACGTGTTGCTATCATAACCACATTCTAGCAATAGTTGCTAGCGCTATGACACACGTCTATCGTCCATGAAGTGTAGCTGCTGCTTTAATAAGGTTGTTTCAGCTGTTCCTTGCGTTTAAGTGTGGCTCAAGACTTCTGAAGCGGTTCCTCTCCAGATGTCGTATTAATGTCAACTGTGTAGCTGAAGCCTTTAGATCAGAAATAAAAAAATATAAAAGACACTCCTGAAGAGCTTTTCATCCTCCCCACACACCAGCACCGCTATTCATTTCTCCACTCTCCAAAAAATAGGCCAGTGGTCTCTTCCCTCCGCTGCGGCCACTTCTTTGATCTGTGCATTGTGTTCACCTACCCACTGACGTGATCAACACTCAACGCTGACTCACGCGCACGAATTGCCGTTGACAACGGCCGTCGTCGTTAGGGGGAGTAGATACGCTGCGAGGACAAAAGGCGCCGGACAGGACGTGAAAATGAACAAGTAAATCCGATGTTGTTCACATCTATTTGCAGCTTGTCAGTGATGTTAACCGGGCTTGCCATCTCCGGTCTCGTTCTAGTTTCAACGGGGTTCTTCCACAACAAACTCATGCATTTACTGTATACGATTGCACAAAAAGATTTTCAGGGAAAACTAAAGCGGGACATAACAACATTAGGTCTAATTTGAGCATTTTTCCTCCCTTCTGATCAAAATTACCCACGACTTGATTATCGGATGTCTCTCAAAGATTATCTTGAGTGATTATCCTGTTGTGTGGGGTGTTTTAAGATTGAGGTTTTTTTATCCTCCAATCAAAATCAGCAAAGGCCTGATTATTGGATGTCTCTAAAAAAGATTATCTTGAGTGATTATACTGTTGTGTGGGGTGTCTAAAGACTGATTGTTTTTAGGGCACCATTGTAAACAAAATTATAAGCAGCCATTTAAATTACATTAATATTATATGACTATTTCAAACAACATTGACAAAAAAAACATGTCTACAGCCTGCATCAATATTTCCACATTATTAAAGTGTGCTGACATTACGAGCTAACTCATTTTAGCAATTCCAATTTGGGTCTCTTGGATGATTATGAGGGTAAATCCTCCTGGCGGCCCTCTTCCCTCCACCGAGCAGGAACATGTTGCCAACATGATGACCACTTTTGACATTGTCGCAAGTCCTTTTTTATTTCAAAATAGTCGCTAGAAGGGTCAAAACAGTCACTAAATATAGGAACAATATCACTAAGTCGGTAAACACTGAAGACAAGTTGATGTTCTTGCTCACTGGTACCGCCCACAGACGGAATGCCCTGTGGTACCGTGCTCCCTCTCACGGGTCAGTCTTGGTGCTGTGACATCTCGTTTGTGGGAGGAGACTCGTGATTGTCAGTGGAGATATGTTTATCTGTGTGGTGCACTGTGTTGGCCATTTCCAGTACAACACACACTAAAAGTGGAGTAAACACATGCATTAAGCTTTTTTTTTTTTTTTTTCTTTGTCATATGTGGGATCTCTGACATTTTCAAAATCGTTTAAGATGCTATAAAGGCGTATGCTTAATACTTATAATGTACACTAGCAGTTGAATTAAGAATTTACATGCAAAAACAATGGAGGAGGAGGCTATTTTTGGCCACCCTTACTTAAGATTGTGTCCTATCGTTTCACTTTCAGTTTCCTTTTTTACCCAATTAAGGCACGACGTTGCTAAGTGAGTTTGTCCTTGGGTTGAGCGCCTGGCATCTTGAAAGTGAGAATCCTCCTTCATTGCGCCTCGCTTCTTGGTGCTGCTGCCGCTTGTTTATGGCTTAAGTGTCATTAGTTGCTAGCAGTTACAAAATGCATAGCAAACTGCGGTGAAATACAAGTGAATGCCCTTTATTTTGTCTTCTGTCTTTCATTTGCATTCGTACCTGCACGCTGTGCTTGCACCAGCTTGGAGTAGACCACGTCAGCCGACTCGATCAGTGTTCTGCTGGTTTGGATCATCTAGCAGACAAAGAGGATACAATGTCATGTTTTTTCTTTGGTACAACAAAAAATGCTCATACTTCAATGTGCCCCACTGCATGTTAACCATTTATTCTTATATAGTTTGTGAATTTGTATTTTTTTTTTTTAAATATTACAGAACAAAGAAAAGATATAAACCAGACCCATTTTTTAGACGTTTATTTTTTTTAAAGTTCTAAACATTACACCGGTCAATTTGACTCACAACGCAACAGTAGAGTGAGTCAGCAGCCAGTTGCAGCAGCTCTGACTCACGTTCTCATTTCTTGTTTCTTTTTCCTTTATTGTATTTCTCCCCCTTAACAATTTATTTATTTTTTTGGGTCCAAGATGTATTGTTGGAGAGTATCGACGCTATCACTTTTTTTTTCCTCTCATTTCCGATGTCTCATCTACAACATCCTGCCGGCATCCCAGACAGAACCCACACAAGTACCAGTAGAATAAGCAACTCCACACACGAAGGCCCGAGGCCACAATTGAACCCAGCAATCTTCTGATTGCTGTCTATACAGAGATCTCCAGGCTTCCTGCGTGCTACCCCCTCCAAAAAAAAGCAACTGGAGCATGAGAACTGCTCTGACAGCGCCAAGCCTCCAAATTCAAAGAAGTTAGGGTAGATTATTTGGAGGGAGGAAGAGGAATACGCCCTAAGTCACCAAAGTTGAACACATTCCATTTCAGTCTCCGGTTGACTAAAATGTTGTTGCCACAGATGTAGCAATGAATGTTTACCCATTACTTACCATGTCGTAGGCGTTGAGCACCTTGCGCAGCAGCTCGGGCACCAGACCCTCAGCTTCCATGGTGGGGTAGGTCTCGCTAAGGTCTACTGTCACCCGCAGAGAGCGCTCGCTGTTCATCAGCCAGGTGGACACGGTCAAGATGCACTGCTTCATGTTGGCGGCCGGCGTCAGCCCGCAGAGCTCCTTGAAGGACACCATGGCATTCTGGGAAGAGAAGAACAAATGGTGCATTCAATTGATATCTTTGTCCTTGTGATTGTGAGCCAAAAACTACAGAATTCCTCTAAAGCTAATGCACTTAGCATAAGTGATAGTGTTCCAAATGTCTTTGAAGGAGACAACATAATGACAGGACACAAACAGGACAAGAGAGCGCTGCGTGTTTGTCTAACGGCGACAGTAAAATGACGGCTTGTCTTCAACTCAGGCTGCTGCTGTTGCTTGGAGCCTCTTCAGAACAAGCACATTAGTCATTCCTGTTTGGCTTCATTCGCTGTTATTCCGTTATTATTACAAATCGCCTTCATTTTCTATTATTCCGTTAATATTACATTACAAATAAGCTTCATTAAAGCAGACCGATGCTTCCTCTCGTTGACAGTTAGCTAAATGTAATTTTTTTCTTAACGAGATAATCATTATTGTGGTTATGCAAGGAACATTTATTTGTATCACTCGACCTTGAGCGGGCCGACGTCATGTTTTTGGCGTGTTTGTGTCTGGTTTTTTCTTTGGTTTTTTTTTGTGGCTCAAAACTGGGTGTTAGGAGAACAGCATGAAAATAGAAGAACGTACGAGTCTCTTTGAAATTGTGTTTTTTCACTTCTTCCAAAAGATGAAGCAAAGGTCAAAGCCAAAAGGTAAACAGAACTGCATCGTGTCTTGTTGCATGCATCGATTAGCATTATCCAACAGCGTTAGCATAAGAAGACATCTAGGAAATGACATAGTAAGTCAAATTTTCAGTCAATTTTTCAATTGTTTTTGGTTTTTCCAAAGATTTTTGTTTTATTCAAAATTGGAACAAATGGTTTGAAATTAAATTCTAATTCTTTTTTCTCCAATCTTTCTGGATGTGTTATCGATGCCTTAATAATATTCCGTCTTGATTTTGGCACACAATACTAAATATATCACACCGTCTTTGTGGGCATGCCATCAGTCACCTAGATTTAAATCACAGACAAAGACAAGGCGAGTCGATGAATGGAGGCCTGCAAGCAAATAAACTTAGAGCGAACAAGGCCGTGTTGGTATTTAAGAAGCAGTCCATGCTCGTGCACTGTGGGAACCGTCTGTCTCCCCGGGCTGGACTTGAAGAAAAATCCGGTCCACATCCCAAGAGGACGTGCTGTGTCACTGAGTCACCTTTGCAGTGGCCCGGGGAATGATGATGGCACCATCTGTATGCTGAACCTCGATCACGATGAACACCTCAAGTAGCACAGAGCGCAAATAAAAAGGGAAGAGGGACCAGGACCGGTGCATAATTACATGAGCCGCCATGTTTATGCATGTCCCAGTGCGCTCATAGCGCTTCATTTATTTGCACTCATTTTGCTGTGTGTATTTGTTTTCGTTCATAGCTGTTGCGCAATAAAAGGCCAAAGTGCTGTTGCAAAACCCAACAAGAGGCTTGTGTTTTTAATTACGCCCCTCCCCGCTCTCCACTTAACTCCCCTTCCCACATTTCCGCAATGGAAGCTTTGTGTCCCGCGTACAACTCTTCTTTTGTTTCTATTCCTATGTATCCCCCGCCCTGCTCCTTAATGGAGAAATTGCATGGCGAGGAGGTGGATGTCAGATCAGCCTAAAAGAGAACACTGTTTACATTTAGTGAAAGGCTGCCAAATCGCCACAATCGTCCCTCAACTGTGAACATGATGAGCTATCTATACATTGGACAGTTGTCCAATGAGTCGACCTCATCATTCTCAAACTTCAATACGAGGGTTTGTCTTCTTTTAGTGCCACCTACTAAATTGGAGGAGTAGTGCGTTTACTCCCGTTGGTTTTCCCCGCATTGGCAGTTGCAGAATGTGCCCAGAACTCAAAGAGTTCCCGGTGCTTTTGGTCAAAATAAGTCACAATTGCAACTCAATCGGTTACAATTGGTGCTGATTTGAAAATGATCGCTTTGGGGCGACCAGTAACGGGTGTTGGTGATGTTTTTTGTTATGAATTAGGCACATCTGGGTTGTTTACTGCTTTGTTTTCCACTGGAAGAAACAGTTAAATAAGTATAAGTCATAACAAAACACACAGAAAAAGCACGTAGGAAAAAAGAAAGCGCTACAATTGTTTTTTTTAAATGTTACTGGTTATTATTCAAAGCAGACCGCCTGGAAGTTTTGCTACTTGAACAAAACAAGCTTAGTGCTGTAATAAAATGTGTTTGTAACAGTTAGCTGCTACTTTAAGCATGATGTGCCATCAGAGGGTTCTCATTTTGTGCAAAAAAAAAAAGAAAAAGATAATATCTTTTTCTGTTTCAGATATAATCTTTGCTTTACAATTTCACTGAAGAAACCCCTTCAGACAAGTGGTGGTTGATGCCATCTGGGTTGCTGGCTGACGGCCCGGCGGCCCAATCCAGATCCAAGTAGCAGGCTCCACACAACTGGCCACTACAAAGCTTTCGCCAGCGCATTTTTTAGTCTTGTTTTTTACATTTAAAAGGCATTTTCTTTTATTTATTGTGCGTGAGGATCTTTTCAACTTCTCCTCGACTTTTATCTCCATTTCAAAAAGACATTTCCATTTCAAAAGGAAATGCAGAATTCGGTTTTGTGGGTATAATCGGAGGCAAGTGTTGTTTGATTGGGTTAAACTGTCGAGCCACAAACTACTGCTAATTTCCAGATAAGAAACAAAGACTGAGTCAGTGATAAATGTAATGCCATAACGCATAATGCTGTGCCATACAACAATACAAGACAGTATTTCTGACCTGTAGCAATGGAGACATTTACTTTATTAGTCAAATTTAGACAACGGAGGAGTTTTAAAGTAGTTCTCCGAATGCCTAGCAACACAAACTTCCCCCCCCCCACGCGATAATTGTCCCTCATTAATGATTACACTATTCATACACCGACTAATTGCATACCATTGTCACAGTATTGCTGCTCTCTTACACAACATTAATGGAGCACAATTAGACACAAGGCTTTGTCCACAATGGAGAAGTGAAGTTCGGTGAGAACACTTCAAATCAAGTTGGAAGCATATGGTGTACTTAGTAAGGATGGAAATTTGTCACTGTCTGGCTTAATATATCAGTTAAAATAATGGATTTTATTTTTTTTTCAATTAGGACATTTCCGAGACGTTAATGCTGATGATGGCTCACTCCTCGGACATGATTTATTATTTAGTTATTTGCCACCTGCTGTATTACAATGGATGGGATGATAAGACGAAGCAAAGTGGTGGGCAAAGAAGACATTCTGCATAAATGTGTCCTGTGCTCAGTGTGACAGAAATTAGAAGTATATCCTTACCTGTACATTTTCTCTGAGGTCTGTGGCTTCCCTAAGGGGTTGGGTCGATGCTCTGAAGAGTTCGTCCACCACCTTGATCCCTGTGGTCTTAGTGTTGGTGTATTCCCGGGCCTTGCGACCCTTCCTGACAGAAATTCCTCTCTTATGGGCTTTTCCTCCTCCTCGTCTGTTTGTGATGGCCACGTGGACAAAGAGTGTGGTGTTGGGTAGGAACTCCCCTGTCAGAGATTGTAGGGGGACATGCCTGTAGCCGGGCTGCAGGCACTCGAACGGGATGGTGTACTGGCCAATGAACTCATCTCCAATGTAGTCATCATCCAGCACCACAAAGCGCAGGACCGCCAGTTCGGGCAAGTTGATCTGGAATTCAAAACTCTCCTCAAAAATGGGGTTGTCGCCATTTTGTGACACGGTTTTGGTTCTTTGCTCAGCACAATCAGCCGGGATGCCATGAATCTCCACGTATATGTAAGGTTCCACCACGTCACCCTTGGCCGCAGAGCCACGAGGCTTGGGTAGGTTCTGCCCGCTGATGAGCTTAATGTGAAGTAGCTGGGCAGAAACCCCTGGCAGGGAATCCCGAGCATTGGCACTGAAATAGGACACCTCCTCCCTCATGATGGCTGGCCGCAACACGTAGCCACAGTTGCCATTTTGTCTGAACCAGCCAAGGTTGAGGTCCATCATCAGGCCAGGTGTTTGGTAGTTCATGGCCACAATCTGGCAGCCACACTTCCAGAAATCTTGGGGGTTCATGTTGCTTGCATCAATCCTCATCGGGGTGGGGTACACTCGAGAGAGAAAGCGCTTGTTGTAGCAGACAAATTCCTCTGGAAACTCATTGGCGAACCTGTTTGCATCAACCTCATTGAAGGAGCAAATCTCCCAATATTTTTGGTCCCGTTTTGATGTGTCAAAGTCCCTGAACTGGACTGATTTACAGAGTGACACAAGATCAGACAGCTCCTTGCACAGACGGAGTTTTTTACAACCCAAGCCATTTAGCTGGTCCCTGTCATCTACTCCTACTCTTCTGGACATTTCTAGACCCTCTTCCTCCTCTGTCACATCACCCTCAGGGTCTGTGGAGCTCAGCTCTAGCCTCTTGCCCTTGAGGAGGATTTTACCTTTGAGTTTCTCAGGAGTGGGTAGGTAGTTTTCTTCTTTGTTGGGGGAATCCACATATAGTTTGTCTCCAAGAATCTTTTTCATGTGTTGGGCCATAACCCTTTGCTGAGGGATAGAGCAATGAGCCACTAAACAGAGAATCAAGGGATACTCAGAGCTCTCAAAGGCATATTGGTTGATGATATCCACGACCTTGGAGAACGCGAGCTGTGAGGCCACAGAACTACCGACATACACCACTGGTTCATTATCAGGACCATCCCAGACGATTACCTCTATGCTGCGACAACCCATCCTCAGAACACGGATGTAACTACTGATGTCGGATGAACCCCAGAAGTGGTCTTCCAGAAGGGAGGCATTATGTGAAGAGTTGATGTAGTAGTGGGACAAGGGCTGCGTCATGTCCTGGCACACACGTTTGTGCTGCGGGTCAAAGATGTGACACTCAGAGGAGAGGAGGTAGTGTGTAAAGCCATCAATGGAGAGGTAAATCCCTTCCCTGCCTTCGGCTGATGGCTCATATTTTAGAACCATATCTCTGCACATGTCCTCTGTTACACCTTCTACACCCTGCTCCACCTCTACAAATAACATCAGGTCTTTACAGTCCAAGTACTCCTTGTTGCTGGAGAACTGCATCAGCAAGAAGAAAATTTCTGGACGCGTACAGAGCTCACAGTAAGCCTCCACAAATGTGTCCATGTTAATTGCCTCACCGTATTGGTCTTTAGCTTTCTGGAGTTCTTTGAACTTGAGTTCTATCATCGCCTCTTTCATTCCGGGGTTGAGCCCCTTGATAATTTGAGTGGCCCTGAAAAGGTCAATGTGTCCGTCTTTTTCCATGTCTGCGAGCTCAAAGACTGAGCTAATCCAAGATGTCCTTACACTTGGTTGGGTGGGTTCTACCATGCCAACGGAGTGACGGCCATAAGAAACCAGATATCTCAGCCCCATCACCCAGGTGCTGACCACATCAGCTGTACTGGCAACCAAATCCAGTGACTCATAGTTGTCCCCATAGATGATCGAGAAGGCGCATTCATCTGGGAACTGATCAGACAGACCATTGCTGCGAAGGACTGGGGTCTTCTTCCCTAATCGGACCTCTTTAATGCTCTTAATCTCGAGCTTTGCCTTCTCTGAGTCCTTCTTGGAGGGCTCCCAGCGGAGCCAGTGCATGTCCGGATCCAGCAGAAAGTATCGGTTGTACATGCGCGAGTTGGAGCGCACCTTCTTCATCTCGCAGCCCTCCATCATAAAAGCCATGCATGCCGCCGTGCTGTTGATCTTCCGGTCACTCGGCATGGAACTGAAGGAGACTGTCTTTTTCCTCACCTGCCTCTGCTTGGACCCGTCCTGTAAATAAAAAAAGGGGGGGGGGGGGGGGAAATGTGTTTATTTTATAATGTATAATGGAGAAGACCGTATTTAGAATGCAGCATTTTTTTTAAATATTGTACTCTATATGGCTAAACCCACAGAATAGTAAAATATATAATCCAAATCATAAAACACAAGTCCCTATACCTGATATAATGAGAGCTCTGTAGTACACAATTTACAATGGGATGTTCAATCTCTATGGAGATGGTTAATGCTGTTGAGCACTCCTGACATTTACTGAAAACCTGGCTCATAAGCCTTATAGAAAACATCTCAAATCAGAATCAAGATAATGGAAAATGTGCTAAATTCCATGAAATATCAAGTAACAAGAAATCTCAGTTTATATTGCCAAGATTGAAGGCGATAAAACGTGAGACCAGTGTAAAACCTTTTCCACTGACAATTTAAAAACAATAAGCTAAAAAGGGCAGGTGGGGGTTACAAGGCTAAGGAGGACTACGTACAAGTATCTATATGTCTTAACACAGCCTCCTCCAGACAGCTGATGCGTGTACTGATCTGATGGATCGGCCCATAGAGCAAAGTTCAAATCAAGGCATAATGGAGCACTTCTGAACCATTCATCTTCCTCCTGACAATCTAGGGATGATGAGCCCCGTACATCATCCTGATTAATGAGCAACCCTCAGTGTGAAAAGTGAAAAAAAAAAAAGACATCATCATGGCTTTCTAATGTTGTCCTTGTCGGACGTCCCCTAGCTCCTCTTCCTCATTCTGCAGAGGTAGAAAAAGACGGATGGTAGGCCACATCCTGGTGACATTGGGACAACTCTTGATTGTTACATCTAAAGAATAATGATAAAAAAATAATAATCAAAGATTTTTTTTTAACTGGAATAGAATTCATCAGGATCTCAGTTTTGTGACCTAATTGTACATCATGCATTATTTAATCTGTATGTGGTTGCCATTTCAAGTGTTTAGAGCAGTCAGGAAATTAAATTCCTTTTTGACATTCGTAGCTTGTGTATATATATATCAAGGGCACGTGGGTAATGACGAGTGAAGACAAAGCAAGGAACTTGTTGATGACGTGGTCACTACAATCTCCTGGATCATGGAGTCTGTGTCTCCACACACCCTGACAGACGAAAGCGTCGTAGCTAAGCCTCGATGCACATCCAGCGTCAACAGTGACATGACATATCAAACAAATACAGATGCCACAAACACGTGCTTACAGTGTTTTTACTGCCAAAATATTCCCACCACCTTATTTGAATTAAGACCAGAACTCTGGATGTGCATCAGAATGAAATGTTTAACGTCTGTGGATCAGACCACCGTTTAACAAAATAAATCCATCTTGTTTTTGAGCTTGTAGGGTCTGCTTCTTTCACTCCTTCTTATAGTTATACATATTTCAAGTTTGGCAAGCTAGGAAAAACCTGTGTAATCTGGTGAATTTTATCAGTCCAACTTTCTTTTCTGCGTATTTGTAGTACGAACGCCTAGCTAAACATAACCTTCAGTCTTTAATTCATTGTTGGGTCCTGTTTGATCTGGTTATGATATACTGTAGAAGATCATTTAAACATACAATGATGGATCGGAGCTTCAGGTTAAATGTACAATATTGGACTACAGGAAGTAATTTTTTCAGAAATAGGATAGTGGTATTTTGGAATAAGCAGTTATAGCTAATGCTCCCTCACTGGCATTTTTTTCAGTCACATGGCTCAATTGTCCTTTGATTAATGCATGGATACGGGGGTAGGTAAGAAATGACAACGGCCCACCTCAATCCTCACTGGTCAAGCCTTAACAATGTATGTGTTATTTTGTTTTAATGTTAAATGTGAATGTTTGGGCGGCACGGTGGCCGACTGGTTAGAGCGTCAGCCTCACAGTTCTGAGGACCCGGGTTCAATCCCCGGCCCCGCCTGTGTGGAGTTTGCATGTTCTCCCCGTGCCTGCGTGGGTTTTCTCCGGGTACTCCGGTTTCCTCCCACATCCCAAAAACATGCATGAATTGGAGACTCTAAATTGCCCGTAGGCATGACTGCGAGTGCGAATGGTTGTTTGTTCCTATGTGCCCTGCGATTGGCTGGCAACCAGTTCAGGGTGTACCCCGCCTCCTGCCCGATGACAGCTGGGATAGGCTCCAGCACGCCCGCGACCCTAGTGAGGAGAAGCGGCTCAGAAAATGGATGGATGGATGGATGTGAATGTTTGTTGGTTGGCTAAACAATAAATACAAATGGATACTAGCACACTCGGAAGCACTCGCAAATTTGATCACGAGCAACTTTGAGATTCTGTGCACTAATCTAGTTAGTTGGAATCGAATTCCTTACAAGGTGAACCTTGTGAAGGTCACCATCTTTCACCCCAGCCAGGAGGTGAATTGTTATTTCCAATTGAGCTACCATTAACTAACAAAGATGCCTTGAACATTTGACTTCATTCGATGTGATGGCTGAGCAATGTGTTTCGATGCATCAACGCTAAAAGGTGTGGAGAAAGAGCAGATTTCGTGGTGGTTGTTTACGCTGTACGCCTCGCGCGGTTATCACTTGACTCAGTTCGGAAAACTCGACAGACGCGGCGACAGAAGCAGCGGGGAGTGAGAAAACAGGTACAGAAGGCGAGGAGCCCTCCAGAGTCACCCGGTCCTGCTGGCGCGATCAAATCGCATCAAGACATCAGAGCGTAAAAAAACAGTCACAATGAGCTTTGCTGTCCTGGAACGTGTAAAATGGGGACACAGATGAGGAATATATTTGATAGTACAAGACTCCAAATAACTGTAAAGGTCATCATCAGAACGTCACCACACCATTGACCCACCATGGAACCCGAGGCACAACCACACATCCCCTTAACGCCACCCCCCGCCATCTACCCACATTGACATGTGAATCCTGCCACATACAACCCAAGGCGGCCATCATTCAAACCCTAATCGACTGAACTCCCAAAAAACTGCATGGTCAGAGGCCTCTGTTGGTAGAGAGGAAGAAAGAGAGGTGACTGGGATCTATACTAACAATGTTTGCTTGCAACAGGGTGGGGGGGTAGGAAGGAGAAGTGACTGATGGAGACTGAGAAAGAGAGCGGGTTTAATGAGTTTAATAACTTGATTTGTTTTGATGTTTTAGACATGCTGTGCAACCTCAATGCCAATAAAGCAAATTAAATCACACTGAGGAGCAAAACCCATGTCGGGGGGAGGAGAGAGACATAATAAACACTTATGGTAGATGGTATGGCAGTTAAGCACGTATACTGGATTTTACATGAAGTAGTTTAATTCACGGGAGTGGATCTAAAGTCTACTCTAATGCAATATAAGATGACACAAATGTTAAGAAGATAAGCAGTTCCTGCTCAGACATGCACAACATTAAGGCTACACTATTCTGCTGAGTGCTTGAGCGCAGTTATCAAATATCTCTATATAATTAGTTGTTACCAAAAGGCCCACCATTTGCTTGCACGTTATGAAAATATCATTAAAAAAAACCAATAAAACAGGCTCTTTAGACTTTGTGCCGGAGTTTGACCCGAGAGTGCTCAACTTTCCTCAGTCAATTAATTCATGATTAAGAATTCTGTCATTTGTGTGGAATTTTTGACCTGTGTATATTGTGTGTTATGAGTAATTTTTCTTCCTTGGAAAACGGTCGGGGGCAGCGACAATCGGAAATGTTAAACCAGTTCAATATTCACACTTGCTAACTCTTATGCGTGTGGCCAATTTACAGACTCCCTGACTGTGACCTGAAACGGAACAACAGCCAATTAGGATATCATGTCTTCCAAGTCATTCACCACAATAAAAATGACGAGAAGAGTTTGATTTGTAATTGTAAATATTGAACAGGTTTAACATTTAGGATTGTTATCCCCGACGGTTTTCGGAGCAGAAGGGGAAGGAAAAATCACTCTTAACACCCCACACGATAGGATAATATTTTAGAGACATCCAATAATCGGGCCTTTGCTTTACAGTCTTGAATGCCTTGATGAGGTTTGGAAGGGAGTAAGAGAAGACAGCATAACAGCAAGTCGTCGGCCTTGTCACCATTTGTCACCCAAATCTGTCGCATGGGCAGACGTCTATTTTCTCAGTCATCTTAGCCGCACATTGTGCAGCGCATCCCTAACATCTTAGGCTGGTATATAATGTGTGAATAGCTGTTAGAGGTCTGGGAGGAAATGTAAAAAAAAACAATAATAATAATCATTTAAAAAAAAAAATGGTGTGACAAGAGAGTGTGGACATGCCTCAACACCCGCCCATTTCTTGCAGAGAATGAATTTACACTTCCATCCGGGCTATTTGATGCTAGGTCCCTTTGCCTGGAATACGAATCTCCCGTTTGCCTGTCACACTGTGTGTGCACGCCTAATAATTGGAAAGCCTCCAGAGCACTATGTAAAAGCAAAAGACAACGAGCAATCTCGCTAATTACCGGCCCGTCGAGAGAGTGGAGGTCAATGGTATCGAGCTGTCAAACCACACAAGGCAAACACGCAGTCCAACCTAGCTACTTAGCACAGTCACGGCGTCGGTGTCGAAGCGTCTGTTCACTCTCGCTGCCAGTCTTGTGGACGCCTGACACATTTATGAGCTTGGGCCATAAATCATACAGTGCGCTGTTTTTCTCTTTTGCATTTGAACAGTAGCAAAAGCACTCATACTCCCTACTTGAGCACAAGCCTGGTAAGAGTACTAGTACTGATTCAACTCCTAACATAACTTCTAAACATAAAACAAAGATAATAACACATTGTTTATTCAAAGCAACCAGATAGCTTTGCTTTAAAAAGGTCCATTTACCTCAATACTAACAAAAAATGCAGAATGCCACAGACGGGCTAACAAATAGGATCGGTGTCAAGGTGTTATAACCCTTTAAGCAACGGAAATTTGAACACAAACGGTGGACCAACATATAAACAATACTCACAGTCATATATTCTTTATCCCTTTGTGAGTAATGACTATTACTGCAGCCTACCGAGTCAGCTGTGAGACTATTCTTCGTGTACCGAACAAATTAAACTCGTATCTTAAGACCCCACTGTATGCTAATTTTTCCGATTACAGAGATAATTTTTTTTTTCAGTTATGTACAGATACCTGAAAAATCTAGTACAGTAAAAGTACAGTAACAAAGTAATTGTACTTCCCTCCCCTGCATTTGAATGCAGCACATCCATGGCCACGTTGGGCTCTCCTGTGGCCAGCCTATCACGCTTCCCTCGCCGTCCCTAGCTGCCACTCTTGTGCTTTTCCGCGACTTCCCGTTAGCAGTGGGGCCAATTATTTTCTAACCCCACAAACGCTGTCAGGTGAGTGCATGTGTGCACGAGCGCCGGCGTGTTGCTGAGCCCGGGGTTGAGTACGGTCAATTTCAAGACCTACTCAAGGTTGACTCTTATCAGCCTGGCGTCTCGGACTTTCACATGTTGCCAGCTGTGTTAAATCATAACAAGGGGAAGGCCCAAGGAAGAGCTTGTTTGTCTCCGAGTTGCCTTGCAATCCCCCTGCTGATGGTTCTCTCGCTAATTCAGCAGGGGATTTTTGAAGGTCGCTCATTTGCCTCCTCAATTGTCTGGGCGCCCACTTAATTAATGTGTCTCGTTGTCCCTAAAACACAACAAGACACTCCAGACCACAGGTTCCCAGAAGCAGCATGAGAAAAAGTTCACCATTGAATCTACTGCTGTTTACAAGTGAGATAAAGGAAGCAAGTAACTTGGCATGGAGAAGATTTCAACTTCACTTCAAGTAGCACTATGAATAAATACTTATTCTTATGTAAATGTTTAAGTAGCTAATGCAGAGTATCTGCAGATTTAAGGAAGCTAAACAAATTAAGAGAAGGTTAAGTGAGCTAATCAGGCCTAATTTGTGCATTTTTCCCCCTGTAATGAAGGTCAGTAGAGGCCAGATTATGAGAATTCTCAACCCCCCCAAAAAAAAAAAAAAGATCATAAGACCCCTATCTCACTGGCCTGGAGACTAGTTGGCGACCACTGGTTGCTGAGACATCTCCTGGAGTCTCACCGGGTCACCAGGGAGTTGTGGTGAAATGTTTGGAGACCTTCTGAAGAGTCCTTACATGCTCACTCTAGAGTAAAACCTTAATGTCGTTAATATTACAAAAAACTGCAATCAATCGTCACCAAAATGTATGTGGACATCTTTACTTATGCCCACTTCAACATCTGAAAACATTAGTTTTAGACTGCCACAACATTTCAAATTTTATGGACATTAAGCATTTTCCTCTCCATACAGTCATTACAGTATATAGAAAAACCTTAACGTCGGTTAATGTTACAAAACTTCAATCGATCGTCACCAGAATTTATTTGGACATCTCTATTAATGCCTGCTTCAACATTTGAAAATATTAGAACGATCGCCCTAATATTTTGCATTTTATAGGCGATAAAGAGTTTTCCTCATCATAGAGGACTGTGCCGGGGTCCGTGCTCCGGCGGCTGAGTGCGGAGAGCTGCCAAAGAAACTTCAGGACACGTCGCCGATTTGAAAGTTTCCTCAACAAAATAAAAGAATACTTTGGTCACAAAACTCTCAAATGGGTGGCGGGGAGCAAGCTGCACCTGCATGCAACAAGCACTGCATCTGCCGCACATGACTGTTTTTACTTTGATTATAATGTTTTTAGAATTGTGAGAAGCCAAAATTGAAATCACGATAAAAATTCAATTAATTGCCCCGCCCATACTTAAAATCTCCACTGTTTCATCTAAATCACGAGCTGTTATTGAAAATGTGTCTGCATTAATAAATTACAGATAGAAACTAATATCTCCTCTCTATAGGGAATCAATCAATATTAACATTTCATCTGCGTATTAAAAACTAACAAACACACACACAAACACATAATATACCTTATATATGTATTTAAAGAATACAGTAGATGGGGGATAGGGATCGGGCCAGACCGCAAATAGCGTAAATCTGTGGATAATTGACGCCCATAATAATTGCTTTGGGGGAAAAAAAGGAACAGAATACGCAGTATTCATAGTTTGTCACTACTTCGGGGGACTTAAGAAGCACTACTTTGTTTTACTTTGATACACGAGGCAGAACGACTACGTCTACAACTATCAGTGATACAGAATTGCTTTATTTTGATGCGGAAGCTTTTCAGCTGCAGGTTTTATTTTAAATATTTCCATAATTTTTAGTAAACAAGTACCGATAAATAAAACCGCATTTATGATTAACCTCATGGCTGAGTACCAATCCCCCCTCTCCGGCCTTCTACCGCTCAATGTTTAATACTCCCTCGTGGTCCAACAGTGTTTTCTCCTGCATTTATTATCACAGTGTTTTCCTAATTTGCCGAATGGTTTTCCAGGCACAGGCCACTGAATGTTTGCCAGAGATGTTGGAGAGCGAGATGTTCGCCCGAAGATTGCCGATCAAAGTGTTGACACGTGGCTTTTGTCATCTTTTATTTTGCCAGCCGCTCATTTGCATATCTTTTCACGTTATTGTCTGGTCTACCACTTCATCTTTTGGCTGTCACTCAAATATTTTGAGCTTTTGACTTTCATTCTCCCCGCTCTTGTTCACTGTGTCGCATTTTATATAAAAAGACCAAATTGATAAATTGATACTGGCGAACATTCAGTCAGGCATGGCATTGAAGGATGCTTCACTTCCTCAAACGAGGTAGCTGTAAAAATCTGTTCGATAAATTGCAATTTCTGCTTAAACCTTGAACGCATCATGAATATAAGCCAGTCAATTAACTATTTTCTTATTGTTAATCATTTGTCAGCATTGTGGAATGTGGTAGATCTTAAGTCACATCTTGATACAACCATCCATGCATTTTCTGAGCCGCTTCTCCTCACAAGGGTCGCGGGCGTGCTGGAGCCTATCCCTGCTATCATCGGGCAGGCGGCGGGGTACACCCTGAACTGGTTGTCAGCCAATCGCACGGCACATACAAACGAACAACCATTCGCACTCGCACATTCACACCTATGGGCAATTTAGAGTTTTCAATTAACCTACCATGCATGTTTTTGGGATGTGGGAGGAAACCGGAGTGCCCGGAGAAAACCCACGCAGGCACAGGGTGAACATGCAAACTCCACACAGGCAGGGCCGGGGATTGAACCCCGCTTCTCAGAACTGTGAGGCTGACGCTCTAACCAGTTGGCCAACGTACCGCCATCTTGATACAACAGAAGCATAATAGACTGCTGCTACTGAAAACAGGTGGAAGTGAACTCCCGTTTATTCCAGAGATACGTACAGTACATTCCACACTCACCCGAAAAAGGTGAAATTTTTTTATATACAGAGCGCTTATTAAAAAATGTTTTTTTTTAAAAAAAGACAAAAAAATAACTTTACAGCTCCCATACATTTTAAACACATTTAAACTTATTAACGGCCATTTAGAACTACTAATATTGCATAGGCAGACCTGAAACAGAGAATTTTTGTAATATGTCTTCTCGGAAAGAAGTTTTAAATTTGACTATGCCCAAGTTCCCAGCAAAGAGTAAAACGCTGCACCAGGTCCATAATGCAACACCACAACTCCATTCTCAGTAATTCCTACTTCCACTCCGAGTTCCAACACTGAAGCTCTGACCACACACCGCCTGCGGTCTTCCGTGTAGCCTCAAATATCGCAACCAGACAGAGGAAGCCGAGGCTGTGCAGGAAGCTGACTAACAAAAAAATGTCACGCTGCCAGTCGCCTTCCCACAAAGCCTCACGTTACCTGAGACGCAACGCTCAAATAAAAAGACAAGCTGCCACAAGATGACAAGCAACTGTGCCCCGCAGAGGCAACTAATAAATGTTATCTAAACGGAGCCAAATGTGTGTGTGTTTTTTTTTTTTTTACCCCGAGAAACATCAGGGAGATTATGCAAGTCTGAACACATGATAAATATCCTTTATGGAACAAGTTTTGCATTAAAACTCTTCTAGAGTATCTGGCTGCCTGATACCACAACCTTGACTCTTGCGTTAGTCAATGCGGCCTTGCAAGCATAACCTTGACTACAGTCTGCATTGCAGCGAAGAAAAGAACCACCAGCCCCCTAACTGCAGTCCTCCTCACATTGGCTTTTGTGTTTGGTTCGCTTTTTACAGCGCCGTGTTTTTAATAAGTATCTCCAGAACTGTCCAAAACACATCCTCTGAAGACCACAGCTGCGCATTCATTATGCATTGAAGACAAACAGCGAGTCTCAAGATGATAAATAAACCTAGCAATAAAAGCCTTGGAAAATGATGTTTTGAGCAGGTATTTCATACGAAAAGGTATATAAAATAGGGTGAAAACCATTAGACCATGAATTATTTTGGTGTAAAATATTAACGTTATGCTTTGATGACATTGTAGAAACACCTTGTTAATGGTACATATATGGATTTAGATTTTACATATTGGACAGATAGTCTAACTGCCTCGCGTTCTAGCCACTCTGTAAACAAATACAGTGCAACTCAACCCCTGGCTAGCAGATGTCAAGTCTAGCGAACGTCTTTCGGCTGTACGTCAAACTTGTTAAGTCGTTTGAAATGGGACCAGGCGAACGTAAATATTAGTGGGGGGAAAAAAAACAATCAGGGTGCAAAAACCTTTTGCACAGCAGCATTTAAACAGCCTCTACTGGGCTGTTTAAATGAAGATAAAGTAAGTTTTTATAGTGTAATAATTCACACAGTTCAAACTGTTAGTGTTGCACTTGGACTGCATCATTCATTTCCTAAAAAGAAGAAAAACTATTGGTGTTCCACTTTCATAAAAATAAACTATTTTACTCTATACATACCTTTGTTTATTTGAGAATCATTGATTTACAGGAAAATCTACTGTGAGCAGTTTGTATTTTTTACATTTCATTTTAATGTTTAATGTTGTTCCCGTTTACACAAACGGTAAGGACTCGCATGCTTTCAATTTTGTTTTCTTCGAGTACCAAATTTGAAACAAACCGTGACCTTAAAACAAAGGTACGTATGTATCGGACCGTGATTTGTGGCATACAAATTTGTTACATCCCTACTCGCTACCAATCGTTGCGAGCTGAGAGGAACACTAACATATCCCTTCGTCATAGGAAGCCATAATTTACATTTAAATAAACGCTACGTCCCTGTTCAGACACAGGCTTTGCAAATGATAAGTCCACTTAAAACAAGCAATGGCTCTAAAGAGATTTATGTTTAAGGTGCTGACAATGCAGGATAACATTTTATTTGTGTTGTGTCTTTCTGAAGTACTTGCTGATACACAGTGTCATTGACACACAGCAGTGATATATTGATTAATACAAATGTCCAAAGTGCTATGTGACAGCAATAACACTATGTATTTAGTAGAAGTGTGTAAATAGCAACTCAACATCCAAATGGGAGCAGGACAAAGCTTTGCTAGTCACGTTGTTGTTTTTTTGTTTGTTTTATCACAGCTGAACTGAATTGTTTTGTTTTTTTACACGAGTGGTCATTTTTACTTCCCGTCGTAACCATGACAATAAAGCTGCCATAAGTGGCTTTTCTTTAAGTAGGAAACAAGTCGAAGTAATGCTACATATTAGGCCTAGTACATGTTTGCGCTATGGTTTAGGGCTCTTTTGTGTTGACATGCACACCTACTGCTTCTGTGCAAAGCCCACACAATATACGCTGGCGCAGCTCCATGCGGAGTGCGTTCACTCTCCAAACGCCTACAATGTGTGTATTTTTAACATCCAAAGAGGAGCAGCCATTCAAACGGCACAGAGAGTGGAAGGAGGCAAGAACTGGCAGGTGTTCAGTGGAGCCCGGTCACCTGTGTAGGTGCCCGGCCGGGATTTAGTGTGGGCAAGAGCAGCGTTGCTCTGCAACACAGTCTATTGTTTGCCCTGGGCAAAAATAAAGACTCGGTGTCTGAGCTTTGATCAATGATGCGTTTCTCCTCTCTGACACATTCCACGCCCGTGTCCGCGAAGCCCACTCAAGTCTATAAATAATACCCGTGAGCCTGATCCTTGGCCGGGCGCCTTCTGTCTCGTCAAGAGGCTGGCAAAGCGACCGGCGGAATCAACTCGTGCCAGGGGAGGTGAAACCATCAGCGCAAGGACTAATTATTCTTTATTTAGATTATTATTAAGCCTAGTGTGCTTATGGTTCTGACGGTTTCGAAAAATGATCCTTACTACGTATACGCACACTGACCACAAATTAGGTATAGCTGCACATTCTAATGAGATCTAATTCTTAAACTACAAAAATAAAAATGGCTTGTTGTGAGACGCCATCAAAAATGTATCAACTTTTTTTTTTTTTTAATGGTTACAGTTTGCAGTGGTGGACAATCGCAGTAAATCATCCTGAAACTAGTTTCTAATATTTTCACCCACAACTATAGCTAAACAGCTCACAGTATGATGTGGTCCAGTTCTACAGCACTGGAAACTACAACCACAGTAGTAAACATGACAACAACAATCCATGAAATCGTATTCTGATTTTCCCACCTTGGCCACCAGGGGCAGTATAATAAAGTCATCCATAAACAAACACAGTGCAGCTCTGCCTCTGTCTAGTGGACGCTATGATTGCAATATGCTTTATGATTTTCCTTATTTTCCTAAAAAGAAGACAAACTACTGAAGAGGAAATTTCCTAAAAAGATCAAATTTAAGCTGTTATACATTATTAAAATCAAGGTACAAACAGTACCTTATTTTCGGGATGCCCCATAAACCCCTAATAAAAATATTATTCAAAATCAGAACTGCGTGTTTGTAGACGATTAAGACATATTGATGATGTGTAATAACATCAACCTTTATTGCCATGTAGAGATAAATAAAGTTTTATGAATCTGAACAAAATTAAAGAGAAAGACAATGTTTGGCCCATGTTTAGCTCTCAAGAGAAAACAATTATAGTGTTCATACTTTAAAGGTTAATGTTTTATCACTATGGGCTTAATTGGTTCGAGATAATTAATGTCGTGCCCTTTCTTTTGAAGGTAGAGAAAAACTAGCGCGCTACACTGCCAATGCATTATTCCATAAAATTAATCATTACCTTTGGGTAGTGACTGAAAGGAGATATGACATGGGTTACAAATACAATATACATGCAAATCCATCTTTACAAATGACACCTTTAGGCTGCTGGGTTGTTCTGAGAGAAACACTGCATGTAGAAGTAGGCTGAATTACTGCTGAGGCGAGTTATTTTCTTTCCTCCCAGGGGTGGACACAAATGTAGGACATGAGAGGAAGTGCTCGTGTGTGTGTGTGTGTGTGAGTGTGTGTGTGTTTATCTAAATGTACATTGAAGGGGAGTGTGGAGGACAAGTGTGCAAAGTGCTTCAACTTGAAGGTCGAGGTGATCGTCGTGTTTCTCTCCGACCAGTGCCACCGTGGAGAGCAAATTCGGGGTCCGAGAGGCCTTGGTTTGACGCGTGATGGATCTGCCGAGGGAGGTGAAATACGAGCAACTGCGGGGGAATCATTGGGTTTTGGTGTAAGAAAAAAAACCAAAAAACAGGAAGAACAACGCTTCCTATTTTTTTCCTATTTTTAGGTCCTCTGTGTGCAAAAGAGGGGGAGTCCTTTGGCATGCCAGAAGCTGGCCCAGATACTAGAAAATGCCAAGGCCAAGCATGTCAAAGTGAGCCCATCTTTCCCACCAAGGACACACTTTCTGAAATGTACATGTACTGTAGATTGCACAGCAGAAAGATTTGGGGAGAAACTGACCTGCAATGTGCTTCATAATGGAGCGAAGGGGCACTATACTGTATGTTGGTTTGCTTTTGAATTACTGAGCTGACTCCTATGACATCGGGTAGTGAAGGCAGTTTTGTACCACTTTATAGCTGTACTGTATATTTCCCACCAAATTTTCCCATTATTCATAAAGGATAGGGACAGAGCCATGCCACGAATAGCAAAAAAGAAAGAAAAAAAACATGATTAATTGACGCCCACTTGAAAAATATTTCTAATTGTCTACATTCATAGTTTCAACTGTAATATACCACAAAACACCTTTGAACCTCATCTTACAACATTACCCTTAAAAAATGGCTTAGAAATTAGGTGATTTCGAAAAAATGCCCCAGAAGTGCACGTGAGCATTCAAGATGCTCATGTATCCGCCGTAATTTCCTCTAACAACCCAGGCTAAACTTACCTCTTCCCCAAATTACAAAGATCATAGTCTTTCAGTCCAGATGTATGATTTAAAAAAATACATCTTATGGCATCTTAGGGCGTTACTGAAATCACAGTGAGTTCTTCAGTGCCATTGACAGCAAAAAAAAAAAAAGTGTGAATTTGTGAATAGTGGCCCACAAATTGGTGGGGGTTCACTGTTGAGTATTAAAAGTTTTCCTGCATGATGAAAGGCAGAAAATATGATGCTATGGCATCACCTCATCATCATCATTATCACCAATGCTGCTCACGGCCACTAGACGACTTAAATGGTGCAGAGGAATCCCATTAAGTTCCAATGTTCCTGCTCAATCTCCTATTTGTTTGGTTTCTTTGGAAACACTGTTGAAGTACACACAGAAGGCAACTTGGCAACTTTGGAATTCGCAAAACAAGCGAAACTGTTCCGAGCATTGCATTATCTTAAGTGTGCACACTGTAACGTGATCAGGGAGCCTGCGGGGCCTAATTAGGGAGTTTTTCCTGTAACTATTCGTGTCACCTAGTGAGTGCACTGAGTTCCTGTGGTCAAGGCTGAACTGGCCATCTGGCAGATTTGGCTGACCTGTCTCTTGGGCCAATGCAACTCTGTTTTATTTTTTGGTTTTTTTTCACCTCACTGGCCCAATTATTAGCTACACACTGATGCAGGAAGGTTTGTTAGCATCTCGATATAGGGCCTTTTTTTTTTTTTCCCCAAGTTTTGCTTATTTTTCAGAAAGCACTGGGATAAGATGAAGATTATAAAGAGCTGACTGTTTGTCTCAACAGAATGAAATGAAAGATTAGCATGATTAGCATTAAGCTGTGCTCCTGTCGAGGCCAGGAACCCATTAAGATCTGCTTGATAAAACTAGAAAAACAGTGGTGGTGTGCAACCCCTCAAAGCATTGCATGCATTGCTTGAGTAGTTGTTCAAATTTCCTTTCTTCTACCCTTTCAATCGTCAAACCTTTAGTCCACGGGAAGATGAAAGGCCTGTGACTGAAGGTGACCTGAAGGACATCATTTCAAACATATCGACAACTGACCTGGACTATACAGTATATTCCACACAAACTATGCAGCGGGAACTATCTTGAAATGAAGACTCATTTCGCATTTCTGCAAGGACAGGAATTTGTTTGGAATTCAGTTTAAGTGAGCAGTTAAAAATCAGTGCAGAACGCTGAACTCTGCATGTTTCACAAGTTAAAATGACCGAGGGCGTAGGAGTCGCAAGGGCATCGGGGATTCACCCAGGTTGTTTAGTGGAAACAATGCAGCCAACATTTCAAAGAAAACTTCCCACTTCTGTGATCAAGTCTGCCCAGCTGCGGCACAGAACAGAAGGTCTGCGTGCAGCACAGAATACCTCCAGTTCAGTATGTCACACGTATACTGTAAAAAAAAAAATCAATACTACTGCAATGGTGGACAGTTTGTTGCAGAGATGATAAACCTTTTTCACTAAATTGATCTCAGGCAGCGTGAGATCTGGTCTGCCGGATGGTGACATGTGCTGCTCTCGTCATCCATCTGCTGTTCCACCATCAACCCTCCCCCTCTTCCTTGCTTCCTACGGACATTTATTTTCTATACCAAAGCGTGGAGGATATTCAGCTGTGGCCTTATGTGAATGCTAATGTGCATTAAAAATGTATTTTCCTTCTCAGTATTCGTAGCAGTGGTTGTAGGAGCATGGTGGTTCAATACGGCTGTACTTGCTATTGATGCTTTTTTTACTAGAAAAAGCAAGTCTTACCAGGAAGTGTTCCAAGTGTGCTGTGGCGATACCACTTCTGGTTGCTGATTAAACAGACATGCTAACTTTATTTTACGTTGTTAATATGCCTTAACACAGGACACTGTAGTTTTATACTCCACAGTCTCTACTTGGCTGCAGTGCGCAGTGTTTTTGCTGCACTCAGTCTCCTCCCGGATATATTTTTGGCTCGTTACAAAGATGTTCAACAGATAAACGTTTTTCAGATTTTCCTGTGGAACTGCTGTGAAGTAGAAACCCGGCAGTCTACTTACCGACCATTTGTTTGCCTCTGCTAAAAATTGCACTAATTAAAAACTCAATTTTGCCTCCATTGGGTAAAGAAGTAATTATGCATCAGTTCCACATAATCGACAACAAATTTACGTTTTAGCTCATTCTTAGATGGCGGTATACGTAAATTTTATCCAACTCTGCATCACAAAGTTAAAACAGGAGAATTTAGAACACACTGACTTGCATCAAAGTACCTAAGTTAGACAAAGGCTTGTATGACGAGATAAGTTTGAAGCTGTCTTTTGAAAAGATCTATAGTGAGCCGTCTTGTCTGAAACCCGCTGGTACGTTCTTGCACATTTCTGGGGGCCATAATTGACTAAAGCTGCGTAACCTCTTCTTTTTTCACTGGCTGCTTCAGTGGTAGTAGGCTAAGCCACGCATACCCGAGAATGGGTTTGGTGCCAGTAAAAGATGTGAAAATGGGAACGTAATTCTGTTTCGTGATGATTTTTTACGTGAAGTTTGGAGCATACATGCGTTGACCGCCTTTATTCATTCTTGCTAATCAGGCGTTGACCCGTGACATAAACTTAACTCGCACAAATGCCTGCCTGCTAATCTGATTAAAGGCGAACGAGAAAAAAAACATCAACCAGCAGCATCATAATCCTTTAAGATAGTCACAATAGTAGCAGATAGTGATAAGAGTGTGCAACTATTGCAGGAAGACACTCAACACGTGCAGCTGCACCGAAAATAATCATACTGCATATGATACAGTATATTATACCTATGTATCGAGCAATAGATATAAATATAGGTATTTTACATTTGCAGCTCCCACATTAGCTCTATTTGCTTACTCCCCCCCCCCCCCCCACCTCCCCCCATGAGCTACCAGTAGAACTGTCAATCAAAACCGGATATGCTTGGACACAGATTACAAGCGGCTGTTATTTACCTGACGGCCGCTGCGCTAATTAAAATTCATCAGCGGCGACCTATTCTTCAGGGGAGTCGCATTTACCTTGATACACATAAGCCGCCTGTCACCGATAACGGGGGGAGATTCCGAGCTTAAGATGGACACCAATACACAGGAAAATGTGTGTGTGTGTGTGCGTGTTGCCAATAGACTCATTAAATGATAAGGGTGCCAACCGACTGGGGGAGTTCAAAGGAGGTACGGCATAATTTGTCAAGACATTTTGCAACTGATTACGCCACCAAAGGGACATTTAAAAAGACATCATGCAGTGGATCAAGCTCATCTCCTCAGTCAGGTTGTACCAGTGGGAATTTGACCTAAAATCGATCAAAACATCAATGGATTAACTCTTTGGGCTCTATTTTCGTAGACTGTGCAATGTACGTCGGAGCACAAATAGTTGTGTAGCTTGATTTCCATGCAAGCACAGGGATCGCTGCCATGTTTGCCAATTTGCCAGACCGGTCTATGCAAAGATGGGTGACGTGAAGAGGGCGTGTCCTTTCAAATCAGGCTGGCCCATGTGACAATTTGATGACTGAAAGTCGGTCTATGCTTACACCTGCTGGGAACACGTCCAACTTGTGGAGCAAAGTAGACCGCTGGTGTAACACGAATTTGGTGAATTTGACCGACGTTCAGGCAGACAGATACACAAGCTCCATGGACATGTGTCGGATGTATTTCATTCATAAATATGTGAACAGCGTGCATCGAAACCACTGAATCATTAACAATCTTCTCATCCCAGCTTTGTGATTAAAGTTAAGAATGAGCATTTTATTTCAAAAGATTAGCTTCTTCTTTAACTTTTCTTCTTTGTAATGCGCTTTGCTGCCACCTACTGGACTGGAGGGGAATGTCGTTGACCACAAATGCAAACAGACAAGTTTCGGCGCGGTTCCTGTTACTTTATTATACTAGCCACGATGCTAGGAGGAATCTGGTATTATTGCTTTGGCCTTGGGGGAGATCTGCTGGAGTGTTTCTTTTAACATTCATATCTATACTATGCATTAGGGATGGATATTTAACCACTTTTCTTTGATCAGCTATAGGATGAATTAACAATTAATTTATTGTTAACTTGTTACTTTTTAAAAATCATGGGACCGGAGGATCTTTGCCTGGGTGGTTCTGAACGTCTGTTTCAAAGCCAGCGATGCAGTGAGCAGAACAGTTCATTTTTTACACTTGTAAGACGATTAAGAAAATGTGGTGTAACTAAAAGCACCTCCATATTACACTCTTGTTCATTAAAGTCAAGAATGCATGATTTATTGAAAGATAGTTAATAATGTTAAGTATATGTTAAAAAATTGTCTGCACAGGTTTTATGATAGAGACAGTAAGACTCTGGAATGCATTTTTTTCCCCCATTTACCATTACTTCCAAAGGGAATTTTTGGGGATGGACTGTATTCAACGTTCACGTGCTGCTGCTTCCCAACCTTGCCGGACTACAATGTCGCGCAAACAACAGGAAGCCTTGACTTTGGAGGACTCCCAGGATATTCTTCCCCACCTTTGTAAAGGCATAAAGGAATATTTAATACGTCTCTCCGACTGGATCTCATCAGAAAAAAATAAGCGTCGGCCGCCTTCCTTTTTAATATACAAATCTGCAAGCTTGACTTTATTCTTCAGATTCAAGTGTGGTTGAATAATTGCCTAACCCTAAGGCAAGGTGGGAACGTACTGAGATTATAAACATCACTCTCCAAGTGAGCAAATATAAATGAAATGCTACATTATATTTGACATACACAGAATACAATAGTACCGTCATTCAACATCGCTACCATTCACCGGACGGTCAGGGGAAACAAAGACAAAAAAAAGAAGGGAAATAATATAGTTATGGATGATAATGTTGAGCACCAGAGAGAAACATGTATGGACAAATAAATCATGAATTGAGCCTCATGCAAGCAGTTAGTCCTTGGTGTGTGTGTGTGTGCAGAGGTGGTCTGAAGGACAGCTGCGTGAGTGCCGCTGCAAAGTGACTCATGCCCGCTTTAGTTCTGCACGAACGGCGTGAAAATGCAGAGAGGACTGATGGGAGCATGAGGAGGCGGAGGAGGAGGAACGTGGGAGTTGCAAAGGTGGAGCTTTTCCAGGACGTACCAGGTGGACACATGGATGTTATTTGTACCAATGCATCTTTTATCATCATAATATAATTGTATTAAATATATATGATAATATTCCCCACAAATAAATCATGAAACCTCACTATGATTATACGGCATGATAATAAATGCGATGGTTTCCCCATTGAAATGAACGGAAATGCCATTAATCCGTTTGGGTCTCCCGAAAATGTTTTTAGTGTTTTTAATGAGAGAAATAGCACTTCATAATATTGTACTTTGTAAAAATATACAATAATAATGTAGTTAAATCGAATGTAAATTAATTAAATAGTTTTTGCCATATTTATTTGCTTCAGTTCGATGGACATTGAGCTGCTCTTTCTGGTGTGCACACTTTGGTCACCTGGAGGCAAAATAATACGGAAATATGGATGTACATGAAAAGACGGTTTTCAAAAGCCGCAGTAATATTCTTCGTCGAGGATAAATATCCATTGGTTAAAGGGTTACAACACTGCAACACCAACATGATATTCGTTAGCCAGTCAATGGAATTTATCATTATGTGTTAGCATTAAGCTAGCGAACGTAAAGGCAAAGGTATGTAGTTATTTTAAATACAGAACTTGTGATTATCTTTGTTTTTTTTTAAGTAGGCATTTACTTGGGGTGAGGCATTTATTTATTTGCTGCATCCAGTAAGAGTGGAGGCCACTATTTGCAGAAATAGAGCATGTTTGTAAACATTGAAGAGAATGCCTGCTTTTTATGACTTTACTAATTGTTTCTAGTATGGAGCTTTTCAAATCAACTCTTTTGTTAGCATTATTTTTAAAAAATGACATGCTTTTTTTAATGTATCTTTGTCAACATGTCTGGTTATTTTCTTCTAACTGTGGTACCTTTCTCTCCCGTTTAGATTTTTGTGAAGCCTGTTCCCCTTTTGAAAACGCTGAGTCAGCATGATGTGTACGCGGGCCAAAAAGGTTCATCCGCGAAACGCCGCCACATCAGACCCGTGTTAACGCTCAGAGCGAGCGAACATTTTTCAGCTCATTTGCCTTTGGGTGACTGTTTATCCTCAAGGGGCAACGTCCAGCTGTCACTTTGTCTCTTCCTCGCGTGGCGAATCACACAACGTACTGCTCATCCTCAAATTATAAACCCAGACGACAGCCTCGCCTCGCTTCGCTTCATCGACAAATCCCTCACACTAGTGTGCACATATCAAACAAACAGTCTCCCATCTTTTTGTCCTTCTTCTGCTTTTTTTTTTTTTTTTTTAAAACGTCAAAAGATCCCAGTTGTGGATCCACTTTTGCTCTTGAATGTGACATCTGTGATTGTGAGCATAGACTAAAATATCCTAGCATGGAGAACAAAAGAGCCAAAGTCATGGCGGTTTTGATTAAATATGTGGGTTGTTTATTTATAGAACATGCAAGGAACCATTGTCATTGGGAAAACCACATCACTATATTAGGACTGACAACAATGGGCTATAAGGACTGAGGTTGTTTTTCAATTGTAGTTTTCATAAATGTGTCTTAACCTTAGAATAGAATAGACATAATACTGTATGAAGTTCATTGTTGTTGTTGTTGTTTTTTAAGATATTTGGAGTCCAAAACTATGTTTAAACAATATGCTTGAAGCCTATGCTTAAGTGTTTTATAATTTATTTGTCACTAAAATATATTATAAAATCTACATGTCAAAATTATAAAATGCGATCCATTCCATGCATCAATTTCCTACAGCGCTTGTCTTCATTGAGTCTTGGGTTGATCTGGAGCTTGTCAGAGCTGACTTTGAGCGAGAGTGTACACCCTGGATAGGTTGTCAGCAGATTGCACCCAAAATAACATCGGAAGCATCTTATTTATGTTTCATTACTTCCAACGAACCTATTTTCACTAAAAATGTGTGCATTTCATGTAGCATGGGTCAAGATAAAATAAATACAATAAGAAAAAATAAAGAGCTGGTTCAGATTTTTTTGTTCATTAAAGAAACAAAAACTTTTCTTTTTTTGTTTCTGTACTTTGTTATGCGCAGAGCCAGTACCTACTGGACGAAATTGGAATGCCGTCAACCCAAAATTACTATATTACTATAAGAATTAAGATGATAATTTTCCGCATGTTTCCTCTTACTTACATATCTGGTATTATTGTTTAGCCTTGGAGGAGGTCTGGGTAGTGATCCTTTTAGAATTTAAATCTAGGGTACGCATTATGAATGAACATTTGACTAAATGTCCTCGATCAAATATGGGGAAAATTTACGATAAATTCTTATTTTGTCGCTCAACTTCCCTTAAGTGATGTCAATTTGCTCGTCTTTAGACAGCAAACTAGTTGAGATGGAATCAACAGTGCCTCTGCTGGTTGCAGGCAAGTAGTGCACTCCTTTTTTCCTAGATTGCTTTGAGACACGATTAAATTGTCAGTTCCATGCAATTGTCAGAATTCTTAATGATCGATTTTTTTCTTATTCCGACGCAGGCATCCTGAGCCTTGAAAACGACTACACTGTTGGGTGTTGCAGAAGCCCCACTCGCCATTGACAAACATCAATACGAAGTGGATGTAAAGACCTTTTATATCCATTCGGATTCCATTCTACTCAGTCTTCTTTTTCCATTGTTGACATCCTGATCCATGTGCGTTGACCTTGTGAATTATTAGCGAAAGCCATTTGGTGACAAACACTGGAACTGGCTTGCAGATGAGTGGGCCTTGCTCAAGGCTTGTTCGAACACACGTCACACAAGGCCGTCGCATGGGCTTATGATTAGTATTCACAGTGTATTCACTCTTACCCCATGCCGCGCTTGGCAAAGCTCCCTCAGGCTTTGCAGATGTGGCTGAGTGTGTATATGTGTTTTAGTGTGTGGGAAACAGGTGTGCGACTCCCCATTCGTCTTCCTTTGTTTACTTTGTTCGCGGCCATGAGCAGAATGCTTATGTATGTTTCTGTGTGTGCGTGTGTTTGTGTTTTTGTGTTATTGTTGCTTACGCTACGGAACGAAGCATGGAACCGCCCCCAGCCCACCTCCAGAGGTGCAGCCTCAATTACCCCCACCAGTTACGCTAACCCCTCCAGGGACCCTTACAGCCTATATTTGCGTCAAGGCGAGCCGCACAGCGCCGACTCTTTGGGTCCGCCTACTACTTGCAGAAACGTGGCAGGGGATCACGAATGGAATGAATAACAACAAACAACAAAAAAAAGGGGGAGATGTAGTGGAATAAAGCAAGTGGTGGCTGTTATTGCTGGTGCGGAGATGAAGAAAAGTTTAGTTAAGTCTACATGGAACTGAAGGAGGCGCAACAACATAAGGTTATTTCAGCCAATCAGAAGTCACAAAAAAGCCGACGAGGGAAAAGGCACAGTATAAATGACGGAGAAACAAAGAAAAGCGGACTCAAGTGGTTCACTAGGGTAAAGTGGGGTTTGAAGACACAACTACTAATCAATAATCAAATTAATCAACAACTATTTTGATAATCGATTAATCATTTGGAGACATAGTTTAACTGAAAATTGTCCAAATCCTCGGAATTCCAGCCTCTAAACAGTAAATATTTGACAGTTTCTGTAGCCTCCCATGAAAGCACGCTGGTTATTTTTGTCTTTAATCAAGATCCGTTTGCAAATATCTGCTTTTACTTTGGAAACCAATGATCAACATTTTTCCTGTATATATATATATATATATATATATATATATATATGTTTTTACATGTTACGGACCAAACCATTAACTGAATCATAATCAATTTATATTTGTGCATTTTATGCACTGTCAATTTGAATAAAGAGATTGAAATTTTTTACTTATCTTTTGCATAACCACGGGCACATTGAAGAAAATTTTAAATGATAGCTAAAAGCTACAATCTGCAAGCAGTCGATTCTCCAGTAAACAAAAGAATTTCAAACAAAGTACATGTACAATGAAATGAAAAGTCAATCTCTAACAATATATAACAAATAACAATTCACATTGTCTGATGCCAATTTACTTTTAAATGAATTAAGAAATTTGACATTTTGCCAAAAGTGTGTTCTGAACCGTGACAATCTGTTCGCCAGAGGTTTATTCACAGAGTACCTAATGCTGTGTGTTGCATGTGGGAAGTTGAGCTAGAGTATATCCACATACGCTACTGTTTTGATCAGAAACAAAAACAGGAGTCCAGAACATTCTACAAGAGACTCTCCCATCGCCCCCAAAAAACAATTAAACGTTAATTTGATCGGTATTTTTCTGCAAAAGAGTGACCATTAGCGAGAAGGACGCGTGAGCTGGAGGGTTAAAGTGATTTGGGAAGGAGCACGTTTATTCGATGTGCAGATAGCTGAACAACAATCCAATTAGAGGCCTGTTTGCTTTCGGTGGACAGGAGGGGAACAAGGAAACCTGCTCCCGCTAAAGAGTGATTGGACGCTGTATGGGTAAAATCTCATCGAGGCGAATTGAGACTGCGAGCATTAGTCACCAAAGTGTTCGCATATGCTGCGGGTTTGTCTCACTCGTCTTTGCACGGCCCGTCATTTATCCAAAGCCACTTCCAGCCAGCGAGGAGAGCGGAGGAGATGAAACATTTCCCAGCGTCAACACTGCATAAGTGATGGAGGAAGCGGCAGGCGGCTATCAGTCAAAAGTATCTTCCAGTCCACTTGCAATGTCCGCCCAGCCCTCCCTCGCTGCTGCACGGCATTGATATTAGACTGACAAGAGTTGTGATCACTTGCGTCGATGCGTCCGCGTGTCGGCCTGCCGGGGTCTCGCCTTGGTATGAGTGGCGCGTATGTTGTGCCTGTCATGTATGCGCGGCCACTAGCACGCTTGCGGGATCAGGTCAACTGCTACATCCCTTATTGATGGCGCCCTTGAGTGTAAATACATCGGAAGTGGCTCGGCTGGCCATGTGTTATTGACTGTAACACGCGGTGCATACCTGCTGCTACTGAGGGGCCACGAGGGTCCCATTCGAGAATAATGGCGAGAGTGTGGATATTTCGAGAGGCTGTTGGCAATGATCCATCTCTGACAGCACCCGCGCATTTTGGCGACAGAGACTCTCCATGCTACGCTTTCTGGCCCCAGGTAAATTTGAAAACATAGATACAGCGTCAGCCTCACAGTTCTGAGGACACGGGTTCAATCCCTGGCCCCGCCTGTGTGGAGTTTGCATGTTCTCCCCATGCCTACGTGGGTTTTCTCCAGGCACTCCGATTTCCTCCCACATCCCAAAAACATGCATTAATTGAAGACTCTAAAATGCCCGTAGGTGTGACTGTGCGTGCGAATGGTTGTTTGTTTGTATGTGCCCTGCGATTGGCTGGCAACCAGTTCAGGGTGTACCCCGCCTCCTGCCCGATGATAGCTGGGATAGGCTCCAGCACGCCCGCGACCCTAGTGAGGAGAAGCGGCTCAGAAAATGGATGGATGGATACATATAAGTGTGTATTATTGTAACACACGATATACGGGTCTCGCTTATGCTTAATACCCAGAAACTTGAAACTTTTTTGTGAAAACATGTGTATTTTTTATTGGCTGTTACTGTTTTGAATCAAAGCAAAACCTAATGAAATGAAAACTAGTGGCTAAACCCCGCACAGTGCGGGACTGTTGGGTCAGTTTCGGCTGCGTCGCTTGGAGTCCGATGGGCCTTAAATAACCAGGATCAAAATTCTAAAAAATTATTTATATAAATATCAACAAATTTTTCCGCATTTAAGAGTTACGTTTTTTTTTTTTTAAACATGACATTTTTTTTGTAATCCAGTTAAAGTGGGACAAAATACAAAAATAATATATACGATAACAAAATAATAAATATTGATTAATATAATCCACATCTTAAATCCTTTCTTTTTTGGTTAATGGAACATCAACAGTTCGTCTTGTTTTCTTTGGTAATTCAAATAAAGCGAATAAAAAATAAATAAATAAATTAAAAACATAAATTTGCCGATACGTGCTTTCATTGGAGCAACAGCACACTTAGTTAGGTCCCATCCAAACTTTAATTCAGTCAAATAATCGTAATTCGTAAATCGTAAATTCACGTTTAAAAATATTGATTGATGTGTGCTATAATGAACAGGCTATGTACTGCAACTTCATAAAAATGTTAATCTTAATTCAAAAGAAAATACAAAATAACAGTGGTGACTTGCAACTTATAAACAAAATTACACAAAAACTAAAATAATTTTTAGTGTACCGCTGGATAAAAGCATCCTTTGGACCCTTAAAAGGCTCTAGGGTGAATCAAAATACTTTGTACCTCACTTTCATTACTTTTCTTAATTTGTAATTTTTCCTATGCTTTTATTAACATTGCATTTTTATTTTATTATTTTGTGAATAATATATGAGTCTCAGTGACAAGTGGGTAAGTCTATGATGGTGCCGAGCCTAATTACCACTGTAAGGCCTTGACCGAGGTTGTTCTCTTAGTTGCATAATAAAATTGTTTCAACATTCAAGTACTGGTTGTAGGACTTGCTATAGCATGTGTACAAAAATGTAGTAAAAATCCTACTACGCATGTCATCAAGAAAACACATTTAGCAAAACAAAATGGCTGTTCTGTATGCGCATGTAAAGACAACTGCGTGACGCAAGTAGGTACATGTAAAATGTATGCCGAGCTCCTTTGCTGCTCCTTTGCTGCCTTCCTTCATCACTCTCACTTCCTCATTTCCATCAACTTTTTTTTTAATCATCCTTCCTCGTGACTGCGCTCGTCTTTGCCCCCTGCCCTCTACCACGTTTATTTCCTGCTGTTTATTCTCATGCCATCTTCTTGAAACTTTGAGGAAAGGTCTTCAAAGTGAACGATTGATGTATAATATTTATAGTTGTAATGTTTTAGGCTAGGAAAGCATTTAATTAACCACAAAAAAAACAATTACAGCACTCTCTCAAAATCCCGTGCTATGATGACTTATACGTGACATGAACATGAAAAGAAATTCGCAATGGACTGAGTCCACAATAAGTCAATAGTGATATAGAGAGGGAATTTTAATTCAGGTGGCACGGTGGACGACTGGTTAGAGCGTCAGCCTCACAGTTCTGAGGACACGGGTTCAATCCCCTGCCCCGCCTGTGTGGAGTTTGCATGTTCTCCCCGTGCCTGCGTGGGTTTTCTCCGGGCACTCCGGTTTCCTCCCACATCCCAAAAACATGCATTAATTGGAGACTCTAAATTGCCCGTAGGCATGACTGTGAGTGCGAATGGTTGTTTGTTTCTATGTGCCCTGCGATTGGCTGGCAACCAGTTCAGGGTGTACGCCGCCTCCTGCCCGATGACAGCTGGGATAGGCTCCAGCACGTCCGCGACCCTAGTGAGGAGAAGCGGCTCAGAAAATGGATGGATGGATTTTAATTCAGTTAAAACTTGAACATTTATTTGATATATCAGTAAAGTGAGTTAGGAGCTTGGTCACCAAACGAATTAAACTCGTAAGTCAAGGTGCCACTCTACCACGAAACCCGACAGACTTAAAATTAGGAGCATCCATTCAAAGATTCCACTCCCTCACTTACATGCCTCAACGACGTCATCCAGCCAGAGCGCTGAACAGCTCAAATGAGAATCTTAAATGTTTCATTTTTAGTCGCGTGTTGCGTGATAGCCAACTCAGCTGCCCTCAATTCAGCCTCCTGACCAAAGAGATGTCCTGCTGCACGAGGGTCTGACCTTTTCCACACAAAGGACACGACTCGTCCACGCTGGGCTGACACTTGTTCCCGTGCACACGGTACATACCACACACAATGATGAAAAAATCATAAAGACTTACCGTAAGTCACGCATCTGCTATACATGGTTCGAATTTGGTAGGAATCGGACCAAAGTTTAATTTTGGAGGACCACTTGAAATGAACCTAACGTGTTTGCTTCAATACAAAATTGTAAAGGGGCAGGCATGGGTTCTTTTTATGTTAATTTTATATTCCTAAGTGAAACTGGCTCTCATCTTGTGGAAGATATGTTATTAAGAGTTTGGTTTTATCATGTCGTTTAACACAATGACGAAAATTCTAACTTTCTGTGATTTAGCATCACCCATCTGTCTACTGTACGTGGTTGAAATTTCGTAGCAACCAGACAAAATAATAAATACAATTTGCATTTGAAGGATCCCTGGAAATTGCCTAAATTATCCTAAAATTGCTGTCTTCTTGAATGGATGTGCACTTTTTGAGACTTTTTTATGGGTCTACTCATGACAGACATTCCTACCCAATTTCATTTTACAAAGAAATACTGGCTTTCGGGGCAGAATTTTAAAACAAATAAATCTCGAGGGCACTACATCGCAAAATGGCCACTTCAAACTATAATGGCAGACTGTGTCTTTTCCTTTTCCTGTCTTTTCAGGGGTGGCTTCTTGAGACTTTTTTTGTGGGTCTACTTATGATAGACATTCCAACCGAATTTCATTTTGTTAGGTAAAACTGGCTTGGAGTGGCTAAATCTTTTGGGGGTTGCGGGGGTTACACCTTCCACCCCTACCAAACATAGGTACATACATATAACATATTTTCACAAGGATAATTACACCTGGAAATTTAAATCCGTTTTTGCATATGGGAAAGCCAATCAAAGCCTAATCCAGTCTTGTAATTTGCGCAATCTGTGCAATGTCAAAGGTTAAGTGGTATCTGATCCCAGATGTCCCGGGTTAGCGAAGGTGAAAGATCAGATGGCTTTCGGCTAATCGGTGGGGGCTCTGCGTGGGCTTCACACTTTTCAAGTGTCAAAGCAGTCTGTTTGAGAACAGGATTACACCACAACTATTCCAGCCATTTCTGTGGCACTTTGAATTTGTGTGGGGCATTTTGGTGCTGATCTGAATTTTTTTTTTTTTAAATAATTGATTGTATTTTTTTTGTTGACAATGGTGTTATTTTCCAAAACATCCACTCTGAGAACCAGTTTTCGAATGTTTAGGTTTCCACCCATATTAATGGGATTAGGCCATACAAAATAGTTTCGCAATTTAGCATCGCCCGTCGAGCTAGGACAACTGGTTCTGACCGAGGCTAAATTGATGAAACTGGTACCAAAGGTTGATTATTTTTTATAAACTTTTCACTGGGAGCTGACAAAGTGAATTTGAAGTGTTGTGTTCGACTATCTTGTTCAGGTTCCTGCAGCTTGTCTAAAAACAAAACGGCTGGATCCCTGAGTTCGTAACAGCTGACACAACACCTCTGTACACGCACACACACACACACACACACACACACGCACACGCACGCACACACACACACGCACACATACACACACACACACACACATATAGACACAGAGATTGTTCACTTTATGATAAACAAAAAATGATTTGCAGTCATGAGCAGAAAGCTGGTGGTGCAAAAACCTGGAACACATCACTCCCTCCCGACCACCCGCACCCCTCCTCCCACCACTCCCTAATCCGCCAAAGCCCAAACACATCCATCCATCCATTTTCTCTACCGCTTATCCTCACTATGGTCGCGGGCTGCTGGAGCCTATCCCAGCTATCTTCGGGCGGCAGGCGGGGTTCACCCTGAACCGGTCGCCAGCCAATCACAGGGCACATAGAAACAAACAACCATTTGCACTCACATTCACACCTACGGGCCATTTAAAGTCTTCAATCAACCCACCACGCATGTTTTTGTGATGTGAGAGGAAACCGGAGTGCCTGGAAAAAAACCCACCCAGGCACGGGGAGAACATCCAAACTCCACACAGACGGGGCCGGAATTTGAACCCCGGTCCCGAGAACTGTGAGGCAGATGTGCTAACCAGTTGTGCACCGTGCTGGCGCCCAAACACATATTTAATATATTCTCAAGGCTGCCTGAAGCCTTTCTGCTGACCAGTCGGACGCACGTATGGATAAGAACACGCATGCATAGAAGACAGTACAGTACAGGACATGGTGATGCTAAGCACACGCTGATCAGAACGAAGATCAGTGGAATGTTTCAGCGACATGCCTGCACATGTTACCTGCTGCATAGAGGCACCCTGGTATGAGGGGCCGTCATGGACATATATCAGGATTATCTCTCACACAAACACTACTGAAACGCTTTCACCACACACTAATGAAACACACTCACACTTGCACTACTGTATTTTTCAGTATATTAAATAAAAAGCATTTTACTATAAAATGCGAGAGCACACCAGTATATTAGATTAGAGCATTTCAATACGAGTGTGAGAGGATTTCAGTTGTCTGGGTAAGAGTGTTTTAGTAGTGCATGTGAGAGTGTTTCAGGAGTGTTTGGGAGAGCATTTCAGTAGTGTGTGAGTAAAATCAATTTCAGTAGTGTGTTATAGTGTTTCGGTAACGTGTGACAGGATTTCAGTTGTGTGTGTGAGAGCGCTAGGTGGTGTGCGTGAGAGTTTCAGAACTGTGAGTGAGAGCATTTCAGTTGTCTGTGTGACATAACATTTTAGTATTGTGCATGAAGGGATTTAAGTTGTGGATGTGAGAGAGTTTAGGGAGTGTGTGAAGGATTTTCAGAAGCGTGTGTGAGAGCATTTCAGTGGAGTGTAAGAGAGGACTTTAGTTGTGTGTGCGAGAGGATTCCAGTTTTGTGTGAGAGCGTTTCAGTAGTGTGTGTGTTTGTGTGTGTGTGTGTGTGTGAGCGGGAGTTTCAGAAGTGTGAGTGTGAGAGTTTTTCAGTTGTGTGAGTGATTTAAGTACCTGTGAGAGCCTTTCAGCTGTGTCTGAGATGATTTCAGGTGTGCATGTGAGAGCATTTGAGAAGTGTGTGGGAGAGTGTTTTAATTGAGCATAAGAGAACATTTTAGTAGTGTGTGTGAGAGAGAGAGAGCAAGAGAGAGAGAGAGAGAGAGTGAGAGAGAGAGAGAGTGTGTTTCAGTTGTGTGGAAGAGAAGTCCTGAATTAAGTCCACGATACCCTGGAGCGACATGCGCACGCACACACACAAACACCCACACACAGACACACACACACACACCTACACACACATACACACAAACACACAGATGAAAGAGTGTGTACTTTCAAAAGCTAACCAGGCGCACAGAGGTCCTAACATCTGTGCAAGATTTGGGAAGGGCTGCATGCATTCAAACTGGGAAGAGCAAAGGAGTTCTGCTAAACCTCACCGCACGTACGGTATGTGAGGTTAACTTTGGTTCCGGCCCGCTGACACCAGCTTGAGAATGGATCATCATTTCGGCTTCAACCCCAAGCGAGTACGGTACCGCCATAAAAAAAACAAATGCACGCCAAAGAAATTAATAAATTGAAGACTACCGGATTTCCTCAGATTATAGGGTTATAACACAGAATACAAGGCCTTCCTTTGAAGCGAGAACTGTTTGTTCCGAGATAGTGAACTTGAACTGTCCGCATGGTGAACAATCAGCCACAGATATCTAGCAGCCAGTTAAATGCATCACAGTGCTCTGACACCATATAACTATCATACAATTATGTCCCGCGATGGATAGGAGCAATCTTAGTGGACATTAAGTAGGTGCTATTATCTTGGTGGCCATCACATGGCCTTGTTGCTATACAGTATCTTTTCTGTCCACGTTTTGATCCTCTTGCCAAAATGTCAAATACAGTGAAGCCCTGCATATTCGCGGTTCGGCATTCGTGAATTCGCACATTCGCAGATTTTTCGGGGAATCTATTATCCGTTATTCCAATAATAAGCAATACATAAGCAATACAAGTATTACTTTGTTGTCATCTGGTGAAATCTTGGTGTTGTTTAATTTATTAATAGTGCTTTTGAGATGTCCTGTTTTGTTGGCACTCCTTGAATGCACCTCATGTGAGGCAACAATCAAAGTAAAAGACAAAATTGGTTTTGCTTCTCTCCAGATGCAGCTACTATTAGCCCGTGTAGTCTACTTTTCCGTTACAATTTGCCTGTATTCCATAACATTGATTTGCAAGTGCAAGTGCGCAAATTTGTTTGCCCATGTATGATGTCACATCAGTTGTACTAGCATGTTATATATATATGTTATATAGTTATGGCATTACTACTCATTTCAATGGGGAGAGTTGATTTGACAAACTCCTATGGTACCACTGTATTGTATTTTGGTACAGGTACGCGTTTAGATTGAGTGAAGGTCGACAAGACATACATTTTCTCCTTGGTGGGTAATTCATTTTGAAATGGCAATGCCGTTAGGTGCAGGAAGAATGACATTTGAAGGAAATGTTGGGGCATATTCCTATTAGCCCCACGCAACCAGGACAAATGGCGCCATCTGTGAATTCCTGGCAAGGTTTATACACAACGAGTCGCTAGTTGACCGATTTTTTTACAACTATTGGTGACGCCAGCTCTGGCCTGGCTTTGTTCGACTGAGGAACTGATTTGCATGGATTCTGCTCCAAGACTTAAAAGCGGAGCAGCCGCAACTAAAAAGAACTGTGGGCCCTAAAAGTGGAAATGATGCGACGCATTGTGTTACGGGGGCGACAATGAAAGATTCAGTGGGGAGGAGAGCAGCTGCCTGCAAACCTCACCCGCTTCACAGAAGCTGTCACTGTCAGTATTTCCGACGAAGAAGATCACTTCTTCCAAAAGACGACTTCTAGATTGCTTTTAAATCTTTCCCGGGGTTTTTAACGGCAACGCGGAGAGCAGGCAGTTCCAGGCGTGAAGCACTCTTCGGTTGTTGAGCTTTTATAATCTAGCACGAGCCCTTGGCACACTCGAAGAAATCCATTAAGCAATCAAGTCCAACGTACAGCAAGCAAATGTTGCCATCTCTTTTTTCATGGCTGCAGCTATCTGGTAGCATAAATACGTATAAAAGCAGTGTGTCAAGCTGTCACACTAATGATAATTGCATATCTAAAAAGTACTTGAAATAATTGTATTATTAGCATGACTCAACAGATGATAATGCTATTACTTTCCTCTGTGTTGAAATATTGGACTTTGTTGTCAGCTCATGGCACAAACAACCCCACTAATACTCGCCTCAAAGCACGTATTTATCTCAAAGACATATTCACTCACCTTTCACATTCAAAGAGAATTATATTACCTCGTTAGCATTATTCCTAAATGTGACAACAACTAAATCTGCATCGCAAAAAGCACGTGAACATATACTTTTCATTGGACTTTTAATCGTCCGTCCAGAAAACAAGTGCTCAATTAGGGACAGATTGCATGGTATCCGGGTATCTATGATATGCTGTAATTCATTGACCGGTGCTATAGTCCTCAATTAATTTACTATATTTCTTTGGTGAAACATAAATTATGAGGCCTACTCAATGTTACTTACACAAAACCACCACGCCGGACTGGAACGGAGGAGGACGTGGAGACATAACAGAGGAGGCTCTGTTTATAACATGAAGGCTGAATTATTCATTGATACCTACTGAAACTCAAGTGTTACACATTGTGGCAAGAGTGTGAGAAAATGCCGGTATTTATTCCTTGATCCAGTCTAAATGCACTGAATTACTGAGTTAGTGATACTAGGTGTAGATCACTACTGTATCGATTTGTTGATTTGCAATCATTCAAGGCTCATCGTGAAATTCAATTAATTGATCGACTGGTAATTGATGCAGGAATAATTAAGAACGGATTAGTTTGTTTTGTTTAAACAAGGAATGTATGTTAAATTTCTAAAAGGGCCAGAATAAATACATTGGTTGTGTCTCTATATGTGCCCTGCGATTGATCGGGCAACTGTCCAGGTTGTGGTCCACCTTTCACCAAAAGTCAGCTTGAATAGGCTTCAGCTTCCCGTGACCCAAACAGTATAAGAGTTATTGAAAATGGATGAATGATGGATAGAGCTCATTAAATAAGGTACATTTGGGAAATAACAAGCCTTAGTCAAGATTTCACAGTGCTTTTTTTGCATTTGATCAACTAACATCTTTTAATTCCGCTGCAAGGGGTTTGATCCATGCGAGTTGTTTCGTCTCTTGTCACAGGTCGTTGGCTTTAATGTACAGTTACTTTTCCACACAGTCTCTCACTGCTCGATAAAAGGAAAAAAAAAAGAAGAAAAGCCACTGAAAGTAATCGCCGTATGTTTGGAGAGCAGTAAAAACAAGCCGCAGAGAAGCCAGGTGGAACGTCAGACTGTCGTCTTCATCCATCAGAACCTTGTTCGTCCTGTCCGCAGCGCACACAAACATCTTGAGTGGATAAATCTGCACAGAAATCATCTCTAACAACGTCCTGTCAATGGCGGAAATACTGTGACAGTGAAGGCTATTCCAACATCATCTTCTAATCAAAACAAAGTGCTCATCACTTTCTCCCATCATCACAGCAGATTGGCGGTGTCCATTCGAACCTCTCTTTGACCGAGCCGCAATTTGACACCTGAGCAATTAGTTCTATATCAAGTCATGATCCTCGGAGGGAATAAAAGAAGAGGAAGGATTAAGGTTTGGCAATCCAATGACGCTAACTAAGTATAGCCACGCTTGAGGGCACGACAGAATATTTAACTGTGTTGTGTCCAGGCAATTTGCAAAGAATGCCAAACAAAAAATAGGTAGCCTCGTCGCCAAATGGCCACGATCTAATGATTTAACCATGATTTAGTCCACTAAATCAGTGATCCGAAACCACTGTGCCACAGCACAATAGTGTCACAGATCATCAGGTGTGGTGCAAAAAATTATCCAATTTTATGTTATTGGTTCAGAAATTAGTGTTTTAGATCTGTATGTGTCTTTCTTCAATTTGACCATTTTTGCAGGATCTATCAAAAGTAATGTCGACATCCCACACTAACCTTTGAACGAAGCCCAGGATTGCATTTGGGACACTCTGAGCTATTCCCTGCGAGTTGTTTGACCTTCACCAAATTTTGGGGTAAGAGACATGTGCATCAAACGTTGCTTTGAGAGAATGGGGCCGCGATCCAGCGAGTTGAAACGTTTGAAAATCTACATTCCACTTCCTTCGCAGCCCCCTCTGCAAAATGGCATTCGCGTGTTTTCCAAAAATATTACAGCGCTCACTGTGGGATGCCGTTGCAGCTGGAGAAATAAAACTATTGCTCACATATTGCCGTGCAGGTTCCATTAGTTTAAATTAAAATTCAGGTGAAGAGCTCATTTTCCCTAGTGTAGCCTGTGATAGAGGCAGTGATGCGTAGAGCGACGCGCTTTCCAATTCTCATCACCATCATCGTCTGATATGATTATCCTATATTAATCAGAGTTACTGGGTTAGGATTGGACTGAAGTCATGCTGTAGGGACACGGTGCTGAGCTAGCCTTCAACCCTGGTATCAGACAGGTTTTAAGAGACGCACAATGTTCTAAAGCCAGTCATACTGAAACCATATTAATGGAACATTGTTTACCACTTACCAAATGATGAGCAAATCATCACATTCTGTGACTGATATTGCAAAAGGATCTGTGTTTTTCTGACAAATGCTAACCCTGGGATTTCATTTCAGGGATCACATCCCCTTTGGCTTTCAAGATGAATGTCACCTCCAATCTGGCGAGTACGACGCTCAATGATTTTATCCATAAAACAAGTACATGGTTGTACTTTCATGGGTACAATCGCTTGTTAGAGAAGTGGTACCCTCAAAGGTTCTGCGTTTGTAATCTCTTTAAGTGGCAAAATCTGGATCAGTACCAGCACAAAGTGTGTAGATGGGATGGCTACGAAATAAGCGTGGCCTCATATTAGTGAGACAGCTTGTGGCTTGCCAATGATCAACATGACAAAGATGACTTGGTACAGAAAATGGAAGAGACAGTTAGGTTAACCAACCAGCAGACACCCTTGTCGAGCCAAGCAACCTAAACGACTGTGACTTATACCAAGCCCATTTAAAGCGGGTCACCAAGGATATTTTGGAACCCTTTACAATGAGAACCCCCTAAACTTATCCCTAACCGTAACACAACTACTACCTTTAACCCTAATCTGAAACGTAAACAAATATCCTGAACACTCACTCTAACCACTAATCCTAACCATAAACCTAACCCATAACCCGGAAGCCTAACCTGAACCCTTAGCTCAAATACAGAGACTGGACCTTGAAGGGACAGATACCAAATCCTACTGTTCCCCCATTTCTGAAACCGACCTATGAGGGCAATCCATGTGTCCTTTTGACCTGATTCACTCTGTCAGTCCCCTTACTAAGCATCCAAGTATGCTCTTGAAATGATGAGTGCGCACATTTTTGCTCCAGCCCATTAGTGTTCATGAGGCTGAAGCATGAGTTGTATCCAATTCCCTGCAAGGAAAGCTGGCTGGCAGATACGACCTCAGATGGAGAAAGATGATAACCGTGAGATCTTTATCGATCGTTTATTCCTAATGGAGTGCGGCTGCATTGCATCACTTCTTCCATCTCTTTGGAGCGGGGGAACTGTGGGAATTCTGGCTTTAGCCATGAGGAAGAAGAAGGGAAGAAAAATAGGACACAGGCATCTGATGCTTTTTGGTCATTCTGAGGGCAAGGCTGTCATCACTAAATTAGTAGTTTGTCGGCGTGCCGGAACGTGCTCGTAATCAGTCGCCTGAAGCCAGACTGGAGTCGCCCTTGCAGCTGTCCACTGTTGGGATTACATAACGGGGCCGCATCACAGCCCACGCCGCAGCCTCTCTCCACAGTGACGGCAAAGTCAGACGGACGCTCGAGTGGGCACACGCTAACGCTCCGCTCTTTGCTATGATTTGCATGTCACGGGGCAGGTAATGAGGTCATCGCTCATTGGCGTCACTCCCGCCGAAAAAACGTCAGGCCTTCACCTCTACCCGAATCTGCACTCAAACACACGAGCAAGTTGGCACAAAACGACATCCATCTAATCACGGACGCAATTTTACATCATATTTGATGGTCTATGCTGTAGTTTAGGTTTACAGCTAGCTATTTTTTTAAGTGTTTTTTTTCTATTTTCATGGAGCATATCCCAATTATGCCACTTGAGAGCAAAAAAAACAAAAAAAAAACATCATAATTGTGCCACTTGTACCATGCAGTCTGAAACCAGCTTTATACGTCAAGTCCTAAAGGTTACCTCTGCATATTTTATTAGATGTATCCGTGGTGTGTAAATGTGTTCCACAGATGAATTTGTACATGAATACTTAATAGTAGTCACATTCAGAATGCAGTCTGATTGAGAATTTTAGCGTAAAGATGAAATGTTTTCCCAGCGTTTGGAGAGAAGATCGGGATGGAGCGAATGAGCAGAACTCGGCATTGAGATTGCAGTGAGTTGGCGACATTCGAGCAGTAGCAGCACGTTGCGCAAGCTGAGGTTTTTGCCCAAGCTTGTTTGTTTGAGGGCGCCAGTGCTGTCGCCACGGGAATCCAATTATGGGCCTATCAAAGAAGTGAGTGTCAGGTGCTGCTGAACAAGATCTGATCAGACTGAATGCGTGCACGCAGCTCTCCGCAGTGGGCAAGAATAGAAGGACGGCGCTGTACTTTTAGAGGTACAATAGCTCGTCACTGCGGTGTTCACCTCACAGATTCTATTATAATACGATTGATACTTTTTGGTTTGGGAACATACTTGCACCCAGACCCTGTGGAAGAGGGACAAAGAGTTACTTTGGAGTACTACCCTGAGACACACAGACAAAGGTGAATAAAGTGCTTTACGCTAGTTTCATTAAGAATGACAGAAAAAGCTACAGATAAATATTAGGTATAAAACAAACGGTGGACGACTGGTTAGAGCGTTAAGCCTCACAGTTCTGAGGACCCGGGTTCAATCCCCGGCCCCGCCTGTGTGGAGTTTGCATGTTCTCCCCGTGCCTGCGTGGGTTTTCTCCGGGCACTCCGGTTTCCTCCCACATCCCAAAAACATGCATGAATTGGAGACGCTAAATTGCCCGTAGGCATGACTGTGAGTGCGAATGGTTGTTTGTTCCTATGTGCCCTGCGATTGGCTGGCAACCAATTCAGGGTGTACCCCGCCTCCTGCCCGATGACAGCTGGGATAGGCTCCAGCACGCCCGCGACCCTAGTGAGGAGAAGCGGCTCAGAAAATGGATGGATGGATGGATAAAACAAGCGACTCATTATCAGTTAAATACCAAACTAAAAGGTTGGTTCTTGAGCCTCTCTTTGAAAATATCAATCTTCTCTGCGGCACTGACGTCCTCCGGTAGGCTGTTCCGCCGACGAGGGCCGTAGACTTGGAACGACGCCTCGCCGTGGGCCGGTATTATAACCAGAACATTTGTTACAGACAAAAAAATTATACAATAAATTCCTGTGTTTTGTTTCCTCCTATTTACTGTGACCAATGTGAAAAACATCATCACAACAACAAAGTACTGCATGTGCTCGTCTATGAATAGCAATCACCTAAAAAAACAGCCCATTCAGAGGAACGAACTCACAGTACTAATGAAGAAGCTCTCAGCACATAGAGCTTTATAGGACTAAACTTTTTTTTTAATGAGTCTAAATTGTAACGGCCAATAACGGTGTAACGGCTTTTACTCATTACAAATAATCAAACTGTGATGACTTGGAAAACAGTTTCCTAAGAGTATGTTGCATACTACATTGCAGTGTTCGCCAAACTTTATTGAGCCAAGGCACTCTTTTACTGAAGAGAGAAAAATCTCACGGCACACCACCAAACAAAAAAATCGTCATAAACAATATACAGGTACTGTATACACTGAAATAATGATGATCTTGTCGCAATTTACTCACCAATGTTCTCATCGAGTGTGAAATCTTAGCCTCTATATATATATATATATATATATATATATATATCAAAAAGGGATTATACTTACACACACAGAGATCTTAAATAAAACAGTGGTACCTTCGCTTACGAGTTTAATTCGTTCAGCGATCAAGCTCGTAACTCAACTACTTGCATATCAAATCAATTTTCCCCATTGAAATCAATTGAATTGCCATTAATCCATTCCAGCCCAGGAAAAAAAATAGATTTTTTTTTTTTTTTTTAACTAAAGATTTGTACTAAAGATTTTCTTCCAACCAGTTAATATACTTAAGGAAAACAGACACAGGGATCTTAAATAATAATGTTATCTGCAACTGAGTGAAACTGGATCATTTCCTCTGGCCAATAACACGATTCACAAACGATTGTCTTTTTTGATTTACCTTGTTGTAATAAATTGAACTCATAAGTGTCTGTTGTGGCAATATATACATGATGTTTTGCTAAATTTGGGTTCAAATTTGGTTCTTGAGCTGGAAAAAAAGTGAGGGAACCCCTCCTCTCAGGACCTTCTGATGTGTATACACTGTTTGTGTAAAAACAGAGTTCTTAAGGACTTGATGAGTGGCTTGTTTTTCTTGTTGCGGAGCTCTTGCCATTAATGATGCAATGGTCTTCACTTGTGCAGAATGTCTCATGAATGCATAGTGTGAGTGGCCAACTTCTCAGCCGATTTACTCGAAGTAGGGTATTCATTCTCAGAGGTGGGTCGTGACAAGCTACATTTACTCTGTTATATGTATTCTTTTTGGATCAATTCTTCTTGTCATTGTATCTTTAAAGCGATTTGCTTTTTACTTTCAGTATTTTTGTTAAGAAGAAACACTTTTACTCTGTGACATTGGGCTAGATTCTGCTTGTATTTTTTTTCTAACACTATTTATTTATTGCTTGTGCTATCTAGTTCCAATAGGTACAGTACATGAGAAACATACAAGAGACTGTCTCGGTCTGTGTTTGCTAAATATAAGGCTCTCTGGAATAAAAGCAGCAGGTCAACCACAGCACATGAATGCAAATCGCATTTGGTCCGATCCACTCGGACTTGTTTGAGCTCTCTGTTCCTAGTAGTAGAAAGGGTTTGCGCGTTCAAAAGGAGCATGGAGAAAGAAAAGGAAACAAACGATCCACAATGTATGCGCAGCGCTGAAGATAAAGATGTAAGTTGGCAGACGTTTTTGAGTCATAAAAGAGATGTCAGTGGGTGAATCTACCTGCCAAAGTTCAATATAATCAAATTAGAGGTGCCACAATTAATCGATTAATCGACAACTAATCGGTTATCAAATTATTCAACAACTACTTTGAAAAACGATTCAAAGTTTAGAGAAATTGTTTAACTTGAAATTGTCCAAATCCTCGGAATTTGAGGCTCTCATCAGTAAATATTCTCCGATTTCTGTTGTCCTCCGTGAAACAAACAATGATCATGTTTGCCTATTTTCTGATGTTACGTAGCAAACCAGTTAACTGAATCCTAATCAATTTATGTTCATTTTCTGCACTGTCAGTTTGAAATAATGTCCTGTTTTGAAATAAATGGATGGGATGGAGATTTTAAAATAATGCATCCGATTCGTCGATGAATTGACAGATTATTTGATGATCAAAATAATTGCTAGTTGTAGCCCGAAATCAGATTATATACAGTATTATATAATGGAATATATTTAACTACAGAGAGCCTACTGTGCTGCTTCACGTGTGTAAACAAAGTTGATTTAAGAGCACTTTCTTCCACTTGAATTTGAAAGTCCGATTGTATAGTTTTGCATATTTGTCATTACTATTTAGAAAATAAAATCACAAGTGAGTCACGGTTACTCTTGAGTACTTTTTTTTTTTTTTTTTCGCCGTATACTTAAGCGATTATTTGGGGGGACTACTTTTTACTTTCGATTGAATGATATGATTGCGAAGTATACGGTCGTCTTACTTGAGTACAATTTTGTGGCTAGTGCAGCCAGCTCGGTTTATTCTGGAGCTGGGATCGCGCACATCATGGCCAAAGGGTGTGATGTAGGTGTCACCTTGAGACAACATTTGAGCCCACCAACCTTCATGATGCCGCAAGGTGTGTTCGCTCCTCCCTGGCTCCTCTCCGTGGACGGCTCCCGGCTGCGAGCGCCTACCGTCGGGCTGCTGTGCTCCAGGTACCGGCCGTTGCTGTACACCCGCTGGGCTGCGAAGCCCCGGGCGGCGCCGGCCGACACTTCCAAGTAGGGCCGGGTGCCGCCGCCGCCTCCTCCTCCTCCGCCGCCGTCGAGGGAGGCTTGCGTCGGCCGGCTCAAGTCCAGAAAATGTCCAGACGCCTCGGAAGAAGTGTGGAGCCCCGCCATGGTTCACACAAGCACCTCCGCGGTATCACGGCAGCGGCCCATTTGGGTTTTTAATCCACACACACACACACACACACACACACACACACACACAAAAGGGCGATTCGGACTTCACGAAGGTGCCCGGAACAGGCGGCCGGCCGGCCGGTGCGCCGCTTTCTCCTCACTCCGCTCCTTCCCGGCGACAAACCCGCAACTCGGAAGCCGTCCGGAGGTTTCCGAGCCTTCGAGCTGAGCTACGTCCGCTTGTGCTCGTTCCGAAACGGGACCGCACACGCGCACACGCTGGCGCGTGCATCCGCGGGACAAATTCAAGACTGCGCGGGCACGAGCGCGACGTGTGCACGGTGCCGCTCGTGCCCGACGTGCGCGCGCAATGTGCTCACCACGCAAAGTGAAGCAGCTCCAGTGGGAAGTAACTCTACTGATTTTTGGGATATAGGTACTATATACGTACTGTATTATTTATTTTTATTTTTCCAGAGGTGAAAAAAAGTACTTAAACAGTTGCAGTTTGCAGTTGTACAAAATTGTACTTATGTAGATTTTTCAGGTATCAGTACTGTGAGTCTGAATTTATTTTTCGAGAGGTAAAGGGAAAAAAAGTACTCACACTTTGTACGAGAGTAGAGGTACAGATACTTGTGGAGAAAAAATTGGAAATGAGTAAATTAGGGAGTAAAGGTAATGTCCCCAGAAAAATAAATACCCGAGTAAAGCACAGTAACAAAGTATTTGTACTCACGTAGACAGATATCGGTACTATTTATGAGTACATAGTTATTTTTTACTATTGATTTTGAAGAGTAATATTGTAAAATAACTTTGAAATGATATCAACAGTGTTTTGGCATCATACAAACATAGTTTGTGGTATGTTTAGGGTTTAAATTAATATTATAGGCAATTATAAACATTTTCAAGGTGGGACTTGGTTCGACATGTTCTCATTAATATCTATTCGAATTTTTAAGATATTCAAATATTGTTCCAAGCAAACTGACTGGCTCTTGTCCCAATATTTTTGCGTCCGCCGCTTCAATCGCCACCATTTTGCGGAAAGGAAGAAATTAAGACAAGCGCACGTGACTTATCGTTATCATTGTAACCGATCGTGGTAATTACGCTTCGGAGGTCAGCGCTATCTGCTGGGAGCGGGGGGCGGGTATTTCACGGGTTAAAGGTCGCCTTCCCAGGTTTTCCCGGGAGGCAGGACGTAGGCCTCGGTGGTGATAAGTGGCTCCATGTGCAGCCACAACATTGCAAACGTCCTCAATGAGACCTGAATTACACGCGCGAGATACAAATGTGACAAAATGTGACGATGGCACGCAGTTATGACGTATGAATATGAGGAAGAAGCGGCTGGCTTTCCTGGCTCATGCATTATGGATTGTCAGAAATTATTTACAAAAGCTGCGCTTTTAAAAGCCCTGGCACCAGCTGCCGCGCTTTAATTTCACAAGATGTACCCCTTAAGCACACAAAAATGATTATCATTTTGCTTTTTCTTTGGTGTTTTTTGGACAAAGTGCAGCAGTGACCACTCCACTGCAAATGGAATTTACGTCTCTGTCCTTCGCATTAAATCAGCACTTGTCAAGCTACCGTTTGCGTTCAAGTACAAGTTGTGTAAAAGATTGTAATTACCGCGACATCGATGCTAGTTTCGTGAGCCCGTCTATGGTGTTTTGCAATATATCTTAGCATTAAGCTAGCTGATTTTTTTTTTTTTTTTTTTTTGTAAAAAAAAGTTACTGAGTGTACTTTGTGGGTCTCATCTAAGGATGTTGCAGATGTAAAGTTGTCAAAAGGTTTTTATTTTGTCAAACTCTGAAGTTTCGCCGTATGTATTTTTTTTATTGTCATCATATGATACATTATACGTATTGTCAGCCAGCATCTCTGAAATCATTTGGAGCTAAAATAGGGAGTGAGCTTTGTCAGCACCAAAAAACAAAGGAAAATCTCTCTCTCTCTCTTTTTTTTTTCTTCTTTTTGGATGAAAATGGTCTTGCTTTGAATGTTCTCAGCCTCTGAGACTTCAAACATGGCATCAATCAGCGAATTGGCATCGATCCGTCCAGCCGTCTTCGACTGCTCGTCCTCATTCGGGTCACAGGTGAGCTGGAGCCTTTGCCCGCTGACTTTTGCCGAGAAAAACGACGTGTTGCCGGTCATCCTGTAAAACAAACAACCGCTCGCACTTAGAGCCACCGGACCGAAGAGTATTTCCAGATGCGAGCCGTCGTTCGGAAGATATTTTGCTTTTACGCAGACAAATAGTGAATAATTCTTCCAAAAAGCGGCCTCAAGATGTTGATCGCATCTCCCGGTTGAAGTTTACTGTCAAACTAAACAGCAAACAAATAGAATCACGCATTGTGTCTTTAAAAGAGCAAAACGGTGTTGGCTTAAGAATAGGCCGCTCGCTTGATGCTAACATATAACGGAAAACGCCAGTGACGTGCTAACGGTTTGCACCGATAGTCGCGGATTTAGAACCCTTCAAGCATTGTTGCCAAATCCTCAGTAAGGAAAGTAGCTATTGGCTGTTCGCGAGATGATGTCGTAGCCTCGTTTGCATAACGGATTTCAATGGCCGCTGTAGGAGAGAAAAAATGAGTAAAAAAAAAAATGATAATAATTATTAGAACTGCAATTGAATACGCATCATTAAATTTTAGATGATGAAATTTGATCAAAAGACCATTGACCATTGTGACATTCACGGACGAACCGAATCTATTGATTGGCTCGTTAACATAACCGATTGGTGTTGGGACCGAGCCGCTATTGTGAGCTGTTTTCTCTTCTTTTTTTTTTCTTTTTTTATCGCTGTGTGTTTTCACACAGATGCGAAAACAAGGTCCCCCTTTCCTCCACCGAGTGAGACGGAGAACGTGAGCAAGGGGAGCTGCTCGTAACTGCAGAGTGATACGTGCTTTCATGTCTCCAAAACATCCCCCCAAAAGACCCTGGATTTGTCGCTGGTTACTTATGAGAGGGGGGGAAAAGTCACTAAGATGAGTTGGAGAGTCACCAGATTCAGCGAGAAAGTCAGCCGGATTCAAGCAACGGATATTTGAACAGCAAACGGTGAGGAAACACATGTAGTCAGATAATAAAACAATACTCAAAGGCATATTCTTTGTCATCTGCGAAAAATGACCAATATTCCAGCATCTTACTGAGACACTTACAGTAGTAAAAGAAGATTAGACTTCTTGATTGTGTCTGCATGTCTGTATTATACTGCCCCTGGCGGCCAGGGTGGGCACACCAGAAGGAGGAGCCCAATGAATTGGATTGCACCATTAAATTACGATGCACAAAGTGTTTAATTCTTTACATTCTATTTAATTATGTGATTACTCTCTGTTTTTAGAAAGTTCAATATTAGAGCATGCTATTTTCCTGCCTGGAAGTATTGCTTTAGCGTCAATTTCTGTCAAGGAACTATGATGAAGTAAGGGGAAGGAGCTTCATTTCGACAGAACAAACCCTTGTATAATACAAAAGTAATTCTTTGCCTGGCCATCAGCCAATCGCAGGGCTAATGGATAAAAATACACATAGTATGTCATTTTTTCTTTAGAGGCAAACAACAGTTTACATTGTTTACATTGTTTTGTGTGGCCCCCATTTATTATTCACATGACTAAATGGACTGTTGCCTTGAAGGAACATTTAAACACTATACATTGCTTTGGCATTCCATGTAATATTCTTAGTGTATATATAAAAAATGGCTTCATTTATTAATCCTCATGCTAGCGTGCCGCTTTCAATAATTATATTTGTATCGACTTGGTAGGTAAAAATGATTTCAGCTCCTCTTAAAGCGAAAAAACCCCGAGTTTGATTTACTGTGTTTTACTGACATCTAGTGGTAGGCAGAGGTAACGCAAATAGAAGAATACAGTCCAAAGTCCTCGGTTTACGACGGAACTCTGTTCCTGCGAGGGCGACGTAACCCGAATTTGTGCGTAACCGTAAGTACGACGGGATCTGAGCGACGCTGCGAGTTGCGCTCCGTTCGTAACTTCGAAACCGTATGTCGTAAACCGAGGACAACCTGTACACAGACATTTTTGAGGGCCTGCCGAATTTTCTTTCTTCATTTATTTGTTATTTAATACAAGTAGCTGGAACGAGCATAATATAAAAATATAGATTTTAAAGAAACATTAAAAAATAAGTCATCAAATGTTTGATTATTGAGATAAAAAACATTCATTTTACATTTGTATGGTAATTAGTGTGCATAACTTAACCGAGTTGAGTCCCACAGCGTGTGTTGAGTAATTCCCCAGTTAATAAAAAAGATGTAATTACAAAGACAACTATGATTATTAATACATCACGACATATCTTCAAAATTCACAAATAACGTGGAAGTAGTAAATCTGATTGGTGATGCCATGACAGGAAACTAAAACAATAGCAATAACAACGTCAAAATACAAGAAATACAATAACATTTAAATTAGATTTTCAATAATAATTGATTAATTACTTGACATTTAATACCGGTTACTCAAGTTGTAATCCCCATTTTCGAAGAAAAAAGTCAACACAATCACACTCCAATTCCTAACTAAATTAATGCTGCATTATTTCACTTTGTGTGACATGCCTGCAGGTAATGTCAAAATAATAAAACTTCACTGACACAACACAACAATTATAGACTCCTAATTATTATTCATTATTCAAATTGTAATTGAATGCTCCTTATCGCATCCCCTCAGGCATTTTCGAGGTCAGCTGTTTGGCATTTAAGAGAAAAATATTTTTTATGTCCACTAGGAGGCAGCAGAGGACTTCAGAGTGGTGCTGCTCGCGGTGGTTTTGAGAAAAAGGCAGTAAATCCAGATTTCTTTTTCTTTTGGTCAGTGTGTGTATAACGTAGACAACGCGGACCACATAGATGTAATTATATGTAAATTGAATATCCTACTAGTCACACGTTTTATAACACCATCTTTTTTTTTAACTTCAATTTCTCATTTTACTCTGAAATGAAAGCGCAGAACAAATAAAACTATTCAAGTTACAAAAGAAATCATGGAATCAATCCACAACTAAAAATGTATTTTAAACCTTTTACTTTTTGAAGTAGCCACGTTGGGCCCACCCACTGCGCTCCATAAAAAGCAAGTATGATTAATGCATTATATTGATTAATGATGGATTGTTTTTTTTTGAGAAAACATGTTTGAATTTTTTTATTTTATTTATTTACATTGTAAATAAATGAAATAATAACATAACTATATTTGGGGACTATACAGTATATTTATTAAAAAAAACTAAAAAAACAGCATCATTTCTAAAACATAGAATTATTAAACAAGGTAGCAATTAAAACAATCCATAAATCCTTGTTTTTTTTTTCATAAATTTCTCATGTCCTCTTGTATTTTACTTTGTGTGTTTAAATGTGCCTTAATTTTATTTTATTAATTGACTGTAAAAATGTGTCTGAAAAAAGTTTTGAATGTTACTATATGAACAAAGATATCCCTTTTATAAAATACCCACAAAGTTGCACTCAAGACATCCACACGAGACTTTGAACTGAAAAAATAAAGTAGTAGTCTTCCGGTTGAAATCCTAAAAACATCTTTTTTTTTCTTTTTTTTTTAAAATTCTCTTCATTTCATGTTCCTCTCCTCTGTGTTTCTCTCTCCGGAAAATCCTCCAAAGCACAAACATGGAACACGGCGACGACACAAAGGTTACAAAACAGCTCTGAGTGAGAAAAGTGAAGAATTACACGTCGAGGCGAGGATGTGAAACGAATAAACGCGCCAGAATTGAATTGAAGTCATTTTGTTCAGTCAGCGATGCGAGGAGGGCGGCAGATGACAAATGAAATCTATATTCCTATATTCACATACATCATGTGTCGGGAGCAGAGCAATGCATTCCTGAGGCTGAGGCTATTTGTGTGTCTTTCATCACCGACGCACTACATACAGTAAAGTGTATACATGTTTATTAAACAACACAGGCCATGACAATTATTCCACTTCGAGTTTAGTCTGGATGTAAGTGTCTGTATTTCACGGTAAACAAAATGACCGTAACCGAACCGCGCGTGACACACCGGTGATTCTCAAAGTACGGTAAAGACGGAAGATTTCTTTGCTTTGACTTGCGAGCAAAATGTTGTGATAGAGCGTTGTATGGTGGCAGTGAACTCAACGCATGCACTGTGGCAAATTATTATTATTATTTTTTTTAAAAAGGGGCCTCAAGCTGTTCTTGATGCCACTCCCTTTTCAAGTTTAGTGAGAAATTAAACATAAAACTGAAATGACACCTGGCGTATTTCAAACAACCACATGCTAATGCTAATTAGCATCTATGTTGCGGTGCGACACAAATGGTGCAGCAATGCATGTAGAAAGACAATATAACAGAACTTAGTCTTAATATTCTTTATCCTCTGTGAAGAACGACTTATCTTAGTGCCGTACTGATGAGCAGCATATCAGTCTGACTTATACTGCCCCCAAGTGGCCAAGGCGAGCAAGGTGAGGTCTTTCAATCAATTGATGCAGTGTGAAAAAACCTGCTTAATTCTTTTTAATCATGTCATTATGGAATGTTTTTTTTTTTTATAAAGTACAATATTCTGGAGTGCTATTTTGCCTTTAAAATTTACATTACAGTATTTTTTTTTTGCATGAAACCTTTCGGAACGCTTTGTTTTTAAACATTTGTTGAAGTCAAATTTTTTTGATTTAACTTTTTTATGTGCAATACATTTTCGTTGAATCATTATTTAAGTACAATTACAATTATTACTGTTGAAACTGTGCATAATGTTAGATTGGCTTGGTGGTACTTTGTGTGAAAGGTTTGACAACCATTGAGTGTCATGGCATCTTTTCACACAGAGATCCAGCAAAATGGCTGCATGGGTAAATTTCGTCACCTTTTCCTTTCACGCGGAACCCAACCAAGGCAGGATATCGCCACAACTGCAAATCAGGTTGAACTTACACTGCAGTTCCAAGTGCCCGATTCCGATTTATAGTGCCTGAATAACTTTAATGTGAATTTTCAAGGGAGTAATTGACGTAAACAATAAAAAAAAAAAAAAAACCTGAAATATTAAATGTTACACAACATTGACTTGTCTTAATCAAGTCAATCTTTTTCTTATCACTTTTTAAGTCTTCAGAGGGCCATTCAAACCAATGATGCAGCGATCTAACATGTCAATCACATCGTAGCCCCTCAGGCAGCAAACTAGCGAAAATAAATCTGACCCTTGTCATTCCGGTTGATTATACAAATTCTGATTTCTATGGCAACAAAATAATTGGGCCAAAATTAATCACACTCTTAGTTGGTTAGTGCCACCTTGGAGTTGTACTGCAGCCCGTTTAGGTAGTATAGTATTTGAAAATGAATGAAAATGAATTGCGCCAACGACAGGTTGCTTTCACGTTCCATTTCTACTGTAGCTGGGGGTGCTGCCACAAATATGCCGACGACGATGCCACTTTGCATTCCTAGAGCGGGCAATTTGCAGTCAATCGCAACCTTGTCGAATTGCTGTCATTCTTAATCCCGACGACATTTTTGCCCGCTTAGGCGGCAAAGTAGTCAGGCTGAAATGAAGGGAGACCCTGGTGGGTTATTGCCATTTTTGTTTTGGAAACAAAATAGTGGTCTTAGCTGATTCTGATTTCAATGACAGACCATTTAGGCAGCACACTGGTGGATTCCAGATTTCATACCTTTTTGGCCCACATCAGATTTTGACGGCAGCCCGTTTAGGAAGATGCGATGATCAAACAAATGTTTACGGTTAAGCCTTGTCAATTGGACGCCACTTCCTAGCTGATTTCGACTTCTACGACAGCCCGTTTAGGCCGCAAACTGGTCCATTCCAGATTCCGTACTTGTATGCCATCACATGGGAGCAAACAAATGGGAATGGCACTGTCATGTAAATCCATGGCTAGGTGGACTTTGTGCCACATTTGTGTGTCGTTACCGTTTATACAGAAAGTGAAAAAATGGCGCCCTGCGAGATGTGGACTAAGGCAAGGCAGCACTGATGAGGAGGGGTTGAGGGTGCGAGGCATGTGTGGGGCGGACCTGAGAGGACGAGCAGGCAGCGTTGTTGAAAAGCGTCTCCCATTTTGGGGAACAAACAGCCTTGTACAAGAGACGAAGGTGCCAAAAGGCACCCGGCGAGGTTTTAGCTGGTACAGTAAACGTATCCGAAAGGGCGAGCGAGCGTGGATGTGTGCGTGGACTGTGGAGCCAGTTTTTGTGCGTGCGAGTTTTTGCTGGAACAAGAAAAAGCTCGTGAGTAAAGTTCCAGTTTTTTTTGTTTTTTTTTCCCCAAATGGCAACATTCATTCAAAGCCGAGATATAAAACAGAAAGGTCTCTGTACAGTAGCGTGTGTGTTAAAATCAACAGAATGCATGCACACTGCCAACTGAACACTATTTTTCTTTTCCTTTTTTTTTTTTTAAACTAATACTGTAACACTGTAGGTTTTGCATTGAAACCTTGCACAAATACTTACAGACACAAATAATAAAACCTAAAAGAGAAGAGTCACATGCTCTCACGCGGAAAAATAAAATAAAACCACAACCGTTATTAACATTTCACATTGTAGCTGGAGGGAGAGGCCAAAACAGACGAGATGATTGGAATTAAAACCATGAGAAATGTCAAGGGGAGAGAGGCAGGGTTGGTTGCTTGCTCGCTTGCTGGCGCGGGTGCGGTCACGACTGCTGGCTGCCCCAGTGGCTCTCCACGGGCCGTCGCAGCAGCTCCTCCACGTGCCGCGCCACGTCCATGGTGTCGTCCAGGTCGAATTCTCCTTCCGGGTCCAGCATGGATTCGCTCCTGCACGCAGGAGGTACAGGACGCTGCGATTTGTCCGCTTTCATTTGAGGTTTTTCAAATTTTGACATTGTATTTATAGCGTTAATCACGCCCGTGTCGTCATTCATGCGGCGCGGTGACTCACATTGGTGGGTACAAGCCGTAGGTGTGAGGGTGACTGACAGGTGCCGGAGAGGCACCGTGATCCATGTAGGTCGGGTTCCCACTTGCTGGATCCGGATTGGCTGTTGTAAACCTGTGAAGGGCACACACACCCACCCACACACCCACACACCCACACACACAATACATGCAATGAGTCCTTGGTCCTGGCGGTCGTCTAAGCAACTATCCACAGCGTTCCGAGTTCCGTGCCCCGCTGCATCATTACGGCGAAACGACGGCCGGCGCGGCGCTCGGCGGCTAACGAGGCTAACTCTAATGATGAGCGGAGGACACGCTCGCTCAGGAGCACCTCGCCATCCTTAATTGGCCTCCTCCAACTGTAACAGCTAAGTAATTGCTCATCTGTAATGCAGGAGCCAATATCCGACGGGTAACTAGAAGGAAGGGAAGGGAAGGCGGCAACTCACTCAGGCACCACTTGTTTGATTTGCGGCTTCACGTATCCATCCACCGCCTTGGCTGCACGGGGAAGAAAGAACAATTGTGAGCTTTCAGGACATAGAAAGGCCGGAAAACGAAGCTACGACGGCGCCTCTTACAGAGCGGAGGGGTGTAATACTTGGAGAAGACGTCGTCCTTGGGCTTGTCGGGGTAGAGGAAGAGGAGGTGGTTGAGATCGCTGATGCGGTCGGCCAAAGAGCGAATCGTGAAGTCTTTGGTTGTGTAGGGCATGAGGTTCCACACCATTCGCTCCCCTGGAAATATGACCACGCCCGTTGGATTTTGCCAAGTACATTTCAATTTTCATTTCCAAGTACATTACGTTTTTAATTTTAATTACTTTTCTACTGCAGTCCATTTAGGCAGTATAGTAATTGAGCATGAATTGTGCCTCCGGCCGACTGCGTCCATGTTCAATTTTTACTGCCGCAAAATAATTGGGTCAAAATTAAGCGGTGGCTGCCACCTTTGAGTTTCGGCAGTACAGAAGCAGTTGCTTGTATTCCCCTCTAAAACCACCACAAGTTGGTCAATCAAAACACTACAGTTTGTCTATTTTTCGCTTCTGTAATCTCCAACAGAGATTGCACCCATTCAACGTGATTTGTACCTCATACCTGCTTTGTTGGGGTTTTCCGCCACCCAGGCAATCGTGACCCCGCCGATCTCGGAGTCGCTGAAGCGCAGAAGAAAGGTGCCGTTTGGCTTGGACATCAGCATGTCTTGAGCCTGCTGCTTGTTCACAAAGCCCAGGATGGCTCTTGAGAGAAAAAAAAAAAGGGTTAGAGAGAGCATTATTCGAGTATATCTTTAGGCCAGCTATTGTAAATTTGGTGTAAGCAGAAGTACATTTTCCTGTGCGCTCACCCGTCGTTCCAGTGCGGCTTGAGATGCTTCTTCGTCAGCTCCATCACGCCGTCGAACCATTGCCAAAATGTGAAGTTCCTGCCGGGCAAGCTTTCCTGACAAGATAAAGCGTGAAATCCACATTGCAATACATTTGCCACAAAAATTGCCACTGTGCGCAAAGAAATCCTAATCCATGGTGCGTGTTGTTTGTTTGTGGCGAGGGCTCTCGTCGTAAATCGAATGATGCGTAATTGTCGTAATGTGTTGCCGGCTTTGTGAAATGGAGAATGAGGCTGTGTCTTTTCACGGTGTGGACAAACAGAGCCATTAAGATGAGGACTAAGCTCATTTCGCACGCCACGGGGGGTGCTGCAAAAGAGCATGACAAATACGTCTGTGCGTGCGAGTACAGGCTGTATTCGGCACTCAATGGAAAACAAAAATGGTTCTCTAATGGTTTAGTAATTTGGGCCTCTGGGAAAAGGCGACCAGGAAGGGGCAAAAAAAAACCCATGAGGAGTTTCGAGTACAAGTCGTTACGTTGTGGCTGCGGAGAGCGAAAATCACAAGGAAACTGACTCTGTTAAACTGTGACCAGGTCATCGTCATATTGCGGTCGTCCTCGATGCTGTTGCTGGAGTTTCCGAAAGCCTTCTGGGCGAGGAAGACCAGGTTCTCCTCGGAGAGGCCGCGGTTGCTCTGCACCTCCGCCTTGTACTTCATGTTGATGGCCTCGCACAGCTGAGGCCATAGCACCTTGTCTGGCACCAGGAAAGGCACGCGGCCCTAAGGACGACAGGCAAACACCGTTATGCCCAAGCATTAGCGTGGAGACGTGTCTCCCACACCGATGGCGCTGGTGTATTTGAACTGTTTAAAGTTGGGTACACACATACCTACTAACCTCCCTTCCAATCAAAATCAGCAGCGGTGCGATGATCGGATGTCTCTAAAAGATTATCCAGAGCGATTTTCCATTCGTGCGAGTCGCAACGTGACAAGATTTCCCCAAAATAGCAGTCTGTCAAAATGTTTAATTTGGTTGGAATGGCCACTGCAACCTGAGTACAACACATCACGAATTTTGTATATTGCATGATGGATTCCGGAGAAATTGAGGTTGTTTTTTTTTGTGTCGGAGTAAATGGTCATTTTGGGTTTTTGTGTAAGTAAAAAAGTATAACCCGATTATTTCCTCGACCCTTTTACTGAGTCTCCTACTCGGGTAACCCTTTCTCCGATTGGGTGACAAGTCTCAGTTAAAAATATCCTCCGACGAGCTCGTACGGGCCGAAATTCGGAGGGGTTCTCCAAGTCGACGTGCCAAAATGACCAAGACATTTCAAACGGTGTCACACGGCCCTAAAAAACTCAACTTCAATAGAAAATGGAACATGATTCATGGGAAAAGCAATGTGGGCTTTGAATTTATTCGATATGGAAGATTTTAGAGGGATTTGAAGTGCTCGGTCGATTTTTTTATTTACTTCTTTTTTTAATTTCTACAAAGATGGCAGCTACTTGTGACTTTGTTACTCTGTTACTAGGTTACCTTGCGCAATTATCTCTGTGCACAGCATGACCAAAGATGCCTGACAAGCCTTGAAACTGATTCAAAAGAGCAGACCTACTTGCCTAGGTCATATTGGAACATTTTCAGAAAAATACAAGAAAAAAGACAACAAATTCAACATGAAAGGAAAGTCCAGTTGCCTTGATTAACTTTTGCAGACTCACCGTGACCTGATGACTGAGAATCTACACAGACATCAATAAAAAAAACTATTTCTTACAAAGCACAGTGGTATTTTATTATTTTTTTAATTGAAATTGTGGCAGTAAGTTATGGGTTTCCCCAGCTATATACGTTATCGTTCCTCCCACTAGTTTTTGCTGATCACGCCTTGATCAATACCAATACAGTACTGTAAACGGAACCACTGGACCTTAGCCACAAAGTCAGGGAAGTTGTGGTGATGCAGCGTCGTATCAGGCAGTGAGAATGCATGTAAAGCATTGCACACTCTCTGGAAGATGTGGACTTGAGCAAGGCAAGGCAAGGCTGGCCAAGCATGATTATCAGCGACGATGTTCCACACACCAGCTATTAATGATAACGCGTCGTACAATACACGAGGCAATCCGTGCTGTGCTCAAAGCATGGCACATGGGTTACAGCGCCAAAGGTCAAACGCTTGAAAGCCCGCGACTGAGGACGAACTTTTTGACCCCAAAGGAAGTATAAAGGGTTGCCATTAGAGACGATGAGTCACCGCATTACCCATCACTGCGCACAGTGGGTAACATTTATTGATGGCGTGCATGAAATGCTGCTGCCCGCTGTGCCGAGGCAGACCTGAAAAACCTTCTGCAGGGCGTCCATGTTGCTGATGATATTTCTGGGTATCGCTCACCTCCCGTTATGCCCGACGACTGCTGAGTGTTACGCAGGTCATGAGCTACATTTAAAGAAGGATTTTATCGCAGAAAGTTTTCACATATACTTCAAGAGTGTTTTACCGCTGCACAGTATTGCTTTGGTTTGGGAGTGGCCAGTTTAAATAAAAAGCTCAACCTGAAAACCTAACTTCAAATTGTTGTCCTAAATTAAATCCTTAATTTTAAATCTTACCCCAAATTGAAGCCCTAATTTAAATTGAACTAGAAAACCTAACCCTCAATGAAAACCCTAACTCTAAATTGGAACCCTAATCCTAAAGTCCAAAATTATATCTGTGTTCGGAAAAACCTTACCCTAAATCGAAAAGTGAACCCTTAATTGAAACCCTGAACAAACTTGAAACCCTAAACCAAAACTTGGGAGTTAAAACCAACCATAACCCTGACTTGAAACCCTAACTAAAACCCTATCCCAGACCTGAAAGGCAAAATTAAAGTCGTAACCTCGAACTGAACCTATAAATTGCCATCCTCATTCCCTTGAATGACTCACTCGCAGTTCTCTTAAACAACGAGTGGAGAGTTTCACAAGAAAGGCTTTTGAATCGGGTGAAGCGCTGTGCAGTATGAATGTGTGCACCTAGTGGATGAATCGCATTGAAGGAGACTGGTGCCGGTAAACAAAAAGTGTACTCACAGGCTCGGCGAATGCGTTGTCCCACAGCACTGTCGCCGTGGCATTATTGTCTTGGCTCCCGTGGACTATCACCACTACAGGCAGCGACAACGTCTGTGGAGCCATAACCAGCAATACAAGCAACATCAATTCTATATGCTACTAGTACTAATACGGATCTACTGCGGAGCTTCAAGGTTGCCCAATGCGCACCACGACTTGCGAGATAAGTCAAGATAACGAGCCGTCGCCTGACCAATTTTGAAAAGAATTTGTTTTAGTTATGAGCATGGAACGTGGTGACACTTTGCCCCTACTAGCTTAACTTTGCGGTAAGTACGCCGCTCAAAGGGACGCGTTGTTAGGATTCCCACATAGTTTCTCGGCAGGACACCCCCTGCTGCAACATGATTGGCTCCGGTGTGGCGGGAAGGGCATGCTAAGCAGATATAATGAGATGACCATCCCAAACGTGTATCAAATTTGTACGAAATAAAAAACAAAGAAGTATGTTATGGTTTAGGGCTAGGGTTGACGCTATAACAGTTTAGGATGGGGTTAAGTTTAGGATAAGGGTGGGTAAGAGTTAGTGGGAAACATATTCTTTTCCAGTCTGGAAGCAGTAGGGCGTGTTTTACCAGGATACAGCAGCCAATCATAGTGCAGCGGCGCATGTCCTGGAGCCAGTAGACCAACAAGTGGGAAAGCATCCATGCTACTTCAACCACTTCCTTGGGCAAGCTCGCACCGGACATAGCTTACGGAATAATCCTTTTCGAGGATTGTAGCCATAAAAACAAAGAAAGGGAACTGACTTTGTTGTAAAAAAAAGGCAACCACAAAATTCACATTCATTTACAGTAAATTTTCATTCAACTGAACTGTTTTTGTTTGTGTGTGTGTGTGTGTGTGAAATTCATGTTTTGTTGGTTTTGTTCTTTGAACAAACTAATTTTGTGTGCGACTGATGCACAGTTCATTTTGTGTACAAGTAAAATATATACCCGTTTTGTATTTGTAATAATCCATATTTTGTTCGTCCAATTACAAAGGGTTCCGTGAATGTATGTATAAAACTTGCGGGGTGCAGTACCTCTAGCAAGGTTAAGAACCACAAAACAAAGAGAATTACATGTCGTGGATTGAACCAAACCACCTTACAAAAGTCCACTAGCTTAATGCTAACACAAAATGCAAAACACTATAGCTGGTCTAATGAAAATCGCATTGACGTTGGGCTAGTTTGAACCATTTAGGCAACGGATATTGAACACAAACAGTGCAGCAACACGTGGACAATACTCACAGGAATATATTCTTTATCCTGCGAAAAATGACTCGGGTATATTGCTGCAGCTTACTGAGTCAGTCGTGAAAGTTCTTTTTGTATTATGCATGTCTGCCCCCATGAAATCATAGTGCACCAACTATTGTTTTGTAAAAAACTGTATCATAGAGTGCAAATTTTCCTGTTAAAAACATATTACAACAATGCGTATGTTTCTTTTGTCGGGTTGGGACCAATTTGTGGAAGTTCCACTCATTTCATTGGTGAGTCAACACACCACTGCACAATAAAAGGTGCTTTCCTTTTTTTTCTCCGTGCATTGACTCACCTTCACTTGGAAGACGAGCTCATTGCCTCCGACGCTGAACTGGGACTCGAAGAGAATGGTGAATTTCTCCTCCGTCACCGACTCGGCTCCTCTCCTGTCCGACCGCTTGATCCTCTTCAAGGACTGCGTACATGAGACATGCAGAGTTTTAAATCCTTTGACAAGGCTGAAAATGCTGCTTGTTGCATTACCAGCAAGATAAGAACGCTCAGTTTGGATTGACACTATCATAGTCAGTCTATCGTTTCGCTGTCTTTTTCATTACTGTATTTTGAACATTTAATATGCTCAAGATATGACATCCTTTTTTTCCCCGGGCATTTCATTCACTTGAACAAATATACTGTAAACTTCCCTCAAATAGAATAAACAAACACCCCCGGGAACTATTTGAAGAAATACAGTGACAATACTTCGAAGCTTTTATTCATCCGAGTGTGACGACTTGCACAAGGGTCCTCACCATGTTCCTAAAGTGAGCGCTGAGCGTGCCCGTCGTTTGGTGATACTCCATCACGCAGTTGTTGTTGAGAATATCTCCACTACTGTCACTAAAAATAACAGAAAGAAAATCGCAAAAAGGAGCCATTAAATGGATGTTTCACAAACAAAGGATGGGTGCTGATGGTTGTGTTCTAACTCTCATTTTTCCATTTTCTGTGCGAGCAGATAAAACAAGCTGCCTGCCTGCGTAAAAAAAAGACAAGACAACGGCGTTATTATTCACCGATTTAACTACTGGCGTTGTCCAGCTGCGTTTGGAATGTGGAACAAGGCGGCAGAACGATGCTAAAAGTGGATTCTGCACGGACTCTTCTGAGGCATTGTTGGAGTTCCAGCCATGCCTGTGTGGTGAGGCGTGAATCATGTGTAATACATTGCAGACCAATTGTGACCAGTACTGGGAAAGTCATTTAAAAGTCTTTTTTTTGTTTGTTTGTTTTTTTAACATCACTGTCCCTGAATTGTGAGATTTGGTATTTTTACCAAAGAAATAAGTAGCAGGGTATCAGCACGCTTTTCTCAGGCCACTTCAATCAAATTGAAGACCTCTCCATTTAACATAGTTTTATAGATTAAATTTATCCGCTGTAGTAATCTTGTGAACATAAACTAAAAACATGGATTGATGTCAACTTCGTCCAATGACGCAGCGGTCACGGAAAAGCGAGCAAATGACTAGCAGGAAAGTGGGCGGGACTTAGAAGCCCAAGGCACTGAGAGAGAAGTCATACTAAGTTATTGGGACAGTTTGCTTGTATATCAAATCAATTTTCCACGTTGAAATGAATTCAAATGCCATTAATCTGTTCCAGGCCTTCAACCACAATCTTTTAGTTACGTTTTCTATCGCCGACTGTGGCTCTCCTTGCCTACTTGCGAGGGCATTACAGGAAAAAACCCAAATAAAAACAATCGACCATATCACGGCTCATAACTCTACCAATGTAGTCCCAAGCTCGAAGTAACCTCAAGAAAGCTGACAGTAAACATTTATATATGTCAATGGAGTGTTTCCAAACGTACTTCCTGGTGTTCTCGTTCTTCAACAGCGCCTTGGCCTGCTGCTCGCTGATGATGGTGGCCTTGACCTGCGGCGGGTTCATGTGCACGTTCAGCTTGCCGCCGACCAGGAGGCGCACGGTGGCGGCGAACTTGGTCTGGGTTTTGAGCACCTGTGGAGGCTGTTTCTCGATGATGAAGGTGCTGAGAGGGGGTGGGGGGTGTCAGAGAAGTGGGCTTGAACCTTTGTGCATTTTGTTATATTGAAATGAAAGCCAAGGTTGGATTAGTTCATGGGTCTTACATCACCACAGTAACTGAACGGGTGCTTCATCTAATTACGATAATATAATATACTGCACTCAGTTGACCACTTAAGCCATTAAGCTTGATACGCATCAATCAAAGCGTCGTAAAGGGTCATTATTTGCATGCTTGGTTTGCTTTTGACATATTTCACAGCCCTATAAATAAACTATTTACTATTGAGACAGCGTGTTCGACACAAACATGCACATAAAGTGAACTCCTGCCTATTTGCAGTTTGCTATTCACAAATTCACCTCTTTTGTGGAACCTACCATCAGCTATTCGCTGAAAAACACACCAATTTGTGGTTCCCGGCATATTATTCTGCTCTTTTGTCTCCGCCCTAAAATGCTAAAAGGTGGCGGCGAAGCCCTGGCTAATATGAAATTGGTCATTGGTCTAAAGGATGTATGTGTGACACATCTGAGAGAATAAGATCTTTGTATGTTGGAGAGGAGCTAAATTTAGCCTGGATTGTTAGTGGAGCGCCTTCCCCGTATATGTATTTTTTTGCTCTGCTGGGTGGCCATTAAACGACAAGGTCTCGTTACTGCTTCACAATTGCTATTTTACGGCTTGTGAAGGCGACAGAAATGCGCACTTGAATGTGCATTTTTCTTTCCAAAATTAAATCATCTCTCAATACTTTTTTTTAGAGTCATGTTGTAAGATTAGTTGAAAATGATATTAAAGCATTGTAGGATCTTAGTTTGTGGTTGATTTACAGTTGAACAATTTAAGGGGGGTTTGTCAATTACTTGCATTTTTCCATCCATCCATTCTCAATAGCGCTTATCCTGCTCAGGGTCACGGGGCGCTGCACCCTATCCCAGCTGAACTGGCTTCGGGATGAAAAGAAGACTACACCCTGAACTGGCCGCCAGTGAGTCAGAGGGCACATATAGACATGAACAACCATTCGCACCGTCACTGAGTGGGAACTGTACCCACGCTGCCCGCATGAAAGTAAGACGAATGTACCACTACACCATCAGTGACTACTCGCATTTTTTTTTTCCAGCTCGGTCCCTATCACCCGCGAAATGTACTCATGAATACTGTAGCTACCTTGTGACCAAGGCTGAGATGATGTCTGTGATAGTGCTGTTGAGTTCATTGAGGAGGTCTTCAATGGGACCCGGGATGGGCAGCTGTTGTCTGAGGTGCTCCGCTCTCCGGATCTGCTGTCGGTTCTGCCAGATGGTTTCCGCCAGCTTCTCGCACCTAATCCACACACACACACACACACACGAAAAAATGGATAAGTGGTACTATAAATGGATGAATGGATGATTTTGATTCATATTCTTTTGTTTTGTAGTTTCTTTTTTTTTTACAACCCCAATTACAATGAAGATGGGACGTTGTGTTAAAAATAAATAAAAACAGAATACAATGATTTGCAAATCATGTTCAACCTATATTTAATTGAATCCACTACAAAGACAACATATTTAATGTTCAAACTGATAAGCAAATCATCATTAACTTAGAATTTTATGGCTGCAACACGTTCCAAAAAAGCTGGGACAGGTGGCAAAAAACACTGAGAAAGTTGAGAAATGCTCATCAAAGACCAGTTTCGAACATTCCAAAGGTGAACAGGCTAATTGGGAACAGGTGGGTGCCATGATTGGGTCGAAAAGGAGCTTCCCTCAATTGCTCAGTCATTCACAAGCAAAGATGGAGCGAGGTTCACCTCTTTGTGAACAAGTGCGTGAGAAAATAGTCCAACAGTTTAAGGACAATGTTCCTCAACGTACAATTGTAAGGAATTTAGGGAGTTTATCATGTACGGTCCATAATATCATCAAAAGGTTCCGAGAATTTGGAGAAATCACTGCATACAAGCGGCAAAGCCGAAAACCAACATTGAATGTTGAATTCGATCTCTCAGGTGCCACCTGCATCAAAAACCGACATCAATGTGTAAAGGATATCACCACATGGGCTCAGGAACACTTCAGAAAACCAATGTCAGTAAATACAGTTCGGCGCGACATCCGTAAGTGCAACTTGAAACTCTACTATGCAAAGCAAAAGCCTTTTATCAACAACACCCAAAAACGCCGCCGGCTTCTCTGGGCCCGAGCTCATCTAAAATGGACTGATGCAAAGTGGAAAAGTGTTCTGTGGTCCGACGAGTCCACATTTCAAATTGTTTTTGGAAATTGTGGACGTCGTGTGCTCCGGGCCAAAGAGGAAAAGAACCATCCGGACTGTTATGGACGCAAAGTTCAAAAGCCAGCATCTGTGATGGTATGGGGCTGTGTTAGTGCCAATGGCATGGGTAACTTACACATCTGTGAAGGCACCATTAATGCTGAAAAGTACACACAGGTTTTGGAGAAACATATGCTGCCATCCAAGCAACATCTTTTTTATGGACACCCCTTCTTATTTCAGCAAGACAATGCCAAACCACATTCAGCACGTGTTACAACAGCGTTGCTTCATAGTAAAAGAGTGCGGGTACTAGACTGCCCTGCCTGCAGTCCAGACCTGTCTCCCATTGAAAACCTGTGGCGCATTATGAACCGTAAAATACGACTACGGAGACCCCGGATTGTTGAACAGTTGAAGCTGTACATCAAGCAAGAATGGGAAAGAATTCCACCTACAAAGCTTCAACAATTAGTGTCTTCAGTTCCCAAATGTTTATTGAATGTTGTTAAAAGAAAAGGTGATGTAACACAGTGGTAAACATGACCCTGTCCCAGCTTTTTTGGAACGTGTTGCAGCCATAAAATTCCAAGTTCATGATTATTTGCTAAAAACAATAAACTTTATCAGTTTGAACATGAAATATCTTGTCTTTGTACTGTATTCAATTAAATATAGGTCGAATACAATTTGCAAATCATTGTATTCTGTTTTTATTTATGTTTAACACAACGTCCCAACTTAAGTGGAATTGGGGTTGTATAACTGAAAGACCGTTTTAGCAGTCTAGAGACGGAGCAACATAGATCAACAGAATTGCATCACTATTCCTAATCACAAACAAGACAGCCACTTGTGTAGAGTTCCTCAGGCTAAATCATAACTGCTCAACAGTCCAATGAAAAAATAACTAATGACAAACTAGATGTTTGTTTTGAGCGTTGGTTCCTCTCCTCTTTAGCAAGTAAAAGTGCATGCTCTGCAAACGCAAGGCACGTCAGCCATATCTGGCCATCTGCGACATTTTATGTCTCCCACAGAAGCTCGCCACAATTTTTCTTCAAGCCATGAAAATGATAATAACCAAATGCAGGGGCAATTACCGTATGTCATATGATAGGGTCTTTATGAAGGCATTTAAGGTAAGAGACAAGAAGTGTAACTGTCTCATGCTCCAGTCCGTAAACAAATGTATTGCAGCTCATCTTCTGTGGCTAATGCCCGTCATGTGTTGCAAACATAACTTTCAGCAACATTTATATAATGATAATAAGCCAGGATAATATTGTTACTGGTTCAGCTGTCTGTGTTGTTCACCTAAAAAGAAAAGATTTAAGCTGTTAGTGATTCATTTTAAATGTCATTAAATCTATTTTGATGATACATTTATTTGGTTATAGCGGGCCGCCTGCTGGCAACCATAACTACTTTGCGTCCCACAAAGAGAACAAATTTGACACCCCTGCTCTACGGTCTGGAGTCTGGAGATTGGCCAGTCTAAAACCTTCCACTTCCACCTTCATAACGGTTTTTCACTCATAGACAGGTCTCCGGTTTTCATGTTGGTTACACCTAACCTCACCCTGTAAAGTTAATAGGTTTTATAATTGAGAAATGTTGGTTGCTGGAATGAATTACGCCAAATCAAATTCACCCCAATAGGAAATTCCATTTTGAAAGTTGACCAGCTCGACCCGTGTCACAGATATTCATTTGCGTCCTCTTGAGTAACGGCCACATGAAGTGCTCTCTCTCGATCTCATTAGGAGACCAATAGACTTCGGGCATAAACTCAGCGGCAGTCCATTACGAGTTTGTAAAGCGCTGAACTTGGTGGTCCTGCATGGCCTTAGAACGGGGGCACTGATCCTAGCGGGAAGGCGGAACAGAAACTCACCAGGACTGCAGGATGTCCATGCCCCCCTCCGGCGGGCCCCCGTTGCCTGCCAGCTGTTGCCGTCTCTTCCACAGGATCAGCTCGTCGTCCAGGATGACGGTCTGCTGCTTCCTCAGCAGCTGCAGTGTTTTCTGGTGCTTCTCTGCCAGGTCCTGGACGACAACGATAACGTCAACGTTTCCGTTTATGAGGCGCTTGTGCAGCAGAAGTAAGAGAGGACGAAAAGTAGAGTGGATACCAGTCTGTACTTCTGTAGTGTGTTGGCCTCCCTTGTCAGCCATGCCTCCACCGTTGCTCTTTTGCTCAACAGAGTGGGTTCTCGTAACTGTCGGTCAGCAGGGGGCAGTGTGGCCAGGCTGGAAAGCTGAGCTAGAAGGTTGGGGGTATTGAAATGAAAGATGAATTTATGGTTTTGTAAGAACCTCTTCAGAGGCTTTTTGCCCTTAATAGCTGTATGTCATCTGTGCTTTTCTTGTTGATGTTTTGGATCAAGGACAAGGCTCAAGTCCAATTCTTGACATGGTATTCAACCTTGTAGGCATGTTGTTGGAAAACAAATTCAAGTTGTTGTTTTTTTTTCTACATTATTTCCCCATAGGAAACATTTTAAGGGGATTTATTATGGCAAATTGATTTTTTAATCTCTTGTGGATAAATAGTTAGGTCTCAGAAGTGCCTACATGCTCACCTATCAAGTGTACAATTAAATACCAACTAAATCTTGTCTCGGCCTATTCCTGAAACTATGTCTGTGAGGTTTCGGAAAATCACAATTTATATAATAACAACCACACTGAGTTTCTCTGCCCGCGACTTGACAGCTAGGCTGGGTGAGGACCTGCCACTTCCAACCCACGGCCGGACAACACTGTCTGAAACACTATCCAAAGCCAAAAGATCAGCAGAGCTGCATTGAGTTTTGTTGGATGCACAGCTAAGCATCAGCTAAAAGCGTTAGCTTCTGATAAGTGTCCATACTCCCATACTTGATTGCGTAGTGAACTTGTCTACGCAGTGGTGGGGGAGATGGTATTTGTGTTTCCGATGGATCCGATGTCCACACCATGTGCTCCACTTCCCCAATTGAAGCCACGTTTTGTATCGACACCCTCGCTCCGCCCCCTATTGTCATGGTAACAAAAGCCCTACTCGGCGTTGGTTCCGCTGTAGGACAGGCGGGGTTAGCTTTTCATGAGACTGGACCACCCCTCAAAACAGGCTAAGTTTCAGGAGGTTTAAAAAAATAGGGTGTAAATGAGTGCTGTAATTCTTGAGCCTTGACTGATCTCCAAATTGTCCAACTTTTTTTGGGGGGCGGGGGGGTTGACTTTGGAGATTCCTTGCACTATATGACAGGATGGGGGCACTCTTGTCTCACCCTGGATGCGCAGGCTCTCCTGGTACTGGATGATGAAGTACTCCTGGTTGTGCTGGAGCTTGCGCAGGTCATTCTCCGTGTCCTGGGTGAGCAGGCGAAGTTCCTCGAAGGCTTGGTTGATCTGCTGGTACTTCTGAGACATGCTGTCCAACATTCCACCCACCGGAGAGCTGGACTGTTAAGTTGCATGGATGGGGTGGGACAGAAAGAGAGTTTAGAAGTTTCATTTGCAAGAATAGCGAGCTAAGTTAGGAGAGAAAGTGGTAAAGAAACCAAGATGGACATGATGCACTGAGCTTGTGACAGTAAAATCCATAATTGCAAGTCTAAGATAGAGTAGTGCTGCATGACTGTGCTCAGTCAGATAACGACCAAACAGGGTCGACTCCTCATCAGGCCACATATGCTAATAGAAGAGGCGCATTGTGACTGAAAATCAATTCAGGCCAGGAGTTACCAAGATTCAGATGTTCACGCACTGCTGGCTTTATGCCTTTCATAACTCGTGGCGTGCAATAAAACAAAAACGCTATTTTGATTTCCATGCTTTGCTGCAGCGTTGTGCAGGGCCATTGCAGAAATGACTGCTGTGAAATAAGTATTTACCCTGTTTCTCTGGATGAGTTCTCACTTTGTCACATTTTGTTGACTGAAAAAAAAACTCTGGTGCAATTTGTTTGGGCAAAAAAGACAAAAATACCAATGCGACGGCAGAGGCTGGTTAAACCTAACTCAGCGGTTGCTTAAAAGTTAAAAACAAATAAAACCTTTGAGAAACTGTTACTTAAGCCAAAAATAAAATCAAAACCGCGCATGCACTTAGTGTACTAATAAGTATTTTTTTGAACGTTTGTTTTTTCTAACATTTCGTATGGCCCTTGGAGGACTGCTTAATGAGATGACGTTTCAGGAGACTTTCTGTCGTCAATTTTCAAAGAATTCAGGGGGTCCTCAGGTTACGACAGAATCGACAGATGTGGTTTTGAGGTTACGAACAGCACGCAAGGAACGAGCTTGTAATGTAAGAATACGATTGTAACATAGCACAAGAAGACACGTTCAGTTACTCACTGTTTTTCAGTTGATTGTTTTATATTTATGGCCTTTCATTCAAATATTTACTATAAATATGACATTTCGAGGTTATGAATGGTGTGCAATGCATGAGTTTGCACAGTGGCATAACAATACGGTCTTACGCGGCACAAAAAGGTAAGCTCACTTAGTGCTGTACTTTTCATTGGCTTGTTTTATATTGATGGCATAAAAATGTTTTTGGAACAAATATTTACTGTAATTATGACATTTTTAGGTTACGACTGGCGGCATGAGAGCAAAAACTAGGAACTAGTTTGCAGAGCAGCGTAAGAATATGGTGTCATGCGGCACAAAAAGGCACGCTCACTTAGTGCTGTACTTTTATTGGGTTGTTTTGTATGTGTGGCCTGGAAGTGCTTTTCATGTTTTTCATTTTGAAAGTTTGGGTTATGAACGGTGTGCAAGGAACTAGCTTGCGCAGCCGCGTAACATTACAGTGTAACAAGATGGTGTTACACGGCACAAGAAGATACGCTCACTTAGTGCCTTGGATAGTTTTATATTTATGGCCTAGATGTTTTTTTCATTCATATATGTACTTGATGACATTTGTTTAGCGTAGGTGAATGATTGACTTGAGCTCGTTCTGATGTGTACAAGTTTGGATTAAGTTACTTCCGTGGTAATGGAACTGAGGGACGACCTGTAGACAAAAGCAACGTACCTCTTCCAGTTGATGTTGTTTTTTTTTTGGGGGGGGGGTTAATTCCTTAAGTCTCACAATAAGCAGGTAAAATGCGTGCTCTATGGAGTTTAAGTTTGGAGACAGACTTCTAAAACCTTACACTCCTTTCCCACGATGAACTCTTTGTTTTTTGTTTGTCTATGTTTCAGTAGCCTTCCGAGTTCATTTTAAAGCTAAATGAGTGCACGTGTAGTTGCGTTCCGTGCCGTGACGGACAAGATGCGAGTGCAGTTTGATAGCGCACACACTCACGTTGGTGGCCTCCCGCACTAGCCGCTGCTCCGTGTAGAGGATGTGCTTGATGCAGCGCACCAGCTCCAGAGGACATCGGTCATACGTGCTCTGAAAGACAAGGAGAACATGTGCCGTGGTTAAGGTCTCGTTAGCCCCTGACTAGGCGAGCGGCCGCCGCGCTCCGCACTCGCCAATTTAGACGCATCAAGGAGCTTCTCGGGGGCCCAGTGCGCCGAACACACTAAAGCTCATTAGGGGAGCCTTAATGATGGCCATCTCTGAAGAGCGACGTGCTTCGTTTACACGATCATTAGCATACGAGCACACAGCAGTGTTTTAGATGTTCATGGAGTGACAGTTACACTAAGACTTATTTCCTTTAATCCGTCAGTGGGACGGCTGCATCCAAAGTCAAACATAATCCGCATCATGTCTCTTTTCATGCAGGTGTGATGTCTTTAGGTGTGATTGAATGTGAGGGTGAATGTTTGTTTGTCTTTATGTGCCCTGTGATTGGCTGGCGACGAGTCTAGGGTGGAGCCGCCTCTCCCCAAAGTCAGCTGATATACGCTCCAGCTCACCCGCGAACATAGTGAGGATAAGCAGTAAAATCCGGAAAATTGATGGATGAAATTAATGCATTAAAGCAGCATTTTGACATGTCATTGATGTATGAATGTGTGCGTTAATGGGTGAATGTGAGGCTTTGTAAAGCACTTTGTGCACCGTGTGGTGTCGACAAAGTGCTATATACTGTAAGTGCACTCCATGCACCTTTTACAAGCATGAAGAGATGTTAATCACAGAGTAATAACTCAAATTATGGATAATAATGAAAGATGACCGTTTAACTTGAGGCATTATTTTTCTAGGAAATTTCAGTTGAACTCCAAATTGTCTTCGATTTCAGTATATGCATGTGTCGCACTGTGGCCATGTCAGTAAAAAAAAAAACATTCAAAAAAAATAAGTCCCAAAAGCGAAATTAATGGCGCCAGAAATCCAGGAATTTGGCTTTGCAAAGCCAATCCCCCTTCGCCCAGTTCCACTGCCTGGTTTCCGGGAGGCTAGCAGGAGGCGAGAGAAGAATGGATTTTGAGAGCAGGGATCATAAATAGCGGCGCTGGCCAACTACCAAGGCCGCACTTGGACTGTCCTCATGTTTTTCCTTGCAGTGGATACAAACTGTTCTGAAACATTTGGTGTTCCTCTGTGTGCTCTTTCTAAAAAAAAACATTCAACCAGGGAGATGTCGAAAGGGACGGCTTGTTCCGACAGGAGAAACACATTCAATGAAAGAATTGAGATACGAGTTTAATTTGTTCTGTGACCACACTCATAACTCAAAACGCTCATATGTAAAATCATCGTTTCCCATTGAAATGAATGACAATGCCACGAATCCATTCCAGCCTTCCCCCCAAAAACGTTTATTTTAATGAGGGAAAATAGCATTCCATAATATTGTATTTTATAAAAACATACAGTAATAATTACATTAAAGAGATTTATAAAGAATTTAACAGTTTTTGTCACGCTGCATCAATTGAATGGCCATTGTGGTGCTCCTGGTGTGCCTGCCTTGGCCAAATGGGGGCAGTAAAAGACAGACAGACAGATTTACTGTCAAAACGTCTCAACTCCTCTCTCAGCTCATCAGTATGGTGCTAATAATAGATGTTCTACGCAGAGGATAAAAAAATACAGTGATTCCCCGGATATTCGCGTTCGGCATTTGCGGATTCACCTATTAGTGGATTTTTGGGGAAAACTTTCCCCGTTATTGGCAGAAACCTGCGCTTATTTGTGGTATTTTTCCCGGATCCCCCACTGATTCCTTCTTCTTTTTTTTTTTTTTTTTTTTTGGACCCAGTCCCCAGCTTATTCGTTTTTCGCATCATTATTCGCCAAGGCCCGGTTACTATCCCCTGTGAAAAGGGGCGATCCACTGTATATGACTTTGAGCAATGATACATTATCTGTCTCTGTGTTGCTGCATTGTTCGTGTTCAATGTATTGCTTAAAGGGTTAAATCAACACAACATAGGTGTTATTAAGCGTTAGTCATGTGTAGTTTGACAATAAACTCCAACTGGGAATGCCAATAAACAGCTTGAAGCCTCTTTTTTGAACAATTGCTCTCTAATCATATCTGCCAAACTGCTGTTTGTTTTGAAGTGAGTTGAGTCACTGCCACCATACAGCGCTTGTATCTTAAGTCTGCGCTCGCAAGTCAAAGCAAAAAATAAAGAAATCGGTCAAACAATGGTTTGTCGAGTCACTACTATCTCAAGACACCGCTGGGTCGTATCCCCACCCGAGCGTCCTGGGCAAGACACTTAACCCACACTGCCTATGAATGAATGTGGTTGGATGTTTAGTGGCGCTCGGAGGTGCAGAACAGCAGCTACGCTTCCGTCGGCCTGCCGCAGAGTACACTGTGGCTATGCAAGTAGCTTACCACCTGACTGTGGAGTGAATGAAAAACGTGTGTAATTGTAAAGCATCTTTTGCCGCTTTTCCATTACAAATTCCAGAACGGCCTGGCCCCGCTCTACTCCCGCCTCGCCTCGCTTGGCCTGGCCTGGCCTCCGTCGCTTTTCCATTACAACAGGCATCAATCAAAAGTGGGAGGGATTGGAGCGGGATCAAGAAGGTGACGCGCTCGTTTCTTGTTGCGCCTTCCATCTCGCTGTATTTCATCTTCTGCCAATATGGACACAAATGCCCGCACCTCCTCAGTACACCACAGAACAAAAGCTGCTTTAAACCTGCCAGACACTGCGCCACGTGGTCGAACCCGACTGGACCAGACCATCGTCGAGAGTTGTCGACGCACCCTTGCACATGAGTGATTCTCGCCGAGCCTGTATAGGCGTTTGATGCTCGTAGATTTTCACGACTTACCTTGAGTTGGCTGGCATAGTGTCCCAGTTTGATTTTGAGCAGGAAGCAGTCCTCGCCGACCTGGTGCTCCGCCTTGTTCTGCAGCTCTTGGATCAGGCCGTCCAGCAAGCGCTTGGCCTTGAACTCCTCCTGCGGGTTCTCCAAGTCGATGTTATCCCTGACCGAGGCAAACACGCATGTTTGAATAGGTTAAACGATGAATACAAGGTGGGCCCTCACACCCTGTCGTGGACACGTGAAAGTTGGGAGGTGCGCCAGAAAGAGGACTGGGAGGGCCGAGTATAGCGTATCACCAATTTTATCGACATTGATCAATATGTAACGCATGTGTCAATTTTTTTTTGCTGCGCTGAGATTCTATCCGCAGATGGAACTTTTCCAAAGCTGGAAAATATGACTAATTGATAGTCCTAAAATATTTTTGTGAATTAGAAGTGTTCTACTTCTTTGCCTTGAATCAAATTTCTGGTATTATAAGAATGTGTGTTCATGTACTGTATATATCTTGTCTATATCAATATCAATATCGGTTCATATATCGGATCTCGGTCAATATATCGGTCAAATTATTGGATATTGGCTTTTTTTTTTGCCCCCAAAAATCCCATATTGGTAGGGTTCTAATGCAAAGTCTGAAAGAGAGAAATGCATCTACACATTCCTGCCAGTTGGCCGACATGTGGTCAAATGCGCTTTCTGGAAATTAATCCACAACGGCTGCTTCAAACCAAAATTTCAGACTTCCTGTGTCTTCTCAGGTATGATTTCTTGAAACTATTTTATGGCTCTACTTATGATTAACATGCCAATCCAATGTCATGCTGCTGAGTGAAACTAGCTTCAGGGGCGGATTTTTAATTTTTCTGTAAAATTTGGGTTACATTCTTGAAACAATTTCTACCCTTGGAAAAGAACATAGTAGACTTCTTGCATGTTTCTCTGCAGTTTCTTTTGACTTCTTTTGTGCATCTACTCATGATACCCATTGAATATTTATGTTGCTAAGTGAAACACGCATGAAATCAAATGTGGTATCAATTGGAAAAAATCTCTAGGACAAGTTATTTTTTGAAGGACCCCAGAAAATGGCCCAAATGACCATAAAACGGCCACTTCAAACCAAAATGGCAGACTTCCTGTGTCTGAATGGAGTTGTCAAGAGTTTTGTTTTATGGAGAGTCATCAAACATCGGTGCCATGCTTCGCCCGCACGCAATGACAAAAACCTCAAACTTGGAAAATGCTTTCTGGAAAGAGTTTGCCGAAGGCTTGTTTATGATCCCAAACAGATTGAAAAGCAATCCGCAAAACAAGCGCAGAGACTGACTGCATGGCTCGATGAGACGCACTCCAAAACATTTTTGTATAGTAGTGAGCGCTAGATTATTGAGACTTTTTGCACTTTTTTTTAAATTAGACTACCGATAATTGGAGTTAGCCATCATTTTTTCCCCCACAACATCAGAAGCTCTGCATTTTCTTTCATTTTGCCTTCCCATAGGCGAAACAGCCTGATGTTCCACTACTTTTATTCATATAGGGCCATATATATTCTCCCGTTGGTAGATAAGTCAGTATTTTACGCGCCTGGCTTGCACATTTTCAAGTTACGCCGATTCTGCCTGGTCAGTTTGCGCAGAACGGCTTGAGAGGCATAACTCATTGAAGTCTGCACGTGGATAGAATGTGGATATTTCCTGAGACATGTGAAAGCCTCTGAAATCCACTCAAAGACTATGTCACACTCTAACAGGCTAAGGGGCATGTGTTTTTGTCTTCTCTAATCTCCATACTACATATTGTATATGTAATTGAATCATAATACTGTGCTTATGAGTGAAGGCCATCAATAAGAAAGCGAGTGAGCCAGCTGTTGATCAGCGTTGCCCAGCAACCATACTAGCGCCACACACGGGGCGCGTCACTTAAATGACAATGACATAGATCAAATATAAACAGAATTATTCCATGTCTAAAACACCACGGCGCCATCAAGATAACTGCAACGCTTTCAGACAAACTCCCAAGCCGCCATGCAGCATGTTTGAAACGGAAATGTGGCTCGCAGAACTTGCATAAAAAAAAAATAAAAAAAAGAAATAATATGGCATGATATGTTGACGTCCAGTCGGCGATGGGCCAAGTGTCCGTCGGCATGGCGAGTCAGCCGACGGGTCACCAGCAGCAGCCATTGGAGGCTCGGAGCATGCGAGCAAATCAAAACCTGCGATATGTTTCATCTTCGCTAGACTTCCTACAGCCTCTGGAGCGCGCAAGAGGAAACCTGCTTAGATCTTGGGCAGAATATGCGCAAGGCCAGATATGAGAGGGAACATTTTAGGGTTACTCTAAACGAAGTGCGCACATGGCCAGAAGACGCGCAAGTGATAGACTTAAGTGGATGACAGAATGGGCGCAGAGGGAAAAGTGCAGAGCTGCGAGCCTTTTCTGACTTAAGCATACGGGAGAATATAGCCCATAGTCAACAGTCTATAGACATATATTTCTACTGCGCTGTTCAAATGACAGTTCCAATTTTTGCTTTCAAGTGGCAACATTTGGGATATGTGTCATAGCAGCATGAATGGGGAAAAAAAATACGGAATCAGATCGGAATCAAAATCCGATAGGTATGAGTCAAGGCGAGGGCAGCGTAAACGCAGCTTGATGGAAACGCGCTCCCCCTTTTTTTTTTTCCACTTGACTCGAGCGGCAGCACAGCTGAAGCTCGCTCTCAACTGTCATCTTGGCTCTCACGCAAAGCAAAAACAGAATTGACCAAGTGACGACTCATAAGTTCAAGGTACCCCTGTGGTAAGTAACGTTTAAATATTTGAATTATTTATGCAATATTTTTGTCACAGCTGCAATTTTCATGCAATCTGGGCATCTGCGAACGTGGGTTCTTTCATGTGTTCCGTCAGTGTGAGCTCAGATATACAGTCGGCATTAAATGGGATGACATGAAATGATCTCAAGCAGAGTTCACTTTGTGCGTGATTAATTCAAAGAGGGGCACCTAGCATGCGTGCCATTGTCCTCGAATAACTTTTCAGACTCACCAGAGTTGGCCCTCGATCCACTGGGACAGGTAATGTCGCACTTCGATGGGGAAGTGCTGACCGTACAGAGATTGCATCTGGTGGAGAGCATCTCCCTGGAGCTGCTGGGCCTGGATCCACACTGCCATCTTCAACACCCTGCCGCAGACAGCGAAAGGGAAGACAGGGAGGTCAGTCTGTTCAGTTGCTTGAAAATTGACAAGAAACAAGAAGACAATCTGAAGCTAATGGGAAGAGCCACAGCCGGAGATAATCGAATCAAGTGGATGCGTTCCAAAAGTTACAGTCTTTAAAAGAGGTCAATTCCCTCTTTGTTCCCCCCCCGCCCCCAGAGCTGCCGTGGAAGAGGGAATTTAGAAATAAAAGACTGAACCGATGGAAGATATTCACTTAATTGGTTTGACACAAACTGCAAGGGGAGATAATCGCATCATCACATGAACGTTTAAAGCCCATTTGGACCGACTGCTAACATGCTCGCTGCATGAACCTTATTTGGAGCAACGTACAGAACACATCCTCTAACGCTTAAATACTTTGTAGTTCTAGTTTTATGAAAACACTCATTCAATTTGTTCCCTGACCATGCTTTTAACTTAAAACACTCGTATCTGAAAACGCTTCTGTAGGTCCTGCCGTTTTGTTCAGCAACAGAGTTCAAATGGCCTCAGTGGTTAACTCGTCAACGTCTGTGTGTGAACACAACAGCGTCTATGAACTGATATATTTACTGCTGGGTTTCTTTGCACACTTGCGCCTCACAGTTCTGTGGTTCAGGGACATTTACAGACTATCATAGCAACTGAAATATGATAAACATGGTATAATGTGAAGTCGAGCAGAGGACTTTGTGCTGGGGTCACTTGTGCAGTTGTTTTACCGTCAATACACCCACATGTTCTTCTCAAAAAGGGGCACAGTAGCCATCCACAGTGGGTCTGAAATGAGTGTGCAGGGATGTTTGTGGTTTATGTGGTGTTGGTGGTTAGCACTGCGCACTGTGACGCCCTCTCAGTTTGTAGCTCACATCAAAAGCACACAAGAATAAAGACTTCGACTTAAGTGAACCGGCGTCCCATGACTGGAGAAGTGACTGGACAGAAGGATCTGATCATTAGGACGAGGGAGCCCGCGGGGGTGGTGCTTTCATTCAGACAAAACTCCTACACCGCATCAACAATTCCACTTATTCTCGCCTGGGAATGCACCCAAAGATGATCCAGCGCACAGTCGGAACTAATCATAACTGGTGAATGTTTGTTGAACTTTCACCTTCGTCCGATGTTGTCTTTCCCACAAAAACGGAAAATAATCTTAAATCCAAACATGCAGTGTCTAATAATAAAATGTCTGTGTAGATTTTCAATCATCCGGCTCATGGTAATCCGTAAAGGTTGAATCAAGGCAACTGGGCTGTGTTTGTTTGTTGAAGATGTTTCACCTTTAATCCAAAAGGCTTCCTCAGTTCTAAATTTTAGGTGTGGTATGCCCTTATTTATGCCAAATAAACTAAACTACTGATTGTATATTGAATATTTCATATCTCTAATACCAGGATCATCAACCAATGTTGAGAGCCGACAAGCGTGTTTTCTATGGGGAACCAGGACCTCGCCATTTGGTTTCGTTTTCTCTCACATTACATTTTCTTTTTTTAATTTTCAATTTAACGGCATTGTTTTGACGTGTTGGGGAGGGGCTTACACAATGGCCCTGTGAGTCGGCATTGGGAGGAATCCGCTACGTTTTCTTGATCGATAATTTATATAAATGAATGATCAATTCATCTGTATTAATTACATTGGGAGACGTTTCCACAAAATTCCAAATTGTATGATTTCAACCAAAATGAGTTCCTCGTGAACACATACCCTGCCTGTGTGCATATTGACTTTTACAGGAAGTGCTTTGGTAATTTGATCCGTAACGTCCAGTAGTGGAAAGCACAAGCGCAGATATTTGGACACCGCTCAAAAAGGACAGATAAACGAAGAGTGCACATGACATTCCTTTCTCTCATAATGCAACTAATATTAACTATACCCGCACAAATGTTGCCATTCGACTGTGTCAGAATCGGCCAAGGAAACACCAAAAAAAAAAAAATAAAAAAATAAAAAAAAAAACACATCAAGAGCAAGTTAGACGACACTCAGTACTTTATGTAATTATAAAATGTTTAAAAGATAGCCAACCCTGGATGGGCAGAAAAAGTTTTTTTTTCTTTTCTTCATCAAAGTGGATAAAAAGCACACAAACACTACTACAGAGAGATTTCATTTATGCATTTAAATTTTGCCTTTAATTTTAGCCAATCAAAGGCAGAGTTTACAGTTTTAAAAATACATTTTCTTTGTCATATACTGTATGTTAAAACTATCTGTAAGACCTGGCTGATGATGGTTGGAAAAATCATTTCTCTCTGGCCCCATTTTATGCCTGTAATTTCATCTTAATTATTATTTTAAAATTGTCCTGCCGCGACACGAACAACCCATCAAAGACTTGTTTTGGCAGATGGTATGACCTAATAGTGTGTCAATCATTTTCTCGTGGTGGCGAACGCACACTATGTCTGCTGAACAGAGTAGCCTTGCGACGATAGTATTCTTGGGCAGATTATTGAACTCCGGTTAGCAAAAAACATTAAAAAGAAGTAATTGGATAGCTTTCGAGACAATTCAAGGGTAAACATATGCAATGGTGATGTCCTACGCGGACGGCTGATTTGCTGGGCTTCGAAAACCACCACCAATGTCGCCGTTCTCACTGCGTAGTCAGGTAAGTTGCTCACCTCTCTTATATTTTACTTGATCGCAGTCATTTCTCACCCGTGAGCGCCCCCCAGAAAGTATTGGTGTGGGGGGGGGTAATCAGTTTTATCAATTTTATCAAATACATTTTATTTTACTCTTCTGGATGTCACCTAAATAGATGATTTAGTTCCCAATTAAGCGTCCTTCCCAATAAACAAAATCCAAATTGAGCTTGTTTAAAAGCTGAAAAGGCAAACAGCAGCGAAAATTCAAACCAAAACTTTATATTACAACAGGAGAATGGCTGACTCATCATTACCTTTGTTGTCTCCCATTAGCGTGCTACATTCACGGCACGGCGGTGGTATGTCACACGCGTTTAAAGCCCAGCAGAGAGGCCTTTTAATTCCGCCGCAGAGGGACTCGCAATACGGCACAGCTAAAAAATGTTTTTAAAAAAAACCCAAACTGAACCCGAGAGGGCCATCACCCACTCCTTCCTTTCAGGGAAACCTGCCATTCATTTAACGTAAGCACTTCCTGTGAGGAAACTGGAGGTGCCACCCACCATTCCGAGCACTCTCCTTCATGCCAGCATTCAGACAACACATGCAATACAACAACAACAACAACAACATATATTTTTGGAGCATTCATGTGTTTAAAGCTCATTTATTTTCATTTTATGAGTAGTTAAAAAGCTCATGTTCAGGAACTTTTACTGAAGCCGAGGTCCAGTACAAAAGGTGTATTACTAAAGTAATAAAGTGAAAACGTTTTCCAGAACAGAAGTCATATTTGTTGGAGGAATACATTCCTATTTTCCAGAAAATAATGGAGTCTTTTCCAGAATAAAAGGCGTAACATTACAAGAATAAAGTTGTACTTTTGAAATTCACTTGTTAAAATATTACTTTCTTCCTTCCTTAAACGTTGACTTTAATATCATCTGGCCAACTTTATCGGCCGATGTTAGTCCTTTTGAAATCAGCAAAAATCATCGGTGATTGTCAGTTTGATCCAAATTTTTTCCCTTTTCTTACTTTAATCCATTATAATAATTTACAAATATGACGCTCAATTGTATACAGTACAGTTGTTTGATTTTAAATATTATTTTCAATATTTATAGTGAGTAACAGCTTTTGTTACACAATGATACTTGTTTTACAAAGAAAACTGACATTGTTATTCACAGTAAATCTCCTGTTCTTCAAAAATATATCATTTTTTTCCTCCGTAACATTTCACCCTTTTTCTCGAAATTAGCTATAAAAAATTTGAAACATTTTGAAGCCGTATCTTACACACTTGGCCTTTTTTTTTTTTTAATTCAAATTTGGGAGGATCATTAACAACACTCTTCTCCGTGGTGCTTCAAATTTACGAGACAGATTCAATTCAAATGAAACGGGAGAAGATGAGGAGCATCACCTAAAAATCTCTCTACATCTCCTTTAAAGCCAGCACTCTTGGTCGACGTTTATATATCTCTTATTTTGAAGTGGAAAAGTTGCCGTGGTTACTGAAAATCAAAGCAACAAGTTCACGCTTAGCTTATTGAATTAAACCATCACGGGAGGAGGACAGAGAAATCTTGTTGTAGCGCGTGGACACATGACCTGTAACTGTGGTTGACAGCTTGAAGGAAGGGCTCCTATAAGAGGCTTTTGAAGAAGAAATATCGAAAGAAAAAAGAAAAGGAAAAGGAAAAAAGAAGACTGTTTTGCCAGCCGTCTCGGGCCCGGGGGAAAATGTTGCCACGCAGCCAACAGGGGGAAATCACTCATTAGCTCGGTGGCGTATCAGCACACATGGACCCGGAAGTGAATGCTGCCACGTATACATCCGCCCACCTCACCACCGCTCCAGTCCCTCCGTCTTTTGACTCGCTTTCTAATGTGGAAAATATACCATTAAACCACGCTCCCAAGAGATGGGATTATGTACGATGGTTGGCCCACTCGCCATGTCGTCTGCCATCTGTATCCAATAGACACGCTGCCGTCTTAAAAAGGTCATCTTTTGACCTTCATCCACGTCGGTTAAACATGTGTTCTCGCGTGTGGGCAAATATTTGACTCAATTGGGATGCCACTTTCAAAGCAGATTCTTTGCTTTGTGTTGCCAGCAAAATTTTAGGTACAAACAAGCGTCAAATCCGCCGCTACACAAGTGGAGTGGAAAAGAAAATGCAGAAAATTAAAGTACAGTGTTGCCGAGACAGTGTGCTGCTCATTGTGGTGTGTGCGCGCCTTGGACGGATATACAGTACAGCACTGGAGACTCAGCTCCTCTCTCGGCTTCTCGGTACGGGGCAGGATTATTCGTCGTTCTTCGCAGAGGATAAAGAATATATGCCTGTGAGCATTGTTATATTATCTGCACGACCGACTGTGGGGATAGGTTCACGAGGTCAGACATATTTAAGTCATCCACGGTTATCAATGCCGCTGTACGCGTTGCGACTTGTTATCCGAGGTATCAGTGTTATATTGTTGCTATATTATTTGAAGACCTTTAAGGTTCCAGTGGAACATGCATTACTTTTGGGGAATTTTCAATATATACTGTATAATGTATACTAATTTTTTTAAAACCTGTGGACGAATATTCTCTCAGTGCACACAACTGAAAAAAACATCACTGGGATCAAATTTAAAAATAAATAAATACATTTGATGAAAGCTACCAGACTAGCCATTGCAGTTGTTTTTGCACAAAGCACAGCAGCAAGACTGGACAAGCAAGACATACAGGGGCGTGCAGAGGTGAGTAACAATGTAACTGTGTGAAGAGGGAGGAATAGTTCACAGCGAGCCTGAGGACAGCCGTTAGCCACGACGTTAACAGCGGCGGTGCAACCACAGTCGCCGTGCCGCAAGTAAAAGCACAAGGTCCTGTCACAAAGATAGCGGCTTTCTCAAATGTGATTAGAGCAGCGGTTATTCTATGGGTTATGTCAACAGTGTGGGCGAACGTCAACAAAGTCTTGATAACCATGCGGTTTGGATTGTCACTTATATGAATCAGGAGAAGAAGGCATTAGGGGTTGGGAAAAAAAAAATCTGAAATTGTGATGCATCTCTAACGGTACAGTATTACACAGTATTAGTTTTGTCCACCACTGTAGTATCCATGACTTTGAATGTGTATGGCTTTAAAAGTCGGGGCCCATGCTTATTTCAGCGAGACAAGAAATGTGTGTAAAATGCACTGTAATTATTAATCCTTGCAATATTAAAAAAAAAAACAAAAAAAAACATGCCACATACATGTTATAAAGACACTTGAAACACCCAAAAAATGCATCACGCCTTCAAGTAGTGCAACCACTGGAGCTTCCTTGCCCCTCAGCAGTCGGCCTGCATGTTGACTGATGAAACAGCAGTTCGTCTGATGTGGAATCAATCAGGGGAGTCATAATTCACCGCAGGTGACAGCTCCCCTGCAGGACTCATCTAGACGACATGGAAAATAACGAGGCGTGTCATTGACCCGCTTTGCGCCAGCAAATTGAACCAGTTGGGGAAAGCAAACACTAGAGCGGTTAGTCAACTCTGACTACCTGCTGTATGATGTATATTTAGGAAGAAAAAAAAGCTTCCCCAACCACTGCTGATACAGGACGTCACCAAATGCTGTCTTGACAACAAAACATCTTGTGTTGCTTGTTCTTGAATGTGGACTTCCTGCTTTTGGTTTTGTTTTCAGTAATAGAACTGGAGTCATTTTGAAAATAGAGGCCGAGCATGAAAACAGCATTCATTTCGTAATGGCTGGCTAAATGGCCATCACGCCACTGAAAACAGTTTTGGTTCTGCTTCCAATCACTGCTCAGTGGGTGAGTCACAAATACAGTGGGGCCTTGAGAGATGAGTGACCCAATTTCAGAGTTTTTCGAGATATGAGCTGTCATTCGGACGACTTTTTTGCTTCGACTTGCGAATGCAAACTTGAGATACTAGCGCTGTATGCTCAATTAAACTCACTTCACAATAAGCACCAGTTCGGTAAATAGTGAACAATTCATAAAGAACGGCATGCTAGCTTAATGCCAACATAAAATGGAAAATGCCATTGACGTGCTAGTGGATAGCATCGACAGTCGCAGTTTTAGAACCCTTTAAGCGACGGATATTTGACAGTAGAGTAGCACGTGTAGACAGATAATATAATAATACTCACAGGTATATATTCTTAATCCTCTATGAAAAAAATACTAATATTCAGCATCTTACTGAGTCACTTACAGTGGTAGTAGAAGAAGTACTATTCGTCTTCGTTTGTGGCTGTATGACTGTATTATATTGCTTATATTGTCCTAGGCGGGAACACCAGAAGGCGGCTAGATTAGGATTATGCATACCTTTTAAGCGAATTACTCACTGTTATGTACAACGTCAAGTTTCTCTGCCCATGGCGTGATCAGCTACACTACACACTTTACTACACACGTACTGTCTGAAAAACTATCATGCAGATGCACTAGCATGCAGAAACACCCACATCCACCATCCTGCGATCACATAAAAGTCTCAAGATAAGCAGAGTCGCATTGAGCATTGGTGAATGTACAGTTTAGAGCTAGCTAACAACATTAGCTTCTGATCTATGGCACATACTTGATTCTTCAGTGATGTTTTCGATGCAGTAGTAGAGGATACTGTGTTGAGCCTTTGGTGATGCGTTCATGTGCCACATGCACACAGTGCAGTGTATGAAGTGCTGCATCCACAAGTGAAACATTTTAATTCTCTTTATAGGCTTGCAAATTCCCCCCCTCCAAACTGTGGACTTTTTACTTGCTTGTTCAAAGCCATAGCCCCACCCCGGTCGTCATGGTAACAAAATCTATACTCGCCATTGGCCCAACAGTATTTGGGGCACCGTATACAGTCTCACTCGCATGAGACAGGGCGAGTCCCTTAAAATGGACTAATTTCAGCAATACAAGACATCTATCATCTGTCTATCATTCTTGGTCCTTGGGGTAGTTTCATGAAGCATTTCAAAGACATTGTGACAACAGAGAACTGTTTTAAATTGTGGGAAAAAAAGCCTAATGTGTCTCCTTCAAAGTAAAAAGTCTACACTTCAATCACACTGCCACTGATTTTATTTCAGTTCCTTTGTAGTGGTGCATCAGGGCCTAAAAACTGGCCACCGCCCCACTGTATATCCAGTATGTTTGGATTGTTTAAATAGCAATAGATCAAACGCCGCACGCAGATCTCAGCACTATGACAGCGTAACCTCATTGCACTCAGCTGGCCACCTACCCCCTGATCCGCCTCCCCGCCCTCTCGCCCTTGGAGCCGGAGCTTGGCTAGCCAATGACCTGCTTTGTCTCACCCAACCCCCCTTTTTTCCCACCCACCCCTCGCTCACACTTTGCAGCCATCTGGACAGATGCCTCGGAGCAAGTCGGGCTATTTGAGGTGAAGCGGCAGCCATAAGATTGGAATAGTTTGAAGTGCAAGACGTGCGAAAAAAGGCACATATAGACTCAATGTTGACTTCTACTAATATAAAAACCCACCATCTGTCAGGGGGATGGTTTGTTTTGAAAATTAGGTAGCAGTTTGAAGGTCACATTACAGATATATCTCCCGACTGAACAAATGGCGGAAAAGTCTAAGCCAAATGTAAATAAAAATATGTCTTCAAATGCTGTACAGTTATTTGGGAAACTCAGCTACCTGACATATCATAATAACAATACTCGCCCCTGCACCCGCTTATACATGGTGAATGTAATTTCTTTGTTCACAAAAAGTTGGTTGAGAACATATGGCAGTCAGCATAGTCACCGGTGAGCTAGCTAGCCAGTGTGAGATGCCAAATTGGCAATCTGCATCTTCACTCTCTTATCAGAACAGCACCAACAGATGGATTAAAATACATGAGAAGTCACAGAAGATCCAAATCAAGTAGCTTTGTACAAAAAATGTTGGCCGAGAAGATACGGCAGTTAGCCAGTCAACAGCGAGCTAGCTAGCTGGTGAAGCCAACTCGGCAGTCTACATCCTCGCTTGGTACTCCTTCTTGGTGGAATAGCGCCAACAGATGGACTAAAAAATGCACCACAACAATCACAAAAGATCCAAATCAAAACGTTTTGTTCAGAAAACATTGGTCAAGAACATATGGCAGTTAGCAAGTTGCCAGCGGGGTGGCTAGCTTGAGAATTCAACTCGGTAGTCTATATCCTATGTTGATACTCCTTCTTGTTGGAATAGCACTAACAGACGGACTCAAACGAACAACAACAGTCACAGAAGACCCAAATGAAAGTTCTTTGTTGACAAAAAGTTGGACAAGAACATATGGAAGCCACCCAGGGTGTAACCTTTCACAGGCAAAAATATATATTTTTTGCTTTTTAAAACGTTAGGTATTGATAGCACACACTTTGACGTTCACAAAAAAGTAAACCTCATGAAAATCAGTGGAGAAATGAGCAAGTTACGACTTAATTTCAACGTCCCCAAACGTTGGTCAAACTCCCCAACACGGCCGCCACGTAGCCATGTCAGTTAGCCGGCCTGCTACAGCGCGCTGGCTTATCTAGTCTTCATAGTAGGTGCACAGTCTGTGTGCACTTGTCGGCCACGGGCGGCCGGCGGGTGACGTTATGTAACGTGAAGCCCGGAGTGAGTGTTAAATGTGGCTCCGGGCTCAAGTGCGCGGCGACAGGAATGCCGGCGTGCTGGACGAGCGGGGCTACTTTTGCGAGGGCGGCGAGAATGAGCCGTCTCGCCGGGAGCAAGGAGGGCCCTTGCTAAAGCTTTTGGTCAAATGTACAATCACACAAGTGTTGGTTGGGGGGGGCGGTGGTCCCGTGCCCCTCCCTTTGGGACTGGTCGGGGCACATCGGTTGGGCTGGGCACCGCCCTGGATCCTGGGGAGTGGGTGGCGTCTTCCTGGTCGGGTCCTTCGCCGGACGGGCTTGCTGGCTCGACCCCCACTTGCGGGTGGAAGGGGGCCGGGCCCACCCTTCTTCAATGTGCCGACTCAGCAACTCCATACACCAGTTGACTAACATCCATGTGATATGATATGGTGTTCATTCACAAATACGTTCGATAGACATGCTGTAGGCTGTAATTGCTTGTGCTGGGACCAGTAATGACAACACAGGTTATACTAACATATCAATGTACAGGTTCTTAAAAGAGGTTTAGATACCACAAATAATCCCACCGCACCACTCGTCAGTAGCACTGCCTTGCTCATTTCCCACATCCTGTCCTGTCCTGCCATTTTCTGTCCTCTCTCATCATTTTCTCTTTAGTTATTGCATGTCCTCATTGGGTGTGTGTCCCCATCCCCATCCACAAATAAGAACAAAATTTGGCTGTTGTAACGTTACTTGTGCTCAAATATTTAAACTGTCTCACTATTGTTCTGCTGTGGTTCGCACCCCTATTCCCCTTGTCGACTCTGTCCCTCTGTCCTTTTCTGTCCGGGTGCATTGTCAATAAATGTCAGAATAATTAAAACATTAAAAAATAAGCAAAGGGAGTATTTCTAACTCCCCTGTTGCACAGCAAAACTGCTCCAGCGCAAAGGCATTCAGAGCCACCATTCTGCAAGGCCATGCAGCTGAACAGGACAGGTTAAAAAAAATAATAATAATAAAATAAATAAATAAAAATTGTTGACTTAATGGAGCCTTTTTAGCTTTGAGATTTAAAACAAATTGGCGAATTGGCAAATTATTATTTTTTGCCTCGAATGAACAACCTGCTTCATTCCACAATGACAGTCAGTGGTCAGGGAGAAAAAGCCGGTCTGCAACAAGAGGCTTAACCTAAATACATCTTCATTTGGAAACAAAGGAGACAAATACTGTAAGTTGCTTCGTCTACAGGTCAGCCGCCAAAAGCTCCTTCTTTATAACAAAACAACACCGCGCTACCAGCAACCTTTTGTTATTAACAGACACAAGGAATGACTGCAACTAGACCTGCATTATTAGTCACTCAAAACAAAGGTACATTAAAAGTAAGGATTTTAACCTAAATCCAGCCCTAACCACTTTACTCATGACCCTAGCCCCAACTCCAGTGGCTGTTGGTCAATAGAGGGCGCCAGGGCACGGCTCCACCATGCACGGTGGTCACCACATTACTTTCCTTGAAGATTCAGAATTAAATGAAAATATTTACAGTAAAATAAATATATATATATATATATTTTTTTAGATGAGCAGTATACATAGTATATAGTCAATGATGAATAAAGTTGTTTCGCTCAGGTGTGCTGTCTGATTAGTGACGCTTACGGTCGAGGGCGCACATATCTTAACCCATTGACTCTCGTTAAAGGTTTGACATGCGCAGTAGCTCAGTGCAATATATTGGGACAAGGTGGAGTGCCACATTCTAGCACCTGATCTTGCTGATGTCACATCCTTGCGCGAGATCTATGCACGCAGCACTTTGGTGATTTACTGAGGTTTAAAAAAAAAAAAAAAAGAAAAAAAAGATGACAATCATGGTAATACTGAAGCTTTGGAAATGTTTTACAAACCGTCAATTAAAAGGGTTGAAATGCCATTCATAACTCAAATACCACAATGTAATGGAATGTAATTTAATTAATAAGATAACTAACCAATATGCACTGGACTTTGGGTTCTTCTTCGTTCCCAAATACTACTACATGACACACTGCGTTCGATTCCAAGTGACAAGCATATGGCGAGTGAGCTCGTGTTTACTGAGTGCTTCTTGTCAAACAACAAAAACATTTAGCACCTACGTGCGCAAGCTTTTCCTATGATTACTTGAATGAACGCCAAACAATGTTGCGGTCTGGCTCTGAAGTCAAGGCACTGAAATTTTATAATCACATAATTATCCATTGGAGAACATTCGCTATTTTGGGCGCAGCGATTGATGTATCCTGACATAATTAAAACGGGCGGACAAAGCAGAAATTGTGGGCTTGTCATTAGAGAGAGAAATTACTGCTTTTGAGCAAGAACAAAAGTGCCAAGCGATCATATGGAAAATGGTGCCCTTAAAAACCCAGTTTCTCAACAATGGGTGAAATGTTCTTTTGAATAGGAACTTTGGGGCATTGGACATTCTCTATAATAAACCAGCTTCCAATCCGGTTTGTATTACTGACAAATTGACGTTTATCTGGAACAAATAAAAGGTTAATTGAAACCGTCTGTGAAACAGTTCATGTACATGGCATTAACAAATTCCCTTGAACAAAAAGGTATTTGAAGTAACATTTCATGTATAACAAGACTTAACCGCTATGTTATGTAACTGATCAAAACTAAAATAACATAAAACAGATTCAAACCTGGGCGCAAAATAAAGAATGTGACTCCCTCTCAAGTTGTGTTTCATTTTGACAACAAGTACCCCGAAGCTCAATCCCAGCCGGCGGACCACCCTGCCAGCTCGCTACCGTCCTGGCCTTGTTGTCTTCCCAAACAGTGTTAAATGTCATCTGACAAGTGAACAAACAGCCCAGAGAGCCCCCCTCCCCTTCCCTCTGTGTCAAACTGGGAGCAAAAGGGGGTCCAAATATGTCAAACAGGGCTGGGAGCATGTAAGCCTCACCACTGGGGAGGTTAACATAAGACAGGAAATAACAACGGCAAGAATGAAAAATGGCATTTTAGTATTTCATGGTCAGGTAGCTGAAGACGTTTGGAAGCAAGACACAACAGAGCACTTGTCTAAAACAAGAATTTCAGCTACAGCATTTTGCCAACTCTTTTTTTATTTTTATTATCAGATTATCGTATTACATTGAGTTTCAGTAGCAGCGGTACACAGACAGTAGTTCTCATTTTACAACACAATTTGCAGCTACTTATGAGCATGTTAATATTAACAAGTACTTGTTTTTTAGAGAGAGACTTCATGTGTTTCATTTGGGGTGTCACAGTTCATGAATTTGTACTTTTCGGTACAGCAGAGAGCAAAACCAAGTTCCCACATGGAACATATTAAGTAAGGGATAAAAAGTGTAACTGCCTCGCGCTCTAGCCAGTTGATACACTCAGCTTTTGGCTAGACGACGTCACAGCTAGCAATATGCTTTTGGCAGTACGTCAAACCAACACGGTGCTAACGCAACTTCGAGTGGCGTTTAAACGGCCTCCTGAGGTGAAGCCAAAGCGATAACAAATGACATCGGTGGTGTTTGTTCGGGCCCGGCCGATATGGATTTTTTTAAGCCAGCTCCGATTCCGATATTTGGCAGGAAAAAAATCTGATAATCTATTAATCAGCCAATTCATATAAATATATATGATGAATGACTTCTTGTTTGGTCCCTTAATATGAATATGATATGAATTACAGGCAGAACATTTGACTGTTTTACAATACTTTGTCCTTTAGTATTTGTTTAACTTTACACCAGAGAGGAATTTTCAAGTACAAAAAAAGTATTACCTGAAGAATTTATCTTGAGATTTAGGCCACAGATGTATGCAGGTAAGTAAATTACTGGAATAACATTATTTATGCATGATGCCCATAACCTTTTATCAAATTTCTTCTACTCCATTATTTTCTTTCCCATGAAGTGATGACTCATATAAACAAAAAAAATCAAAAATCAAAAAATAGCGACACCTTTCTTAGATGTAAAAACATCATCTTTGACAGAGTCGCATTTCAAATGGTGTATATAGAGAGCGTGAAAACCGAAATCCGTACTCACCCTTGGCCCAGCAGTATAAAGGGCGGGGTGTCCAGTCGCTCATTTGCATGAGACAAACAGGCTGAGTTCAGCAAGACAAGAAAAGTGTGTAAAATGTACTAGAATAGTTGACACTTGGGATATTTTTTAATTTGTGGGAAAAAATGCATAAATTCTCCTTTAAAGCCTCGTAAGCTTCTTTTCATACCGTTGAAAAATCATTCTGCATATGTATAATGTGCAACAAAGAAATTAGCCTCGAATAAAACAATATTTGCGTAGTTACAGTATATCCTGATTCATGAGGCAAACCGGTCCCTGGTGGTACGGTTCATCATGGGCCGACGCTCTACTGAATATCTAAGTGGCCCAGATAGCTGCGAGTAACTTTGCGCAAGTCGTGCACATACTTGATAAGAGACTGTTGGGACAAGCAGACCACACCGTGCATGAGCTCACTAATGTATGAGAGGAGCGAAACGGCCAAAAATCAATGTTGTCCATACCTTTTTTAAAAAGGATGTGCTGCTAAATTAGTTGACAGCCGAGCCAATCACTTTGCATTTACACGTAATCCAGTTAGCTAGCCTCTTTTAACTATGTTAAACAATTCAAAGTGGCGCCTAATTCTTTTTTTTTTGACCCGAAGCCCCTGTAACGAGGTTAACCCTCCTCTCCAGGGGGCTCATGTCATCGCCCAGCCGTGTCGGCTCAATTTTTGTGACCTTTCCACAGCGAGCGGCGTCACGCTGTATCAGGTAGTGAGCGCATGGCTGTGTGTGTGTGTGTGTGTTTTGGTGGAAATAGGGGTTATTTATTGTTTCAACATGACGAGCTCTGAAAGAAAGAGCGTCTGAGATCGAATCAAATTCTCTTTGTATGGTAATTACGATAACAATCTAGCTCAAATAACAAAGCTATTCTTTTGGGTTTGCGAAATGATTGATTTTGGACAGACGTTAGCGAGACAATCATACTCCTCTGGACGAAATTTTGTAATGTGCTTTCTACGTTGCATGCCCGGTTTCCTTGCCTCACTACGTGCTGCTGTTTTGATAAGCAACAGAGTTCAAACGGGCTCAGCAGTTTGCTTTCATGTCCATTCCAATGCAACGGACAGTATAAGGTAGGGACGTTTACAAGACTTAACAAAGACGTGATTTTCATACAGTTGGTGAGCATACAATAAATGAGCCGCTAACTTTTTTATTGTTTGTGTACAAATAGTTGGGTCTCTGAAGTGCCTGGCCACTCATCCAGCATTAAAATAAACAACCAAGGCATTTCTTAAAACGTGTCTGTGAGCGAGCAGTTCTGAATTTCCACCTCATTTACATAATAACCACCCCAAAATGAGTTTCTCCATCCGTGACTTGGCAGCTAGACTGGCCGAAGATTCGCCATTTTCGGACTCCATGGAAGAACTATCACGTAAACGGCAAATTTAGCTTCAAGTAAGCGGGACATACTTGAACATCCAGCTAAGTTGTCGACATGGGGGAAGGTTTTTTGTGTGTGTGTGTGTGTGTTTGAAGATGTTTCCATTGTGTACTCCACACACATGAATCAGTTACACTAAGCGTAATTTGACAGCTAAAATCTTTATAGGCGCTTGCTTTATGGAGTATTGTGGTTAAATGAGCGAGCGGTGGCTTTGCACAAGCGCCATTTATTTGCAGTCTGGCGGGTGTCAGCGGGTAAATATCTCCTGCTCTGCGAAGAGTCTCAAGGAGGGTCCGATAACATCACAAAAAGTAGCTAAATTTGTTGCTAGTCGTTTTTGGTTTTGCCACAAATGCCGTCATGTTGAGGGGCCACATTTACTTCGGTAAACACGCCGCCTCGCAGTTGTACACATGCACAATGTGTCGTCTGGTTTTGTGCGCATGCGTGTGACGTCACGGGCGCGTTCCGTCCGCAACAGAAGCCGCATTTGTCTTTGTAATGTGAACGACTGCATAAAAAGATAGGATTTAACAAAAGCATCCGAATTGGGCATCATGCCCTAGAGTGTGAACGTAGCCTGAGTAGCTTAATAATAATAAGTGTACTGTAATTCTTTTGCATGTGTGTATTTTGATTGAAGAATTTCAATTCTCTCGTTCATTGTGGCCCGATTTCCCGTTTGTCCAACTTTTCGCCGTCCTTTTTCCACATATGTCCTTGTTCCTTTTGCCCCCTCAGCGTCTAACCTTGTAAACACCAGTTTCAGCCGTTTTGGAGAAACGCTGGACTTTGATCTTGCGAACTCGTCACAGGGCAAAGGTCAGTTAGCTGCGATTTCTCACATGCATTATCTCAGGATAGCCGCAGCCGCCAGTCCCAACCCCCCATGCTGTCGCTGTACTTGCGGCACTCTCTCCCCCAGCCCCTGTGTGCCAAGTGCTGTGCTTTCATTGAAAGGTCAGCTCCAACTTTACCCTACAGAGAACTAATCCACAAAACCAGCAGGCTGCACCCATCTTGATCACTTAAGAGAGTTTAGTTTGCTTGAACTACAAATAGTGTGGTTGTGGTCCCTGTTACACATGGTATGGCTTATAGTATAGTATAGCTTCATTCAAAATCCGTTCTTTGGTTACTCAGCACTTTTCGAGATGGTACAGTGCGAATCTAAAAACAGGAGGCCCAGTGAGGAGGGGGAGGAGGAGCGGTTCGGTCTGAAGGCCAAGAGAGACTCTGCCAGGGTTCATGATGTCATGACAATGTCTTCTTGGAAGAAACATGACTGGTATGCGTGAGGACGATATGATGTCCGGCTGTTGCATGAACAAGAACATGAAGAACTGGGTTATAAAAAACACTAATCTGGGAAGACTTTATACAAAGAATTGGAGTGTGTCAGTGGGAAAGTGGGAAATGTACTTAAAGGAGAACTTTTCTGTTCTGTCAAAATACACCAAGGATCAAGAATAATAGACGTGTTCTTGGAGCAAATTTATTGCAATGGCAAATAAAGTCCTCCCTTCACCCTGTGCCTCGCCAAAATGTGCGAAAAATCAATAAATCAATAAATACTCCTTCTATAGTGGTGCCTTGAGATAGGAGTGACCTGATTTATGAGTTTCTCAAAATACTAGCAGTCATTTGGCAGATTTGTTGCTTTGACTTTTGAGCGCAAACTTGAGATACGAGTACTGTATGGTAGCAGTGAACTCAATTCGACTCACGTCACACTAAGGAGCAGTTTGGCGACTATTGAACAATTTTTCAAAAATGATGCCTAGAGCTGTTTAATGCCACTCCCAGTTGAAGTTGACTGTCAAACTAAACATTCCGTGAAACAAAGAGAATTGCAACTTTTGTATTAAAACAACCCTATAGCTTTGCCTTAGTAAAGTCCACTTAGCTTAATGCTAACAAACAATACAAAATGCCATTGACATGCTAACAGTTAGCATAGTTACAGTTTTAGAAGTCTTTAAGCAAGGACCTCTCGGTGGCAAAGGCGGCCACACCAGGTCATCATTTGAATGGGAAAAAACGATTTAAAGAGGCTCTAAGCAGATAGGTGTGTTTTTTCTTCGAAATTCATTAAATATGTTTGAAGATAAGTGCTGAAAACGTATGTAAAGACATAACAATATAGTGCTGAATTGTTGAGCTATACCTTAGGCATCTTTTTCACATTAGAATTTAACAGATTTTGTGAGCGGGGCTAAGACGGCGTATACTTTCTAGCGCGAGTTCCCTCCCCCACTACAAAGTGACGTCATTTAATTTGGCTATGCTGCTCAGTTGTGAGTTAGCTGTGCTTAGCTTCCATAACAAGGCCCATTTACCACTCCAGTGTGCAGTTAGCAAGCTAACGATTGCTACACTCCGAAAATGCGTCTCCGCTGGATGCCTCAATTGACAGAACAGCTAGCTGACGTTTTTTTTTTTAAGCTCCCAAAAATGAGGAAATAAAAAAGCGATGGATTTACTTTTTAAAGACCCACGCAGACGGGGAGCTGAATAGCAACATTACCACCCGACTCTGCAGTGTGCATTTTACGACGGATAGTTTCACCAGCGACAACATGGCTTCGTGGGTAACTTGATACTAGTGAACGGGGCAGTGCCAACTGTCTAACTACCTGGGCTTCCTCCAACCATCCCGCTGTCGTCCGCTACCCTGTTCGGCTGTGACATTATGTCACCAACAATGAGGGTCAGTTGACTTGTGTGCTTATTTTTATGATTATAGTCCACAATAACCATTCAATTTTGACGTGGAGCCTCCTAAGGTGATTTTACATCGGATTTTACATCACCCCCTCAGTATGTTTGATTCACTTTTGGTGCATCCATTCGAAACGCCCACAGCATCTGAGAGCTGAGAGCTGGCCCTAATCAAGTTTTGAAACCTGATTTTAGCGATTTTTTTTTTTATTCATTCAAATTTGGTAGGCTTGTTAACATTACTCTTCTCTGTGGTTTGTCGAATGTACGTGTCATTTTTTGGGCCTGCTTAGTGCCACTTTAAGATATGAGTGTTTTGAGTTATGAGCATGATCATGGAACTAATTAAACTTGTATCTCATGGTGCCACTTGAGTTTTATAATTCTGCCTTTTTTTCTGGGAATATTTCTTCTCTGGATCATGCTTTGACGCTAAAAAGCCTGGAAGTGGCACCCTTTGAGAAAACAGCGCGCACAGTGGCGACTAGCGAGTGAGTGATTACGGTGTTGGCAGAGGTATAATCTCGATAAACCCGGCGTGGATGCAGAGCGCCACTGCTCGCCAAGCCCCCCGCCCCCACCTCTTGGGACCCTCATCTGTTTCACCCAATATGAAAAGACTTCCTAAATCGTCATGTACGTCTTTTTTGCCCGCCCGTGTTATTCCATTTTAGGTTTCACGGCATGTTTTCCTAGCTGGTGGTATGCGGGAGTCGTGAGTAACCAGCAGCTCATTCCCAACAACACTGACAGTGTTCATCTACACAGATGTTTTTTTCAGCAATGTTTATCTACACAAAACAGATGCTTGGGAACTCTCTGTGGAACCTGGTTGTGCACGTGATTATTTAATAACCCGTCCTATAAAGTGATGTTTATATTTCTTGCACTGCTGACACACGGTCGATTCAGTGGTAAATGTAAATCACATTTACCTATTTCTGACAGAATCGTACTTTAGTCCAGTGTCGTGTGGATGACCGAGTAGAAGCCAAGGTCTAGTCAAGCAATGTTTATTTTTTGCTGTTTCTATTTCCCATTTCACTTACCATTACTGTTGGCTTGATTGGGCTCTCAGACTGAGCAAGTTTTTAAACTGGCATCGTGCATTAGAGTCAGAGTGAAGAGGCTAGTTGCTAAAGCCGGGTACGCAGTGCTTTTAAATATCTTCACCGATTTTTGAAATGTGGTGTGTGGTATGCTGCAGATGATCAACACAGCACACCACACACACACACACACACACACAAAATGATCATAATCTTTATAGACAGTCACAAGGTTCTTTCCCCAACCCAGATATCTCTGATAGTACAAAGACTGACCTGTGAGAGGATGCATGGTTATACAAACTAAAGTATATTTGTTTCCGGCAACAGCGCAAACTTCAGCGAGTTTCATTGGCTATTGTTACATTTTACATCATAATCACAGAGTGGCTCGACCCAAGGTTTTGCCATCGTAAATATTGAACAGGTTTAACACTTACACTTTTTGGCCTGACCGTTTTCTGAGCAGATCGGGTAGGAAATATCCCTCACACCACTCACCCTTAATGTTACCCTAAGCCTGCTTCCCACCAACCAGCCAATATTTTACAATATACATGTGCATATATATTAATACACATATACAAAGTCTACACAACATCTATGCACAAGATAACGCACAATAAATACATCTTGATGTAAAGTATACAACTGCGTACAGATGGAGAGTCCAGACTGACCGAGTCCAGTAGAAAATGGAAATCAAAAGCAGGAGCAGGATGTTTGACAATGAACATACATGGCTCCCGTTACCTCCCACATCCCAAAAACATGCGCGGTAGGTTGACTGAAGACTCTAAATGGCCCGCAGGTGTGAATGTGAGTGTGAATGGTTCTTTGTTTCTATGTGCCCTGTGATTGGCTGGCGAGCGGTTCGGGGTGTACTCCGCCTCATGCCCGAAGATAGGCGGGATAGTCTCCAGCGGCCCGCGGGCCTAGTGAGGAGAAGCGGTGAAGAAAATGGTTGGATATATATACACACACACACACACACACTAAGTAAGAAGAAGTAAATAACAGCCAATGAAATGTATTTCTGGCCTTGGGAGATTGCCACTTCAAGGACTCCGCAGAACAGATCTCCAAAGACAATTATATAAAATAAACATTGTATGCTCACTATGCTGTCCATTATTGCTTTTTTTTAGTAACAACACAAATACAGACACAGTGTATTTTGAAATCCTAATTCTTTACCATTCTTCAGGGATGGAACATCAAGGGATGACGGAAAATTCACAGCATACAGCATTGTGTGCACAGTTTTATTTACGACGGCAAGTGATGGATTCAACTGTCCCGCATGCCTGTGAGGGGCAGCGGCGGGAAACAGATGGGCTTTAATGGTGCAAGCTGTTAACACTCAAATGTGCAATCAGACCTCAAGTGTGAAGGTTGAGATTACAGCCATCGTGTAAAGTGAGCCGGAGATCGTCCAGCAGCCTCGTTAGTTGGGAGCTGCAGATCAACTCGAGGAGGATCAACATCTGATAATCCACACACTGACTTTGCATGATATTACTCTTGAAGAAGCTCACAGTGTTCCATAGCTCAGTCTACAAGGCTTGAAAATCAGAAGGTGGCAGGTAGAAGACTCGCTACGGACTGCAGATGTATTTGTTGACGTGCTAACACTTCCAACCACATTCCTCAAACCGTTACTGCATGATGGAATTTTAACTCGAAGGGAGAAATCCATCAATCAATCCATCGCAGGTTGCGGTTGGGTTGGAGCCGAACGGCGGGGTACACCCGGGGGCCAGTCGCCAGCCAACTTCAGGACACATACAGTATCCAGACATAGAACTATTAACACTCACATTCACACTTATGGGCAATTTGGAGTCTTCAATTAATATAAGATGTTTTGGAAACCGGAGAAACCCCACGACAGGACAGGGAGACCATGCCAACTTCACACAGGAAGGCTGACCACTAACCACGAGTCCAGCATGCTGCCCTAAGGGGGATCATATTATGGGGAACTTACTTACACTTTTGTCTGCTCACCCATCAAGTGTAAAATTAGGATAATGCCACAGTGGACCTCATTTACATAATACCGCCCCCACACTTTCTCCACCCATGTAGCTCGCCATGCCAGGGGCAGTGGCTCATTTGCATAAAGCAGGAATACCTCTTGTAACTGAGTGATTTAAACCAGGGTTTTAAAAGTGGATTATAATGCGTGCCTGATCTTGATCCTTTGTGTATTTTCACAAAACAATGTGTCACAGCAAGGTTACTAAAACACATGGGAACCGTTTTCAATCATTAAAAACAAGCGCATAATGTGTCTCCTTCTACCAAAAAAAAAAACTCCCATTGACCAAAATACTGCATATGGATTGGATATGGATAGTTCCCCTCTAATCCAGTATCCATCCAAATTATTGAAAATTATTATCGAAATTTCCACAATCATAATTTGTTAATCAGATCCTCCTTTCAGTAATCTTACACAGATGTTATCGTCTTTGCCAGACACGACCTAAATCCGGTGAACAAACAGCGTTATTCAGGAGCAAAAACAAGTCAACTAATGTGTTTATGTTGCTCTCGCTCACAGGAGCACACCGGCGATTCTTTGAACCCGTGGAGCGTACGTCAACATGACTCCGCGGCCTGCTTCTGGCAATATTTGAGGGCGAGGCATCCACCGGTTTGCAGTAAGCCCGTAATAAGCTTTAACGTCGCAGTCACAACAGCCTCAGCTCTCGCACATCCTGCTCAACTTGCTGCTCGACATAAACCTGAGCTGCGTTTCCACTACGCCAGTGCAGTAGTATAGTATAGCTATAGCTTTGGTTTCCACCATGAGATGTGTAGTCTGTACCCTCTTTCGCAAAGAGATCCCACTAACAGAACAGACAGGGAAATTTCCTTTTAACACTGAAGAAGTGAGTGTCAGGCGTTCGCGTGCCTGTCCCAGCATTTGTAGAGCACCCTTCCACACGGGCATCTTTTCTGATACTACCTTAGTATCTATATCAACTTCGCGCCCAATACACCATCTTAAAAAAAAAGAAGAATGCAAACTAGGGCTGTTATTTTTTTATTTGCTCACAGAAAAAGATGGACAAACGCCAACTTTTACAGCAGTGTGAAAGGGGCTTCAGTAGTGCAAGTATGAGACATAATGGCAGCGGGATGTCCCGCACGCTGACATTCTTAAAAAAGCAACAACGGCTTTGATCCTTTTACTTGGTGATCTCGGTGATGAGCCTTATTCAAATATTCAACATTCTAGCGAGGATAAGCGGTCAAGAAAATGGATGGCACTGTATTACCTTTGAGTGACACTAATTTAAGAGGGTGAGCGCAGCCTTAGCAGTGCGATATAGAAAAAGTACTGGTTAAAAAGGTACAAGCACACTGAAAGAGAGAATTTTTCTCTGGCTGGAAATAGCTTCACATGACAGGAGGCAAGCACACGTCTATGCTCTTGTGTTCTATGGTGTATGTTCTGCATACATTCAGTGTATTAATTGTCCATTGTCAATGAATCTAGATGATTGCAAAGTGTCCCCCCCGCCCCCTACTGTAAATGTTTTTTTAAATGATAGGATAGTGGCACCTTGAGATACGAGTTTAATTAGTCCCGTGACCATGGTCGTGATTCAAAATCATCTGAAATAATCTTTCCCCATGAAAATGAATGAAAACGCCATTGATCCATTCCAGCCTCCCAAAACACACCAAAACAATGGTAAGGCTTTTTTTAAAACGAGAAAAATAGCACTCTACAAATATTACACCCTATAAAAATATACAGTGATGAAATAATTGAATAGAGAATCGCTTTAGGTTATGTTTACTTTTAAAGCAAGTTTGGCTTTTGTTACCATGAGGACCGGCCAGAAGCTAGGGAGTGTGACGAGGCAAGCGGGTTGGTCAAGTGGTTAGCATGGCTGCCTCGCAGTTCCGAGACTTAGGGTTCGAACCTCAGCTGTGGCCTTCCTGTGTGAAGTTTGCACGTTCTCCCTGCGCTTGTCCGTGTTTTCTTCGGGTACTCCGGCTTCCTCTCACATTCCAAAAATAAGCGTGTAAAGTTCATTAAAGACTCTGAACTGTCTTTAGCCATGAATATTTGTGTGAATGGTTGTCTGTCTATATGTGCCCTGCGAATGGCTGGCGACCAGACCAGGGTATAACCCGCCTCTCGCTGGAATTGAGCTGGAATAAGCTCCAACTCACCCGTGACCCTAATGAGCATGAGCACTATAACAAAAATACAAAAAAATCGATCGATGGATGTCGTGGAAGCAGTACTTCATCACCATACCTTATGCTGTTTGTACAGTACATTGGACAGAATGTTGCAACAGTTCCTGTGTTTGGGCTCACTGACGACTACTGAGCAAACACGAGAAAATGATTAATCCAGACCACATCCATCCTGGGACCAATTTAGGCCGTGACCTCTGCCCAGCATCTCGTTACACAACTTTTAAAAAAAGAGTCAAAAAGGAAGCGCCCCGTTGGCCGTTGCCACTGAAGCTTTGCCACTTCCTTCACGCGGCTGAGTCAAATTTTGTGGCCAGGAGCAACTGAGTGAAAGTTAGTAAAGGAGATCTCATGAACCGCCCGAAGAAAATCGAGCGATTACATACGGGTGCGTGTTGAGCTGGCGGCGACCATGAGACAGCAAAAGGGGAGGCCTGCTCGGGATGTGAACAATCAGCAGCGTTATTCGACAGATGGATCAGGCTGCTCCAGACTGAAAGCTGGTGGTCACATGACCGGTGGATTAGCGCAACTGTAAGAGGGTGGAGGTTTAAGGGGTTGGGGGGGGGGGGTCACCACATATTTCCTGATCACTTCCCTCACAAGGTTTGCCGTTTCCCTTTCACCCTTGACAGCCCGCACGTTTGTTTTGGATTGTCACATGTCGAGATCTGAACGCTTCAACCGACTTCCTGTTGTCGTGCGGGTCAATGACGAGAAGTCTGACACCACTGACTCATTGCTCGGTCACACCGAAGAAGGAAAAAAAAGTTCCGACGCGACGTCACTGCGCAGAACAGGTACTCCCCGACGAAGCCACCAGTCGAAACGGCACACAGTCTCATTCCAGACGGACCCGTCGCAAATAGCCAGAGGTGTCAAAAGTACTGGTAATCAGTACTTAAGTAAAAGTACTGATAGTAGCACAAATCCTTCGTTACTTCCCACCTCTGCGAATAGCGTGACCGTATGACATAAGCCACAGAAAAGAATCAGTGTCGTTTTGGCAAAATTTGAAAACGTGCCTCAATGTGGATATTTTTTTTGGGGAAAAAAAAGGTTTCCATCTAAACTCGGGAAGGGCAAAGTATGGCCGACGTGCCACGTGCGGCGTGCTCTGTTCGTTAATCTGGGCCACTGAGCATTTACATTATAAAGAGTCCTGTATTATTTGTTGTAATCATTTTGTAGGTTTTTTTAACTTACTAAAATTGGTTAATTAAAATATTTTGGTTTGTTTTTAAAGGAAATAAAAGTACTTTATCACTATACTTAAGCAGATTTTCCTGGTATCTATACCTGAAGTGAGTACCTTTCTGACAACTTTTTACTTTTACTACTTTTTCTCCTCCTCACTTTGTCAAAACAGACTTTTTGATTTTTTTTCCAAGTTCAATTTGATGACGTGGAAATTTGGGGGAGAAATTGACTTTTTTTTTTTTTTTTATTCATTGATTAATTGCTTGATTAAGATCTTGGGAATTTATAAGGCAGAACATGAACACAGAAATGTTAACAACAACGATGCCACAGATTGGGAGAAGCAAGATATTCCCCATCCATGGTTAAGAGCATTGTTTGATATTATTTGCTCCAGAATGATTTGTGCCAGACTAAAATTAGCCATCTCCTAGCGTTCAAAAATGTGTCTAATCTGAAAAACATACAGGTAAGGAGCATTTTTTTTTCAGTTGTTGTCATTGCTCTTTTCTTTTTTTTGGCTAGTAAATTCACAACGAAAAGTTATGGGAACACATTGTTATGATGGCATAAAAGTGAGTAACTATTTTATATGCATGAGCTTTTTTCTCCTTATGCAAAGTTACCAAAATTGTACATATTGGATAATATAAATTATTTCTTTTTGACAGTCTGCACTATTTTTTTACACAAGTATCTGTACTTCTACTTGAATACAAAGTATGAGTACTTTTGCTACATTTCCAGAAGTGGCGACAATTTATACACAGCATTCTTGAAACATAAGTAATTACTTTGACATGGCAGTAACCAGATAGTAGCCCAAGACAGCAGCAAACAGCAAAAAACAAACAAAAAAAATAACACAAGTGACAGCGAAGGCCAGTAACTGTGGAGGTGAGGGGCATGAACAGGGATGCCCTCAGCCGCCTGTTGAGCTTCGTACGGCGGACACACCGGCGCCGAGTCCCCCCGCCTCTGTCACCGGTTCAGCTAAGCGGCGGAGTTTGTTTACATACGTTCCACGTTAGGAGTGTGTCGTAATAGCTGAGCGTCAAGTGTCACACGAAACGTTTTTTTGTTGTTGTTTTGTTTTCGCCAAAACAAGAAGAAACAAGAGTCACTCTTACCTCCGTGGAGCGACGACTGCCGCGGCTCTCCTGTGCTCGAGTGCGGCCACAAGCTGCGGTGACTCGGGGGAGCTCTCGCTCGCTGTCACGGTGGATCGGTCGGTCGGCGGAGAGAGCTATGGTTTGCTGACCTCTCTCTCTCTCTCTCTCTCTCTCTCTCTCTCTTTCGCGGTCTCTCTGGCTCCGCCCACTTCCGGTTCCCTCTCACTGCTCGTGAGGACGACGTCGTGTGACGTATGAATCGCATTTGAAGCTATTAAAAAACTAAACTAAAAACTTTTTGCGAGTCAAGTCGACCCATTTTACTCTCGAAATATCTCCTGACACACCATCAAAATAAAATCTCACCAAAAAAATAAAAAACAACAAAAAAAAGTATTAAATGATGTCTCAATTTACTTACAAATGTACTTAGTGTCAAATTTTATGCTTGTTTAATTGATCTGCCTGTCACTATACCTCGCTGTCAAATTACCGTTTAGTGAAATTGTTCCTTGGACTGAACACGACTAAAAAAAGAAGCAAAGCCACAAAATGAACAGTTTAACACTATTCCACTTGACTAAATGTAATTTCCCTTACACATCAACTCGTTTTAGGATTAATAAAAAACAGACAGAGCATAGTTACAATGGACTCCAATTAATCTGTTCAAAATACAATACATGATAATCGATTAATTGTCAATGCGGACAACAGCGACACTCTTTGGTCCAAAAGTGAAATTCACTTAATTCATGTTTGATTAATAAATCATTGTTAATTTTCCAGTTAATTCATTTACTGTACTTGTTGCACTTTGTTTTTTTTAGAGGTTTTTTTTCAATTCCATTGCATTAGTCGATTAACTTCCTCGTTGACAAAACTCATTATACAATTAAAAAAAAAGCAACAATATGTCAGATGTTAATTTATATCTTGCAATACAATTAATTCATGAAAGAAAATAGAAATAGGTTGTCCCTTCTGTTATGTTCATTATAAAGTGCAAATTGCATCCCCCCTACCCCCTTTTAATGAAGATAGATATCCATGATAAAAAAAAAAGAGCATAATGTAGTCAAGGGGCTTTTTTAGAAGTGCACTGACGAGAAATGAAAAGACGTTGAGGGAAACACTTCTCGGGTGTCGCTCTGACGGAATGAAAATGAAAATAGGAAGTTTCATTTTTATGCGTGTATGTGTGTGCAAGTAATATCCAAATACACGATGGCACGCAAACCTATGCCAAGGCTGAATAATTCACTTTTACGAGCCCATTCATAGGCGTTGAAACCCTGTATGTCGGAATTCTCTTAAGTAACAATGTATTTTTCATTTATTTTATAAGTGCATTAATTTAAAAAAAGAAAAAAAAAAAAAAAAAGGAAATGACGTTTACGTGTTTATTTGAATTTATGAATTTTAATAACAGGTGCTGGACTTTTCCCAATTAATAACTGCGTCTATTTATGTTCGTCAATAGATAATTTACCCATAAAAAGACTAAATTAATTGTATAACTGGTCATAATAATAATGTTATTTATAGATGCATTTCTGAGTACTTGCCACTGCATTAACCACTAAAAGATTAAAAAAACCACAATGACAGTAAACAAATAAAACATTACAAACAATTAATATTATCCTCTACATGGATAACATTGAATAAATATTCAACATTATAATAGGAAATAATACAGGATAGAAAAAAGTACACATTTGAATTAAAAAAAATAATCTCGTGATGAATTGTTTCAATAATTAGACAATTAAAAGAGGATGGTAATTTTCCGACTCAGTTGATAATTTTTCAAAATGTATTTTTTCATTTCAATCAAGTAATTGTATAAATATATTTTCCACACAATATTATCTTGTCAAAAAGCAACATGATTAATTTCTGTGATAAATTTGAAATATTAAACAATGAGACATTTCAGGGTGAATTCATTTTTATTGTCTAAATATAATGAATAGTAACATTAACATTTGTTTTTGTACAGGTAACAATTTGTCTAACATGGCTGTTGAGCTCAAAACAGTCATTTGGAAAAAGCTGGAGAGATTTTTAACACCAAATATGTCAGGAGAAAATCACAAACAGGCCAGATCCAAAGCAAATGTGTTAACAGAATAAGAGAAAAGTGTGATAATAAAACGGAATTATGTACACGTTATATTTTATAGTGCTTGAAAATGAATGTGGTAAAAACGGCGACTGCTACATTTGCATAATTACATTTGGCAGGGATAAAAAGTGAGAAACAAAAGTACTTTTAAAAAAAAAACAGTGACATAGCTTATATGACAATTAATCTCTCATGACACACACATTCGTTTCTAAACATATTACTTAAAACTGAAACGGGATATCATATTTGTCACCATGTCAGGAAACTGTTGAACGTTGAAGGTGAAAGAGCACAATCAACCGTAAAAGTGGGAACAAGAATAATATTTTATCATCTTTAAGCCACAAATGCTCTATGAAACTCAAACCAAGTTGGAGGTATTCACGTGCATGGGCGAAGCAACATCCATATCCAGAGTCAGAGATTCTGCCGAGAAACAAGGTAGTTAGGTTAGTTAATGTTGATTTGTGACTTCACTTCGTGGTTTTAAACTCATGTCAATGTGTAATCTTATCGGGAACAATATTAGGTACACCTGACCATAACATAAGAGCTGTATGAATTGAATATTATCGTCGTAAACGGCAGAATTTTTGATAAAGCAGTTTGGCTAGTGAATAAGTCTTCAAAAAAGAGGCCGACTTCTTGCTAGTGCTTCTTTATTGCTACTCCCAGTTGAAGTTAACTCAAATTAAACATACAACAAAGGGAATGATATGTTTAATATTAGCTTAATGCTAACACATACTGTGAAATGTCATAGGGAGGCTAATGAAAGTAGCATGATTCTTGATGATACTAAAAATGGTAGCAACAAATGCAGACAGATGTACAACAAAGCATATGTACTCTTTATCCTCATCAAAAATAGGGAAAAAAAACGACGAATATTACTGCAGCTAAGTGTTGACGGTTATCTGTGTTTCGTCAACAAATCTACATGTAGTATGTCTGTATGCGTTATACTGCTCCCTGGTAGCCAAGGAACACACACCAGAAGAAGCAACACAATAATTATTGTTAAGCGTCAAATCATGATCCTATTTAATTGTTTACATTCCAATTAATTGTTATTACTGTGTGTTTTTTTTTTATGTATGACAGAAAAGGCCTCATCTCTAAAAACGCCAGGTATTCAGTTGAGTAAATAACTGTTTCCACATGACTGAGTACAAATCTTCCTTTCTTTTCACCCTAAACGTGGACATAGGGTGTACCTAATGTTGTGGCCACTGATTGTATACACAAGCGTGTGTTTGTGCACCACTCACCCATATGTCCTGGATTACCCTCCGCGTCGTTGGGCATCAGCGAGTCCAAGGTGCGAGGGGAAAGCGAGAGTGAGAAAAGGTCGCTGGTATTGCCAGAGTTTGTGCTGGCGAGAGAGAAGGAACAAACAAACAAAACAAAAAAAACAAGCAATGACATCATAAGAAAACCATGGACACACAAACATGCTGACACACTAGTCATCGGGTTAGCTGATGCTGGGATGCTGTGTGGCCGTGTGAAAGCGCACATAGTTTCGGCCATGTTTCGCTGGGTTCTTTTTGAAAATGGCACCGCATAGGGCGACAAAGGAGGAGGTAGTGAAAGTTTCACACTCACTTCTCCCGCCTTGTTGTGGTGAAATCAGTTGTTACTGTCCGACAGCTATTTTAAACGTCGACCCGCTAATATAGTCCGCCTTCCCAGGTGGTGTCAGAGCCGTATCAGGCCCGTAACAGAGAGAGGATGTTGCCAGTGTGTAAGGGAATGCCGGAAGAGGGGTGTTACGGTAAGTTACAGGGCTGCAGCTTTGTAAAACTTTCAGAATCGAGTGCTCCAGAGATGATCCCATTCATCGAGTAATCGGATCAAACATTTTTACAATACGTTCTAACTAGCGACTGTAGGCTATACTAAATGAGCTAAAATCAACCTGTTACATTATGTTGGCGATCATATGGACTCTTCTACGGACTTTTTCCTCCTGACTTGCCGCCATCGTGCCAACTTATTTCTCAACCTAGTGGTGCATGTGACTGCAGTAACATTAGTCCGTGTGGAAAAATTATCCCTGCGAAGCGTCGAGGCTGAGATTTTGCGTCAACCCTTTTTTGTAATCGAATTATTTGAAATGATTTCATTCATTGTTGCAGCCCTTACTTGCACATGCACTTCTTCCACCCTGTCATGGTGAAATCAACTTTTACTGCCTGACCCACGAATATATTCCACCTTTGGGGGTAGCATCTGTGTATTGACCGAGCTGGGAAAGCATATTTGAGTAAGAGAATAACGAGACAGGGTCATTAAGTTGCAAACTCACTTTCCTGCTGTCCTGCTGGGACAAAATCAATTGACAAAATCCTGCTTCACTGGGTTCTGCATAAACGGTACTGACACAAAACAGCGGCATTTATTTATTTTGTATCAGAGTCGTAACAGAGTCAGGGATGGAAGCGGGACAGGTGTGTAGATTTTCCATACTTGCCAACACGCTCTGTTGTTGCTGGCACTGACATCATCTAATTATGTGACTGCGTGATGCTGTGTGGAAGCAAACTGTTACGGCAATGTGTGATGTGTAAAAAGGCAAATAAGTGCTTCTTTTGTTACAGCTCTGAAGTGGCAATTTTGTAGAAGAGGCGCTGGATTTCAATGTTCCGTTACCGGGCACACAAGGAGCTTATCGAACACAGCATCGCTTTAAGATGAGTGAGCTGATTACTGACACACAATGAGTGACACACACACACAAACAGTCCCTATGTGTCCCGGCCCCCCAAATCGCCTACCCCGGGAATCCGTTCCCAAGCAGCTCACTGTCCGGAAAGTCCATGAACACGGAGGGACACCTACGGAGACAGGTCAGGCGTGTGTGTTCTTTTTCTTATTAAGTGAGACTGCTTTTTAAGGACTCAACAGTGGAAACGACCTGACAATTCATCCGTCCATACACTTTTAACCGCCGTGTGGCATTGTTACTCACAATTAGCCCTGCTTACCATGTGAACTTCACCAAGTTCTTTAACCGTTTAACGCCTCGTTTTTTTTTTTAGCCTTTAAGGCCACCGGACTTAAAGCCAAATCTGTATATATGCGTGAATTTTTGTCTGTGGACCGATCGATCACACACGAACATGAGGTCCAGTTTTTTGAAGTAGATAAAATTCACACCTGTCTGTCTACTTGTGTCCACGCAATGTCATGCGGAATTTCAGCATCAGTCCATCCACTGACGTGCGCACGCAACGCGAACTGTCTGTCCATTCACATACACACAATGTAAACATCTGCCTATCCATTCATGCGCACCTAACGGCGTCCGTCCACCCATACACACGCAGTCCATCTGTTCACACACGTCATATACAGATAATTTTTTTTCTTTCACCATTATTAATACAAATACAAAAATTGGAAGCAGAGACAGAAAATGTTTTGTGTTTGTGCAGAAATCTTATATAGACACAGAAGGAGGATAAAAGTCATACTCACGGGGTAACGCAAATAAACTTGGTCTTCAAGTACGGCTGAGTAACTGTTGAAGCAAAAGACGGCGTTAAACTACAAATACACAGTACGATAATTATTACACTAATATGTGTACAAGTGGCGACTTACTGCTCGTGGAGTCTCCCAACTCGGGTTCGGGAGCCGCCTCCGGCCTGCAGTACTTCCCGAAGGCTTCCTCCTTGGGAATTTCAGGGTAGAGGTACACGAGGGGCGAAACCAGGATGTTGGTGGCGTCCATGATTTTGTAGCCCATGATGATGTCGGCGAAGGACATGTTGTTGAGCTGCTGCTTGGTGTAGGGCTCCACTGACTGGATCTGAGTCTTGCCTGCGAGCGCAGAGGGTAGCTCGGCATCACTACACAATACTTAGCCCACATATCCTACTGGACATTCTCAAATTGTTCAACTTGATATATTTTGTAGGTGCGCAGTAAAAATAAGCATGGTGCGCCTCACCGTTGATGTCTTTCTCGACCCACGTGAACGTGATGCCGCCTTCCTTGCTGCTCTCGCTGAAGCGCAGCAGGAACGTGCCCGGCGGTTTGGGGCTGAGAATGCCCCTCTCTCTCTCTTTGCTGATGAAGCCCATGATGTACCTGAAGGTCGAACAAATAACTTATTTTGAAGTCCAAAAAGAGCACAAGGTATAAAAATACTTGGCAAAATTCCAACTCCTCACCCCTCATTCCACAGCGCCAAGATGTATTTCTTGACCAGGTCGATGATGTTGTCCAGCCACACCCAGAAAGAAAAGCCTTTGCCGGCCATGTTCTCCTGCACGAAAATGAATTCAAAATCAGACAGGTTAGCAACAGAGCTCCAATACGGGGAGTTCCACACGGTAAAGAACGAGCTAAGGTACCTTACAGAACTTCGCCCATGTAAACTGACAGCCGGAGTAGTTGACAGATGGCCCTAAAGGAACAATGGAACAATGAGAAATGACATTTACATATACTGAGCTTCTAATTCATCAGTTATGTTCCAGACCTACCTGTGAAAATCTGCAACATAACGTGACCATATGAAATATATACATTTGTTTTAATTGTTGAACACACAATAAAATTTCACGCATAAAATGTATACAAAATACATACATACAATGGAATACAAAGATATAAACATTTGTTTTATAGCTTAAGCCTTAAAACGCCCCTCCCCTCAAATTAGCATTATTTAAACACACTGTAAATGTATTTCAATACAAAAAAAATTATGTTTTACAGAAAAATCTGTGATAGAGTGTGACCGTGCTATAGCAAGGGATTACAGTATTATATAGTCCCTGTCTGATGAAAACATGTACAGAGGGTCCTCGCTTTACGAGTCCAGGCATATGTGATTTACAGGATACAAATGGCACTCAATGAACGAGTTTGTACAGCACCGTGAGCCGAAGACCCCCTAAATGTCTGCGCTTTTCATTTCTAATAAAGGACACATGGGTATGTGTTTTTGGTGCCAAATCTGTCAAATAACAGTAATTGGTGTAATAGTCTTCGTAAAAACTGCCAATGTTGGTCATTTAAAACACCTGCTAGATGCCCAATGCCTGCAAGTCCATCTTATAGTACAACAAATGTAATTGGATTTACAGGATTTGTTATCATTGGACAGGCTGATACAGAACAGGGGGTCCTCAGTTTTTTGTTGTTCGTGACATCTGACGTTTTGATAACACTAATGGCGCTCAATGCCTAGTTTGCAGAGCGGCGTGAGAATACGGCAGCCGTGAGAACTCCTTTTGAAACCGAGGACCCCCCCGATAAGAAGCAACAAATGCATTTCAACGGCCTCACCTAGCAGTTTCTCGGCCAGTGTGGTCAGCTGCTCAATGGTCAGGCCTCTCTTCGTGGTGGATGAGAATTGCCAGCTGAGCACTTCGGCCACCTGGTCCCACGTCCCCACCGGTGGCTTGGTGAAGAAGTTCACATTCTGGACGAAGATTCGCAGCAACGCATTGCTTTAAATATTTCAATTGCTTTCCTTTCCTCCCTCCCGTTTTGTATGTTAACAGTGTTCCCACAATGGCTTCACACACAGGGGTTTCATCCTACCTTTGGCTGGTCAGTGAGCATGTTGTACCATAAGATGGACGCCCAGGCGTTTGGCATCTGGCAGATGTTTGATATGACCACCACGGGCAGCGAATGCGTCTGCACAAAGTGTTGGAAAGTGGGCCGCAATTCACTTTTATTGCCAAATCTTCTCTCCACAGTCGCGTTGTGATTCCACGCCTTCGTGTAAATATGCCTTGAGATTTGTCTTCTCACTAATACAGTGAATCCCCACCAATTCGCAATCCACCATTCACTAGCAGGTGAGTAGAATCTACTCGCAAATTTTTCTGTAGAACCTCTTGAGCAAATATTCACTGAAGAACTCACCTATTTGGTTTCTGCAACTCCCTGAGATGCCGAGCAGACACCCTGCTCCTTGTTAGCAGAGGAGTGAGTAGCAGCGTGATGGAAGATTCCAGTAGAGGTCTGAACTATGTTCCCAAAACTTTTTAATACCATTTATAACTCATCTTACATTACCCTTAAACATAAATGGCTTAACAGAAGACAATGGCAGTCAGACAGAGCATAGTCCATGATTAGTGAAGATAATCGGGCGTGACTTACAAATGTATAAAAGAGAAGTTGAGAGAAGCTTTCTTTGAACAACCACTGTGTACGTTGCTTTTTGTACGTTTCTGTTTCTCTTTAGAAGGGGCATCCATTACAGGTGAATTTGGGCTTAGCTGGGATTCACTGTAGCACTTTCGAAGTCAACCACCAACATCTCATGCATTCTGAGTCACTACATTTCACTGACCTCCAGATCAATCTTCAGGCCTTGGTGATAGACTTCCGTCTCAAAGGTGATCAGATGGAGCTCCTCTGTGACGATAAGAGACGCCTAACGAAGAACACACCTTTTTTAAGTACAAAGTTTGGGTGAGGGATACTATCGCGGGAAGGTGTCGCTGCGGCTCTTACGTCACTGTTGGTGCGTCCACCGTTGCCGCACCGCTGCTCTCTCAGGGTCTGCAGCAAACAGGAAGCCGGGGTTCCGCCGTGAGGAAGTGCGTTTTGTAAGCCGATGCGAGCAGACTGCGCCTCTGCAACTTACCAAGTGTTTGAACTCAGCTGACAGGCTGCCGTTGTTCGACTCCTCCATATTCATGACTTTGGTGTTGGTGCCGAGGATGTTGAACTTTCTGGACCTAAAACGAAAGCAAAAAGCAGGAAGTGAGACTTTTAATAGATACATTTAAACATTTAAATATAAGACCTTGGAAATCTTACCCTCTGATTGCAGCCACGTCCCCAGACTCCCTGAAAATGTTAAAACAGTTCACAATGAAATCTAGTATTTTCTCACATATCATTCTGTAAGATGGCTTGTGTGCACAAAATAATACACTTTTTTTTAAAAACTCACTTGTCAATGCAAACTTTAATTTTCAGCTGGTAATTGAGTTCAGGGAACTTCACAAGAAGCCTGGAAGAATAATCATGTAAAAAAAAATTAAAAGATCTTGCACGAGCTAGGATGCGAAACTAGATGAGCAAAATCATTGGGACACGTGGCCATGACATCTACAGGAAGTGAAAATGGAAGAAAGTATACATTTGGTCGACCATTTTGAAGCTATAATCTTTTAGTCTTCTGGCTAAATGTTCTGCATGATGAATGGGAATTTGTGTCCATTTATCCAGAATGTCAGTGGTCACTGATGCTGAACCTGAGAGAGGGGCCAGCAGGCTTGCTATCTCATTTATAGTTCATCCCAAATCTGATTGATGGGCTTCTTCCATACAAAACCCGTACAAGCATCACTTTATAAAACCTGCTTGGTGCACTGGGAGCAAAAAAACAGCCTTCCAAAAACGGTTCCCAAAAATTTGGAAGCGTGCAAATTAACCTGTTTACTGAATGAAGTGGAGCATATTCAAATTCTTACCTGACTTTGTTTGTGAACTGCACACCTGTTTTGATGACCAGTGGTCTGTCTGGGTGCATGGGCATGCAAGGCTGTCTTTCCACCACAAACGCACTGTTGAGTTAGAACAGCACAATGACACATTTAGAAGAAATACGGCATAGAAAATATGATAGTAATTGTATCATTGAGTGGCATTTTTATAGGTTTTCTTCAGCAAAATTTGTGTTCATCCTTCAGCAATACCTCTTCATGAGATTTCTGAACAAGTCCACGATCTTCTCCTCGAGGGCGGGCCGGTGCTGGACGATGGGATCTCCCTTATAGGACACTTTCTGTTGAAGCTCCTCCAGCTTCTTGATCTGCTGCCGAATCTGGAGCTGGGACTCGGCCAAGGACGTGATCCTGGTCAAGAAATATTTGTTGAGCAGCTCAGGTCAGGTCGTTTACCAAAATATTCAATCTGTTTGTGCCAGTTAAATAATCAATTCCGATCCTTGCCATGTTTCGAGGCGGTCCAGGCAGATGTTAGGCGGACCTCCGATGCAGGCGATTTGTTGTCGTCGCTTCCAGTCGGCCAGTTCTTCGTCTGTCAGATTCTTCTGTACGTAGTCCATTGCGGTCAGCAAGCCTCCCATCTCTGTCACAATTTGCTGCAAAAGAGTCACAACATTGTCAAGGGTAGCTGCAGTGGCTAACGAGCTAGCTGTAAGATGACGGGAGATGTGGGGATACCCACCCGCCTGAGCTGGTCCAGGGTACTCAACATCTGCTCCAGCTGAGCCATTTTCTGCCTGGTAGCTGCCGCCTGGCTATTCCCGTTCAGGTCCTGGTTCAACTCTGCAGACAAAACGGAGAATTTAGATATGCAGTCAATTTTAATATTAAAACTTTCAGATTTGAGTATACAGTACCTCCTTGGCTTTTCAGTGTCTTGTAGTTGAAATCAAAGTCGTCCTGAAGATTCTCCAGCATCTTCATCTTCTGTTCCATGTCCTGCAAGAAGCAAAGAGAGAGCGTAAACACTGACTTGAGACATTAGCTAGGAATTGACTTTCGAAAAGGTATTTTCCTTTGTGTTTAATAAGCATGTATTACACTGTATATACATTTCAAATGGTTAATTGAACTACTGAAACAAATAAACTTTTTAAAACAATATTCTTAAATAATTGAGATGACAAATGCACATGGCATTTTGGCAGGCATCGTCTCACAGCCGTGACGCAAGGTTGCCTGAGCGCTCGTAGTCTTCTGCTATCATGTGAGGAAACTTTAGTTGAGACGTATTAGCTCAGCCTCTGACTGCAATGCACTATTAATAAGAACTAATACAAAAAAAAATCATACAGATAAATACTGTTGATGTCAGTTGGCGCGACCTGGAAAAAAGGTGGGAAAATGATGGCTTTCATAAGCAGTGTAAAAGAGTGTGTCTGGCTCCACCCATACAAAAGCAATTGTACAAGTCAAGGTCTCCTCCAAGGCCTCAAATAATCACCCTGGATTCACTGCAGCTGAGTAAACATGAAGGAAATACAGTTCACTATCTATCCCTCAATTTTCTATACTGTCATCATTAGGGTTGCTGGTGAACTGAAGCCTATCCCGTTGAGTTTGCCCGAGAGGTGGTGAACACCCTGAATTGGTCACCAGCCAATCGCAGAGCACGTACAGACAACATTCACACTCACATTCGCACCTTTGGAAAATTTTGAGTCTTCACTGAACCTAACACGAATGCGGGAGAAAGCCGGTGTACTCCGTAAAATGTAAACTCCGCGCAGGAAGACAGGAGCCGAGATTTGAACACTGACCCTCAGAACAACGATGCAGATGTGCAAACCGCTGTTGCGCTATGCTGTAGAAATACATGACCATATATCGCAACAAACCTGCACTCGTTTCCGGATGTCTTGAAGATTGTGTTCCAGGATTTGCTGCTTTTCCGTCACCACCGTCCCTGTGGGGTGTGCGGCCTGTCCGTCCTGATAGCAAGATGTTCACGCTACGTCACCAAATCATCCATACCATTAAAACCTGTTCCACGTGCGTCGGTTTAGACCTGCGCAGCAGCGGTGGCCGTCTGCAGCAGTCGTTGCTCCTCCCACAAGCAGCGGGCGACGATGCGGGCGATGTCCATGGGCTTCTCCAGGTACTTGCTCTGCAGGTGCTGCTTGATCCGCCGCAGGTTGTGCTGGTAGAGGACGTTGTTCTCCTGCAGGAAGCGGCTATACTGCTGGTCTATCTCGCCCAGGAGATTGTGGAACACCAGCGTGGCGTGAGACTCCTTGTTGGCGGCGAAAGTCCTTTCAAGATAATAAACAAGGATTGATGAGAAAAAGTGAAAGTGTCAAGCATTTGTACCTTTATCCACATAAGAGAGGTGATACGATATATTGTGGCTAGTTAAACAAATGATACTCACTTCTGTGGATGGACTGAATGTGATCGGTTCATTCTAAACACAGCCGCATCCCAGTTAATAAGAGGGTGTTCACACTTGTGCAAGCACATTAGCTCATTTGATTATTTTGACTTCCCCTCTCGTAAATATAGAGTAAAAAATCCATTGAGTTGTACAGGTTATAGGCCACATTAATGTGGGAAGAAGTTTTGAAACTGTGAACTTGGTCTCATTTTTTATATTACGAAAACCCAGCATTGGAACAGGGGTGTGTCGACTTTTGATAGCCACTGTATGTGGCCTTTAAATTAACTACACGTAAAAACCTTGGTAATTTCATTTGAATCTCAGGATAACGTTTAATTCTTAAATCCTTAAATTTGACCTAAATACTCATTTTCTTGTGTGTTTTGTATATTTGTTAAGCTTGTAAGCATGTAAACATTTCGTGAATAGCTGTGTTTTATTTCCCCAACTTTTATTACTGTGGCTCTTTCAAACCTGACAACACAACATGAAATCCAGCATTTATAACATTTATCGAAGCAATGAAAACCTAAACAAACAAGAATCTTATCACATTTGCCTGATGATATTCTTGATGTTCCCGTTAAGGAGTTACGAGGGAGGAAGAAGCCGCCACAGCAAAGTAGGTGACACAATTACATGTTTCTTGTTTATCGGAAGGCCATGCAGGAAGTAGTTTATAAAAAAAAAAACTAATTGTTTACGGGAAAACTGCTCACGAGACTTCACTCCCATTTTGGTTCCGGTTTTACTTGTCGCTCACCAGTCCTGACTTTCAATCCACGGTGCGAGGAACTGCCGCAGCTCCATGGGAAAGCTGTCGCTGTACAGGTGGTAGAGCTGCTCCAGATACCTGGTCTCCAGCTGCTGCAACTGGTTCCACTGGGCCATCTTGACCGACACACACCTACAAACATACGAAAAGTCTAATACAGACACGCGCTTTCGGTATGCTCACTTCGTGTACACTGAAGCGAACAGCTGCTGGTGTTTGTCTCCTGTTTGTTGTAAAGCTGTAAATAGCGTTGAAGTTACAGTAGTCGAGTTGTAACCTGAGAGTTTAGAGATGGTTTCATTGATTATCAATTAGTTGCGAGAGGCAGGTTCTATCCCTCGGCTTATCCTACCACATTTTATCAACAGCAACAACAAAACATAAATCAACAAAGGGTTGTCCTTTATGACTGTATTACATAACCACCAGTGTTTACAACCCCTTTTTAAATGAGGCTGTTTCATACAAAAAATAAAAAATAAATAAAGGTTTCCCCCTTTCCACAAGCTTAAGCACATTTAAACTGAATAAAGCACTATTTTCAAACATACTGCTAACATATTTGAAAAAAAAAATTAAAATCTTTACAAGCCTGTAATGTATAGAAAATATTGTCCGTATTGTATTACCTGAGTAAATGCATGTGTCTTTAAGAGGCGGGGCCTGATGGGGTGCCGTGTTTTGTAATATTATGAGGATAATATTGTAATTACCAAAATAATGTCATAATAATAAAGTCGTATTTGAAAGAGAATAGTGTAATATGTAATACAAGAATGTGATTAAAATAGTCAGTGAATAAAGAAGTAATACTGCGAGAATTAAGTATTAATCCGAGCTCTGAAGAAAATCATTTTGGAGAAAAGAAACAGCAAATAGAGAATCATACATTGTGGACTGACAGACATATAAAAACTGTCGATGACATTGACATTAAAATGTAAACATTGAGCCTTTTGCTCGAGAGTTTTGTTGCTTGGATTGCTTAACAAATGTGTGCTTTATTTGAGCAGGCCTGCAGTGCAAGGCAGGTCTCGGCCATGTTGTCCTGCCGCAGGGATGGAGATGGGCGTCACTAAAGCAGCGAGCGAGCTCATTTAAATGCAACCAATAACCGAGGTTAATAATAACGATTCTTGGTGTGACCATGCTTAAAATAACGCTTTTTACAGCTCTCATTTATGTGACTGGGGCTGCCACGGCCGGTTTGCAATAACACTTTGTCAGTGAAACTTAAACTTAAACACGTTTATGAGCTGAACGCTGTATAAATTACATAAACGCCTCTTTTAGTTATTTTACAGTCGGGAAAAGACTCGTCTATAGGCAATAGTACTGTATAACAACAAGTCAATCCAAATAACAGCTCAGTAAGTACTCGTTACGGCTGCTTACCTGACTGGTTATAAACCTTCAGAAAGGTCCTAGCGGTAATAACTAATGGGACCACTTGTTGCTAAAAAAAAGACAGGAAGAAAGAAAGAAATGTGTCAATACAGGGGATGAAGACGCAGAAAAGTATCACAAGTTATTCACCCACTTCGTCCTGGTCTCACGTCTGAAGCCCTGTATACATTGCGGCGTTTCCAGCCAAACAAACCCCATAAACTGCTTAACTGACAGCTCTGTCCGCCAATAGCTGCCAAAGTGAAAGAGCTGTAGCCAATCAGAGTGGAGAGTGTCCGTCAAAGAGGGGGGGTTTAACTGCAGTCGGTTTGCTGGTCGTGTTTCGCTGCTGTCGCAACTGCGCTGTTTCGGTAAGGATCTCCTCCCTCTGCGATGCCTTTGAATACCGTCGAACAACGGAGGGAGGGAGGACATCACGACACAACAGCCAGTCTGGAAGTCATCTGAATTACTGGCAATGATGACGTCATCAACACGAATGCCGCTCATTTTTTGACCTCTCGGATTAATATTTACAAGAAAAACAAATATTACATTTTTGCTATATTAACACAGTTCAATATTGCTTGAATTAAGTAGGTCATGTGTCTGTTTCATTTAATAAAAATATAGTCTTCCTGAATTAAATAGATTAAAAACATTAACAACAATATCTTTCTGTCTATCTATCTATCTATCTATCTATCTATCTATCTATCTATCTATCTATCTATCTATCTATCTATCTATCTATCTGTAAAATAAACTATCATTTCTGTATCTAAATTAAACAATGACTCTCTCGTGACTATTTTTTTTTCTATTGGTGAGATGAGGCAAATAAAACCAAGAAAGAAAAATATGCAAGCTTTATTATTCAAATGTAACATATTGAACAATATGATATTTTGTGTTCCAACCAGGTGTGGGTAACACCTCAGAAAAAGAATACTTAGAGTACAGTACTTACAGCACTTTGTGCATTTTCTTAATATTATACTATATTTTACACGTAAATTCATGTTTGATTCACTAAACAATGCCATACAAATGTCAGACTGTAATTATTTTATCGTAATGCAAAAAGCTATATGAGCCCTTTTCTGATCCTATACTGTACTTGTACTTAATGGTGCAATTTAGGCTCTACTGTATTCCATTACACTTATTACCGTCACACAAGCACACACACACACACTTACATTTCTTCTAGTTCTTGTTGTTCCGTTCTGTTCTGTCCCCCACTCTGCCCGCTGCTCAATGGGAGCACTCTCCTTAATTGAATTCTGCAGCTTATTGATGGTTTGAATAGCCTCCTGTGCTACAAAGTGCCCTTGTGACCAACCCTAGCACACAATCAAGTCTTGATGGTGAAGGTCACACACAACAGTCTCCAGGGAAACAAAATGGATGCAGTGTGTATACGTGTGAGTATTGCAAAGTGGACGCCGGAACATTACCTGTTTGCCGCACGTTCACAGTAATTACACCCCAATTATGGCAACCTCGTTTGGGTCCTCCACATTATATTTATTTTTAATGTACAAATCAATGCAATTATAGAAAGATTGTTTTTTTTTTTCCAGTGTGGCCATTTCATCTACAAATTTAGACAAGTTTGCACATTGTGGAAAGGATAGCTTCTTATAAAAGAGATGGGCATAATAATATATTAATTGAGCATTAAAAAGGAGACGTAAAATTGACTTTCTAATAGTTTGTATACAAAGGGTTGGGTCGCCTGCCCACCCATAAAGTACAACCTTTTATTTTATTTCTGAAAATGTGTCTGGGAGTGAGCCGTTGTGTACTTCTGCCCACTATCACGCCACGCTGTTAACACTGTTGTGCGATATCTTCTCCTCCTATTGATGACTGTCTTCATTGTGTTCCATGGTATATTTAATGCCTTTGAAGACCTTTGGACAATGAAATCTCCCCGAAGCTGTCAAGCGCTCTGCGGACCATGACTTGTGCTGCAAGCTGTGACTGCAAAAATGTCAGAAAAAGCCTACTAGAACATCTGCCGTTTATTTGGCGTTAATCAGAGGCACCTCACATGGTGACAGGTGTGTGCTGGCTCTCATGAGCAAATAAAGTAAAAATAAAAATAAAGCAAGTAAATTTGATTGGACAATTGTGACCACAGCCACAACCCAGCTATAAGAGGGTGTGCACACTTGTGCAACATTATTATTTCAGTTATTTTTTTGGACGTCACCTCTTCAAATAATTTCTTTTTTTTTTTTTTTTAATTGAGTTGTTCAAATTATAGGCCAAATTATTGGTGGAAAAAAGTTTTTAAATGGTATCTTGGTCTCATTTTTATATCACTAAAACCTGACATTTGAACAGGGGTGTGTAGACCTTTCATTTCCACCACATATTCTGCTCAGTACAAAACTGGCATGGAAACAAAATTTAAGAACATCCAGCCTCTTCAAATATACCACTTAATTTTATCCCAAAGTCACTCAAGGTAATTTAATCAAATGCCTATCCCTGAAATCATCTTATTTGTTTGTATTTCTTCATGAGAATTCTTACAATGTTATGCGACTTGTGTTTTCTTTTTTTACCAATACAATTTTCCCACTTTTGACCACAGGAGCGCCCTGAAACCTACCCTGAAACCTTCCCAGCGACTTCCCGTTACCCTCACAACTCTGTGTGCATGTTGTGTGTCATGGTTCCGAGGACCGGGGTTCAATCCCCAGCCCCGCCTGTGTGGAGTTTGCATGTTCTCCCTGTACTTGCGTTTTCTTTGGGCACTACGGTTTCCTCCCACATCTCAAAAACATGCATGGTAGGTTAATTGAAGACTCTAAATTGCCCATTGTTGTGAATGTGGGTGCGAATGGTTGTTTGTTTATTTGTGCCCTGAGATTGGCTGGCAACCGGTTCAGGGTGGACCCCGCCCGGCTCCTGCCCGATTGATAGCTGGGATAGGCTCCAGCAATGTCCGCGACCCTTGTGAGGATAAGCGGCTTAGAAAATGGATGGATGGATGGATGGACATTACAACAACAAAGAAATATTTATACCTTTTTATCTTCCTAGTTGGCACTCCTTTCATAAAATGCACAAACCAGTTCTGTGTAAAAAGGTGTAGCCTATTAGCATTAATATCCTGTTAGCGTTTGCGTAGTTTTCCTTTAAATGTAGCTAAGTGACTATGAAAAGCTTTTGGATAAAAAAAAAAAAAAAAAAAAAAAAGAATAAGAATGGACCAGATGTGAAATATTTGCATCGAGAACTCATGGTGATTGATGTGTCCTCATGGAGATTCTGTGTTTCCTGTGCCTTTTATTGGGATGGACTCTCTAGTCACGCTGGGTCTTCTCGAGGTGGTCCGCCTCCACCCTGACCAGCTGAGGGTCCTTCAGCATTGCCTCCATCTCCGGGCTGTCTACGCTTACCAGCTCCCCCTCCTCCACATCCACGTGCACGCCCAGCCCGTTCTCCTCGCCCTCGGGCAGGCCCCCCGCCTCCGTCGCCTCGGCTATCTCGGAGTGGTCCACCACTGCCACCTCCTCGGCGCCCTCGCGTATCTTCTTGACGTAGAAGGTGAAAGGGGGCACGCGGTAAACGCTGGTCTTAGAGCGGGCGTAGACGGTGTGATCGGGCGTGAGGGACTTCTTCACCTTCTCCTTGGAGGTCTTCATCTTGACCCGGCGTTCCATGTTCGGGGTCATGCGGGTGCCCAGTTTGCTCATCTTCTTCTCGAGGCTGTGCTTGGTCTTCTCCAGGTTGTCGCGGGTTTTCTGCCTGGTCTTCTCCAAGTTCTCGCGGGTCCTCTGCCTGGTCTTTTCCAGGTTCTCCTTGGTCTTCAGCTTGGTCTTCTCCATCTTCTCTTTGGAGAAGGCCTTCTTGATGCTGTCCACTTGCCTCTTGGTGGATCGCTGCAGGCGCTTGGTTCGGGACTCCTCCACGATCTCCTCGATCTCCACCTCCTCATCCGAGTTGAGGTTGGCCGGCTGGCCCTCGCCATCACCGCCCTCTTCGGGTATCTGCTGGAGACCCTCCATCGTCCCATCCTCAGCAACTGCCTCTGCTGGCTTGGCTGTCTTTGCGGCCTTCATTTGGTCCTGAAAACGATAAAATAGGACAAAAAATAAAAATAAAATCACTAGCACGGCAGCACAACTTCAACTGATTAGAATAATTTGGAATATGCTGAAATGCAAAACCATTAACTAATACTGAAGTATATGAAGAACGTGACATTCGTTTAATTATCATGTTGAACGAGTAATTAACCTCTGGGTGAGAAGTGGAATGGAAAGCTTCTGACTCATCCTTATGAAAGGTTCAGGCAGTGCAAAAAAAAGCAATTTCAGAGTGCCATCCAGTGGCTGCGCGCTGCATCGGATGATCGCTATAAAGGCATCATTACTATACCAAATTGAGGTTGATGTGGTTGATATCTATCGAAAGCCACATTTCGAAAATATCTCTAAAGCTACACAGCTTAGAAGAAGAGAATAATTTCATTTTGCATCTACTTAGTCAGACTGAGAGAAGTGCGTGTTCATTTCCTTCTGTTTTGTCAACCACCTCCTAACAACGGTTACACACAAGAAGGTCTAACTTTCATTTCCAAAGGACAATTAACACAACCACAACTGAATTATTGGATCGAAACTGCTTCTTATATATATATATGTGGGTGTGTTATCTTAAAATGAATTAATTCACCTGTTCTGAGGCATTAAGCTGTTAATGGAATGCACATTGGATCCCTGCACAGACAAAAGCTATTTTTAATTTGTTAAACATCTCGGGAAGGTCTATTTAAAAAAAAAAAATTGAAATTTCTGACTTGTGAAAGTCAAGGCAGAAGACAGATGAAAGAAATGGCCCAGTTCCAACGCAGACACATGACCCGGTCGTAAAAATGGACATTCCTTCCCTGTGGAATGGCGTGGACTGGGTCGGGGCGGTGCAGTTCTGTCTGCGTGGGGTTTATTCTGGGCTGGCCTTTTCCTCTCCCTAGATTCCAACCTACATTTTCTGGCCAGCCGCCGAGCCGGCGCTCAGCCCTATACATGGACAACGCCACCACTCTGCCACCCTGCCCCCTCCGGCTCCTGCATGGCAACAGGTAAACACAAGGCCTTGTCGCCATGGCAACCAGCTCCAAACCTTGGCTGGCACAGCTGGTGTAGTTTAAAAGGGCAAACAGCTGAAAGTCGAAGCATCTTAATTAAACAAAATGGACGGCTGCTGGCTTTTTGCACATGTGCGCTGAAGAAAGTGATGTCATGAGGTGGAAGGCTGGGCTCGGTGATTAATTGATGTTATCAATTAAGTCAAGTTTATTTGTCAGGATGATTTTTTTCCCCCTTTAAAACCTTTTTTTTCGGCTTCCATAGTTCAAAGCGTGAGAAGAGACGAACTCGATTTGGTCGCCGTATTCGAAACTTGAATCACAGATGTACAGTTTCGCAACATCGCAGATGTCACGGCCAGTCAAAAATGCCGTATCACGTTTCTGGATACAAAGCGAGGTACAGTCAGCCACCGCCAAGCTGTACCAACACATTACATAAATTGTGTTTTATAATAATACTTAACTCTATTTACAATTTCATATGTATCTGTGTCTAAAAAGCAAAGTGTCTAGAGTTTGTCACCAACAACCTCTCAAGCATCCCCATGTTTTCTCTCTTATTATTACAATCTAGCTACAGCAGTCAGGCCAATCCATTTCTTGCTTGACAATCGCTCCATGTTTATTGTTCGATAAAAAGATAATACAGGACAGTATATGTGGAGCCTCAAAACGTTGTGTGCGAGGGTCTATCGGCAGGTGTGAGTCGCCGACTATAATTTGTTCGCGATTGTCCAGTTTAGTCTCTTTCGGCCGTGTCAGTGTGCAGCAAGCCTTAGACAAAAGAATGGGTGAACCAGCCGAGACATGCTGTTTGATGGTTCATTTTATGTTAATTTGTTAAGGATCATGTTTCGGTACATGTTTTGTCAGAAAGGACATTTGCAAAGAGATAGCACTTATCTTCACATTATGTGTAAAGAAAAAAAAAAAAAATTCTGTGGAAGTTGGTTGTGGAAAAAAAATACATTTTACTGGAAAAAAAGATGGTTCTAAGCTAGTTTGGTATCAGCAGAAATAAAGCAAAAAAAAAAAAAAATGTTTTGATTATATTTGCTTTTTCTATTTAGCGAAGAGGGGAATTTCCTAATCAGAAAATCTGATTTTTGTGAAAAAAATATTTTATTTTAAGGCCCTATCGCCCAACCCGAGTGAAAGGTGATTTGAACACGTCTCCAGGACAGACACAAGTCCTAAAAAATGACCCAAAAATCCAACAAAATTAATTTTTGTCCAATTTGGTCGCATTTTCAAACAAGTTCCCATCGTTAATTGGATCAATAGAAATTATGTACAGTATTTATATTATATTTATATAGTAAGTAACACCTTTATAACTGTGCAGACAATGTTTTAAGTAACATTTTTGCCTTCTTAACAGTCGTAAAATATTTTTTTTTAAGTTGAAAACCATGTTTAATGATGGTGTCACGGATGTGCCTCATGCATATAATTTTTGTGCAAAAATGTTAATTACTGTAAATGTAATTACTGTTGATTTTCTTTCCTAACGTTGTTTTTTCTTGAACACCAATTGTTGAGGCTGCTCCATTTTTTAAATAAGTACCATTGAAAAAGCCAACGGAAAATGGCAAATAAAAGCTAGAAAAGCCAAAGAAAAAGCAAAACGTGCGCACACACACAGTTAAGCTATTGATTGAGATGCGTAATGCTCCACAGCAATGTATTGGAATCGAACCATTGTCACGTTGCGCAAGAGTGATATAAAGCCAAACAGGATTTTTCAATTGTTTCAATATGATCTCATGTTTACAGGAAGCATCTTCTGTTGCCCTGGAAACATATGGTAAATAGTGAGTCATGTATCTCTAACTGAAAATGGACAATTATGTATTTTACACGTTGACTATGCTATTGAAATTTTTGGTATAAATGGAGGGGTGAAACTGAACACATTTGAGAGAGGGAGGGTCTGTTGCTTAAGTTTCCTGTGAAGTGAATCATACCTAAAGCACAATTTGTCCGAGTGTGCGCATGTGTGTGTGTGTGTGTGTGTTTGCTGCACTGGCACAACAACTACAACAGCGAAGTTGGTTGGTTTTACCAAAGTGCAGCAAAATGTCATATGTCACATTAATAGAAAAGTAGTAATGTCTTGTTGTCATGTCAGTCATATCTTCGTCATCATTTCATCAAATGTTTCTCTAAAATCAAACTGGAAGTAGAGACCGATTACAGAGCAAATAAATAAGGGAGTATTAGTCCTAACCAGTGCCTTCCTCCCTTTTTCCCAAGCATGTTATAAACATGATCAACAATGTGTATCACCATGGCAACGACGACACGGTTCTTGGTGTGTGTGTTTGTGTCTGTCATTATCTAAAATGGAAAAATAGGGTACCATTTTACATTTAATTTAAATGTAAACATGTATATTTTCCCTGGCCATCACATTATGTACTATACATAGGTGTGATCTAATGAGATGTAATACAAAAGAAAAGTGTTTTCAAAGATAATGCTAAGGTAAGGTATTAAGATATTGATTGAAGTTTATTATCATGCTGAGAGCTGCCTGTTTCTAATATTTCAACCCTCTCTCATGTAGCAAACTATAATGAGCAAAATATCAGAAATCGTTTCATGCTTCCATCTTGTGACCGTAAAGTGTTATTACATTGACAGCTGCCCCCAATATACAGACAGACAATATACATGAACATTCCTGATCAAGCGCCACTATCTCGCACAAACCGCTTCTTCGCACACACGCCATTCCTTTTCAGGCAGTGCGACGCGAGGCCTCCGTGGTGGGATCGGCTGTCGGATCCCGTCTGCCCCTCGCAGCTGGGCACTCTGCTTCCACAATGAACGATACAGGCCCGAAGGAGGCCGCGTGAGAGCGGTGGAGGAACGCGTGGACCCCGCAAGTCCCTAAAGCGTGCCGAAAGGCTAAAATAAGCCCCCCTCAGTGTGCGCAGGTGATTACATGTGAGTGAAGTCCATCTACATCTCCTCTCATTTTAGACGCACGAGACACTTTTTTATTTTTTTTAAACATTAGGTTTCAGTTTTGTGACAACTCTTACTCTTCCATTACTGTGAGTAATGGAAATCCCACAAGTACCAAACAGAGGCCTCACTATTCCACCTAACTAACACGGTTATATGCCATCCACTTCTTCCACAATCATGGGGGAGTTCAGTATTTTATTTTTTTTTTATTTTTTTTACACGAGCAGGGAAGCCCTTCCACATTCTGAAAGGTGGAAAATTTAACCGTTTCCCGTCGGAACAATTGGCGGTCTTAGTCAATGTTTGGAACGGTGTCATTCACATTGACATTGACACACATCTGACGTAGTATGCAGCATTTTTTCAACCTCAAGGTTTCCACAGGTGGGTGACTGGGAACAAACACCCGTTTTGTGTAACATTATGGTAGGTAGTTTATGGCATAATGTGATAGACTGATCATATTATTTTTATGGCCTATAATTTATCACATTTAGCAAGGTCCTTAAAACAAACAAACAAACAAACAAAAAAGTCACTAGACTTTTGCACAGCACTCTATACCTACATATATGCCCATACGTTTATACGTATATTTAATCAGTGAGATTTACACAGTATTTACTGAGAAAGTAAATTACTTAAAATTAAAATTTTATAATATTAAAACAATATAACATAATTTTTAGAGAAAAAAAATCCTGGATTAAATAATATTATTATAAAAGCAAAAGCAAAATAAGTCACTACAAATCACACATTAATTACTGAAAAAGTATTTAAAAACGTTTTATTTGTCACTATTTCTATTAATATTCTGTCAATAAAATTATATTTAAAATGTGTCTTTAGTTAAAAGATAAATACCCCATATTTGTGTAAAATATTATTGCAAATTCTAATATTATGTAACAAATATTATTTCGCAGTGGGGAAAAAAAAATCATCTTTGTTCCACAAATTTTACCCGGAAACAAAATTATTTTAAGGTGTACTTCCTTTCACCCATGTACACGTTTTTGTGGACGATCCTGACAAACTCAAATATAGTTTAGAAATAAATAAAGCTAATACATAAATTGCCATTAAGTATTATAAAATAATAGTGGATGAGTGGCTGCACATCTGCCTCACAGTTCTGAGGATGGGAGTTCAAATCTGAGCTCCAAACGTCCTGTGTGGCGTTTACGTGTTCTTGCCGTGCTTCCGTGGGTTTTCTCCTGGTACGTCCTACCAAATTCAAAAAACATTTCTATATGTCTATATGTGTCCTTGTGATTGGCTGGTGACCAGTCCAGAGTGTACTCCGCCTCTCGCCTAATGTCAGCCAATGCACCCACGACACTAGTTAGGATAAGCTGTACAGAAAATGGATGGATGGATGGATGGAAAATACAGACATAGTTTGTCCTGTGAATGAGAATCCAAATAGGCAACAACTGGACAACCAAGTTGTACAAGTGAGAACTGACAGTTCATGTGAGCTGACATGCAACAGCGAAATGTGGAACCTGTCAGACAGCTTTCCACTCACATGGAAGAAAGGCACACTGAATTTCGAGATGATGGGGCCGAAGACAGCGATGTAGTGTGCGAGCGGCGTGGCAAAAAAGACACTGAAAAGGTTCTGGGTTAAAGGACTGAGCCGGGTGGGGGTAAAATCGGAGAGTGGAGTCTTGGCAGGGAGATGCCAGCGAGATGAATCACGCCGCTAAATCGGTGTTGGGTTTGTGTATGAACTCCACAGTTGTCTGGCCTGAAGGGGGGTTTGCTAAGTGCAGCATAAAGAAACAATTGCAACAAGTGGAACTGATTGGTCCACTCAAATGGAGTGCTGAGCGATACCCGAGAGGTTGATGAGTTTGGCTAAAAGACAAGCAGACTGTAAGTGAGACACGCTCCGTCACGAGGGTGGGCCGAGCGGGTAACACACCCAGATTCTAGTCGCATGCTCCCAATGGACACAAGACATCATCGACTGGATTTAGTCACACAATTTAATCGACGCTGCACAAAGTCGCAAAATGCAAAGGAAGCACAGGCATCCTAATAAAACAAACTTCAACTTTTGGTCTTATGACCCAATTCATTGTTCACAGCGTAGATCTTATAATTGAGTAGGCCTCTGGCTCATTTGGATAAAGGGCAGTTTTCCAGTCCAGCCCATTCCCTACCGGTTGGCCCACCCGGCTCATGTGGTCCACAAGCTCGACAAAATGTGTCTGGTGTTTCTAGGAGCTACTGAAGCCGAGCATGTCAAATCCACAGAGTCTGAAAGGCTACCTTACAAAAACAGGATACTAATCATGAATTTAGTGGACTTGATGATTCTAATCAGTATTTTCTTTACAGCCTTAGCGGAAACCCAAAGAATGTTGAAAATGAGGGTGCGAGGCCAGAGTGATGGCAGTCATTGTTTTCCGGACTACCACAGTGAAGGTGTGAAGCCGGAACGTTGGAACATAGTCAAGGGTGGGATCTTTTTGAGCCATAGGAAGTCTACTGAGGTAGTAACAATGCATCTTCAACCTGGAACATTCTGGCTGGTTGATGACTTAAATTCTTCTAACGTGGACTGTCATTACCTCAGCCAAGTGCGAAAACATAAAGGCAAGACGTATTGTTTTGATTGCCGCTTGTTGGTTGGCTTGTTGGAACTGATTTCCATGACGCGCCAAGCAAGAAACTAATAAATGTTGGTGGAAACCTGAAAAAAGGCCTGGAACAATTGTCCCTTTTGTGGGGCAGTAATCAACCAGCTACAGTAGAAGCCTTGTGTGATCTTGTATGTCATGACTGTGAAGCCTTGGTGGACCTTTCCTCTTGGCTAACAGCTATTGGAATTTACTCTGTGTGACCATGCTCGATTAAGGATCACAGGAAATTACAGACCGAGAATAAAAAACTAAGAAGAAACCAACTAACGAACTAATTAACTAACTAAAATCAGGGAATGAACTACACCTGAGTATTTTTTTACGTATTTCTATTTCCTCCAATAGACGATTCTTCTATCTGCCACAGTCTGAACAATATGCTGCCCTCTATTGGCTTGGAAGAGGAAAAGCAAGGCAGGCCTGGCGACGGTCCAGATGTAAGGGGTTTCGAGGTTACGAATTAGCCGCAATGAATTAGTTAGTGTAGCAGCGTAAGAATATGTCGCTAAGCGGCAAAAGAATTTGCTGGACTTACTGTTTTTCATTAATGGCCTACAAATGTGCATACAAATATTTACTGCAATCATGAGTTTAATACTGCGGAAGTACAAATTCGGGTTAGGTCGCCACTATAGGAAGGTAAGTTCGAAACCGAAGACCCCTTGTGTGTTTTACCTCACGGCACCCCGCTGTTGCTATCTAACGTAGCTATTCTCAGTGCATGGTTACGGAGTTAAAGTCGGATTAAAATTCGACACCCACAGTTAACGCTACATTATCAAGCCAGGCTACAAAGTCCTTTAGGGAAAGCAAAGCCTGAGTCGGTAAATGACGACCACACACCGAGATGAGAGGCTTTCAAACAAGAATGCATTTATGTTCCACTGACATTCACGCCACCGTAACCTCCGCGTGGCTCACCCTTATCTCATCCTTAACCTGATTCGGAGTCTAAAATTGTCCTGATGTAACACGTTAACACACACAAAGAGGAAAGTGGAGAGTTGCGACCGTGCCAATATCTTGCCAGGCCATCAAATTAAAAACAACGCAGCTCATCCCTGCTGACAAATAAAATAAAAAATTGAACAGAGAGGGAGGGTGAAAAAATAGCCACAGGCAGCGTGATAACAGCTAGCTCACAACAGCTGCTCAGAAAACGGGATCGGGTTGAAACAACGATAACAGCATTAGTGTCGAGGATTGATTACATGACTGTTTGAAGACGAACTTGCTAAAATTATGTTTTCTTGATGGCTGGTGTTTTCAGACAAAATTTAAATACATGTATATCATTTATGTATACAAATATGATATCATACACGTAAACATGAAAGAAGCCCAAATACCGTCTATTGTGATCTTTGGTGGCTCAGTGGTGACATCTTGTGTTTAAAAAAAGAAAAAGACATTCTAGTATTTGAGATGTAATATTGTCTCTATGGTGCCTCAGTAAACGTGGAATACGAATTGAAATCGTCCACGCATTCCTGGCTTCCAAAATTTTTTCTCTTACGTTTGGTGAGGGTTGGGTCTTCTACACGGAGACAACCAATCAGAGGAAAGGGGGCGGTCTTAGCCAAATATGGACAAAGCGGATACAAAACTGGGTCAAACAGAAGTAGCTGTGAGAGGGGCCTTTTCTGGACACTTGAATGACAAAACCAGTGTGTTTTTTAAAAATGAAATAGACATGTTAAAGAGTCTCTCTACGGACGCCCAAAGAGCCAAAATATGGGACCTTTAAGACTACTAGCAATCGGAATTGCCGAAGTGGGCGAGTCTTAGCGCTATTCTATTCAACCACTTTCAAACTTATTTTCATACTCTCTGAGCCGCGCAGATGTACAAAAGGATAATCGCTCAGGATAATCTACAACGTCGCATGGGAGACATCTGACAATCAGGTCCTTTCTGAATGATTAGAAGGGAGAGAAAATGCTCAAATTTGGCCCAATTGTTGGTTTGTGTAAACCTGTTTCAGATGCAGTGACTATAAAGTTGCTTGTAAGTATTCCATTTAAGAACGTACCGCTTACTATTTCTTGCTAAATTCTTGCGAGAAGGCACGAACCATGTATACGATCGTCAAGCAACAGAGCCAGCTGCTTGGTGTAATTTATTCAGCCCTAATACCCGTGGATGATTTTCTGACAGATACCAAGAGTGAAACCAACCCGCTCCTGCTGCAAAATTCCCAGGCAGGGGGAAAACTTTTCGGCATCCTGGAGCAGATCATGACAGACTCACGCATGCGTGGGAAATCTCATGAAATGTGTCAAGTAAATAAGTGCTGCTGAAAACTAAACCTCGGCCGGGGAGGACATGAGAACATTTCCTGCTAAAAACGGAGCACCATGGAATGAGTGTCAAGTTCACAACGGTAGCAGTATCGCTTCACCCCGTCACCCTCTCGCACATTAACTCATATTGTGGCCTTTATTTTATGACTTTTGTTTCCAAAGAATGCAGCTGCCGACAGGTACAAATAACCCGGATTGCTCTTGGAGACCTTTGGAGTACGAGTAACTACATCTTCATCTTGTGCCACAGCAGCCTGCCAACTATGCTCAGAGGTGGGGCTCTGGTTCTATCTCGAGACCCTCCACCCTCTCTCCATGGTCAGCGTTCGGAGGCTAATAATTTTATTTACACCTACGTATTTATAGCATCTGGCTGGCTAATCACGATGGAATTCCTTCAATGGGAGTGGCTGAATGCAGCCTTTGCACGACAAAACAACACTGAATACAGCCAATGTTGCATAAGGGGCATATTGTGTGGGGCATACCCAGCAGACGAAGCTGTGGTTAAAAAAAAAAAAAAAAAAAAAAAAAAGATCTTTCGTATTTAAAAGAGGGTAGTGCTTCAACTACACATTCCACATGTATGAATACATGTTTCTCATAATACCACATATCAGACGTCCTGTTTCTGCTGGCCCTTTCTCTGCTGTGTGGGGCAGCAAAGCCCCCTGCCCCCAGGTTGCCAGGGAAACAAGGAAATAAAATAAATAACAGAACGTTAAAATCACGTTGTCATGATTTAGATTTGGATTTTTTTTTCCTGCTGATTTTAATATAGTGTATGTATATGGCCCACAGGCAGCAGGTTCCTCTTCCCCATCTTTGCTGCTGCTCACCTGGTAGATGAGGACTTTGAAGTTGCGCCTTTTGAGCAGCTCGCTCTCGTTGCTCTCCAGCTTCTTGATTTGGCCCGCCTGCTTCTCCAGGTTGCTGCGAACCGTCTTGATGTTGACGCTGACTTTGCGGACCTTGTCCAGCATCTTGTTGACGGTGGTGGATGTGCTCAGGTGGCTCTTGGACAGCTTGGACAGCTCCCCCTGGATGGTGGACACCGACTTCTCCATGGCCTCCTGCCGGCCCTCCAGCCCAGCCTGGGTCTGCTGGATCTGGTCCACCACGCCGATGATCTTGTCAAGCAGGGCCAGGACCAGGACGCCGTTCATCTGGGCTTCGCTCTTGACCTCCTCGGCGGGGTTGCCGCCGTCCACCGCAGGCTCCGCGGCGGCACCCACCAGGGCGACGTCGTCGTCATCGCAGGGCACCTCTACCAGAGCGCCGTGCTCCTTCTGGACCCCTGTATCCGCCATTGCTGTCAGCTTCGAAAACAAACGGCTCGCACTCCCTCTGCGGATAAAAATAACCCCTTTGAAAAAAAAAAAACACAAGGATCCCCTTTACTCCCTCTAAACTTTAGGTGTCTGCCTGCTCAGTAAACCCACTGTGCCTGTGCCTCTGGGAAACCAGCCAGCCAAAAGGAGTCGGGCCTCTCACTACCAGGCATGTGTGCCTCCCCGCTCCATGTGAAACCACCCAGTCAGAATTTTCCTGACCCACCTACCCCCGGTCCCCTCCTGGCAGGACTCCGCCTTCTCCGTCCCTCTGGGGGCATGGGCAGAGTGGTCCCAAAACGTGGTGACATGATACGTAAAGTCAAGTGGCAATACGCTGCCCCACAAGCACTTTGTACGATGAGACGAACCAAGAGAAGTACTTGAAAAGAATCTTCCTTCAGACCTTGTGCAAACTAAAACATTGCCTCCAAACGTCCTATGGTTAGCAATGTTACTAAATCCATAAAACTGGCCGCCATTTTTTTTCCATTTCACTGTGCCGGAAATTGGGTATGTGAATTTAGCGGAGGTCTACCTAAATTGCATTTTCTCAATGTTTTGCTCAAGGTAATCTTTTCAAATTATGTTGTTAGAAAATCCCTTTACCACCTAATTTTTTTTCGGTCACAAGTTTGATAAAAATGTACATTGATTTCTGGGCAGAATATTTTTGCACATTTTCGACAAAAAAGTGTCATAAACTCCTTACTCCTTATCTGATTCTTACGAACTAGGTCTCATTTTATTTGTGTAACACTGCTCTAACCAATATCTACTTTGATATAAAGGTATTTTAGTAAATTTTAGTAACATTGTAACGGGGGACTGCCTAGAACTGTGTGATTCTCAAAGTGTGATACTAGTCCCACTAGTAATACGCCGGCTCCCTCGAGTGGTACGAGGAAGACTAACTGCTTATGTACAGTTTTAGAAAAAATATGTTTGCATTGCATTTGTTTTTATTTATGTTTATTCAGATACAATTCGTATTTAACTTTTAATTACAACACATTTTAATGGAATAATAATTTACATACCGGTAGGCCAATTTATTATTTTTAAGTGTAGTGTTATTGTTAATAATGTGCATATTGTTACAGATGTGTAGGTTATTATATACTTTAGAAATAAAACCTCTGTCTCGTTTTTTTATTAATATTTAGGCCTACACTACTGTATTTCAATCTTGGTCATGATGGTGGAACTTGGACAGCTATTTTTTTTCAAAACATTTTTGGGCGTAAAAAGTTTGAGAACCACTGGTCTTGAAATATTCTTCTTCTTCGAGGCACAAGAAGAACTGATAACAAATGGATAACGGCTAATTTTTTTTATTAGCGAAAAGCAGACGTGAATTCTGTTTTGTCTTATCACTCACCTTCAGTCATCGTTAGCAGAGTTACTACTACATCGGAAAACGGAGATGTAAACAGCACCATAGCTCAAAATATGTATGCTTGAAGACACATTTCCAGCAATACATAGCCGGAAGTGTAATATGTCTATTTTACATAAAAACACATATTTTTATAAAGACTTTGGAAGACAAAACCGAAATGATGTGTACTGTTGTTTTAATCACTACTGCCCTCGTGTGGTCACGACCTCACAACTTTTCTGTACTACAAAGTATTCATTTCCGGTATGAGGAAACAGAATATTAAAATGAGCAACAAAAATTAAAGAGAATATTTTTTTTAAAAATCACTTCTCTATAGCATTTAGCCGCGGTCTATTTGTTTTAATTAATACAGTATCTTATTTTTATTAATATTCACGTGTTGGCGCAACGTTGACTCACGTGAACCAGCGATTCTGCTTCCGCTTTGAGAAGTCGTCTATTTTCTCTCCGGTGCTGCGCAACTCGTCCGCAACAAACCAGGAAAAAGACAGCGCAGGTATCTCCATCTTATTAGTAGTAAGTACGACACTTAACAAAAGCAGTAGTAGATTATAGAGCTGCGAGATGAACAGTTTTTGACTATCGGCGATCTTACATATTGATCAACAGGTGCGCAAAGTTAACCATTAACCACAGTGTCAAGTCATTATGTAAAATAAGGCTGTCTAAACGAAGCTAATTAGCTGACTAGTGGCGCAGAACCTTTATTTTCCATTTTGCTAACTGGTTATCTCGGTGCAAATCATATTCCCGGGTACTAAAACGTTTTGCTGACGCCATTGAAATAACTACAAAAGTGTTTAAAATGTCAGTAAAGTTAGCCGAGGCGCTTGCTCGCTCCAATGTAGTACTGTCAGATAATTAGCTGATTAGCAGTACAGTATGTGTTCCTGCTTTTGACAGGTCACGCTGTCATGTACCAAAAGTACAGGTTGATATCTGTCTGTTTAGTCACAAAGCAGTAGCCGGTTTTGATTTTCGTGCTTAAATTGAGATAGTGGTAAGGCTTCATGGTGCTCCAGGTCACATGCTCCCCTCATAATCCACAGTTAAGCCCTGTGTGGTCCTTTTCCCCCACTACAAGGTGGTTAAAGTGCCTCTATGACATAAAACATAAATTGCCTCAAATGTGCCTGATTTGGTCTGTGCTGCCAATCCACACCAGCACTCACTTTGTGTCATTTCTGTTTGTATTGTGCTATAAGTGTTTGCCAGCGTAACCGCATTCCTGCCCTGATCATGGGATCAGCGTGAAGGCAACCGGATTTTCTTTTCTCTCGTTGTCACATGACAACCTCTTGCACGCTGCTGCTAAATTGCACACACATCTGATATTATTCGTTTCCATAATTGGTGAACGACACACTGCAGTGCTACGCGGGGAGCTTCTCCAAGTGTAAATGTAAGTGGACCAAGCCTAAACGCAGATGTCCGCGAGTACTTGACACCACCCTGAAAAATGTTTATAATCGTCTAAATTAATAGTTTAAACTTCAACATGCCACCGATTATGATCTCCAAATGTATTCATACTGTTAGGTTTTAGGATGGAAAATACGGTACCATTAGGTTCACTGTAAATGTTCGTGTGATTTCGTTCAGGTGATCTTTCCTCCCTGAAGGGCTTCGCCGGGGCACCCGCAAAGCGGCCGCAAACATGGGGGAGCTCTTCAGGAGCGAGGAGATGACGTTGGCGCAGCTCTTCCTCCAGTCGGAGGCAGCTTACTGCTGTGTCAGTGAGCTGGGCGAGATTGGGATGGTGCAGTTCCGTGATGTGAGTCGCCGATTCTTAATGTGGATTATCCGCTCGTGTTCTCAAAATGGCTGGCAGGAAGCTTGTTGAGAATGTGTGCACGCCTCGCCGTAGCATCTCGATCATGTGCTCACAGCTGACGCTTCATTCTTCACGAGTGCGTTCGTTCCCAACCATCCCTAAGGGAAGCAATGTGCTGAAGGTGGATCACTCCAGCACTCATTGAAAGAAATGCCATATTTGTCAAATAGTGGTTGCTTATTTACCTAACTGCGTGGCATTTGAAGTAAGGCATGTATTTGTACCAATGATCATGTATGGTCGGAGTTAGAAACGCTTCTTTCCATGGGTAAAGGCGTGTAGGCCCACAAAACAGAGGTCTTTATTTGCGATCGGTCGTTTATTGTTCAAAGTGGAGCTGAGGCTGCTATTCTGAGGAAGCATGGCTCATCAGTATTACAACAATATTAGCAGATGCGCTCATTGTGTCTTTATCTTTCTCGCAGTTAAATCCTGACGTGAACGTGTTCCAGCGCAAGTTTGTCAATGAGGTTCGGCGATGTGAAGAAATGGACCGCAAACTGAGTAAGTCCTTGTCTATGGTTATAGCAAGGAACTTCTCTTATTTAACATGTGGTTACAAGAGATGGCTTTCTTTTTGCACCATCGGAAACAATATTTAGATAATTATTTAATTAAACTCACAAATGAGGGGGGAAAAAAATACAAAACTGAAAAATGACAAAATCATGAGTGAAAAAATTCCTAATCTTGTGAGAATAATGTTGTAATATTCGCCAAAAAAGCTGGAAGGTTATTACAGTGGGGGGAAGAAGTCTACATTGATATGAGAATCAAAGAACTCATGATGTTAGAATAATTAAGTTATAGTTAGGAAAGAGGATTATTACATTATGACTTTTAACCTTTTACTTTTTTGTTTTCATGTGGCACTAATAATACATGTGGGTTACTTTCAAATTATATATTTTTAAGATGTTGTAAATATGAGTGGTGGCGTGTTACCGATGTTGGGAATTGATTGTGTGGGTGGAGTTTTCTACAGGAAAGCAGAACAATGTCGTCTCATTTTCAGGGTTTGTCGAGAAAGAGATCAAGAAGGCTGATATTCCGATCGTTGACACCGGAGAGAACCCTGAAGTGCCCTTCCCGAGAGACATGATTGACTTGGAGGTGAGGGAGAGAGAGCGTTATTGCCATCATTTGCCGTCGGCCATCTCACCCGGAAATGCCGTGATTCACTTCCCTCTCGTTTTCCTTCCCTCAGGCCACGTTTGAGAAGCTCGAGAATGAACTGAAAGAAATCAACACCAACCAGGAAGCCCTGAAGAAGAACTTCCTGGAGCTGACCGAGCTCAAGCACATTCTGCGTCGCATGCAGCAGTTTTTTGACGAGGTCAGCCAAACAAAGGCCGAAACAGAATGTGACATATTTACCACACTTAGCGTCTCAATTGCAGCCAAGTGTTTGTTTTTCCGCGCCTTCGCTCCAGCGTCATTGCCGCTCGACCGCCTTCCCCAAACACCACCGTCTCGTCAGCATGTTGCGAGTCATCTTTAATGAGTTGTAATGAGCCGTGACAGAGGTTAATCATTTAGCTGGACATGCTGCAGTTTAGCTATTAACCCTCTATGCTGCTCTTCGTCCCTGTCGTGTTGTTTTTACTGTTAATGCAAACTCTCCTGCAGATGGAAGACCCCACTCTGCTGGAGGAGTCGTCCACCCTGCTGGACCCTAACGAGGTCAATCGAGGGGCTCCTCTCAGACTCGGGTAAGTCCTACTGTGGAGGGTTTATCGTTGTGGCCGAGGCTTCACCAATTATACACGTACTAACAATGATGCCTGTGTTATAGATTTGTGGCTGGAGTCATCGGAAGAGAGCGCATCCCCACATTTGAGAGGATGCTGTGGAGAGTTTGCAGAGGGAATGTGTTCCTGAGGCAGGCGGACATCGAAGACCCTCTGGAGGACCCTACTTCGGTAAACCTGAGGCTTGAAGGAGGCATTATATATATTTGTTGCTATTTAAAACAGTTTCTGTGCATCGTATTATGTCATTCACATGGTTTTGTCAAAATGCAACAGGAGGTTCACAAACCTTTTCCCCTGAGAGCCATATACAGACAAATCTAAGGATATAAGGGTCACTTTGAAATTCTTCGACTTTCTGTCAGAGGTGACAAGCAAATAGTTAAAGATTTTTTTTCCGGGTTTTGGGGTGACTCGCTGCTCTGTATCCACTAGAATAGAGCCGAATCACATGTCCACATTCAGAACTGAAACGAGAAAACTGTAGTAAGCTGTAAAAATTTCAAGTCATTACTTTAGGATCATTAATGTGATATGTTAACAAATGGGACCTTGGTAAGAAGCAGAAAGTGGAGGAAACCATATTTTCTTCTGAGACTGAATTGTCTTTATTCACCATGCGTTTATGAAGAAAAATGTGTTACTATTTTATTTGTAAATAGCTTATTTGCTTCATTGCATGTAGAAAAGCTTTACCTAAAACCAATGTATTAGTAGTAGTGTTTATCACAGGAGCCGTGGGGGATGTGGGTGTCACAACCCACCCACTTTTGACACCCACACTTTGCATGCTGTCCCCTCCACCTATTTTTGTATGTTTTAAATAACACTGCGGACTGTGTCATATGTGATTTTAAGTATATGGCGCGGACCGCTAAAAAATGTACATTGGGCAGCAAATGGCCAATACAGCAATGATCAAGATGTATGTGCATGTGGAACCTGCAGTGAACACATTGCCAAATGCGTATACATCACAATTGATCAAAATTCAGAAAAGCTTGCTCACAGACAGATTTTTGGATGGGCTTGCACTCAAGAGGCGCAAATATTTGCGTCCAAACAAGATTTTTTTTTTTTATAATGACCATAAGCACAATGCAGGCTCACTTACTGTTTCATGTGTCTACAGGGCGATCAGGTCCACAAGTCGGTCTTCATCATCTTCTTCCAGGGAGACCAGCTGAAGAACAGAGTCAAGAAGATTTGTGAGGGGTAAGGAAACAAAACCGCATTTATATTTAGTTTATTGATTTTGCTCAACTGTGCCTTTCTTCACCAGCTTTCGAGCAACATTGTACCCATGTCCAGAAACACCTCAGGAGAGGAAAGAAATGCTCGCAGGGGTGAACGCTCGTATCGATGACCTGCAAATGGTAATTCCATTAATGCTCACATACGCAGTCATGCCTCGTCGTACAGAAAGTACACATTTCCCCCGCCGCAATTTTTTAAGGTGCTGAACCAGACGGAGGACCACAGACAGCGGGTCCTGCAGGCGGCGGCCAAGGCGGTGCGCGTGTGGTTCATCAAGGTGAGGAAGATGAAGGCCATCTACCACACCCTCAACCTGTGCAACATCGACGTCACCCAGAAGTGTCTCATCGCTGAGGTTTGGTGTCCCGTCTCTGACCTGGACTCCATACAGTTCGCTCTGCGCAGGGGCACGGTGAGTGGCCAGACTGAGTCGACACTAGTTAGCATTCATCATTAGATAGACCAGTACGAATTGGAACAAACAAGCTTATATAAGATTATCTATCCATCCATCCATTTTCTATAGAGCTTGTTCTCATAAGGGTGGCGGGTGAGCTGGAATGTATTGCAGTTGAACTTGGATGAGAGGCAAGGTACACCCTGCACTGGTTGCTAGCCAATCGCAGGGCACATAAAGACAACCATTTTCACAAATACTGTATTCACACCTAATGGTAATTGATTCTTCACTGAACCTAACATACGAGGTTTTGAAAAGTGGAATAAAGCCGGATTACCCGGAGAAAACCCACACATGCATGGAGAGAATGTGCAAACTTACATACAGGATAGCTGGAACTGAGATCTGAAACCAGAACCTCAGAACTATGAGGCAGACGTGCTAACTACTGTTATGTTACACCTAATTTGGAGCGGCACCCAATTACCTTTATAGTTACCTACTTCCTCTATGTGTTTGAAGATTATGCTATTATTCACAGCAAATTTGACCTTTTTTTTTTTAAATGTACCTAATTAATTTACCCTGTAAATCTTACAAAAATTGGCAGATTATGCAGTGCAAAAGTGGCGCTAACAAAACACGTGGTGTTGTGTGATTCAGGAGAAGAGCGGCTCCACTGTGCCTTCCATCCTGAACAGGATGCAGACCAATCAGACCCCGCCCACTTACAACAAGACAAACAAGCTCACCTCCGGTTTTCAAAACATTGTGGACGCCTACGGAATTGGCAGCTACCGTGAGATCAACCCAGGTATGCCTGCATGCTGCACGTTTATGTCGTCGTTCTATCCGGCTGCCTTGCCCCTCATCCGTCATGTCTCTTCCCCTCCATCTGACGTGCAACCACTCCAGCTCCATACACCATCATCACCTTCCCGTTCCTGTTCGCCGTCATGTTTGGCGACTTGGGCCACGGCGTGCTCATGACCTGCGCCGCTCTGTACCTCGTCTTGCGAGAGAACCGGCTGATTGCCCAGAAGAACGACAACGAGGTATCGACCCCCACGTTCCATCATCCGCCCCATCATGTTCCCATGTACACCTAACGCCACTTCCCGCTGAGCTGTGCAGAGATTTAAAAATTTTTTTTTAACTTGGCTATTTTATATCAGATGTTCAGTATGGTGTTTGCGGGGCGCTACATCATCCTGCTGATGGGCATCTTCTCCATCTACACGGGCATCATCTACAACGACTGCTTCTCCAAGTCGCTCAACGTCTTCGGCTCTGGCTGGAGCGTGCGGCCCATGTTTGACGCCCGCGTAGGAGGCAACTGGACGTAAGTGGCTTGGTGGGGTAAAAAAAAGTTAGCTTTTATTTATTTTTTTTAATGACAACCTCTTCTTTTGTTTTCAGGTTAGAAATGCTTGAAGGCAACAAAATTTTGCAGTTGGATCCAGCGGTAGACGGCGTGTTCAAAGGACCGTACCCTATTGGCATCGATCCGGTACTTTGTCTGCTCCTATGCAATGTGGGCAAAAGTGGGGACATCTTATATCGCACCTACAGGGAAAGGAAAAATAAGAGAAATGTGCAGATTGCATGTAGAAGACCTTCCACTCTTCTGGAAAGATTTTCTACAAGTCTTTGGTGTGGTTCTGTGATTCTTCCACGCTAAACTGATCTAAGCATGCCTTTTGGACCTTGCTGACAAACAAAAAGGTCATTACCCAAACTTGAAAGCATACAATTGTCCAAAATTATGCAACGATCACCATTTCGCTCCGTTCTTTATTCTGGCCCACCAAGCATTAAGAGTCCTGAACTATTTTTTATTTTTTTTTTTACATTAGTTTAGCTGTTGCTTTTTTCCTAAAATTGGTCTGCCCAATGATAGCTGGGATAGGCTCCAGCACGCTCGCGACCCTACTGAGGATAAGCGGCTCAGAAAATGGATGGATGGATGGTTCATTGTCATTTTGTTTGTTTTTTTAAAATTCATTTTCTCATGAAATAATTGCTTGATTGATTTGCTGTACAGTGGACCCCTGCTATTTACGAGCAAACAGACCAAGCCCAACTGCAAATACCGAGAATCTGTGAATAATTGATGAGCCCTTACAATTGCCATGAAAAAAATTACAAATATGACAAAAACGCAAAGAAGCAGTGGATCGGGTTTAAAAAAAAAAAAAAGCAAATAAGTGGGGTGTCGGTGGTTAACAGGGAGTAGGTTTCCCCTTTTAAAAATAAAATTTGGCACTTTAGCAGAATGGTTTTTCCACGCTTGGCCCAACTCCCAATTGATTTGTATACCAGTTTTTTTTTTTATCCCAAAAGTGAATCTCCAACTCGACTCACTTCATGTTTAAAAAATTGTTATACACACTAAACAACATCTTCTCCATCAGATTTGGAATATCGCAACGAACAAGCTGACCTTCTTGAACTCCTTCAAGATGAAGATGTCGGTCATCCTGGGCGTCATCCACATGCTTTTTGGAGTCACTCTCAGTCTCTTCAACCACCTGTGAGCGTTTCTCACCTCACCTCACTGTCTCGTTCTCGCTCTTCACGTCATCAACTCTCTTCTTCCTTTTCCTGTAAGTTATTTCAAGAAGCCACTGAACATCTATTTGGGATTCATTCCCGAGATCGTCTTCATGTCCAGCCTGTTTGGCTACCTGGTGCTGCTCATCTTCTACAAGTGGCTCTCATATGACGTGCGGCTGTCGCGTGACGCTCCGAGTCTGCTGATTGCCTTCATCAACATGTTCCTCTTCAACTACAACGACCCTACCGTCAAACCTCTCTACACGGGACAGGTTAGGAGAACCTCTTGTGGGTAAAATGACCATCTTTTTAGTACAAAAATTAGCTTAACTTCCTTCATGTATTTCTTGTCACAGCAAGCCCTGCAGACCTTCCTAGTACTACTCGCCTTGGCGTCTGTTCCTTGCATGTTGATCGTGAAAACTCTGGTCCTGCGAAGACAATATTTGTGGCGTAAAAACCTGGTAGGATGCATTCAGACCCACATATTCTTCGCCCTCACTTCCCACGTACAGGTTTCCTCGGTTGCTACAGTAGTGGCGTAATCCAAATATGTACAGCCGATTGTGCCAAAGTCCATCACTATCTTAAGCTAACACTGTGGTGAAGTCATAATTACAGTAAGAGTTGGTATTAAAACACTTCCAGACCATAAATATAAAACATAGAAATGAAAAACGGCACGTACTGAGGTAACCGCGTGTGCCACTTTGTGCCATGCGATGACATATTCTTCCGCCGCACCGTAGTCTTATCACTAACCTAGACTAATGCAGTCGTAAAGTCATAATACTCTAAATACATATTTGAAATACACTTCTAGGCCATAAATATGAAATAATCCAATGAAGAACAGTAAGTGCTGAGATAACTGAGTGTGCCTTTTTGTGCCGCGTGATGACATACTTATGCCGCGGCTTATCTGTCACTAACCCAAGTTAATGCAGAAGTAAAGTCGTAATTGCAGTAAATATTTGTTTTAAAAACACTTCTAGGCCATAAGTATTCAACACTTGCATGAAAAACAGCAAGTATGGTTCTAACAGTGAAGACGTTTTCTTAGGCCACTGTACAAACTCGCTTATTGCGTGCCTTTCGTAAACTCAGAACATCGTATGTCTGTACTGTCGTAAACTGAGGACCCCGTGTATTGCTCCTCAAACCTCAGGGTACACAGAACTATGGAGGCATCCGCGTGGGCAACGGGCCCACTGAGGACGAGGCGGAAATCATCCAGCACGACCAGCTGTCTCCACAGTCTGAGGACGAGCCTGAGGTGAGGCTGTCTTGGCCTTTGAATGATTTATTTGTAAGCGGAGACCTTTGTGTTTCCAGCGCAAACCTCCATTATGTACGAAGACTCTAGTGTTACCGTCGCCTGCGTAACTTCCAATACTGACGAGTACTCTGGCTTCCACCGGTGTGTTTGGCTTTTTCGTTGGCATTTGTTTGCAACAGTTATCCCATAATAAGGAAAAACAAAGCATTTTAGGAGAAGAGAAAAACATGACAGTGCACATTAATTATGAGGTTTTCTGACGGTGACCCTAGAACGAATTATTTTGACTTAGATGATTTCCTACGGGAAAGATAGTTTGGAACAAATCTGTCAGCCAGCAATTGTGTTCGTTCGTATAGGTTCTACTGTTTACGAAATCGTTCTAGTTTGACTTTGTTTACCAACTTCTTCACTTTTTCGAGTGTGTAACCCATTTCCTCCATGGCTGTTTGTTGTGTGTGTTTGTCTGTGTGGTCAATAATCAAGCGTTGCCTTCTGTCGTCTGCTTTCAAGGCCCGCGAGGCGGAAGAGGTAGGACTCGAAACCTGCCAACTTTCCTTGTGTATGTTATATCTCTCCCTCTCTCCCTCCCTCACTAAGCTTTGTCGCCCCCTTGTGTTGGTGTGTGTGTGTCAGGAGTTCAGTTTGGATGACGCAGAGCGTCACTTGGCGTTTACGGGTTCACTCCTAGTTAATGGCTGGTGTCAGATGTACAAAATGAGCAACACAATTCTTGACTGATCTCAGGGGACCTGACTGGGGTGTCCTACAGTCCACCATACTGAGTGGTACGTCTCTTGTCTCTCAGTTTAACTTTGCAGATGTGGCTGTGCACCAAGCGATACACACCATCGAATACTGCCTGGGTTGCATCTCCAACACGGCCTCCTACCTCAGGCTTTGGGCCCTCAGTCTGGCTCACGCACGTAAGTTCTGAGCCCATTGCCTCAATGTTCAAGGTTTGGTCAATTTGGATGCAGAGAGATTTTTATATAAGGGCAGCACGGCGCTGTCTGTCTCACAGTCGAGAGGTCTGACGAGAGCTTTCTGTGGGTACTCCGGCTTCCTCTTACATTCCAGAAGTATGGATGTCTGGTTCACTGAAGATGCTAAATTCTCCATCGGTTCGAGTGTGAAAGGTTGTTTGTCTGTATGTGCCCTTCGATTGGCTGGTGACTCGTCCAGGGTGTAGCCTGCTTCTCGCCCAAAGTCAGCTGGGAGAAGCTGCAACTCACAAGTGCTGTGAAAATGGTTGGATGTAGTTTTAAATGTTTACATTTGGATAGTTATATTGGATTCTTTTTTTCTGTGTGCACAGCATGAGTAACAATTTTGTTTATCAAATTAAAAAAAAGTGTTTTATATATTAGAATTGTCAATTGCTACCTTGTATTTAATGTTCAATAACTATCTTAAAAATAACAGTCAAGCAAAAAATCGCCCCGATTGTCGATCAAGAAAATATAGGCAAATACCATCCCTATTCTATACTGCTTAGTGCTTACATACAACATTTTAATGGACATTTTTTTTTTAATCCAGATGTCCAGTGGACTACATTTGTCTTTAACAACCGTACATGCAAAATGTTTGCTGATGCCATTGCTGTCTGGATATCAGACTTGAACTTCATAAGATACCGAGTTTGATCACGAAAACAAAACGTCCCCGCTGACGGGCAAGGTCGTGTGGTTTATGATACAGAGTTGTCCGAGGTGCTGTGGTCCATGGTGATGCACGTCGGCCTGTCCACACGCAGCGTGGCCGGCTTCTTCCTGCTCGCCATCGTCTTTTATTTCTTCGCCGTGCTCACGGTGGCCATCCTGCTCATCATGGAGGGCTTGTCCGCCTTCCTGCACGCGCTGCGACTGCACTGGTGAGCCCCACACTGCGTCGTTATCGTCGAGGGGTCTTTTACTCAGTTACAGAGGCAACACCACACTTCATCTTAAACGCTTATGTGCCAGAGTTGGTGCTGCTGTTTTGATTAACAAATGAGTTGAAATGGGCTCAACAATAGGGCCTATTGACTAAGCAAATTAAAGTTATTCCCTGTTATACGGCCTATTTGAGGGAAGCATTATTTTAAATATATTTGTACAATTTTGTTTGAAAAAGTTTGTTTATAAACCTAAAAAAAAGTGGGCTTTTGTTTACTTAAAGTAGTACTGACCATTTACCAAAGAAATTTACAAGAATTAAATACTTTTTACATGGGGTTACATCCTTTATAATTATGATAATGTAATATAGTAATACAAAATATTTAAAAGGAAAAAAAAAACTTACTTTGGCTTAGTTGAATTTTGAAATGCAAATGTTGTACATTTATTGCTAACAAATAAAATTTCAAAAGTAAATAAACCACAATAAAGTTAGGTATATATTCTTTAAAGTAATTTTAAATAGATTTTTTTTGTATTTTATATTAACTTGACAAATTTATTTAAAATAATATAGACTTTTAAAAAGTGTTCTTTTTATTTTTTTTAACATAGGTTTGTCAAAGAATATAGCCCTTAAAGGTAAATTTATATTTTTTATTTAACTGACTAGGATAAGCGGTAAAGAAAATGGATGGATGACTTAGTGTTTGTTTTTTTAAAATATAATTCTTAAGTTATTTTTGTGAACTTTAACACAACATTTTCCCCCTCCCCTTCTAAGTTCAGCTAAAAGGTCAGCTCGTCAATTAGCATCGCCATTTTTCTCCTAAAATAGAACCCGATCATTTTCCAGACAGGAAGTAGGCTTCACATTCCCGGGTACATGTCCAAGTCCTGCATCTGGCTACCGTGTGGAGGGCGCTCAGTGGAATGGAGAGCAAGGGTCGTGGGCGTCATGCTTCGCTCAGCGTTTCCAGAAACACCTCCATGATGTGTATTCCTTGTTGTGTGCTTGTTTGTGTGTACGTGTGTGTACGCAGGGTGGAGTTCCAGAACAAGTTTTACACAGGTCAGGGCTTCAAGTTCCTCCCGTTCACCTTTGAAAGCATCCTGGATGGGAAGTTTGAAGATTAAGATCGCCCCATCTGTGTGTGCGTGTTTGTTTTCTGTGAGTGTGTTGTTGTTGTTTGTCATATTATCCAATTTCTTTCATAATTTAAACCCGTTCCCAGGTGTCTTAATAAAAGATCTCTGATATTCTGTGAAAATACACAAAGGATGAAGAATTATAGCACAGTTGACATCCACTTGTCACACTGTCGGTCTTGTGCAAATGCAGGGGTCGGCTTTCGTTACCATGACGACTGGGGGCTGAATTAAGGCGGTGTAACAAAGCGATTCCTCCTCAATGTTGCCAACTTAGCAGCTCTGTCACTATATTCAGTGACTTTTCTGAATACTTTTCTAAAAATGGACCATAACATCAACAAATCCAGCGGCTTTTTGCGGTGTTATTGGAGACTGAGGCTCTTTCCAGAGCAAGAAATGTTCATCCCTCTGTGTCCAGACTGCAAATGAATGGCACTCGCGCAAAGTCATCACCGGCAACTTCTCAACCCCTCTACTAAACAGCTCGCTGAATCAGCGTTCTTTCAGGTAGCATCGTCTGTCATGTCTGTGTGTCGTGTTTTACATAGTTGAATAATATTATTTATGAGAGTGTTGTGGTGAGTGGCTCGAGCATGCATGCTTGTCACCGGTGAAGACCCCAAAAAAAGGGAAAAGGTTCCTCAGGACCCATGTCACAAAATGATGCAACAGTCCGAAGTAAAAAAAATAAAATAAAAAAAAAAAAGTGTCATGGTTCAACACGCGCAACAGGATCTTTGGTCGCTCTTCATGCTGGTTGTGTGCTTAACGACAGATTATATGTCCTCAATAAAAGTGGGAAGAGCTTCTTTCTGTTTGGTTAGGTTTGTTGTTGTTTACACGCTTTCATAAAGTTATTGAATTGATTATACTCATTTGTATGTACAGTTTTACATATACTCTGAAGTCACGCAAACGATAAGAACTGTATTTATCTAGCACTTTTCGTACAAAAAAAGTGACATCAAATAGAAAGCAGATATCACAACAACAAAAACTCATGAAAATGTAATAGAATCTTTTTTGCAAGCACCCGAGGACAAAAAAAAATAAATAATAATAATAATCCCATGAACTAACACCCATAAGAGTAGTCCAAATAAACAAAACAATATATAGCAGTGGAATGGAATGTTAGCTTACAGAAGGTTAAAGCAGGTTGAGGTTTCAAGATTTAAAAATACTTAATATTTAAAAAGACGTATCTTTGTCTACCTATCAGATGCATATGACAGAACTCGACAGCGATCTCTATTATATACTTTTGTTTACCGTACAGTTGTATGTATAATTCGATACCTCTGATTGTAGCAAGTGTTATTTAAAAATTGAACGATTTTTGTATACTACGAAATGAATACAAAATAGTTAAGTTTAGTTTTAGTCATTACGAGTTTCTCCCTTTCGTCATTGTTTCCAAAAGTGAAAAAAAGTACTAAGCCGTTGGATATTTGATACAGTTCTAAAATCAATATGCTAAATCACCGCTCGGTGTCGCTGTTGATCAGAAGGAATATTCTTGACGATTTTTAACAAACTAAATGAACCCTGTTTATTAACAAAGAATCAGCTTTTTTTTAAATTTACCTGGCAGCATGAGTGGACATTCTTACACGTTTACATGTAATACATTTTTTAAAAGCATTATTCTTATTACTATCCCTGATTCACTCAGTGCAGCCGCCTCAAACTTGGGATTGTTTTTGTTCAGCTTCCAAACAGAAGGATCCACTTTGTCGCTCTTGGGCAAAAGCAGGAATACAGTTTTATCTTTGTTTTGTTTTTTTATTTTTTTTATTTATAGGCCCACTTCACTCTAACGTCATCTTTGTGGGTGGCTGAGAGTTGTTTCTAAAACGGGGTGCGCTGACATCGTTTTTTTTTAACGCTGCTGTTCTGACTTCCAAGTTCTTCCATGATGCCTCGCTTGTAACTCAAAACACTCCAATCTCAAACTATCCTTCCCCATTGAATTACATGGAAATGCTAATGATTTGTTAAAGTTCCCCTCAAAACACTGAAACTACAGTAGTTTACAGCAATATATAGAATGTAAAGAATTAAACAGCTTGGGCATCATTATTTCAATGGGCATAATGCAGCTGGTGTTTGTGTCTTGGCCACCAGGAGGCAGTATTACACAGACCTATGCAGATTTGATGAAACGCAGAAGACCGTCATCACAACTAATTTGCAGTAATAGTCGCTTTTTGAAGGATAATATATGCCTGTGAGTATTGGGTGCAACTGTCTGCGTGTGTTGCTACTATTTGTGTTCCAATGGAAGTTGTTTAAAGTTTTATAAGTACCCCGACATCGCTGATAGTTTCGTTAGCCCGTCTGTTGTGCTTTGCAAGGTGTGTTAGCATTAAGCTAGTGGACATTCGTAAAGACAAGTTATGTGTTTTGGATCGATACACTTGTAATTCTCTTTTTTTTATTTTTTATTTTTCAAGTAAATAAACCGGGGGTGGTAATAAACAGATTAAACCAAGCACTTGGTCTCTTTATATTTTGAAGAATTGTTCACTATCTGCCAAATTACTGCTCTTACCTCCAATTTTTGCTCGCAACTCAAGACAATAAATCGGCCGAGCGACGGCTTGTATCTTGAAAAACTTGTAAGTCGGGTCACTCGTAAAGCAAGGCACCACTATAAAGTTATTATATGTGTTAGGGTGTTTTTATCCTTTTTATAATGGTTCATCCAGGCCGTGCAAAGTCCCTCTCGAAATCGCAATTTTTGTTCTGATGGATAGATGGCCTTTTGTGGATGGGGTGGGCTCATGGCTGTTTTCCTGCTTTTGCCCATGGCTTTTTTAACCATGTGTACTTCATGTGTTTTATGAAATTGGATTGTCCCCTTTCAAAAATAAACTGATAAACTGAAACATGTCCGAAAAACACACCAATTTTAAAAAGTGTATGTATTGTAGGGTTGCTCAACAAGAACCCCCCCCACACACAAAGAAAGACTGGAAAAAAATCCAACGTCCTTCGTCAGCACCCCCTGGAAAGTTAGAAATCGCCCCCATCCTGAAAGGTCTAATAAACAGTAGCATGTGATCTTGCTGGCACCTTGGGAGGCCGAGGCAGTAAAAGTCCATGATGAGGAACATCATGTCCTCTTTCCTGTGTATCTTTCAGTGTGGGCGATTGGGGGGGCGTTGTTTTTAGCCACAACAACCCCAAGTAATAATAGATAATAGAGCTCTTTATTTGTATTCCTTTTTTTCCTGGAACTTAATTGAATTTGATATTTCCCAGAGTGTCATCCCACAAAGCAGGAATGAGGAGCCGCTTGCATAAGCAATACCCGCCGTGTTTACACGTCCCAAAGCTTATTATTGGGCTGCCTTATCTCAAGCAAACAGTAAAGTGCACTTTTTGTTGGGCTGAAGAGTGTCTGGAAGGAATGTTGGCTTTCTTCTTCATAAACTTCGAGTGGATTCTTCTTTCATGATAACAGAAATGCTGCAGACACACAAACATTGTATTTAATTTGATTTTACTTAACCTAGAAAAAGAGGTATATTATTTTTACATTAAAGTTCGCCTAAAAGAATATATAGACCAAACAAACTTATTTAAAAAAAAAAAATTCATTATACAGTGGTGTCTTGAGTTACAAGTGACCCAACTTAAAAGGTTTTCAAGAAACAAGCCGTCGTTCGGACGATTTTTGTTTTGACTTGGGAGCAAAAATTTGAGATATGAGCGCTGTATGGTGGCAGTGAGCTCATTCCACAGCAAGCAGGCATTTAGCAGATAGTGAGCAATTCTTCAAAAAGGAGGTTTCAAGCTGCAAGCTATTTAGTGCCAATCCTTGTTGACGTTTACTATCAAACTAAACATAAAAAAAGAATTACACGGCTATCTTTGCCCCAGGAAAGTCCGCTTAGCTTAATGCTAACAAACAATGCAAAATCCCAAAGATGGGCTAGCGAATAGCATAAGTGTTGCAGTGTTATCACCCTTTAAAACAGATATTTGAACACAAACTGTGAAATCCAATGTAGACACATAATATAATACACACAGACAAATATTCTATACAGTATATCCTCTGTGAGAAATCAATATTACTGCAGCTTACTGATTATTTGTGACGGTCTCCATGTATATATCTGTATGTCTGTACTATACTGCGGCAGGGTGGACGACGGGTTAGCACATCTGCCTCACAGTTCTGGGGGTTCAAATCCAGGACCCGCCTGTGTGGAGTTTGCATGTTCTCCCCGTGCCTGCATGGGTTTTCTTCAGGCCGTGCGGTTTCCACCCACATCCTAAAAACATCCCTGGTAGGTTGATTGAGGACTCTAAATTGCCCGTAGGTGTGAATGTGATTGCGAATGGTTGTTTGTTTCTATGTGCCCTGCGATTGGCTGGGTGTTCCCCGCCTCCCGCCCGAAGATAGCTGGGATAGGCTCCGGCACGCCCGTGACCCTAGTGAGGATGAGCGGTGAAGAAAATGGATGGATGAATGGATGTACTATACTGCCCCCAGGTGGCACACGCCAGAAGGAGCAGCACAATGTCCATTGAAGTGAAGCAAAAAAATTTGGGGGAAAAAAAACGTTTTCTTGGCATTCTATTATATTATGTCATTACTGTATGTTTTTATAAATCACAAGTCCTTATAAAGTGCTGTTTCTTATTGAAAAAATACATTACAAAAATGTTTTTTTTTTTGGGGGGGAGGCTTAAACAGACTAATGGCATTACTATTTCAGTGGGGAAAGACAATTCTTAATGCATGTGTTTAGAGTTAAACGTATCTCAACACACCACTGTATTTTACTTACATTTTTAAAATCAATTGTTCTTGCTTTGTTTTATTTTATTTTTACTTTAAGTTCCAAGAATATATACCTAAAAAGTTATATTTGATTTAAAATGTATTTATATTATTACATTAAAATATTACTCAAAAATATAAAAATGTTTTGTTTTTTTAAACTGACTTATTTTAATTCAATAGTAAAATATGTATTTCTTAATAGTTTCAAGACTATAATTTAAACCATCTAATTTTGTGTTTTATTTTTACTTGGAAATTTTATTGAAAAACAAAACAAACAAAAAAAAAGTGCACCCTAAAACTATGTTGAGCAGCTGTGGTGCACTTGTAGTACTTTGATGCTGTGTCACTTTCAAACAATGGCTATTAGAATGATCCATTGCAGTGGTTGCGTTTGATGTGGAATAAACACAACTCTTCTCATGTGAACTTCACCTGGGACATAATGAAAAGCACTCATTGATCCATGGGGCACTGAAAATAATACACTTGCTGGACCGTTTTCTATGCTGGGCCCCAAAAATGGGCCAAAACCGCTGCTTTTTAGGTCACTGATGTAACTAACGATGGGGCTTGTTGTGAAGGTTGAAGCTGTTGACACGGACCAAATGTACATAGGGAAGCGCCTCTTTCGGGATCGCGGTGATAACATACTTGTGTCCAACCTCCCTGACCTCTGCTATTGTTTGTGGGCTGCCGTTTTGGCCAGGAAGCAGTGACCACGCAGGGGGGTTGCGTGTAAGAATGTGGTACAGTGCACTGAGTTCATCCATACCTCTGCGAAGCATCTTGTATAAGAGGTCAACAATGCATGATGGCAATTGCAGTGCCGTAGGAAAACTTCCAAGAATTTCACATTAGTGTCACTGTTATCTCATGATCTACATTCCCCGACACATAACACCTACAAATGCTCTCGTGGGTACATAAGAGGTGTGTCGCAAATGTTCCAGGACTGGTGTTCGAAAAGATGTATTTCAAACGCGAACTAAACCTGAACTATGAGTGAGTTTTCCTCTTCAATATGGATTAGACGATCAACCAGCCCAAAGACATCTTGAGGCATTTGCTTCGTTGAGTGCGCAAGAAGATGTGAGAGTTGTAGCTGGACAACTCGTGGCTGCTTCTCGATGACAATGCGCCCGCTCACAATGCCCTGGCCCCTGAGCATCCAACAGTTCCTGGTCGAAAAGAACTGGAGTAACCTCCCTATGCACAAGACCGTGGTCTGTGTGACCCCCCCCTTTCCCAAACTCAAGGGGGTCAGCAAGGGGTGTGGGAGAGAAGGCTCGGAAGGGGGAAACTTGCGGTACAATGTTTATGGGAACATACTGTATCTGTAGCTTTCTGGCACTGCAGAAGGTACAAACAGTTAAGCGGAAGTCCAATAATCAATAAGATATGGTTAAAAGTACATAATAATTTTTTTTTATGTGTGTAATGTCTTTGATGTTCTGTATTTTGAGTCTGGAAACATTTGACTTCAGCACTTTGGTAACACACCAATAACTTTGTAGCCTTAGAAGAGGTAACAACAGTCACCTTGGGGGTCCTGTAATTAGTCCTACAGGGTATACAAGGGTTAATGAAACTTTGTACAACCTCTACTACTAGGTACTACCTATTATTTTTTTTTGGCCTTGGAAGAGGTACAAACAGCCACCTTGGAGTCCTGTAATCGGTCCATTGGTGAACACAAGGGTTGATTGAAATTTGAGGAAACAGAAACTGCTTCAAGTGTCCTGCTGTAGCGTAGACACTTTTGGATTTTGTCCCAAAAATGGAGTCTGACTGTACAAAAAAAAGGACATCCTTGTCCCCAGAGCACCTTCAAATGTTCTGTTTTTGTACCTTTGACAAGTGACACCCTTTCAGTGTTGAAAAAGGAACATACAGCATACAACATACATTCCTGATAGTGAGACAGCATTGAGTCTTGTTCTGCACATTTATTCCTGGTGTTGGTGCGCATACAAGCATGTGCTCCCAATAACTCCTTAATCCAGTAGTAAATATGATGAGTGAATCCAGACCACAAGACTCCTTTCAGTTTTAGTCTGGTTGCCTGGATATATACCCTCTGTTGTCATTTGTATTGTGATGGATATTTATTTGGAATGTGGTCAGACAACAAGGGTTGAGATGGGATAGACAGAAAGAGAGAAAAAAAACAGCTAAAGGAACAAAAACAACAGGATGCGACAAGAATAACTTTAGATTGCAGTTGGATTTTATTGTTATCGGAAGGCAGAACTACATGCTGGATGAGACGGGAGAGGACAGAGCAGGATGAGACAGGGCAGGATGGGAAATGACATGGCAAGACAGGGTAGAATGGGACATGGTAGGACAGAAAAGGATGGGGCAGAGCTGAACAGGACGACAGGGAAGGACAGGAAAGGATGTAGCAGGACATGACAGAGCAAAACAGGACAGGATAGGACATGGCAGAACGGGATAGGTTAGGATAGGAAAGGTCACGGCAGAGTGGGACAGGGCAAGACAGGGAAGGACAGGACAGGATGAAAAAGGACATGACAGGGCAGGATTGGACAATACAGGGAAGAATCTGGCCAGATAGGGTAGGGCAGGGGCGAACAGGACATGGCAGGGCAGGACAGGAAGGGGCAGGACATGACCCATTAGGATGGGTCAGGACTGGATGGGACAGGACGGGATCGTGAGCAAGGTAGTGCTTTTGTTGTGACGTGGGAGTGACTATGCCGTGCCAATTACCCATCCGGTAGGAGGATCCAGTCGAGAAGACATCCAGGGTGAGCCAACTACCCCAACGAAGAGCCCATCCAGGACCCTAGGAACCCATCCGCCACCCCCAACCCCCAAGCACTACCACCCCCGATCTCCCACTCTTGCCCAGGCGAGGAAGAGGCATCCCCCCGCCAACAGAGCCTACTTCAGAAACCAAGACCCACAGCTTCATTCCTTGAGCTAAATGTATCGCTGATTGTGTTTTAGTTTTTCAGCAGTTAGCCAGCCTTGCCCCCCTCTACAAACCCAACACGCCTTGGGAGGAAGTGGCCGCTGCAGACGGAAAACAGGCTGCTCCAGCATCAACTCGCGGTCAGCCTTTGTAGAGAATGCTTTTGTTGTTGCTCGCTTGTTGCCAGGGACAAAATAAATAACTGGGACAAACCAAAGGCATTCGCCTGCCTTGCCTCCGTTGCCATCAGAAACACATTACCGGCCTTTAACGAGTGTTTAGCCATTCTGCTGTTTCTCCTTTCGCGAGATGATACCCCCCCTCCCCCACTCCTCATTCCGCTCAAAATCCAAAAGACAATAGTGGTATTTACAATATTTTCTTTGATGATCTCTCCATGTTTTTACTCCACTTTGAGCTTATGTGGTCTCATGTTTGCGCCGAAAAGCTTGAGGTCACTGCTGGAATGTGGCAGGAGTGAGCGAGGAGGTCAGAACATCACAAAACGCATTCCACAGGGATGAAGGGAACATCATTTGATTAGCCATACATGCACATATATGGGAGATGAACTCCAGGTCAGAGGATGGTGCAAATGTTCTAAACCCTTGAAGCACGTTGTAATTTTACCCCCCAAAGCGTTATTGGGAACATTAGCAGGAAGGAATGTCCACATGATGTAAGTTGCAAGAACTTCTCAGAACTCCAGTACACTTGAAGAGTTAAAAGAAACGGGACAACTGGTGCCAAAAGAAAAGGAGATGGAAACAACCTGAGCCCTGAAAACAATTTTTGTTTGGAAATAGTATATTCAAAGTTTACTCTTATTCCCTAAAACAAAAAATCTGTATTTATTTTTGGTAGCTTGGCCTAAAAGATTGAGTTACAGTACTGGAAATTATTTAATGTAATATTACTGTATTTGTATTTTTACTTTTGAACAACAAATATTCTCATCCATTTTGCGAAAAAAAACAAATGTATTTTACATGGAATTAGAGTGCTTTGCATTAACACTTGGTTTAGAGTCAGGATTCTATTTGAACTCTGGGAACTGCGTCGTAGTCAAACAAGGTTTACTTTGCGCTTGTCGTGATATTGTTTTCACTAGAACATTTTCTACTCATCTTATCTTATGTTGTTACAGACTCAAGAGAGACAAAGTGATCTGGTGAGATCGTTTGCTGCAGTATTTACAACCGCTGTTTTTTTGCCTGAGAACCTGACTTTGTATGTTATAATTTCAGTCATTGTGTTTATATCTATTGTCCAAGATTGATCATTTGACATTAGGTCTGCACGTGGTTGTGCGTGCAGTGGAGTTTTATTTTACTCTGTGGATTATTTCTAGTTTTTCCCTTGTGCGAGGTGGTGGTTGTCATGAGGTGCTGAATCTCATCCTAACCGCTTCCCACTCGGCTGTGAACTGCTCCAGAAAGTTTAAGAACGAGCCTTGATGAAGCCAACATAGCCACATCCTCTACAAAAAGCAGACACACAATATTGAGATCACCAAACTGGACTTCCCTCCACACATCTCCTACACCAAATTCTGTCCATGGCTATGAAAATTACCAATGACAAAAAGCAGCCTTGGTGGCATCCAACTCTCACTGGAAACAAATGCGACATTTCGCTATGCTGCCCTCGTTCCTCTCCGCCAGTTCTTTGGTCCCACTGGTGTGAATCTTATAAGACTAGCTGTGATCAGGCTAGCAGACATAAGTCTACATGCTATGCAGATCCACAACCATCTTATTTTTCATACTCTCAGACAACACAGATGGATGAAATCTGTGTCACCTTGCTCGTCAGACATTTTGCTCAGCCACAGAGCATTATTGGATTATCTTTTGCTAGCAATGGTAGCAGATGGGCGAGTCGTAAGTCCTCTTACAATTGGCCGATTGGAAGACGTGATGCCAAAAAACAAGTGATTAGCGATTAGGCGACTAAATGTCAACGCGTAGTAGTCAACTTGTTGACTAGTCTGTTCAACCCCTAATGTTTTGTAGCCTTTTTTGTGGATGACTTCTAATCTGTAATTTCTATTGTGAAAAGTGGACGTTATCATGAGTAATGGCACATATTCAGTCGTAAGAGTTTGATACAAAATTTACATGTATTTCTCGCTTTACATTTTGCAACGACAATAACATTTATTCAATTTTAAACAAACACGTCCACGAGGGCAAGTGCAAAACTGCCTGAAATCCACAAGCAAAAAACAACAACAACTGAAAACAAATAAAAATTAACATTGAAAAAGTCAGACATTACCAATTGATACACAGGCCAGCAAGAAAAAGATTTCAGTTTATTGGTCGCAACATCAACAACATTGCGACGCATTGCTCCCGAGCGTCTTGTATTGTAGGACTTCATTAGTTACCATTCGAACTAATTCAGCCTCAACGAGTTATTTTCAAAAACTTGCAGCATTCTTGCAGTTAAGTACAAATTGTTATATAAAAAAAAAAGAAAAAAAAGGAAATTAAAAAAAAAAAAAAAAGTGCGAAAACTTGTGCAAACGCCCAAGAGAACAATTAATGTGAATACACCAATGTGGCACTTTTTCCATATGTACAGTAGGCTATGTCTGTGCGATTGTGTGATAAGTTCTTTTTAACAACATGTATCTTTTTCATTTAAAAAAAACAAAAAAAGTGCTCAAGATTGTATTGGAAAAGTGAGAACGCTGACTCGGCCTGACGGTAGAGGCAAATGTAACATAAATAAACAATATAAAAATGTACTTCTTTTGTGCCAACTCACTGTAAAGCGCCCAAACTTTTTTTCCCCTCCTTCACCAAGAACTCATCCTAGAAGGATGAGAAGTCCAGTTTCGGTCACCCCTTGCGACCAATCTAGTTTGGAAGGCTAATTCGGTTTAAAACGAGGAACCAGTCTTCATCTTCATCGTTTTCCCGAGTGAAACCGCACTGGCATCTCTAAAGCGGGAGTCTGTCTGTCTGTCTGTCTGTCCATCTGTCCGTCCTCCCCAGTGACCATTCAGCAAATGAGCTCCTGCTGTATTTCGGGTCGAGGGGCGAAAGGCGGCTCGGCGAAGGAGAAAGAGCCGCAGCCTGTCTTCAGCTCACCCTGGCACGGGCATGCCAGGTACGAGCCCATCAGGCCCAGTTCCGGGGACGGCGCCGGGCTCTCTGGCTCCGACTCGGATTGGCTAGTGTCGGGTTCGTCCAGAGACGACGAGGACCGCGTGGCGTGGAGATGGTGGTGCACGAGGGGGTGGGCGTTCAGCCAAGGGTGGCTGAGGCAGTCCTCCGCTGTGGCTCGCTTCCTGAAAACATAACATCACAGATGAGTGGAAATTCTCAGATTTTTGTTTTACATAATCAAATGGAACAAAATAAATGGGCTTTACTCGGAAAATGTTCCCTTTTGTCGATTACGCAAGACATCTTTGTTGTCGCCAGCTCATCAATGCTAACAGGAGAAAAAAAGTACAGAGACTTGCTTTCATCTGCCAATTCCATTTTCATTGCTACTGCTTCTTCACATTAACAATTGCCCTTCAACATCACCTTGTTGCTGACTTAATGAGGTGATGCTTGACAGAAGAAATAAAGCTTTTCGATGACAGGCCAAGCTAAACCAGTACAGTAATCCCCCCCACTAGTCGCAAGGGATAGGGAACGAGCCCTACTGCAAACTATGATCCCAAAACACTGTCATTTCAAATTCATCTTACAACATTACACCTGAAAATAAATGGCTTATAAATGAGTTGATTTTGAAACAACTGAAAGTGTGCTTTGAGCCATAACTGAATGAGAGTTAGCACTAGAGCTAACGTGATTCCCACGTTATCATCAGCACTATTTACCCATTACTATTCGGTGATTCCTACTTGGTTTGTGTTAGCCACTACCCAGCTTGCTAGAGCTCTCAGAGTTAATCACATCATGGCAGAGTCCAGTTTAACTCATTTACTGCCAGCCTTCCCAGTTAAAACTCATTCACTGCCAGCCTTCCCAGTTAACATGTATATTTGACTTCTAAAGCCGTCAATGGCAATGAATGTGTTTCAAATATAAAACTCAGACGTTTGTGTCAGCTGACTCCTGATGCAGTAGTAGCTGTAATAGCTAGCGTTAGCCAGAGGGTAGCTGGCTAAAGATAGCATAATGTGACATTTGTGTTATTTAGTAGTAGTGTTAGAATAATAACTATCTTCTCTTTGTAAAAAAACTAACAAAATATAAAGAAAGGGCAAAGAGTTGTCTCACGGGGATGGGCTAACACTAGCTTGTGCGAGTCTGAGAACACAATGTACAGGGGGTTCCTAGTTTACGACGAAGTTTTGTTCCTACGGGGGCGACGTAACCCAAATTTGCAATTCAGAACGTGCCATGAACCTAGTCTAACGCAGTAGTAAACATTTCTATGAAAAACACTTGTAAGCCATAAATATAAAATAATCCAATTAAAAACAGCAGTACAGCGCGAACTGCATCGTTCAAAACTTCATATGTTGGGGCCGTCGGAAACAAGAGGACTCCCTGTATTTGGATTTATTAGAATTACACCATAACCATCATAGGATAGAAAAGGACACTTTTATAACTACCCAAATGAGTCACATATCCAGTTTGAAGTAATATTAATAAAAATACAACAAAATTTAGTCAGAGTTTGCACAAGAGGAAACCAATTTTTGCCTCATACACTCATGTCAGACACGTTTCCGGCCTGACTCACATCCTGAATGACTATACGTTTGCCTCTGTAAACGTCACCTGGGGTTTTTCACCAACAGGGACTTGATGAAGTCGACAGCTGGCGGCGAGATGTCCTGGAAGGTGTCGTGAGAGTACTCCACGCTGACCTGGGAGATGTTGAGGAACGTCTCCTGCTTGTCGTCACCCAGGAAGGGCGACTCACCAGTCAGCATGACGTAGGTTAGAACCCCGATGCTCCTGACCGCCAGAGGAGACAGACAACTTGTCAGCTTTGTCAGTTTTATTTTTTGGGGGATCATCCACAGGGTACACTCACCACATGTCTGTAGCAGTGCTGATGGGTTCATAGTTGAGAATCTCTGGTGCTAGAACACAAATGACCTGAATTAAATGACACACAGTAATCGCCCACGAGGTATCGGGGTCAAGCCTTGCCTTAATCGTGAAAAATTATTAATAGTTTAAACTGTAAATATACCACAAACTATGATCCCAAAATACTTTAATATCATTTCAAACTCATTTTACGCGGCCCTTAAAAATAAATGACTTGCAGATTATTTGATTTTGGGGAAAAGAAAAGAATGCACCAGAAGTGCACACGTACATGTGGAAAAGATTCTCCCTAACCTCCACTAACAACAGAGGCTTTCCCTGAGATATAGAGCTTGTCCCCTAGGGAAGATGTCTCACTTCAACGTACTTCCTTAACACTAATTCCTATTTCGTCAGGGCTTCTTGTGGCATCTTAGGCCAGAAAAAAACCCGAAGCAGGTGAATTTGTGACTACAATCGACGGATAGGGACCCGAGCCCTGCCGCGAACGTCAAAAGCTTGCGAGTAATTTACACACCGCTCCTAAATAAATGAAGCTCTTCAACTCATTTCAACACAGTTCCTTGGCTCCAAGATGCCACCAAAGGAATAACCAAATCAAACAGAACTTTGGCCTGAGCACAAAAAGGAATAAGGGAGGATAGGTTCACACCAAAAAAATCTGCTAAAATAAGGATATTTCTCACTGTAGTATGCGGGGGATTATTGTACTGAATAATTTCTGGACTCACCCACATACTCCGGAGTACCCAGAATCTCCCGGACCTCACTGATGCTGTCTACGCGTCTGGACAGGCCAAAGTCCACGATCCGGATGTCGCCCAGGGGCCTGGCGCTGGTCAGCAAGATGTTCTGTGGCTGCAGGATTGGACGGACCAAGGTTACATAAGTGCCAAAGTCAGTAGCAGAGCAGATTTGGCGCTTGGTTTGAGATAAAAAGGACCCTGGAGGATTTGGGAGTCTGCACCGTCAGTCGGCATCTTGCTGAGCCTTAGATCTAAGATAAGCCAATCAGGGAGAACGGGTCAGACATCACATCCGATGACTTCTCGGCTACATTGTTGGCGTGCACAATGGCCTGGACTAACGCCAGATTTGCTTGGGAACCGAATCTCCTGACACTCTTAATTATGACCCACTAGGGATTACTTTTATCAAGATGACATGTTTTCTGGCCGAGAAACTGAATACTTCAAGGACAACGACCCTTCAAGAAAACCCCTCCAAGTAATAGCCTTGTTATGTTAGCTCATCTTCTGGTATTAGACTGTTCCCCCCATGGGAACTAGGTTGTGCACCGGGGTTACATAACCGGCTAAATACCTCTGCCACCTCCAGGGAATAGTCTTCCCCATATAGTCACGTAATGTCCCATATAGGGCCTCTCACCTTCAGATCCAAATGCACCACATTGTTCCGATGCAGGAAGGCCACCCCCATAAGGATCTGCCTGGCCAACCGGATCACATCTTTCTCCGTGAACGCATCGTCGTTGTCGGCGACGCACTGGTCGAAAATCTCACCGCCGGCAGCACTGGTGTGGGAAAAATAACAGTAAAGAAAAACTAAGTACAGAGAAGACTTAGACTACAAAAGGTCTTCTGTTTTAAGACAGTCCTGACATACAGCGTTCAGAGGTTCAGAATGACACACAATGAACTATGACACACAATGAACTAGCAGTATAAGAATATGTTGTCACGCGGCACAAGAAGGCACGCTTAGTTACCGCCATACTTACCGTTTTTTTTTTTTTGGGTTTTTTTTGTAAATGGTCATGATGGACTATGACGCCTTTCAACTTGCGTATAGATTCATTGCTTTGTGGCCCCTATATTCTTTTTAACATGTCGTCTTAAAGTGAACAAACAACTTTAGTGCTTAATGAATCCTCCTTTCAATTTGCTTTCTTGCAAGGAGACAAAAACCATTCCGTACCGTCCTCTCGATGTAATTAAGGATAATAACTCCAATTCTGCTTTCTTTCAGCGTTACATAACGCCATATCTCTGTGTATGTTGGCTTGACAACAAGTCCTTTTGTGTGCTAATGGTAGACTTGTCATTTCCCACTAGCTAAGCGTGTCAGAGGTGGGTTGGCAGCGCATTCAGATAAGAAGCGATACCGTTGACAGGCATATGAGTTGAGTTAGCACCGTGGCAAAATACTGGCCGGGCAATTCAGATGTTTTTTTTCCACAAAGTAAAATAAGGAACACATGCTGGGTTTACACTGCAGGGTTCAAGTGACGCAATTCCAATTTTTTGCTTTCTAGCGGCACAATTGCGATGAGTCAGTTGGACCTGCGGTGTAAATCCAGCCTTAGTGATGAAGATGGCAAAAGGTTGACGTCTGTAACAAGATACTATAAGAACCTCAGCCTTCCTCTTTCCAGGGATTATACTTAGGAAATGTCACTAGTGGTTACGTAACCCCGTCGCCCTCCCAGACGCTGCGCCATCGACCAGCATCAGCTGTGAAAAACAGCGGCGATGCACCCGCAGAGAATTCAAGATCAACGAATCCATGGTTCGCAAGTGGACGAAGCAGGAAAACGCCAGTATCATTGCTGAACAGACCCCCGGCAACAAGACTGACTCCAAGAATAACGGGAGGGAACCCGGCATGTTTGATGGAGAACTTGCCCAGCTGTTCATTTCGGATACAGAAGATGAGGACTTTGATGGATTTGTGGATGAGGATTGATCAAAAAATGAGTACATTGTTAAATACTTCAATAAAGTACAACAGAACTCAGTTTTGCTCCCGCTGCCTTTTTAAAAGCATACGCTAGCATGCATGCTAGCGTATGTTTTACCATGCCTGCGCCCAATAATACGGTGCGCCTTATGTGTGCGTTAAAAACAGAAATAACTGAGACAGCGCCTTTTAATACGGTGAGCGTTATGGTCGTGAAAATACGGTAAGTGCCTATTAAATTGGAGGGGGGGTGTCTTGGCCAGTGAGGTCGTTTGAGCTCCAGGCCAGCTCAGACAATGCGAGATTGTAAAAGCAAATGAAAAAAACAGTTCTCAAAATGTACGTAAATGAAAGCAGGAAATTAAAAGCTATCGAAAGGGCCAGGGTAAACTAAAATGGCTTATGACTTCATTAATTTAGTTGTGGCTACTTTTTTCTTTTTGGGATTATGCCATGAGGTGATTAATGCACTAAACGAAACCGTGTTTTTAAACTGAAAACGGGTAAAATACTTAGATGAAAGCATCACGAGCCCATTTCACACATCTTAAGCAGGGTTCACACATTCCGATAATAGGGCCAAATTCAAGCAGGCCTGATTTCCGGATGTCTCTAAAGCGGGGTACACGCGTACCAATAATTGGTTTGAATCTGAGCCAAATTCCACTCTTCCCGATCAAAGGCTCGATAATCTGATGTCTCTAAAGTTTACCCTGAGCGATTATCCTGTAGTGTGGGGTGTATCACAAGGTATTTTTCGTCCCCTATCGGCTCAGAAAACGGTCAGTGTCGACAATGGTAATGTTCATTCTGAACACGAATTTGAAAAAGGTGCTGGCTTTTCCCTTCTAAAGTGACATCGCCAACTAAAGCGTTTTCAGTTGTTTTTGTTTGAATCAGGACATCAGGTCATCTTTACCTAAACTTCAGAAGTTCAGAAGATTCAAATCTGACTTTTCGTGCAGGCTTTTCCCAGACTAGTCATTATGCAGCGAGTAAAGCGGGTCTGTGTGGTACACTACTGGCTGCAGCTGCACGTGAAGCGCTGAGAATATAGCGTTTATTTCACAAACAAGACTCCGGATGTGGCTGTGGCTATGACAAATATGTTTGAGAACGCGTGTGTGTGCGTTTGGCGGCCGGTGCGCTACTTTTAGTAGCTTTGCTTACTGCTTCGCACAGGAAAAGTAAAAAAAAAAAAAAATGTGAGCCCGAACCGTGCGACTCAGCATAACCAAATGCAAACTTAAAAGCTAGCTTTGTAAATTTGCTGCTGTGGGTGCGACCTGCGGTGCTACGTCCCGCTTTTGCACTTCGTTAGAACAGTCTGCGTAGCATAGCGGCAAAGCCACAACGAGACTACTTAGCACTTCAAACCACACGGTTGCTTGCAAACTTTTTTTCAATTTCCTCTGAGCATTTAAAGGTATTCTGCAGAAAAATTCCTGGCTCACCTTCTTTTACTGGTACCGAGTGACGACAGTTTGATGTTCCGATCGATGAGATTATGTTTGCACAGGTGCTACATTTTGAAGCAAATGAACAATTTAGCAGGAACTGGCAAGTGACTGATGTGACAAGTTTGCTGCCAAAAAAAAAAAAAAAAAAGACTTAATATACTGACAAAATAAACTAGTGAATAATGAATGGAGTAAGCTCAAAACACATCTCAATCATCTTTCTTCATTGAAATGAATGGAATTGCCATTAATTCGTTCTAGCCACACACACAGAAACATACGATACGTCACTTTAGGATGTCAATGCAGCAATCATTCATGGAATTTTTCGAGGCTTTGCAATTTACAAGCAAATCATCTCTAAACCACTTTTTCCCGGCTCGGCTCAAGCTCACGGCGCACGTGGGCGACGAACATTTCCGATCCGAGGCGCTGGGAAGCTTTTCATTCTTTCGCCGTCTTACCATTCCAACACCAGGACGATCTCGGTGGCCGTCTCGTAGACCTCGTGCAGGGCCACCACATACGGGTTGCACTTGGCCAGCTCCAGCATGGCGATCTCGTTGAGGATGTCCACCCGGCTATCCTGGCCCTTCCGCCGCTTGCGTAGGAACTTGGCGGCGTACTGCTTGCCCGTCGCCTTCTCCGTGCACTTCTTCACCACCGCAAACTTTCCCCTAGAGACAGACAGTGGTTTACATTTTAAAACAGCAATTTTTTTTTTCTTTTAAAAGGACAGGATGCATAGAATCGTGCTAACAAAGTCCCACAAATGGACACACACACGAATAAAAAAAAAAAACACTAAGTGGTTTCATTGGGCAGCACTGATGTAGCTATTGAGCTCAAATATGTGCACAGGAAATGCCATGAGACACTCAGTAGGCCTCTTTGTGTTTTTTTTTCTGCCTCCGCATGGAAGGTCTGACCAGTGGAAGCACAGGCTGCTGAGGATTCGTGACAATTCAAGCAAATATTAAAAAGCTACACGTGTGCCAATATAATATTAAATATATGCAATAGTCAATAATTGGTCAAGAAATTAAGGAAAATTAAAACTACTTTCATAGCAAGGATGTGCATTTCATTTCATTTCCCTGGTTAATATGCATTTTATTCAATATTATATGTTCAATTAATTAATTATTTTTAAATAGGAAAATCTTACTGATATTGTTTTCAACTCCTGTTTCTGTGCCAGCAACATGGATGTAACTCAATAACCGGTCCAATCAATGTTTGCCTCATAAAGTCCGTCCCCGCTCCCATCGCGAAATTAACATTTTCATTCTAGACCAGAGCCTGACGTCTTCATAAAATGCAGTACAAATCTCAAACATGCTTTTTAACACGGCAACACAAAAACTAACAAAAAGCAACAAAAACTGAACAACAGGGGGTTATGTAACCCGAATTTGAACTTAAATCAGAACCTACATAATTACAGTAAATATACCTCAACGTATACCTTGTTCATCAGTACCGCCATAAACCGAGGCCCTCCTGTAGATAATGAATGAGGGGCTGCCTAAATTATCCAGACATTTACGTGTTCATTAGTCAAAGGTCAGGTCGTGCTCCCCGAGCACATAATGAGGCCCCCTCCTCTTTCTTTTTAAATACAGCTGACAGAAACATGGACAAATGGACGCGTGTCGACGCCTCCACACAGAAGTCATGACAGTCGTACAAAAAGCTAGCCAGTTGGTACCACAGACCAGGACCACCCACCTGACCATGAGGTTGTCAATGGTTCAATGTTTAGCTCCAGTCATAATGGTTTGAAAGCACAATGTTCCTGAAAGGGTCCAGTCAGCATGGTGCCGGTCATCCCCCCCCCACATTCACACACTGCCGAACCAACTCCAGCCTCACCGTTCCGACCCGGTTCTGGTGTTTTGGGCTGGTGGTCCGGAGCCAGTGGGTCATTGTGCAAAGAACATAAAAAGGCTAAACCCCCGTCAGAGCCTTTTCTCAAGTTAATTAGCCCCGCAGAGAAGGAGCGCCATGTGGGCTGGGGAACTACGTGTGATGAAAAGGAGTGATCGATGGCCGCAGAGTGCAGCGAGCGGGGGTCTTCTCAAAGACGAGTCAAAGGTTACCAAACATGCCTGTCGTCCAAAGGGGCACATTCGTGTTATGGGGGTTTTGTGCCCGTGTGTGACAGCATTTCAGAACTCAACGTGGAACGAAAGTGATGACAATAAATCTCAGATGATTCATGAATCACCATTTGCGAAATGATGCACATTTTTATGTAGAAGATAAAATATTCACTGAAAACAAACCTATTCTCACCGAGCCGTGTAATTATATGCTCTTTCTGTAATGCCCTAAGACAACGCCAGTAGTAGCTAGCATTAGCCGATAGCCGGCCAGCTTGACAACAAACAAGCAGTGTGACGGAAGGTTCCAGTAAATGTCCTACAGGCAGGTGAGGCTTCTGGTGATGTTGACGTGAGAATAATCAGGCTGGTAAACATTTTAAGATGATGCAGAGATCGGTCCGAATTGCTATTGGCAACGGCTGATCAGCTGCTATCAGCTCACTGCTCAACGTAAGGTACAGTAAGTATCCAATTAAAGAGGGTCATTTGCGATATATGCTTTTTACAAAAATTAGAGTATCCATATATTGCCGAGTTGAAAATGTTAGGTTGCGAAGCATTCTCGCATTCCCAATGCATGTTTTTTTGTAAATCAAATCATTGTATTTATTTTTAAGACTAGCTTAAGTTTTAAAATAAGATGTTTTGTGATCATAGTTTGGGGGGCTTATTATGAAAAAAAACAAAATTCTACATGTGAATTTGAACATGGTATCGACGTCAATTTTCATCTCATTTTAAACTCTTTGATCAGATACTGCATGATAGAATCCAGAAGACGCCCAACGCACACTGTGCAAATCAAGTTTTAGCACTCGTCACACGACGAAATAAGAACTTACACTCTCCCCACCCCGATTCCCTCAAATCAGACTCAGACACCTCCACTGCCTCACAGACAGACGGAACTCAAAGAAACCTACCAACATTTCACAAACAACTGTAGGGTCACAACAAATTTACCTTGTCGTTATTATTCTAACTATATTTCTCTGCGTCTGGAGACGGCCTTCCTGCAGAGTTTTGCGCCACGACAAATGACAGGAACACGTGCACGTACGCATGCTCGTGCTCCCGTTTCTGCACAGACGGCCCTGCGGGGGTTCTCGTCACACCAGTGGTAAAGCAGCTGACAGAGTCACGTTAAATATCCCGCCGCAAACAAGCTCTAATATGCTCCACATCTCCCCTTCTAAATGTGCATACTATAAATCTAATCACAGACGTTTGCACGTGCACACACACACACGGTGTATAGTAGACGCCCCATGCCCTTAATGGGATTACACTACGAGGGCCAATTTCAAGCTTGTCGCAGGGACAAAAGGCACGGGACGGGGGAGGATAACGACTGTGGGGGGATGGGGAGGAAGATGGTCCTGCTGCTCTGTCAAGAACGTAACAAGCCCCCCCCCCCCTCACACACACACACACACACCAGAGACATACAGGGCCTGGCTGCCATCCCGGCATGTCTGGCTGAATGGGCATCCCCTTGATTTCTTTATTTAGGCTTTGCTTTAATACAGCGATGACCTCAAATACTGCTACTATTTCAAAAGCCGTGACTTGCACTTTCTAATGTTTGGCTCACTTTATTTGGCGCCATGCACGAGTAGGCCAAAACATTAGAAACGCCTCTCGATATGACTCAGCGAGTCCAAGATAGAACCAGCTCATAATCGGAGCCTAAAATTAGTACTTTTATGACAATGTCAATCAAAACTGAGCATTATAATCTGTATTTTTGATACCATTTATGTATTTGATGTATGATAGATATGAATGGGAAAAGGGCTCATGCGAAATGTTTGTCAGTCTCCGGAAGGGTCCTCTCGTAACATGTTTCCCCCACCCACAAAAACAAAAGCGACTTCAAAAGAGGCACCACTGTGAAGTAGTGGTTAGCAGGTCTGCCTCACAGTTTCGAGGGTCGGGGTTTGGATCTTGGCTTCGGTGTGGCGTTTGTATGATCTGCTCCTGCTTGCGTGGGTTTTCTCTGGCTTCCTCCCACATTCCAAAAACACTGTCGTCAGTCGAGTCATCTTGGAAATGCTAATCCTAGCGCCTAATAAGGATACGCATGATAGAAATTGGATGCATGTTATTGAACAGTGATTCTCAAAGTGGGGTATGAGTACCACGAGTGGTACGCGGGTTCCCTTCTAGCGACACGTGAAAAAATCACTGCCCATTTACAGTTCAGTTGTATTTAACTTTTAAACACTGTTTGTTTGAAACATTTATTGAAGTACTATTGTTATTTAACCTTTATGTGCAACACATTTTAATTGAATCATTGAGTTTTTTTATTTTATTTTACCACACATAAGCGCAGTGTTTCTGTTCAAACTACTTAATGTTACTAGTCACTTCACATTGTTTGACAACTGCATCATTTGCATAATTGTCATTACATTGCTCAATGACTCGCCATACTTGTGTTTTTATGGCCTAAATGTACAGGGGTTCAAAATAATATCAAATATACTTTTTTTTCAAAATAAAACCTGTTTTTTTTTTTAATGAACACTTAGCCCTACTACGTTGCTGTATTTTGGTCATTATGGTGGCACTTTGAGAGCTAAGAGTTTTTGTTTGTTTGTTTTAAAAGGTGTACTTGGTGTAAAAAGATTGAGACTCAATCACTGGTATAGAAAATGGATGTATGGATGGACTTTAACACAAGAGCTACTAACTCAATAGTGCTTGCTTACAAAACAACATTCGGCCTAATATGTGCACTCTCTCCCTTTTTGTTTGAATTAGATTTCCCACAAATCATCTGAAGTTTACGCATTGACAGAAAGTTCAGAGGAATTCCAAAAGGATCTTTTTGAGCAGCACTGCCAAACTGGCAACCCACACGCGTCTCACTCACACGTGCCCGTGTCAAACAAACTAATATGATTAACTACACAATCACATTAGCTTCCAAAGCGCCGTGGGACCACTCAAGGCTTACATACAAACACTTACCGGCCCAGTTCTTTACCCGCCAGCTCGTAATTGGCCGTGAAGGGATCCGATCTTATCCTGGTGTGGATCTTTGCCACCATTCCGCTTTTGCTCAGCATCATTAGGAAAGTTCAAATCAAGTGTCTAGGGGACAAAACCAAAAAGTGCTGGGACATCAAGTAGAGTTGAGCATGGTAATAAAAGATGTCACAACGTCGGACAGGGGAGATATAATCCGGGTTTCGAGACAGGAGGATGGCGTGTGACTGACTGCTGTTTAAAATTGCTCTGAGACTTCCTCCACTCATTCGGGTTAATAAACTGCTACCGCTGGTCCGCCCTTTTCGTATACGCCACGCAGCGAAAGCCAATCGGCGCACGAGTAACAAGGGAGGGGCGGGGCCAAGTTGAGTGTGCCAGCTGGCTGTGATACGTACAGTACATACACACACAATGTTATTTTGCGCTCAGTGCGAAAGCAATATTTAATATTAGAAATGATTAAATAACTATATATAAATAATATTATGTACAAAGAAAAAGAACACATACCTTTGTATTTTTAAACGTTATTATCATTTAATATATTTTCATTTTGATAATTCTAGTTTACAGCTCATTAAAATAAAATTATTACTTGATAAAATAGTATTTCTATCAAAATATCAACGTAAAACAAATATCAAGGAATAATATAAATATAAAAGAATTAATATTATTAATAATAATAATAATACATTATTATGTAAGTTTTGTTTTACCGTATATCAAAGTATCAGAATAAAATACATATTAAATAATAGATAGCTAATGATCTTTAAATACAAATAACACGTGTTACTTTCATTTGTATTTGTATATATTAGCTAATGTATTTTAATTGGGATAATTATGGTTTATGAGGCGGCACGGTGGCCGACTGGTTAAAGCGTCAGCCTCACATTTCTGAGGACCCGGGTTAAATCCCCGGCCCTGCCTGTGTGGAGTTTGCATGTTCTCCCCGTGCCTGCGTGGGTTTTCTCCGGGGACTCCGGTTTCCTCCCACATCCCAAAAACATGCATTCATTGGAGACTCTAAATTGCCTGTAGGTGTGACTGTGAGTGCGAATGGTTGTTTGTTTGTATGTGCCCTGCAATTGGCTGGCAACCAGTTCAGGGTGTACCCCGCCTCCTGCCCGATGATAGCTGGGATAGGTTCCAGCACGCCCGCGACCCTAGTGAGGAGAAGGGATCGATGGATGGTTTATGGCCCGTGAAAATTAAAATTTTGGTGTATAAGAATATTTCCATCCATCCATTTTTGCTTGTTCTCAATCGGATAGTGCGTGTGCTGGTTCCTGTCCCGGCTGACGTTGCTTGCCAGCCATTCGCAGGGCGCATATAACAACCATTCACACTTACATTAACGCCTATGGACAATTTTGAGTCATGACCATCAACAAGCGTAAATCACCTTTAAACTTCGCATTGACATTTGAATTGAGGTCAAAGCAGCGTGACCTTGATCAGCACTTCCATAGGTTAGGCCGTGGCACAAAGCTCAGCGTGTTCATAGTCCATGAATTCTTGCCAAGCATGCGAGGCACACTGGATGCAGTGTTTTTTGCCAACTGGGCTTGGCTGGTCTGCTGGGCTGCAGGTGAGATTCGACGCGCAAGCTTCCCCCAGGCGACAAGAGCATGTGTGGGAGAGTGCCTGCCCGAGGAATTCTGAGCATCCCAAGGCGTTGCCCAGGATGAGTCAGGGTGGAAAGTGATGACAATCCCAAAAGAATGGCTCGAACTGTCACCTTTCAGTTCACCGACAAATAGCTGCTGTCTCAGCAGTCTGGGGCGTGTCATGTAAAGGGCCCTGTTTGTTTTGAACAATATTTGACACAAGAAGGACAAGGTTAAATCATGTTTTTTAAGACATCTAATGAGTCAGAATTATATTTGGCACAAGATGGGCCGGGAGCCAGGGGTCATACAATAGATCGAGTCGGACATAAACATTTTAAGCCATATTTTCAATTTTACCATATACAGATGTGCCAAAAGTACTCAGACTATGTTTCCTAAAAGAACAAATTATGTATCAGTTGTCAAAATTGCTCACTGTGACTCCATATTACCATTCTATATTGAGATTGTGTGCGCTAGTGGCACGTCTCGCGGTGTAGCAAATTTTCTAGTCGTGCATCACGTGGTAGACGTAGCTGTTATATAGCACACAGCACCCGATTGTCCGTTTTTACCATAGCAAAGCTAATTGTGTTGCTGCCAACAAGCAGTGATGTCAAAAAGACTCATTGACGGCAGACATTTCACCAGTCTCCCCTGAGTCGTTAACGCGCCAGGTTGCGGAACCTCTAGTGCCTCCTTAAACGTTACCCCAAGTCCTCTATAGAGCCTTGAACCTTCCGCCTCCGCCATCTCTCCCATTAAACCGGGGGTCAAAGTGCAGAGGAGGCTCGTTGGCTGGTGAGCGAGGAAGCGAGCGAGGCCGACCCGGCCCAGGAGAGCACACCAAAACACATACCAGCAAATTAGCCTGCCAGCTCGCCGTTTAGCTCGCATAAATGTGAGAAGTTGAGTCGTGACCCCTTTGACGTGCTGGAACAAAACAGGCCTAGGTCTCGTTTGGGCCCCGTCCCAGTAAAAAAATCCAACATGTGGACATGATTGAATCATTCACAATGGGGATTTAACGGCAGGTAAATGATATCTCGCGGAAACACACACAAGTGGTGCATTGAGTAGCGCTTTCAGACTGGGAATTTTTTTGTTTTGTACTAAAGGATTGGCATTTTTATGCATGTGCGCATTTTCTAGAGAACCCAGCGAATGTGTTCGCACACATCCAGCAATGAGATCATTTGCAGTGAATTTCTTGAAGCTTTCCAGAAAAAAAAAAAAACACATACCAAAAACATACGTTAGGTTCATTGACGACTCGAAATGATCCTTTGGTATGAATGGTTGTTTCTCTACGTGCTCTGTGATTGGCTGGCGGACTTTTGTCATTTAATTAGAAGCACACCATTGAAGTGTTGCGCTACCGTGCAAGGTGGGAAGTGTCCTGGTAAGCAAAAAGAAATCTTAAGTCACCTTGAACTGTTCAAATATTTGTCCCCCTCAGGACTCTGCCTTCAGGTCTGTTTAGTCACGTTTGTAAGCACACTTTTTTTTTCTTCTCCTTTTTAGTGTCTGTGAACCAATTCCAAACCAAACACGCACCACGCCAATGATGGGGCAGGAACGAGGAAGGCACGAAGATGCCAAATAAGTGAGCGACGCATCCTTGTGAGGCACTTTGGAAGAGGTGATGTAGAGGAAAGTCAAACAGCTGTCTCACTGAGTGTATTTACTTTGCCCCTTTCTCCTATGGGAAAAAAACATTGGCTGTTCTTTTTGTGAAGGAAATGTGCCCCATTTAACAAGACTTTGCCATGAGAAAACTGTGAAACACTAAACCCTGTATGGTAAGTTATTGTCAGTACCGGTAAGTCATTGCTAATGATAAGATTAAATGGAGTTGTAATCTGATCTAAATCCGCACAGTCCTTGCTAGTGTGTAGGCGGCTGTGTCATTTAAGCATTCCCAAACTTTAGAAGTCATTTCATATGCGCTGCTGACGCCCGAATGGTATGAAAAGTTTTGTTCCTAATCCTTCTTGTGAAGTCGGGGGGAACACACACAGACACACACACCTGAGGGATAAAAATAAGACATCCGAATAAGCTGCAGATCACAATTTTTTGTTTTTGTTATCTGGACACCCCCTAGCAGGAGCATGATGTGTGGCCTTATTAAAAAGTGACGTTAGCCTCTGGAATGTTTATTCAGTTTTGTAGTGGACTAGCTGCTAGCGATTGACTTTGGGGATTTTGATGTACTAGGGCACGTGTCAAACTCAAGGCCCGGGGGCCAGATCCGGCCCGCCACATCATATTAAGTAGCAAATAGAGTGTGTCTACTTCATCTTTCTTGCTAAATGGATTTGTTCTTTTGGGCAGAAAATCTGTACCAATATTGCAATTTTTCTTCTCTTTAATTGGTTTTACAAGTATTTAACATTGCCAAATCACTTCTTAACATAAATTGTACAACAGTTGTACTGTAAAATATTTGCTTGTCACTATTTTCCATGACTTCTGTTCAAAATATGCAGTATGTAATAACAATCAAATGCAAAGGCAATTGTGTATATGTCATAATATGATGAGGTGCTCATAGATTTACATGATTTTTACAGTCATGTTTGACTTAATACCGCTGTACGAGTTCTAAGGATAAGGGTGCAAATCTCAGCTCAGGCCTTGTGTGGAGTTTGCATGTTCTCCCCGTGCTTGCGTGGGTTTTCTCGGGGTATGGCGGTTTTCCTCACACGTTCCAAAACATCCATGTTAGGTTCATTGCAATTTTCCATCGGTGTGAATGGTTGTTTTTCTATACATGACCTGCGGTTGCCTGTCGACTCGCTCCATCTCACCGTCCACCATAATGAGGACAAGCACTATCGAAAATGGAGCCATGTAAGGAGCTTCACCTTCGACCAGATTAGAAGTGGCGTGTGTGTGTCGTGCATTGCCGTTACAGGAAGTGTGTGATTCTTGAACGAGCGAGTGGGCGACGTCGCAGGTACAGAGATGTTTCGCCACATCCCGCCCACAGGAATGCATAACAAGCGCCTTGCACACTCACTTTTGCATGTCAAGACAAAACCAACAATACTTCAGATATAAGAAATATTTTTGAACACATTAGCTCTAACGAGTAATCTGGGTCAGCCGTGTATCAATGCGAACAACTGCACTACATTGTGACCAGTAACATGCGTGCTGGTCAAAATCAACTGGCTACATTGGCCATTCGACTCTGAATCACGCTGATTTTAATGTAAAGTGTAAATGCTTGTAAAATCATCAGCTTTGTGGAAACGTTTTACCTACTTATAATGACTCAATAATGCATACATACATCCATTTTCTGTAACAATTGTCCTCATTAGGGTTGCTTCAGCCTATTCCATCTGGCAATTTAGAATCCTCAATGAACCTAACGTGCATTGTTTTTGGAATGTGGGAGGAAATCAGTTGGGATAGGCTCCAGCTCACCCGTGACTCTAATGAGGACAGTGGATAGTTCTGATTTTTTTTTATTGTTTCTGCCAAAAACGCAACATGGTTTTCATTAGCATCGGACTCGCATTTCTCTCATCCCTCAAATTCTAATAAATCAGCAGTACTAGCAACTACAGTGGAACCTTGTCTTACGAAGGCCCAAAGTGTTTTGAGTTAGGAGCTGTCACATGGTCGTTTTTTGTTGTTGTGTGTTGTCAGCCAATATCAATCGATTGAAGTGGGGGAAAAAAAGGCAGTCAGAATCACCAATACACTTTCAACCATTTATTGAACAGGAAAATCAGCCAAACACATAGATACAGAATGAAAACACTCACAAGGAGCATGGAGAAGAAGCTAACAATAAACTAGCCCAAATGGTAAACCAGAGCTGGAGTCGGAGTTGGTGTTTTTGGGAGGGATGAAACAGATTAATGGCATTTCAGTTCACTTTCGTGGGAAAAATGTATTTTGTTAAACACGAAATTGAGATGCAAGCCTTAACAACTGTTACATCAAGTCACTCCTGCCGCCATCATCCTCGCATTAATCCCTCGCTCTACATGTTAGCGTGGTTCGGCATCGAGTGGCATGAACAATAACCTTTGGAATTCAACAAGAGGCAAGAAGTCGTCCCAGAGCAGATGGGAAACGAATCGTGGCTGCACCCGCGGCTGTCCGTCAAGACCTCGTCCGAGCGGAATGACCTGGCAAAAGAGCGCCGTCGTCTCGCTTGTGTCTGCTTCGACTGTACGAGACAGACTTTGACGGGATAAACACGTACGAGCAGGCAAAAGCGCAGACGGGGGAGTTTACTCATTGTCTGCAAAATGAACATGAGCGAGCAAGCGCCCGTGAGGATCGCGATGCAAGAAGTCACCGTGGCGGAGGAGAAGGACGATAGAAAGAAAGCAACAGGAAATAGGGAAATGGGTCCATTTGGAATGTCTGACTCAGGAGAGAAATGGAAAACATTTATTGAGCTGGCGGCGGAGGGGAGACGGGAGTGTTTGGGCCCGAAGGACACAAAGAAGCAAACGTAAACAAAGTTAAGACGAGGATGAAGAGGCTATCAAACTCAGTTTTATTCTCTTGTCAAGCCCCTGAATTAGGATACATGAACGTGTCATTTTAGTATTTAATGGAATTCTACAGAACATGGAGGACAGTGACTCTGACGCACAACTTCCCCCCACAATAGTTGAAGAAATACCAATGAAATGGAAGAAATAAGCCATCGTATATAATACCCGCAAAAAATGCTGAGATGTTAATGCTGCGAAACCTCACACTTTCATACTTTTAAGTCCAAGTGAGCATTAAAGCTTCAGTGGAAGCACTTGTCCGAAGCCAAAACCAGCGCCTGGTTTGTTTTACAAAGTGACACTTTCTTTTTCCAATATGGTTGCAATAGAGGAGACACTTGCTTTTAAGACTTTAAAAACTTTCACATCAGCTTTGTGTGGTCCAGTTCACTTAAAGTTGAGATTGGGGGCCCAAATTTGGCATAGATGTCTTCCAAATGCTTTTTTTTTTTTAATGTAATGTGTTTTCAGAGGCAATTATGAGGAAATCAAACAAAAAGTGAAGTGTGCGGCTGCAGAATGAGCCTCGTGATGACGCGGGGTGTCATCGTAAATATGGAAAACTGGCTGTTGGGTCCCTTGGAAAAATGGAAGCGCTGCTACCAATCCTCACGTGTCAGTGCTCCGTGGAAGCGGCTGTCATTTTGGTATGAACACATCCTAACACACACATAGTGACAAACATATTCCACATGAGCTCGCTGCGTAGAGATAGTCCCACACTGCTATCCATGAAGTGACGGAAAAACAACGCCTCATGCTAAAAGTGTTGCTAGTGTAAATGTACACTATGTACACACAAGTCACATTTGCCCCGTGGATGGGCATACACCCAAGGGAGGAAACAACTCAGCTGCAGGTGACCGCATCCGTCACGCTAGCAGCTCACTGGCTTCGGGGATCAGCAGGTGCACGTGTCCATATGTCACACGGCAGGGTTCATAGGTCAGCTTGGGCTGACCGATTACCGGCTGGAGCGTGGCCGTGTGTGTTTGATGGCGCTCTGGTGAGGAGCGGCCAGGCGCAGCCCGCTGGCAGATGTTTCTAATATTTGGAGCCTCTCATGTAGCCAACTTCAACCACAATAATTAAAAGGGAGCTATGCAGCGGTGCCTTGGTACAGGAGTTTAATCCGTTCCGTGGCCACACTTGCAACTCAAAGTACTCGTATCTCAAATCATCTTTTCCCATTGAAATGAATGGAAATGCCAGAACCGAGATCCGAAACCTGAACCTTAGAACTGTGAGGCAGACGTACTAACCACTTATTCTGGATCTCCACTTCTGGTCTTCAGTGAGCCTGGCATGCATCTTTTTAGAATGTGGCAGGATGTAGCAGACGTGCTAAGCACCCAGACCACCGTGCCGCCAGCTCTTAAATCATTAAGATGAAAAGGATTGGTGAGGATAAATAACTAAAAATGGATGGAATCAGCAGGAGTTATGGGGTGAGATCCATACGGAACGTGAACGCGACAGCAGGACAGATTAGCGGCGCCGTTGTGTGCAATGCATGCGCTTCGTTAAATGCAGGGGACAGCTTGCATCGCTGCACTTTGACCCTTTGTTGCCCCGCGTCGGGGGAGGGAGGTCATAGTTCATGCAGTGGTGTGAATCCTCCTTTTCTTGCCGCAACTGTTACACTCCAATCAATACATAGTTGTCAATAGTCGTTAGCTAAAACAGATGTTTCTTTTCTTGTGTGTACCTATATATGACATCACCGACCGAAACAGACAGACAACACACACATATTCAACATTGAGCGTTATAAACTGTTACGCCATGGCAAACGTAGGTAGATTACATAAACATGGTTTCGCAGTAGAAGAGTTGTAGGTGGTGATTAAGAGGTACCGGGAAATTCATACATTTACCGTCCCGCTAATTTTCCCGTCCCGCGCATTTTCTAATAATTTTGGTCGTATTCTGAATTCCAAAGGATGACCCGATATCCACATACCGCTTGCTTTGTTCTTTAATCCAGTCCACCAAGCATTTTCACTATCAAGAGTCACTTAATAGAGGCTGTTATTTCATCTTTTTTCCCCTTGAAATGTTTTTTTAATTCATTTATAATTCAATTAATTTTCAGCTGGGATAGACTCCAGCACACCTGCAACTCTAGTGGGGATAAGAATGGATGGATGAATGATAACATATAAAATGACCTCATGAACTTTTATTTCATTGTTACATGATTTTGTATTTATTTTTAGATATTTTGCATACACATTTTCACTATTCACTTCTTCTTCAAAGGACCTGTTATTATTATTAGTATTATTTTCTGAAAACAAAAGTTTGCCAAACTCCTTTTTAAAAGCATTAACAATAAATCAGATTCTTGCCTTGAAGTGGCGTGAAGGCTAAAACTGCTGCCTTCGAAGGGTGGCGATTATCCCACAAAATCAATTCTTCTTCAGACACATACTTTACATTGACTGGTTGAGATTGACAGAAGGTCAACAATCATTTCAACAATAGCCTCCTTTTGTGACTGAAATTGACAACTTTTCAACTTTTCTGACATCCGATAAGTCCCAAAGGCACCAAGGATGCATCGGAAATCTTCTCATTCCTCTTTCGTCTGGTTGCAGCCTACTGGCCTTCTCAGTCAATCCACAAAGCAACGCAAACGCCACCAACCATGCCCGTTTGCTACCGACGAGACCTCCCAGTGAGACAGCCTGGCGCAAAGAAGAGTGGGCAGACTTATAACTGACTTCAGCAGCCAGTTATTCATGCCTTCCTAATTGAAAGTCTTTAGTCTCAGTCTTTTGTCTTTAGCACTGTAACCAGTCTAGTTACGTAATAGACAAGTGACCGAGAGGCGCACATTAACCTTTCCTGGCATCTTCCATTCTTTGCAGAGGGTTTTAAAGAAATCCACCCTGCGATAGTTTGCATTCATATGTAAGTTCCCCCATTGAGATGAAGCTGAGGACATGTAAAATCCATCTTCTAAAATCTTTCAACGTTAAAAGGGGGCTCCGGAGCTCCTTGTTGCAGATTGAATGGGAACATAAAGCACTCTGGCAGGGATTCAAATTGAGAGGGGTCGAGACCTGTCCTCAGACGTCTGAGTCCAAAGACCTGACACTACGCTCATGATGTTGATAACACTCCACCATCTGTCCATCATCATCAATCTTGATGATACCGTAAAAATGGGACAGACTTCATCGCTTCTTCAGTCATGTCCGAGGCTCTTTTTGCAGACAAGAGAGTCTTTTGTTGTTTGGATCGTCGCCTCTCGAGGGGTCAAAGCTCTGCTCGGCCATCGCTGTTCTCACAGGAAGCGAGAGAGTCTGCGGCCGCAGCTGTTTGACTGTTAAGTCTCGTGAGCGTCGCCACGGCGAAGCTCGGGCACGCCAAGAATGCGGCACCCGTACGATGGATCTCCTGGAATACGCGCCGCTGACGCAAAAGGGCCCGGGCCCGGAGCAATCCGCTGCCACTTTCCTGCTAAACTTGAGGCGAGAATGAGAGAAGGCGAAGTTCTCGTCTAAGAAGATTTACACTTTCAAAAATATTTAGATAATGTGGCCATTCCACCTACAGGTGTGAAAAGGATGACGACGTCACAAGCAAACAAACAAGCAAAAACTTGAACTAAGATGTGGCCCTTAATCACCAGATTTTGCCCACCCTGCTTTAACCCTGACAGGAAGCAGAAAATCAGAGGACTGAAGAAAGTTAAAAAAGGTGCAATACCAACAGTGGTGTATAATAGCAAGGGGGATATCTTTCAGTCTTTCGTCTGGCCACAGTTGACATTTTCCAAATGTCCTTGATTACATAAGGGCAAAGTGTAAAAACACATACCATTTTGGAATGGAAATATCCATGGCCCGATGCTCGTTATATAATGAGCTGCCATACTACTGATGACATCCTCCACTATAAAGCATTTGCCACGCACGCCACTCTTCGGAATGGCTTTCACATTCGGTTAACTCATCGTAAATCACGTACCGGCATTAATCATGGTCTGATACATAACTCTGAATGGCATCTGCCACATAAACCTAAATTACAGCCCAAGGAACTCTTACGTAATTCTCAGCAGGCTTGATTAATTGACAGGTTGCCCCTGGTAGCGTTTCACAGAGATTTCGGAGAAGCTTTGCTCCCTCGATTTATAATCCCAAGAGTGATTTTTTATTTATTTATTTATTTGTTGCCGTTTCACGAGGCCGTCTGAAAAAAAGTCATGGCGACCTCCTCGGCCCCACAAAACCCAATGTCAGCTCGGCTTCCAATAACTCTCGAAGACAGCGGCTCGAAATGTTGGACCCGAATGTGGACAAAGGTGGCGTGATGTGTCATCCATCTTGCGGGCAATAAAATAAAAAGAAAAAGACGGGCACTGTCGTGACAGAATAGGGAGTCGTGCGTGATAAGCACGTATGCGAGGCCTTGGCTCCCCCTTTTATGAGGAAATGATGTGAAGAGGTGATAAGAGCCAGATGGTTCTTGAGAATGTTTTGAATGCATCCTCCGCTCAGGGAGTTTGAGAGGGTGAAAGTTGTGTAAATGAGTGAACTTATATAATCAAGCGCCGATGCGAAACCCAAACTTGTCCGTGATACAGAGGCCTGTAACTACTTGTTGATATCGTTTACGAGCAAGGAGACATCATCATTTGTTTATTTTGCTCCTGTAAATGCAAATGAAAACAAGATGTCAGCATGGCACTGATTTGCTAGCTTGTTTATTAGCTTCTCCATAATTGTAATGGCGTTTTTCTTACTACTATTGTGTTCAGTAGCCGTATAAGCATGTATATTTGTGTAAAATGCCCTTAACTTATATTCTTCAACTGGAATCCAACCTTTTACTGTCACCAATGAGTATATTCGTCAAGTACGCGTAGGCCATATTGTCGCGATTGTGAGAAAAGATCGGCATGTAAAAAACCCACTGACGTTCAACTCGAGCCATGCGGTGAGCCTTACTTAGTTGTACTGTATATCCGTCGATAAATGATCATTTTGCCAACAAAAGCCCTTTCTCAGGCTCATTTTGTTGTTTTATAGTTTGAGGTTTTCACAAAAGTAAAACATATTCGCATCAATGTCACTGGTTTCTTTTTACCAAAAGCTCTTTTGGTCAGAAAACAGAAAATCAGCCCATGTTCTACTGTTGCTTACTAAAGAATGGAAAAAGCAAGAAACAGTTTTTTTCTGGTAGAAGAAGAGAATCCCGCTTTTTTTTGACAGGTTCAGTGCTTATATTCTGTGGGCCTTCAAAGATCAGTCAAATAAGCTCTGGCTGGCAATATGGGGAACCCTGTTTCTAAAACGGCCGGCATTGAATGAGTCAAATGTGAGAAATCGGTAGTGCAGAAACTCTTAGGTTTTCATGAGAATGGTTGACGACAGGTGCTGGGGTTCGAATCTGAGCTGAGGCTTGCGTGTACTCTCTCAAATTATTTCATACATCATTGATAGGCATCTGCTCCTTAGGTCAGAATTGTCTTGTTCAAATTCATGCATCAGTCAAATGTAATGGGTTCTTCCTTAGTCCATTTCGGACCCCTCTGTAAATTTAGTTCACATTTTTGAGATTTGTTTTGATGCGATTAGAACAAAACATTACATAAGTAGAGGTGATGAATAGAGTGTGAAAGTTGCAGGGCTTTTGCGGTGCTTTTCCAATGACGTCAATAACAATAACAGGGATCAGAAAAAACAAAAACAATGACCATCTCTGGGACTATGTCAACAATGAAGACAGGTAACATTCCTGTTCAGGCGGAGTGCGCGACAAATAGTTAGTTGAGGTAATAGCGAGGCCTAGCCGTCGGCCGTGAGAGCGTGGGACTCTCCGGGCTTGCAGCCCAGAGTGGCTGACAAAAGGACTTTATCGGAATACGATCTGAATGCATCCGTGGTGTCGGAGAAGAACAAGAGCCGCGAGGTCATTGTGCTTGTGTGAACTAAAAGCTCAGGAATGAATGTGCCGTCGCGGCATGGAGGAAGTGGATTCCGTTCACAGTATTGTCGAGAGTCCTCCCCTCCCTGTTGGCTAATAAAATAAGAAGTTATTTATATGGAATTTTACAAACAGCTTGCATAACGAATGATTGCGTGTGAATGCCGAGAGATATAATTGTCGTGAAAATCAACGCCACACATTTTTAACAGCCATCCCTTGATATCCTACAAATATTTCTCCTTCTGCTATGATATTGTTTTCTGTGTTTTAACCATTCATTACGACACAGTTGTTTGTATTTGTAGCAATTTCAATCTTGACAACGATATTTTCTCCATCAAGCGAAAAAGCAAGGCGTCGCTGGCTAGACAAACTACTTGACCTCATACTGTAGCAATACTGTACCATAAAAATAGACCCACAGACCCCCCCCCCCCACACAGTGACCGTGAGGAGTATAAGAGTCAAAATATACGAGTTGATTTGGTTCGCATGTGACAAGACAGGATGAGGCTTAGCATATCTAGAAATAGAGGCGGGAACACGTGAGAACGGTAAACGCGAACGCCAATTGTGCACTTGTTTTGGGGATCTTATTGTGTCTGCATACCTCCGTATTAGTTTGGCCGGCGGTAAACAGACGGTATCTTGGCAACGGGTGTGCGATGGGTGGAGGAGTGCTGATTCAATGTCTGCGAGAAGACAATAATGTAGTACAGGGTGAAGCACTGTCTTAGTGGGGGTTGTAGGACTTGAAGGCGGAAAAAGGCAACTAATACAAGCTAGTGTAAAGATCCGATGTATATCCAGCTAAAAACAAGCCAGCTTCTCTCACTGGCAGCTGGTACTGGTTAAATACCTGTGTGGTTGAGTCACAGGCTGAGCCACCACAACACAACTAACTTCACCTCGTGAGCCTCATGATTGTCTGCCTTGTGCCGGTGACTTCGCAGGTCGAAACGCAGACCTATTTGGTCTAAAACTGTAATTCCCTCTCAGACGAACCAGACCACAAACCCGGTCTGCCTTAAGTGATGAGTCTGCAACCACAAAGTCTTAGGGTAGTCCCGTTTAAACAAACTCTTCAACTTCCTCAAACGAGGAATCCACAAGCTGAAGTCTTCTTAAAGAGGACCAAAAAGTAAACCGGACAAAAAGGTACCCCTTTGTTCTTTGTGCATTCCCATGGAGAGTTTGAATTTTGAAAAGCCAGACTGGCCAATCACAGGGCAGGACCGAACAAAGGCCTTTTGGGTGCAATTCTACTCATGATGTTGGTTCCTTCATTGGTTTATTTTTGGGCAAATACCAGCTGCCTTTTAAACTAAATACAGGAGCATGAAGACCACAAAGGCCGGTTACAGGAGCAGGAACCAAATGTCCCAAGCGACAAAGAAAAAGAAACAAAAACTTTGAGTATTCATGCGGTAGACAAAAGGGGACGTTTCCAATGTTGTACATTTACTCCGCTATTTCCTCGTGATTGTAGGATTTATACACAAACTTCTGTGGAATGCCGAGAGTGGTGGGTCAAGGAAGCGGCCTGAGGGTTCCAGCTGACGTCGAGGCTCCAGTTCAAGACCACAACCTCCAGTATTGACCCATATAATAGCAAAAAGCTTGGGAAGATGTATTTAATAGCACAATTGTGAACTCAGTCCGGACCTACTCTAAGTTACTCCACGTTTTGGGAGAAGAATCGCATTGAGGGAATGAAACCGCTTCAGGAAATCCGATTTTCTCGATTTGAAGCCAAGAAAAAAAGATGCTGATTGTTAACTTTCTCTGTGTTCAGGTTCGTTCTTACTTTCCACAAGACCTCTCTTGTTACAACCAGTGATTATTTTAGCAGGAAGCAGCAAAGCCCAAAGCGCTCCTGCCGTTGAACCTTTGACTCCTCAGCCCATTTTCTTCATGAAACGTGCGGAAGAACATCTCACCAGCGAGGCCGGGATATGACACGATCCTCACAGGAACAAATCTGTTAATGCCTTTTGCAGTATTGTGGACATTTTCTATTTTTACCATCAACAATCTCATGTTGGAGCAGCTCAAACTCAAAGTCTTTGACGGTTTGTTTTGGAAATCAAGTTCAGGAGCAGCAGGGAATTCTGGTGGCTCATGCGTACGTTTGTGAAAAAGAAGAATCTCTGGAGGGACACCCGTAAAAACACTGAGTGAGACTGTTAAAAATGTGGATAGACGTCAGGTTTGCAGCATTTCTGGCCTCTTGGAGGGAAAAAAAACATGACGGATACGATAGATTCTAATGAGAGTAGAGACAAGGCGAGACAAGCTCATAAACTATGGCCTCTCACGATTATAAATAATGGGAAAAGGTGTTTTTTTGGTTTTTTTTGTACCAGGATCAAGCCTACATCTACTGTCCATCCTGTTCAGTACAACATAAGACAATTCTACAGTCCATAAATTAAGTCATATATCAAGGCCCGTAGTTGAATCAACCAGTCAGCTCCATCTGTCTTTCCTTTTCTTGTCGTTCATTCTTTGGTCATGTTCAGCCAATCGCAGGGGACATATAGACAAACAAAGCAAAAATAAAAGCAAATACAAATGCATGCATAACCAACTGTACAATGTGATGTACGGCATGATCGTTCCTGTCGTTTGGGGCAGAAAATTGAAAAGAAGATCGACCAAAAATAGTGCCGTCTTTGGAAACGAAGAGGCTAATAAAACGGCTGGAACGGAGAGTGCGGGTGGTGGTATGCATGGTGAGCAGAGAGCAAAGATCTGGACACGGCTATCTTGAGGCTTGTGATTGGCTTAAATAGCCTTTGGGGTCTGCGGGCCACCTGACAGCCTCTGAATGCGTTTTTGTGTCGATACTATTTTATTATTTTTTTTAATAAATTTTTTTGGACTTGGAACATCCTGTCTGGTCTTCCCTCAGGAAGCGCCTCCGCAGTACTACAAACCTCACATTGTATCCGCCGCACCATGCGCTCACTTCATTTCTCCGCCTTTAAATAGCACTTCTCCCCAATGTGACCTGCTGTCATCCAGAGGCGAAGCACATGGCCCAACGCTGGGAAGATGTCAGTGCTCGTTATTCATTTTCTCAGTACTCGGAATGCTTCTGTTTCACCCCAACCTGCTGCCTACATTCCGAACAAACTCAACACCTTTTCATTTAAAAAAAAATAATAATAAAAAAACAGTTCCTGAATAACATTCCCTAGAGCTGGGAGGCTTAAAATTACTCCAGGAGGTGTTTATAGAGTATTTCCAGACCTCCACTTGGCACTTACTAGACTGTAGGGATTTAATTGACTAAGTGTAGTGAGAAACTCAACTCCAGGTGACTGTTTCATTATTCTGTGGTCAGGGCTTCACTGCAGGCATATGGAATGATGAGTGAACGTTAGAATTTGCTTTTTTACTTCAAGTTTTTTTTATTTTTTTTATTTAGACAATTCAGCTTGTAAAAAAAACAGCCAGGAAACATTAGGAACAAGTATAGCCACATGTCATATGCCAATTCCACGTGAAGTTAATGGAAATAAAGGCATTCGAAGCCAAAACACATGATGTGTCATTGTTGGGACAGAGGGCAAAAAGAAAGAAATCATCAGGTAAACAAGTCAATTATGGTTCGTTTTGCCACAACTTTAATTACCTGACAGATGGAGTCATTCAGTGAGAATGAAAAGTATGTCAACTGTTTTTCTTTTCAAGTGTTAAAACGCCTCCTGTCAAACAGGCATTTTAGACATGCAATAGATATACAAAGATAAAACAATTACTGCTCTTCTTTGTGTGTTTGTACTGTGAAGCCCTTTTGTCGCGAGACTATAATGTACTCGAGTGCTGTTCACTTCTCTTGTACTAAGTGGCACATTGGAAGCTTTTTTCCTCTTCTGTATTGCCCCAAGAATTTTATTTTGAAATGTTTTCAGTGAAAATGTTATGAATGTTATTCTCTGTTGAGTAGCTGCTGGCAATAGAAACTTTTTTTTTGAAGTGTCTAAAAACCTAACTTTGTTTTAAATAGCTGATACCGCTAGTAGATGCACTTTATTGTTGCTCTACATGTTCTTTTAAGTACAATTTGAATCCATACATCCTGCACTGGATGCCAGCCAAAAGCAATAAATATTAAAACTCCAATTCACACCTGTGGGCAATTTAAAGTCTGCAATGAACTTCACATGAATGTTTCTGGAATGTGAGAGGCAACCGGAATAACTGAAGAAAACCCACGCAAGCAGGAGGAGAACGTTTGAACTGAGATTTGAATCAAGAACCTCAGAACTTTAAGGCAGATGTGCTCACCACGACTTCACCGTGCAGCCGCCTCGATAGCTATCGAACACAAGTAATCTTTGTTGACTTTCAAGATTTCAAAACCGTTCCCACTCAGTGACTGCGTGAATGTGAGAGTGAACAGTTGTCTGATGTGTGCCCTGCAACTGACTGGCGACAAGTCCAAGGTGGAGTCCACCTTTCGCAAGGAGTCAGCTGGGATAGCACCAGCTACCAATGACCCTCAACAGAATTAATGAGAGCAATAAAATCCAACAATCTATTCCCTTCTCCTGGAATAGGCTTGAAACCGTGACCTGGAAGTGGAACTTTTCAGTGGATTTTCAAAAACAAAAGCATACGTAACAAGCATAAATTGCAGCACATCATCTGGATCTCAGGAACACGCTACCTTGGTTCCCTAAACTCGACCAATCATGTTTTGTTCAATGGAGCTCTCGAAAGGAAGGAAACTTTTATTGTGGCCTGTTTCATGATGTTCTGCTGCCCTCGTCTGGTGTGAAAGACGCCATCGCCGCATTTACCGGTTCAGCCTTTTTTTTTTAAATTCCACAGTAACAAAATAAGGTCCTGCACTGATATGTCATCTGAAAAACAAACTGGAAGCAAGGACGTGGGAAACTAACGGGAGGACTGCAGGTGGCTGATAATGGGAAGATGTTTGGGGATGAAGTGGCCTTGTGAGACTGAGAGGGGAAAAGACTCGAGAATCCTTCGGTGGTCTCTCATAGCGTTGGCAGCATCATGGACAAGAAGGTGGTGTTGATCACAGGCTGCTCGTCCGGCATCGGCCTCAGCCTGGCGGTCCGTTTGGCCTCGGACCCGGAACAAACATTCAAAGGTGACCGACCGCCTGTGTGGAGTCTGCATGTTCCCCCAGCGCTTGCGAGAGTTCTCTTCTGACACTCTGACATGCATGCGTGACTGAAGACTCTTAATTGTCCATTGGTATGAATGTGAATGGCTGTTTGTCTATAGGCCAGCACGTACCGTGCCACTGAATGGCGACCAAAGTCAGTTGGGATAGTCTCCAGCTCACCTGTAACCCTTAGGAGGACAAGTTCCACAAAAAATGCATGGCTCGCTGAAACCTTGCTTGGGACCGGTGATCCAATGTATGCTTCTTTGCTTGTGTGTTTTGAAGTGTATGCCACCATGAGGAACCTGGCCAAGAAGGAGCGTCTTCTGGAAAGCGTCAAAGGCCTGCACAAGGACACGCTGGACGTTCTTCAGATGGACGTCACGGACCGCCAGTCCATCCTGGACGCCAGGGACAAGGTTGCGGAGAAGCGAGTGGACATTCTAGGTGTGTTCTTGGTGCTTTGGGTACAGTGGAAGCTCTCAACTTCTAAAGAGTCGAACAAACCTCAATCTAATGTAATTTGTGTGTGTGTGTGTGTGTGTGTAGAAAATGCATTTCTAAAGACAGACAAAAACACAGCTCAAAGTGTCTCTGCTTAACTCGCGAGACCTTGGTTTATTTCCACTTGTAAGTATGAAGAATTTATGATTTTTTTTAAAATGGCGATAGCTTGACCGCAAAAAAGATGACAGTATTTGATAAATGGCTTTTGCTTTGCATAGTAGAGTTTCAAGTTGCACTTACGGATGTAGCGCCGAACTGTATTTACTGACATTGGTTTTCTGAAGTGTTCCTGAGCCCATGTGGCGATATCCTTTACACATTGATGTCGGTTTTTGATGCAGTGCCGCCTGAGGGATCGAAGGTCACGGGCATTCAATGTTGGTTTTCGGCCTTGCCGCTTATATTCAGTGATTTCTCCAGATTCTCTGAACCTTTTGATGATATTATGGACCGTAGATGATGAAATCCCTAAATTCCTTGCAATTGTACGTTGAGGAACACTGTCCTGAAACTGTTGGACTATTTTCTCACGCACTTGTTCACAAAGAGGTGAACCTCGCCCCATCTTTGCTTGTGAATGACTGAGCAATTGAGGGAAGCTCCTTTTCGACCCAATTATGGACCCACCTGTTCCCAATTAGCATGTCCACCTGTGGGATGTTCCAAACGGGTGTTTGATGAGCATTTCTCAACTTGCTCAGTGTTTTTTGCCACCTTCTTCTTCTTCTTCTTCTTCTTCTGTCCCAGCTTTTTTGGAACGTGTTGCAGCCATAAAATTCGAAGTTAATGATTATTTGAACATGAAATATCTTGTCTTTGTAGTGTATTCAATTAAATATAGGTTGAACATGATTTGCAAATCATTATATTCTCTTTTTATTTATGTTCAACACAACGTCCCAAGTTCATTGGAATTGGGGTTGTACTTCCATCAGAGTCACAGCTGAGTTTCGAATTTCGGTTCCGGCCTTCTTTGTAAAGTTTGCATATTCTCCCTGTACTTGTATGGATTTTCTCTGGGTACGCTGGCTTCCTTCCACAATTCTTAGATTCAATGAAGACTGTAAATTATCCGTAAGTGTGAATGGTTATTTGTCTATACATACTCAGCGATTAGCTAGCGTCCAGGCAAGCGCAATAGAAACTGGACGGAGTTTGACTTCAAAGGTTCCTCGGAGTTATTTTACTAAAGCAAACATCCCCCACCTAATTGTTTCTTACAGTCTGTAACGCCGGGGTCGGTTTGATGGGTCCACTGGAAGCTCACTCCTTGGACTCCATGAAGCGGATTGTAGAGGTCAACCTTCTGGGCACCATCGAGACCATCAAGGCTTTCCTTCCCGGAATGAAGGCTCAGCATGACGGTCGTATCCTGGTCACAGGCAGTATCGGAGGCCTTCACGGTGAGAATCTGAATTGCCGCAATTTCATTCAGTTCAGGGTTTCCAAATCCAGATTTTCTCAGGTTTTCACCATTTACAGCAGGGCTGTGTCCAATCCCTGACGAATAGTAACATTCAATTCTTCGGACTGTCACTATACATAGATAAACAAACATACGTTATTTGATGTAAATAAATAACTTTCACATCATTTAAGTGAAATTGCATCATTTCCTGCTGGCGTTTGGGAATCACAGACGTAGTTTACAAAACAGTAGTCTTGTTTCACAGGCCTTCCCTTTAACGAGGTCTACTGCGCCAGCAAGTTCGCCATCGAAGGAGCGTGCGAGAGCTTGGCCGTTCTCCTGCAACATTTCAACATCTAGTCAGTGTCCAAAACATCTTGAATTACAAAGTCATTCCCGGGAAGCCGATTAATGTAACATTTGCTCTTCAGTGTCAGTCTTATCGAGTGTGGCCCCGTCAACACGGACTTCCTGGTCAACCTGAAGAAGGCAGAGCTCGGCGACGCGTCCCTGCAGCACGTGGACGCGCACACGCTGGGCCTGTACGAGAGATACCTGCAGCATTGCAGTTACGTGTTCCAGAACGCAGCACAAGACACGGAGGACGTCGTCAAGGTGAAGTGTGTTGTTTTGCACGTGACGTACTTGTAACAACGAGATACCTTGCCCATAATACAGGGTGTCCCCATTTCATAGTCTAATAATATAACCAATTCCCAGTCCTATTATCTTCTATGTCTTCTATTTCTCTGTGTTGGCTCTCGTTTCGATGGTTTATGAGTCTCGATCCGTAAAAAGCTGACTCGTGAGCCTCTCTTGAAGAAAAAAGGCCTCAGCATTTCTGTTTCCCCAGGTGTTTTTGGAAGCCATGCAGTCGCCCAGTCCGGCCTTCAGGTACTTCACCAGCGGGGCGGTGCCCCCTCTGACCGAGCTGAAGGTCACGCAGCCGGACGGCCTACGGTACATCAGCGCCATGAGCGAACTCATCTTCTCGCCGGACGAGCAGTGACCTCGGCGCGTCCTTTTTGTCAATTTGCATTTCGAGGAAATGAAGCTGACTCACCGTTGTTGCTCAACTTGAAAGCTAGTTCCCTCCAAGGCAATGACAGATGATGTTTTTTCAACCTTAAATTCCATATCGGAACTAGTAATCAACGATAACATTTGGCAAAGTTATAGAAATCAGTTTTGGGGAGCTGAATATTTGAATGTAGTTTTTGATTAAATTCATTTGGTTCTATGGTATTTTTTTTTATTATGCATCACTATACAGTATATATTTGAGTGTAGATGATGCACTTTTATCACGTGGTAAACATGGACGCAACTTCCCATCATGCATTCACTCAAAGCCAGATTCTTGATCAGCTGACCGTACGCACTTCTTCTTTTTTTTTTTTACTTTTTCAAATGTAGTTTTTTTTCCCCCTCCACTGATTACAAACCCTGCGATTGGCTGGCGACCGGTTTGCCCCTCCTACCGCCCGAATATAGCTGGGATAGGCTCCAGCACGTTAAAGAAAATGGATGGATGATTACAAACGTTTTGGGACAAAATTCTTCTTAATTCTTGTGGGAACACCAACTTCACAAATCATTATTAAAATTTAGCTGCTTTTTTTTAGGAGAGGGGGGTTAAAGGTCATAATGTGTAGTTTTTAATCACTAATTGCATCCCTTTTTCATACAAAATCATACTGATTTTTTGTGAGAATATCATCTTCACAATTTGGCAACATGATTACAGCTAAGTTTTTTTTTTTAAGTGACCACTGAAAAAGGTAGTTTTTTCAACTGTTGACAATTGACATCACCTTTATGTGCTAAATCCTACCAAATTCTTGCAATAATACAATTTTTTTTTAATGTAGCACCTCCAAAAATGTAGTTGGTTTTTTTCACTAATCACAAAACTTTTTTTTGGTACAAAATCCAATTACATTCTAACATGAACACCAACTTTATAAATGGATTATATATTTTTAATACTAACCTTTAAGTAACCCCCAAAACGTTTTCTACGAATTACTGTATATATATATCAACATAAATAAAAAGCCACTACGAAGGTAGTGGTACTAAATACATTGATTGGTCGTGGAACTAATGCTTAATTCCATTTAATGTGCATTAATCGTTTCAAGCGTTCAACTACTTTTACAATGTTTAAAATTAAACCTTTAAAATGGTAACTATTAACAATTATATTAATTAAAATGTGTACAGTCGTTAAATTAATCTGATTAATTATTATTATTATTATTATTATATGTCATCATTTACGTGTGACGACAATTGACCATGAAACGGGTGCGTCATGATTCGTCATCTGATGATTCATTATTTGAAATTTGCAAAAAAAAAAAAAAAAAAAGATTGAGTACGATTGGAAATATTGGCCTGTGATTGGTCAGGACTGGGTGACGTCACGGCAGTGGAGGGCGTTGCTATCCCGCAGTTGTAAAATCAGCCGGTCGGCGTCGTAAACTTCGGCCACTCTTTCGAGGGAAACTCGATATAGTTTTGATTTTTTTTATTATTGGAAAAAATGCTTATGTCCGTCAAGTCAACTCAGCGGCTCGTCGGGACTCTTTTGGATGTTGTTGAAGTTCACTCGACCACGTTTTTTCGTGGAATTGCTAAACGAGGAAATGGCAGGTGAGTAAAAAAAGAGGACCATCAACGGCGGATGCACAGATGTTCGTTTTGACTTCATTATCAATAGATTTGGACATTTGTTGTTAAATGTTTTTTTTTAACACTTTTATTGTGTGTTCTTGCTTGCACCAAGATAACTTGCTTAAAAGCACTTTTGGGGGGAGGGAGGGAATCAAGATTAAATTCCAACAATCAGTGAACGTTTTCAGTGAGGCTTTTAATATCAAATTAAAAAATATGATACTGTTATACTCAATTTTTCTTAAATTTACCATTATAAAACCATTCATGGCACTTAATTATTTTTAGAGAAATAGCTTTAATAACAAAAATATCTGCGATATAGTGGGTGGGAGGGATTACTGTATCATGCTGTACTGTACCATACTGCACTTATACCGTCACATTCTATATGACACCATATTATAAGGTGTGTCAGAAATATTCCAGGACTGCTGTCACAAAAAAAAAAAAAAGTATTTTAAACCCGAAGTACAAGTTTTCCCCCTTCAATTTGGGCCAGACGATGAACCTTTGTTTGGTTCAGTGCGCGAGAAGAGATGAGCGTTGTGGCAGGACAACTCGTGTCTGCTCACAATGCCCTGAGCATCTGACAGTTCCTGGTCAAGAAGAACATTTGGATTTCGAATATATCGTTTGTGACACCAGTCGTGGTAAGTCATACTATAACAGATGTCCATAGCCTTTCTTTCCTTTTACATACCCTAATGTTCACTATACAAATGGATAGCATGGCATAGCATTGCATTGGTGTTGTCTTCTGCCAGACATGTTTGTCCCGGTGGGTTCCTGACATTGAGGAGGGCCACCTTGCCCCTGTGCGCCACCTCCTGCATCGACCGCCCGCGTCGCAGCTTCATCAACCCGGCCGCCCCCGTCACTCTCCGCAGAACCGAGTACGCCGAGATCCGGACCTTAGGGTGAGTGACCCGGAGCAATGTTATAGGGCTGTCACGTTTGCATATTTTTCAAATCGATTATTCCATTAATCAATGGAATATTGGCTTTAAATGTATTTATTTATTTATTTGCAACAGTGGTTTAAACCAGTTGAGCAAATCGAATCTTTCATCGATTTACAACCTTTAAAAATTAAGATTTTTTTTATTTATTTTATTTTTTTTTTAAAATCATGTGTATCGCTGCATTCTCCAGCTACACGCCGGAGCAGATGTTCGGCGTGGTGTCCGACGTGGCTCAGTACCAGCAATTTGTGCCCTGGTGCAAGAGCTCTCGCGTCATCAGGGGCGAGGGCGGCGACGTCCGGGCCGAGCTGGAGATCGGCTTCCCTCCCGTGATGGAGCACTACACTTCTGACGTCACACTCGTCCCCAACCACCAAGTCAGAGTGAGTTCCGAAAATCTTTTTTTCACCTTAATGGCGACATATTATGGAAAATGTATTTGTTTTAGTTACTTGTTGGCACATAGTTTGGTCACTGGAGGGCCTGCCCTTCCACCATATGTGAAATGTAGTACAGTAATGGGGACCAAGCCCTAGAGGAGAAAAATGCTAGTAATTCACACTCTCCTCTAAAATTTTTATAATTGCCTATATTAATAGTTTAAACTGTGAATATACCACAAACGATGATGCCAAAATATAATTTCTAACTCATGTTACAACATTACCTGTAAAAGTAAATGGCCTGCAGATTATTTAATTTTGAAATGAAAAATAAAGGTGGTCAGTGAAGGTGACCACCACATATTCCATTTGAATGCTCTTTCATGGAAATATGACATTTTAAGATGAACGATTGACGACTCTTGAGAAACATGATGGATGATCCCTTGTATGGCGGCAGGCCTTGTGTACCGACGGGACCCTCTTCAGCCATCTTGAGACAATCTGGAGGTTTGAGCCAGGACCTAAAGACGCACCGGACTCCTGCAAAGTTCATTTTTATGTAAGTGCTTTTGTCAATGGATGTCTGAAAGGAAGGCTTACGCTTGTCACTCTAAATTTAGCGGCGATTTGTTGCTGGCCTCGTCAGCTGAAAATAGCTTTAGATTAGCATCCAGGAAGCGGTTGTGTTTCAGTGAAGCGGCATTATGGGTAAAAAAAAAAGACTTTTGCTGTTAGCCGACACCGCTCGTCCTCCCTTCACCCCGCAGGTGTCCTTCGAGTTCAAGTCGTTGCTTCATTCTCGACTGGCCCGTCTCTTCTTCGACGAGGCGGTCAAGCAGATGGTCAGCGCCTTCGAGTTACGGGCGGCCGCACTCTACGGCCACCAGCAGGAGGCGACACTGAGGAGGCGGTCCTCATGACACCACCTACACCACACACACACGCGCACACATGCACGAGAAGCTATATTTTCACATAGACTAATTTATTTCTCACAAGTTAATTTATTCTGACTCATTTGTGCACAAATGTTTTCTGATGATTTTTACTTAACTATTTTTTTTTTCAATTAAAAGTTTTTTTTAATGACATATTGCCTCTTATTCATTTTAATGACGTTTAATGACTTAAGATTGCCTCATTAATTTGTTTTTTTTGTACGACATCTTTTTTGACACTATATGCTATTATAGCCACAAATTTATATAGTTGCCGACATATCAGGACAGATTAAAACTTGTGTACCTCAACCTCTATAATGGTTGAACTATGTCAAAGTTGTCACAGTACTATAGTCGGAAATTGTACAAAAATATATTTTGTCATTAATGGAAATACATTATTAAAACTAAGCTTTTTTTTTTTTTTTTTTTTATAAATACCAAATGTAGTTTTCTCCCCCTCTGATTACAAAATGTTTTTATACAAACTCCTATTCAATTCTTGTGAGAACAACTTCAACAATTGAGTTGTATTCATATTAATTACTAAATTCTTTTTTTCTAGTAACCTCCAAAATGTTTTTTCCCCCCAACAAATGACATTACTTGTAAAAAAAGTCCCACAAAAAGCTTGTGAAAACAGTCTTTCCATCCATCCATCCATTTTCTGAGCCGCTTCTCCTCACTAGGGTCGCGGGCGTGCTGGAGCCTATCCCAGCTGTCATCGGGCAGGAGGCGGGGTACACCCTGAACTGGTTGCCAGCCAATCGCAGGGCACATGCAAACTAACAACCATTCGCACGCACAGTCACACCTATGGGCAATTTAGAGTCTTCAATTAATGCATGTTTTTGGGATGTGGGAGGAAACCGGAGTGCCCGGAGAAAACCCACGCAGGCACGGGGAGAACATGCAAACTCCACACAGGCGGGGCCGGGGATTGAACCCGTGTCCTCAGAACTGGGAGGCTGACGCTCTAACCAGTCGTCCACCGTGCCGCCCAAAGTCTTACCAGTAAATCAAATTTTGTTTTTTTTGGGCCTGCAATCTTACCAGTTTTTGTTTTTCAAGGACACAAATTTTGCAATTAGGTTACAGTACATTATTAATGCAGCTTTTTTTGTGGGTGGCAAGACACTTAACCCACATTGCACATGAATGGATGTAGTTGGATGTTTGTTGATGGTGGTCGGAGGGGTCCTGGGCACAGAATGGCAGCCACGCTTGCGTCAGACTGCCCCATGGCAGCTGTGGCGACGCACGTAGTTTACCACCACCAGGTGTGACTGAGGAGTGAATGAATAATGTGTGCAATTGTAAAGTGACTTTGAGTGTCTAGAAATGTACCATATAAGTGTAATGTGTTCTTATTTTTAAGTAACCCCCCTAAAAATTTAATTTTTCACTTTGTGTATACAGTACAAAATCCTACGAAATTCTTGTAAGAAGGCCAATGGATTACATTACTATTGAGTTTTTTTTAAGTAAGCCTCAAAATATGTAGGATTTTCCACGAATTACCTACATTTTTTTGTCTCACAAGGTTACGTTATCAAAACTAACCCCAAATGTCATTTTTCTCCAGTAACAAATCATTTCAAAATCCTAAAAACAAATATGAGCAAACAAGCTTATTAAGATTATTAAAACTAAGCTTTTTTTTTTTTTTTCCCTCACCAATTTACATCACTGCTTCGTACTAAATTATTGCCAGTACACTACAATTGGGTTACATTAATATAAATATTAAGCTACAAATAACCCCCAAAATATATATCATCACTTTTTTTTTTGGCTAGAAAAATCCTACTAAATTCTTGTGAGAACATTAGCGTCAATGATTAAGTGCGCCATGTTGTTTGTGATGTATATTTAATCTGCATGACATGTAGGGCGTGGACTGTACAAAATAAATTCAGTCTGAATCTCGGACGACGAGCGAGGCCGAGCAGGATGTCTCCCCGTGGGCGTTGGTGGCTTTGCAGGTGTAAACGTTGGCGTCGCGCACGCCCGCTTTAGCGAGGATCAGCGTGCAGCGGCCATCTTCTTCGTACTCGATCCGGACGGCGGCCGACTCCTGCACGGGCTCCTCCCCGCACAGCCACACCACATCCGGGTCGGGATAGCCTAAATTCAGCAATCCTAACTTATTTTTGCAGTCATCAAAGACAGTTTTTGTAAAGATCAAAGACAATTACATTTATTTTAATTCACCTAATTTTCACATTTTTGTTAACATCAAAGACAAATCAGTCGTCAAGCCCAACATTCCTGTTTTCCGATACATCAAAGACTAATTTCCAATGAAGGTACATGTTTTTGCAATCATCAAAGACAATTTACAGTCTTTGAGACCCTCACACACCAACTTTCAGAAAACTATGTAGCCATAAAAAAAAACAGGTCATGCATGTTATCCGATCTAGGCGTACCCCACCTTTGGCTGTAAGTCAGTCGGAGTGCATACCCGTGAGGTGACAGTCGAGGCGGGCACTGTCCCCGGCGGAGACCGTCTGGTCCTGCAGGGTCTTGCTGAAGCGTGGGGGTCCCCGCATCTTGCGCTCCAACGAAAGCAGGGCGTCTTTCGTCTCTGGTGTCAGGGGGCGCTCTGAGCCAGGAAGGAAAGAAGGAAGGATGTGAAAGAGCAGATAAGAAAACACAAGTAATGATGCGTCACCTTCTGCAGGGCTGGTGGGAGAAGAGGTGCTGTCCCCTTTGCTCAGTAAGGCCATTCTCTTCAGCGCCAGCATGGCCTTGCCTGCTTTCTGTGAGGACAACACTTGAAAATCCACCTTAAATGGACTTCAAATTGACTTTTTAATGGTTTGTAACATATATTTGGGTCCCTGGAGTGGCTGCCCACCCATTAAATGGGAAATGAAACTTTTGTTATCTGCTTGTTTCTGTTCTATTTCTGTTACGTGACAGTGGTGTTAATTTACATGATAAACCGCCCTGAAAACGCAATGAAAAAGATCAAACAAAAATACGAAAGGGGGTAAAGAACAAAAACTAAAAATGAAGAACTAAAATGAAGATAAAAGTCAAATTAAAAAAATAAAAATGACAAGAAAAAGTTGCATAAATAAACATGATCAGTTATGCTGAACTTTGGCCAGAAAATGTCCAAAGTTTGGGATCATGTCACATTTAATAAAAGAAAACCCAAGTCCAATGTGCCTATTGCGTACAACTGGCTCAAGTTACACAACTGCACGTTGAATAATTGAATATAGCCTACCACCGCGAGTTAGAAATGTTTTCAATTCCTTCACAGGTGGTTTGGATAGAGGGGGGATAGCGACACCCGCTAGTGCACTTCAACGTTTACCTTCCATTTCTGGCTGACGAGAAAGCGCTTCATCTTCTCTTTGGGAAGACTCTTGGCGGAGGCGGGACCTGCCAAGTGGAACGTTGCCATCCACGCGTGAGCTAGGGCCTCTTCGCAGGACATGCGTCGCCTAGGAAACAGAGACAGGAGAAGGCCACAATATTAGATACGCCCGCACACCGTCGGATGCGCCGAGCGAAGTGTCCGGTGCTCACCTGGGGTCTTTCTCCAGCAAGGAGCTGATGAAATGCTTGGCCTGGTCCGTGATGTCCTCAAAGCTCTCTTCGTCAAACTCCCACTGGGCCGCCGTCACCAACGCCAGCGTGTCGGCGTCACTGCTTCCCTGGAAGGGCGACTCGCCGCTTAGTCTGCAAAGACACATACATACCACATAGACACACACGCAGGGAGGGACAGACAGGAATGCGGAAAGACAGATGTTTAACTATGTGTCCACTGGGCGGTAATAGCAAGAGTAGACTGGTCTGATGAAGTTAACACTACAGTGCAGTTTGTATGCAGAAAAGGCTGTTATATTTTAGGAAAATTTGAAAGAAAAAAAGTGTGTGTGTGGGGGAAAGAACAAGAAAACAGGAATAATAAAACAGGAGAAAAGAAAGGAAAAAAGAACAATTCAAAAGGAACAACAAATACAAGTGAAAAGAAAAATATTAAAAGGGAAAAAATTTAAACTGAAGAACAAAAAGAAGAAAACGGGGAAAAAAATAAAACGAAAAATTTAAAAAATCATAAAACAGGAGTAAAAAATAAGATGTAAAGAACAAAGAAAATTAAAAAGATTGAAAGAATGAAAAGAAAATGAGGAAAAAATAAAGAACAATAAAAATTAAAGGAATGACAAAAAACAGGAAGAAAATTAATAAAAGGGGAAAATAACAAATAAAAATGAAATAGAATAAAGAACAAGAAGAAATAAGGAAAAGGAAAAAAACTATAGGCGTAAGGAAAAACTAACAAAAAGGAAGCAAAGAAAAAGAAAAATGAGAAATTAAAAAGAAAAGAACAGGAAAAGAATAAAAAGAAAGGCGAAAAGAACACAAATGAAATAAAGAAAGAATACAAAGAAAAAAGAAAACAGAAGAAAAGTAAAATAACAAAACTGAAAAGAAAAAAACATTTTAAAATAATAATAAGAAAAAAAGCAAATGAGAATGGTTCTATGGTTTTGGCCTTGCTTGACCACGGTGACGGCATGCGATACGGACAGTATGCGTCCAAAGGTTGTTCACTATCACACGTCTCCTCAAATGGACCTTTGTGTCTCAGCGTCAGACCGAAACGGTTCACGGCCAAATGTTGGCGACTCACAGTATGTAGCAGATGACGCCGATGCTCCACATGTCCGCGGCCAAGCACACGGGCTCGTAGTTGATCACCTCGGGGGCCACGAACTCCGGGGTCCCCTGCATCACCCGCAGATCAGTCTTGCCATCTGTCAAACGTTAAAGACGACATACTGTATTATGGAAAAACGTACCTTTGAATGGCTTGTAAACAAATAGTTGAAAGTTAAAGTCAATCTTTTGGAGCTGCCTATTTTAAGACCGTGGGCTGTTTGAGAACAAGTAGCCGCTCGCCTACTCACGAAGCCCTCGCTTTGCTCCCTGTGTGTGTTGCAAACGTCTCATGACCAAACCCGGCCGGAAGACAGGTAGCGGACTCCCCGCGTTTGCTGCCATAAGTAGCTTAACTGCGGGTTGATGACATGATCGTTTAAAGCCAAACTTGCTCAGGTTTTGGTCAAACCATCCAGTGGTGGCATATACAACATATTCTTGCCCCGAAAACTAATTGGGTTTAGTTTCCCTTGACGCTCACCTCAACATAGTTCTTTGGCACCAAGAAGCCACAAGATCTTTTATTAAGGCACCTGGGAACTGTTTTAAAGTGTAAGAAAGACAAAAAAGAAAAAAAGAAAAAGCATAATAGTCTCCTTGCGTCCAAGTGACACCGCGAGAGCACGTACCGAGCTGGGTGGCCAGTCCGAAGTCGATGATCTTGACGGCTGTGCCGCTGGTGTCGACGCACACGATATTCTCGGGTTTGAGGTCCAGGTGCACGACGCGCTGCCGATGCATGAAGTTGACGCCCTGCAGGATTTGCCGCATGTAGCGCACGCTGGCCGGCTCCGTGTGCTCGAAGGTGTCGTCCACGATGCGCTCGAAGAGTTCCCCGCCTGCTATGCTGCACAAACAGGACGCCCATGGTTAATGCTGTCGTTGTTTGATAGTTTTATTTTAGTTGGAATTTGACCATTCCTAGAGCACTCGTTAAAAAATACTTGTACAGTATTTCGATTTAAATATTGAAAGAAATGTGGAGGGAAAAGTCATACAGTGGTTTGGATCATGTGGTATAAAACCAGTCCAAGAGAACTCACAACTCCATGACCATGACCATGTCTGGCTTGTGGTCGTAGGCGGCCAGGCAGCGGACCAGCTTGGGATGGTGGAGCTTGTTCATCAGCTCGATCTCCCTGCGAGCCGCCTCCCTCTCCTTGCTGCGTCGGCCTTTGTAGAACTTTCCGGCGCACACCCGACCGCTCGTCCTGTGCTTCAGCTTGAACACCAGGCCGAACTTACCCCTGAGAAAGTGGACGGTGGAGAAAAAGTATCGGGACACGTGTACGTGAAGCAGGTGGAAACTTTGCATTGGGGCACCGGTGGAAGTGCCCCACCAGAGAGTGCACATGCTGCTGTTTTATTTCTTTTTCCTAATATGTATTTTAGATTGAATGCAGAGCAGTTATTCATTGGCACCATCAATTTATGTAACTCAAATAGCTGTTTTTGGACCCATTTAATACACAGTATGCTATGCTATGCTAAACATAGGTACTAGAGTGAACCCCCACATATTCGTGACATTATTTGGCATCTGTGAATTCACCAATTTACAGATTTTTTGAGATGCCTTGCTATTTTGCCTGTAGTTCCTAACATTTATTATTGTATAAATGCCAAATGTGAGTTTAATGGCAAATGTTTGTGTAAAGTGCTAGCACGCATACTGGATTGCCCATGTGCTAGCTTGTTATTTAGGCTAGTAATACCATTGGTGAGCCTCATGTGAAGACAGTTTGTTTGTGCTGAACAATTTAACTACCGAATACATACAGTCGTTTATGTTACATGTATTTATGATTGCGTACATGCTAGCTGCGTGGCCTTGATTCTTTGCTGTTGTCTTTGTCAGCGTAGTTACCACAGCTAACTAACTACCCAAACGGAATACCAGTCTCCGTGCTCAGTGCTTTGCCGCCATCTTGTGGCATCTATAAGCAGTTACAAACCACATTTAGAGGGGTCCCTATCCCCCACGAATAGTAGTGGTCCACTGTAATCAGGTCTACACCTGATTGATGAATAATTGAGGATGAGGTGTCTCAGTACTTTTGTCCGCATATGAATACTGGAGCTAAAGAGGAGATCCATGCCTGAACAGGCTCGCATCTTAATCTACCCTTCCATGGAATGCTCCCACACACACACTCACAAATTGCTCACTCACTCACACTCACATGCCGAGCTTCTCCTGCACGTCGTAGTGGTCCGTGACTTTGTGCGCAGAGTCGATGGCGACCAAGGCCTCCGGGACCTCCTCTTCCTCTTCTTCCTCTTCATGTGCTGCCTTGGAATCTGGTGGACAAGGAGCACCAGCTACAACAAAGTCCTCTCACAGTGGATCCTTTTTTCAGTCTTATTATAATATATATATATTTTGTTGTCACTGATTCGTGGTGCAAAAATATGTAATGTAATCCCCAAAATGTAATTTAATTTAATTTTGAGGGTTTGAGCCTTATCCTCTTGAGAAAGGGTATACAAACATGAAAAAAGCCCCCATGACATTCAGGCATTGTGCGTATGAATTCCACTTTTTGATTTTTTGGGGGGGATTTAAAAAAATATATATTTATTTTCTTTTTGGTCGAATCAGAGCTTTAAGGGCCACCGGTAGAAGAACATCCCAGCGGGGTCCTCTACATTTGATATTATTAATGCATACTGTATATACTGTAGATAAATGCACACATAATGATATATTCATATAAAAGTGCTCACCCATATGGTCTATGGTGACCCCAGGCGATGCTGGTCCAGGCTCACTGACCCCCACCGCGTTGTAGGCCCTAACCCGGAAGCGGTACTCCTCCCCGGGCTGCAGGCCGCCGCACACCCTGTAGGACGTGCTCGTACACTGGGCCGTGAGCTCGCTCCACTCCCGGCCCTCGGGGCGGACCTCCACCGCGTAGCCCAGCACGGCGCTGCCGCCGTCGTAGCAGGGCCCCGACCAGGACAGCACCAGGCTCCCGGGGGACACCAGTGAGACCAGAGGACAGGAGGCGGGAGGCTGTGGCCTGTCTGGTGGCCAGGACGTTTCGTCTCAATGCTGCACTTTGTGATGTGTGTGTGTGTTGTGTTCTTACCTATGACAGAGAGCGTGAGTGTGTGCTGCGTGGAGCTCTTGCGGTCCTTGACCACCACAGTGTAGCGGCCCGTGTGCTGAGCTCCGGCCGAGGCCAGGACCAACGTGCTGCTCTCGTTCGAGTTTTCGATCCACACATCAGGAGCGTCCGCTAGCTGCGAGAAACAAACCACAAACAAAATTCACAAGTGTTAATTCATACAAAGCTCACTCACGGTACATTGCACACATGGAATGGGGATTGCAGAGTCCTTCAACAGCTCATTTATTGATAGATTAAGATTTTTGTTGTTGTTGATTCATCATTTTATATTTATTTATTATACGATCATACATATATAACGATTTATGTTATTTTTTTTATTTTGTATCTAACTTTATTTGAATATAAATAAAGACATATATGCATATATTTAAAAAATACAAATAAATGAAATATATATAAAGCAATATAAAACTAAAAACAAATTCAAGATAGGAATAAAATACATAATTATTGTTTGATTAATAAAACAATTAAGAATCACTTTTAAAATAAATTATTTTCATTACTATTTTAACAAATACTATTTTCCGAGCAGTGGGATTGATTTTATTGGAGTGCGTTGTGTTGTGTTTCATTTAATGTTGTTTTATTTTGATGCAGCACCTGCTCTTTGTTTCGGATCCAGCAGGACACCACGGGCGGGCTGCCGGTGAAGCGACATGTGACGCGCGCCGTTCGGCCCGCCTTCACCTCCACGACCTGCGGCGGGTTCTCCAAGTGCAACACCGGACCTGCCCGGTTGAGTGACACAACAAAAAAGCAAAAGCGTCAGACAGAGCGCGTGTAATTGGGGTAAGCGTGTGGAAAACTGTGGCGGCAAGCTGGCATGTCAGATAAACAAACAAAAATGAAAGCAGAGAGCTGCAGTTCTTGAGGATAACTCCATGCATGCATGTGTGTGTGTATTTTATATCTATTACATTTTTACATTTTGGACATTTTGGACAATTGTGTGCTGCTATAATGTCGTCAAACATCATTTGGGTCAGCTCATAAATGCTCCAAAATATTGTAGAACGTCTTTCAAAGATGACTCCGTATTTTCTCCCATTTTCACTTCCTGTCAGGGCCGCGTGTCTCGATATGTTTACACGCTTTTATTACAGTACACACCCACCAATAAAATTCCTCGTGAAATATAGAAGGAACCAAAGCCAGTAATACTTTAGCTTTATAGCCTTAAGTAAGGACTTAGAAAACAAAGTTTCTTACCCATCCCTGAGTTGGCTCTCTTCTTCGGAATGACCTCTGCAAGGGAAAGACGGGATGTTTTAATTGAACTGATGAGAGGTCGGAGGTGTGGTATTGTAATGTTTTTTTTCCCTACATGGCACTTCTAATCCTCGGAGTAATTTCCTGACATCTTTGTGCTGTGTGGCAGCCACACAAGCAGCGGAGATGATGCATTTTCCTGTTTTACTCCCGCAAGACATTTCCTCAAGTCTCAAGGAGTTCTATTTGAAGACCCCCATGTTGAAATAGTCAACATGTGGCTACGTAAAACTGCCTTCAAGAGCTGAATTTTGCCTAAAATCCAGAGGGCTTTCCCGAGCCAATATGTCAGTTTTAAACTAAATTGGAGACTTCTTGCGTCTACCAGGCATGAGTCCATGAGATTCTTTTTTGGCTCTATTCATAATAGACGTGCCGACCACATTTCATGTTGCCCAGTGAAACTGCCTTCAAGGGATGAATTTTGGAACAATTCAGGAGTGCACAAACCAAAATGGCAGACTTGGTGTGTCTTTTCCAGCATGGCGTCTTGGAATTTCTTTGTGGGTCTATCATGATAGAAGCACCGACCAAATTTGATTGAAACTGACTTCGGGGGTTGAATTGTCAAGCAATTCAGGACGGCCCGACAGAGCCAAAACGGCCGCTTCGAACCAAAATGGCAGACTTCCCTGTTTACTTGGGCATGGGTTTTTGAGACATGTTTGCATGTCTACCTTTAAAACGTAGCGAAACTGGCTTCGGTGCTGAAGTTGCAAAATAAAGATCTTAACCTCGTGGAGAAGAGACCGGACTCTGAGGATCGGAGCTGGTAGAGGAGGTGCCGTTGGACCCTTCCTGACCTTCCTGAGGAGACTGAGGTGGCTTCCCGTTTCCCATAATGCTCTCGTTTGCAGAAGCTCGATCCTGCACGCTGCCAATAGTTTCAAAGTCTGGAGGGTCAGAAAATGACAAGATAAGACTTAGGAGTAGTTTAGAAAGCAAGTACAGTACGCAGCACTAACACTGTTCATGTAAGACCGCTGTTGCATTGTTCCTCACCTCTGACAAACACGGCAGCGCAACAGGAAGTCTTCCCTGCTGCGTTTTCCGCCATACAGGTGTATGCACCGGCATCCTCGGGCAGGCACTCGCGCACGACCAAGCTCACGTCGCCACCGTCCAGGGCGGAGATTCCAAAACGAGCCACCTCACCTGCCAGTTGGGGACCAGCGAACGGTGGTCAAGTGTTAGTAAACACAAGTCCAAATTCTTTAAAGAAAGATAAAGGCAGGAATCCTATTAGTCACCGGTGAGCTATCCAGCACTTTACTGTGGCTTGATCTTATGTTGCCGACCCTCTCTCCCCTGACCTTCCTGCCTAGTTATTCTCCCAGGAATCCCTTCAGTCGTTTGCCCTCTAGCACGAGTTCTGCCTTAGCATGTTTGCCCATCCCTGTGGCTGTTGTGTGTTTTTCTAAAACGACAATGAAGCGTGAGTTTCCTTATCCCGCTACCTGTGGATTACGGAGCATTACCTGATCTGGCCCCTTCCTCAATGACTCTTTATCAGCACTTTGAGGTTATCTGCATAGCTTCTCACCCGTTTGTTGCTGGACTTTTCGCAGTTGTTATTAAAAGTCAGTTCCCACTATTCTTGCGGTCCGGTGTACCCCATTTGGTTTCTACAAACACCTGTGTGAGGCACCCAATGGCAACATGGACAATGTAGCTGTGGTCAAATTCTTTTTTTTTTTTTTTTTTCTCAAATGAATTATTTCATGGAAAACTTTCATGGATAACTATTTTAATTTCTGTTTTCTGTTGATTTGAATTTTGACAGGCTATGATTCGTGTCCATCCTCACCATTGTGCAACCACGCGACTTTGATGGGTCGACTCCCGGAGAGGACGCCGCTCAAGGTGATGTCATCGCCTTCGTCCACGCAGCAGTCCTGCAGCGGCCGCACGAAGACGGGCGGGTCGGCACGCTGGTGCGAGGGGAGGACGCCTGGACGGGAAGTAAGACGTGAGGACGAAAACACCGCCGCTTACTGTATACACCTGCAGATGATGCTAAATAGTGACCTTCTGCTGTATTGTCTTGAAACTTACAGATAAAACCCTAAACCTTGGCTCACTATTTGACATTTCAACACATCTGTAAAAAATAAATGAAATTCACCCGTTACTGCAATCTATAGAAAGCTGGAGGACAAAGAAACAGCACTCAATGTTGTGGGCTCACTATTTATTGCCAGCATTTTAAAATAAGCTAACTATTAACAATTTATAAACCATTTACACACACACCCGCCACCTCCAGCCATATAGCTGAAAGAAATGCCGAACAGCAAGTGATGTCACGCAAAACACTTGTGTTATGGTTGACCTTTTCAGCATACTAGCGAGAGGTTTGCAGGCGTTTTTCACGCCTCTTTCACTTCCAAGGCTGAAGCAAGCCCTTTGACTCGCCTTGTTGCTGCTTTGAGCAACAATAACACCGCTAAGAACACTTCTACAGAAGACGGCGAAACACCCACGGAATGGGAATATAAACAGGAATGAATGCATACTATTCATGCATTTATTGGATCGCTACTCTGTATTAAATATCATTAGAAATAAATAAATAATAACAGGGGCATTTGGTTTCCATCATGCCGAGTGACTCTCCACTGCTTGTCCCTCTTAAAGATTAAAAGCAAATGTAAGTTAAATGCAACTGAACTGTATGAAAAAAAAATGTAATGTATTTAAAGTAAAAAAAAAAAAGTACTGTACTACTTTATGCTTAGCTACAAGCTTCATCCTAATACGTTTGACTGTATTTCATCTTTAAAATATAGTACATCTTTATTTAATTCAGAGATTCTGTCGCGTCCACGGACTTGTTCTTTAGCAGGCAAATTGCGTTCTCTATTCTATACGGTTTAAATCTGGATTAGATTAATTTGGATTGTCTTGACCTTACGCAGATTGGATCATTGCTCTGTATCAAATATATAATAGTAAGAAAGAGAAAAAACAGCACCTTTTTGAGCTTACAATGTCGCGTGAGTGTCCAATGAATTCTCTTGAGCAGGTCAATTGCTCGCGCTGAAGGAATATGCTTTGGAAATGGACTTGTGCAAGTGTAAAACCTTCCAGTAAATGACATACTTCTTTATTTTGGATCATTGTCTTGCTGTATGATCAATCAATGAATCAATCAAACAAACAAAAGTCAATCAATCAATCAGTTTGATTTCATCTTTCTTCATAAAGGCTTAGAGAATATTTTGTCGACTTTTGAGTTCATTTTGCCGCTCCCTCAAACATGTGACGCCGTGGAGGTGAAGGATCAGCGTGCTCACACTTATTTTAATGCCTCACCTCCAATAAAACAACCAAGCAGCGCGCTCACCCGCATCTGCCTTCACTCCGTCGGCGCTTCGGGCTCCGTTCCCAGACTTGATGCGCATCCTGAAGGTGGACACGTAACGCCGCTGGCCCCCTGCGTCCGCGCTCATGATGTCGTCTTCCTCTTGTGGGCTGCTTGAATTTCGATTCTCATTTCCTCCCCTACAAGCTGACTTCCTGTCTTCTTGCAGCCGACGTGTGACAAAACAAGGCCAGCTCGCGGCGTCTCCTCGCGTCCTCCCTACTGGATCCGGCCTGACTCCGCCCTCCCACCCACACCCACCAGCAGCTACCACCAACCTGCCTGCTGCGAGGACCTTATCTGCACTCAAAAGCCCTTTCAGCATATAAACAAGAGGTGGAGACTTATCTAGAGCCGGCCAGCCAAAGGTCTCATTGTGCTCACTATTTGTTTCCCTGTTTGCTGTGACTCACTTATCGAAGGGCAGAGTGCGTCGGTGACCCGTCGAGGGGGTCATCGCCCACCTGTGGACCCTAAAAGCTGCGACTGGCTCGTAAATCCGACAGTGTGCGGACATCTGCCTCTTTAAGAGTGCGAGATGTGACGTCCTGCTTTGTAACGACGTCATCCACCTGCTGCAGAAGATTCCTCTCGTCCGCCTGTGGAGATCATCTGCACTTCAGGTGGCACCTCAACTGGCATTTGGCGACATCACACCCAGGAATCTGACCCTAACCCCCATCTCCCTGCCTTCCTGCGCAAATTCCATGTCAGTGAGCTCACAGAAGACTGCGAGGAGCTCGAATTCCCAAAATCAAACATTGACCGAAAAGCTGAAAAACACAAAGGCTGCCATTATAAGGGTCTTTTTTTGGGGGGGGGGGGGGGGGTACTTGTACTTTTTCGGTACTTGTCTTTCAAGCAAAAAGCAGCAACAACAAGAAGAAGGAAAAAAAAAAAGCAGCAACAACAAGAAGAAGGAATAATAGTACTTATGAGCAAAACACAATATTTTACGGTAAAAATGATAAAGTGCACGATATAAAAGATACAAACAACAACTTTTTTCAATCTTTTTAAAAAAAAATTTTTGTCGTTGTATGAAAAGACCACATAATCATCATCATCATATAATTGGAACTGGAACAAAACTTCTACAGTATGCTCCCTCTTCTTTACTTCATTGTGACGTAATTTTATGGTGAGTTAATTTCTCTTGAACGGCGGAGTGACAGGAAAAGTATTTGACAACCACAGACTCGCCTAGAACACATCATTTCGCCTTGTGTTGCATTTGAGGTCATCGTCAGCCCTTATTTGGGAGGATGGCAAATACATCGACAGCAAATGCTGCTGACTGTGATGGGCATGCGGCGGAATTCGCTGTGACTCATAGTCGATGATAAAACACGTGCTCACCAAAAGGTGGCCGAGCTCACACAACGAGATTTACATTTGAATTGTATCAGGTCAAATGATGGATTACCACCTTTTGTCAAAGAAATTGGGTTTTTTTTCGAAAAAAAAAAAAAAAAAAAAAAAAAACTCGCGTAATATTCTGACTTAAATCTAGAAAAATACTTTTGTTGGGGGAAAAAAGAGCATCTTTTCTTAAAAATACAACTATTCTTTTCATATTATATATTTTTATTCTTGCAATATTAGGTTTTTTAATCTAAATTTTGTCATTTTATTGGAAAATATGACTTTATTCTCATAAAAAAAATAAAATGTAATAAAATAGTTTTATTGCCAAAAAAAATGTTTTTCTTGAAAAAAATATTATTTTAACCTGCTGATATTATGACATTTTAATCTAAAAAAGTGTTATACTCGTCTCATAAAATGATGTTTTTTTCTTTAAAAAAAAGTACTACTTTATTCTTGTAACATTAAAGCATTCTTACTGAGAATATGACTTTACTACAATGTCTCTCTCTTTAATATTAATAGTGGTTAGTAAGTAAGCTACGTTTATTTATATAGCACTTTCCACAGAGAGTGATATGATGGCAGATAACGGTTTGAATATAATATTTGAACTTGTATTTTGTTTCTTGAGAAGAAAATCGCTTCAAAGTTTTAGTTGACCCTGGTGTGAAGAGGTTCCTCTGTCCTACGGTCAACGCTGAGCAGACACAATAGAGTCTGGGGCCTCTCCCACCGCCTCCAGCAAGTGGTCCCCCCCCCCCCCCCCCCCCGGTGGGCCTGATGGAATGCATGCGGGCTGTCCCGCTTTCTCTCTCGCCCCTGGAAAAACAATCGCTGTGATTTGCTTTGTCTCTGCAATCGTCCCAGCTCAGCTGCTCCATTGTCAACACGAAAAGGGGGCACAAATGCAGCCCGCGGACAGATACGGAAGATGAAGGAAAGAATTCTCAGATGCGGGGAATTTCTGTTAATATGACCCGGTTTCGAATTAGCCAATATTTATGGTGCGGTTGCAGCAAATGCAAGACTGTATGTAGTCATTGCCTGCAAGGAACAAGATGACTATCGCATTTCTTATCTGCATTTTTCTTTGAGGAAGTGGTTGCTGACAAAAGTCCAGAAACAATGCGGTTAGTTTTGTCATGAAGCAGTTCATCGTTTCATGCCGTGTAAAACGCTAACTCTCGCCTTTACGGATCACTTCATCGGGATGTAGTGAAAACGAAGAGAGCAGCCACGAACGAGCCCTCACTCCCCCCTCTTTCCTGGGGAATCCTCAAAATGATCCCATTTTGACGCCAAGCTCTGCCCACAATGGGCAACAAAGCTTGGTAATTTAGCCCAACCGTCTCGGAATGCGCCTTCCAATTGGCGCTTATTTGGATGAATTCCCAAGTTGGAGTTTCTTAAAGTACGAGCCCTTGGAAATTGCCAGAAAATTGCAGATTCAAACCAATATGGCTGACTTCCTGTCCGATTCTGTGCATGGGATCATTAGACTTTTCATTGTGCGCTGTTCTGATAGACTTCTCGACGTGAATTTGTGTCCATCGGCGGAACTGGTATTGGGGGCTATTTTTTTTTCTAACTTTCAAGTCGAGTGCTACTAAATGAGAAATGGCTGCTTCAAACCAACGTAGATAACTTCCTGTTCTCTTCTGGGCATGAGTCCATGTAACTTTGTCCTGTTATGAGAGACATATCCTCCCAATTTCGTATAGATCGGTCAAAGTTTTGTTCGAACTTTCTGATGGGCGGAAGGCCACTGCTGAGTGAGAAATGTCTCGCGGTACTTTCAACCAATTGCGGGCGTGGGTCCTCCTGACTTTCTGCATCTTATGACATATCCAACCGACATCGTGTCGATTGCTGGAACTGGTGTGAGGGGCTTGTTCCCCCCCCCCCCCCCCCCCCCCCCCCAACTTTTCAGGGGTTGCTACTGAATGAGTTTTGGGGGACTTGGATATCGGGACCCCTAAAGTCCATACATTTTCGCCAGAATAACCTGATATGTTGAGGCCCACAATAAGTGAAGACCGCACAATGCATGTCGTGCAATTGAGCTTCACTGCCCTCTATTGTTTATTTATGTGCACTACAACGCTTTTTTTTTTTTCAGGACGTGGCAACCTTCGCAGTACATAAATGATGTATGTTTAAAATGTTGGCCTTCCGTTAACGCAGAAGACGACTTCGTGTGTCCTCGTCGTGCCGGCACTCAACTTTCAGCAATGACATGACGAAGCTTGCGAGGGGCTGTGAAACTGCTGACCTCTGACCTCTGACCTCCTTAGGCTCGTCCCAGACGCGCACAAAACACATTTCAGCAAGGGAGGCCTCCGGCTGCAGTTAATGTTGTGGAAACAAGTTTTTTTTTGTGACTAATTTATGCAAAGAATGTTTAAGCAAACCCAGAAAGAGAAATACATATTTGACTGACTTCATACGATAGAGAAGTCTTTACAGGCTGGTGGAAATTAATTTATTGAGGTCAACTGAAATAATATGGCAACTTTTTTATCAAATAAATTATGACTTTTGTTATTGAAAAAGACTTTATTCCCATAATCCCGTTTTAAATCATGTAGTAATTGGACTTTTTTTCCTCATAAAAAAAATATATATATTTTTTTTAAACCTCTTATTATGACTGTGCACAACAAAATGACTCTTTCTATCACCAAAAATAATGACTTTTTTTTCTTGAAAAAGAAAATCACATTTTTTCTGGCAATCATACTTTTTTTTCCACGAAAAACAAATTTGACTGGAGTCTCAGTCGTAATATTACTTTAAATGTTTTATCATAAAAACTACTTTTTTTTCTCAAAGAAAATAGGACTTTTGTTCTCTGAATGATGACTATTAATATTCTTCTCAGAAAAGAAGGATTTTTCTCTGGAAAAAAAAGACTTTTCCCCTGACAAAATTACAATTATTTGTTCTCTCATCTAAAGAAGTAAGACATCTCTTTATATTGCTTTTTTTTTCTTTACAATGCGGCCCTAACTCGAGTTGATTGCTGCAGTAAGTGCATAACAACAGCAGACGGCGCTATTTCCAATCACAACTGTGAGCCTCGGGACATCTGAGTAAACACGAAAAGAGTACAACACAAACTTGAATCAGCACTTTCCAAACAGATTCTTATTTAGCAATCATTTCATCACCCTGCCAATGTGTTTTAAATTGCTATTCTCACTTTTGTGTTTTGAGGGAAAAGAAAGAACTATTCATTTTCAGTTTTGAGGCCTGCTACCACCTAAGTATTGGGACAGACTATTTCTTTTCATATTTAATTATCTGCCTTAATTAGTCCCCATGAAACTTAACAATTTTGCGCAATTGCATGCTTCCGACTTTGTAGGAACACAACACAATGGACATGAAAGGCACATGCTCGGATACGTTGGGTGTGGAAGAACAAGGCTGTCGAATTGGGTAAGATGTCGCAAGTTTGACCTCAAGTTGGACTTTGGCACACACTAAAGATGAATAATTCCGTGGAAAATGTTTAGGATATTTCCAAAATAATGTGTGTGCTTTGGTGTTGCTGTTTTGGTTAGCATCTGAGATAACTACAGGTACTGCCGATTTTTTTTGTTTTTTCTTGATGGGACCAGGGAGTTGTCGAATTGAGGGAGGACGTTAAATTGTGAGTGGATGATACACCCGCTGACGGAGTGACTCGTGAATCAGTGATCTGTATTAAATGCCACGTTGTGACGAGAAGGGCGCTGGCAGTGTAGTGGCAGGAAGGTCACCTGCCGTAAAAACTGCCAAACAAATCATGCGAGCGACTCACCGTTGGCGACCCCCGACGAGGGAAAAGCTAAAAGTCAAATTGTGCTGAAACAAAAGCAAAACAAAATAAATAAAATAAAGGCATCTGCTGTGTTGGGTGGGGCACTCTCGCCCCTGCCCCTTGATGCGGAGCGGCCGCCTACTTTGCTCACGACGTGCCTATGCTACAATAGCACAGCGCGAGAAAGCACGTTTTTGCGGGAGCCTCCACCTTTGCGACGCGGCCCCTCGGCTGGCGGGCCCACATGGAAGCCATTACATGAAATTACAGAGATCCTCCAGAGCTGGCGAGTCCCGCTCTAACCGCTCGCTCATTCAGCTTGGTCGAACACGAGCTCAGCGAGCACGGTGCAAGCGAACACGCAGAGTGAGGTCCAGGCACACACACACACACACACACACACTTTGCCCGAAGCCGTTCATTCCCCTCTTGGCTGTGTCGGGACAAGGCTGCAGTGTGCCTCCCTCCCCGCTGCCCTCTCCCTCTCGCTCCTGGACGGGGCCAGAGCTGTAAATTCCTCAGACAGGCCTGTTTGGAGGGCCTCCATTTAAACAGCGGGTTGGGGAGTATGGGGTTGAGGTGGAGGGGTGTGGGGGGGGGGGGGGCACGCTCGCCAGAGAGGAGCCTACTCAATAAGTCATCATCAAAGCCCTGCAGACGCTCTTGGGAGAGAAATTATAGCAGCACACCGGATTAGAGCATTTGTGTGTGTGTGTGTGTGTGTGTGTGTTGGGTTACCTGCTTGCACGTCCAGGTGTACCCAAGGCGCTCGCACGGACCAACAGGAATCCAGTTTACTGGCACCTGGGAAGCAGATATGGAAGTTAATGTTGCAAATGTTACCACCGTTGGACTTGAATTTGCAAGTATGTTGTGTTGTTTTCAAGGACAAAGAAGTGATACGAAGAGAATAAATATTCTCTATTTTTCGAGACAAAAGTGTTGTAATTTTGGGGGAAAGAAAGAACTTTTTTTTTTTTTTTCGAGATAACATGTATTCTCGGGGAAAAAAACCGCATGTCACATGTTAGGACTTTCTATAGCTGTAGATTACAATTTGTTTTTTGGGGGGGGGAATAAGACATAACTCTTGAAAAATATGACTTCATTCTCGTTAGATAAAAGCTTCTTAGTCTTTAAACAATTCTACGTTATTCTCGTAATGTGACATTTAATTTGTATTTTTTTTTAAATTCCCCCCCCCCCCAAAAAAAAACTACTATCATACATTTATTTATTCAGTAAAAAATATTACAACCCAACTTTTCTCAGAAAAAAATAAGATTTGACTTGAATTAAATTAAAATAAAATTGTAGACAATGTTTTGACTGCGTTGTCTTGATGTTCCAACTTTGTTCAGGAAAGAAATACACCTTTTAAACTACACTAAAATATGACTTTGTTCTCTTACATGATAACTTTTTCTAAAAACAATACAAGTTTTTATCTTTTAAAATTGCAACTTCATTCTCAGGAAAAAAATACAACTTTATTCTCTGAAATTAAACTATTAACTGGAAAAAAGAGATGACATTTTAGCTGAACATAATCATGATTGGATTCTTGTATAATTACAACATTTTCTACTTGGAAAAAAAAAAACTTGACTCTTGTAATATTTTGACTTTGCCTAAAAATATGTTGTTGCAACGTTCAACTTGTCTCTTTCGGGATCACCACAGCAAGTCACTCGCGCGATTTGTTTGGTTTGTTGTTATAGCGCGTACGCAACAACAAAAATCCTTCCCGAAATATCACCCTGCGATGCCATCTTGTTGTCATAAGCGCAAACATATTTTACCTCATAAAAACAAACACGCATGGCCGCAGAGAGCTTTAATTGTACAGCACAACAACTTGTTGCCTCCTTGTTGTGTTACCGTTTGCTACTGCAGCTTTCGAGACAGTGGCGAGCGTGTGATCGCGCTGTGATATCTGCTTGCACATTTACCATTCCAATGCCTGCACGCACACACACACACACACACACGCACACACACAAACACTCCTCCCAATCAAGCCCATTATTATCCCAGGCATGCTCCAGGCTCCCAAAATATCTGTCAGACAGCTGTCGGCACCTCTCGGCTTAGCAGCTCGAGGGGCTCTTGAAGTTGTCCTTCTTCTTGCTTGATAACATGCACAGCCTTCCCTTAAACAGTCTGGGCCAGATACTTTTCCTGCCATTGGAAGACTGTACCCCCTCCCCCCGAGCCTCCTGCTTTCCTTCTAATAGCCTCCCCTGAGCAGCCTACGAGCAATAAAATAGCAGACAAATGGTGTGCACGAGGCGTGAAAATGAGCCACCAGGAAAAAGCAAAGTGGGAAGCAAGGCCATGGTGAACCCACTCTCCAATTACTATTAAACCTAAGGCGTGACCCACATGTTGATCTAATTATCGAGACGATACGGCGGAAGACCTGTCGATCCTGATAGAATCACCGGCTTAAAATGCGGCAATTTCTTTCAGGCGTAGCAAAGCTGATACCAAACTCCATTAAGAATCGGAGGGATTTTAATTGAGCAATGTTTTTTTTTATTTTTTTAAATGTGGTTATTGGTGCCAGTGGAGCAAGACTGGGGCCGCACCATTATGAGAAGTGTGCCTCATATTTCAGTGACATTATTTAGCTTCATGGGAGGGACAAACTGAGAAAATGCTCAGGTTGTGAAATTAAAAGTCCTCATTTTGAAGGAGTTCTAGTTAATAATGACAAGAACATCTGAAAACGACAAACAGTACTTCCAATTATGTTAAGAACCAATAAACTAATAACGTGAAAAAATAGATTAAATAAAATACGTCATACCTACCAGAGATGCTGACGATTACTGATGTAATTTGGCTTATTCTGCCCAACCAATCAGAGGATGGAAAAATGCTAATGTTATTTTGGGCCAACAAGGTAGAAACTGAAATCTGGTTGGTTAAAGAAACAAAGTTACTGATTCTCAAGGTCCTGGGCAGATTACATTGAAGCGGTAGCACACTGAAGCTGAAATGTGATTGGACAAAAAAATAAATAAATCCAATGCAGTATAAACAATACTGGAAGCAATGTAGCCAAGAGAAATACTACGAAGTGAATGGATTAGAATATTGGGAACAAAGTATTTGAAATGAGGTTGTAAATGTCGAGCAAGGCTTGTGATGGAGAAGGCCTTGCTGACCCGCTCACTGCCAGCGAGCGTCTCTCCATTGTCTGGACGCTACAACACACTGGTATTTAGGTTGACCGCACATTTTGAACATTTCAGAAAGTGAGCTCTGTGCGGCCATATCGAAATCTTTCCTCGTGGTTAGCGTCTGGCGGCCAAGTCAAAAAAGTGATGCGCCAGCGTGCTGAGCTCAGTCCAATTCTCCACGGCAGCCATCGGAACGCGTTGAGAGGAGCCTCGTGTGGGTGGGGGCGGGGGGAGAGAAAGACAACATTTTGGACTTCCTTTGGAGATTTCAAGGGCGTGCGGGACAGATAGATGTGTTCTGGAAAATCTCCGCTGCTCCTCTCTGGTTCATCATAATGTATGACTGCAACTAATCCAGAGTGCAGAGGTTGAGTTCTTTTTGAGCCCGTGCCAGGATGTGATGAGAAACAGGCTCGCTTGCATGTCTGCAAGTCCCCCCCCTACCCTTTCCCTTTGTCTTCAAACCACCTTATACACAAGCCTGATATTAGTGGGATAACGCATTACATCTCTAAAGAGAGAAAAAAGTGCAGGCCCTCATAACACCATCTTTCTCTGAGAAGGCCTGCTTGCATTAAGCGCCACATCACAATAAAGGTCTCTGGGAGCATTCTTCCCAACTTGTCCATTCTTGCCCTCGAGCGAGCGAAACTTAGCGTGCAGGAGCCAGCATCTGAGCTAAGGGACACAGGAGACGACTGACACCCAAAAGGGAAGGGTGTCGACGGACAAGCGAAGGCCGCGTGAACGATCCCGTCCGCAGTTTGGCGATGCATCATCATCATCAGCAGCAGCAGCAGCATCATCATCATCATCGCCGTCGACCCTGCGGGACGCCGCCAGACAGCAACCTGGATGAGTCAACGGCAAAGCATCTGATTCCGTTTCCAGATGTTTCAAGGTCTCACGCAAATAACCTTTAGCCGAAATATCAACAACATCGGGAAGAATGCACGCCTATTTTCCCTCTTGGAGGGAGACAAAAGGATTTCAGTATGGTGGATTAGAAAGTGAACACAGGCCTGTTAGGATGCCAGGTTTGTCCAATGTGAAAAGGAAGGAAGGAGGGGCTACATTTAGCAAAAAAAAAATGTTTTTTTTTTGTACTTGAATTTTTTGAAGGTCTCCAAACACACTTGAAACAATACAAACACATTTAAACAGAATATATTGAGAGATAGAGCAAGAACAATGGATTTTTAAAAATGACATTCAAGTACATTATTAAAAACATTTTAAAAAAAACGTTTGCATCCAAGAGACTATTATTAATTTCCTTAGCTGGCAAAAAAAAAAAAAGTTTAAAAGAATATACAAATATAAAAAATACTGCAAAATAGCAGGACCGCAAAGCCTGAACCGCGATATGCTAGGAGTTGACCGTACTGCAAACCGTTTTTTCTTTCTTTTTCAAATGGACTGTATAAGTTACAGGCCACATTATGTTCATTTTGTTACCATGAGGGGAAAAAAGCTGGCATTTTAACAGGGGTGTGTTGCCGTCCGACGTCCACTGCAAACGCTGGTTTTCCATCGGGCTCTCCAAGCCCCTGCGCCTTTTTCACCCTGAAACAATCCCTCTCGGCGCCTTCTCGGAGCCATTCTCCCGCTCCCTCGCTCGCCTTTCAGCTTGGGTGCAAAGCCAAACAAGCCAGCCATTAAGTTGAGTTAAGCGCAGGAAGTGGAGGGAGTCAGGGTGGGTGGTTGGGGAGTGGTGGCGGTGGTGGTGTGGGGTGGGAGGGGGTGGGAGTCTTAGGGGGCCAGGCGGCAGTGTTTACAAGGAGCTAGTCAGGTTTCAGCAGCACTTTGAAGTGAGCGAGGCACTGGAGACTGTCTGTCACTGTAGGCCGAGCGAGGCCTAGCGCCGCTCCACTGACTCACTCACATTCCCCCCATTCATCTGAGCGGAGAGAGGAGCAAAAGAGGGCGGGTGGAACCGGGACAGCGCTAGAATAGAGAGCGAGAAAGAGAGGCACAGGTCGATTTATGTCCCCCCCCCACCCCCCCTCCCCTCTTGGAGTATCTGTTCCTACCTTTCATCGGCTCTAACTGTCTGTTGTTCCAGGCCATCTGCAGCCAAGCCCAGATATTAGATAAGAACACAAGAAAGACACTCTTGTCTGCCAGGTCATAGGAGAACGTATAGAAAGACTGAAGCCTCGCAGTAAACTAATATGATTACATGCGCGCACACAATGGTACATTTGGAGCCCCCTGGTCTCGCTGCCTGCGAGGCGAGAGGATCGGCTTCCCGGCTCTCCCTCCCCAGCAGCCAAATACACACACACACACACACACACACATAGCCTTCATGACATCAGCGCAGAGATGCTTCCACTGGAGCACAGCGTGGGGGATTCCAGCTTGGCAGCGGAGAAGTAACGCTGAAACCACCTTGTTTAGTTTTTTTCCCCCTTCTTTTTATATTCCCTCCAACAAACAGGCAGGCAGGAACGCTTTCACGCCTATCCGATGGCGCAGGCGTTTCTCGCCAGACGATCCCTGTGTTGTTTTAAGCGCGGCCTCTCGAACAAAAGGAGGTGTTTCCCCCCCCCCCCCTCTTTCTTTCTTTCTTTTTTTTTTTTTGCACTTGGTGGTGTTATGTGCGAGGTGAGATGCCATTTGGAGGGGGTCACGTTCTCACAGATTGCAAGATCATTCGCGACCACCATTTCAAATTCAGCAGCAATTCAACTGGAACTTTCTGTTTGGAATTGCCATCCGTCATTTTATTTCCCATGTGTGACATTTTCATGTTTCAATTTGATTTTCATTTACACTCACTTTAGAGTATTCAATGAACCGAAGATGCAAGTTTTTGGAATGTGGGAGGAAACCGGAATATCCACAGAAAAGCCACACTGGCACGGGAAGAACATGCCAAAGCCTGGATTCTAACCCCCGACCTAAAAACCTGTGAGGCTCGTCTGACTACGAATAGCGTGACAATGACAGCACATTTGCGTAGTTTTACTTTATTATACAGTACTTAACTTCTCTTCATCGTGGTAATGTTACTAATTGGACTTTGGAGTTTGCGTTGTATTTGGAGATCCAACCCTTTCTGCGAAAACAACATGGCCGCCTTTCGGACACGTTCTCCAAGGCTGTGTTGAATGACTAGAGAACATATGGACGATCATACACTACACGAACCATGCAGTTTGACTAGTAGGTGTTTAATCTTCTCATTTGCACTTGACACATATTTTGGTTCGACATGCTCTCAGGAGAATTTAGTAGGAAACTGTACAAAATCTTAACACGTATAAAACGTACGACAAGTACGCAACATACACGACTGACATGATGCAATGGACATGCTACATTAGCTGTTAGCGCATATTATTTTCCACTCACAGTGCATTACTTTTTGTAGAAAAATCCTACGAAATTTGCATAACAACTTTGGTTATTCTTGTTCCACAGCTGAAATATTGACATTTTATACAATGTATACATACATGTGACAAGAGCCCAAGCTCTATGACTGCCCTCAAAGATGTCAAGCATTCATACAGTTTGGTTAGCAATACAACAACAGCAGGCAATTATTATCCCACAAAATTCTCAAAATGTGATGACATCAATTTTTTAGTTTTGTTTTCTTATCCCGACGTGGTGCGGTACACACTGATGTTATTATTATGTATAACCGCGAGGCATAACGCTATTTTACTAGCCCGCAGAGACAAGTCGTGCCACGTTCAATGTCCGCCCGACATTACGCCGCTGAATGACGCTTCCTGTCCGCCCGCATTTGAAATACGAGATGGGATCTCCAATTGGGGATGTTGTTCTCTTTCGGAAAGAACAAGCACATCTCCCAGGATGTCAAGAGAAATGAAAATGGGAAAAGAGGAAGTCTGAATGCATGACATCGTAGTATTGGGCAATTCATATCAGCAATCATTCTGACCAATTTCTTTCTTTTTTTTTAAATGCAAAATAACATGATCATTTATGTTAGTTGTATAACCACACAAGAGTATATAGTAGCTTCCACATAAAGTGACTACATACAGTAATAATGTTAAGTGGCCTATTTGTACATTTTGCTGGCTGAACTTGAAATTCTTTTAACATATAAAAATCAAGCACGAAGCAGGCTCAAATTATTACAAATGTTATTCAGAAAGAAAAGGGGGCAGATCTATTTGGGTTTGTTGCTGTCCAAAAAGTGACAACTGACAGTTAAGACGTATACTTTTTTTTTTTTTTTTTTTTTTTTTTTTAAATACAAATATATAATTTCATGTTTTTACAAATACTATTTACACTTGGATTTAATTACATGTGAAGTCGTCTTTGTGCTGCTGGAACATGGAGCCGAGGAAGAGGAAGAGGAGCTGAGCATTTCGGCACATGGCGATGTCGGCCATGTTTGTTGTGCGTTCGTTGAGTCAGGCTGTCCCGTTCGGGCCTCATTAATCCAGCTCGCCGTTTGGTCAAAACCCAAACGCTTTTAAGATCGGCGGCTCGGAATGCCGAAGAACGCGCCCCCCCTCCCCATCCCCCTTCCTCACCACCACACACGGCCGCCACGAAAAGCACAAATCAGTCCATCCAAGAGCTCGCGGCGGGCCCTTCATCCTACACGGTGGTCTCTCCGTGTTTGCCGTTTGTCAGCCTGGTGTAGAACTTGTGCCAGGAATGCAGCGTTTTCCCAGACCAGATCCAGAAACCGGACGTGATGCCCACTATGAGCGTCATCAGGTACTTGATCATGTAGACGGTGAAGTCCGGCGTCACGCGGGGCCCCGTCTGCGCCGGGCACGGGATGGCCAGGCTCCTGCAGCTGTGGCCGACCCAGCTGCGCTCCCAGTGCGGGCGGAAGGCCTGCTCGTAGAAGAAGCAGGCGATCACGATGGTGGCGGGCACGGTGTAAAGCACGCTGAAGACGCCGATGCGCACCATGAGGCGCTCCAGCTTCTCCGTCTTGCTGCCGTCGTGCTTCATGATGGTGCGGATGCGGAAGAGCGACACGAAGCCGGCCAGCAGGAAGGAGGTCCCGATGAAGAGGTAGATGAAGAGCGGCGCCAGGACGAAACCTCGCAGGGGGTCCAGGTTGCTGAGGCTGACGAAGCACACGCCGCTCAGCACGTCGCCCTCGATCTGCCCGATGGCCAGGATGCTGATGGTTTTGACGGCCGGCACCGCCCAGGCCGCCAGGTGGAAGTACTGGGAGTGGGCCTCGATCGCCTCGTGGCCCCACTTCATCCCCGCGGCCAGGAACCAGGTGAGGGACAGAATGACCCACCAGATGGAGCTGGCCATGCTGAAGAAGTACAGCATCATGAAGAGGATGGTGCAGCCTTCCTTCTTGGTGCCCTGGACAAGGGTCTTGTAGCCATCCGGGTTGAAGCTCTCGTTGCACACCACTTTGTCGCCCAGGAAGAAGCCTGCGATGTAGGCGATGGAGACCATGGTGTAGCAGCCTGACAGGAAGATGATGGGCCTCTCGGGGTACCTGAAGCGCTGCATGTCCACCAAATAAGTGGTGACCGTGAATAAGGTGGACGCGCAGCACAGGACCGACCAGACCAGAATCCAGACGCGTGAGAAGTGGATCTCCTTCTCGGTGAAAAACATGTACCCGCCGCCCCGGGACGGCTCGCAGGGAGCGGCGCAGTCCTTCTCCTCCAGGAACATGTAGTTCAAGTAGGGAGGCACCACCAGCGCGGCCGGGCAACGGAAGGGCCCGTCGTGGCCGGAGACCACCGTGAGGTCCTGGGTGCCCGGGACGGGCAAGGGAGGGACGGTGGCCGCGGATGAGTCGTTCTGTCCCACGCAGATCTGACCGTCGCCCAGCACGGGGAAGTTCTCGCAGCGCAGGCGGTCGGGCCACTGGAAGCCAAACTTGTTCATGAGGGCCTCGCAGCCCTGCTTGGCCCTCTCGCAGATGGACCTGCAAGGCGGGATGGCCTTCTCCAGGACAGTGCAAACCGGCGCGTACATGGAGCACAGGAAAAATTTCAACTCGGGGGAGCACTGTACCTTCACCAGCGGGTAGAACTGGTGCACCTCCAGCCCCGCGTCCTCCTGGTTGTAGTGGCCCACTAAGTTGGGCATGATGGTTTGGTTGTAGGCGATGTCCGTGCACAGGGGTATGGAGATCGGTTGGCAAAATCCATGCTCTGGGATGACAATTCCGTTGTCTCCTTGATACTGACCTGATGTCACCATAAGCAGCAAGAGAATGACAAACCAAGTGCCGCACAAAATCATCTCGCCAAGTTTAAAGACAGCAACTTTAGTCAGACAATTCAATGAAAAGCCTCATGAAGCAGACTCAAATAATATCAAATGTTGTAGAGTCTGATCGCTCATACACGAGCGTCGTCCTCTTTGTGTTTGCTCTTCGCTCGGAGCGCTGCTGGCTAACTTTTTCTTTTCCCAAACTCCCATTCGCTCACCCGTGTCACTTTAACGAGAAGCAAAACGTCCGCTAGATGCCTTCAAAATAAAGGTGTCGCGGTCACGGTCGAGAAAAGAGGCATCGTTTGCAACGACGTCGCCAAAAATAAGCACAAAGCATGCTACTGCGATTCGTCAAATTGATTACGATGAGTGTACTCACTCGAGGAGATGGCAACGCTGACGTCTCAAGACTTTGGCGAAGTTTCTGTGTTTTATTTTGAAGAAATCCATAGGAACAGGTAGCTTTCTCGCCAAACTTTGACGCAACAGCTGGATTGCCTGGCCCAACCAGACCTACGAGTTTGCAAGCGGGTGGATCAGGAGGACGAGGTCCCCACCTAGTGTTCGTATCGTGTTCACGGGCCACATCATCAATCTTGACATTTTAATTCAATTATTACACCAAAAAAAACATCTGGAAGTTGCACAATAAACAAGAAAAAGAAATTTTAAAAATAAACACTCCATGAAATACTTTATTGTAAGGTTATCTAACACGTTTTATGACGAAAGTACTTTCTTTCAGCTCTTAAAATGACAACTGGCGTAGCTCCTCACTGGAAACAATGACATGATATGTTCGGTAAACCACCGCTTAAAATGCGGAAGTTACGATGCGATTCACTCAGCCCGTCCAGTTTTCATTTTACGTCGTCAATCATCTCGTTGTAAACACTTGGGAATTTTGTTGCGAGTACCTAATAATAATAATAAAAATAATAATACAAACTATTAAATTGCTAGTGAAAATGTATAGTACGCCCAATAAGATCGTAAATCATATTTCAAATGCGTGATGTTACTATGCTCTTCGAAAATCTGCTTTATGCTAATTGGACGTCAGGACTGACCAATCAGCACGAAGACATCTACCTGCTGGTGGAGAAGGGGTCAGGGGGGGCAAGATGGAGGAGCGGGCATATTTCCACGACCAACTTTTGGACGTCTCAATAATTTGATGTAACGTTAAGCGAACAGGTAGGTTCACTATAAAGTGGTTTCAAACTGTTGGATTGATGTTTTTCGCGGTCAGGCGTTCTTAATATGACCCGAAAATGGATGACCAAGGCCGTATTGGCACTTTTCAACTAGCCATAAATCAGCCAATATGGCGGCCCTAGCTTTCCCCTTGTGATATGGACAGTACAGATCCCCTGAAAATATTTTTCATTTATTTTGGAATTGCCCACACACTGCCCAATTACGGAAAGATATTTATAATTTAATAGTACTCTATATAGTACGAAATCGTTTTCTTTGCTTTGAGCATCTATTGTTTGGCTTCATCAACTATGCACCTTTGAGCAAAAAAAACAACAAACACACACACACACACACACAAAATATATTATCAATGTCATTATACTGTTGGCTAAATGGCATATTCATAAATGCCGATACACTAATCAAAAACCACTGTTTTGCATTTTTGAAAATGACGTCAGGCAGTATATTAGATCCATTAGACCAGGGTCTCAAACTCAATTTACCTTGGGGCCGCTGGAGGCAGAGTCTGGCTGAGGCTGGTCCGCAGCCACGGACACATGCAAGCGCGTGCAATTTAAATTAGAAATGTAAAAAAAAATCAAATCTCCTCAAACGTCTTTTTTATTTTCTAACACAAAATAAGATAAACAAGGACGCTGACCAGACAAGATCCACGCGAGGGCACGCCACAACCAGGCCGAACTAGCCGCACGCCGTAACCCCCATCCACTGCCATGCCATCCAAGCGCCTTTTCTTTTTTCCATTTAACATGAGAGTGGATGGGGGCCACGACGCGCGGGGCGCTCAGCCCGACTGAAGCCCACCCCCACACAGATCCGACCGGACTCAGACCGCAGACCACACCAACGAGTTCCCCACCCTTCTTTTATCTCGCCGTGCACACTTTGATTTATTCAGAGAGAGCCATAACCTATATACGTCCTATAATGTCACACTGGGCAGAAACTTAAAACACCTTTTTTTGGACGTTGTGAACACGGCGCACTGGGACTAATGTCCGCATTTACCTAGCCAGGCACAGAAGAAAAATCTCCATGGCAACGCTGCTGTAACTTTCACTCATTGAAAACTGTTTCTATGCTTGCATCAAGCCGGGTCATTGTCACGCCCCTTATAGCCATATACCCCACCGTGATTGGTAGGTTCATCAGCTCCGAACACAACACTGTAAAAGTGCTGTTCGTATAAAACTCTTGGGCCGCACTAACATTAAACTTTTATATTAAGGTGGGGACCACAAAATAGCCCGCGGGCCGCCAGTTTGAGACACCTGCATTTAGACACTCCATAAACATGAGAAAGCACATAAAATTTTGGATTTATGTGCTCTATATAATTTATTTCTGTAATGAGACTCAATGTTTTCCTGTATTCGTATTTCACACCGTGGCAATTGAACTTGTATGTTTTGTGTTACTAAATAAAACGTTGTTAGAAAAAAGACATGTACAGTGCAGTAATTAATATAGCACTGTCCGCCAAACTGTGATGTTGACAATGTGAACTTAGTTAATAACTAGAATCGTTGTGTTCTGATTGATTAGTAATCGAATAAGTTAAAGGAACCATTCCGAGTTTCATCAGAATGGCATCTGACGAGCTTTTCGCCCCCAAGTTGCACCGTCAGGTAAGTTTTCACAAGTAACGCGCACACTGTACACTCCAAGTTGTATTAAGATCACTGTCCACCATTATCTTTAGCCTCAAAACCCAATTGAATTGCCGAATAGTCTTTAAGAAAAAAAGTGTAGTTTTGGTTATTGAGAAACCTGTTGATAACATTTCGACAGTGTAAAATAGTGGTGAAAATGTTCTTAACATAGACTTTAAGGTCTCTACTACTTTTCAATCAAAGAAAACTAATGTGTCCTCTGAAAACAGAAAATGTTGAGATTGAAAGCATGTGGTTGGTTGTGAAATGAGTGTTCTTGTTTCAGGCTGTCAATGGCAGTGGTGGAAATACCTCCGTTTCCAAGCCAGGTTTTCATCCTCAGGAAAAGGGAGTGGCGGAGTTCAAGCTTTGGTCTCCCAATGGTCACAGTGATCCCTATGAACTCAGGAATTGTGCACTGAACAGCGTTAAGAGCAGGTATTGTGTTTTGCATGTTTAAAATAAAGTGTTAAGTCTTTTTATGACATCTTTCTTTCTCTTTAAGGAAAAATACTGTAAAAAATGAAATTGAGGAGGAGGTTGATCTACAGTTTTTAGTGTCTAATATTTTGGATGAAGGTAATGATACCCAGAGCGGCTTCTACAATTGGAGGTATGTAATGTATCTCAGAGTAGAATTGGGTCAGAAATACTCCACTGCGTATGTTAAGACTGTTGATATTTGTAGTACATTGCAGTATTTGGGTGACATTTTGAGTTGCAACACAATTTGTTATCTAAATTACAATGATGTTTCATTTTGGAACACAGATTTAAAATACTAATAATGTATTATGTGACGAAGTCATATTGTACCAGTTAGTGCTGGAATGCAATTTGCACTGGTTGACAATTTGTTCGTATAACAATAAAATGTATTTAATAATTTAATTAATCCATTTCATAGGATCTTTACTAATTGAAGAAAACGGCAGGTTAAAACAATAAACACCTTCTGTTGTTTAGTTATGTTGCAGTCTCCTCTTACCTGTCACCCAAGTGTAAAAAAAAAAAATAGCTAAGACTAAATCAGTAAAATACTGTAATTAGTAGTATTTGCGCTCCTTCTTCTCCAGTTGCTGTTAAATTTTGAGGGTCGTCCAAATATGCCAGCTAGTTGCCTACAGTTGTATTCGTTTTATAATAACACAAATACAATTCTGATTTCTTTTTAGAAACCCGCCTCTCGTCAACAGTCTTTGGTGTTCCAAGACTTTGAGAGAAGACTTCTTACAGTATTCTCAAGCAGAGGATACACTTCCTAACTGTGTTCCCAGTGAGGCTTTTATTGAATCTGAAGTGGAGTCCATAAATGAGCAGTTCCTTAAGAAGCTCACTGGCATTTCTGATAATCCGCACTGGCATATTGGTGTCCCTAATGGCGACAGCGATAGCTTCGACAGTCACTACAAGATCTTGCCACCAGGTCTTCCCATTCCCAAAATGGCGAGCCACTTTCCACCACAGACACCGCAGCGCAAGTACGACCTGTCGGCTGATTCGCACCCAGCAAATCACGACTTCCCTCAAATCAGCGATATCTTTCAGCTCCAAAACAAGATGAGCAGACCATTATTTGATATTTACGGGAGCCGGATGAGTGCGAATCCCATTGGTAATAATGAGCAGGACATGCCGGAACACATGAACCAACTAGTTAGTGGTTTGCAATCTCTGTTGAGTGATGAGTTTGATCAAGGATGTTATGGATGTTTTCCAAACATGGAAGGAAAGACAGAATACCCTGAAGACAGCATACTTGAGCATTGGAAATTCCCCAGCCAGGCAATGCCAATGTTATGTGAAAAACAGCTGGAGAGAGAATTCTGGGGTCAAAATGTCAAACCAGCATTTAAGCAGAATGGGTTTCAAGAAATATTGGGGCTGGAAAATGAAAATGCTCAATATTTCCCCAAAATAAAGCCTGTCTCAGCATCTTTAAGTCTCCCAAACCAATATAAAAAAAGTATCAATAGGAACCAGTACTCCAATCCTGGCTTCAAGCAGAGGCAGTCCAAGATGAAGCCACAGAGGCAGAAGGAAAAAAAGATGATGTCTGGCTGCATTGAAGAGAGGCCGAAAACCACCGCTCGTGTGGCGGAGATGCACAGGAGAGCACAGGTTGACCACCTGGGCGGCACGCAAAGATTTAATGGAGAAAACATCATGGGGAACATGCAGCCGTTTATACCTCCCGCCCATCTCGACACCAACCCTAGAAGCTTCACTCAACTGCCTGTCAAGCCTCAGAAAGACACAACGCCTTATGGAAGCGGTCCTGCTGGCATGACTCCGGCTGGTGCGGTGGCTGGGAATGGGGCCACGGCATTGTACAGTCATCTCAAAGGCTCAGAGGCTCGCAATGGAGGGGCTACTTGTAAAGACAGGGACTCTGCTCTGGCAGCTTCCCTGGAAACTAATCCAAGGGGACTTATGATCCAGTTTTACCTCCACCTGGATGAGTGCTCTGAGCAGTTAAGCTGCCTGCAAGGGGAGAGGAAGCAGGTAGGCTTGCAAAACTGAGGGGCACGTGAAAGGGCTGGTAAGGTATGGCTCTTTTGGGGTACTAACAGTGGAACCTCCAGTCTTCAAACACACAAGTTAACCAATGTATAAATCTACAGTAAATAAATTCTATGGCAAGCCCTTTTAATCTTTAACAGCTGGGCTAGATATGTGTTGCAGATATCTGTAATTCAGGGGAGGTTCCACTGTGTAAATGTCCAAACAGAATAGTTGGCCTCCATAAACTTTTGTCCCATTCTGATTGGCTTTCCATTTCAGATTGAGCTCATCCTCGCCAAATCATTTCCTGGCGAATGGACTCCGCCGGCGAAATATCCACCCGGACTTCCACTCAACCCCGCGAGAATCAACCGCCTCATCGTTAATCAGAGGCAGGAGCAGGCCAACGTGAGACACCGAGCAACATCTACTGGAGAAACATCTGATCGCAACACAGCCCAAATTTGCATGTTTTATCGGGTGTGTTGCAGGTAGAATGGATTCTGTACAAAATGGAGTGTGAATGCAATGTACCTCTCCACGCCAACGTGCGCTTGGTGCTGAACAGTCATCACCAGGCTCTATCCTGCGTCCAGGCGAGACGCGGGGAAGAGCTTGCCAACGCATCTGAGCAACAGGGGCACGGCACTCCACTCTCAGTGGACAAAGGTAACTTGAATGTACTCATACGCAGGGTTTCACATCTTCAGAGTGGACAAACATTCCATTTTCTATCGAGTTTGACCTCATTCAAACACACATGCAAACGCCGCAGATTCAAAACCTGAACCTTAAAAATGTGAGGCGGACGGGGTAACCATTCATAAACTGTGCTGCCCCATCCGGAAACCACAACAGGCCAAACACTAAAGAAGTCCTCTTTCTATTTTTGAAATCTTCTTGGTGATTAACCCTTTAAATTATATGAATATTAGTAAGGTTGTTCTGAGGTTATTCAAGTGTTATTTACCTTCTCATCAAGCTGAGCTGCATATGTAGTGGGGTACTACGTTACTGTATTGTAAGTGTAAAGTAGAACCTCAAAAGTTGAATGCTTTCTTCAGCGTTCAAACAGAATTCAAGCAAGACATCACACAACACCTCGGCAAATCACGTAACAGCTCACTTAAGGCATAGCAAAGGAATAACTCAGGTTTTAGTTTTTTCATTGGCATTTTTAACACTTATTCCAAAATATTGAGCGTTATCATAGAAGACAGCACATGAGAAATAAGGGTCCATCAAAAGAGCACAGTCGATTTAAACGCTGCTTGTGCAGTTCGGTTTTTCTTTGTACTTTTTGTGTTTCTTCGAAAAGGAGCAGCAGCCTCAACAAGAATCTAATTTAGGTGAATTTAGTGTAGTAATACTCTAGTGTTAAAACTGTCCATTTCAATAAGTTAAGGTAGACTGGTTTTATGTTTTAGTGGGTAACTTTGTTTTACACTTTTTTTGACAGTCTTATTTTTGACTTTTACTATTAACAATCGCTAACATATTTTACAATTGAGATATCATTAGAGATGTCAAAATGGTAAAATTGCAAACACAGTGAATTAGTTATACTCTTTTATTTCCTATAGAAAAACAGTTCACTGGGCAAACTGTGGCCTGTTTTAAAGTGCTGACTTCTTGTTTCATAGACTTCACGCTGTTGGTCATTGCCCTGAAGGATCTTGCCGTGACCACCAGGAAGCTCCGTGCAGGCCTTTGGTGTGCTCTCCAGATGACCGTGCCCACTCCCACCAGGAGGGCAGAGGACTGCCCGGGCACCAACAGGGAGCTCTGTGCAGCATTGTGGCACTCTCTCTCGATGACCGTGCCCACTCCCGTTAGCGGGCCCGAGGACCACCCCGACGCAGACAGGGAGGAAATACACACACACAGCTGCCCCTACACGTTTACGCTGTAATCAAGTGAACAACGTGCAGTCCAGTTAACAGGCATTCACAGAATTGATCAAATTATAAAATTGCCATGTAAATGCAGCACTTAAAATTTTAGTCCAGGCCATAAACAGCAGAATATGAGATGAGTAAATTGTTAAGACCCCGCAGCTCGAGTTGTGTAGTAAGTTCATGAACTGAACAAAAATATGAGCATCGTTAATCAAGTGTCCTAAATTGATTAGAATCTGTAACAAAGCTGTATTTAAATGCACTATTTATGAGAGTTCTTTAAAGTTATTTATTGGGTTAACTCCCCCAACAAATAGTCCTTACCACTATTTGAATCATATTTCTAATTACTACACCGTTTTTCCCCCCCAATTTTTTTAAACTCAAAACTGATTCACCATAGACTGAAAAGTAATTTTTATTACTATTATTGTCACACTACCATCAGTGAACCGTCACATAGCCAAGTTGAGACATGGTCAGGATTTTCTGGACACAGTTGAAGTATAGAAAGAAAAAGTTCAAATTTCTGGAAGAGTCCCATTTGTTCTGTTCGCAGTCTTCACTTAACACACACACTTCTTAACTGTCAGTTAGTGATTTACAACACTTTATATGTGCTTTATTAGTATTCAGATTGTTTCGGTCCTTGTTGTATTTTATTTACGATCACAGTGTTCATGATCATGTTCATAAAGTGTTTCTCCAACTTCTACATGTTTGTATAACTGAAACATTCTAAATTAAAAGCAACTGAAATCGCTCCAAAAGTTTATTACTTCAAAAAGACAATTTCAAACCAACAAAGTGTTTGTTCTTAGTCTCGGTCAATTCTTTTTAAGATAGCACATGACTGGACTTAAAGTTTTGATAACACAATGTCGAATGAGCTCAACAACAGTTGAATGACTTTGTTTCAGTGCTCGCACACGTTAACACAATGACCAAAATGCCCCCCACCCCAAAGAGTAGTGTGTCCAACCCTTTTCCTGTGTCATACAATGTCCTTTCTCCTGCCTTTATCTTTTGCGTTCTCCCTTTTGTGTGCGCTTCTTCTCCTTCTCCTTCCTCTCTTGTTTGGCCAGTTTGTCCTTCTCCCGCTGCATTTTGTCACTTTCCTTCTTCTTCTGGGCATCTTCGCGGGCCTGGTCCCGCTTTTGCTTTTGCCTGTTCAGGACTTCCTCCACGTTGGTGTTCTTGAACATGGCTGACGCCCGGTGGAGGTCAAGGACACAACAGTAGGCAGGCAAAGCACGCATTCGGAATTATTCTGTAGAGGTGCTCGGGGTCGCATTGTCGAACTCTCATGTCACCTTCTTCAAATAAGCAGCGTTATGCTAAAAGCTGGGTACACGCATACACATTTTTAACATGTGAGAGACCCCACGTATGACCCCAAAAAAAAAAATATATAATAATATGCACACACTAACTGCTGTTGATAGTGGGAGGTGTAACTGAGGTGATCAACAGCACACCACCATACATTATAAATCTGTTGTAGTATCCAGACTGACCTGTGAGAGGCAGCATGGTCCCACAGGGCATCCACACTGACAGAAAACTAAAATAGTAGTAGTATTTAGTAATAGTAGTAGAAGAAGCTAAGCCAACTTATTTTATCTGGTAAAGACATTGGACTTCATTCACTAACATGCGTATATATCTGTTATTCATCAATATGTTGCGACTTGAATTTGTGCGTGCTCTGCAAACAAATTTCGAATCTCCTCAGATCGTCATCAGCGTGGTTTCTCCAGATTGCAGCTCGCAGCCACGAGCTTGTCATTTAGAACGAATATTGATTCACTCACATACGCACGGCGGTGAGAAGAAAACTGGCCGGCATGCACACGTCATGAATCCAACCGTGATTTTGCATCCACACTCAATTTGTGCGCAGAGTAAGAACAATTAGCATTTATTAGTGAACGAGGCCCAATGGCGTTGAAACAAACAAAAACAATGTCAATATATTTGGTAAATCTGCTGCCTGAAAAAAATAATTTGGACACCTGAGTTCGTCAATATAGCGAGCAATAACATTATGTGCCAAAAAGCATATAAAAAATGCCCGTTTTAATAAGAGGTTGCCACGGAAAGGATACACTTGTCCTGTCCAGGCATGACGTTTCCATTTGCTGACTCCTCCTCTTCACATTCAGTGTTTTAGTCAAGGGAACAAAATCGTCTGTCTTTACAATTCAGTGTAAAACATAACAGTTTCCCCCGTTTTTCACCTACAGTGCAGTTTGGTACGTACTATCTTACCACTTTTTTGACAACCAACCAGGGCAAATAAAAAAAAATAAACAAACTGATAATGTTCATAATTCCCTCCACCTTGACTAAGGCCCCAGTTGCAGCTTAACTCTACCATTCCAAACCACACCATGGCGAGCTGAGCCGAAATGTACTGTCTGGTGGAAATATGGCAGATGAATCTTAATTTACATTTGTCACCAATATTCATGACCACAAATGTCAACAACAAAGAAGCCTAATAATGGAAAGTTTTAAGTTGCTAAATCAAGGATATTCCTCTTCATCCGTAACATTGGCGTACTGCGCTAGAAGGGCCTCCTTGCGTTTCTTGGACTCCTCCGACACTTCTTTCTGCTTGACCACAATCTGTGCCTGCCTTTCGATCATACCGGCGATGGCTTGGACCTCAACTGGCCGGGGAGACAAAAAGCAGTTATTCTCACTGAGGTTGGTGTTGAAACTTTCGTTTAAAACTCGAGCTAATCTGTCCTTGTGTTTATCTGGCACTGATTTAAGGCACAGTTGCAAGCTGTGCATTGCATATATAGATGGGATTCAATGATATGATGACTGTTTGCACTGCAGCTTTTTGAAAAGCTTTACGTCAGTGTGTTATTTAGGTATTCATGTACATAATATTTATAAACTACCGTCTCCAGCGTCCCGCTTGTTTGCCGGGCGGTTGCAGTACTCCGTCCAGTGCTTGATGATCTGCTGGCAGACATCTTCCAGCGTGTCTTCTTCATCCTGCACATTTACGGACCGTAGACAAAACAAATATCAACATAAGATTGTTAGTCAGGTGGTTTTATCGTCCGTTTGTGTCGCAGAAGATTAAAGTACGGGATCGGGTTTGTTTGGTCTTAGAAGAATTTCAAAATCCACTTCCGTGCGGTTTGTGGCCCTGACTGAGCAGTCGCGTTTCATAAATAGCAACAGGCTTCGGCCGAGTGAAGAAGCAGCTGTCATGTTGGCTACGTGCGACATGAGGGCGTTGCTAGCTCACCAAAAAGGCCGATAAAATTCCTTGAAGCGCCTCACTTTTCTCCTCGTCGCTCTCCTCTTCCTGCAGCACGCCCAAAATGTAGGCTCCGTACACCTCGCGGTCCACTTCCAACGCGTCTAGCCGCTCATTTAGCCAACTTTCAAACTCCCCGGCGTCTGCCATGGGGGCGGCCATGTTGGCTCTTCGGGGTCCTTCAACCCGTATGCGGCTGCCCTTCGTCACGCCTGTAAGTAAAACATGAAGCGACAAAGTACCACAGAGCGAAGCCTGTCGGATTTTTGCCTCAACAGCAATGATGCGACTGTACACATCAAGGTAACGTCATGTTTGAATTATCACGAATGCAAATAAGATCATTTGTCCTGAGAATATTTTATAAGAAGCTGGTGCATAACACAAGGGAACAGGCGCTGTTATTCGGATGAAAACATTTACAATGGCCCAGCAGTGACAGAAGCCATCAACAGAAATTATAATATAATTGATGAGACTTGATATTTGTTCCAAGGCTCCCTAAATCATTAGGTGGAATATATAGGATCACATTACATTTGTGCCACATACTTTTAGATAACTTCGAACCATTTTTAGAAGTCAAAAAGACTCAAAAATCAGTTCCTTTATCGTTCTGCTTATGCTAAATTAAACATAAGTCTAATGAAGCTGTTCAAATAAGAACCCATCAACAAACATTTTGACTTTCGTACTTCAGTTCCATACATTTATACTGATAGCCCACTTTCAAGCCTTTGTTTAAAACTAGCAAATAAGATTTTTTTTTTTAATATATAGAAAAAGTTCTTGATGCAGTACAGCAAGCATTGGCCTAATCCTTTTGATTTTTACATGACAAAAACTACAACCTCTGAATAGGAGCATTTGCTGTAAACTTTCTGTCTTTTTCGACTGAAAATAATTGTGATGTCTGTTGTGCTGCTTATTAATTCAATTTCATCATCCAAAACGCGAATCAGTGCTCAGAGCAAATCTTTCCTTCCTGGAATTGTGCCATGAGTCCCTAACAGTGGCTGATTGAAAATGGATGGTCTTGATTGTCGCACACAAACTACTTGTGCACTCACTTTCAAGCTTTGAGCACGGTCAGACTGCCAATGCTGCTTTCATTAAAATGTTGATTCTCTAAAATAAGCAGCTATTCGTTTTCCATACTGTGGGTTGCTGGCATTCAAACACTTCTTTTGGCACCAGAAAATCATCCGTCATGAGGCTCCGATTGCTAACTTGATAATTAGTGAATGGAGTAGTAAGGTTACTTTGAAAATTAAAGGAGAAATCATAATTTTTTTTTCACTATTCCAAACAGTTTCCAGGTATTTTAATGACATGTCTATGTCAAAATACAACAAGGACTTCATACACTATACTGTGTGTATGTGACACATGGACATATCGCCAAACACAAATAGCCCCCGCCAGGTGCATCAGACGTGGATGTTTCCGTATGATAGCGTTTCAGTAGTAAAGTGTAGTCCGGCAGCTGGACTCGGGGCCATCGCTTGAAAATGGTTCTGGATGTTTGGCCAATCTAACTGATCATGTCAGAAGTGGAGAAACAGCGTGTGTGCGGCGGTCAATATGTAATTTTACCCCACTGTGTTGGAACAACATCTTATTCACACACGCATTTTCTATTTGCATAGAAGGAAAGATAAAAAGTAGATTTTCCATCATATGTCACTGCCTTTAAGCCCAAATATGAGCTTTCCCCTGTGCAAGTACAGGTGAAACATGTGCATGGGACTGACGTACCGCTACTTGCCACTAGAGGGGGGAGTAGAGCTCACAAATACGTCTTCTTCTCAAAGTCAGGTTCTCCTTTTGGATTTCGTTGCCTGCCCGCGTGGATGTTCCTCATGTATTTGATTTGCAGCAAATTTGCTACATGCTCGTACATCACATCCGCCGTGTTTAAGTGTAATTGCGAATAGTGCTGCGGGGCAAGAAATTGGCCCGCCAGCTGTTTGTTGGGCCCCTGTTCATTTGACACTGGGACAACACCTCACAGCTGTTTGAATATATTAAATAATGATTCCGTTTGAATGACTTGATTCCGCTTCCAGAAAGTGATTTGTGCACAGGGGGTCTGGCTTGTCTGTGTGTGTGTCAGTGGGGGGGATGGGTTGTTATTAATTACACCCCTAGTTATACCCCCAGCCAGTCCCACTGCGCCCACATCATGGCTTCACACTCCACCGACGTTGCAGTAATGAATTGTGAAGCTTCTGTCGGAGGACGGGGATGCTGCCGAGTGGAAACGCGCCACCTTCGTGTCCTCGCATTCAAGTATTTGCTTCTGCTTGTGACTTCTACGGGCTAACATTCAAACTTTCATATTCCACCTCCTATTGATGCTTTTACAATGGCAAAACCTGACCACATACTATTTCACCTTTCGCTTTTCATTGTGAATTTTTTTGCAACCGTTTTTAATGGGTTTTTACAGTAGTCTATATGTACTGAAGAGGCAAGTCCGAATTTACTTTCAGTATTGTACCACATTGTGCTGAAACATTCTGGACAGAATGGAGGTCTGCTGGAAGACATGCTCCCATAGAACAGAGAGAATACATGCCTATGGATAATCTGGTATACTCGTGTTGTATGAGTTGCTGCGCCCATTGTATAAAATTAGCATTTGTTTATAATTACTGTAACAGCATAGCTAATTTCCATTACCCTGTCTATGCCGTTTCACCTAATATGTTAGCATTAGGCTTGCAGACTTTGGTTAGAATTATATGGTTTGGTTGAACATTTTTGTCAGGGTTCAGGTTGCAAGTTGGACCCAGATGCAGAGAGCACAGGGAGGTGAGTTTGTGAATAACGGTTTATTGCAGCTTGGAAGCGAGCAAAGGAACTCCGAGAACTAAATTGGCAGGGTTCCAACGAGGACCGGTGTGGCAGGGTAGGAGTCCGTGTTGTCGGTGGGCCGCAAGAGGTGAGCACTGGTTTGGAGGGAGCAAGGGCAGATGGCAGACTGGGGACAAAGAACAAGAATTAGGTAGAGGTAAGTCACGAGGTCTTCAGGAAGCAAACAGATAGGCAAGGTGGCTAGGCTACGAAGTCGACGTAGAGCGTTGACAGTCTGGCGACGAGTTGGAGTCCCACAGCGTCTTAAGAACAGTCAGGTGTAATTAGGATGACAAGGTGCAGCTGCTAGACTCCAACACGTCAACAATGCAAAGCACTCATGACACACGCACACACACACACACGGGCTGGACTCAGGGTGCTCAAACAGCAGCCCTGACAATTTTGGTGTTGAAATATACAGTATACAATGTTTAATTCTCTTGTATGTGTCAGTTTTACAGTAAACTTCACTGGGAGTGACAAACAGCTTGACGCAAGCATGCTGAGCCTCTTATTTGGAGAACGATGCAAGAAAGCCTTCTTTTCATTTCATCAAAGTGATGTTATGTGATAGTCTCCCATAGCTTTACAATGTGAGAGTGAGATCAGGCACGAAGGAATATTTTGAAAAGTGTGTTTGAATCAGTTGAAATGTGCAAGTGAAAGGGCTAAAATAATTGAAAGGATGTTTTTTAAAAAAATATTGTCTATATATTACAGCTATACAGCTTTTCACCTATATTGAAAGTATTCCCCCATGACAAACAGGGGTTTTCTCTACCTGATTCACAGCATGCCTCGTCTATCATATGTGCGACCTGTCCGAGACACGCTGATTCGTCATTGTGGTGTCGTCGTAACCATCGAGACAAAGCAAGAAATGAACAAAATAAACACACGTGCTTGTGACTATGGTACTCACGACAGTCTCCACTTTGCTGCAGTTGATCTTTGGCTTTCAGACATGCCTGACGCCACATGCGAGGATGCTTGACGAAGGTTGTGTTTTGTTAAGTCTTTCAGAAGACAAGACAAAGTCCCGTCAAAGCCGACGTTTTGTCCCCATTACATTTCAGTGCTAGAACAAGAACCCTGATTAGGGCAAAACAATGACACGAACAGGTGGCAAAAGTACTCACGCTCTGTTCTTAAGTAGAAGCGCAGATACTTATGAGGTGCCAATCATTTCTCGTGCACTCGGGAGCACACAACTGTAATAGCGGGCACGCCCCACGGCCTCACGCTGACCTGTTGCCGTGTTACCCTAGAAAAGCACCTTATAGATATTCATTAGAATATCTATGGCATTTTGCAACATGTATTAGCATTAAGCTAGTGAAAGGCAAAGGTGTTTGGTTGTTTTAAATACACGTGTCATTAGTTGAATTTTAGTTTGACAGCAAACTACAAGTGGGCGTGGCGTTCAACAGCTTGAAGCCTCTTTGTTGAAGAATTGTTTGAGCTGCCAAACTTGTGAAGTGAATTGAGTCGAGTTCACTAACACCATGCAACGGTTGTATCTCAATGTTTTTGCTTCCCCCCAAAAAATCTTTCAAATCTCCGAAGTCGCGTCAGTCATATCTCAAGGCACCACTGTTTCTTCTATGGGAAAGTTTTAGTAGCGTGCCGGAAGAAGCCTTTTCAAATAATCTTAAATATTTGTCATACTCCGGCCTCACCATATGCGTTGCTTGTTCTCAAAGTTACTACCTTTCAGTATTACCAGTGGTTAACTTCTTTTTACACTTGGGCGACAGTAAAGTATGTTGAAAAGTGAGACGCTTTTTATTGTCCCCTGAGTGCCGAGCTGCCGCTGCTGTGTGCCAAAGTAATGGTCGGTCCACAGGGTGGCAAAGGGGTGAGAGGGAAGCTTCCCTTCCACCAGGCCGCAATCGTCATATTTCAAGCTGAGCGACTCGGGGTCACCGCTTAATGCCACTGCTGCTCTTAGTAACGCGTAGCTTTAGGACGCCTGTCCTATTTATATTGAGGGGCTGTGGATTGATGCGAAATGACGAGGGCTGCGAGGCTGCAGAGCGGGTGGGCGTCCACATGCTCCACTCCACAGGCGAGCCTGCGCCTCTGTGGACGCAAATACACACAGACGCACACACTTGTCTCCCGTTCCGATGCCACCAGCCTTCGAAAAAGCCCTACAGTCTCAATGTGCAATGTCCTCTCTCTGTCAACATATCCTCTGCGCCAGCGCTAATGTGACAGAATATAACCAGAGCCCAGAACAAGCAGTCGGCGCAGTGCAACGGGCATGGCTTCCTCATCCTCGCCAGCAGTATTCGTCGATGTATTCCCGTGAATAAGCTGCTTACATGTGCGAAGCTGGAGCTTGTCCACACACAACCGAGTTCATCATCTTTAGAACAGCTCACCTTTACCGTGAGCGTCAATTAAATACACCGCAGCAATGTACCCTCAACTTGATGTTTTCGTCAACAGATTTTTTTTATTGCGTTCATCTGATGGAATGTTCAGTTCATTTTAATTGTGGTTAGTAATGTCAGCAATGATGTAGCGTGATGATTATATAAACTTTTATTACTCCGCTGTAGACATGCACGCTTGTCTCGGACTTTGGATGTTTGTCACCCAAGCCAATTATAGATGATAAATGTTTTGTCTCTGCAGCTTCAATGATTATTGAATGTATTTAATGACATCATTTTAAACATTGTGGAGTTTGATCAGTTTAGTTGGAATTTGACTATTTTATTCATGGACTGATAGCATACAACAATAAAACTCAAACAGAAATGTTTTTTTTTTTTCTTTACACCTGTGACAAGACCTTGTGCTCGCCTTTGTATTCATTTACTCATTTTAAGAGAAAATATGCAAATGTGCTGCTCTCAGGGACATTTTACAGAGACCATTTTTAACTGAAACTAGATCCAAACTATAAATATGACCGGAATGCAAAACACAGAGAGTTGTTGTTCCAGTGTATTTCTTGCAAAAAAGAAAGTGTTCTACTTACTTCTTAACGTGGAGCCCCCTCACGATAACAAATGTTCAGTTATTACTTGGAGAAGGGCATTCGGAAATAACCTTGGGTAATGAGCCACATGCTTCTTTTACCATGTCTGCAGACCAACTATCTTCTGATCACATGCAGCAACCTGTTCTGTCACCATCGCATACCCTCAATTTGCAGCTGGCGTAAACGATTGCATTTTTAAAATAACAAGCGAACATCCCGCAAACATGCTATAATTTATCGGGAAAATGTGCCTGTTCTTTTACTGTTCAGTAACCCCCCTGGTGCCAAGGTATGAGAAAAATTCTATTCATTGATAATCTGTTCCCTCAGATTACGAATCTGCTCCCTCAATTTACTAATCTGTTCCCTCAAATGGATAAACTGTACACTCAGTTTACTAATCAGTTCTTTTAGTTTTGCAAATCTCTGGGGCTCTGTCTGAGGGTACAGTTTATCCATCTGAGGGAACAGATTAGTAAATTGAGGGAAAGCCAGGCTAGCACGAGTCCACGAAAATAGCGCTAAAGTAGATAGAGTTTAAATACTTTTAAAAGTGTGTTTAGCCTTCCAATTTGTTCCTTAACGGAAGGGTTCCAAAAAGCGCTAAGGTATGAATAATTATTTTGGTACCATTCGTATCTTTTGCCAATGGTTTGTTAGCAGCACTTTTAAACTCAGCACACCTTTTTAAAACCAATTTTCAAGTTCATGTGGTGTTAAGTCAAAATGTGCTCCCTGACAGTGGCGGTTCATCACTTTGTTAGCGCCTGGTACGTCTCTTTGCAGCAGGATTATTATTCCAAACTGGTGTCCATGGGAATCATCTGGTTATGTGTAATGAGGCCTCTTATTTTAGCGCTTATGCATCCATCAGGTTGAGTGCAGACCTCCCACTTGGTCCTCTTGGTGCCTCGGTGCTCAAGCGTTTGCTGCTGCTCTCCAAGCTTTTTCACTCCGGCAATTAAATCTCTGGCACACACAAAAAAAGTGATGAATATGGAACGCTGACTCAGAGAAGTCTACTGAGATGGTGAGAAGAGTTCTAAAGGGCTCTTCAAATTGTCAAGAAAATTATTAGACTTTTTATCCTCCATCTCTCGTGTCCCTCCATGGTTTCAAGAGCCTTCCTCCCAGGCTCCAAGATCTTCTGGCTCTGAGGAAAAACTCTTAGCCATGCCAGCTCTCGCCACCTCTGAATACGGTCGATGAGGGCGACGGGGCGCTGAGTTAGGGCTGAGAGGATGCGTCTGGACAGCACAGTGGAGGAGGGTAAACATTTAGCCTTGCCACGTGGGGAAGGGGCTCAGAGGTTCTCCCTTCGCCAGGCCGCGTCTATGTTCCGCTCCCTTCTCGCTCTGTATTCAGGGTCACGGATCTCATTTCTCAGATAATATTTCAAGCTAGCCACAGATGGCGAATTAAATTGAAGACCTTCCTTTGTTTGCGGCATAAAGGATAGGTTTTGGGAGCTTCCAGAGAGATGATACGAAAAAGAAATTGATAGTGTCGATTTAGGTCTACTTACGGTTCTCCAAAGGTCTTGGTAGACAAATGCATGAAAGCACTTTCATTCAACGATGAACTGTGTAATGAACCATAATCACTAAGTTTACATTCACTAAGTTTACATTCATAGATTAGATTTATGAGAGTCTATTTATTGGCACATTCCTATTACGTACAGTAAATTTATCAGAATAGGCTGCTACATGTTCTCAGATAATAATGTCTTTCGACTTGATTCAGCTGCATTTGGCTCATTATACAAGGTCATTTTCTTATAAAGTAAACAATTGTATCTTTGTGATCACGAGGCAAAGGGTTAGGACCGTGTCACAGTGCTTTGAATTTTATTCACTTCTATTACAAATTGCATGCCTGCTATCAGTTCTGGCAAGTATGTTAGTTGAAGACAGTGCACCATGGTCTTCCAAGTCGAAGCTTGCATTAGCCCGTTCTGGTTGGATTAATTCAATTTCTATCCCCATTATTCAGGTTTGTTAGCTCCACTATGAAAAATATGATTTGTGCATGTTTAGTTGGGATGACATGCTCAGATGCATCTTGTAAGTTCAGTTTTAGTCGAAATAAATTGCTGTTATTTGTTTCATGTCAGTTGTCCGTGACCGTTCTTAAGTTTGTTTGCACACAGGCTCCAGTGTTCAGTCAAAAGCTCCACCAAGCCGAAAAGATCCCCGTGGATTTAGGGTCCATGCCGCTGTTTTTGGAAATATCTGTAAGAACATGCAGACCACATATCAAGGTCACTAACTTCAGGGTGAATCTCGGTGTCATCGCTCCACCCGGACGGCAATGCGAATGTGGGGGTGATAGTTAGAAATAGAGTTGAGGTTGATGACGGATTGAGTCATGTCTGCTCTGCAGGTATCCCTCACTCATAGACAGCATGGCGCAGTCTCATGCCACCTGTGTCACCCTTCTTCTCCGCCGGTATGCCTTACATGATGAGTCGGTCCCCGCCCCCCTTTGGAGCTAGAACAGCTTCTACTCTTTTGGGAAGACTTTTCATAAGATTTGTTCAAGTCATCCAGAAAAACATTGTGAGAGCAGAGATCACTGATGTTGGACCTGAGAGAGGTCTTGGAACTGGTTATTTTGACTTTTTGTGTACTTGAATCAGGTAACCAAAACCTCAGAAACACTTCATATTTTTTTTCAATTTAGATTTTAATCGAGTAGTCAACTTTCAAGACCAAGACTTTGAATGGTTGAGCGCAAGTCAAGACCGAAGCAATGGGAGACCAAGTTAAGAAGACCAAGGCAGATGGAGACCAAGTCAAGATTAAGATTTTGTATAGTCAAGACCAAGTCAAGAATGAGGCAACGTGAGACCAAGTTGACACTGATTCGGTGTAGACAAGTCAAGACCAAGACTTTGAATAGTTGAGACCAAGTCAAGACCAAGATTTCGAGTAGCTCTTGACCAAGTCAACAGCCACGGAGGTGGAGTTAAAGTTAAAACAAGGCAATTGAAGATCAAGGCAGTTGAAGACCAAGTCAAGACCAAGGCAATGTGAGATCAACTAAAGACCAAGAAAGGGTTTAGGCTTGTGTGATAACTGTTGTAGAAATCTAACCATCTTTTTCTGCTTCTCTGGGTTCGGGTCACAGTTTGTAGAAATCCACATACCAAATGTTATTGATGAATAAAAAAACTGAAAATTAGTTAGCCCCTTTTTATTAGGATATTGAATGGAATAGTTTCAAAACTACAACATGATGACACTTTTGAGTTAGTTTATTCCGACATCCACCCAAAGGCAGTCTTAATAAAAGCCTTTATGCCACTCGGTCCTTGTTGTCATCAGAGTGTACAGCAGTAAATTACAGTTTATTAGTACCAATACCAGCAGTGCCACAAGGAAAACATCCTCCTGCTCTCCCTAATTGTCCCCCCTCAGGGAACAATGTGTTATGTGGACTGGTATCGACAGCCAAAGAGTCATTAGGACATAACACTCGAGCTGATGAGAGGAGATTTCAGGGGCCGTGTCCATCCTGATTTGTTAATCTGATGTGAGTAGAATGACACTGCGTCTGTCCGTAGTCTCTTGGTGGATAAAATACTGTCAGGCTTCTGCTTGTGGATTTGGTCCCCCCAGGGACTGTGGTTCAGTGGCGGTAGCCAGACAGGTCCGGGTTATGAATAGATGGGAGCGTGAGGTGGAAAGGGCATTGAAGTTTATGTGTCAAGGAAGAAGTAGCTGATAACCAAGCTTATCTGTCACTCTTTTCTGGCTTGGCATAGAGCGGGGAAAGGGCGCAGGTCAGCCCGGCCAGTCGGATCCATTTTGTCCCAACAATGAGCTCTTGTCTGATGGAGATACGCCGGCTGTCTGTCACTTTGCACCGCTGATATTGTGTCACCGTTGTCTGAGGGCCGGGTGAGGCCGGCCCGTGCACCTTCTTGTAAATGTCTGCGAGTGTGTTGTCAGATTGGGATCTCCAGTCAGGTAGCATTATCCCGGATGCCACCCACTCCATTCACGACTTCACCTTCTCCCTCCTCCTCACACTCTTGACATCCTCAGGGGGAAGCAGATAGACATCTCAAGCTGGGCTCTCGGCAGCAGCAGTGTTCAAATATCTTCTTTAAAAGAGCTACTGGTTTAGGGCATGTTCTCAAGGACCGGTATTTTAAGATATATATTTTTTGTTTGTTTGTTTAGTCCACTCCAAACTCTGTTTTAGGACATTAGAAATCAACTTTTTGGAAATGTCATCCATTCATCCATCATCAGCAGTTTTGATTGCCATTTGTGTTTGAAACTTGATTTTCACAAAACTTGTAAAGGGGTAGGCACAAGGGCTGAGGATAAAACCGTAAGCTTTTGTTAAATGACTGGATACAGATGCAGATATGAGTATTTTTGTCCTTTGTCCTGTCAATGGAACCAACCAACCGCAAGAATGAAAAATGACACAGATAACATCCGTTTGGGACATTTGACATCACCATCCATGAACCAGGGAATTGTGATCTAACTTACAAACAAAAGTTTGGGCAAACTTAAAATGGAAATCAAATATTTCTTACTAAAATTCTATGCTCCACTGGATACCATATTAGTTATTATATTATATTCAGGACTAGGTGATATGCCCTTTTCCCGAAATGACACCCTTCATGCTTCTCGTTAGCTCACGAGGCCTTACCTTTTGGAGTTCTAGTTATACTGCACATATTTTCACAAGATCTTGCTGATGCACATACTTTACAGCAGCCTTGGTCTTTTTGGCATCAGAGCTTCTGAGGAAATTGATCATTGTTAGCCAGAGAAACTGTAACTTCTGTCTTTGTGGACGTTGATAATGTTTACACCATTCAACTTAACACCTTCACAACTCCTCAAGGATTTTCTGAATTGCAGCTTACTTTAAGTTGTCATCAGATATGCATCCTTAGTAGCTAGTAATACATAATGCATTATATTCTGGAAGTTACTTTGCCCTCCCACCAGGATCTAACATCCGGTCGTATTTACACAACAAATCTGTCTCACTTTCCCTATTGTTTTCTGTGATCACAACTAACGTTTTTCTCTTCCCTTCGCTGCCAATTAACAAACTTTGATGTATATCTGTGGTAGCGGCTGAAGCTTGAAAATTCTGCTGCCTCTCGGCGACCGAAAGGCCACACAAGATAATCAGCACTTCTCACGCAAATGTGGGAAAAAAAAAAAAGTGTGAGAAGGATTTCTCTCTCATCCTGCCCATCAGGAACAGCGCCGGAGACACGGGAATTCGTTTTGGCAGCGACACTAATGTGGCGTCGCTTGTTGTTTCCGCAACTGATTTTCTTAATCCTTCACTTGTTTCACGCTTGGTAAACACGGGGGCTTAATTTTGTAATCTGGGATGTCCCGCTGACGCAAGAACCAACAACTCGTCCCACTCGCTCCCCGCTTCTCCTCGTCAGCCGCTGCCTTAATTAGTCAGAATTAAGACGAATGCGCGGGCCTCCCGCGATCAATTGGTATCGAGCGGACCTTCGCTCGCCCGGCCCGGGGAGCTTGCTCAGTCGGCACATCATTTATATCAATAGCTTTTGTTTCTCTTTGCTTCCAAGCTGCTCCATCGAAGGCTCGGCCCGTCGCTTCGTGAAGTGGCCAACGTGACACGCTACACTTCACATTTGTATTGATATAGCAGACACACGGGCGTGCGCACACACACACACACACACACACACACACACACACACGCGTGGTCGACATGATGACTATTGGAGAACATGCTTTTTTGTTTTGTTTTGGTCTTATCACACTAACAAGTTGACCTCTTTTAGATGTCGGTGCACTCACGTCTCGCTCTGTCTTGTCTTGTAGCGTGTTATTCTGGCTAGATCTACGTGATTTTATTGATGTGGCCCATTTAGCCCAATGGAATTGCGACCGAAAAATCTCAATCTCTTGTCGCTGATGTCGGCCTTTGGTTTCACTTTACTGGAACCACCACCAAGAAGCAGCTGGGCTGACAATGTAATAATGCAAAATAAATTGTGAGTTGAAGAAATAATAAATACATTGGACAACAACAGGATAGTATTGCTATTAATAATAATTAGAATTTGACTGTCATTTTACACAAAAAGCATGCCTTTAAAGTCACACAAATTGTTGACATTTTAGTATTTGTTTTTTTTTTGGCCTTAATTTGAATGTAATACCGGTGGTTAACCCATTTGTACACTTATATGGATGTAAAAGTTTTTAAAATATAACGTAAAACTTTGGCTGTACTGACAATTAAGATTTTATGATGGCAGATTGACCCTGAAACAGATAATAACAATGATAATAATAATAGTTCACCTCTAAATAAATCTTTAAAAAATGAAGAACCAAATTAAAATACTGTTCTAAAATCCAAGTAACAGCATGTATTTTTTTTGTCAAATTAATAATAATAATAACAATTCTACACTTACATCTAAATACAAATTTGTTATAAAACTACTACAATATTTAAAAAAATCATATAATGATTTACAAAAACAACAGCATGCATTACCATTATCATCAATGTCCTCATTGTGATTATGATTATTATTATGTATCATGCGATAAGATGGCGACGATTACAGGATGCCCAAAGTCAGCTGCGATTGGCTCCAGCTCACCTGCGACACAAATGAGGACAAATGCTATAGAAAATGGATGTATGCATTACTATTATTTATGCTATAGTTGTATTTACGTGTTTTAGTACTTTTTTGTCTGTTTCCATTCAGCACAGTCTTGCGTTTAATATTGTTATGGATGATGAGGATAGTGGCCCAGGACACGTCTTAATGAGTCTGATGAGTGATGAGTCTTATTTCGCTCCATACGGTCCCGCCAGAGAAAAACAATACCGGGACAATCACGGAGCCCCTTGTGATTGCGAAGGTCGAAATGGAATACAAACGAGATCGATTTGTCATTTCCGTGGAAAGTTGTGACACCCCTTATCGTTCATTTATGTAGTAGTAATTGCTACGATTTTGTTGTTGGTTTTAACATTTTTTTTTTTTTTTAGGGTGGGGGGACAGATTTATTGATTTGACTTTGAAATCCCTTCTGATATCTTTTCCTTACTTTTTTATGTTACCTGAGACATTTGACATCAGCACTTTGCCGAACCGCATCATCATTTTAAGGATAATTGTGGTGGTTTGGAACTTTGTAACACCTCTTACACTCAAATGCTGTATGTCTCAAATACATTTGATAGTTTTCCCAAATGTTACACACAGTAACCAACGTGCCGTATCGCCTTCTCACACACACACACGCACACACTCCTGGGAAATTCATTTATAAACGTAGTGGAGAACACTTCTATTAGTTGCTTTCACCAAGGTTAATGGTGTAGTAGCGAACTGCTTTCGCTGACAGAGATCCAGTTTGTCCTCTACGGGTCACTGAGCGCGCACTGTGATTTACAAGTACTCAAGGGTGTCGACTTTGACCCGGCGTGTACGCTAAAAGCTCTCAGGCCTTCCTCGTGCTGAGGCTGTGTCGCATGCAGGTGCTGCTAAGCTAGGATGCGCGTCCTCGCCGCTTTAGGGTAAGTTGGGCGACGGGCTCCTCCGTCGTTAAGCTCTAGCCGGTAGCATACGTAGTGCCGTCGCTGGTGTCGGATTCACTTTGAAGGAGAGTCTAGTGGATGAATTGTTGGCTGGAGCTGAAGCTCATGCGCATCAAGTTTATCAGTGCCAACATCCGGTTTGGTTTTGTGAGGCTGTAAACATGATTGCACAAGAATTGTACAAAAAGACCAAACACTGCTGCACAGTCGACTTTCGAAACAAAATCAAGAACCAAACCGAAAAGACGAGACGAAACAATATATAGTATAGCATACAGGGTGTTTCTAGACTGCATTGTGGCCCCGGGCAAGAAATACCATGAAGGCCTCCTAAATAACAAAACAGAAGATGATGGATAAGCAAAGATATCTTTTATTAAATAATTGACATTTACAAAGCCTGCTTTAAACATTCAAGCCTGCTCTTGGGGCCCCCACTAGGGAGCTTCCCGATTCGCGATCTGTCATTGGAATGTCTCGGACAGGGCTCGGCAACCTTAAATACTCAAAGAACCATTTGGACCGTCTCCCAAAGAATAAAAAACACTGGGCGCCACCAAACCTTTTTGACCACTAAAGTCAGGATAGCACTGCATTTTACTGACATTGAATGAAACTTTTGAATACATAAATAATTGGCTGCTACTTTGCGGATTTTCGTAACCAATAAACGAGGGATTACTTGACTCATTCTTTTCCAAAGTCACAGAGAGCAGCAGCAGAATAATGAAAGAGCCACATGTGGTTCTGGAGCTAATGTGCCACAACGGCACATTGCTTGTGAATAACTGGTAGGCCAGCAGGCGCCAACACCAACAAATATAACTTTCTTGCTTCCAGTACTTTTTCTTCAGTGCCACTTTCGTAAAGGACCTCCTGGACTTGACCTCTGACTTGAAACTCAGCCCGAGAGAGCCTCCACGTGCGCAGTGTCTGCGACCTCATCAGGTTCATAGGTTGACGTAGAATAAAGAAAAAGGCCGCCAACGGAAGGCGGGAGTCTGTCCGTAGCATCTTTAAGGATTAATGGTGCGCGGAGCGGCGCTATTAATCCTCTTGCCTGACTTGCCGATGCGCTGTAGAATATGAAGGTGACAAAGTGCAGTGTAAATATTAACCAGTGTATCCCCTCGCAATTTTGCCCATTCCCTGCTTATTACCGCCACGGTAATGAGTCACCAAGGAAAACCCCCTCGTTCATTCTCCTTCACAGGGATGTGCAGTGACCGCTTCTATCTTTTTTTTCTGCCTAATTTGCCATTGTGAATACAATCGAGTTAAGTGGCCCGGGTTTGTTTTGCTCCCCGGTTCCCTGCTGTGCTAGCATTAATACACCACTTGGGCTATAAAAAGAGGGAAGGGGGCGGGGGCGTGGGGGGGGTGGGGGGGGTGTCGGTGGGTCTGCAGTGGCACGTTTCAAAGCAGCGGCGGACCAAGTGATGCTGATGAAGAGGGATGTGGTGAAGGGAGACGAATGCCCGGGCCCTCAAGTGTTGTGACAGCCTCAGCGATGGAAGAGGCCCGCTGCCCCCGCCCCCTCTCCCGCCCCGCACCCGCGGTGAAGAGACAAACTGTAGCTCCCCTGAATCACAGCCAAGCTTGCTGGCTGTTTGAATTTCTGCAGATGGCGAAACTAATACAAAGTCGTAATCATCCTGAACGTTTGCTCCAAATGAAGTTCTTTGGATGGGTGGATTTTATTTTTATATATATATTTTTGGTATTATGTTGTGATGTAGCAATTAGCGCTTCAGTGTTTACTGACCCGAAACCGATCAAGCAGATCCAGGCAGTGACAACATGAACTGACTACGTTAAACAATGTTCTGCTGAGTTGTTCCACTGGTTTTGGTTTCCCCAAAGTCAGCTGGGAAAGGCTCCACCTCAACCGTAACCCTAATAAGGATAAGCGTTGCAGAAAGATGGAGGGATAGAAATAGAAAATATTGCTTTTTTTGTTTTGTTTTGCTTGAAGTTGAAAGAGAAGCAGTTAATCTGTAGTTGATTGGTACATATTTTCGCTGTCGTCTAAAGAATAGTCCTTGCCTCCAATTGGCCATCGCTTGTGCCAAGCAGTAAGCGGAACCAAAGAAGACGAGGCGTTGGGAACATGGCTGATTCTTGTTAGCCGGGATCCGGAATAATCAGCCGGCACAATCCTGCGGGGCCTCCGAGACGTGCCTGCGGAGCCTTGGGGGGCCTTGTGGGTGGATGCGAAGGAGGGTGGGGGCGGCGGTGCTGTCTGACGGTGGCGACTGTCTATTGAGAGATTTGTGGCGGACGCTCGGGGCAAAGAGTGGAGACGGTGTCGGGGCGATACCCTTGACAGTGATGTGATTGAGTAGACGGCTGCGACCCGCTTCGTTCTTTACCCGCCACCCAGCTGACCCCCAACCCCCACCCTTGACCCCACACTCCTTTTCTCCCCCCTCCGCCTTAAACCGCATCCCCCCGGGAGTGAGTGAAAACTGGCCATTATACCTAAGCACATCCAAGTAATTTATGCATGATTACCTCTCAATCGTAGGCAATTCATCATCTTCTTTCCTATCTTTCTTTTTTTAATCTGTCGGTGTCTTTTTTCGCCGGACTTTAATCTATGGGGCTATTAAGAATGCCTGTGCCGGCTCGGCCCAGGTGACAGCGTGACATTGGCGGCGTCATTGACGTCGCGCTGCTTCGTGATGTGGGAAGTGACGACGGGAAATGGACCGTTTGTTTGCGGCAGATGTGAGGAGATTTGCCTGTGCAACGTGTACACATTGCACCAATTCATGAGTGTTATCCCACACGGACACCACCGTTTTAAATAACACACTTTTAATAGGAAAGGCCACTGGCTATTTGTTTTATTGATGCCGTAGTGTTACCTCCATTTTGAGTATTGTGCATAGGGCTTGGCATAACAATATCTGAAACATTCAATTAACAATTGTTGCACCTTGAAGCGACCAATCCAAAATGGTTTGTCTAAAGTAGTCAACTATGAGAAGTTGAGCTACAATACATCCACAGATTTCCCGCCAAGGCGACCCCTCCAACGTCAATATTCTTCTTATTCGACAGAAGTTTAGAACTTTCACAGAAAATTTCTTATCATATGGAAAATGTTTAAAGTATAAACATTCTCATACAGTAGAAGCAAAGAGATTTAGTCAAATTACCTTTCCTAACTTGATGTAGAGAATAATGTTACCCCTGGATCTGGTGTGGCATTTTGCAAGAGCATATTGTAAAGTATTTAATCCTAATTAATGCTAGCACTCACGATATGGGTATCTTAAAAGACGACGTCCTGCTTGCCAAATAATGATCCCACATTTTGCTCAATATTGGTATCGCTCATTGGAAGGTAGCTTTTTATTGTCAGTCCTCTATAAATATGGAATTTACAGCGGGCCAAAATTACTTTTTCAAGAGGTCACTGTCACAAAAACAATTTAAATAAAACATAAAAACATCCATTCATCCATGCACTCTGCTGTATATTTTTGTGTGCACGCCACACAGAACATCATCATTCAAATGTCTTGAGAGGTTGAATTCTGGGGTTTCGTTAGCCGTGAGCTATAATCATCAAAATCAGAAACTCATGAAATATTTCACTCAGTGTGGGGTGAATCTACAGTATATACTACAGTATATGACTGTCACTTTATGTATTGAACTACTGAAATAAATCCAGTTGTCCATGATATTCCAAGTTATTGGGCTGCACCTGTATTATATATGGTACCTTTTATTGTAGGGTGGTACCGAAATAGGTGTAGCGAAGTCGAAGATGCGGACAAATGCTGCTGTGCCACAGTGGCGTAAACAGCAGCGAGCGCACCTCGACCGTTGCGGTTGACTGTGAGGCGTGGCTAATGGAAGCTGACCTCGGACCATGTTCCCTCTCTGTTCCATTCAGCAGCGATCAGGCCAGGGATGTATCTTGATTTAGACCCTGTCCACTCGTCCACCAGCCACTGTTGTCTATTGGGCGCTCGGGTGGTAAAAATGACAAAAGAAACAAGGTGAGGAGTAAGGATGACATGACAGAAATCACAAAGTCGACAGACGTTACGATATGCTCGACCGTAAATAGCGTGAAATCATAGATGTATGCGCTGCACAAACTCAAAAATCTTGCCAAGAATATTTGTCAAAATATTTGACAAAAATGGCAGTGGAGTAAAAAAAAAAAAAAAAAAGTTACTCCACTGGCATTTATTATATATATTTTTTTTTACAGATTTCAAGTAAAAATTTGCTTGAAACAGGCGAAAATTGTCTAAGAACAATTTACTCTTTTAGGTGATGAGTGTTATTTTAAGTGTAATCAGACTAGTTTTGAGACTTTTGACTTAAACCTTTTTTCGCTGTACTTTTAGTATGAAATTGTACTAAATTCTGGTGAGAACAAACTCAATTAAAACCTTTCACTAGATGAAAATACTTTTTGCTGTAATTTTAAAGTGGTCAGGGTTGGGGTATTATTTTCATAACCATCAAAAATGCAAAATGATGCACTTTCAAGCATCCGCAAGATGTTTCTTCTCTACTAATTTGACCATACTTTTAGTACGAACTCCTTTTAAATCAGTGAGAAGAAGCTCAACTGGTTTGCGTCTAAATTCAACTTTTTTTGTTGTGTTGTAAAGGTTTCACTGACTTGCTTTGCAACCTGAAAATATGGATGTGACTTTTTAACTTTTTTTTTTTTTTTTCCACTGGTGAGTACAAGCTCAATTGTTTTTCCTTGGTTCAAAATGAAATATCAGCAGAGGTTTCATTGACTTATGTACAACCTCAAAATATGTCACGTTTCTGAAAAGATTTTCATTACAATTAGGATGAAATCCTACTAAAGAATGGCAAGTACAAGGCAACGGTTTGAAATCAAACCTTTTTTTCCCCCCACAATAGATGTTTCAGTGACTTACATGCAGCCTCAAAATATGTCACTTTTCTACTAATTTCCCTCTACTTTTAGTATGAAATTCAACTAAATTCTGACGTGAACAATCTCAAATGAAGCTTCACACTTGTCAATAGATGATTCATTGACGTCCGTGATGACTTGATTTGGGAATAAAGCCAGCAATTAATGAGCCACTTGTCCTTTTTTTAGTCGCATTATGGCCACGCCAATCATCTCCTTTCGCGTCCTCTTTGGCTCATCTCTTATTTAGTTGTTTACCATCCGTTCTCCGCAAATGTTTTTCCAAGCTAAACGTTAGCCCCCATCGTCTCGGCCGCTGGAAGTCAAATCTCTAGTTAGGCACTTGCGTGCCGGCACAGATGGTCGGCGTTATGTTAAGAACACACAGATGTTTTTTTTTGTTTTTGTTTTTTTTCCCCGAACATAAAATGAGTCATATTTGAGTAGATGTGTGACATCCTCCGTGCTTTAACGTCACTGCGGCGGGGAGGGAAAAGTACTGCACAAAGTCAAATGGGACAGGTAACGCTTGTTCTTTACTCCAAAAGCTTTTTTCGTGTCTCGTCTCCGGCATTGAAATTGTTTTCTTCTGTCTGTCCTCCTAATGTGCAAACACTTTAAGGAAGCCGCCTCGTGGCTCTTTAAGGAGCAGCAGCAATGAAGCAATCCATCTCGAAGACACCCTGTTGATTTGGTTCCTTTTTAACGGTCCCCGTGCACGTGGCTATCATTCTGCTCATTTCCACTTAACTTTGTGAAGCGCTATGACACTGGCCACGGACGAACAACTCTTTGGTTACCATTAATGACATTTTCCGACATTTTTCAATGAATAATGCTTAAATCTTAATGATGTGTATTTCCCTCTCGGCGAACCAATTGGTTTTCAACCAAATTAGAGTTGGATACAGACCCTGGCTTGTATACGTACAGATGCCTTGAAACCCCTATGCAACACTAAACGTGGCTTGAAACCCTCATTTTAAATTCCAAGACAGTCTGGAAACCCTAATTTGAAACTCAAAGCCGGCCTTGAAACCCTTACTTTTGTTAAAACCATAACCCAAGCTTGAAACTAGAGAGGTACAACAATGAATCGATTAATCTATTTTGCCAATTGATTAATTGTGCAGAGGCCTTGTTGAACTTAAAATTGTCCAAATCCTCTGAATTTTAGCTTCTCAGCTGTCGTCCTTCATGAAGGCAGACTGATTCTCTTTGTGTTTAATCAAAATAAGACATTGGCAAACATCTGCTTTCACTTTGGAAAACAACGATCAACATTTTTGCCTTTTTTCTGACATGTTACGGACCAAACCAGTAGCTGAATTATAATCAATTTGAAATGATGTCCTCTTTTTCAATAAAGGAATGGAAATTTAAAAAACATTGTTTTTTTTTTTTATCTGATTCATCAATTAATTGAAAAAAATAATAATTGACAGATTAATTGATTATGAAAATAATTGTTAATTGCAGTCCTACTTGAAGGTTTCAAAACACAACTTGGAATCCCTAGCCCTGGCTCGAATGCATTGTTACTTCTTGTTGTTGTTGATCCAAATTAGGAATGTAATTATATTTCTTAAGTTCTTTCAAAGAAAACGTTTAGACCCAGGTGCATTCTAGCTTTTTAAATTTTAAAAATGAACAAAACAACAACACCAAAACCAATCTCCGGCTGGCCGTTTTGCTCGTTCGGCGTCCTTGATAGCGGAACGTTTGGACTGCTACCGAGTTGACGTTCGCACCTCAGCTGAATGCCGAAGCTGAGAGATCTCTCTGCTATTAAAATAAAAAAACAAACAGAGCTGATTAATTTATGCCCCTTTGTCATTGTTGTATTATAAAAACAACATGCCACGTTTATATCAGCGAGAGTGATTGTCTTATCGGTGATGTCATAGATGGCCTGCAGGCTTGACGTTGCAATCTTTACACGCTCGCTCCTCACATTTCCAAATGTCCAGCAGGGAGGCTTTTTTTTGCCTCCCTGCTGGACTTTGTTAGCAAAATCTGTCAGCTTTCTCCCAAAACTCCACATTGAAGTTCACACGATATAGTTATAATTATTAATAATAATAATTATTATACCTGTCTTGAAACCTATCCCTTATTTTAAACCCTAATCCAGGCTTGAAACCCGATTTTGTAAACCTAACCCAGGATTGAAACCTTACTTTGAAACCCTATCCCAGGCTTGAAAAACTAATTTGTAACTCTAACATTGGCTTTGCAACCATTTCCAACCTTCATTTTTACCTCCAGAAGGTTGAAGGGTCAACAACCACTTAATGGATGAATTGTTCTTTTTTTTTTCCCCCATTAGTTTTGGGAAGTTAGATCTTTCCAAATGTCCTGAAGTGCTGTTTTGTTACCATAATAACGCCACCTGCTTGGGTGAAGCTTAACTTCTCATAGCTGACATCAGGTTGGTCTTCTTTAAACAGCAAACTAGTTTTGAGTGAACATCATTGAGTAGTACACCGCATTTGTGCATCTATTAATTCAAGGCGTGATTGATCAACAATCAGTTCTGCACAATCGACCAGATTCTTAACGATCAATGAATTCACAAATAGATTATACCGTATGCTCTGACGTGTTTTTCGGTATCGTTAAGTCAGCGAAATAATGATCTGGGATATTAAGATGACTATTTTACACCTGTTAATATTTCCCTGCAGAGATATTTTTACAGCCTATTCTTTTTTTTTTTTGGAATACTTAATTCTCATTGACAAAATACCAAATATTTCAGAGACTCTTTGTCACAGCCGCTGTCAGATCACATGCAACGTTTCTTGTCCGGCAGCACTGGCCCGTCGCCCTGTCGCTTCTAAGCTGAGGAGATTTAGGCGGCAGCTGCGTCTCGGGCTCAAATAGACGGGCGACGGAACACTGGCGGGGGGGGGGGGGGGGGGGGGGAAGACATGATGTAATCACAGAGATCAAGACTTTCAAGTTGTCTGGCTGAGGAAAGAGGAGGCTGCATATACGGCCAGAAGTGATGCATGTGACACTTCCAAAGAGAACAATGACCACACTTCTAACAAAGCAAAATAGGAATCTGGCAGATTTCTCTTCATGTATTGGAATCTCACATAGGGTAACATAAAGTGTGATTCCAGACAGGTGGTTTTTACTCCAGAACCTCAGCGGGGGCCTCGAGTGACAGTGCCACTTCAAAAGCGTCTGTAAATGTGATGTGCGACTGCCAGCGCCACGTCCCCGCTGTAACTCGGCTTCAAACTTTTTAGCTATTGACTTATTCATTGCCGTCTCTTTACATATTTCATATGGCGCGCTTTCTTACGTGCATTTGGGCACCCAGTCACCTTCAAACCCGGTGGAACCGCTAAATTTGAATGCCCCCCGAGATGCTATGATTACGAATTAGAACGGAAGTTTGCGAAAACAAAGCTTATTCAAAGCTGTATGGTATATGGCATTATAGTTTTCATTCAGGAGGTCTTCGGTGTATGTTTTAGTTCCATTACTACTGTGGTCAAAATTGGCAAGTACAACCCCAATTCCAATGAAGTTGGGACTTTGTGTCAAACATAAATAAAAACAGAATACAATGATTTGCAAATCATGTTAGACCTATATGTAATTGAATACAAAAATAAAAATAAAAAAATAATAAAATTCAAAAAAAAATTCCAAGTTAATGATTATTTGCTAAAAACAATCAAGTTTATCAGTTTGAACATTAAATATCTTGTCTTTGTAGTGTATTCAATTAAATATAGGTTGAACCTGATTTGCAAATCATTGTATTGTGTTTGTATTTATGTTTAACACAACATCCCAACTTCATTGGAATTGGGGTTGTAAGTCGGAATGCGCCATAGTCTATCACTCACCTATGCTAAAGCAGTAGTTAAGTCATATTTGCAGTACAGTGAATGTCCGCTATTTGTGTGGACTCGGGACGGCGCCCTGCCGCAAAGAGCGAGAATCTGCGAGTAATTGACACCCCTGGTCCATTGCTTGACGGACCATCATAGGCATCGTTTCTGGCCCCTTGTATCACCTTTTTGTTTCATCAATCATTCGGTAGAGATTGTAGCCACTTGTGATTGTAACGATTGCACTTTGATTTGTCGCATTAATACATCAGCTTTTCGGTGCCAGCCAGTCTTAATCTCACAAGCATTGACAGACATTAATCATCGAAACAGCGCTCCCGAGGTAATTAACACCTCGATTATAGACAGTTAATTATCACGCTGGAGGACGTGCCGATTTTTCGCCGATTATATATCAGCGAATCTCTGTCTTGGTCATATTTTATGGCAAAATAAGCAACTTTTAAATCTTGGCTCCAGCAGATTAGTTTCCTCCTCCCCTGTATTTCTTCTTTGCAGTCAGTGCTGCGCCTTTTCATTCAAGAATCAAAAGATCTTGATGGCTTGACAGGACGGGCCCTAGAAGCTCGCAGTCTCCCCCCAGACCCTCCCTCCTACCCCCAACTGACGAACTGTTATTTGCCCCATTTTCAGGGCTTTTCTATGGCAACTTGGATCCGGTGAGCAGGAGTGAGGTCTCCACTGGAAGCGGAAACGCTGCTGCGGCTGTCGGCTAGCGAGCAGACGCAAGACAAAAGGGAACGTTAGAAGGAAAGTTGGCGTTTACGTTTAAGTGTAAAGGAAAAAAAATAAAACTATATATATATATATGTCACCCCTAGGAATTCCTCAGAAGATGTGACCCACATTTTGCTCTATTTTAAAGGGTCTAAGGGCTAAAAACATGGGGGTCGCTCTCCATTTTGGCATAGTTCTACATCTAATGCATCCATCTTTGGGGGGAAACTAGACAATGTTCCTGCAACTTGGCTCTTACTGTTTACATCCTGTTTAAATTTTTCGCGCATCCTGTTGAGGTGAGAAACTAGTCAAGACTACCACATCCCATTGAGACAGGAAACTCGTCAGTTGTCTGGCGTCTTTGCACTTGCTATTTGCTTATATATCTACTGTATGTCTGTTAGGCAGGAAACTAGTTGATGGTCCTGAAAATTAGCTCTTGCTGTTTACTTCCTGTTTCAATGCCTGGCGCATCCTGTTGAGGCAGTAAACTAGTCAAGTCCGCTGTATCCTGTTTAAGTATGGAACTAGTCCGTGGTCCTGCAACTTTGCTCCCACTGTTCCGTTTTCGATGTCTACAGACTCCTGTTTAGGCAGCAAACTAGTCAATGTTCCTGCAACTTGACTCTCACTGTTTATTCCCTGGTTCAATTTCTAGTGCATCCTGTTAAGGCAAGAAACTATTCAAGTGTGCCGGATCCCATTTGGGCAGGAAATTGGTCAATGGTGTTGCAACTTTGCTCTTCCTGTTTACTTGCTGTAACAACATCTACCACCATCCTGTTTAGGCAGATAACTAGCCAGTGGTCCTCCAATTTAGCTCTCACGTTTTACTTCCTGTTTCAATATCTACCTCATCCTGTTTAGGCAGGAAACTAGTCAGTAGTCCTGCAACTCAATGGTCATGCAACTTTGCCCTGACTATTTACATGGGTTAGGTTTAGACATCTACTGCATCCTGTTGAGGCGGAAAACTTGTCAATGATGCCTCATACTGTTAACTTCCTATTTTGACATCTAGCTCCCGTTGACATCTAGCTCCTGTTTAGGTGTGAAACTAGTCAATGGTTCCGCAACTTAGCTATTACTGTTTACTGTTTACTGTTTTCAATGTCCCATAAGGTTCTGCTATTTTTCCTCAGATGATGTGACCCAGATTCTGCTTTCTTGTTTAAGGTCTTGGCCTATAAACATGAAGGTGTGTCTCCATCCAGTCCTTGTGTTTCAAAGTAGAGAGAACCTGGAAAGCCCTGGTGTCATTCCTTGTCACGCAATTGCCCGCATGGCTTCCCAGGACTCAGCCCTCTTCCCTCTTTGTTTCCTCCTCGCCGACGTGGAGCGACAAGACAACTTTAAAGTCGGGTTACACTCGTTCTTTCCGTAGGATTACGCCGGAATCCCAATGGTTTTAAACAGTCACACTCTGCCACTCAAAGCCAGACATTTTTCTTTGCAGCGTTTATTAAAGGAGCTCCGCAGTGACAAGTGAAGCGTTTTGCAGCACTGGAATGAGGGGATACAGAGGAGATTCTCTCCACCAACAACCCACGCCCCCACCCCCACCTCCCTCACTTTATTTCCCCCCCAAAGTTCCAGGCTCGTTTCGTAGCTTTTTGTCACTCTGTTTAGAAATACATTCACAAATGTGGCTCAGGGATACAACATGCCACAAAAGATCACAAAGGAGCTTACGGTCGGTACAGAAGCAACCTGAGGGATGCAATTAGGGAGTAGTGTTTAAATGCATTTCCTTCCTCCATCAATGATTGGGAAAAATGCCTGACGATGTTAGAAACTATGTGGGTTTTCCCACCATAAATTCACACATCATCTGACGATAAGCGTTACAGAAAATGGATGGATGAATGGATGGATGGATATTTCAACCATTCTTTTCATTAGCTGACTTATTTAAACAAATGAAGCGAGTGCCTGAGGCTCCGAGCTCAAATCCTGCTAACACCGACTTTGAATACGTTAGTATTTAGTGCAGTAGACTTTAATTTGTTGAAAGGGTGAAATGACATGCAAACTTTCCAAGCCTGGGGAACCACACTCCATTCCCTTTCTACCATACATTTTCAAAATGGTCCTGCAACCCTGGTCTCACTGTTTACTTCCTCTTTCAACATCTTCCGCATCATGTTTAGGCAGGAAACTAGTCAGTAGTTCTGCAACCCAGTGGTCCTGTAACTTTGCTCTTTCTGTTTACTACCTGTTTCAATGTCTACCGCTTCCCGTTTAGGCAGAAAACTAGTCAATGGTCCCACAGCTTGGCTCTTGCTATTTGCTTCCTGTTTTGACATCTACCACATCACATTTAGGCAGGAAACTAACATACTCCTGTATGTCTACCACATCCTGTTTCAGCAGGAAACTAGTCATTAGTCATTGAAACATTACAACTTTATTTCAACTTTTATTTGGTTTCTCATGTTACTTTTTTTTAATCAATATATTTCAACTTTTAAAATGATAAATATTGCACCTTTATTCTATGATTGCGTATCTTTTCGATCGCAGTAGTTCAACTCTGTCCTTGTAAAAAAATTGGAATTATTTGGTTTCTTTTCAGTGTGGCCCTTGTAGTCCTTTGTTAAAACCAAACTAAAAACAAACAACAACAAAAATCCTCTCAAGCGTAAACGTGTTCCGCCTTTCGAATATTTACATTCCCCAGTGCGCTCCACCTTAAGAGCATCTCGCAAATGGCCTCGGCTGTCAGGTCTACTGTTTATCTATTTCTTCTCGCACTCCCAGCTCATTACTGAACGCTTGGTGCGAATATGGATCCATTCCACGACGATTCATCACTTCTGACACGTACACACTGTAATCTATTTTAAACAGCAGGCTATGATGCTGATGATGCATGGCAGAAGAGGGGATATTGTCTTGCACATTTATGAGCGTGTATATTGATCATCAATTTTCTCCCGCCTCCCTCACCGTTGCGCTGTTTTCCCAAGGCCTTATACGCATTGTGCTTTATGGCGTATTGACAACCCGAACGTGTTCGACTGGAAGGGCGCTAAATTGAAACATGATGACGGAGACCCTTCTAATAAAGGCCACTTAGTGCAGCACCAGTGGAGGCGAGTAAATAGCGGCAACACTTTGTGTCTATTGATCCGTCGCGGTAGAGAGGCAGCCCAGTTTGCTAGACTGGGTTAGGGGAAAAATGATAGCAGCCGTCTTGTTTAACCTTTAAGGCTGAAGCAACAGATCAAAACATTGAGTAAAAAGTACGTTAGCGACATGGAGTTTTCTTATAGACGACAGATGGCATCCGAGCGTTTGCTAGCATGGCAGTCGCATTGTGCATCACGTCTCAGTATTACTTTATGTAATTACATCATTATAGATTTTCCAGAGTTGAAGAGTAGAGATGGATGAGTTTTAATAAACTTTTCAAAGGTTTAGCTCTGGAATTGTGCGAATATTCTGTAGGACAGTGGGAATTCACTTTGTGGTAATTGATTGCTTTCAAATCTAATAATAAACATTTGTGACTTTTTAAGTAAAACTGCAAGCAAGGATGAATGGGCCCTCGCATCCCCTTTTTCAACTTTGAAGACATGCTCAACTCTCATTAAAAGACGCAGGAAAAAAAAAAAGCTTCCCCATTTTGTCGTGTGTCTAGCAGAGCCTGTTCCAATTGCGACTGATTTGGGCGATTTCCCAAGTAGGAGTTTGTCAAAGTGAAATTGCCACAAATTCCCATGCAAAGTTTTCAACTGTTGTTTCATAAGGCCCCAATTTTTGTTTTTTGTTTTTTGAAACATTGAAATTTATGCCGTTCAATGTCTCATTGCCCTCTGAAATAAAAGCACAGAGAAAATAAAGAATTCAAGTTACAAAAGAAATCAAAAAATGTCGAGTAAACTTTTGGCTCATTAAAGTAGCAAACCTCAGCCAGATATCACACTCGTGGCATTCTTTCCACAATGGAAATCAAATATTCTTCAGAAACTCTTCCCAACTCTGTTGTAGATGTTCCTATAAGTGTGTAGCACGAAGAACAATATTTTAAGCACATAATTTTTCAGTTTTGGGTAACCTTTTTTTTGTTGTTTTTTTAACCTCTGGTAGTTCACACTTTTCTTAGTTTTTACTATTTCAAGCAATTCATCGGACTTAAACTGCTTGACTTTGTATTGAACAAAACAAAAAAACCAACAACTTTTAACTTTTTTTCCCCCCAATTCATTTTTCATGCACATATGCAATGATGATGCTTTTTTTTGTGCCAGTTGAAATAGTTTCTTCTGAAAGTTGCCCAAAAAAGAACCCAAGCTGCCATTTCCTCCACTCTGGTGCCTCAGTGGCAGCAAGCCTGTGAATTCCTGACCATCCTTTGGAGATATCCACGGCCTTTCTTCTCACTCCCAGCCCCTGTTGCCGACAATTTCAATCTGCATGCTGGTTTGAAGGAGCTGCCAGGTGCTGCTGGCTCCAACCATATGTCCTCTGACACCGCCGAGGGGTGAGGGAAGAGGGCGGGGGGTCCGGGATCAAAATCTGGAGCAACCTCTAAGAACGACCCTCCGTGAAACTCAGCTCCAATGACACGTGACTCTAACCCGCCGGAAGCTCGTCCCTGACCTTTCTAGCCCCGAGCAAAGGTTCCGCGGCTTCCGCTTCACGCTCCCGTGGGCTCGGGGCCGACGACGTATCCGATTTCGGGGAACCGGTCGGCTCGGCACGGCGAGGTGAAAATCTGTCACTCGGTCACAGTCGAGCCCGAGTTTATTGTGTTCCCATATTCGTCTGTCAGGAAGTCTGTTTCTGATCCAGGGATGCGATTTTGTGTGGATTGTGCTCACGCTACCCCCAGGTGGGGGCTGTGAGCCTGCTGATAGTCAAGCTTGTGCACACGCAGAATGAAAGACTTGCATCAGAGTTTGAGAAGCAGTATAAAGCAGAGTACACACGTACCTATAACCGTGCCAAAGTTTGAGCTTTTTTCCCCCCTCCCTTCTGATCAGAGTCAGCAAATCCCCGATGAGCGGATGTCTCTAAACGATTATCCTGGCCAATTAGCCTGCAGTGTGCTGGAAAGGACTTTTTGAAGTCGTAAAGATACAGTGGTGCCTTGACTTATAAGTGCCCCAACTTTTTCAAGCTACAAGCTGTCACTTGGTTGATTTTACATGTTTTTTTCTTTTGCTTTGTTTTGCAAGCCAACATTTTTCTTATGAGCTTGCTTTATGTACACCGTCGCTCGAGTAAAGTGGGAAGAAAAATGGTGCAATTATAGCAGTTAATGCCCTCGCATGTGGGCAAGGAGAGCCACAGTCGCTGGTGCACTTTCGGCCGTCTTTCGAAAGAGAGAAAGTCAAACACACAAATATAAAATGAGAACCCTCACAAGGAACTGCTGTAAGCCACAACTCACACCCAGACGCTCACACGCAGACTAACTGGCAAAAACAATTCCAGCTCCTGACGTCACTCACTAGACCACCGTCCTTAAAGGCACACAGGTCTTAGCCCAATGTTTTGGTCTTTTAGCACATTCTTATGCGATTTCACCACATAAAAATTCACTTTAACTCAAAGTTCGGTGAGGATAGGATGTTTAAGTGTAGACTTGGGGGGGGGAAATACATCTCTATAGTTTCATCCCCTTCAACTATTTTAATTCAGTTTAGGAATTGTATTCAACAATTCAATATCTCCTGAACAACTTGTCTCTAATGACTGTAACGTACATAGTTTTGTAAACATTGAAGACAATTTCGAGTCTACAGTAAACCTTTTAAGGAACCTAAAATACAGGTTTTTGCACTGTGGGAGAAAAGCCGCAGTTCTCACATGAGACACTCTGCTTCCCACATTAAGAATATTTTGTGCCCTTTTCCAGACCAGAGCTGTGTCCTGAAGTCACCAGGACGGTGAGTTTAGCGGAGACACGCTTTTAAAATGAGAGAAAAGGAGCTCCTCATCAGCCGTCACCTCTGTGAGATGAAAAGGCCTCGCAAGCAGTTCGCCACCCCGCGAGACCGAGCTCAGCTGCCTTGAGACATGTTTGACAGAAGTGGCAGGTACTTGACCTTTTTCTCTGGCTTTTGCGGCGCCTCGGGCGGACCGCGGTCGCCACCGCCGCCTGTCCGAGTCTGTTTATTTGTATTTATTCAACGTGAAAACTGTCAGATAAAACAACTGTCAAAGATGTACCAATAAGACTATTGTCCTCAGATACCGCTGCTATAGTCTATTTGTCTGTAATGTGTTTAATATCAATAATTGTGGGGAACAAAAAAAGGCTTGAGTGCCAAATACAAACCAGACTTTCTGTTCTGTCCGTTTAGCAGCAAAAAAAAAAATGCTTTGCCTTAATAGCCGGCTTTTGCGTATCCATTGACCACAGTTAGACTACTCTAAATTAAGGATATTAGCTTTCGGGTAAAATTTCAGGATGAAGTAAAAAGGCACTATATAACCTTTACAGGTGAACTTAATTTAAATTACGTTTCACACCACTAAGTGGGATCTATAATGTCTATCAAATTGTACTGTAATGGCAGTAATGTGTCCAATATCAGTAAAAAATAGTTCTTGCTGCGGCATCAGGAAATAATTTGGTAAAAAAGCTAACGCACCAAATACAACACAGACACAGATTCCTGAAGTTTGTCCGCTTTCGCGGCAGAGAAAATGCTTTGCCTCGTTAGCTGGCATTCTAATATAGAGGCCACAGATATAAAGCCGATATCAACATGAATCTCAATTTATTTTTACAGTTTCATGTAAAGTCATCACTCTCAAAAAGATCAAATCAACATTTTTCGTCCATTTTCAGTTTCAGTTTCAGCGCTATAAAGTTGCACCGTATTGCAATGTGCGCAATTTCAATGTGGCGTGGCATCAGGAATGGCATCTGGAAATAATTGAGAAAAGAATCTAGAACCTTGAATCTAAAGCTGGCACAGTCCTATGCGTTTCTGTCACTTCATCAGCAAAAAAACCAAAAACTAAATAAAATAAAAATTTAAAAAAAGCTTTTTTTTAAAATTTTATTTAGTTAGCTGGCTGCTGTATGTTGATGGAGAGGCCACAGATACTGTATATGACTGTCATTAAGTTGCACATAAAGTTGCCAATCAATTCAACATTTTTTGCTCATTTTCAGTTAAACTGCTGCAATCCGTGCGGCTTAAAGTGAATCGCGCTTCCAACAGTAAAGAGGACCTACAATGTCCATAATAGTGTATTGTCATGTTCAATATCAGTAAACATGGTCGAGCTCTTTCCAAGGCAGAAAACAGAAACAGGATCCTCTGCAGCTCTGTGGCAAAAAGTACATTGCCTTGTTAGCTGAGTGTTGCATATTAATGCAGAGGCCACCGATATGGTCGAGTGAAGGGATCGCTCAGCCGCGAATAAGTAAAGGCGAAGGCGGGATGGCAAGTTTATTTCTCTCTCTCTCTCTCTCTCTCTTGCTGATGCATCACGAAGATGATGGCATTACAACAACATCCTCGGGGGCCAAATGAAGGCGGGCTTACAGTGGCCGACACGGCCGGGGTCGTCTACTGTACTCCGAGCTCGTGTTCCGCGTCAGCCGTCGGTTTGCGGGGAAGGCGGCAAAATTTTTGACAGCTTTGACGTGCATTTCCATTTTTTTCATGTCCCGTGTACTCCTCTCTGCTAACAATAGGCGAAATGTCAGCATACTTTCAGCCGGCTCTAAATTAAACATTCAACTTTCCTGGGTACACACTTATAGAGTTGTTCTTTGCCGTTCCGTTTCACCTTTTCCACTTCTTTTCAATTTTGCCTCCAAATGCAGCACATTTTTATTAATTTCTTTATTTTTATGCACAAATCCAAAACATCAGCATTCCGACTTTCTTGCCCGGTTAGATGTCACATGCCTGTATTTGCGTAATGGTCAAGAAAGTTGAGTTAATCCGGGGGGGGGGGGGGGTAAGAGGCATATTTTATTAATGGTGACTATTAATATTCCATCGCAGTGGGTGTGTTTCTTTTTGCAGAAGCATAATGAATAACTGAACACCTCCATCATAGCAGGCTCCTGGGCATGAATATTCAGGCCCCGGTGAGCTGAGAGCTCCTGCACATTGGAAACACATCCTACTCGAGCTCCAATTTTCTCCCGGGAGCGCCAGAGGGAACGGTCGCCTTTTTCGATCAAACGTTTGGCCCGCCATTGTAGTGGGAATAATCGATTCCTCTTGTGTGGCTTTGCGTGGGTATTTAACAGATTGATTAATCGCAAGCCCCTGGGCCAATACGGGATTGATTAGGAGTGGTCAACGTTGGGTCACGTCGTGCAATCAAAAGCTGGTGGGGTCAGAGGCCATCTTGTTTCTAATCACCACATTTTTGAAAGTTGGTTTTATACCTTATGTTGCTATTGTATACCGTTGCGTAACAACATCACAACACCACCACCTCAAATTCATGTTCAATTGGTAATTTAATCTGCAAAAAAAAAATCATTAATAATATTAGAATATGGCGCCGTCCACATCAAAGTCTGTGCTCACACCGACTCCCTGACCAGACAAAAAGTATTTTATTCCAAATAGAACACTGTCAACAAACCCATTCATTGTATATGTGCTAAGGGGCGGGACCACGGAATGCCATGTCGCATCTCGGCGCGACTCGGCAGGAGGGTTTTTGCTGCAACGGAGGCACACCCCCAAATAAAAAAAGATTCTATTTGAGAGAGTACGGTGTGAAAAGGCCTTAAGTTAAGTCAAGTCTGCACAATGTCGAGTCAAAGTCGAGTCTAGTTTTAGCTAAGCAAGTCTTAAGTCTTGCAATTGCCGACTTGAGTCAAGTCATGTGAGTCGTGTCCTCCACCTCTGTTTGGTTATAGCCACTTATTGTCCTCAGGCTGTCTGGAGCTTTTTCCGCAAATTTGTTTGTCTTCGCACGTGGCGTCGCCTCTAAACTCTGCAAGTGTCCTCTCTTTATTGGCAGACTGTTCAATAATGTCAAGTTGGTACTATTCAGCAGATCTGACAAAAGGTTGCTTTTAAGCCTTAAAATCTCCTACTAAGACCCAGTTTGAGACACTTGGCCTTATCGTCTGCTTTAAGGCTTAAAAGCAACCGGTAAGAGATATAACCGGTAAGAGATCTCTTACCGGTTTGAAGCATAACGTGTGGAGAAAAGATTCTTGCACGATAGTTAATAAAGAAGGAAGACCACAGAGCAGACCTAAAGAAGATGCCATCGATACAAAATATGGAGGCATGCAAAAATTACAATTCCAGCCAACCCTCCACTTGGGCAATAAATAAGACAGCTGTTTGTCTCTTTGGACTTGTGATGGCTACTGCCGCTGTGTTGTGACCATGTCTTTTCTTTAGCTTTATTAAAGGTTAGGTCTTCAAGTCTGAAATAGGGTTTCATATTAGTGTTTTATGTTTAGAGTTAAACATTGGGTTTCAAATGAGGGTTTCAAGATTGGGATAGGGTATAAATTAGGGTTTCAAATTAGAGTTTTAAATCTGGGTTAGGGTTTCAATCGTGGGTTAGGCTTTAAAGTTGGGGTTTCAAATTAGGGTTTCAAGCCCTGGTTAGGGTTTAAAGCCTAAATTGGGGTTTGAAAATGGGTTTTCGGGCCTTGGTTAGGGTTTAAAATTAGGCTTCCCAGAAAGGTTAGGCTTTCAGATTATGTTTTCAAGCCTGGATTGGGGTTTGAGGTTAGTTTTTCAAGAAAGGTTAGGGTTTCAAACCATGGTCATGGTTTTAAATGAGGAGATTTGAAGTGCAAGTGACTTTCCGCACACCCTGTACCATTGGTTGCCACAGAATTGGCCTGTATTCCCGTCTGACAATGTCCTGTTGGGTTACTCGGGTCACCTTCCAGAGGAGACGCAATGATTCTTTCGAGACGGAGCGCCATGAAGAAGACCATATTATGCGTAACACTGAACTTTGCAAGGACTCCATACTCAGTGGAGAGCCGGAGTCTTCTCAGCGACCCCCTCGCCTTCCTCCATGTCCTTGTGTTGTCTAGTCAACTGCTTTCTGCCGAGACGGTCCGCAGAGAAATATACGACTGGGCCGCAAATCACAGCCATCCATCAGCCCGACTCTCCCAAATGTGGCGGGCGCTGTTATGAAAGCGCCACCGTCGTATATCAAATTATTCTACAGACAAATCAAAACCTCACACAAACACTCTCACTTGGGGGCACTTGCCTCGACACGTTTTGGCCCAATTTTGTTTACAGTGTGCAATACGCACCGCACATGCTAATGCCTCAAAGGCACAATTAAGATTTGAACACAAACGATTTAGGTTATATGTCAATGCAAACGTTTAAGCTTTTATACCCGGTTGTTCGGTTGGTTAGCGAAAGTAATACTTTTATCATTGGTTGTTTGGTTAGTTGGTTAGTTAGGAGATTGGTTGGTTAGGCCAAATGATTTCATTCAGTAGTTACCGTGGCCCTCTCCGACCCATATGCATACGCTGACACTTAACGTATCCCTTCGAAATATGGATTCCTGCCGGTAAGACAGATGCCAGCGACTCTGCGTTGCGAAACAGCGTGGCGGCATGAAGCTTGAGGACAAGTGGCTCCCTTTCTGCTCCGACTGGACTCGAGTTAAAGCAATTGGGTTTGATAGACCGAGTCCAGAAACGCTATGAACCTTGACCACTCCCTTGTGTGCACCCTGCATTGTTGTGTCAGGCTGGAGACCATGCAGCAATTAAAATCACAACCATCTGTGGTGTATGTATTGGATTAGATTTCTGTAGATTGAATCAGCATCTGATGTTGATTATTGCCTCTCTCAGCATCCTGGTAGGCTACATGTGCCTCTTATACAGTAAAGATGGCTGTCCTATCTTGAGTTCTTGTCCAAATTAGTTGGGTTGTATTCATATAATCTTTAAATTGTATAATCTTTAGACAATATTCATGTAATTTTTAAATTGTGTACCAAATCTTAGCATATCGATTAATAAATCTGTACAAACACAAGTGAGTGCTGATGTGTTGGGTCATACAATTGTTTTTTTTGTCGCCCATGGCGCCCAGCGGCACAAGCAGTAACAGCGGCAATGCTACTAACCTTTGCTGCTTCCATTAGAGTCAGAAAAATAGGGATTACCACCCGGGGGGCAGGGCTAATGACTGCCATGGCTGCAGAAAGCCGATTTAGTGAGACTGCGGCAGGGAGGCGTGAAGCCAAAATCTCCTACTAAGACCCAGTTTGAGACACTTGGCCTTATCGTCCGCTTCCTTCTTGAGAGAAAGTTGTAAAAAATCAAAAGGCGTATGCAATGCATGCATTCTCTCACTGTATATTATATCACCATTTACACAAAAGGATTGTGAGGTTCTGAAGTATCCGTAACCCTTTGACTATTGTGCTTGAATGCTGCGTCTTCTCCCTAATGCTGCGACGTCTTCAATGTGATGCTTTAAAAAGTTAATATTCCCTCACGATCTGCCACTTGCTACAACTGCCGCCGAGTCACTCAACATAGACTGGCTAACGGATTAGCCAGGTAACAGCCAGTCAAGACTGCACACTCACTAATTTCCTCTGACCTCCCTCAACAGGCCAGGCCCCGCCTTTTAAAGGCACACATTCAGTCACCGATAGTCACAGATACTACAGTACTGTAGAACGCGAGGAGGGTGACCCCCAAGTTGACAAAAATAATATCTACGCCTCACATGCATTTATTTTGGAATTATAAGCATGACGCTTTACAAAATATATATCAAAAATGGGGGATATACGTGCGCACACATCCGAAGACAATAGTGGAAACTGGTGTTTACACATACAAAGACTGATTTAAATTGGGGTTACACATTCAGCGACTATTGTGGAAAGTGGTGGGTACACATGCAAAGTCAAGTGGGAACGGGGGCTTACAAAAGTCGGGGGCTTACAAAAGTCTCTTTTGTGGCATGTTTAAGGAATTAATACCCACGGGGGTGAATGCAGTGTGAGCGGTTCCTGCAGTCTTTTTTTAGATTCCAGTCTGCGCTATCGAGAGGCTTCAGCTCCGTGACATTTAAGAATATCTGATCTAAGGGCGTTCTTATCGTTTACTGCCGCTTCTCTTACTCTCTCTATTTTCTTTTGTTCCCCCCGCCACCCCGACTCTTCCGCCGTCAGTGTCGCGTTCCGCGGCTCCCCTTCCTGTCTAAATAGCACGTGCGCATGCAAGAGCACCGCATGCGGCGGCGCCTTATTGATCGGTGTCGCGGCCAGCAGAGAGGACTCGTGTAAAAGTTTGTATAATTGATCTCGCACATCTCGCCTTATCCCTGTCTTTTCTGGTTTTTTTGGGGCACATTTTCCTTCATACATGCGTATTCAGTATGTGGTAAAGGCAAATTGGAGATGATTGTGTTCCAAGTCTTTCATTTTAATTGTGGTGGTACACCCAAAAAAATAAATTAATTAATTTAAAAAAAAAAAAAACAGGCTTTGCTGCTTTTTACCCATAGGACATGTCTCAATGGGACGTATGGATGTTGCACAATGTGCAGATGAGCGCACTCCGGAATGAACTCTCCACGGGATTTCCAGCACGCATCGTTGTGCACCGCTATACGGCATCGGAATGCCCAGGATGCTGACTATTTCTTTGCCTCGCTGCAGTTTGGAACTCTCTGGCTTGATCAGGTGGTGTGTGTGTGACACGGCCTCGAAATTCGAGACACTGCCTGCTGCTTAGAAGGCGTCACTGTTGGCTTTCAAGCACTGACATTTCAATGCTATGTTCACTTTTCAGCAATCTTGTTAAGAAATAAGAGCAAACGGAGTTATGCTTGGATGTAGGCCATAGCTGTGATTGCAAAGTAGTTGTTGACCTACCTACCTACCCTACCCCAAGCAATTACCTACTTACGCTAAACTATCCTAGCATACCTACTTACCCATCTAGAGTATTTTGTACAATATCAGAATTAGTAAGCGTGTACTATGTGACTTTGTTTTTAAGTTTGAAAACTGTATATCACACGGCGGCGTTGCCTCTGCAGCCGCGTGACGCCTGACTGCATTTTCTCCAAAATCCTTGTATATTTGTGAAGGAGGCAAGTCTGGCGAAGGATTAGGGAGAGAACAGCAAACTGCCAAAATCTGCACAGGCTGTCAAGAGTTTGGAAAAGAAAGAGACAGGAGAGGGGAGGAAAAAATGTCAAGGAGGAGACTGCAAATGAGGCTTGTTTCAATAAGGGGATCGATGGGGATGCAGGAAAAGATGTTCTGCGCATCCATGGTAAGTGTCCATTGGCAAACACAAGACAGGAGGTTATTGAAGGGGATGTGTGTGTGTGTCTACTGGGGGCGAGCGGCGGGTATAGAGATTGTGTCACAGGAAATAGATGAGTTATTTTTTTCCCCCACAAGTTTTCCTTCCCTCTGGTTGTTAGAGCTTCAGCGCAATGCTCCCAGGTAGCAGCTATGAGAAACATGATGTATATTTCATTTCAAAATCAGCCCACTGGTATATTTATTCCAGTTCCTCCTGATGCCTTGATGATGATCACTCATGGCTACCGTACTGGTCGGGGGATCTCTACAGGCTTGATAATTATTTTTAGGCGCTTGCCCTTTGTGTTTGTTCACTACCCTGGCCTGGAACGTCTTTGAGAAGACGTGATCGTTGGGGACAGCCCTTCAGCAGTTGTCCATGTCACCGGGCCTCGTGGGGAGGATGCACTTTTCTCTGTGCAGACCAACCCTTACATCTTCCATGCTGATGAGCTGCTGAGGGTATCTCCCTTATCAACTCATGTCCTGCCATTAGCCACCAACAGCCTCCTTGGCTGGATTAAAAAACAAATTCATTTCACCTCGTGTGGCAACCATTTGATGTGCTATTATAGTAAATGAAGCCAGATTAGCTAAAATTGTGGCTGTTTTACGTCACTAAATATTCACTTCGTAATATAGTGAGTAGCTTATCTTGGGGGGGAAATAATTCTTGAATTTTATACGCAGATTAGTTTTTTATATTACTTTTTAAATAAAATTGTATTTTCTCTAAATGTATTTTCTATATTATTAACATGATTATTATTACAATTTGCATCATTATTTTTTCTAACGTGTTAATGTCACCCTCCTAACCCAATCATCTAAGTTGATTTCTGTGTACATAAACCTACACTCACCCACAATTACAAATTTACATTATGTTCCTTTGCTTATGGGTCTGTCTCATTGAAATCCATAATTTTTCTCTATTAAAAACACATTTGGAGTGAAATGAAGCAGTTTTGTTTGCATTTATAAGAGAGACAGTTGTATGCTGTATGTATTTTGTCCAGATATCAGAACTGATATTGTCCATTTATACTTTCACGGTGTTTGATGACTACACACAGTTCTTGATGGTACAAATGTGTAAATAAAGTGTTGGGTTTATTTGGAGGTGTTATATCGATAATCCGTCGCGGGAAACCACAAAGAATGTGAAGAGAGGGAGAAGTGGAGGAGGATGGATGATACGACGAGGACAATGGCGATGTCTCTATTCGCCATGTCAATGTGTTCTCGAGGGCACCGAGGCTAGGAAAGCTGGCGAAGAACTCAAATTGATCTTTGGTGGTAACTGCAAACAAAATGTCAGGGGGCACTAATTTGCCAATCAGCCAACCGCATTAACCAAGAAGACCTAAAATGGAAAATTGCTATAAAGGCTAATTAAGTACTACTAGGCATGGGTCGGTTACCGGTTTTAAGGTATACCACGGTTTTAAAAAGAGACGGTTTCACAACTTTCCATCAGTGGTCTGAGCCTTTTTTGTTTGTTTTTTCCCTGAGTCGTCAATGCAGGCAAAGTGACACGACTCCTCTCCCTTCCCGATCTTGGTGCGAGCAGTCAGTGAGCCCGACGACTTTTCCCCTTGTCAAAAAAGTCGGCTCTTTGGGAATGTTTCGGGTACCACCTTCGTAGAGGAAGGATATGCAAAACATGCTTACAAAGTGTGGAAGGCAGTACTTCCTATACGTTCACTCTTCGACAAATTTAAGGTAACATTATACGTTACGTTTATATTACTATAAATCTCTTTTTTTTTTCGTGAAATTGTTTCCAACCAGCTACGAGAGTTTGCATGTCTCTAATCGGTGAAATATTGTAAGTACTATTGGCAGCTATCTAGCTAGCGATTAACTAAACCAAAGGGTGTCTCACAGTGGGTTGATTGTTTGCTCATTTAGTTTGGTGACTTTTTAACAATTGGAAAATCCAAAAAAACAAAAAAAACAAAACACCACGACCATAACTTAACATGGCAGTGCATCACTTGGAACTAAACCCGGCCATTCCATCTCAGCTTCTTTTGTGTCCTCACAGTTACCTTTTCCCATGCCTGGAAGTGCTAGTCGGGGTGATGAGGGACCACAGTGCACGAGCATTTGGCACTGCCACAGAAGGTATTATACACAACCTGCTACACTGCATGCCAAAGGAAAATACACTGATCCTCTGCGCTGGGCTTTATTAGATCCAGGCGTAGCGCGGTGTCGCTTGCAGCTGCTGTGCAGACTTGATCTAATCACACGGACTGAGGCACACACACGCACACAAGTTATATACAGGCACACTGGTCCTTGATTCAAATGGCAATAACCATATATACATTGAATGGCAGGTGATCTAAAAAAAAAAAAAAAAGCTAATTTTAACATTTTTGCAATATGAATAATACAAAGACTACGTAATTCAAATGAGACAATGGTTGTGGCATGTGAGTTAATTGAGTGTATAGATGTGACAATTGCTTGCTTGCATGTATAGATGCATAAATAGTCCGGTACAATTTGGTGTTCAACCAACATTTTCTGGGTCAAACCAAATCTTGTGAGACTTTAGTTCAATGAGGATTAACTGTCTTGTTGTGTGTTTTTTTTGTCTTATTTTATTTATTCTTTTTTTTTTTTTTTGAAAAAGTATCATGATAACAAACTGGAACATAGGCTACGTTCACACTGAAGGTCAATTCCATTATTTTTTTTTAACCCATATGTTACATGTATCTGATTTTTATTTATTTCTCATGCGCAACGTGACATCTTTTGTGTCCGTGCGTCTGACTTCACAAGTCGCATTTATTTTTGTAATGTGACTTTATACAAAGATCGCCATCATGCCCTGCTGTGTGAACGTAGCCTTTAGTGGGACATTGGAAATGTTCTGGGCACTGAGTACAATAGAAGCAATACAATTACAGCAATATAAAAAGTCACTTCCAGGTCCCTCTCTGTTGTTTTGTTAGTGTCAAAGAAGTTTCATGTTATTTTGGTCTTTTTATATAGTAGTTAACTTCACTTGGTACTCGTACAGCATATCATGTTGAAATTACCTATTTTTTCACAATTAATAATAGTTCCCAGGTGTCTAAATAAAAGGTCTTTGGCATTTTTCCAAATACACAAGGAATTACAGAACACTTAGCATCAACCTATAACACTTTGTCTGAAATCCCTCGCTTTAGGGAGGCAGTTCTGTCTCATGCAAACGCCCAGTATGGTTTTGTTACCATGACGACAAGGGTCAGAGCATGCAAGTGACTTTGCTGCTATATTTAGTGAAGTTTCCAACCCCGAAAAAAAAAAAAAGTGACTAGCAACAAATCTAGTGAAATTGCCGACTTCTGGAGTCGGTCAGTCCTACCTCAAATGTCTCCAGTTGGCTAAAAATGCCGCTGATCGCCTCTTAACTGGAACGCGTAAGAGGGAGCACATACTGTAACTCCGATTTTGACCTCCATCCACTGGCTGCCTGTGCACTCTAGAGTTTATTTTAAGATTATTTTATTTATTTTTCAATCTTCAAATGGCCTCTCTGTGAGCCGCTCCATCTCTGCGCTCCTGCCTGTTGTCTCAGGTCAGCTGACCAGCTACTTCAGGAGGTACCGAGGTCGAAGTTGAAGCTCAGAGAGGGGATAGAGCTTTTTGTGTTGCTGGTCCTACGCTTTGGAATAAGCTCCCGCTGCACATTAGAGTTTTCTCGCCTCTCCCGTCATGTTTCCAATCTAGTCAATTGTGTTGGGCTGTGGAGTTCCCACTAAAACTGGAGTTTCCTTCCTCAAAATTCAGCTCTTGTTTGTAATTTTTTTGGAACTAGCCACCTTACTGTGATCAGTTCTTTTAATTGAGTCGTTAGCCTCTGTGACAGTGGTGTCATAGTCGAGAATGTCTTTGGGATTCGGGTGAACGGAGGCGAGCGCACGTGTTTATTTGGATCCACTCGTTGCCCATTAAATGAAACTTGTCTTGTGTGTGTGCGTGCGCGTTTGTGTGTGCTCGAGTGTAACTGTGTACCGAGGAGGAACGCCGCGTCTCCTGAGTCGGCGGCGTGTCTGCGCGGCAGCCTCCGCGCTGACACTGGCGCTACGACACGCTGCTCTGCAAATGTCACTCGCATCCAATTAAAGGGTCGACTGACGCCATCACCCCCCAACACGCACACCCGCCCATTAAAGTTTTTTGCTGTTCCAACTTCTGTTCGGGGGTCAATTGAGTGTCCTCAAAAGAAAAGGATAAGGAGACCTTTGGGGTTACGTTCCTCTCGGGCCAAATCTACGCTTGTTATGCATTTACAGTTGTAGCCCACCTACACACATTTGTCATATTTACGGGCTTGCAGCATTGTCAGCGTGCAGTTTGGCTGCGCTTGTCTTAGGTTTATTGGCCCCTGAGGAAATGCCGCGGTTCTCCATCATTTTACCCACACTTTTTGAGCACTATTCCTGTTTTCTGTGTTGTCGTCAGCAGCAGACGGTAAAGGCATAGTTGCCTTGGAGATTGAGGTGAGAAATTGGCTTCGCATTTAACACAGTCTCGGCACCTATATACAGTATACAGTATATATACAAAACTAATGCCTTCACAGCATTCCCTACCATGGTCTCATTTGTCACCAAAGATTCTGCCTCATACACGGTGGCGACGTAACCCAAATTCGTACGTAAAACAGATGCTTCAATCTGTTTGTCAGCTTTAATGTAATTGAAAGTACTTTGAACACAGCATCACCACCAAATCCACTAGCTTAATGCTAACAATGGTAAACGCCATAAACGAGCCAACAGGTATTATGTATGTATTATTATGAATGAGCATCGCTATTACTGTCAGTGCGGTTATTTGAAACATTCAAACAACTGTTACTCTAACATAAGCACGCATAGAAATAGAACATCCACATACAGTACAACAGATTCTTTCAAGTACAACTTTTGCAGTTTAGCTTTTGCAGTACTTTAGTGTAGTTTGATGAATTCTACTTCTTCCTCACATCGGCAGTCAACTCTACCTGCGTCACACTACTGCCACCGTCAGGTTAAGGTATGCATAGCAGAGGTGGCGACACTGTGTGCAGCTTATAACCGTCACGAATGGGAAAAGTTCAGATCGTTTTGTAAATTTAGTTGGTTCAGCTGAATGATTGGAGGGATGGATGCAAATTCATGACGTTATCGATTAAAAAAAAAAAAACACTAGGTCAGTAGTTTTCTTTCTTTTTTTCAAGTTTGTGTCTTAGAGTATTACGATTTTCGGCTTCCATACTGTATTGTCACAGGCTTAGTTTAAACGTTGGAGGTTGTACCGTATTAAGTGTGGAAGCTAAAAAGCCGAGGTCAGGCACGTCCGTGTGTTGAGAGCGGTGTCTCGTCTCGGCTCCCAGTCAAAAAAAAAAAGGAGGTTATTGGCTGGGGGGGAACGTGTGCACTTACAAATCCCTCCTTTCCCTCAACTTCCAACTTTCTGCTTGTCGTAATTGTGGCAGTCTGCCACTCTTAAAGGCAAGAGGACGAGTCGGTGGGGGTGGCATGCGGGGCTCGCTGTCTGTTCCCAGACGAGTTCCTAATTGGCGGGCTAATGACAAGAGGCGCAGCTTGGATCCGCAGGCACGTTCAACAGATGCCAGGTCCTGCTCCTGTCCTTTTCTGCGCGACAGAAAAACATGTGCACGTTCACACACGCACTAAACTCATTAGCACGACACACTCTGCACCTCCATATGAAAACACTCCAACTGATTTTAGCTGTAGAGTATTTCTGCTTTACTCCCCCTTTACTCTCCCCTCCCCTTCGACGTTTAAAAGAGGCCAGACCTTTTATCTGACCATCGGAGGGTTTTTAACTCCCTAAAAGCAATCTGATGTTCACTCCAGCATGTTCACTGTCCCACTCCGGTGACAGGAGCTGAACACTACATTACGGGCTAATGTTTGGCAGAAGGGTGGCTTCTGCACGGGTCAGCGCATAATGCCGAGGAAATGTTCCGTCTGGCGTTTATCCAGAGCTTTTCATTTGAACTATTCCAAGGTTTCCATCATTGTAAAGCCATGCATCTCTCCATTTTCTGAAGCACTTATCCTCATTAGAGTCATGGGTGAGCAGGAGCCTACCCCGATAGATAACAAATACTTAATAAGGTAATAATATGAGTACACGGTGTGCTTTAAGCTAGACAGTCCAAAATACCTTTTGGACACTTGTTATTGACCATAGACCACCGAGATACAGCTCTTCGACTTAATGGATTATAAATAAATATGTAATAATAAAGTACTATATGTGCTTAGGTCCTACTGTGTACTGTAGATGGAGATGGAGTATTTTTATTTTCAGTATCAGCCAAACTTCAATGGAACAAACTTGAAGTATAAAACTAGAAGAAGTCTCTGTGGGGTCAAGAAGTGTCGGTCAACTGTCCGGCTGGTCCTCGGCCTCCGTCAGCCTCATCCATCAGCCTGCCTCCCTTCAAGGTGTCACGTCAGTTAGGTTGCTTTAGACAACAGACCGTTGACGCAATGAGTGTGGCGCTAGGATTGATTGAGCCTTTGTTTAACTGTATTCTGTTGAATTGCGTTGTGTTTAGTTGGGGGGGGATAAGAGACCCATGTGACTAAACTATGTTCAACATTGTAATTCAATAGGCTAAACAAAATAGACAAATAAGCTTGGATGATAGGCTCAAGGTCTTTTTAGCAATTCTCTTTTATTTGAACCCTCAATAGATTTGTTGATGTTGTACTGCATACAGTATGTTATTATTCCCATGTGTTTACAAAACCCGCATGTCCTCGCTCCTCTTCTTTGTCCTGCATCACTGTCTGTGTTATGCACAGTTAGATAACTTCACAGACTGTTAAACGTGACTACTTTCACGGTGTGTTGTGGTTGCACCAAGTTACTTTAGAATGGCCTGGTCAGCAACTTTTCCGACCAATTGAGCATGACGGTTGATGAAGAAATTGCTCTTAGTGGTTGGTTAGCCTCAGGGAAAGACTACAAGAGTCCCAAATCTCTGCAGAGCAGCAAAATGAGGAACCCACTTGGAAGACAGATTGAAAGAGGTTACCTGAGGAATGGGAAAAAGAACTTGATTCTTGCAAGAACTTAGTGAGGGTACAGGGTGTAGCTGAAGAAAAACTTAAGGGTGGGTAAAGGACAGGATAGTACAGCATAGTTCAAAGAGCTTATGGAGTGTACAGGATCTATCAGAAGAAGAACTACTCAAGGTTTTGGAAGAAGTGTACAGAATGGGTGGATAAATGAATTGAACAAATGTACAGGACGTGCTTAAACAAACTGAACAAGGTTACAGGATGTAGTAGAATAATTAAACAAGGTTACACATTGCAAAGGCAATACATGGTTACAGGAAGGTTAGGCAAAACCTAAAGGAAGGGTAAGCAAATACTACATAAACTATTCATCGGCATACAAGACGGTACAGGATGGATTGGAAAAATTAGACCAGGGTGGAGCTCATGTTGGAAGATGAATTGAAGAAACTGCATGATGGTAAAGGACAGATTAGAACAACTAAACAAGCTTCCAGGACAGATGGGAAGGATAAACGACAGGTTGGTAGATACACAAGTACAGGAACTGAATGAGGGTATAGGGAGGATTAAAAGAATTCTAACAAGGTTACACATATGGGCAAAACAACGTTAGAGGAAGGATACAGATAAAACTACATGAGGGGACAAGACAGATAACTAAACAAGGGAAGAGGACGGTTTGGAAGATGATCTAGATGAAGGTAGAGGACAGATTAGAAGACCTCAACTAGCGTACAGAACTAGAGAGTTTTTGTGCTAATTTAACATTCATGCAATGCATTGCCTCAAATTCCTACTTGAGTAGGCAATGCAGTTTACTGGTAAAAGGGCATTCCTGACATGCAGAGGCATCTCTAAGTGACAGAGAAAATGCGAGGCGATGGAGAGACATGCTTTAGCTAATGAGAAAGCCTTGACGTGAGACAGTAATCTGGCCAGAATGTCAGATCGCTTTCACATGGGAGGGCTTGACGTTTTCCCAATTAAAACGTTGGTGCGAAGGCGGCTTCGACTGAACTCTTTTAATATGTTGTGGGGAGGTTTGCGTGTTGACACAGGTGCTCCAAGACGGGTTGCCTTAGCCGCTCTCAGTGGCGCCATCATGAAGCTTTTATCAGTTCCAGAGATTCTCAGGTAGTATTGATTTTTAAAAGTGTTGGTTTGTCTTCATTATGACTCGAAACATGTCATTCACGGGTCTGTCGCGTCTCCGTTATCGACCGCGGCGACTAATTGAAATGGACGTGGAGAAAGTAGTCCTATGTTAGATCTTCATTCAGCGTAACAAAGCCCTGCTTCTTCTGTCTATCCCGTCTGTTTCTGTTGTATCTGTCGCTCAGGTTGCGAGCGAGCTGCAAAGAAATGACCAGTTTCAAGAGGGCTTCCCTCTCCCACGCCTTTTCATTTTTATCACTTTTATTGTTTGGACAGCTTATTGAAACCGTGATTTCCCAAACTGCGCCTCTATATGTTCCTTGTCTCATTTCTGCCTCCATCCGCGACGTGAAAGTGCCATTTGGTTTTGTTTGTGGAGCGCACCGAGCCAACTGAACCAACAAGCTGACTGATTAAAATGAAAATGGACCCCCTCACTCACCGTCTGCCGCCGGGAGTCGTGGCACATAAATCCTCCTCTTGTGAATAACGGCCATGAACCTCCATAGCTGCAGTAATGCCACTTGACATAAAAACACAAACAATTGTGTGGTCGTCTTGGTGTGCAAGATTCTTTGTTTTGGGGTGTGGGATGAAATCCCGGAATCTAATCCCTTACCCTAATTTGAAACCCTAACCCAGCCTTGAAACCCTAATTTGAAATCCCAACCCTGACGCGAAAGCCTACTTTGAAGCCCGAACCCTGGTTTGAAAACCTAATTTGAAACCTCAACCCTAACCTTTCAATCTATTTTGAACACCTAACTCTGTCTTGAAACCCTAATTTGAAGTAGATTTCATTTAATTAACTGTTGTGTTCATGGGTCTTCACAGAGACATCATGTTCTATGATTTTCAGGCACGCTTCTATTTATACATCCAAACATATGCGCCTGCATCTCTATTATATCTTTCAACATATGCAGCGGTCGACGTTTTACTCAAGTTGTTGATGTGGTAAGAAAGGTGAAAATTGTGTCCTAAAAGTGTTAGTGGGAAAGAAAAGAGGGAAAGTTTAACAACAGGGTGTCATCTGAAAAGAGCTAAATTAGGTTTAAAAGGAAAAGCACAGTTCGTAGTAATTAACACTTTTTTGGACATTTCAGGACAAATACAACTTGTAGAAGAGCTTGTTGTGTATTATGCAGTTTTATCACAACGGAAGCATACAAATATGCTCAGTGTCCGTTTGTAACTCGTTTCCATCATTAACTTTTTTCTATTTTCCTCAACCCATGGAGACTGAGCCTCTGTTCTTCTTTGGTGACAGGCTCGCCATGGATAGCTTCATCTGGCCTCTCTGCAGAGCGCTGCTCTTCCAGCCCCGGTCGACGACATTGCAACGATGACCCCGGCTGCTGAATGTGCAGTGGAGCTGAGCAAAAGCCCAACTGGGGCCACTTGCAACGAGCAGACTGTAGTGCCAAAGGCGCTTTTGTACTTCAGCATTGAATCGATGCTGCAGCCTGCTCTTAAAAGAGACATGGTATGCAAGTTTTCCTCAAATTAACACAGTTCCCAGGTGTCTCAAAAACATGTCCGGGATGTGCTTTGATCGAAATACAATTACAGGATGCGTTGAACCCTCCCTTTACAGCCCTGTTGATATCAGTCGGATGTGAGAGTGCTGTCCTGTCTCATGATGACCGAGGGCAGTGCTAAGGGGTGGCTAGTGGCTACTAAGGGGTGGCTAGTGGCTACTTTTACTCAAGCCCCAGTCCTAAAGGAAAATGTGTGTGCAAAGCGCTCCTGAGCCCCCATAAGTACGTATAAATTATGATCGCTAAGCCACCGAGTTACACTTACACAAGCTATATAAATGACCCAACTATTTGTATACAAGCAATTCAAAAGTCAGATTTTCCATATTATGTCGCCTAGTGATGTCTACTTAAGTCCTAGAGATGCACTGTATGTACAGGGTATATCACTAAAAAATGTATACATGCCATCCTCGATTTATGACGGAATTTCATTTATATGGTGGCGACGCAATCGTGGGTGGAACAGAAATGACATCCATCCATCCATCCATTTTCTGAGCCGCTTCTCCTCACTAGGGTCGCGGGCGTGCTGGAGCCTATCCCAGCTGTCATCGGGCAGGAGGCGGGGTACACCCTGAACTGGTTGCCAGCCAATCGCAGCAGAAATGACATCCTTTTGAAAATATGTTTTTTATAGAAAAGTCTCATAAAGAGACTCCTAAGTGATACCTTATCATTCCTGCACTGTGCATCCTAGTTCATTGCGCACCATTTAAAACCTTGAAACGTTGTATGACGGTACCGTCGTAAACCGAAGACCCCCTCTACACCTACTTACAATTGCATCGCCAGAAACAGAATATTCATTTTAAAACAGAGTTTTTGTACAAAATCCAAGTCAATTCTCATAAGAAGACACCAAAGTTGTACCTTATCATTCCTGCGCCATTTGTACCTTTGAAACCCCCTTTACACTTACGAGTGATACATTGCAGGATTTATTTCTTTTCATTTTTTCAACCTTTATTTATCCAGATAAGGCAATTTGTTTTTTGTAATGCTGACCTGGCTGCAGAAAGCAGAGTACAGAATACAAGGCTCAACAATATTTGTTTTAAAACTGATTTTTTTTTTTTTTTTTTTTTTTTGGTACAAAATCCAACTAAATTCTTCTTAGCAGACTCTTCAATAATAACAATATCATTCCTGTGCTGCACAAACCAGGTGATTGCGTGCCATTTGTAATCTCAAAACGTCATATGTCAGTACCGTTGTAAACTGAGAGCCTCGTGCGCACTTGCGATTGCATTGCCCGATACGGAATATTTACGGAAGAATTCTATCGTACAAAATCCAGCTAAATTCTAATTAAAACACTTCAATGTGATACCATATCATTACTTTAACTACTTTAGGATTAGGAAACAATACCAGAAGTGTGCAGCAGGCTGACGCGTGTGTGTTGCGTGACGCGACGGAATAGTTCAGTCGCATTCGGTCGACTCGCTCAGTGTGCTGCTCGACGGACCCTAACTGACTAAAGACTATCTACTCAATTTTTGGGCCAGAAGCGGACAAATTGGGATGAGGCCAACTTTTCCAACGTTCCAACTTCCGGCGAGTTGCATCAGCAATTAGCCGTTTTCTTCTGTCGCGGCGGTCGGGGCGTAGGGCACGCTGTGACTCTGTGTTCCCGTCACGATCGTCACGCACCTGAGTGTGACACGGCGGGGCGCGGTGGGCGAGCATCCTTAGTAATCAGCACCTGCTGCCCGTGACAACGGAGGCGAGCGGCCACATGGCATGATACCCGGTCGCACGCTGTGTCACGATGCTCTGTTTTCCACACAGGCTTAGCTTCGGCGAGGCGGCTCGCACGCTGAGAAGTTGCTCTGTGTGAATGGCTAATGACGAACACAGCCGTGCAGCGTCTTCAAACGGGATAAGGCGTGAGATAGCACCCTTCCAGATGCACCCGGGTGTGAACATCCCCTGTTGGCAAACTGTTATAGCACCTCCCACTGTCGGTGCACATTTGCTTTGTGTGTGTGTTAGCGTGCCCACACAAAAGCATGTGTCTTGCCATTTTGACAGGAAGACTGCAGGGAACGTGTATTAATTATAAAGAAAATTGCCATCTGTACCTTGTTTGTTTTTTTTGGCACTGAAACGATGCCGCCCATGCTCCTTTCTCTTCGATAATGACCCGTTTAAAAGATTCAAGCATATCTGAGCTTTAAACATGAAGACCTTGATACTTTCTGTCTAGTGTTAGTCTTAACCGTGAGACAACAAATCTCAAGGGAGCCTGCATGGCACTGAATAGTTTTACAATAATAATTAATTATATTTATAATTTCTTATGTACCGTGGCTAGAAAGCAAAGTGTGGAGAATCTCTGTCACATCGATCATCCTCTCCAAATATCCACATTCTCTTCTTTATTATCGCAGGTTCCGCTCTTTGTGGCAATCTGCTTCTTTCTTGACAATCGCCCCATGTTTTTGTGATTCGATACGAATTAATCCAATACAGTACACTGTATGCGGAGCAGTTTGTCAGTTGCAGCACGCCAGTAGTGCGGCAACTGAATTTCTTTCCCCCTACAATTGTCTAGTTTAGTCACTTTCGCCCGGTGTGTGGCGAACCTAAAGTAACATTTTAACATCTGCAAATGTGATTCAAGTGCAAAAATTGGATAACCACTGTTAGTAGTCAAACATAAATATATATCAATATAACACTCAGCTTGTTCATAGAAACTGCTTCTTTGTTTGGAATATGAGGTAATCTTTCTTTGCTCACTTAACAGAAATCTAATGCAGTGGCATTAATTATTCTTAATAGCAATTAAGTTTTTGTTTTTGACTTTCAAAAGATTTTTGTGAACAATGTGGTCAAATTCCAAATTTTACACTCTCTGGCCCGTTTGACTCTAGAAGTTCCACTGTGACGACAGCGTGTCCACCAGGCAGAACTCCATGCAGGATTTGGCCTGTTTTTGCCATTTTTGGACTATTAAACTGCAAGGAAATGTTTGCTCATTGTGTGGAAAAATACCATCTGCGCTTTCATTTTGTGCCCGAACACAATGCTTCCTCTCCACGGACAGAGGTTAGCGTAAAGCTTTCATAGCAGGCTCGGGCCTGGCTTGTCACTTGCAAACTGATCCTCGCGCGCGCGTGTGTGTGCGTGCGTGCGTGCGAGCCTGTATGTTTTCTACTTGTCGGCCTCCCACTGCTTGGAATCGCTCGGCACTGCGTAACTGCGGCGTGCGGGGCTACAGAAGAATCTGACCCTTTGTTCCCCGTACGTGTCTGAGTGGGAATTAAGTGGTTGGCTCATTTTGAGCTTTTGAGGAACTCACACACATACATTTGGTGAGCTGTGTTTAAGGCCAATAACTGCATCGAAAGGACTGTATCTACCAGCAGATGCGATGAGTTCACGAGGTAAAAGATCCAAATGGTGCGTAGCCGTCCATTAGCTCTGCCGCCTGTCTTGTGTGTAGCGCAAGTCGTAGAAGCCATCCCATTATAAGCACGCACACAGATTGTTGGGTGAACTGTAGGGCTGACATTTACAGACAGGCTGGTCGCCTGTCTTGCATCGTATTTAGCCTAGTAAATACCACAGTTAGACAAGCACTCCCCTATAGAGAGATTTCATTGCATAACTTCATCGTTTATTTGAATAAATTGAGCCGGGCCAATGTGCTCTTTTGTATATTATCTGATGTTGCCAGCATCAAATCATGAAGCCTTTAAAAACTGTAAGGCAATGTTTTAAGTCACATTTGAGCCCGCTCAACTGCAGAAGTGAATCATTGCATTCATCGCCAATAGCTACAGTGGTAACCTTGACTTACAAACGACCCGACTTTATGTCATATATTGCGTACAAACGTTTTAGTTACAAGCGCAAGATGGCGACGGCGAACTCGACAACAAGCAGCAGACTGGCGTGTAGTGAACGATTCTTCCAAAAATTGCTTCATGCTGTTCGTGGCCATCTTCTGTAGTTGAAGATGACGGAAAAGCTCAACGTAAAGAGCATTCCACGTTGTGTATTGAACCAAACGCCACATAACTTTGTCCGGCCAAATTCCACTGCAGAATGCTAAGTCGCAATCCAAAATGCCAAACTAACATCGATGCCACAGTGTTTTAACCATTTAAGCAATTTGGACACAAACGGTGCAGCAGCACATGTAGACAGACACTATAACAATACTCACAGGAATACATATCCTCCCAGTAAAATGACTAATATTACTGTTATGACTGGTGTGGGCATTCTTTGGGTACTAGGGCTTCCTCCCACATTCCAAAAAACATGCAATGTTAGCCTCATCCAAGACTTTCAATTTGGCTTTAGTTGTGAATGTGACTGTGAATGATTGTTGGTCCATTGGCTGGCGACCTTTCCAAGGTGCAACGGCTTCTCGACCACAGTAAAATAGGTTAGGCTTCAGTTTACCCACATGAGGATTTCTACAATAGAAACTATAAGACCTTAGAAGCATTGAAATGACATCTTCAATTTCTTTCTATATAAATGTAATAGTGTGCTTTCACCCATACTACTTTGAAAAGGTAAAGCATTTACAGTGAGTGTTTCGTGAATGTGATGCATAGTCTTGACATTTTGTACAATTTTCAACTCCGTTTTTCACAAGAGCACTTCGTTAGGACGACCATACTCTCGGAGTATAGTGCTCCTGTTTCTGTATGTTAAGATCAAGGCTTATAGGGATGCTTCTACTGTATATCTTAGCAGAATATGAATCATATATGCAAGCAGCAATACATTTTCTTCTAATGGCATTCGAATCGCGTCTTCATCGATGCTGAAATATGTATACGTTCCGGCATATGCGAGGCGCCAATATGTCATATGAATGATCGTCTTGGAGCGACGGGATGGGATCGTTCTTCATTCACGACGCCGTCATGGAATGAATGCGCAGCGGCTGTCAAAAGGCCAAATGGAGTTCAGTGAGAGGTCAAGCTCGAAACAATTCATGGCCGCTGTGACGCTTCTGCGGCTACGTTAGCGTGAGTCATTAGGTAGCCTTGTAGATGGCACTTATCCATATGTTTAAAACATCAGAGGTTCCTTTTCTTTTCTAGATTGATATTGACTTCATTACACGGTCTAAAGAAATTAGAACTCTAATGAAAATGGTCCCGTATTTGATTTGATTCTGTAAATAAATGTCTGTATTATGTGGTCTGTCTACATGTGTTGCAGCACAGTTTGTTTTCAGATAACCATTGCAGGGTAAATCGGGTAACAAACACCGCCACATATATTCTAAGGGTTAGCTTGTGCAGCTATGGAGTTTCCCGTTGTATGTTGGCGTTCAGGTGGCAGAGGGCAGAGACTATGTGGTTGCTTTAAATACACAATGTTTAATTGTCTTTAGGGGCTAGGAGGAACTAAATTGGATATTTTAAATTTTAAATTTTTTGTTTAGATGGAAACATAGGGTAAATCAAAATCCAGTGGACCCCCACACACTCGTGTTTTGACACCCGTGTATTCTCCCATTCACAGATTTCTTTTTTTCTAAATGTTTTTGTTCTCCCAATTTTAGCCCCTGTTTATATAATTTTATTGGTTTGATGGGTGGGGAAACAAGGCCCGTTTTTTTGCGGAAAACTTATTGGCGGCATGAATTTTTGGGGTGAAAAAATATCATTTTTTTCCCCCAATGCAAATATAATGGGCATAAAGTATTTGCAAATTTTTGCGATTGGGCCCGTTCCCTATCCCCCACAAATAACGGCGGTCCACTGAATATTCAGTTTCTGTGAAGGGATTTAATTTATACTGTGAATGATGAGGAGACATGAATAAATTTAAAATAAAAAAAAAATAAAAAATATTTTGCCAAGACAGTCTGCAACCCCATATAAACAAAGCCTGGGACCACTTATCTAATGCCTTAGATACTGTACGTGTATTGCGGAACACTTGACAAGATACTATACAACACGTTGCTGGCTAAAATCTTATTGGAAAACATCTCTGTGTTTCATGCCTCCAGTTATACATACACAATACCCATAAGTCGCCATACATATCGACACATTGACACCACTCTTTTTTTTTTTTTTTTAATAGCGCCTACACGGACAATGAAACGAGGTGTTTGAGGATAAGCGGAAAGCAATCAACATTTGTCGGCGCGTGTCAACACGCGAATGATTTATGTCCGACGTCGGTGCTTGTTTGGCCCATCTTCCTGGCAGTCGGCGGCTCGTGTTCGCCGCCTGAGAAAGCTCGCGTTTGATTGCGGCACGTGGAAGGAAAAAAAAAAAAACTGGTGTCACCTTGTCACTCTCGGGCCAGCTGCCAAACTACCGGCGGGGGGTATGTGGGGGGAGAGCGGAATGGGCATGATTCCCACTGTGTGTGTGTGTTTGCGTGTTGATGAATCATTGTGATACTCAACCCCCTGTAACCCCTCCTTCCCTTGATCTGTCCAACTCTCCAACCCTCATCCTCACCCCATCACTAACACTGTAATTATCTGCCTGCGGAGGATGGGGAGTCTGCAATAACAATCAAGTTTCCTTGTGTGTGTGTGTGCGTGCGCGTACTCTATACCTTGGCACAAAACTCATAAGAAAGAAGAACAGAAGTGTTGACACTACATTGGACTGAGTGATATGGCCTTAACATAAAATGTCAGTTATTTTGCACGAAAATCTGATTTACGATTTTAATCGATTCGCCCATTCTCTTCACTTATACAAAAATTAAATGAGAATGAAACTATTCAATAACAAGTTCCCCCCCCCCCTCCTTCTAGGATATGCTTTATTCCTCCTACCAAACAAACTTTAGACATGTGCACCAATATTAACACAACACCTTCCCATAATCATGTTCAATCGCTAATTTCCTTTGCTAAAAAAAAAATACGCTAATTTAGTATCCTGTCATTGATCCCAATGCAACGGATACGTTGCCGCCGCCAGCTGTGCCTATCGAAGTCTACGCTCAAGCCGAGCCCCCAACAAGTGAAAAGGTTTTAATACTTCACGTACAAAAGTGATGACGTCATCTTCCCATTACAAAAGTCTAAGAGCCAGACTGATTCATAGACCCACCTTTACAGTGACTCGCTGTTGCCTCCAGTGGTGCAAAAATGGTATGACATCACAGCGCAGATTGGCAATGATAAAGTAGTTGTTATTAAATCTTATAACATCAAGTATAATGAGAGAGTTTTAATCTAGAAGGAAATTTTTTATGAACACCCTCAGCAGCACCAGATAAATGTCTTTTTTAATGAGGATGTTTTTATTTACTTTTGGTGAAGTTGAAGGCGCTTGAATGCAAAGCTGTCAGTTTAGTTGCTTTATGGCCCAAACATCAGATGTGTGTTGTTTATTCTTCTTCTGACAAGTGACTCAGCCTTTTGGGGACCTCAGCATGTCCAAAAACTCACAAATCTTCTGGACCCAAAATGGCTCTTTTTATATGGAGTTGCAGAATGTCTTGAGTCATTCTTGTCTCTTTATCATTCATGTATAAATATATGTTGATGCCTTAAGCCATATGTCCTGCGGGAACCAAATTTTTCACTTTAGATACCCAGAGTTAGTGTTTGGCTCACTACTGCTCACTACTACTTGAAGTGGAAAGTAAAAAATTGGGATACAATGATGTATAGCATCATTAATAGACCATTGGCTGTTACGGTCCTGAATCTCACAAAGACGGATGGTCAGACGACCTTTGCGCTTCATGTCCTCTCTGCCTCCCCCCCTCGACGCTAACACCCGGGGTCGAGGGCTCCACGCGGGACCACATCTGATCACCGAGCTACAGTCTAAAGTGAAGTCGGGGAAGATCAAGGTTCGCGGCGAAATAGATGCTCCAGCGGTTGGCGGTGCTGTCACCGCAGCCGCCGATGTCCCCGTGGAGACGTGAGGTGGGTCGAGGTTACCCGGAGGGTCTCTGGGTGAGGGCGGTATTGTTGATGCACACGCTCGGTCGCAGCGGTGAGGTTTGATCGTGATGCTTCATCATCCAGCAGCTCTGTGGATGTATTCACTGACGAAGTGAAATGAACGCCGCTTTCAGACATCCATGAACCAGTGCACTGACGAATGGTTGTCTATACAGTAGATAGAGTATATTAAGCCGCTTTGAAAATGTTAAAATAGATAATTGCTGCGATTAAGCACTTAAGACTTGGTCGACTGATTGAAATTTTGAGAAATACTACGCGGTCCTGAATGATGATTTATATGGAATTATAGAAATTAACGTCGTCGCTTTTAGCAAGACTCCGAGCTGACAATCTCAGTGTCAGACCGTTAGTCGGACTTGTCAAGTCACTTGCAGGTTGTTTTCACACTTTCACACAAACGTAAAAATAATTGGGGCCAGTCGACGCAAACAAACTAGCCCTCGACACTCCTTGCCAACAGGTGGCAGCACTGTGGGGGTCTGTTTCAGTTTTCCAGTTAAATTTTTAACTGCAGTGGGTCTCAAATTTGAGACCCTTTTGTGCTCCGTTGGTAGAATTGCGTACAAAATGACGGCCCCCACATTGAGTTTCTCTGCCGAAGAAATATGGATGGGTGAGTAACGATACCAGGTACCGGTATCGGGCCAACACCAGCCTTATTTCAATGTATCAGGTACTCGTGAACGCCGCCGATACAGGTCGTCATGGTAACAAAATCCGTACTCTCCAATCCATTTGCCCAGCAGGATATCGGGCGGGTGTCGAGTCAGTCACGGGTCCGCCCTCACAATTTCAATAAGTCAAGAAATAAGTTATAATAAAAAACTAAAACTCGTCTACCACATTAAGACACCTTGAGAACTGTATTACATTTTGGAACAAATGCATGATATTGCTCCTTAAAATTATTATTATTTATTTTATTTTTTTCAGCACAGTTTGGTTGGCTTCCGGTGTGAGCACTACACAAATCAAACACACAGATCATCGTTAATATGACAGCGAAACTGTCAAGAATATTAGTTACGTCTGTGAGTCTGGTAAGTCAAGTTAAACCTTTCCAATTTGGGGAATGATCCGACCCACCAACCTGATTCCTACAAAACGATTTGAAATTAAAGACTTTCTGCCGTCTCATTTGAAGACTAATTGGCTTATTCATAGGGCGCGAGAGGTCGGCGCGGTGGCTTAATGGTTTAATACGTGCTCTTTGAGATGATGAATACTGAGTCCCATTTATACGTCACGCACGAGTGACTGTACATCGACAGTACGCGTGTGCCTGTGTGTGGGTAAATGTTCCGCGGAGATCCTGGCGGAGGCAATTTGCATAGCCCGGCTGAGAAAATTTCACAGTGTAATTGAAGAGAGAAGATGAGTCCATATTGTTTTTGCTGAGCCACATTTATTCTCCAGTGATGGGGGAGGGGGGGGGGGGATATGAAATAATAAGGAAATAAGTCGTCATATTTCTCAAACAAGAAGGTTAGACTGTTGTCACACTAGCGACTTAGTGTAGTTCATTTGGACATGTACGAAGACAGCAAATCAACACTAGTGGAGACTAAATCAACCGGTCCGAGACCTCCTGCAAGAGGTCCAGTATGCGTGAGCTTTTTAACTGCACTAAGATGTTAGCTGCTATGTTGTAGCCTGCTAGATGGTCTGGATAATTATTAGATAATCATTAGTGAAGTGAAATCAGAGATTTGCTGAAAACCTCCAAAGACTGAGATCTGTTTATCACTCAATTGTGGCGATATAGCGTTAAACTGGTTTTCAGCTTTCTTGATTTTTGTGCGGCGTGTGCCCCCCCTCGCCCACTATATACTGTAAGAACTTGAGTGCTTTTGTTTGCATCAGGGGTTAGCCGGCTTATTTGCAGCATGCAGTTAGCTAGTTAGCTATGCCTACACCCTGAAAATGCATCTTCCCTTCGGATTGGCCGCTGGCGTGGCTGCTTTACAGTGCTTCGTTGTCAGCCACGAGTGAGCGCACAGCACGGTGAGAAAGTGCGTGTGTCGTGGTCCTGGCAAGCTGCTCTATCCAACCTAACCTCTTCAATGTATGGAAGAAAATGACCAAAAGGAATACTTTTATAATAATAATATCGCAACAGCAGATGTGATCGAAGACTCCTCCAATACCCGGAAATGCCCTGAGCCGCTTGGCTTTCAAGGCTCCTCGAAGGCCGCCGTTGAGTCATTAATGAAACGCTGTCACTGTCGTTCTTGCAGACTTTAGCCTGTAGCTGAGCTCACAAGTTAGCTAAATGCTGCTCATTTGCATACTGCTTTCTCCTCTGTGTCCACGTTTGGAACTCTGCGCCGTTTCTGTTTGAGAAGTACGGAGAAAGTCCCCGTGGCTGCATGTCAGAATCAATGCGTGGAGCTTTCATCGAGCGGCTGCACGAGGGGGGGGGATGACACTCGGGGGCCCTCACATGTCATCCTCGCCTCTTTACCGTCCTGGCAAGGAGCAGCACAAGGAGGAATGGGGGACGTGGGAAACGGCTATCTCATATATAGTGAGAGGGCACCCTTCACATGACCTCTGTGTACAACTGGCTGGGGGCTAGAATCCCGCCCGTGTCAGCCGTTACTCCTCTGGCAGCTCGTGGATTTGATTTTCCTCGTCAGCTGAGGCTCATCCAAGAGCACTCGATGGGGAAGCCGAGCCGGGATGGGAAAATGCGAGGTTGGAAGGCGTCGGACACTCATAACCTCATCTTCTAACCTTCCTCGTTAAGCCATCAGTCTCTCTGACCCTTGTAATTAGCACACAAAGCCCTGGGATGGAAGGCGCTTTCTCAATTGGTCCCTGGGAGACTCTGGCCTCTGTCGACAAAAGATATTGCCGCATAGACACTATTTTGCTGAAAGCTGAGCATAGATTTGTCTCCTGCCGGACACAGCAAATATTTCATCCGGGCTGCTTCAGCGGCTTAGAACCTTGTTGGTATTAGTGCGCCAAAAGGTGATTTACAATCCCCGTGGGAATACTTCAAATAGGAAGACTTTTTTTTCGCATTCTTACATGATTTTTGAAGGAAATCGTACACAAAATGAAGCTTGTGTAAGGCCACACTCAAGGTCCCTCAGTATCATTGATTAAAAAAATAAATAAAAACAATTATGAAAAATGATTTCAAATAAAGAACAAAACAAAATTAGCTGTATTATCCTTTGTAGGTTTCCTGGAACTCTATGAAAAGTTTTTTTTCATTTTAAGTGAGCATTAACAGTACAAAATGGACATGAATTCAACGCTAAACGTTGTACCGTAATGCTTTACTACTTTTTTATATGAAATCCTTATGAATTGGCTCTTTTTTTTAGAGAAGCAGTGAGAAGTCAAACGGCATCTGCCGCTTGTGTGTTCCATTAGTTAGCAATATTTTAAAGAACAAAATACAACAATTCAACCCACGTAGCGGTCTCACTCTGATTTATGCGCAGTCGGCGCGGCGATCGCATCCCTCGGACGCTGTTTGTCTCTCTTGCAGTGAGAAGGACAGGAAGTGTGTGGCAGCAACGCAGGAAGTGGCTTACTTATTCATCAGGTTTGGCGGAGATTTCTCCTGGATGATAAATGGTGAGCGGACACCCAAACCGGGTTCGGTGGGTAAATAATGTAACTGGCCCCATCGATGCATTGTGCGGGTCTGATGACAGGTGTTTGCCGGAACTTTTTTCCTTGTATCCTAAGTATGTTTAAATGCAATTAAAAAAAAAAAAAAAAAAAAAAAAAGGAAATCAATCAGGCAGGACAGGCGTCACTGGATAGCATGTGTGCCTCGCAGCCGACAGGTTCTGGGTTTGAATCCTGGCTCCGTTCTTCCTGAGTGGATTTCTTTCTGTGCTTTTGTGGGTTTTCTCCGAGTACTTCAGTTTTCTTCCATGTTACAAAAACAGACGCGTTAGGTGTTAGAAAAAAATAAATAAAATCTTTGCACTTATAACTTATAAATGACTTTCCTTTCGAAAAATAAGCACTATTTGAACTGTCTCATTGCATGCACGTAATTATTAAAATCCATGGCTAAATCTGCTGAAAGGAGCTGCCGTCGACTGCGGAAGTGTGAAAAACCCAAGAGACATGTCAATAACCCGATTAAATGTGCGATGGAGAGAGACCATATAAAATATTTTTTAAACAGTTTTACACCTCCCACACACTTTAAACACATTTAAACATGTTAAAACTGACTTTTTAAACACGTGGATGTGCTCATTGTGTAATAGCAGCTCAAAAGTGCATTGGTGACTGTGGCTCTCCTTTCCCAAATACGAGGGCATTACTGTAAGTATAATTTACTGTAAAAAAAAAAACATTCGCTTAAGCTCCCTGAAATAAAAATATACCTTATACATTTGACACATTACGTCACGACTGTTGTTAACAACCCTGATTGCCAAAATTGCCACGTATATAAAATGAGGCTTTAAAAATGAAGGCGTTCTCTCCGCTCTCAAATGTGGTGGGCGTGTTCGTTGAATATGCTGAAACGCTCCCTGCTCACCTGTCAACTGTCAGTCAAATTCTTTGTAGTCTATCATCTTTCTTATGCCTACACATAAGAAGACGTTTGAGCTGTGGAAATATATCCGCGGGGCTTTTCCACGCCGTGACAACGAGGCGCTCTAAAGCGGCCGCACCAGCAGGCAGGAAGCCCCTGTCCGCATGCTGGCTGTCATGTCTGACTTTTTCTTTTCCTGCCTCGCTCTTCTACCTTTTCACGGCAGACGGGGTGCTGTAAAGCGGCCACACCAGCGGCCCGATGTATTTTCCCGATGTAGGCAAAGCTAGCAAGCTAATGCTATATCTCCACACTTGAGCGCTACACAGAGGGGTCTGTCTTTTGACTTAAGACGGAACGTTTCCACCATCAGTATCTACAGGAGTGGAAATGTCGCTCTAATGCATCTGGAGGAGGTGGACAGCCAGCTATTAAGGGTAAGCGAGGGCCTGGGGTCCACTCAAGTTTTACAATCCTACTCAGAGTATTCCTCACACTCACACACACACACACACACACACACACACACACACAGCCTCTTAACCTCCTGTTCCAGCTCCGTTCCGTCTGAACTCTTTTCTCAGCGCTGAGCCTGAGCGGACTCAAGGAAACGCTTCATTTAAATGTACATAATTTGCTGTGGAAGGCTCACTCTTGGTCTCGCTGTTCCCCCGTGGCGCCGCAACAGCAGCAGCTCGGGAGAGACAGACGGAGAGAAGAGATCTTTTTTTTTTTTTTTTTCTTCATATAAATCCCACAAGGAATCCAGTGGCCCTGACACAAGTACTAGCTGGTAAAAGGCAGAGAGTAGAGGAGGGGGAGGGCAATGTTTGGAGGTGGCAGTGGAGAAGCTGCAGGTACACAGGACGTTCATCCCCCCCTGGAGACCTTTCATGCCGACACCTGTTTCCATCTCATTTGGCCACCGCAGTTTATAGACTGGAAATAATGTAGCGTGGTGCTTCTGGGCAGAGTCAATGTTTTGTTATCAGCAACCTCATGGCATCCACGCTTTCTGACAAATTGAATATGAAACATCAAAATGCGTGAGTTCAGTGATGTTTCTCTCTGAAGTTGCAATCTCACAGTTATGTCCATTTAAACCCTTTGAATTTGGAAGCAAAAAAAATCCCCAGTTGGAAATAATGAGAGTTGAATAATCATTCCCAGAATCATTTGATGATTCCTTGCATGATGTCGGTCATGATGATGGTTGGTCGATTAAGTTGTTGTGTGGCTTTTAACACAAATTGACCATTTGGCTGTTCAGATTTTGAGAAAAATATATATATAACTTTTCTACTAATTCAGGTGATGTTTTGTACAAAATCTTTCTAATTTCTTGTCAGATCCATTTTTTATGTGCATTTTCTTTGCCCAGTCAAAGCGTCGTCTTTGTTTTTAGATAGCATACTTTTTTTTTTATTTAAAAGAAGTACTTTTTACATAAAATATTATTATATTCTTGCAATACTATTTCTAAAGTCTTAAGTCTAAACCTTTTAAGGTAAACCAGTGTCAAATGTGTTTTTTTGTTTTTTTTTTGCAAGTAACAATAACATACCTTTGGTATGGGGCTGACCTAATAACTTCTGAGCATTTTTGTATAAAATGCTACAGTTCTTTAAGATCCAAACAGGCATATCAGATTGTGTCATTTTATCACATCCCACCAATTCTAAACTTATTAAGATAAACTGATGCCAAATGTCAATGTCCTACAATATTTTTGTACGTGATCCTGCAAAATGTTATTCAAAATAGTTTTATCAGATTGTGTCATTTTATCAGAAAACTTTCCCCAATCTAAACTGTGGATTGTGTTTTTGTTTTGCAAGTAACTCTAAACATAAGTCTCTTTCATGCTAACTTCTCAGCATTTTTTGTACAAAATCCTGCTATGCTGTAGATAGACATACTGCCAAGTGTAAGTGAGCGCATATTGCCTTGCATTTTTCCTAATAATCAATTATAAGGCCAAAATCGTGGAGCCCTATAGTGAGACTTGAACCGAAGTAATACTGCGTGAGTGGATGAGACGGATTGCTCCGAGTGGAAGGAGGAAGACAGAATTGGAAATTGGAAGAGAGTGAAAAGTGACTTTGGCCTTTCTCAAAGTCGACACTCGACCTTTTCGCATTCGGGCAGGTGATTGTGTTGCGCTCGTCCCGTACGAGTTGTGTACAATACGTGCGGCGGAATACTTGGGGGGGATTTAGCGTACGTGCCCTGACCCATATTAGGCAGAGCTTTGAGTGTTTGTTCTGCCTGTGGGCGTTCCAGGCCAGGACAAAGAGAACAAATCCCTTCGACTGCATTGGTCTCCCTATCATTTTCCCATAATGAGTCAACAAGGAGGGACGCTGGCGACCAAAGATGCTCCTTTTATAGAGGACAAAACAAGCCCCGTAAACAGATGCGATAAAATACAGGAGACATATTGTGCATTCCCCCCACTCCCCCCCACAATTCAATTTTAGTTCCCAGGTGTCTTCTTAATAATATATCTGTGTCATGTCTCCTTTGTCAAAATTGCATAATGATCTAGAATTATAAGTACAGTGTACACACCTTTTTTTTTCTTCGACTGAAATCATCCCAATTTTTTGTTTAATAATAGCTCAATTTAGCACTGTACTAATGAGTTCTGAGAGGATTTGAGAGGTTATTAGGAATCAATCCCACTAAAATTCCAATAGGCAGGACATTGCCGTTGCCGTTGCAATATGATTGGCTGCTGCAAATAGGCAAGGACGTTGACACGATAGCAGCGGCGTCGCACCCTGGGGGATTTAGATGATAGTGTTTCTGACAGGGCCAGCCGTTACTTGTAAGTGGCTCTGGATCTTCACCCAGCCGAGCTGATCGAGTCATGGGTCGGGTGTGAGGCTTTGTAAATTACCCTCATTGTTATGTAACAGTGAAATTAGTTGTTTAATTTCACACGTGATGGAAAAAAAGTGTTGATGTGCCTCAAGCTGCTAAATATACCCTGATTTATTAAAAAAAAAATAATAATTCTTTATGATGTTCCCAAAAGGTTCCAAAATATTTATTGACATTTAAGTCAACGTTACGCCCACATGTTGGCATAAATGTTTATGCAAGTTTTGGCGTCTTACATTGTATTCTCCTTTATGTGAGCTAATTTTATTTTACATTGAAATTTGTGCGTGATATTTTTCCGCTGGAACTTAACTTCACTTTCAGTCCACATGAATGATTCCACACCCGTTTTCGCAATGCGCAATCGTGGTTAAATGGTCAAATCTTTTTTTGAAATGTTTTTTTTTTAATAGTGGCACCGCTTGCTTTTGGCGCATATTTGTAAACACATTTTTTAACATTCTTCCAGTAATTGATCCCGTAAAGTATCTTGGATAACTTTAATTCTGATAATTCATGTTAGGCTTGCCGTTAAGCCCCTTTCACGCTGACTTGAGAGGCGTGACGGTAGAGCCGTCCTTATTGTTTTAAGCCTTTCAGACAGAACTCGCGTGACGCCGTCGTGTGCATTTTGAATGCAATTTGCATTCAACATAAGGAGCCCTGGACCAGGCACGTGCACACATAGCCCCCGAGTGGTGCTCAAGCACCCGCCTTTTCGCCCTGGATAAAAAAAAAAAAATGCCGTTTTTGCTTCAGCCTCCCCCCCTTCATCAATATTAAGAAAGAAAAAAACCTCTCTGTCATCAATTCCACTCAAGGTGTTTTGAAATTTGAGGCCAGAGTTGCCATGCAAGGAGGAAAGGCGTGAGAATTGCGAAACTCAGACCTGTGAGGAAGGCGTGCTAACCACTAGTCCGCCCGTCCTTGCACTTGTGTCTTTTCATCTTATTATTTCTTTTGTATGCTAGTGGACAATTAGTTCCCTCTGTCCGATTCAGTCACAATATGATGAAAGCTTTTCATGACAGTTTTGCCCGAGGCATAGCTCACAGGTTGCTTTATAGCGTCCACCTTATCCTAACTTGCTTCCAGTGCAACTTTCAGGCTGAATTAGCTTCAGCAAATCATTTGGCCTTTTGGCTGCGGCGGCGGCCCGCGGCCCGTTGCCAAACTTTGTCGAGCACCATGGCAACCGTGTGACACGGTGACATTTTCAGCCGGCAGCGTTTATCACCTCACACATTCCCCGCTGCGTTTGCCTCTGACATTTTGGAAACGGGGCGAAGTTGGCGCCCGGTACCACGTTGTCTCAGGCGCCTCTCCTGGTGCCACTTTGTTTTGTTTTTTTATGTCTTTTTTTTTCATTTTGTTCAAAATGAAACATAAGCATAAGGAAGCGAGTGCATGTTATTATGCACACGTATGTAGATCAGTCATGTCTTCCCCTACGGCGTCAGCTTGGCAGCTTCATGCATACAGTAGCATGTGCTGGAAACTCATCCATTATGGAAGCATTAAGAGTATAACTGTGGAAAATGAATAAGTCATAACAATATTTATGCCACATTGAGTGCATGCGTAAAAATTAATGTGTGAGTGTTTTTGGGGTGTGCAGAGACACGTTTAAGCCTGCAGCCGAGTAATTGAAAATTGAATAGAAGAGTGAAGTTGTGGGCTCGTGTCCTAATTTGGCAGATGGCTCACTGACTGTCTCCATGGAACCAATTCCTCCGATGTGTGTGCGCGTGAGTTTGTGCACTGGTTGCAATCAAGATACAAACTCCTCCATGTGTCCTCTTAACGATTTGTGGTTAGATGACGATAAGCACAGGAAGCTCATGTCGGGTCGTCTTATTGATATTTGTTACGCTTGTTTTTTTTTTTTTTTTCCCCTGTGTTCCTCTCAGGTGCTCTTTTACCTCTTCGCTTGGCTTCACCTTCACACTCTCAGCACTTCCTCTTCCTTGCCTGTCAGCAGGTTAATGATTTGACTTTGTACAGTTCATTCTGGCTAATTGTTTTTTTTCCCCCTCCCTTCTTCTTCTTGTCTACTTGATTCTTTGAGACCACGTTGAGATTTAGGCTCAAGTTCAGCTCAAATGCTTGGACATTTTCAACCTTAGTCGACCAAATTGAATTACATTACATTACATTGTATTTTGTATTAATTAGTTGCTGGTTCCTTGCCTGATAAAGGGCTGGATCTGAATTGTCAAGGCAATGTTCACGTATTGTGTGACGTTTCCATTGCTTGAGCGCTTAACATGGGCTAAAAATCTAATTGATGACATTTTACGTTTAAAGGTAACTAAAACTTTGGCGCTAGATACAACATTAGGGCTCACTAAGCTTTTTGAAAGTGAGAGCTCCTTCTTCTTTACTGATTAATGCGAAGGGCTACCAGGTTGATACAAAATTCTTAAATAGCAAATTTGCACAAGTTACCTTTAATTATATGTTATTATTAATAATTAATAATATGCATCTATATCTGAAGACAATACTGTGAAGATAATAAACGATTTAACAAGGTAGGAAACAGATAAATATCTATATGCAACACTTTATTTCTATACATCTTTGTTTCCATTTTCAAATGATAATTGCTACATCATTCAGAGGAAATCCCAATGTCCCATCACTGGTGAGCTATTTTCATTATTATTAATTTTTTTTTTAGAACAGCCCTGCGGCTACTCATGTAGTATGTATGTAATTCATGACAAAATCTCAAAACAAAGGATACATTTGTATATTTTCTATTAATAATAAACATAATGATCATAAAACTATTATTATTATAAAATAGTTCACATCATCATCACAAAATCACACAAATGTGATGATAAGGATATTTTATTCTATAAAACTATTATTCAAAAGCAAGAAAAATATTTATTTTTTTAATTTTTTAAATTGTATTTACTTTTATCATTATAAATATTAGTTATACAAATATATATATATACAATTGTATTTTATTATTTTTTTTTTTACCATAGAGCAGTTGTGTTGATTATAGTGATTAATTTACAGTTGTCGATAGTCCACAGTATAAAAAAAAGTAGTTTGGATTTGTTACTACATTACTTTCAATCTTAATCATAAATACCGGTATATATGTTTTTCATTTAAAGGGAAGTTTTCAATATCTAGCCTCACTTCACTACTCAGTGGCAGAAAATACCTGGTGTGATGCATCATGCTGGTCTACTATTTATTACTTTTACTACTGTATTTTTGCTTCAGCGTGTAACAGAATAATGTTTCCGGCAATGTGTTATTGAGGAGAAGCGGTACGTCGCTGTCACTCAAAGCTGCCGTGCGAACCAAATGTACACACCGGTGGCGCCATCGCGCATCTTATACTTAAACTAGCCACGCAGTACGATAATACTCTCGCCTTTATGATGGCAATAGTCGATCTCTGTGTAAAAGAGCCTAATGGGATTCTGTGAAGTGTGTGTATGAGCCAGTGTGTGTTTGTGTGCCCGCGGAAGTGTGTGACAGGTCATGGCAACATATGGCATGACAGGAGAATAATGAAGTTGTCTTCTTGCACTGGCACTGCTCCAGAGGTCGTGTGAATGTTCCTGCATGACACCGCAGCATATGGGCCGTGCATGCATGCGTGTAGCGTACGTGTGTGTTTACGGAAATGTGCACAGCTGGTTGCTTTTCATATATACAGCTCTGGAAAAAAACTAAGAGACCAAAAAAACACTGGACTACATATAGACAAACAACCATTCACACTCCCACCTATGGACAATTAAACCATTGAGTCTTCGTTAACTTATCATGCAGGTTTGTGGGATGTGACAGGACGCCAAAGAGAGTACCCGGCAAGAACATGCAAGTATGGAAACAAACATACAACAAGCAAGCAAACAATGAAACAGACATACCTATAAATAGCAAGAGCAGAGGAACAGATTCTGCTTGTGACCCTAGAAAGTGATTTCAGAGATTGGTTTCTAAATACAGTATACATGTTTGAAAATGTGCACAGACTCACAACTATGTAGTACTGAACTGTGGCGATATAACATTAAACTGTTTTTCACCATTAGAGTTTTTCATATTTTTGGGGCGTGGCCAAAACGGTGCCCAGTGACCACCTTGGGCCCTAGATTGATTCACCCCCTCGAACTTGGCAGCCTTTGCTTACACTGGCGGTTCTCTGGCGCCATTACAACTCGCAGTTAGCTAGCTAATTATGCCTACACCCCAAAAATGCATCTTCCCTCTGGATAGTTCACTGGCGTGGCCACATTTGAGAGCAGAGATGACGACTTGATTTTTCACAAATAATATATATATATTTTTTAAATAATCATTCAAATTCACTTCACTACCAATTTACAGAGACTTAATTTTTTTCTAGAGCTGTTTATTTTCAAGTTAGATTGGTGCAGTGCCAATATTCTTCTCTATCTGCTGCTCAGTTTTTATCTGTGGCTCCAAAAATGGAAAAAAAGCCACTTAAAGAAAAGAAAAAAAACGTTGCTGTAAATAGCGATGTATATAATCATGTACCTTTACTCCATATATTCCATGTATTTATTTATTGATGAACAATCTTCTTTTTGCCGCTGTAACTGATTTTACCCAATTTCGCTTATCTTACTTGGTCCTCAATGGCCACACTTTTGCACTTCTGCATGTGTTGCTCGTACAGACAGACAGACAGACAGACATGCCTCCTCCACACCTCCCGTGGTGGCTCGCAGGTGAGACGAGGCAGTGATGACGAGCGCACCACACGACCGTCAAGAAGCAGCGGGAGCTTTTTTCAGATTTTCTGCTTCTATGTGAATCTTTTTTTGTCTGTTTCCATCTACATTGAACGCCCGCGATACATTCCAGACCGACTTGCGAAAGGTGGAAATACGCTGTACAGAGACCATAAAAATAACCATGCAACTTATCAAAACACAAACTCATTAAAAGACACTTTTAAACGTGTTCCTTAGCACCCTTTCTCACTCGCACAGTTCTCTAAATAAGCATGCTTGCTTCAAACATTTTATTTGTCACTCCCAGTTGAAATTTACTGTAAAACTGTCACATAAAAAAAGAGAATTAAAAATTGGAAAATGCTCAACCAACCATGTAAGCTGCTAACTTAATGCTAGTATATATTTTGAAACGCCATAGACTGGCTAACGTAAATTAGCAGAGCTGTTATGGAAATTGTAAACAGTCAAACAACTGCTACTTTAACACTTACAAGCAGCAACACACAATCAGAGTATACAACAATGAGACCTTCTCTTTCTCTTCTAGCTGTTAATACACTGCATTTCTTCCAGCAGACCCCAGTGCTGCCCGGGATATTGTGGCACAATGTGGTACCGCAGTGAAGGCGTGCAATTCCCAAGCAGATTCGCTGTACATTTCAAATGGCACGTATCCAATATGGCTGTGCTTATACCAAGGGTGGCAAAGTACAGCTCACGGGCTTTTACGGGCTTTGTTCTTTAATCCGACCCACCGAGCATTTGCAGTACATTATCAAGCGAAGGATATTTGCTGCATTATTTTAGCCGTTTCTTCACCAAAATGTTATTATTATTTTTTTTTTATGTGTTCAGTAAATACATTGATTCCAGCGATGCGTCACAGTAGATTGGGCAGGATTGACCTTGAAGTTCTACAGGGTAAATATTAAGCGCTTCTCAGCTGTCAATGTCCATTCAAACTGCTAGCTGATGGCCCAATGAGTGCGAAGGCATTGGAGTGGGCATCTCCTCTTTTGTTTTTCTCCTTCTGAACCTCGACGAACCGCCATCTCCCGTCGACTCTCGCAGACGCCAGTACACGCCGCACGCATATACAGTACATGCACACGCTCGGCTGCAAATGCAAGTTAGACAATGCAAGCTGAATACCTCCCACGGCTCGAACCGAGGAGGTCAATTTTGCAGATGAAGACTGCAAATAACCTCCGTTGCTTGCAAGTTAGAGATGAACTCAACAAACCCTTAAGACGAGTGTAAATAAACATTGTTAGGTACGTGGAATTCTGATGTGTTCAAAACATCCACACAGCCACGTAGCCGGAGAACCTTATTAGGACAAGTAGTCTCATTGGTATAATTATGTTAATTCTTTTGAACATTTGACCTTAAAACAAAAGTTTTAAAAATTGATAGTTAGGCTAAGTGGTAGTGTAAAAAGCGACAGAATCGACCTTAGCTGCATGACAACAGAGTGATGCAGTGCACCAATCGGTGGCGCTGCCTGTAGTAATTGATGAACAGACCAACCAATCATTGTGTGATGACTGGCGTAAATCTGCGCGGAGATGTGTTAAACCGGGTGTTGGTAATTGCGGAGACGATCGCAAGGCGTCATATTTTTAAAAAGTGACATCCACGCCACTCTGGGCGTGAATAATCCCGCTTCACGCCAAGCAAAAAAAGGTTTGATATTTGTTAAACACATAAGCCTTTTAGCCCCGTTCGGAGCTTCTTGCCTCGTTACGGGGAGACGCAAAAAAGTTCACGAAGGCACTCTGCCTGCTGAAGGATAGAAAGCGCAGTGGATGTTTGGAGTGTTTTAATCTCGCTTTACAGTTTTCTTCTCTAGAGATGCGGCGCTGCAACATGTGCGAATCGCGCAGTGGTAGTGGTGTGTTTTTGTGCGAGGGCGGAGGACTGGAAGAGGGAGGTGAGAAACACTCAGTGCATCTCATGCTGTTTGTGTCCACAGCTTGTAGACTTGGCGCCATTGCGGCAGAGTCGGGAGAGGCACATGTAGAGTTGAGAGGTTGGAGGTCCCGAGGTGTGCGAGTGAGTCAGCTTTGTGTTGTTGTTGCCGTGTTGAGAAACGACACAGTTGCCGTTAGAGCCCTCTCCTTCTGTCTCGGATTTCATTGTAACCTGCACAGATTGAAGACTTGCTGGACGTAGCGAAGCAGCCCCAGAATACAACCAAGCCTTGCCCATGTTTCACAGCGGGTGCATTGAAACTTTGAATTCAAACGATTGAAAGTTTGAATTCAGCGATCCAAACCCTGCATGAAAACAAGATAGAGACTTTGCATGAGCCAATCTCCCTACCAGTTTGAATTTTCAGTTTTTTTTGTGTTTTCTTTGTGAACTACTATTACTACTTGCAAAACATTCATATTGTTTCGAATGTTAAGTACTAATGACAGTTGGTTGTAAAACTTCTCTTTTCGCAATCATGACCACTAACTATCCTAAAAGATTGCTTTTAACATTGCATTGTTTTCTGATGGCTCACCTCTTGGAATTGCTACATTCAATTTCCATTATCCTCACAGGGAAAATGAAATCCAAACAAACTGAAAGTTGATTGACCGCCTGGAATGGGTTGCGGTCAACTTCCAAGGCTTTACGGTATTCAACCCATGGCGAGTGTATTTTTTTCATAACCTTGGCTATCAATTTTAAAAAATGAACTTTTTCCAAGTCTTGCTCCTACTAACTGCAGAGCTTTTGTACAAAATCCTACCAATTTCCTCAGGGAACAGAATGCAGACGCAAAACGATCATTCTTAGAAAAGAGGATTCTGCGGGTTACAACAAGTCAAATCAGAAAATATGGCAATGTAGAAGTGTGCCAATTTAATAACTGTTAAATATGTATATTTAAACGTAACGCAAAATACATCCGCTGGGATTGATTATCTATTTCATTTCCCTGCAGAGCAGCTATACCGAGTTAATTTTGCCACGCAGCGATCACAGGAGGTGTTTTACTTGGTTAAAAAAAAATCAATAAAAGCAAGTGCAAGACTCTTAATTGCATTTACCTCATCTGTCCACAAACTCCAGACTTCCACTTAATTATTGGCACATTCTGACTCATCCGCTCCCTTCTGCTTGGCTGCTATTGTGTGCATCATTAACTTACTGTATTTGGCTTTGTTACCATTTTGTGGTAAAGCCCAGTGATGGCAAATTAAAACAGTTCCCACTTGTCTTACTAACTTGGAAAAAAAAAATACCACTAGGATCAAGAATTGCAGCACACTTTTTTTTTTAGCCACTCTGACTGTGTCTTGTGCAAAAGAACCAGTGATAAAGTAAATGGCCCCCTTACTGCGGGGCCAATGTCAAGTACGTCTTTTGTTTGGATGATGACCGGGGGCAGAGCGATGGGGTGTCTTTGCATTTGGCGAACAACTGTGGCCAAGCGTGGTCACGGAAAAATTACATTTATACATATATAAGTATATTCCATCGTGACATATATATATATATTTTTTTTTTTTACAACAAACGTATTTTATTCTCATTTATGAGGGCTGGACTTCTATCCTTAAACTGCATATGTTGGTACTGATGGTATGAATTTGAGACAACGAAATCTCTTTAGCCTTTGCTAAACAGTTAGCATTCGTGATTAGCATTAGCACGCTAGTGATTAACGTTTTAGGTTAAAAGAAAATGCTAACTACCATTCAGTTCACTCATACATTATGTTCCAGGTACATTACACATCTAATAGTGTTTTAAAAATCACTTACAGACGCGCCTCTCTTGTTTTTGGCAGTTTATCAGTGGCCCAATACTTTGTCCTTCTGCAAAAAAATGTCCGTGTGAAACATTGGTTCTGGTGGCGCAATTGTTCCAGGCGGAACTTTTCTTTTTCTTTTTCTTTTTTTTATGGTGAAACTTCAAGGCAGAAATTCTATTCTATCTATCTATTCTATCTAAAACCTATTTTTGAAGTCGACTTAGCCGAGTTCTTCTTTTTTCTTTTTCCGGCCCTAATCTTAAGGCACCACTAACTGTATATTTTGAAGCTAGTGACGGCCTTTTCATGCAGCTGGCACCTCATCTGAAGTGACTTGAGAGGGTTTTTTTTTTTTTTTTTGGTGCGCCCTTTGGGCAGATGATGTCTCTGGTGGCACCGTCTGCACAATTAGCGCACAACGGATGGCGACGACGAGAGAAGTGGCTCAAATGATACAGCGTGCGAGTGACTTGCTTCCCTTTAGAGCACAATACCGCAGAGCCGGTGTCACATCCCATTCCTGGCAGTCCTGAAGAATGTCTTTGACGCTTGTCCAATCCAACCCGCTCCAGCTTCACGCCAACTAATCTCACTTGACGCCTGGCGCCCCCCAAGGGGAACGGCAACAATCCAGCCCCCTCCCACTCCAGCCCAAATGGGCACCGGTCCGTCTTCCTTAAATCCTTATATGCCATCTATCCCTTCTCCATTACTCCCCTCTGTGGCTTTGTCTCTGCTCTCCATCTATCTTTGTCAGACCGGATTGCACTCTTCTTCTATCTCACCTCTCTCCCCTGCAACGCGCCTCTCTTGATGAGAATCTGCGATTGTTGAGTGAGCAATAGCCCCGTGTTTCCTTGAGGGCCCGCCTGCGAGCGTTGCTAAACTTGGAGGGAGTCGCTCTCCGAGCACACCTTTTTGCAGATCAAGCGCAGCTCACTTAGGCGCCGCGAGATGGGAAAATAAACAACGCCATCTTTCCCTCGACACCGTCGCCCCGTGTCGGCGTTGAGGCTCTGACATTTTGGAAAGCGCTCGCTGATTGGATCCCTTTTACACAAAAATATTGTTATTTTAAAAACAACTTTATTTCAAGAGGCTTTGTTGAAGCTCCCAAACGAGATCCCCCGGGGGGTCTGTGAGCTCGAGCCAGGGTTCCCCCCCCCCAAAGAAAATTGCAATAAATGGTAGTTATATCATTTTAAAGTGCCTACCTGCAGTACAAATGAGAGCAGTAAAACAATGGCAATAAAACAAACATAATAAACACATTCCTTCTCTCTTCCTAAGCTTTGAGCCAATTAAAAAGCTCTAATATGATTGCGACACATCATATGCAAATTATTACAGGAAGTCCTATTCAAGAACAAAATATTTTTTGCCCAAGAAAATAGTACTATTTTATAGAGAATAAAGGCATGTTTTCCAGGATAAAAGGCACAATATTATGAGCATAAAGTTATATTTTTGAAATTCACTCGCTTGAATGGGACATCATGATAGCCTTGTTGAACACAATACTCACCCAAGATTCTGACATTTCATGTGGACAAAATACATATTTTTTTCTTTTCAATATTACACCCTTTGTTTTCTTGAAAAAAATATGCCTTTATCCTCATAACATTACAACTTTAAAAATAACAATTATTATCTCAGGTTCTTTTTTTTTTCTTTTTTTTTTTTTATTCCTGTTGCATTTCGGAGTACATGTGGTAGTTATGTTTAATTTGTGTTATGCTCCTGAGGTGGCCCTTGAAATCATTTCTCCCCTGTTAGTGGTCCCTCGACCCCAAAGTGTGAGAACCCTTCTCCCGATTGTTTCCCCGCTAAATAGCCTATTTGGGATACAAGGATTCCCGTGAGACCATCCACTCAAAAAAATCCCATTTATTATTTAAATGTATTTAACAATTCCAAAAGATAGACAAACATGTCATAGAATTCATTCAAAAGCTTCTTTTTTTCCCCCCTCGTCTTCTCCTCCTCATCATATCTGTTGCACAATCTCATCATGGGCTCACGAAATAAAATATCATCGGCTGGAACACAGGAGACGACCGCGGAGAGGAGCATGGAGCTATGACGCACCGCATGTTGGCATGCACGCACTCGTGGTGGGTGTGCGTGCACACCGTTCACACACACACACACACACACACACATATACACTCACACACAAACGTGCAGTCCGACAGACCTGCGGTGAGCGGTCGGGCTGCCATGTTGAGTAAATATTAACACGTGTGTCAGCGTTTGACCCGGCTAATGAATGGAGGACAATCGGTGTTGCTCAAAACTCATCCTCTCTTTCATGATCGCTCTTTAGCTACGAATCTGTTTGTTCTTCGCTAGTGCAAAGAGGATGTAAGCAGAACTAGAACATGTAGAAGACACATCGATGAGCCCCCGAGAGCAGCAGAAGGACGTCGCCTCGCGTGTGTACGAACAGCCGGTGGAAAGGGTGTGGTCTATATATGAGTAGTTTTCCATAACAACATCTCTTCACAAGGGACAAGGATATTATCTTTTTTTTTTCTTTTCCCGATCTGTCAATCAGTGCGGATTATTATGCATCTCTACCAAATAAAAACACAATCTAAGGTTTAAATTGCACGCAACAACACTACGGATTTCAGTCAAGTCGACTGTGGAGAGAAGAGGTGTGACAGTCTGCATTGTGCCATGAGAGGAAAGAGGGATGGAGGAAGAGAGAGGGAAGGAGGGAGAGACGCTGTTAGCGAGGAGCTTCCGACACATTGGCGCTGTGGCGGCGAGTGCTTGGAACCGTGCCCGATCTCCGATCCCCCACTACTCCACCCGGCACCTCCCGCCCCTCTGCCAGTGTGTCCAGGCCTCGGCCGCAGCGCCCGGAGGAAGCGGAGAGTTGTCCGTGATGATGAAGAGAAGAAGGGAGGAAACTAGAAGGCCTGGAACACACATCCTCTCCACCCCACAACTCTTTCCTTCAGTTGAGCTGGACTGTCTTTTTTCCCGTGACGTGCGCTCAGTCCGCGTAGAGGATGAAGCCCGAGAAGGTGCTGTACTTGTTGTTGTTGCCGCCGTGAGCTTTGCCGCCGTCCAGCTTGATGTAGACCTCGTCCCCCGCGTCCAGGTGGAGGATGACGCTGTTGGAGGCGTAGTCGTAGTTCTGGTCCGCGTCTTGGGCGATGGCACTGGCACGAACCTGGGAGGACAAGCGGAGGAATATACATGTACAGATTAATCATTGGAATCTGCACCTGGGTTAAGTTGGTGTACTATATGATGGATGGATGGAGGTCATAATTACAGGAAATATTTGTGTGAAAACCTCTTCTCGGCCATAAATACAAAACAATCGGACGAAAAACAGTAAGCTTGGTCTCACGCTCTAAAAACATACATGTCGGGTTCATTGAAAAAATTGTGCATAAATGTAAATGGTTGTTTGTCTATGCTGTATGTGCCCTGTGATTGGCTGGCCACTAGTCCAATGACGACAAGCAGTGTATATAATAGACCGGTTAGATGTGCTGGAGGGAGGCACAGAGGAGGCAGACCTGGCCCATCCAGAACCACTGGTGAAGGTTTCGTACGCTGGCTAGTGTTGTATGTTGCCCTTATGAGGAAACCGAGGCCAGTTTATGGAATTTTCTACACGTCTTCCCCGGCTGGCAACTTGACATTTGGATCTTGTTCTCGAAATAACCTGAATGTCCCGGAACCGTCACCCTCCCCCAAACTATATGCTGGACAAGAAAGTGCAGTTGCATTGCCAAATGTGCTGAAACAACATCTGTGCTAGCAAAGTTTGCAAAACAGAGAGGATCTGTAATTGTTCAAAACTGCTGCGAACTGGAGCTGTGAAGTCTAAAAGAAAAGAACGAACACTAAAAAGTATTGAAAGCCATAAACTATTCGACATGGAGAGAACCTAAAAAAAAACTTTTGTTAAATGCTGAACTGAAAATGGCCAAAAAGGATGAAAATATGGCATAGTTATTTACTCATATTCATATGTGAATTCGTATCGCTTGTTAATAATTCAGTCTTAAAAATAAAACATGAAAATTAGGTTAGGTAACTTTATTTGTACCTGAGGGTAGATTTTGTGCAGTGAGTTGACTGCTCGCACATGCACACAGACATCATTTACAACCCCAATTCCAATAAAGTTAAACATAAATAAAAACAGAAAACAATGATTTGCAAATCATGGTCAACCTATATTTAATTGAATACACTATAAAGACAAGATATTTAATGTTCAAACTGATAAACTTCATTGTTTTAAGAAAATAATCAGGAACTTGGAATTTTATGGCTGCAACACGTTCCGAAAAAGCTGGGACAGGTGGCAAAAAACACTGAGAAAGTCGAGGAATGCTCATCAAACACCTGTTTGGAACATCTCACAGGTGAAAAGGCTATTTGGGAACAGGTGGGTGCCATGATTGGGTAGAAAAGGAGCTTCCGTGAATTGCTAGTTAGTTCGCGAGCAAAGATGGGGCGAGGTTCACCTCTTTGTAGAAAAGTGCGTGAGAAAATTGCCGAACACTTTAAGGACAATGTTCCTCAGACAAGACAATGCCAAAGCACATTCTGCACGTGTTACAACAGCGTGGCGTCGTAGTAAAAGAGTGCGAGTACTAGACTGGCCTGCCTGCAGTCTCCCATTGAAAATGCGTGGCGCATTATGAAGCGTAAAATACGACAACGGAGACCCCGGACTGTTGAACAGCTGAAGCTGGACATCAAGCAAGAATGGGAAAGAATTCCACCGACAAAGCTTCAACATTTAGTGTCCTCAGTTCCCAAACGTTTATTGAATGTTGTGAAAAGAAAAGGTGATGTAACACAGTGGTAAACATGAGCCTGTCCCAGCTTTTTTGGAACGTGTTGCAGCCATAAAATTCTAAGTTCATGATTATTTGCTAAAAACAATCATGTTTATCAGTTTGAACATGGAATATCTTGTCTTTGTACTGTATTCAATTAAATATAGGTTGAACATGATATTCTATTTTTATTTATGTTTAACACAACGTCCCAACTTCATTGGAATTGGGGTTGTAAACCACGAATAAAATAAAAGGGCAGTGACATAATGATCATACTAATAAGGAAAAGTACTGACTCAAAATTACAGCTAATAAAAATAAGCATAAATGAACATTAACATGGTGTTAATCTAATATGTAATCAAGTACGATACGCGTCAATTAATCACACACCATTTGAATCTATTTTTACTAATATAATACAAATATAGTATGTTTAAATAATTATCTATAAATACAAAAATTGTACAATACATCCATACATCCTGGAATCTTAACTATTAACTACGCACCATCTAGTGTTAATAATGATGTCTTAAAGTAATTAAAAAATAACTATAATAAAGTTGATACATATGATATATAAAATAACATTGTGCAGTATATAGAGAATATCAAACAATACATTGCATTAAAATAAAACTGTTATTTACGCCTGTAAAAAAACGTGTTCCTCATTTATACTTTTCTCCAGTACTGCATAAACTTATAACACTGAATTTGACAAATATGTTTCTTCATGCATGAAGTTATTAGCTATTTTAAAATCAACCGATATCTTTGATCTTTAGAAGTATCTGGTTGGTTTCACTATTTCAGTATTTGCTCTTGTGGGCGCGAACAAAAGCAAGCAGCCCACCGTACATCCCTAAAAGTCGCTGCCGGTTAAATCGGCCCGTTAGTCACTTAGTTGTGCCCAATCAAAATCTATCGCTTTCTTGCATCCGCCTTACTTTCTCGTGGCTCATTTTCAGCTCTCCTAAAATGACACTGGCGCGGCGGCGTGACTTTAAATCACGCCGTTTCGAGCTGCTGTCAGACGCCACTGAGGATCGCCAATAATGACTTGCTCTCGAGGAGGCCGACACGTTCACCAATCCTGCAAATTGAGTTATCCTCTCCACCTTTGAATATGTTAGAGATATGCTCTTTAAATCTCATTTTTCACCTTCAATTTGAGTCAAATGACAGAAATATCCAGGTTATCAAACCTTAAACAGAAAGGAAAAAGCCAAAGAGAGAGGGGAGGGGAAGCACTGGAGGGTTGGACTAGGTCACGAAATCCATCACCGAAAATTTCTGGCAGCACTCCGCTAAAAAGCATTTACGTGTTCAGGTGACATATCTGTTTTGGGAAAAGCAGGTAGTAGTTCGAGTGCTCAAGAATGCGAGGGACGTTCGCGTTGCACAAATAATTAAAGCTTCTGCTTGATTCTCATATCGAAGGTGGCGTCTGCTTCTTTAAACTTAAAAAAAAACGCTTTAAAAACGTGATTTTGTGCCTTTTATTGTCACAAAAATAAGCACAATTGCGCATGAAGTGAGTAGTTACAGACTGAAACTCACAAAATTACCAAATTGGCAGAACCTCACAAAATTAGCATTCAAATTGTCTAAAACTCACAAATGGTCGAAAACAATCAAATGAATCAAGTCCTCTGAAAGCCATCTACCGATCAAATCATCTAAAACACACAAAATTATCCATCTCATCATTTAAAACTCAATTGTCTAAAACTCATCAAATTAAAGATGCAATCAATTAAAACACAGCTATCCATCAGATTGTCAGAAACTCACTAAATTCTACATCAAATTGTCTTGAAAAATTTGCTAAACCTAAAAAAAAAAACCTTTAAAATCATCTAAAACTCAAAACTATCGATCAGTCATCTAAAACTCACAAAATTACCAATCGAGTGGAATTGTATAAAAAAAATAAATAATAATAATCCAAATATTAAATATTGTACTCTTCTTTTGACTGTTTACCCATCTGATTCAATCAAGCGCAGCTCATATTGTTGCGCAAACAAAAGCCCGCCGCCATGATCTGGTAACGTCTGCGTCCGGCGCGTATTAATCATAAGCCGCAACACGTCCCCGTCATGCAAAGTCAACAGCGTCTTATTAGAGAAGCGCCCCCAACATGACGGCTCGGGAGGATTTGTCAGTTAAGATTTTAATGAGACTTTATCAAAATATTTGCTTTGCAAGTGATCACACACGCCCATTTTTGAAATCGATATCTTCAATTATTATGTTCATTCACTCGTGTCTAGGGTACATGCTGGTGATTGTGGCTCATTTGGAAGAATTCCGTAGTAGGAGTTTGTAAAAGTACGAAACGTGGAATGGCTGCGTCAAACTTAAATGGCCGACTTTGTGTGCAATATCTGGCAGGGATTCTTCACGGATTCTTTTTCGTGCTTCCTGTTATGATAGACATGACAAACTTACTCGAGGGTGCTGCTAAGTGAGGTTTGGGGGTTTTCCTCAGGAACTAAAATACTTTCGTTTTCACCAGGATTCCAACATTTGGCGTAGGTCTTCTACTCTGAATGGCGAATTTCCAATTGGCCAAATCGCTATGAAGTCTTCTTATCAAACTCACAAAATAGTTTAAAACTCACAAACTGATCCCTCATCATCTAAAACTCTCAAAAATCATTGATCAAATCATCTAAAATGCGCAAAATTATTGAGCTAATTGTTTTAAAACTCTCAAAATTATTGATCAAATTGATCAAAACTACCAAAATTACCTATTAAAACATCTAAAAGTCACAAAATGATTGTTCAAATCGTCTAAAACTCACAACATTACCAATCAAATCGCCTACTTACAAAAAATACAAAAAAACTAGTGTTTTTATTCACTTGCAGTGGTTCCCGAGCTTTATCAAGCCGTGGCGCATAGTTTACATTTGAAACATCTCATGGCGGCCCACCAAGCAAAAAGGAGTGCGCCAATGTCGATCTCGTCTTCATTTTCTCCCAAATGTGCTTACGTAGTGTGAAATCCGGGCCTGACTTGCTTGAAGCAAGCCATGACATATTCTACTGTATGAACGGCAACATGTCCATGCAAAAGGTTAATTGTTTCTGCCACCTTGCGGAAGAAGATTTCATTATTCTGCCTGTCACTATATGTCACTGGCATAGATAGATGAACAAAGATGCATTCTTTGTGGTAAATAAATCATCATTTCCAGGCCAATGAAAATAAATTGGATCATTTCACACACTAGTTGTGAATCACTGAGGGCGCTACAAAGTGAGTTTTGTGTTCAGAACCCCATAAAATCCTTACATTTTCACCCCAATACGAGCATGTTGAGGTTTCCCCAAATGGGATTCCAAGAGTGCCTCCCCACCCCTGCTTGTAGTTTTCCCCCTGTGACACTCTTATGTATATTTAGTTTCATCTCTCTCGCCTGAGTGGCTAAAACTTGTTCCCGGGAATAATGATCAGGAAGGCGCCTTGTTAAAGAGCCGGGCCGTTCCGGGCGGGACGGAGCGGGGGCGGGGGCGGGGGCGGGGGGCCGAGCGGCGGCGCGTGACCTTGACGCGGCGTACGCCGAGCAACTTTGACAAGGCAAACAAAGCGTGAGGCCGCAGGCTGGCAAACGAGGTGTCAGTGGATGTTGTTGTCGCTCGCGCGCTTGCATCCGTCAACATGATGGCTTTGATTGAATATTCACTCTGCGCTCGGCCTTAATAGATAATGCATGGCGGCGAGAGTTCAGCGTGCATTGCTTTCAGTGTATGACAATGAAAGACAGTGTTATCAATAATGACTATGTTTGTGTGTGTGGGGGGGGGGGGGCTGGGGGGGATTTTATAGGGCATCCTGCAGACAGTATTGTACACTTCTCAATTAAATACTTTTTGGTTGGTGTTTTTATCGAACTGCTCTTTATGGAAATCATAAAAGTTTGAGGTCTGTGGATCCTAATGGTGGGAGGGCCTTAAACATCTCACGGGGGGGGGGGGGGCGCTGATCTTACGAGAGGCTTTGTCGGCGTGACAAGGACGTGTCCCCCAGGCGTGTATGACGGCGCTTTGTTGACTTGACGTCGAGCCTACATTCTGGCACGACGACTCTATTGGTCCTCCTTAAATCGAAGTGCCCCGCTGCCTAATTGTGTTTGAACGTTCCACTCGTCAGCTGCATGCTTAATGGCGGCTTAGAGCCCACACACACACGCACACACACACAGTGACACAAGAGCGCATGTACGTTACTCACCGACCACAAAATGAAAAGCACATAAAAAGCAGTGTCACAAATTGCGCCTTTACAATGATGACAATGCTCAATTTCATTCGTAAGGAAATGACACATATTAAATCATATTAAGTACAGTACTCTATAGCAAAGCTCAAATGGGTCATTGTTTACGCCAACACAATTTTTACTGTTCATTTTAAATGATTCATACAGTTCTGCCCATGAGAGCTGTTGTAAAATGCACCATTAACAAGTTTTATCCTCACCGGACAATCTAACGAGATCCAATACATGAGTTGTGATTGTTAATATTTCGCTTACCTTATGAATGCAAAGGTACTTGTGAATTCAATTTGTTCCGTAACCAAGTTTGTAACTCACTTGTTGAGCAAATCAATTCCCCATTGAAATGAATTGCAATTGCATTAAAAATAGCACTGTATTGTATTACAAAAATAGTCAAACGCAATAAAAGAGAATCAAATGTCACAACAACCTGAATTGAGCACCTGAATTGTTCGCGTGGCCTAGTGAGTGACATGAGGAACATGCCCGGTTCGTCTCCGTGAGTTTATTGGATTTAAATGTGAGTGTGAGCAGTTGCAACTGACTGGCAAGCAGTCCAGAGAATATTCCATTTCTTGCCCAAAGTCACATGGGACAGGCTCCAGCTCACCTGCAGAACTAATGAGTTTGTCGGAGCTTTTCTATTTATCTCTGTAAAGGTAAAATATTTAGTCCAGCTCTTATATTGAATCTTTACAATGATTTGGTCCGAAGAATAAATGTCTTTGTACATTCTTGTATTCACAACAAGCCATGTGGGCATTTTACGCTGAATTGTTGTATGTCTCGAGGCGCCCAATTCCAAGAAAATCGATCGGTGCTCCAGGAAAGCTTCCTGAAAGCAACTAAAGCCAGGTGCACGCCAACGGAATCCTGACAACACGGACGCTCATGTCGGGTTTGTTCGTCGGAGGAGGCCTGATTGAAAACATGACAAGGGGAGGAAAACCGTTAACGGGAGATTTGCCATCTGTCACCAGCAGAGAAGGAGAAGAATTCATTTCACCAGCTGTCTCGTCTCCTTTTCAAAGACGACCGCAGGAGCCTCGCGTGGTGCCGGGCCAGTTCGTTAGCCGACGGGAAACGCAGAAGATGGAGGACCGCAAAAGAGACATCAGGAGAGCCTCGTCAGGGGTCAACTTTGACCCCCTCCGTCCGGTCCGGGCTTGCTCCAGCCCCGCCCACCCTTCTCTCGCACGCGTCTGACTCATCTCTTAATTAGCGAGCTGCACTGTCCGCCTCGAGCGCCCACACCCAAAACGCAACGGTGGCTCTCAGCGGAGTCTAAAAACAGTGAAAGTCGACCTTTTGTCCACTCAGACGACTTCTTCTTTAGCAGCCCTGCTATTAACCCTGCAAGCGCCGCACTTCCTGTGTAAAAAAAAAAAATAAAAAATATTCCCCAAACATGCGATTGCACCCACTACTTCTGTTATTATTACCGCCTCGCTTTTAAAATGTTATGTTGTTTAAAATATTCCCAAAAATGTCTTCTGCCGGCCGTATCCTTCTTCTTTTTGCTTTGTATGAATTATTTGTTAGAAAAATATATACCTTTGGTAATATCAAATGAATTATGTTAATTATAACCTTCCATTATACCGTATCATCTTTTATTTCCAGTGCGACGATAAAGTAGAGCTTGTTACTTTTGTTTTGCTGATGTATTATCACCTTGCTCTGAGGCAATGCAAGATGTCTGTGGTTGGGTGGGGGCGGGCACCAGTTGCATGAGGCAGATGATAACTGCCTCGTCATGCGTACATATGACCTCACCTATAGAGAGAAATAGGTTGACACTTAGAAAGCAGCCATCAGGTTGTAGTTGAACTGTGCCCTTGCATGCAAGTTTTTATTATAGTTTTTTTGTTTTATTATATCTTTCTAAAAATAAGCTAAAAATATATTCGAAACTTGTTGACGTTATTTATTTATTTACGAATAATTGTTAAATTTGCACATTTTATATTAAATATGTTGACCCAGCAGTGACACAGGGGGCTAAAAGGGGGGCTGTGGAATTTCGAAACTTTTTCTCCCAATAATACATTTGAACTGTAGTTATGTCTGTGTCATAGGGATTACATTTTCGTAGTATATGTGACCCCAATTTGCACCCCAAACATGGGGTAGGGGAGTGGGGGGCTTATAATGTCAAAAACCTCTTGTTTTGTTGCGGTATAAATTGAGCCATTGTAAAGTTCATCACGCTAGAAAAAATATTTTTTAAATGTCTTGAAAAAAATGGCTTCAAATTTCTGGTGCCCTTATATTTGGTATTTTTTGCATCGATTTTTTATTTTTTTTTAATACCTATTTTTTTTAATATTTATTTAATTTCCAACCACCGCCATACATTGTATGTTAATTATATTGACCTGGCGATGACACAAAGGTGCAGAAATGTCTCAGTTATACACTTAAAGGCGAAGAAGGTTCAAATGAAAGAAATATAAAATATTATGCAAAACAACACGCACATTTTTTGGGTGTACCAAAGAAATAGTTAGAATGTGCCGACTGTGAGTCACGTGACGCCACCGACTCGCTGCCTCCCCGTCGAGGAAGGAGAGGATAATTGTGGCTATCGCTGACGACTGGATTCGTGGGAGGGCGGCTAAATGTCAGGGGCGTGGGGAGCGATGGCGAGAGGCATGTTTGCATAAAATGGGCTTGGGGGCACTTGTCTGTCTCCCATATGGCCCTCATTATAATGAAGGAGCCTTGTGAGTCAACACAGTAGCATCATTGACTCACTCAGCCACGGGAGACTCCTGTTTTGGCTTTTGCTCTTAATGCACATATATACAGTGTTCATACTCTATAATGCGAGCTAATTCAGGACTCTTGTTTTATAAAGTCTGGCTTGATGAATATTAGATCGTGAATGACTTTATGCATGTTTTTTATTGTATTTTGCAGACATGTTATTTACATTTTTAAAGGTAGAATTGTTGATACTGCTCATTAGATTGTGCAGATGTACGTAAAATATGTCATTTTTATGATGTCACGTTAACTGCTACCATATATTGAGGAGTGTGTGGTTACCAAATGTGGTTCCGTACTCAATAAATTGATAAAATAGTGATGAATAAACCGGCTAAATGAAAAATGCATGGATATGGATGATCACAGTGCAACCCACGAGGAATCTACCGGATTTCTTTTCGGTGAATAAAAGCACAGTGTGCTTGCTTCTTCTTAGAGTGAAAATTGGTGAATGACATAATAAATATGAATAAAAAATAAAATAAGCGATTATTTCTGGGCCCCCAAAAGTCTTAAAACAATAGATATATGAATTACGGGCAGAACATTTAACTGTTGTGCAATCCTTGGTCCTTGAGTATTCGTTTAACTTGACAACAGGGAGAATTAATTTTATTTTTATCATGCTGTGTTGTAGAAGTGCACTGAGAGTTGTTTGTAATATTTTGCACCAACACAAGGTCACTCAAATACACAATAATAAAGCAATTGTTGACGTGTAGCTCTATTTTTAAAGTTCCATTTTGTATTATTATTTTTTTTCATAGTGATTATTAGATTGTGTAGGTGTGCCTTATATTTTTGCAAGCCTGTGTGGGAGATAACAGTCAGTATTTGAGTGGCCCTGATAGATTTAAGTTATTAGCAACAAGTGGTGGGAGTCTTTTGATCAAATCCTCAATGTTTTGTTTTTTTTCCCCCTCCCCTTCTCAGATATTTGCGCACAACGACGCTGTGTCAGCCTGACATTTGCAATCTGTGCGGTATTTCCTGACAATCTTCATTTAGCAGCTCTCGCGGCTAATTAGGCCCCCCGCTCTAATGTTCCACTCGGCGGAGTGTCGGCACCGCTGTCCAATTACGGAGCGGATCGAGGGCAAAGGTCCGCCCCCGCCGCCCCGTGACTATGGAGGAAGTGGCACCGCGGGCGCATCGCACGGGGAAAGAAATACATGAACACACACGACCTCACAGACACACGGACTACATGGACAGGAGATCAATACTGAGACTGAGGCTCAGTCTCTCTCTCTCTCTCTCTCTCTCTCTCTTAAGCCCAGTCTGTCCGTTTCAAACAACGCCTTTCTGTTACAGCGGGCGCACACACACAGAGGCCTCTCAGTGCTCATCACCACCAAGAATAGAAGCTCCAAACATTGCCGGAATGCTAAAATCAATCAAGGCTTGATGGCTCTCTCGCCAAAAGAGAAAAACTCCAAATTGTGCTTTCAAATTTCTCTTTTTGTCATCTGGCGGGAAAACATGTGTCAACAACCTGCATCCAGATGGCTCCAGCATCACATTTCAATGTCTTGTGTTCACCTGAACGCACAACAAAGGGGGTAAAAGAGGGACCCCCGAAGGCATCGTGGATCGTCTCATTTGTGCGGCAATTTAAAAACAAAAATCTGACGGAACGGGATGCTATTGGGCAGTTTTTTTGTTTGTTTGTTTGTTTTTTTTTTGGGTAGGGGGACTTGGAGAGTTGAGCCCCTATAAAGGAGAGATGGAGGGCAGCGAGTGAGTGCCACCGGGGCTCGGAGTGGGGGGCGCGCACGGATGCGAGCGGGAGACTGCGGTGATAATTGCGAGGGAAGCGCCATGTGCACGAAGGACGTTGAAGCTTATTAAAGGAGGAGACAGTGATTATTCACTACAGCCCTCTGGAGGGGCCCACGCTCCACTCGTTGCTTTTAATTAAGTCTGAAAGTGTTTTTGCAGATTAATAACAATATTAAGAAAGGGGGAGCAGAGAGGGGAAGTGCAAACACATCCTGGATCTTGCTCGCATACCTTTTAATTACCATTAAATTGAGTGGGTGACAACATAGCGTCACATCTCATCTTGTTCCCGTTGTTTTTCTTTCTTCTTCTTTAGTCGTCGTCGTCGTCGTTCCGACTCGCTCCCCTCCCGAAGCTTTTTCCCCGAGTCACAGCAGAGGATCGATTTAGGAGCGCTCGGAAGGTTCGGAGTCAAAGAACGGGCGCCGGAGGAGCCCAAAGATGGCGAGGAGGAAGAGGAGAGGAAATTGGCTGTGCCGAAAATAGATTTGTTTATCTCCTAGGAACCTGGAGAAAAGTTCCGGTGACAATGCTTGCGATTCTCTGGGATGGCTGCAAGTAAGCTTTTGAATGTCGTCTCGATGTTTGACACGGCTCGGAAAGAACGCCCACCCCTCCTGAGAAGGAGTGGGAGCAGCACTTTGCCGGGGTGAAACAGCACTGCAGGGCACGCCGACGCCGCCGCTCCTCTGCAGCCCAAAGATGATAAAATAGTGGTACAGAACTCTCTGTGCGCTCGCTCTTCTTGTCCCTCTGCACAATGCGGCTTTCTGCTGCCTTAATGAGCTGAGGAAGGCTCTGGTACCGCTGCACATGCTCCACCTGGACACCCAGCGCTCCATTAGCTAATGTGGCCCAACACTTAGAACCAGTCAGCACCAAATGTGCAACCCAAAAGCCCCTGGAGGCATCGTAGCACAACCAAAGACCACCAAGGAGTACAGCTGGATTCAGTTGGATGCAACTGAATGGTTCATAATTTGGGGTCTTTCTGTTTGCAAATTCTCCCTCACGTCTGCCACAAACTTCGGATTGTGTGTTTGGGCATGACAGAGCATTTCACACACGTTTTGGACTGTGGTTTATTTCTAGTCGTTGTGTTTCTTTCTTTCTATTGCGAAAGGAGGCAGTTATCGAGAGGCGGGAGAAGCGGTGGCGCAATCATATGACGCGACCCAGTTATGGCAAGCCCTTTTAACGTTTTACAGCAAGACTGCGTATGTGTGGCAAATATCTGGAATTCAGTTTTGCCTTGTCAAGAAGAAACACTTGAGATATCCGGAAATACATTCATTCTATCCACAAGTATCATTTCAGATATCGGCAACTACAATCTTTCTATCCGCAATTGTCGATTCAACATCATTTTCCCTCGGAAAAATTATGAATGAATGTGTCTTATGTCACTTATGTGGAAGGTGTTTCTCACTCCAGATATCTACAATTCAGTCGCAGATATCCGCTATGTGAATCACATGTATCCAATTGGAGATATCGACAACATCATTTTGATTTGTCATAATTCCAATTCAAGATATATTGAATTCAGCTCAATTCAAGATGTCCACGCGTCCCGTTTCCGATATCTTAAATTCTTTTAACTAGTCGAAACGACATGACTGACATTGTAGATATCTCAAGTTAAGGTTACAGATACAACTACAATTCAGTTGCAGATATCCATAACTCAACCGGCGGATATCTGCAACTGAATTGTCGACGCCTGATTTATTTCAGAGTGTCCCAGGCGAAATAACATTGTTATTAAGTTTTGACAAGGCAAGACTGGATTACAGATATCGCTAGTTTCTAGTCACAATTACGTTTGAGATATGTTGAAGGAAAATTCCAACCCTTCAAAATTGTATTACGACTAGTCGGAGAGATGTTTTTTATATCTACAGTGTTAATTCTAGATAGTCAAATGTAGCTTTTAAATGTTAAATCCAATCGCCGTCAAGATTGGATTATGGATCACTTCTTATCGGTCTGTTTATTTGTCTTTTGCAAGATGGCGTTTGTGAATAACTGTCGAGAGGAGGGTTCGCATAATCAAATGAAGGCCTCTGGGTGACAGAGCGTTGTGCACTTTTGTTGACTCTATGGACTATTTTTGGCTGTTCTGTTCATTTCTATACGGCGAGGTGGCGATTATCATAACTCGTGAGAGAAGCAATCGCATAATCATATGACGTACATTGTTCCGGTGCGTGACAGAGTGTGACTTCTTTTTTTACTCTGTGAATTATACTTTGTATTATTTCGAGTTGCCGTATTTATTTCTATTGCGCAAGCGGCCAGTTTTCATGAGCAGCTGGCAAGGGACCTTCGCATCATAGTAATTGTATGACACTTTGCACGTGTAAAGACAAATGACCTGAGTACACTAGGCAAAACGTACCGTGCTAACAAACAATGGAAAACGCCATAGACGGGCTAACAAATAGCACGGGTGTTACCGTGTTATAATCAGTTTTCGATGTAGCACAATATTTTGGATTGTTTTTAGACTTTTATTAAAACAGCTTGATAAGTTACAAATAATTAAAAACACGCTCTCCATCACATACGAGCTCTGGATGGAAGCCATATTTACATGCATAAACGATGACGTCGCCGCGCATTTATGTCAAAACACAGCGTGTGCAGACAGAGTGCAGCCCGACATCGTTCCGATTCACAGTTTACATGATGAAAATTTACTTCTGATCGGTTTGCCAAACGGAATATTCCACTCCTGGGAAACCGAATGAAATCCCATTGGGATTCGGCCTGTTTATTCTGATTGAGGCATTTACAGTGCATGGAGAATTTTTATTCGGTTTGGGCTTGTAAAACGATTATAATCGTATTACAAGGCTCCACGTAAACACCCTAGTTGTGAAACACTTCTTTGTGTTTTTTGCCTGTTTTATACTGCCACCAGGTGGCCAGAGAGCACACACCAGGAGGAGCAGCCCAATGTTCATTGAATTGAAGCAAGAAATGTGGTAAAAACTGCTTAATTCTTTAAATTCTCTTTAATTACGTCGTTACAGTTTAAGTTACTTTTTTTATATATATAAAATACATTTTAAAGTGCCGTTTATTTTATTAAAAACACATTACAAAGTTTCTTTTTTTTTTTTTTTGGCAGAGGCTGGACTGGATTAATGGTATTTCCATTCATTCCATTATGTAAAGATGATTTGAGATGCAAATGTTTTGACTTACAAGCATGGTTAAACTAATTAAACTCATATCTCAAGGTACAACTGTTTCGACTTGATAAACATTTTGTGAGCCTCTAGAGAGAATGGTGTGTGTGTGGTGTGTGTTCTTCTCCCTCAGCACCCCCCCACACCCCCACACCCCCTTCCTTGAGGCACACAATAACGCAGCAACAGAAGGTGTCTTAACTCCAACATATGTTCTTCCTCCCTGATTATATATCAACGCTTTTACTCCCTGGCCATAATTAAAAAAAAAAAAAAAGGAAATCACTGTGGAGTGAGACGTTACGTAGCCAAGGCCGCACCGGGTGAAGGAGTTAACCTCTACCTAGCTGCCTTGATGTGTGTGCGCGTGCGTGTTTGTGTGTGTGCGTGTGTGTGTGTGAGGGGGTTCGTACCGCAGAGTCTGTGGCGCTCGTTAATTCAGCTTCAATTTGCACACAGAGGCGTCACCTCGAGACCTGGGCAGCCTCCTGCTTTGTTCCAAATGTGTTGAGCAAGTTGTCATGACTCATTTGCATATGCAACTTGGACAAAGTTACTTAGAATAAGAATTGTACACAGCACAGCATGATGATTTAGGAGTTATTTTGACAATGAAATTGTTTGTCCTTCCTGCGAGATATAGGCTCAAGTAATTAACTGTAAACGGTAACTATATTTACTCTACGTTCACAAGAAGGATGTGACGCTGGCTGGTGAAATAATGCTGCGGTGCTGGACGTGTGCCACTTCATTAGGTACACCTGCAAGCTCACAAATGAGATCCAGTACAAGGGATGCAAAGATAATCATGCTCAGTTTTGATTGACACTAGTGGTCAGAGATGTTTTCATTGAACGATATTCATCGGCATCGACAGCTGTTTCTAGTATTTTGAAGGCCGCATTTCACGAGATGAGAACTGCATTAACATATTTTACAATGAACACATTTACATGAACTTATTGTACTTCATATTGTTGAATGTGTGACATTGTAAATCCAAGGGGAACATTATTATCCTTGTAAAGGCAGATTTTTAAATTCTAATTCTTATTATTTTTTAAACAGCTCTTTGATTGGATCTCCATTAGAGAGTTCAAAATGAGCTCTCTCAGCTTTCTAATGCACATGAACCCTTAAACTGGAGTGTGCCATATGAAAATGATCCTATTTTCATATGGGGGCCATAAAAAAAAAAATAATAATTTTAAAGTTCCGCGTGGTTTTTTTTCGTACTGTTTGTGTGTAAAAGTGGATTTTTGCAGATTTATTTCAAGTGCACGGTGTCACGTCCAGTTTTTTTTTTTAATGCGCACGGCCACAATTTATGACAGGAGCCTTGACAGAGTGCGAATTGCGCGGCAAACACAAACATTGGTGACCCGAGAGGACCCCTCAAATGAAATTAGTGCCCCATAAAAGTGATGCATAGAAGCCTCAGAATAGCGCACGAGGACGGTAGCCGCCATTTACGCGACACGTTTAAGTGCACTTGTGCTCTTCGTGTGCGCGTGAACTTGCAAAGTAATGCATTAATTCAGTTGCATTCGTGTTGTTGTTTCCCAGGCGTTGATTTAATTTCCTCCCTGATGCACAAGCCAAAAATAACTTGGTGTTAATCCCAATAAATAAAATCACAGGGAAGGAAGAAAGGTGCGGATAGACTCTCTACAGTGGAAAGGAGGGTGGATATGGTGATGGTTGGGGGTGGGGGTGTTGGTTGGCAATGTCAGGACGCATCATACGCGGGCGAGGGCGACACAGTTTGCAACCAGTCAACACATTTTTATCTCCAGGCGAGCTGCACGCCACAGATGTGCGCTCTGCACGCGACCGGGGCAATTATACGCTCGTGGGACGTTTTATTAGGTACACCTGCGCTCATCTAACGACATCTAATCCAGTACAAACACTCTGCTTTTTCTACAAATAATGATGATGCATTTTTCATATAGTTTCGTTGATTTGGTAGCGCGGGATGATGTGGGAAGGACATTTAAAAGGAAGAAAATTTGCTTTGCACCAGAGTGTGGCGGTGTGAGATAATTGCATCAGAAGTCCTGCACACACATCGCAGAAATTACAAGAAGACAGACAACACATTGAAATATCCATAGAAATTCGCTGTATTTTACAATGTGTTCTACATTTATGTTCATGTCAAAAAGTTGAACAGTATACTTATTATTTTGGATGCCGTCTAAGTGACACTGAATAAGATCAGAAAGTATGATACAATCCAAGTGACCACCACAATCATGACTATAACATTTAACAATTCATATTTGTGAAGGCAGAAATGATATAGCAAGATTTGACACATTATGTTTGATTTTGTTAGATGCAAGTGCGTCCAACTGACTTTGTGCGACTTAAGGCTTTTAGAAGGCGAGCAGGTTGAGGTAAATTGGAGCCAACTCGGACCAAAGTTGAAGCACTCACCTGTCCGTTCTTGCAGAGGTCGGCCCACATGCTGGTGCCGTCGCCTCCTCTCATCAGCACGTGATAGATGAAGAAGTACGTGCCCGGAATGCTGCACACAAACTTGCCCGCGACGCCGTCGTAGTTGTTGCCCAGGTTGGTGACCACGTCGTCAAACTTAAGGATCTCGTAGCCTTCGTGCGGGTTCTTGAGGCCGGCGTAGAAGGCCACCCGGGGCACCGTGCTGTAGGTGGCCGTGCTGATAGCTCCGTTCCCCCCGAGACCCAAAATTCCAGTCTTTCCTTGGTCCCCCCTGTCGCCCGGAGGCCCCGCCGGCCCCGGCGGCCCCGGTTCTCCCGGCGGCCCGGGCAGCCCCGGCTTCCCCGGCCTGCCGGGCTTCCCCTGCGGTCCCTGCAGTAGCGTGGAGGGCGGCGGTACGTTGCCGTGGTCGCTGAGCGCCTCCGCCTCGGCTTGCAGCCCCGTGGAGCTGGTGCTGCTACTGGGGGTGCCCTTGTTCAGGTAGGGGTCGCACACCATCCGACAGGTGCCCAGCATCTCATAGTGGCCGGGGTCCGTACCCACGGAGCTGACGAGCACGGGGATGAGCACCACCAGGACCAGAACCAGCATAACCCCCACGGCGGCCGCCACCAGGGTCTTCCTCCCGATGCCGAGTCGGGGAAGGGGCTGAGCGGCCAGCGTGGGTCTCCCGGGGGCGGAAATGGTGACCGGTTGGTGTGGGGAGCCTGTCGCCGAGGAAGAGGACCCGCGGATCCTGAGGAGGGGCGCGATAGGTCGAGCGAGGCAGAGACCCGCATACACTTGGACGGACCCCCCGGCTGCGCTCAGTCCGTCGCGGCGCGCGCACAAACCACTTTGAGGGAGCCGGCACGCACTGAGCCAGATGGTCGGTGCGCACTTCCAAACACTCCCTGACTTGTGAGCGGAGACAGAAGGATGCGAGTGGGAGTCCGCAGGGATGGAGCGAGAGAGCGAGAGACAGAGAGAGAAAGCGAGTGTTGATGTGTGTGTGTGTGTGTGTGTGTGTGTTTGTGTGTGTGTGTGTGTGGGTTGTGCGTGTGGTGAGTTTTTGCAGCCAGATTCTCAGGCTTGGATTCTTATAAGGCGCTCGCAGTGGGGACCCTCCCCTCCCCTCTGCTCCCCCACCGAGTGAGAGGCAAGAGTGGCTCCATCCCTCCCTCCTCCCTCCCTTCCCTTCCTTCACTCTCTCTCTCACTCTCTCTCTCTCTCTCTCTCTCTCTCTCTCCTCTTTCTCGCTCTTTCTTTCTCCATCGCTCATTTCCCCCTTCTTCCTTGTTCAACTATCGCCTCGCCCGCCCGCCCGCCCTTCCTCTCATTTTTTACATTTTTATTGCCGTTTGTCACTCTTGTTGCTTTATCGTCTCATCAACATCCAGCCTCTATCAATGAAGGCGGAGCCACGCGGGGAGAGGCAGGTGGGATTTCGAGGGATGAATGCAGTCGGATACATTCACATTTGCACTTAATGAATCATAATGATTGAAATTGTTGAAAAGAACGGCAATCGTCTATGTCCACACAAACTGTTTTTAATTCTCTTAAAAATTCCCCAAAATTCAGTCCAACTAATTCATAACAAATTCTACTTGTATATCAAATATGAATCTTTTTTTTCTAATCCAGTTTTATTGCTGTTGATGTAACTTTTGACCCCCCCCCCCGGTAATTTTATGCTAGATAAAGAGTGATGGTGTGCACATGAGCTTCAATTTTCCCCGGAAAGTTCATCCATGTTTCGGGTCATGTTTAGGGTTAGGATAAGGGAGTTCGGGTTTATGGTTAGAATTTATGGTTGGGTTTAGACTGATGATAGCCTCTGATACATATGCCTCACTTTTTGTTAAATGTCAATGTGATGTAAATTTATTATTAAAAAAAATCACCATCATATATGTCCATACTTTGTACAGAATTCCACACTGAGAGACGGACAAAGCAGCCGTGGTGTTGAGAGCGAGCGAGAGAAAGAGAGAGAGAGAGAGAATATTTCCTTGTTGCAGGTAATAAACTTGTTCGCCCATCACACACAGTCCCCCTTCTTTTTTTTTTTTTTTTTTTTTTTTAAATTTAATTTTTGTTCCTTTTTTTTAAGGCTAGCTCTTTCGGGACCCCCGACAGTGACATACTGAAGTTATCCCTTAGCCTGAACGGGCTGACAACTTCTCTTATCGGCGTCTAAGATATCGATTTTCAGGTTTATATCAAATTAAGGGGGTGAAAAGAAAAATCTATATGCAGCGGTAATGTCATTTTGATGACCTTTGCCTCCCCAGGGAGTGAGGAATAGTGAAGTAAAAAGCAAGCAAATGACTACGTTTGCAGATGAGCTCATTTGTGTTTTGTTGACGGGTCTTTTTCTGTGGGTAATGAGACAAATATACCGTGGCATCCATCCATCCACATGCTATAAACATATTTGCTTGTTATGTTTCAAATAAACCCTGCCACAACTATCACCCAGTCCAAAATATACAGTCGCAGTCATAAGTTTGGACACATTGCTCATTACAGTGGTGCCTTGAGATACGAGTTTGATTTGTTCCGTGACAATGTTCCTAACTCAAAGCAACCCATATCTCAAATCATCTTTCCTTTGAAATGAATGGAAATGCAATATTAATCTGTTCCAGTCTCCCTGAATAAACCAACAAAAAATGTTGGAATGTGTTTTTTTTTTAATAGGGAAAATAGCACGCGATAATAATGTACTTTATATAAACATACAGTAATAACATAATTAAATAGAATGTAAAGACTTAAACAGTTTGTGCATCATTATTAATTCATTGTGGCTTCTTGTGGTCTGAGCAGACATGTATCTTAATGAAGTTTACAAGTTTCACTGTCTCGGTAATCTGCAGTCACGTTAGTCATTTTTCGCAGAGGATAAAGAATCTATATATTGTCTGTCTAGATGTAACATCACCGCAAAGATTATATTTCTTAGCATTAAGCTAGCGGACTTAAAGGCAAATATATGGGGTTGTTTTAAACACGCAATGTGTAATTCTCTTTGTTTTTATGTTTAGTTTGACAGTAAACCTTGACTGAGTGTGGCAGTAAACAACTTGAAGCCTTAACCTTAACCCCCTGACCTTTAACCCTAACTCTAAACCATTTTGCAAACTCTTCCTACAAAGTTGGAAGCATGAATTTGTTCAAACTTCCCAAGGAGTCGAGTGCAAGCTTTTATTGATACATTCATCGATTAAGGGGTGTGTCTCAAGGCTTTGTGAATCACCATTGACATTTCTGACCCTGACGATAGCACATTTTCCAATTTCTGCCGTCAGCTTCCCCGTGATCACAAGTTGGAGCAACATTGCACACTCTTGGTTTTTTCCCCCCAAAATATCACCGTGGACTTTCCCTGGCAGGCACTGGACTGCCGGACTGAACTCTTGCGACAGATTGAGACGGCTCAGTGGATGAAGTTGTCTTTGCACGACTCGTCTCTTCATCGTGACCAAACTTCCAAAGTGGTGTGCTCGCCGGTGGTCCGTGTCTAATTTATCAGTGAGCAAATAACACGCCCCAACATCGTCTTCCAAATGCCCCCCCCCCCCCCCCCCACACACACACACACAGCAGGCGTGCCCGCAATGCATATTTACCGTATTGTTTTAGTCCTCATAACAGAGCAGGAGTTTACCGATATGAGGAAGCACACAGGCCGTAAATTGGTTTTATGGTTTGTTCAAGGAGGGGGCGGCGGCGGCGGTGCTGGCTGTTTGCTCCTGACACCTGCTACCTCGACCTGCCAGTCACATCGGCTGCGACCCAAACCAGAATCTCGCAAGCAAAGGAATCACTGGGGGGAGAGGACACATACAAAGATGAGGAAGAAGAGGAGTACAAAGACAATGGAGAGGAATCTAGCGCTCAAGTTGAGAATCATCACTTATATAATAGAAGCACATTTTAGAAGATTTTTTATTATTATTGTTCATATCTTATAGCATCTCAGGGTGAAATTGTAACGCAATGGCCAGTTCCAGTTTTGGCTTATTGGGCACTATTGGCATCTTAGGAATGTTTCCCAGCCGCGTCACTGTAATTTCGACACCGAAAGCTCCGTGGCAACAGTGCGGGTAGAGAAAGGCTCCATGATCCTTGTTGACACTTGAGCGGAAGCCCATCCCTCCATCCAGCCATCCCTGGTCCTCATTTGGGTTGCAGGTGCGTAGGAGCCTATCCCAGCTGAATTTTGCCAAGAGGCAGGGTACAGTCTAGACTGGTTGCCAGCCAATCACAGCGCACATATAGACAAACAACCATTCACACTCACATTCAAAGCTATGGCCAATTTAGAGTCTCCGTAACATGCATTGATACCGTGAATTTGAGGGCAGTATCATTGTAAATGGCAACCTCGCTGAATGGTTTCCTGCGGAATCTGGTGTACAACAGGGATGCATCATCTCTCCCATACTCTTCCTGATTGCCGTCGACTGGACCATGAGATGGATTGGATTAACAGATGCCAAACAGATTGGTCCGAATATTAACATTTCTCTGGGCTGTGGACGGCAACCCTCCTGATTATGTCGAGGAGTTTACATATCTGTGAAGTCTCCTCGGTAAAGATCACGCTTGCAGCAAGGACCCAAATAGCCCAAATTGTGCTAAAGGTCCAGTGAAAATTAGGACAACTATTGTGATTTACAATGGACTGTTCCGTTTCATTAAACGCCATAGAGTTATCATTTTAGGTTGGATCAAATTATTCCTTAAAGGTTAAAGATTATTTTATTTTATTTTTTTCCTCCGTGGGCTCAACAGCCTTGTACTTGATCTCAAGGAAGGTTCAAACTGAAAATAAGTAGAATTTTTGTTTAGGTGTAACCATGAGGGCCTGCGATAAAATACCAAACAATGCGAGCGAACCGGAGAAAGAAATGAAACAAAAACAAATAATTTAAAAAAAGCAGGAAATCACTACGTCAGTCATCCAAAAGGCTTTCAAAGCTCGGCGTGCTGTTGTTTTCTGCGGTGACAAAGGAAGCAGGCGAAGGCAGAACAAATGTGTTTCAAGGTGCACGGGGGACAAAAGCACAAAACGTGGAAGAGGCTTCAAGGATTCTTTTTTTTTTTTGACAGGGTAGTTTAGCAGGTCAAAGAAGCAAAACAACATCACAAGCGAGCACAGTCATCCGCACTCTGATTGCTTCCCTTGTGTCGCTCCTGGCCGCCGCCTATCAAAGAGCTCCTTTCACAAGAACACTCGCTGTGGGGACCAGGGGGAGTCGCTGGGGGGGCGAGGGGGGACGCAGGGGGTGCAACACAAAAGTGGGCACCGCACAGGAAGTCAAAACAGAAGATGCGGTCGATGAGGTGTTTGTGTTTGTGGAGGAAAATTGGAAAAGGGAGCGTTGACCCCTATGAATATGTACTGCGCGTTAGGCACTCCTGATATCCAATACATGAGGTGTGTGCGCTTGTGACGTTCACCTTACACTTTATAAGCCCAGTGTATTGCTTTATAGTCTCTCGCTTTATGTTTGTATATTTATATTTTACAATTAGGACATTTTTTTTTTTTTTTAATTAAAGACATTTCGATGGTAAAATTGCTTTGATGCACAGTAAACCCTTGTTTATCACGGGGTAACATTCCAGAAAAATGAAATATGCAAAGTAGCAACCGTTTTTTTACTCTATAAAGTTTCATATATGCATTTCACTGCCTAGTTGTGAAACTGCACTTTAGAAAGAGGTGCAGGTGTTTTATTTGACCACTTGAGGTCACTGTACAGACACAACACAAGCACATGCCTTTAAGGGATACCCTGCTTGAATGACGTGAACAACAGTTTATGCGCAAATGGTGTGAACAGGCTACTTCCTGGGTTAACTGTTTGCAACGTTCCTCACAATGACGGTTATGGCAATGAATTCAGCATTACGGATACCCAGAATTAATTGTGATGATGCTTTAAACTACAGTGCTGTCGTTGTAGAAAATCAAGCTAAACATTGCTCTTTACTTGCAGTCGTTCCTGTTGATATTGTCACGAGTGAGTGAGTGAGTGCATTCGCTGTTGATCAGGCTAAGGTTTGTATTTGTGAATTGATTTCATAAAACTCTGACTGTGGCTTGTGTTTTAAACGGGTAAGGCAACAGTAAGGTTTTTTTTCTGCTAAGAAGAGCTCAATTGGCCTTTTGTGAGTCTTTGCTGCCACTTTTCAATTAATTAGCCTATAAAGCTGACTGTACCAGAGATGTGCAGGTGAGTAATTGCACTACACTACACACAGATCAATTTGAGTCACGAGCTTGTTCATGGAGCAAATTGAACTCGTAAGTCAAGGTACCACTGTGTTTTTTTTTTTTTTTTTTTAAAAAAGGTCATTAAGGTAATAGTGGCCCGATAATTTAGCACAGTACTGTATGTTCCGTTTGCACGCTGAGAAAATTAATATGCATTTTCCTGACGCTTGTTCTGCCTCAGTGATTTATTTATTTTTTTTGCTGACTTGCACTATAGTACGCACAACATTCAGCTAAAGGGGTGCAGAAACACTGAAGGACATGACTCCCAGACACACACGCACACACCTACACGCACGCACACACACACACACACACTCTTATACACAGATGGGCCCAAGGCTGTGTAGTCTGCAGCAAAGCGTCCGTCGAGCGTGACGTCTGCCTTGTTTACAAAAAAGTCATGTGCCCACGTTGCCGTTTTGGCGAGGAGACATAAGGATATTTGTCCCCAACTCGTCCAGTCCGTTAAAGATGTAATTGACAGTTCAATATAGGTGAAAGTATAGAACTCTGTTCACCTGACAGCCCTTGAACTCATCGTACACTGGCTGGCAGCTGCCGACGAGATAACATTGTCAGTGGGTTGATTTTGTTCTGCTGCCCTCCGAGTGCTTTTTGTGTTCTTATGTAGGCCGTCACTTGTGCTACTGACTAGAGGCTTCAGTCAGCTATCCAGAGGAAGCGTAAGGCTTTAGAAGCCGGCGGAGCAATGGCAAGTTCAAGAACGACTGGGAATTCAGCATGTTCGATGGGAGTGGGGAGATGTCAGTTTGTTGCCAATGAGTGCCCTCATTTTCGGAGAAAAGAAAAGAAACTCTCACTCTTAGTCCTTATTCTTATATCAAGCCAGTAAGCGGTGTCAGGAGAAGTTGAAGAATATAATGCAGGCGTTCAAACACACATTCAAACCGCTCAACATATACATCGACGCTTATCAACGATACGTCTAGTAGAAGCTCGAGTTTAAAATCTGCAGAACTCTGTGTGGAGTTTGCATGTTCATGGTCAGTCCAGTGTGTACCCCGCTTCTCTCACCAATGGTCAACTAGGGCAGGCTTCAGTTCACTCGCAACCCTAAATTGTCCATAGGGATGAACGGTTGTCTGTCTATTTGTGCTCTGCGACTGACTGGCAACCAGTCCGGGTTCAAGTTTACTTATTTACTTATTAGTACTTATTTTCCAGTTCAAGTTTCCTATGACTGACACATAAAAGAAGAGAACTAAACATTGTATATGTAAACACCAAAATGTCCAACTAAAGCATCACTTTATCTAACGAAAGTCCATTAGCTTAATGCTAACATATCATGTGAAAGGCCATTAAAAGGCTAAGAGAAATTAGCATACACGTAGCTGTAATTATAAACATTCAAAAAACAACTGTAACTTTAACACACATGGAGCAGCAACACATACAAGCAGAACATGCAACAATAAAAGAACTACAGAAAATTCTCCCCACTCTTTGGAAACAACTACTGGAAGTTAATTAGGGACCTTCTTTGCCTCTTCTTCTTGGTCTCAACAATGCTGCATCTCGTCCAGTAGATCTCAACGCTCCCCAGCATAACGCTACTACGTTGAAGTATACTTGTATACTTGCCTGTATACTGTAAAAACCTATTTAAAAAAAAAAGAAGAAAAAAAAAAAACATTGTAAGCCGATTAGTGCTGTAAGCTCCGAATGCAAACTCTTGTAATATTCATGACTTAGTGTAGTGAAAAGCGAATGTGTGTCGAGGCTCGCCTTCATGTCGTCTTTTCCCCTCAACTGAGCGGCAAAAAGGCCTCAGGGAAGTCGCTCTTTAACCCTTCCAGCGAGGAGGAAGTCGCTGATCCAGGTATCGCCATAAACGCGCCGCCGCCATCTGCCTCGCCCGCGGCGTCTGTTGGCTCGCCCGCTCTCTCGATTCTTCTCCCCTCGCCGGCGTCCAAATGACGGCGTGACCTTTCTACCTGGGCCAGCACTGCGGCGACGGTCACAGCCGGAGCCTCAAACTCATCTCCTCGCTAAACGCTCCACGTGGCGCCTCTCTCTTCCTTAGCTCGCGCCCCTCTTCATTTTCCCGGCCCGCCGCGAGGAAAGGTCACACTTCTGCTTGCTTGTGATTCATGATTTGCAGCAGTTATTGTTTGTACGCATCGCAACACAATTATCAGTGCTCGCTATTAGTGCTGTGATGTATGTATGAATTCTCTTTTGCACCCACCGTAGCCTACTTTGCACTTGAACTCACTGGATTTAACTCATTTTAACGCTGTTGGGTTTTTCTTCTGACCCCATTGTTCATTTCGGTTGTGCCACGGCAAAGTCAACGCTTTTCATTAGTTTTTGATTCCTTAACATACAGTGCGTTACGTGTCGGCAGCACGGGGGTCCTCGTGCTTCGAATCTGCGACCCTCCTGTGTGGAATATGTTGGGCTTTTTTTTCCAGTTACTCCAGCGTTTCCAACATTCCAAATACATGCATGTTAGCTGCATTGAAGACTTGAAATTGTCCATAGGTGTGAACGGGTGAGTGAATTCTTGTTTGTCCATATGTGCCCAATGATTGGCTGGCAACTCGTCCAGGATGTACATCGCCTTTTGCACGAAATCAACCGGGATAGCTCCTCCTGTGATCCTAAAAAGCACCAACGCTGTAGAAAATGGATGAATCAACTTATGAATCTTAATGTTTTTTCATTTTTCATCATTTTTTTTATGAAAAGACAACACTGCACAAGGAAATAATTGTTTAATCCAACAATAATAAATAATATGTATATATATATATATATATATATATATATATATGTGGGCGGCACGGTGGCCGACTGGTTAGAGCGTAGAGTTAGAGAAGAAAATTGTGCCTTGAGTTGAATTCCTTTCATAATCTTACGTTACCATGGAGACCATTACATGTTAAAGAAGGAAAAAAAACTAAACTTAAAAGTGAGTTGTGATATTGTTTATACACCACAATTCTTTGATTCTTGCTTGCGTTCTTGTTCACGAGTGACCCAAAGAGGTCCGTGCTCGATCCGTGGTCCGTGCGACGTCCTGTCACGAGCTCAGCTGGAGTCTGGCAAAGACGTGGCCCCGCCGTGTCATAAATACAAACCACAAAGGAACACATTGCCACTGAAGCAATCTGTGTGGAACAGACATTTTCTCCATGGTGGAGATGAAGAGTGACTCTGTGCTTGTAAAACTTGTAAGGTCCAACTTAAGTAGGTTGTGTAGATATTTCGGGGGTGGGGGGGGGGTTCCCGCAAGTGTTTTGTCGAAGGCGAATGAGGCAAAAGTGATAAATGCTTCACTTGGCGGCTCTATGAAGATCAATGACAAAAATGTAAAAACGCCAACTAATTGTTGGAGAGATGCTAGTCTACCTGCTGGCAACTGTCAATGTGTCCTTGAGCAAGGCATCATCCCCACTAACCCAGCTCAAGTTGTGCAGCACTTCTTGCAACACCAAAGTATACATCGGAGTGGGAGTTGAATTTCCCCTTGAGGGGCACGTTTCACTAAAATAAAAAAAATAAAAAATTCCAGATAGGAAAATCTGGTTAAAAATGGTGTAATAGCCCACTTGAGTGCTGACAAAACTTTCCAACTCAAAATTGTAGCAAGACCAACCGGATTGCTCGGATTCTTTTTCATGTCACTGCTTGTTGCTAGGCAGAATTTGCTCAGCAAGGACAGGGAGAGTTGGCCGGCTCATTCAAACAGACTTGAACGGAGGAAATTGGAGTGAAAGTCATGAAGTCAAATTGGGATTAGTGAGGAAGTAAAGTGTGACAAGATAATCTATTTCAAGTTAACCGTTACTTTAAACTCTTTTGAATGGTAAACTGCTTTTTATTACCTGACTAATTGTATACACAGTGACAATACAGTAGTGTAAATATGTATTTTAAAAAAATGTAAACATAAACAAAAAATACTTCTTGTGTAACAGATTAAGCGTGGGTGCAGGCATTACCAGTCATTTTCGTTGGGCACTGCCCAATTTGCCCCTTCAACTGCAGTGGGAACTTACGACGGGAGATTTGGCTGTCACGCCGCGGAACATCCTGGCGGCTCGTTATACATCAAAACAGTCTTGAGGGACGAGAGACTAGAGTGCAACAACATCATTAATATGAGAGTCATTAATCGTGGAGCGCAGAATCTGGGAATAATGAGACCACGCCGTGATTAGTGTTTTTGTATCACAAATTTATTATTAATGTAAGAAAACAATTATGGGAAGCGTAGCATTTATGCTGCAATTGTGTTTGTTTTGCAGTATGCGTGTCTGCATTTGTGTCGAAAATGCACACTCACCGCTGACCTTGGCCTCGTCCTGCTTCCTTCCCTCCAGATGAGCGGCGCCCTCTCGGCCCACCTGACAGCGCGACTGAAGCCAGAAGAACGTCACCCCACGAGGGCGAGAGGTGGAACGCCGTCCCCCCCACTCCTAAAGAGCAGCGGTAAACCCCCATCCGCCCTCCCTGAGAACAGCATGCCACTTCATTTAAATTCTGCAAGGAGACATCCCATAAATCACCAGCATTCTGACTAATGGCTTTCCCGTTGAGGGAAAACTCGCGCCTCGCTACCTGGAGATGATGGTGTGTGCTCCAAAAAGTGTGCGCCATGGGTGTCTTTTTTTTTTTTTTTTTTTTTTGTGGGGGTGGGGGTTATTGTAATTGTGCACTTTGACCACACAAAGCTCCCATGCGCTCCCCCACGATTAGCAATCATGGTTCTAATGTGTGATGTCAAAAATGTGACATATTAAAGTAATCTTGGCTTGCGCTCCAAAACATCTTAATGGTTAATGCACACGCTAATTATTTGACGGCAACACGTTGGAATAAAGCCGGCACAGGGGCATCTTTACCACTGTGTTACATCACCTTTGCTTTTAACAACCCTCAATAAGCGTTTGGGAACTGAGGACACAAAATGTTGAAGCTTTTTAGCTAGAATTGTTTCCCGTTCTTGCTTGATATTCAACTTCAGTTGCTTAACTGTCCAGGGTCTCTGTTGTCGTATTTTTTTGTTTCATCGTGCACCTGCACACATTTCCGATGGGAGACATGTCTGGACTTGCCGGCGGGCCGGTCTGGTATTCGTGCTGTTTTACTACGAAGGCACGCTGTTGTAACATGTACAGAATGCAGTTTGGCATTGTCTTGCTGCAATAAGCAGGGATGTCCCTAAAAAGACTTTGCTTGAATGGCAGTGGTTTCTTGAAAACCTAATTAGAGGTACAAGATGGAGCCAGAGAGGGATGTTTTTGTTTTTACACCGATCATTTCACTAATGATCGACTATCAGGTTGTACTGACAGCTTTAACAAACATGACAAAAAGGGATTTTGTCCCCTTCAATGTCAGTCAATCACAGATGTCAACAAAGTTTTCTGTATTTTACTTTGGATTACAGTAGATTAGATGAGGGTCAGGCAATACCGAGCAATTGACAGCAATGTTTACATTATATTTTTGTTTCGATGACAGTTGATTGGAATACATTGCATTTGATTAATAAATGGCCAGATGTCAAATATTTTGGTCAAATGTATTTTCTTTATTTTTATTTTGTTTTACTGGACTAAATTTAATGCAGGTAAATCAATTAGATTTTGTAAATCTGGGGGGTATTTGAGTATATGTTAATAAATTAATATTGATCTATTATTTTAAAAGATTCCATGGTCTATCAGTGTGATCAGGTATGTGTGTTTGTTGTCTTCAGTCTGCCGCTCTGATGTTTTTGTTTTCTATGATTAATAATCACTTCTTCATCTATAAATCTGATAATGAAGTTTGAACAGTTAACACGCGCAATCTTGCAGAGAAGATAAAGGGGCTGAGCACGGTACCCTGCGGGATGCCAGCGTTCGGCGTGGTTTCTAACAAGACTGGAAACCAAGATTATTTGTATAATCTATAATAATTTCCCTTTAAGCACCCATCCATGTGAACAGATGATTGTACCTATTAGAGGAGGCCTTAGTTTACACTGTTGCGTGGTGACGCTCATTTGTAATATTGTGCGCACATCTTGTCCAGACTGAAGCAGACAAGCCGAGGTTGAGGTCAGTATGTGCGACTTGTTTGCATTGTGATGAGACACAGCAGCTCGGGGGCCGTGTTTGCATCCTCGTGTAACCCCCGCCCCCATGGCCTGTCACTTCCCATGCAACGGCACGTTAGACGCACACGCCAAGCCACTAAATAAATCAGCTCCGTGATCGCTCTCGTGGGCAAACACACACGTCTGTAAAAGACAATCTGTGTGTGTTTGTGGTGTGACTATATTTCATGGACTATTGCCGACTGGAATATGTCCATCACTTCCGTCTGACCAAGTGTGTGTTTTTTCAGGGGGAAAATGTGGTCAAACATTGGAATGCTGCACACACGACTGACTTCACACTAACACATTCACTGGGAAGGAAAAGGAAAAAGGGTTGTTTGTTACTCACGACATTTAAGAAAAACATTTACACCACACCCAGTGTTTTCTGTGGGGGATTTGAAAAGTTATGCATAAAGACTGACACCCAATCTCTGTTCATCCCTGTTGTAATATGCATGCCGGACCACTAGGTGGCAGTTACTTCTAGCAGTTTGCATTTTTTTGTTTTACTTTTAATGCCATCTAATCTGTTCCTGCTTACACAAAACATAAGCAGTTTTATGTTCGACCTGTTGTTAGCTGACTTTACCCAATGCAAACCAAAACTGAAAACCAAGACACAAGTTGTGTTACACCCCAGATTTCTTCTTTTTCGCTGCTTCCGTCTATCTATCCGTCTAAGTGAGCTCCGAACACGCCCCGACGTGAGCTCGCGCGAGACTCGGGGCACTCTCATCGCTCCATACGTCCATGCGCATGTGGCCCTGAGATAGGAGCCTTCTGCGTTGCCACGCCGCGATGCGGCCCACCCAGTCGCTACACAGTCACGATGCAGTCACTAGCCAGGCTCAGCAGCGTGACACTTTGCACACAGTGCGCGAGAACACGGTCAGAGCAAACTCTCAGTGGTGTGATTCCACCTGATGTGAGGGGTCACTTCTCATCTTCAACCCTCCTTTTTTGTCCCCTCGTGTGTGTTTTCCTCTTCATCTTCTGTAATCCAATCTCATTAGCCCCATGAATGGGAGGCTCGCTGTGTGAATCCATTAAGAACGCCTCCCTCTCTCTGTGCAGCCACTCTCTTTTTCTCCTAATCTCTCGAACCCCGTGGGATTAATCACCCACGGAGAACAGAAATCGACCCATTTAATCGCTAAGAGATGTGACAAAAGCGCTGCGAGTGGAGAGGATGTGCTGGGAAATTATCGGCCAATTGATATTCACTGGAGAGAGAGTAGTGAGTATTAAGTACCAACGATGTGTTGAAATGCTTGCCCAATTAGTTTAGTTATTACCTCCACCAAGGAAGTAATATTCTAATGGGTGGCAGTTTAATTTTAATTGTGTGCTACTTCTTACTGACAGTTTTTAATTTGGCAACCTGGACTTTTTTTTTTTTTTTAACCTAGGTGCTGAAAAACTCACCTACCTGCATATTTTTCTATACTTTCTGTAATGCTCCAAAGCCCTGGCTAATAGTCATTTCCTATATTTAAGCACAGTCTCGAAGTTCAGTCTATGCATGTTATTTTAGTTGCCCGAAAAAATCTAATTCCTTTTTTAAAAATATGTTTTTTAGGAATAAAACCTCTGCCTTGTTTTTGATGAGCAGTTCACGCTAATTTATTTTAAAGTTGGTCACGATCCGGTACTTGGAGAGTCATGTATTTGTTTACGTGGTACTTGGTATAAAAAGTTTGCGTCGCGCCATTTTTATTTTTAAAAAACGTGCAGCAAAAAAAAGTGTGATGTTTCATTAATAATGAATAGCATTTCCAATGGGATTGTCGCTTTGCGATACAATTGATTTGAACTACACGTGCGGCCACGGAACGAATTAAACTTGTAATTCAAAGTACCGTTGTGTACTTTTTGTGACATTTGTCTTTGGTGGTGTGCTGTGATTATTATTATATATATTTTTTTTTAAATTCAAATATATGCCTTGACTCAACATAGCACAAAAGCGGCCCGTTGGTCAATTTGAAAGCTCACGCCAGTTCCCTCACTTCTCCTTTAATTGGCCATACGCGTCACCTCAAGGTGATCGTTGTCGACATCTCTGACCTTGACACGCCGGCAAACGCCCTTCACCCCGAACCCGCTTGCGTGATGTCAGTGCGTCTGATTGCCGTCGCTGTTTCGGTCCCACTAAAGAGTCGAGGGGATCATTATGAAATATTAATAAACCGTCTGGAGAGTACAGTGAAGGGCCAAAGCGGCGTGGAAGCTGAATTCACGATGGGCCAAAGCGGGCCGGGGGGTGTGGGGGCTGCGTGGCGTTTGCTGAGCATTCATTAACCTTTCGCGGCTGCCGCGCGTACCTGCGCTCGCTTAGCGCCACCACTCTTTATTCAAAAGATGGCCGCCATCGGACCGAGCTTTATCTTGAAATTCAGTGCAATTCCCACAGCAGTGCCGGTATTGAAATTGTCACCGAGGATGCCAGGGAAGTGGGAGGGGGAGCAAAAGGTCAGAGTTTGGATCGGGGTTCGGACCCCCGAAGTTCAGTTCTACAGGCTGACTTCATTTGAATTGCAAATGTGTCAGCAATCAGCAGCGGGGCGCTTCAGAGTGCAAGCGGGGATCACGTGAGGGGACGAGTTACAGCAGCAACAGCAGCCTATTGAGAATTTAGTGGGAGTTTGTCGCCAAAAAAAAGTAGAAAACTAAGGTACTCTTTACTGGAGGCTGTTCGAACTCCAAGTTTGAATGTGTTTTCCTTAAAAGAAATCATGAAATAGAACGTACAGTGAGTTTAAATCGTTCCGTGACCATGGTCTTAACTCAAAACGCTTGCATCTCAAATCATCTTTCGCCATTAAAATGAATGGAAAGGGCATTTTTAAACAGATCGATGGAAGTAAAGTGCAATAAAAATATCTATTTTCAAAATTATTATTATTAAATGCTCTTTTCCAAATATGGAAGAAACCCAGGTGTGTTAGTTTTGAACTTTCAGTAACATTATATTATATTAACGTTATAATATTCACTATGTTTGTGGAGTTTGTTCCAACCGGATGCATTCGGGCTCAATTATTTTGACATAGTGAACGATTTCCTACTAAATTCTCATGGCGACTTGCAATTTTGGGGGAGTGCATTTCTGTGGTGGACTTGATCTTATTGAATTTTCTACCAAATATTTAGCTTGCAAAGTTTATGGGACGAAAACAGTTATTTTGGTGGAAGTTTAGCACACAAGTCCCCACATGGGCACAAATTACAGGTTTCCATGTGTTGAAGTGAAAGGAGGGCACAATAGCTGTCAGGCAAGTTCGAAGGCTTGATGGCCTGACACGTTTTATTTTGTGCCATCGGCGGCCTCTAATCGCACAAGCGCCCGCTCTGCAGTGTGTTTGAGGCACAGTGACGCGAGAGCCGTGTCGCGTTGTTGTTCCGAGGCTCCTTCCTCCTGCTGATGACAATGATAATAACGCGCCGCTCGCTAACGATGATAATGAAGCATTTCCCGGAAGGGTATTAAGACGGTATCTTCATCTTTTGACACACAGGGCGGCAGTAGACGAACAGCGTGTGTCTAATTACGGGATGGCGGCGATCCCGACGGCTCGTCTGTTTGAAGAACATGGCAACTGTACAGCTTTATTTCAAGTAGTCATTCATTTCGGTAAGACAACATCATTTGTTTCTAATAAGATCAAACTGTGACTGCACCGCTGCAACACACAGCAGAGAACGGATGGAGGAAGTTGGCTGGAACGTAGTCAAGATGAAGTTTGACAGATACTAAGAAAATTATTCTGGGAAAAAAAAAAAGGAATAATTTATCTGGCCGCTGAGTCAGTACTCTGTGTTAAATGCAAAATTTTAATAACGTAATTTAAATTGACCGCCTTTTCCATTGGGAAATAATATAATGGCTTCTGCATTAATAGTGTTACGTTTAGCAGCCCCACATCGGTCAAAGACGCATGTTGTTCAATTTTGTTTTCACTTGTTGCTCGGCAGAATTCTTGGGGCACGACAATTTGCGCCCCTCAAGCCAAGTTTCCAGGAAAAAGCACCTACCACACTGATAAATTATTTCAGAAACTGAAAAGAATATTACACAAGATTATACATTATTGTAGCAACTACAGTATAGCCGACTGTATTTAAAATACAAAGTATTTGTGTTAACTTGAAAGAAGTGAAACCACTCAACACCAGTGCCAACTACTGGCTCTGGGGCACTGCCAAAACTGCCCCCGTGTAAGTGAAGAATTCACAGTGTCGTTTTGATTTGCACCCTGAAACAAAAGGTTGAAAAAAAAATAATGACATCCGCCAATCGTGCTTTGTGTCCCATTTCCTTGGCAGCATTGGGGCAGTCGATGCAGCTGCCCCACATAGCAGAGAAAGGACGGGGAGATGCTGCAGCTACACTCAGGAAATTATTCGAGAAATTGAAGGGGTATGAGTCACTTTTACATATGATTGTTGCAACTAGTCAACTCTTTATTTCATTTTTTAATATGTTACTTACCATTTCCTTAGTAACGTGGGGCAGAGGGCGCTGCTGCCCCACATAGAGAAACTGCAAACAAACAAAAAAAAAAAAACATATTTCTGAAACTTTAAGAAATATAAGACAAGTTTACTCATTATTGTCGCAATTATAGCTGACTATTAAGAATGAGATCAAATAGAAATAAAACTAACGCATTTGCTGTGTTTGATAGCAGATTATTTTCCCTCCTCTAATAACATGGAGCGGTTGCGATTCACGGCCTGACAAGCCAGCCGGGAGCGATTGAGATCTTTTGGCCTCGATTTTGATGCGCTCCCACGGTGTCTATTATTTACATTTTTTCTTCACATAGCTGTTTATGCGCTGCGGCAACAACACAAACACCTGGCACGACGACCCCGCCGCAGATTGATGTCATCTGGCGACAGCGGTGAGACCGCTGCGTTAACGAGCGCCGCTTCATTTTCACCGTGACTTCCTTCGCCGCGCGTCACATTTTGAAAAATTCCCTCCTTTCCCTTTCATTTTGCGCTCTGCTTTGTCACCCGCGCATTGACGACGCCCTCCCATCAGCAACAATTAGGAAGTCCAGCAGCACTGCAAGCACATTGTCCCGGCTCGTTATTGTTTCGGTCACTCGTAGCATATCAATGCATTTACGGGGAAATTAGCATGCCGGTCCGCGCGGTATTAACACGGTGTGACACCTCGGCACATCCTCCCTGCACCCTTGGGTCACTCCGGTTCAAAACACACACGGGGAGGCCATTAGCGAGGACGTGAACACGGCTTCAAATTTTAAACCGACCTCTCAAATCTATTTTTCAAACAGATTTATTGCACTGCTGTACCTTTAGACAAGGATAAGCGCTATCATATTGCGCTATAAAACACCCTGCATACATTACTTTTAGGCCAAATAAATTGCCATTTTGAAGGCTTCATCATTATGACGTTTCTGGTGAAACTTTATATTGTGCTGCCTTGACATATGAGTGACGCGACGTGCAAGTTTTTCCAGATACGAGTTGTCATTCGGATCATTTTTTTTCATTTGACTTGAGAGCTCAAACCTAAGATACGAGCACTGTATGGTGACAGTGGACTCAACGTCGCAATCGCGGCACACTAAAAAATAGAGAAAGAAGTCTTCAAAAAAAAAGAGTCTTTAGTCCAGGTTTACTGTCCAAGTAAACATCAAACTGGGTGTATGACGTGTGTATTTAAAACAAAAGCATAGCTTTAGTCCCCTAGTTTAATGCTAACACATAACGGGAAAAGCGCTATATCGCCCTTTAAGCAACTGATACTCGAATACAAATGGTGCCGTGACACATTTATAAACACAGTATAACAGTAGTCACAGGCATATATCCTCGAGAAGGAGCTCAGAGGAGTTGTGAGGTCTGTACGCTCCAGACATGCATGAACTGTGCTGCGTATCTGTCTGTCTGTCTTCTACTGCCCCCAGGTGGCAAAGGCGGCAGCAGCACAATGTGCATTGAAATTAATGACAAAAAAAAGTGTGACAAAAATATTGAATTCTTTTGAATTCTATTATGTCTTTACTGTATGTTTTTGTAGAGTACAATATTATAGAGTGCTGTTTTTGCTCATTAAAAAGCACATTACAACATTTTTCTGTTGTTTTTTTTTAGGGGAGCCTGGATCAGATTGAGGGCATTTTCATTGATTTGAATGGGGGACAATGATTTGAGATATGAGGGATTTTGAGGGATTTTCTAAGGCGTTTTTTTTAGTCATTCTTCTTAATTTCTTCATTGGGGGGGGGGGGGGGGGGTGGCCTTAAGGACCAAATTCAATCAAATTCAGGAGGTTGGTTTCTGAAGTTATAGAATTGTTTGGCTTGAATTTTCGCCCTTCTTAAAGGTGTTTCTTTTTCTGCACGCTTGCATTGTGCGCATGAATAACAATGAGTCTGTGGTCTGCTGCGCTCGCCTCGACTCCCGTCTTAACCTTATACATGATGAATCAAAGAGACATTTATGCATATGAGGATGGAAGACAGTAGAGGAAGAACGCAGGGGTTGTTTTGGCTTCCCGGCTCGTCTCTGGAAGCACCTGAGAGTATCGGAAGCGGAACGAGGCCGAGGCTTTGGGGAGATGATCTCCAAAAGGAATGCCAGAGGAGGTCGACTGGCACGGTGTCCGTCCCGCGCCGCACGCGGGACGCGCCGGTGACTGAGCCACCGTCTGCCGTCTGTCGCTGAGGCAACGTAACGCGGCCCTGCCTCTCTTTTGGACTCGTCGCATGCCCGTTCTCACCGAGACCGCCCCGCCTCCTCCGCTCCGAAGGTGGACGAGAATCTATCGTGGGATTATGTGCTGCGAGCTGCTAATAACGGTGAAAAGTCTCCTGGGCGCACGCTCCCGAAGCAGCGGCGCAATAAAGCCAAGAGCTAGGAAGCGCATGCGGAAAGGGAAGCTTGTGAGCCGCCGTGCTATATTTGCAGGCAGCCTCTCTGTTTAAGCACCCCCACCCACCTCCCTTCAACACACACTCCACCCGCTCTCCTCGCCAGCGCACCACCACCTTTGGAGGAGACCTGACATCTCTTGGTCGTCGCGGCGTGGGCGGGCGCAGACGCCGCACAGACAACAAACAGTGCACAAGATGGCGGGAAGTGAAACTGAATAACAGACCAACAGAAGTGGAGTCTGCTTTCTGTTACGGGGAAGAATTCATGGCGCCACATTGTTTCGGCAGAGGGATCCGCTATCCTGCATGGCAGAGAAAGGACAAGGAGAGGCGGCAGGAACCTGGGAAACGCACGCACACAAAAAATGTGCTGCAAGTTCATTTTTATTCATTCGTTTTGGTTTCATTAGACTATAACACATTTTCCCCACATGATTTTTGGGTAGATTTTTCTCCCCCCAAAAATGTCAGGAAAAGCATACTAGAACACCTGAACTTTATTTAGGATTCATCAAAGGCACTTTGAATGTGATTGGTGAATTCTGAACACAGCCACAGGCCAGTTATTAAAAGGGTGTGCACACTTGTCCAACCACATAATCCATGTGTTCATTTTGACTTTATCTCTCGATTTTTTTATTATTTTTTTTTGTATTCAATTGAGTTGCACAACTCATAGATCACATAAATGTTGTAAAATGTTTTGAAATAATTTATCTTGAGCTCATCTATCTATATCACAAAAACCTGGCTTTTAAGCGGGGGTGTGCAGACTTGTTGGTTCAGTCCTCTCAGATTTTTGGATTTCGCGATTAGTGCTGCCACCAAAACGCTTCAAATGTCATCTTTTGCGATTTTCATACCATCTGCCCAGGGCAGACGTCAGGATGGCGACGACACAACGGGGCCCCTCTTGTGTTGTCTTCTTCTATTTATTCCTCGATAATGAGAAACCAGCAGCGGGATCAGGTTGGCGCTCGATGCCATTGACGCCCGTGAAAAAGTCTCCCTCGCACATATGGCTTACACATATGGGGGGGGGCTTGACTCCACCGACCGGGTGACGGATCTGTGATGTCGCCATGAGTCGTTATGTTTTCAGGAAAGTATTTCCCACCGTCATAATTCTCCTTCCGTCGTGTGGGCCACTTTGTCCACACACACACTGATTCCAGTTTTGGCCACGTGTGCGTGTGTGTGTTCGCAGAGGAGTGCTGTGAGACTAATTGCACACTCTTGGAAGGTTTGAGGGGCCACAGATTGAGGATGGCACGCTTGCAAATGTTTAATTCAGCGCCGGCCTCAAGTCGAGCGTCGAGCCGGGCCCACGTGTAATCCCCCAGCGCCACAAACATGGACGCCCGCGCTCCTGTGAAGTCTTCTGATGTTGCGTCGCACGTGACGCGGCGCTCGCTCGCTCTCTCCGCGTGTCACAGCACGTTCAATGAAATGAGAAATTCTGCCAGGGTCCAACAGGAACTACAAAGTATGGGATTTATCGTATATAAAATATAAAAATTGTAATCCCACCAGAATGAATTTCTATATATTCTTTCATTAAAAACTTATAATATTCTGTATTTTTCAAGAAAAATATTATGAAAACGGACATTTTTTGATAAAAAGTAAATGTTATGAGAATAGTCCTATTTTTATGCATTTATTTTCATAAAGATTTGTATTTTTTAATTAATACTATTGGAATAAAGGCATTTTTCAAACACTGTATTTATTTATATAATATATTATATTTGTATAGAAAAAAATCAAGTGAAGTTTGTATTTTTCTAGAAATAAGGTTTGATATTACTTGAAAAAGTTGGGGGTTTTTTTCAAGAAAAATGTGATAAATTGCAGTTTTTGAGAGAAAAAGTTGTCTATTTTGACACCAAAAAACATAATAGGTTGACATTAAAGTCATGTTTTTTAAGAAAAAAAAGTAATATTACGAGAATAAAGTTGTATTGTTTCAAGAAATTCCCATGTTTTTTTTAAAGAAAAAAATAGTTTGTTTTTTATTAAAAAGTTATAGTCAGAAAATACTATTTTATTTTTAGAGGAAAAAAAGGTTAATACTATAGGATGAAGTCATTTTTAAAAATTATATAATATGTATATATTTTTTGAAAATTTGCAGAAATTAGAAAAATAAAGTTGTCTTTCATGCAAATGTTTTCTTTATTACATTTGTTGTGTATTTATTCAAAAACAATGGTGTAATATTATAATATAATTTAATGTATATCTACTATTACCAGAACATAGTTTGTATTTTTCGAGAAAAAAAGTTTAATACTGCTCAATTTATTTTAAAGGAGCAGTCTTGTGAGAATAAATGATAGATTTTTTTTAATGCAGGCATAATAGCAGGAGATAATTTTTTTTTTTGAGAAAAAAGTTTTAATGTTAAAACAAAAGGTTTTTTTTGGAAGAAATGTTTATATCCTTTTTAAGAAAATTGATGTGTATGTATACATATTTTTGGAGACCAAAAAAAAAAGAAAAGAAAAAGAAAAACGTTAATTCTTTGAAACTCACACTGGTTCCGAGGCATATTTTTGTTCAAAGCTAAGATCTAACGATACAATGTTGGTCTATAAAACAGGTACATTTCAAATATGAGGGCATCACAGCGGCCCCTCACCCAAACACAATGTGCTTCAACATTCATTTGATTGTGTAAGTCAATAAAAAAGTCTATTTTCCTCCCAAATTCTGCAAACTTGTGCATCCATCCATAGCTCGATCAGAACTCCAATTGAACCGTGTCGTCACAGTATGCGTTCCAGAGCTGTTGTTGTTTTTGTTTTTTTGTAGCACTTCTAGAAGAATCCATATCCCGGCGGGACGGGGGCAGAGGGAGCGCCTCTGGCAGCGAGACCAATAGTGTCCAAAAAACAAAGAGCGAGGCCTCCCCTGTGGAGCGCACCTGTGGAGAGGTGACCAGCCGAGCACGACGTCACCATTACGGACCCCCGCCTCAGGTCGGACCACGCTTGTCTTGGTGCATTACAATCATGCTGTTAGTGTGCCCGACGCTCACCCGAATGAAAATGTATGGAGACATTTAAATCACATGAACTTCATGTTTCGTAAGCATTATTCGAAAGTGGCAGGAGTACTTTCAATAATTGTTCCTTTACAAAGATAATCATGCTCACTTTTGACTGACGCTGTCAGAGAGGTTATCATTTACCGATGTGTTAATTATTGTGATTGGTACATCATACTGAGGCCTTATTTAGCAACAAGCGGGGGAAATGTGTTCCTTGACTTGCAAGTTTAATTTTTTCCATGACTCCAACTCAAAACACATATTTCCCCACTGAAATGAATTAAATGTCATTTATCCATTCCGGCCCTTGCATGGTGTGCGCCTTGGCCACTGGGGGGCAGTATAATAAAAGCACACAGACACAAACTAAGAAGAGTTTCACAACAAAGTGACTTAGTAAGCTGCAGTAATATTAGTCGTTTTTCACAGAGAATAATGAATATATGCCCATGAGTGTTGTTATACTGTCTGTCTACATGCGTTGCTATCGTTTGTGTTCAAATGTCCATTGCTTTAACTCACATGGATGCCAAGACAATCTTGAGTCCCGCCTCAACATACCACATCGGATCATTTCAACGCCGTTCCGGTTAGGGCTTGAGGAATTTAATTATCACTTCAATATTTTTGATATGCTTTAATTATTCATGTAGATAATATTTGTATTGTATTTTTATAATTTCATATTTTTTTATTATTCCATAATTTTATCAAAATGTCTTTTTTTCTCATTTAATGTACTGAACTCAGTGCATAAACTGCCATTTTGCTATTAATCAACAGAGCCCATATTTAAAAAAAAAAAAAGTATCCCTACAAATATCTCACTTTACTACCAATTATGGTGCTATATGTACAACTGTCGGCTAATTACTAAGTATGATGACAACAAGCGAATAGCAAAATGTCAAGAATCTCACTTGACTTCACATTAATCATAAAATTTTTCTAAAGTCAGTCTCGCCCCCCCGGATGCAACTTTCCTCGGCTGAAGTGAGTCTCCCGAGCGGCCCCTTCAACCGTTTAACATCTGTCGGAAGCCATCGCTTTCTGTTCATTTGCTGTCTTTCATGCGGCGAGGAAATGAATCACGGCGCTGTCGAGCAGAGACGCAAGAGCAATAACAGCTCGAGTGGGGGAAGAAACTTTTACTGTACATCGTGTCGTTTGAGCGACTGCTAACAAACCTGATGGTGTCCTCTCCGCATACGTCAACTTTTCGTTCACATTATCTATAGCAGTGGCGTACAAAGAAGGGCGGAGGGGGGCGCACAGCCATCCAAATGTCATTTGAAGCAGGAAAATTTCCACCAATAATAATAATAATTAAAGCTCAGACTTGCCGTCTAAATCCCCAATCGCTATTCACATTGACTGTAAAGAATGAATAGCAATTGCACACCTGGAGAATTTTCAGGCATGTCGAGGACCCAGATCGGCGATTCATCTACTGGAAGTTTCATCGGGCCCTAAATATAGTATACATTGGATTTCCTCTCATGAATTAATTTGTCGGAAGAAGAAGAAGAAGAATCATCTTTTATTGTCATGAACATGCATGCATGCACACGAAATTTGTTCTCTGCATTTAACCCCTCACAGTGAACACATACACATGTTAGTGGAACACACTGGAGCAGGGGGCAGCTGAAGCGCCCGGGGATACAATACAGTGTGGTATTGTAGGAAGTATCCGAATAATGTTTCGCAATCGATGCAATTGTTCAAATGTTCTTGTAAATGTCGTTTAGGCTTTATGGGAACATAACATGAAACGTGCTGTAAATCCTTTGTAATCACTCACCAGGACACAAAAAGGTTGGATGGGCTCCAATGTATGCTTTTTAAAGAAAGCCACGCTGATTAATACTTCCTGTGGGAAGCATTTAAATGTGTCTCACAGCTGTGCAGCCTAATGAGATATTTAACGAGGACACATGGACAAATAGTGTAAAAAAAAAAAAAAAAAAAATGTTTTCTTTTTTTTTTTTTAATAAATGACTTTACAAAGGGAAAACCGATTCCACAGGAGTTTGGAGGTTAACCAACATGTTGAAAAATGAAGTTCTTTTTTGTTTTTATTAAGTTCAACCTTCAAGGTCCCCCTGTTCAAGCAGTTGAACAATTCAAGATTTTTTGTAGTCAACTGTGTGAAGTCCAAGTCGATTAATCGATGATGTTGTTGATATTTTCCCCAAACTATATTGCGCCACGGATCGTTTTCACATTAAGACGTATTACGCCGGACAGAGAAAGAAATCAAAACAAATGACTAAAAATCCAGCTCCCCACTATGCTGAATGTAGTTGTTGTAATGTGTGGGAGGCCTGCGCATGAATTGCTCTTAAACAAGCTGGCCGGTCTCATCTTGGGTTGTAAGACGTAACGTCGTAGCCGCGCCTGCGCATTACTAGACATAATATTTTGCCGATCCACATGGAGTTTCGCCTCGCAACGCTGCCCCGTGTTCCTCGTCCAGTCCCGTGGTCCCGCCGGTAGAATGAATTTAAGACAAGCGGCGATCGTAATCACACTGCGAGCGAGGCTAACCGCTATTCTCATCCACAACCAGTTTATTTTTCGTACTCTCAGACCCGCGCAGATGTATGAAGACTGGAAGACGAGTTGCCAAAAACACACGATTAGCGATTAGTCGACTACAAGCTTTGAATGTCGATGCGGAATAGTAAAGTCGATTCTCCATCGACTAGTCGACTAATCGGTTCGACCCCCACAGTATCTGACCCATTTTTAGTGCGCCTACAATTGTCTGTGTGTCTGTTTGTGAAGCCAATTGTGTTGTGCTTCTGGTTTATATTTGTACAACATCCAACAAAACTTCTCTGCATCTCAAGATCGGACTCCTGAAATAAAGAACTGAAACAAAGAGGATAAACTAAGAATAAAACAAATGTATTTCCATCGTGTGTGCGCACGTGCTGGCTGCCTTTGGCTTTCTCGCACTCTCTCCTCTCACCTCGGCGAACAGAGCAGAGCAGACGAGTATTTCGAGGTCTGCCATCTGCGCAGGTGCCATAGCGTCCCGGGAGCTCTCGCTGGACGGATCGGCGCGTGATGAGGTGCCAGCTCCTGACTGGAGGAGAACTGGCCCGCAGTGCACGACCTGCAGGGCACACGCGCACACGCACGCACAATCTGCGTGAATTGAGAAGTGGAGAAAACAATTATGAAAAGGCGGCGGCATGAGAGGAGTGAAAGCCGAAAGGGACGTGTTGCAGATATTACACACTTAGGCCAATCGAAAGGAAGAGCGTGTTCGTTTATTCCGGGGGGCTTGTACGCAGGTGGCGGTTATCTGAGGGATCCGATCCAGTTCTTGATTGGACACTTTGGCTTTGCAAAACACTCACAAGTGATGACTAGAGGCCAAAGATTGCTGAATTGGGAGCAGTGGAAAACACAGTTTATCCGCACTAATCCAGCGCAGAGAGTTTTGAACCAGCCTCACTTTCTGAATCTTTATCAGGCCTGCTCTATTTAAAGATCAGGCCTGCTCTCCTTTGCATTGCGAGACTAACAATTACGGTATTTGCAATTTCAAAGACGAGCAAAAGTCAAAGGAAGTTTCAATGATATGACATCTACTCACCAATTTTCTGTTTTGGTGTTGGAATATGCCTTCACAAAATGTATTCTATGTAGTTATGAGCCCCTAAAATCTGTTGTTCTAGTGCGAGGATAATAAAGTTGACCGTGTTCCCGGTCAGCCTCGGAAGAAAAAGGCAGACACTTCCTACAGCCTTCTTGTTGCATGCAAATTTGTATTAAATTGTATCTCATTATTCTCAAAGTGCTTGTCTCTTGTCCACTCAAGGCTTAACATTTTTCCCTTGACATCTGGAGAGGATTTCTTTTGTCTCTAAATTGCATTTCCCCAGTGTTTTCTAATACAAGGTGTTCGAAAGACAATTTAGTCGGAAATGATCCAAAAAGTAGTGCCTGTGCAGCGAGCGTAAACCTTTACAAGGATGCGTCGCAAAATAATTGCAACACACCAATGCCACACACATTGATGCACTGAAATAGAAATTCAATCAAATATAGTTTTCTACCTCCAATTCCCAAGAAGCCATACGGCTATATATGCCATGGATTTAAAAATATTCATGGCATATACATTTTATTTTTAATTCTTCATTTGACTATAAAAATGTTTCTTTATTTTTAATGTAACATTTAATTTTCATTTTTTTATTATTTTGAGTTAGATTTTTGGTTTGTAATTCTGATTTGGATTTTTGAGTTTGATTTTTTTATGTTGATTTCTTTATTTTGATTTTTGATTCAGAATTTGAATTTTAAATTCAATTGTACTTCCTATAGTTTTTTTTCAATTGTTTTTTTTTTTTTATTTTAAATTCCAATTTTGTTTGTTTTGCATTTTTGACTTCAGATGTATTTATTCTATTCTAATTCAAATTTAAAATTGTTCATGTATGTTAATTTGTCATTTAAGTTCAATTATTAGTTTTCGTTTAATTTGAAAGTAACTTAGTTTAACTTACTGTAACTTACTATAAAATAGATCAGTTTATCTAAATATGATACAGCCAATCAGCTGCCTTCCACCATGTTCAAACCAGCTGTGTTGTTTGCCATGAGGTCTCGTTTCCTTACTTATTTTCAAATGTTCCGTTCGTCTGTTTTTCTATTTTCTTCCGCTGGTAACCAAATTCCAATTTGTAGAAAAGACGCGATCAGCTGGCCTCCACGCTGCAAAAATTGACAGTCAGGAATTCCTTGAAGAAGTACTTTTCAAATGAAACTTTCCATTGGAACAAGCTAAAGGCCTTTCCGTCGTTGAATCCGCGCAGTAAGCACATATACTGCGCCCTGACATATTGCAGCGGTAATCACAATGTGTCACCAAGATGTATTATTAGCATCATTGGCCCTAAACTCGCATTATGACGTGTCAGGGACATCGGGCCAACGCGCCGGTCGACCTCGCGACCATCAATCTTCGCCGGCCGCCTGCCGCTTTTTAAATATGTGCATTATATAGCCACTTTTTAAGGGGGTAAAAGTGGAATTAATTAGCGGGTGTTTCTTTTTTTTTTTTGAAATGCCTCAGTGAGTGATAACCTTTCAGAGGGTATCAATTCAAATGTGCCATCTGGAGTTCTTAAATAGTGGCGCTGAGCCCTGCGGACGATTTGAGAACACGTTGCTTTTCCCTGCAGCTCCTTGCTCGTCTATCGATATTCAAAATATTAGGGATGGGTCACTCTCACTATAATGCGAGTGCCCGTGGTGTCCTCATCAGAATCGTTCAGTCGTCATGAAAATTCAGCTGAACAATGAAAAGCTGAGCTCTTATTGTAAGCGGCCAAACATTTGCACACATACAAGTACAATGATAAGTCTCTTAAAATGTTTTTCCTTCATTTTATACAATTTTTGCCCCATTGGATGTATGTGATGTCAGCATGTCGCACACACTGCTCTGCAAGCAACACTGCGTGTACTAAGTGCTTATATGATACTAGATCCAAATAGTTTGACATGGTTTTACGGCCCAAAACCATTCTCTGTGATCATGTATGAAATCGCTGTCCACCCTGTCGTTATGGGGTTACTTCCGCTTTAAGAAAGCCTCTGATATTTTCTGTGATGTTATGACCAGCATTTGGTCTTTCTTCAATGGAGGTTGAAAACAGTGGATAGACGCAACATAAGTATTAATACTTGTGTGTTCTCATTTTCATATTATGTGTATAGTTGAATGTTGTCAAGCTTAACATGTGTCCACTCTGTCATAGTGAAATATCAATTGATGTCAAACCCTTTGAGAACCCTTTTTGTTAAACGGTACCCAGTCAGCTTGCTCACTGAATCATGTTGAGTGAAGGTCCGCCGTGGACTCATTAAATGCTAACATTAGCCAAAAACGTCCACCCTGTCAGCAAGCTCACGTATTTTGCTGTTTGCGTGTGCAGGTAATTTATATGTATATGGGGAAAACAATTGTGGGAAGTCGACCATTATTGATTTCTAACAGCATAACATCTACTTACCAATGAATATGAAGTTCAATGGAAAATCTATTTTGGGGGGAGAAATGCAGATGTCTTGAAGGCACGTTATGGTGATATTGACTCGGATATAATCTAGTCGCAGAATTCTTGGTAAAGTTATAGCGCTTCAATAGTATCAAAACTAGGCATTATGATCTTTGTAAATCTAATTTGACGTGCAGGTGTACTGAATGTTGTCTATTAGGGTCAGCTGATTTCAGGGCGTCACAATTGACCTCCCCGCAGCGCAGTTTGTTTTGCAGGTCAGTCGCAAGAATGCGTCTTTAACCTTCAGGTCTGCGTTGCTCGTGATGCAACGCTGATCGATACGGCGCGCGAGTGTCCCTGATTGTGCGCTTGTTGGCGTTTGGATCAATGTTGCCAGCCAGCACTTTCGCTGTCCAATTAATCAAAATCACGCTTGAAGATTGTTGATTTATCATTGGGCAAAACCAAGGCCTTGCTTGGAAAGGCATCGATTTTGGATTGAGATCAATTTTCGTGCTTTCTTTTAATGCAGTCAACCATGAATGTGTTGAGTTTCAGTTTACTACATTTTATTTTATTATTTGTTATTTTATTGTATTTATTTTTAGGACTTTTATTTGGGGGGGGGGAGGGGTTTCCATTAAATTGTAGTTATGTGTAGCATTTTTATTTCCATTTTTAATCTAGTTATTTGTATGATTTAATTTTTAATATTTATTAATTACCATTATGTTAATTAGCATGTTTTGCATGATTTGTTATTTATAGTTTGTCATTTGCAGTAAGCAACAGACTGACACAAAAGTTTAAAAGGAAAAGTAGAGGGGAAAAAAAAGCACTATATGACTCAGTCCGTTTCATCACCATGGCGATCAGGTGTGGCGCGAGGGAGTTGCGACAAGGCGAACAGCAACAGTTAGTTGCCCTAAGTGTTAGGGAAAACCCCTACCCCATAGACAGACAGTAAAAACATTCACTCGCGGGGGCAGCACTTCGTCACCAAGCCGCCAAATCACACTTTGTCAAGCCGGACATTTGAATGTGTGCCGCTTATCAGGAGGTCATGCCGATAACACTGCAGCTCTGCTTATCTTTTAGCTTCTATGCGGTATAGCGCTTTCATGTACTTTGGCGGTCGCTTGAAAATGGCCGATGTTCACCCAGCCGACCTGCCCAAAACTTGGCGTCACAATCTGTCAAACTTCGTAACGGCTCGCTAACAGACGTATTTTTAGAAAGAGGCAGCCCGCAAAAGATTTTCATGGTTGTGTACTTACTATTGTGGGCCGGCCCACCCGAGATGCAACTATGTGTATACAACTTATTAAAAAAAAGTCCATTTGTCAAACCAAGTGAAGCTTTTTTCAAATGTCACTGACGTTTGTCTTGAGAATAAGGCCCAGCTGAGTTCGTCAAATGCTGATTGAATGGAGATTGGGTGGTGGGGAGGTGGGGAATAAAAACTCTACTGGTAATAAAAACAGCCGTATAAAGACAAAAAGCGCTTTGAGTCTATCTAACGTCAGGCAGCAAAAACCAAAAAAACAACAAGAAAACGTGATAGGATAGCGAGATGTTATTCTCTGGGTGACAAATGAGTTTGACAGCAAGGAAGCGAGCAAACAGATTGACTTTATCAAAGGTGAAGAAGAGGAAGAAAATAACCATGGAAACACTTAAGCGAAACCATCCATTGCATCGGGCCCTGTTAAACTGTCAAGTGGTGATAAAAGAAGCGATTGGGGGCGGCGGAGGGGCCGAGGCGTACGCGCACACGGCCTCACTTCCGGACGAGGGAAAGCAAGACGCACAGGACGGAACATTAGGGACAGATAAATCCATCCGTCCGTCCGGCCCGTCGCTCCGGATTCATCATCGGTCAACGGCAAAATGTCACACCTTTCATCGCCTGGCCCCGGGCGGCGCTCTTTTAATTGCGCGGGCTCGCCTAACTGACTTTGATGGGCCCAGCTTGAAGTGGAGCGCGTTGGGGGGGGGGCGGGGTGTCGGGTGAAAGCGGCGAGCAACAAGACAAGAAAGCAATAAAACTGATAGATGGCGGCAAGACACACAGATAAGATGACCCCCACCTCCCGCCCGTCTCCTCCTAGCATCCCTCCGTCCGCTCTCCAGACGAGCCTCTTATTGAGCATTCGTCTGTTTACAGACCAGCGGTCCCCATCGGCTTTGCGATCAATGAGATTATGTTTCTTATAAAACAGGATGGAGCTGGGCTCACTGGGTGACATTTGTATTATTTAATTTTATGAGCTTCTTTTATTTATTGGTTCATTCTCATTTTCAAACTGATGGAGAAAAACTGCACAAGTCACGCGATAAACACCAACGTTTAGGGTTGGTTTAGGGATGCACCGATGCCACCGATTTGAGACCAAGTACTTAGATTTGAGTACTGGCCAATACCCAATCCCGATACTTAAATGCAATTACGTCTTGCGTTTGTAATGAAAATGTGTTTTATTTTAACTCAATGTTGTTCAAAAATACAAACTTTTCACTCGAATATAATACCTTTTAGAGCAAAAGCCGACATTTTAACAGTTTTGCCAGACATTTCACTTAAAAGTCGCCCGGAACACAAGGTAGTTCAGTTATGCAGTGTCTCAGTCTGAACACAAGGGGGCGCACATGCAGTAGATAAGAGATGAAAACTAAATGAAACAAGTTTAATTTCTTGTTGTTCAGAATTTCAACTCATTCATTCATTCATCTTCCGTTCCGCTTATCCTCACCTCTTATTCAACTCCTTAAACCCATTCCACTCTTGTCTGTATTATACATAGCATAATAACAGTAAAGATTGTTTCATAAAATCATACATATCTCAGAAACCACACCATTTATTTTGCTGTCTGCGATTTTGGGAATGCAAAAGTGGCTTCCGCATCCGAGCACTTCAGAGCACAGCTCCCTCTTGTATTAGTTTTTATAGAAAATGGCATAGGAGAAAAATTCTATGTACCCAAAAATGGAGTGAGCATTTTCAGAAATAATGTTGCATATCATTACATTTCATTTGGGACACATAAGGGCAAAGACATTTTGCCATTGAAAGCGTGAACAGTGTCACTGTAGAATTTCCTTAGAAACCATTTTTACCTTTTGAATGATAACAACTGCCAATAATTCAAATACTCATTGCAGTAGAATTCGTTGATTTTCAAAATGAAATTCTGTGGGGTCTGTCTTTACCGTTATTGATCACATTATATAAAAATTATCCATAATCTTCTTTAGGGTTAGGACTTAAAGGGGGGGGGGAGACGTTTATTCTAGTAACCCACCCGCTGAAAATATATATACGATATATGTGGTGCATACATTTGCATAACTGAGCCATCAAATAGTTTGGCTTCAAAAAAGTTAGCCCAAGTGCCCATTTTAGATGCCCGTAATTCCCACAGATGGAGAAAACGGCAGAGAAGGAGAAGCTCGCTAATTGCAAGCAGCTCCGCAGTTTGGCTTGTTTTGATCCGGCATTGTCTCTGTCTCCAGCCCGTTTTCTCCTTTGTTGTGTTTTGTCACCCAAATGTATTCCTGCGTTGCACAATATTGATTCAGCTCAGGCAGAGGATGGCGGCGGCTATTAATCCGCACAAATCATCTCCCAGGTGTGCGTTTTTTTTTTGTTTTTTTTTTATTCCCGCTCTCACCTCTGGCGCGTCGCCCCGCGTGAGTTTTATCTGCTGCTAATTTGAGCGGGCGGATGCACTGGCATGCTCTTGTCAACTTAAAGCACCAACCCGCAACCCCCCTCGCCTTCTTCAGTCCATGCCCTCTTCAAAACACACACACTCACACGCACACACACGCACAGGCCGATTAATGTCAAGGACTTTGACTAAACATTGCCCATGCAGATTAAAGCCATGTGTCTGGATGCACTTTCATGGGATATTTCTACAGGTTTTGTCCTCTTCACCCCCACCCCCCTCCTTCAATGTAATCCGCCTACCCCCCCCCCCCCCCCCCCCCCCCCTTGTCGTACTTCCCTAATGGGTGTAATATTTACACTTATACCATCATCGCTTCAACATTCATTTACAAGGCCGTATTTGGCACTCGGTGGCCCTGACAGCCTATTCATCAGCAAGTAAATGTGCAGAACCTCGCGACCCCCTGCAGCAATCAATCAATACGCTCGTCTCCAAGCGAAACATCATCCTACATACCCAAATTAATCACTGTGAAGTTTGCATAATGCCCCCCCACCCCCCCTTACACCCCTGCCTCCCTCCTTCGGATGGGCCGTGCCCTTTATGTTGCGTTTTAGAGCGTTTACCTTCAAATCAGGCCTCCCACGCGCTCATGTGTGATGAATGCAGACGATAGCGCAGGATTGCCTAATTGGATCGTTGGATTGTTTGGCAGGAATGTCCCAAGTTTAAAAAAAGGGCTTGTATGTTGTTCACGTATAAAATGACCGACCATGTAAGTACAGTGTGCTGAGTGGTTAGCGCATCTTCCTCGCAGTCCTGAGGTACGAGGACTTGGCTCTGAGAAGGCCAAGCATGCGACCGGACAACCTGCAGGTTCCTCCGGTGAAGTTAAACACACGTAAGCCGGCGCCCTTCCTGTCCCGGCCGCTTAATAAGCCGCCAGAGAAGAGGATTTTAATCCAAAGCAAAAAGCGCTGTGACATAAAACGCCACAGCCCGCGGCCGTGATGTCCCCCCCCCCCCCCCCCCCCCTCGCTCGCGAAGCGACGTGTTACTGTGGTGGTGAAGCAGAGGAGGAGGAGGAAGGGGGAGTGATGATGCCACAGCGTGCCAGGCTGGGTCAGCGAGGGGAGTGTGTTTTTGCACGGCTTGCTGTCAACTTAAGTTCTTTAAAAATGGCCCAAACGGCTTCAATTAAAAGCGGTGACTGATCCCGCTGCAGGTGAGGAGATGCTGTGCAAAGAAGAGCGTCGCTTTAAGCAGGAAAAATGCAATTGCATGATTCATTCATCGATTCGGATGTTATTAATCACATGAGGAAAATGTAAATGTCCAACTTGGTGGGATGGTGTAATGAATTTTAAAAATATATAGAATATAAATATATATAATAACAAATATTTGTATGTATTTCAAATTACAAATATTATTCAGTCAAGAATAGTACTTACAATAAATATCCAAATGGTCAATTAAAATCAAGTTTATATTATTCTCATAATAGTGACTATTATTAAAAATACTATAAAATGAATTAAACAAATCAAATCAAAAGTCTTGAGAAAATAATAAATGTTATAACTTGAAATCAATTGCATCATCATTATTAAAATGTCAAAAATGATTATATAAAATACTAAATATATAATATTAAAATTGATAAGATGCAGTTTTGCATTTTATACTAAAAATAATATTGAAAAATATAAATGGTAAGTGGAAGGTGATACCCTTGAGAAATTAACAGATTTGAACACAGCACAGTATGGAAAAACATCAATTTACAAAGGCATTTGAAAAATACAATAAAAAGTTTTGCAGGGTCATTTTTGGTTCAATTTTGCCTTTTGTGAGCAGGAAGAAATAAAAAGGCACCTGGGATTTAGCGCCTATGCCACACCTGTCCACTAGGTGTCACCAGACTCTTCCGCTCAAATCAACCAGACAGCTTTCTTATCACCTTTTGTTGTTGTTGTTGTTAAATTCAAATATTTGGTCTTGCTTGTTATATTTAAGGCTTTAATTCACTTTTTTACTATTTTAGGATGCTAACATCTCCACATAAAACCTCCAAAAACAAAGATTGAAGCACACAATGAAGGATTTACATGATCTTTTTTTATGCTTTACATGAGTATTTAATTACTTGTCTTATAAGGAGGCGAGAAGGTTAAAGACTAAAACCTGAGTGACACTGATACCGCAGTCGCTGTAATTAATTACGATTTTATCTCCGGCTAAATTTTGTCTCTTTGAATGAATCCGTGAAGTTATTTTTGTCACCAAGATAACGACATGGGTAAGTATCGCGAGAGCGGAAAATTGGTAATTTTGTGTTTTTAAAGGCCAGGACCGACGCACTTCAAATTCCATCAGTTATATATACAAGACTTTGAAAAAGGCATCTTTTTACCGTTGATTGTGCCTCATGAATTCCGCCTAGCAACAATGAGACGTAACCAGAAAAGAAAATCCCAACAATCGTCGTCATGAAGCGATTTTTCCCCAATAAATTCAGACTTTTTCACTCGTAATATACTGATTTCACTCATAAAATCAAGTCTGTTACCCACGTAAGATTAAGACTTTGCCATTCAGAATATTACAAATGTAGTTTATCAACTTTTTTTTAATTGTAATATTTTAACTCTATTCTTGCGACTCTTTTCACGTGAAATCATGTCTTTCTCTTTCTAATTTACAACTTAATCCGTGTCCGCCGAATGCAAGAAACCACACACCGCTGAAAAATGAATGCTACATCGTCTAGAAAGGTTCTTATTATTACATGTTGGAGCCGCGAAAATATATCCGCGTAAAGCCTCCGGTGGCTGGAATATATCCCACCGGGTCGTCGTGGAGCTTTTCCACGCTGCAACAACGAGGCGCTCTAAAGCCATGTCAAACTGGTCCATGTCAAAACTTTTTTTTCCCTCCTCACATTTCTCTTTGTAACGTGCATGCACCCACGGCTGACAACGAGGCGCTCTAAAGCATCCACACCGACGGACTATCTGAAGGGAAGATGCATTTTGAGGCTTTGGTGTTAGCTAGCTAGCTAACGGCATGTTGCAGTTGCACCAGATAACCCCTGATGTCACGAAGCCGCTTAAATTTAGCGGGGGTGGGGGGACTCATGCCGGACCACAATTCACTACTACCTAGTTCTCGCTCTCAGATGTTTTCGGCAAGTTTTTTCAAACATGTATAATGTATTTAGAAACAAATCGATGAATTTACTTTATAGGGTCTTTAGTTTATTGTTCCTCCAAATATTCCAACGTTATTATGTCTTTATTGTCGTATTTTTACAACTTTATTCAAGTAAAATTCAACTTTTTAGGGTAAAAGTCGTTCTCATGAAATTACATTTTTTTTCACTCTGAATATTCAAAGTTTATAATCAACGTAACATTTTTATTTTTGACTTTTGTTGTAGTAAAATTTGCAGGTTTTTTATGTTGTTGTTCTTTTCAATGTTGGCTTAGTAGCCATTTGTAGGAACAAGTTGACATGAACTTTAGAAGAAATTCTTTTGTAGTTTAAATAAAAAAGAAAGGCAACATAAAGTGCTCATTAGTATTCGTTTGCTTTTGTTTTCTGGATGAATGTAACCTCACCCCTGCTAGCATTTTATTCCACATCATGATTAATGTTGTTGCAGAATATAATGAAGGCTGTGCTCAGCGCCTCATGTTTAATGCAGTTTTCTGCCAAGGTAACTGGCTTAGCATCACATGGAATGCTTTACCATACAAAGTCTGTCTAATGCAAATGTATTTTGTTAATATTCTCTTCTTTTTTGCAGTCGTTTGTGACCATCTGCTGACTTGAAGCGCTGGAGATGAAGGTTCCCCAACAGCTGGCGCCACGTCACATGTACAAGTTAAGCACATCTCAAAGCGTGTGAAAGCAAAATGGGAAACATACTTAATTGGGAAATGGCTATAATTGTATTTTCAAGTACACACTGGAGCGCCTCTGTGTGTGTGTGTGTGTTTGTTTGCGGGTCCCTCCAGGGGAAGCATGCAGCGAGCCAGGAATATTCTACATGAGTCGCACGATGTGATGAGACGTGGGATCGGCATTCCCGCCGGAATCCCAAGCGAGTCCTCACCTGCAGCCACACGCGTGCCGCTGTGCAATAACGGGGGGAATGCGTACGCTGCCGACTGCAAGTCACAACCCGGAATGTCCCATAGAGACGTCTGCGACTTGTCTCGTGTGAATGAGGAGTTTGGCTATCATATTAAAATAGTCAAATATTTGCTTCAAAAGAAAAAATTAAATAAATACCCTGAGGCAATGCATGGAAAGAATTGTTTCTAGTCACACTCCCATGTGACTTCATTAGGTATAATCTAATGCAAAATACAAAGACTTGCATGAAAAAATCATAATAATATGCCGTATAATGCTTAGTTATTATTGACAGTGTCACATCAGGATTCATTTTAGTTTTTGGTGATGATTATGCCAGTAGTTTATATTGTGTTGGTGCAAAACAAATGATCCCAATAGTAGATTTTGTAACTTCCCCCCCCCTTCATTTTTTCCCCCCGTCGTCATTATTATGTTTTCATAATAGGACCATTTTGTGCAAAATCATTTACCCCCCAGTTGGGTTTTTGTGTCCCCACAAATTCTGCCTAGCAACAAGTGGCCGAGCAAATGGCTGATCAGGAAAAAAAAAATCAAAGTTCAATATCGACTAAATGGACTAAAAGACACATAAATTGATCCAAAATATATCTATGTACGTATAAATGTATGCATTTTAAAGATTCCCTAAGAAGGAAAATTGTTTTTTATTTAGTTGTACATTTTGTTGATACATGTATTGTTCAACGAGTAGCAAAGCTGCTTTCTGATGCTGATTTTTGATACGGGAATCATTGAGATTTGAGATGACTGAGAAGTCCAAGTCTTGTCTCTGCTGTACGGGCGTAGCTCAAATGGACATTTTGTTATTTGTTGCAGTTGCCACAGTGAACACGCCTGCACTTGTGTCAAAAAGTCAACGAGGAGCTTGTTCTCCTCCTCCTCCTCCTCCTCCTCCTCGTCCTTCTTGCTCAGGTCGGGAGAGAAAACAGACGCCGTTGCCTCGCACAAGCCGGCAGATTCACTCCAAAAAGGTAACGACTCGACTCTTAAACGGCACATGACTAAAAGATAATCATGCTGGCTTTGTTGTAGTTTGCACTTCTTCCGAATATTTGGGTCATTCCGTGACCCCGGGAGGGTGTGAAACTCTGACATGTCTCGTGGTTGTTGCAGCCACCATGCAGACGGCGGAGGCCCTGTCGGCCACCCTCACCACCAACAGGAACTGCGCCTTCGAAATCACCAACGTGAGCTCCGTCTACTGCCTCATTAACCCCAAGTGAGTTTCAGGGAACGAGCTCATCCGTTTCACTCTGCCTGCTTTCTGCTTTGAAGACATCCTCGATATGGCCAAAAAGTATCGGGACACATCTTTGTCAACGAATCGATCAATAAAGGGTCAGTTTTGTGGGAACAGTTTCATGCAAGGTCCATAAAAGGCCCGCCTGGCTGAGTTTGCTGCAGAACAAACACATTTGGGATGAACTCGGCGGGATGGCTGCGTCTCCCAATACGTTTGTCCATATCATAATGATAATGATACCTAGCATATACTGTACATGTAAACATTATTTTGACCAGGCAGACCTTATAAGATAAATGATTGCTTTCAAAGGTGTTGATCAGTGAACAATACATGTATTTGATAAACATTATTTAATTATTATATTTATTTATTGTTTTAAGTATTTTTACTTATGTATTTAACATTAATATATATATTACTAACTATATATTATTATTCTTATTTATTTATTTATGTCCTAAATGCCTCCAGATTCACAAACAGAGCATCCACTTGGAATTATTATATCTTTAGAAATATATTATTAGTGTTATTTTATTTTATTTTATTTTTTTATTGTTCAAGAAATATCTCAAACAGTGCATCGCTCGGAATGTGAGCCACGCTTCCACTGGCATCCATCAAGCTCCTCCGCTGTCTCGGATGGATTTTTTAAATATATATATATATATATTTTTATAAATGTGTGACATCGCTCTGCTGAGCAACACGCACCTATCCATCACGCGGCGACACACACACACACACACACTGCCTCATTGCACGCCGCAGGCAGGTACGCTCGGCGTTGCTTTCAAGTGTGCGGCAGCACACTTCATCGATCAGCATCAGGCGTCACGCGCGCACACACACGCTCACACACCAAACTTTCCTGCCAAACTTGTAGAGAGTGTGTTACACTGTGTCGTGCCATTCGTGTTACTGTCAGCCCTCCCTGTCCGTTATCTGCTGTGTGAGGCAGCAAAGCCCGCTAGCCAGGAAAGGCTCAAACATTTTGTAACCGAACCCTCTAGCGCTCCCTGGGTCCACCACCAATCTCAAGTATTGAGGCATTGCGACCCTTTTAGACCACTGTAGTTGTGGTCAGTTGGGGATATAAGCCAAATGGACGCCTGTACAGCACATAAATCATTCAAAAACAGACTCATAATTGATTGAAAAGTGTTAAAGGCCTCCCTGTCCTTCATCTGCTGTGTGATGCAGCGGAGGCGTCAAGAGTGGAAAATGCCTGTGACGGTCAAATACAAACTTCCAGAGTTATGTTATGTTGTGATTGTATGATACATTTTTATTGGGGTTCAGGGCACAAGCAAGTGTGCCCCAAGAATTCTTCCGAGCAACGAGAGAACATGAAAAACAATCCATGCAATTCTTCTTATGTCAGTTTTGTAATCAATCCTTGACGTGATGTGTTGCCAATGTGATTTAGTGACAAATGACGCTGGCTATGTTCGTGTCAGCTGTCCCTGTCCTTTATCGGCGGTGTGAGGCAGCAGAGCAGTTGGAACGTATGGGGATTGTCAAATCCAAACTTGTCGAGCGTGCACGGTGTCAAATTGCGTCATGTCCTTTGTGCCTCCCAGGGTGTACATGTCGAGCGGCTTCTGCCACCACCCGCCGCAGCCCACCATCCGCACCATGCACACCGAGCTGTGCTCCTTCATCAAGGACGACCACACGGCCACCGGCGCCGTGGGCCTGCTGACCTACGACCTCTTCCACATGCAGAACCGCGCGTGCTCGCAGCGCATGGCCGTCATGTTTTCGGTGCCCTACGACCACAACCTGTACAAGAACCGGCTGGCGGTGGGCGTGATCGAGGCGTCGCGCCCCTGCGACAAGAAGCTCTACGAGCAAATGTACGACGGCAAGGATACGAGCAACTTCAGCCGGGCGGACGCCAACGGCTCCGGGCTGGTGTACGGCACCAACGAGGTGGACGTCAGGGCCACCATGTCCACAGTGGGCAAAGCCATTGTTAAATTGGAGTTTTATGACCAGTTGAGTCGCTAGTGGTCCACTCCGCTTTTGGCTTGGGCGCTCTTTGGCCCTCGGAAGTCAAAATGCGTTTGGCCTTCAATTTGTTGTGATTTTAAATTCATTTTACACAGAAGAAATAATATCCACCAATTCATTTTCTATCGGGCGTGTCCTCCGGGGTACAATCTTGTTTTTTTTACCATTTTCTTTGTAACTTTTCTATGGTTATACATGCATTAAAAAGAAAAGGCCAGAGAATAAGCAAAATAACACTTAAAAATAAAAACTGCCATTTTAGATCGAATACTTGAGTTGCTCGACCCGCAAATCATTCGACTTCCGAGGCTCTGACGTACCCACAAAAATGACAAAATAATAATAAAAGAGTGCATTTAAACTGTGCCATCTAAAAGCGTGTTTGTATTGTGGCTTCAATGTTTTTTGATTGATATAATAAAGCACTCACATGAAATCGTTTGTTTGTTGATTGGTTTATTGTGACTCATTGTTCGGCTCCGGTGAGTAGCAACGAAGGGCATATCTGCGTGGATGTTTTGCATTTTCAATAATAAGCATGTTCAGCGCAGAGTTGTGCGTTTAAGGGCGAGTCGGGGTGTGCCCCATTCGTCCAGAAGATCCGACTTTTTCCTTCCGCCTTTTCTTTGCTGTGTTGGAAACTATTGTGACATTTTGACCCTTTTGGGCCACTGTACTGTCTGAAAGCAAGTCCAAAACATTTGTTTGTAGCGTCAATTCTTCATCACGCATGATGTAAATGTCAGTCTAAATAGGACTGAGCCTTTGGAGAAATCATAGTTAGTTGACTTCGACCATAACTAATAGGGACTCTTAAATGTTTATAAAATGACCTCTTTTTTAATTGTGACCATTACTACTATATATTTTTTTTTTCAACATTAGCATTGGGTTTGAGGGCGCAAACAAGTGTGCCCCATGATTTCTGCATTTTTAAATAGGACTGTTGATTTTGTCACTTGAATGCAGCTTTTTTGTTTTTCCCTGGAAGTTTGACTTCTTCTTCTTCTTCTTCTTCTGTAGCACCTTTTGGCCTTTTCCACTGTTTTCCCCTCGTTTACTCGGGCGTGGCACCTGATTAGCTAAATAAAACTTCTTTCAGACTCTGATGTTGGGGAAGGGAGCATAAGCAAGTCTGAGGGTCTCTTGGGAAAGTCCAATTTCAGGCTCGGGGGCACAGAGAAGTGTGCCCCCATAAATTTTGCTTCGCAGTAAAAGACTGTGAAGAAATAAGCGGCAAATTCTATGTTTCTGTGCCAGCCAGTTGGCTAAAAAGCGAGGTGAAATTGGACTTCTGTCCCAAAGTTTTTTAAAGAATCATGTATATTTTGGCTTTGTTTCTGTCATTTAGCTCCAAGCCATCAGAAGAGACAGACTGGAGTACACTAATGTCCCTCTTTCGTAGCCCTGCAATTCCAGAGCATGAACAAATGTGTCCCGACTCGCCTCTGGTCGCTTCTGTTGCACAACGACGACGCGAGTGTGGCAATCCCGAGCGCTTGAGTCAGTCCGGGACACAATAAGCCTCCATGATGGAAAACAGGATGGATTTCATCTTTATTTGCTTCCAGTAAAATACACAACGCAGACTCGGGTGTGCCTCCTGTGCACACATTTTTGCTGCCATTATATTGTTGAGGAGGTTCCAGATGACTGACTGACTGACTGATCGACTTTTTCCCTCAAGGGTGTTGTCAAGGGTGTTGTCCTAGCATTAAAAAAAAAGAGGGAAAAAAACTCCTCCTCCGCGTTTCCTCCTTTTTCCCCACTTTGGAACTCGAGAGCACCTACAGGTCGTCTCAGCAGGTAAGAGCTTCGGAATTTTATACATTTCACTGTCGCTTCATGCATCTTAAGCGGAAAGGCCGATGAGGCGTTTGTGTAATTTGTATAGCCGACTTTTTGTCTTTTTTTTTTTTCGTCGACGGACTTCATTGGAGAGCCATAATTGAAAATGTACACTCCCTAATTAGGCCGTTGACAGTCAGAGCGAAGCGCTTCTCCGCTGCCGGCCCGCGTCGCTGCTTTTCACACATCTCATTATCCGGCCCAAATCCATCATTTATAAGCGCAGCAGCTCTACCTGTGCTTCGGAAGGTCAGCGGAATGCCAGCAGAGCAATGTCAGCAGAGTATAGGTCAGGAAGATGTTTTAGATGGAATAATTCGGATGATTGGGGTGAAGGAGAGAGGGTACTGCTAAGTCCTCCATCTCCACCTCCATTTTCGTTTCTTTTGGGTTTTTTTTTTTCCACTTTATGTGACAGCCAGCATGACGGAATCCGCCGAAGCCGTGGCCGCCGACGTGACGAGCAGGAGGAGCGTGACCATCGAGATCACAAATCTGACCAACAACTACTGCCTCATTAACCCCAAGTAAGCACCGGACATGTTATGAGGCACGCCCACACACAAGAACACCAAAAAAAAAAATATTATTTCTAACTTTGAAGAGATAATAAATTATCATCATTATTGATTATTAGTATTATTACATTATTGTTATTGTTGCCCTTTGGAGAGCAAAGTAGTTGAGTGAAGCAATAGCGCCTCTGCTGGTTGTAGCCAAGCAGTGCACTCAATTTTGAAAAAACACACAACCCAGTGAATTCTTAATGATCAATGAAGCGATTAACGCTTAGTCCTCAAGAAAGTTTTGATTAACGGCCGGACCGCAACAGGGTGTACCTGGAGAGCGGGGAGGTGTACAACCCGCCTCAGCCCACGGTGCGCCCCCTGAAGACCGAGGTGTGCACCTTCACCAAGTCCAGCAGCTCGGCGACGGGCAGCGTGGGCGTCCTCACCTACGACCTCTTCGAGAGGTCTCAGAAGGACTTCATCGAGACGGTGGCCATCATGTTCTCCGTCCCGTGGGACTACAACCTGTACAAGAACTGGTACGCCGTGGGCATCTACAAGAAGGGCCTCAAGTGCGACAAGGACCTGTTCAAGCAGATGTACAACGAGAGGAAGCAGCTCGAGCACGGCTTCGTGCGCGACGAGTCCACGGGCACGGGAATCAACTACGTGGGCACCTACCTGGATCTCAAGGCCACCATGGGCCCCCTGGGCAAAGCCATCATGAAGGTGGAATTGTGGGATAAGATGTTCACACAGATGGGCTAGCGGGCAATCTAGACAGCCGGCATCCTCACGCTCTCTTTCTGGAAACATGCGTGCTTTTAACAGATAACTCTTAACCCTTTATTGCTCAGTGACTGTTTTTTGTCAATGTCTTCATGTCTCGAAAGTGTTCTCTGTCAATTGACTGTCTGTTGTCGTACTAGAGCGGCTCCAACTACCGGAGACAAATTCCTTGTGTGTTTTTTTTACATACTTACATACAAATAAAGATGATTCTGATTCTGATTCTGATTCTGATGTATTGCGTCTGACGTGTGCCTTTAAAGCGGGCTCTTCCCCTTCAATAAATCTGCTTAAGATCAGAGTTTAGTGTGTTTATACATCCAGGCGGCAAGCCTGCCTTCTTTAAAGAGCTGAAGCCTTGTTCAATAGCGCTCTGCTCAAGAATGGCATCTTTAGAAATGGGAATGAAAGAAGGACTTTCCAGCAAGACGAGGGCAGATTGCTTAATAAAAGCGTGTGTGTGTATTTACCTTGACACTGTAACCATGTGAGCAAAATCGACTATTTTTGTTGTTGTTGTTGTTGTCGAAGCAGTTTGTCTGTTGATTGACTCGATGCGGAAAAAAATGCCTGAAAATCTGATTAAAATTCATGAATGCAAAACGGCCTTTTTGATGGCGGAAAACACGTGTGTTTTGCGGCATATACAACAAGAAGACTTTGAAGTGAGCTGGGTTTTCCAACACCTACGCACGCACACACGTGCAATTTAACAAGAGCCAACATATCCCCACAGTTGCACAACACACGCAAACCAGGATCTTCTCATATTTTCACAGACATTGCACGGTAAGTTAAGCGCGACTGTACGTTCATAAATGGGTCCTGCTGCAGCACACTCCACAAACGCGGCGGACAGGCCCTGACCCTAACCCTAATACGAACCCTAACCTAAAATAATCCCTAACACGAAACCAAATCCTAACTCTAACCTTAACCCAAACCCTGAGCTAAAATAACCCCTAACGCAGTCATAATTATAATGCGTTTAGAAACAAATCTCTGAATTGACTTGACAGCTATCTAACTAACCTAACCTAATATAAGCCCTAAGAACCATAACCATAATCCTAACCCTAACATTAAATAACCACTAAACCTTATTTTTTAAATTTGGTCCACTTCAGCTGTAAAAATCCAGTTCCTGCAAACTTGTTAAGGAAGCGTTGTGTACTTGCAGCCGCTAAACTCCCACAAACGTGATGTATGATCTTGTCATTTACGTGACAGGCACAGTTATGTTTTTATTGATTATCTCTTCTCGTTTGGAGCATCGTGTCGCCGGAGGGGCCCGAGCCCTTTTTGCACAAAACGCGATTCCAAAATTGTCGCCAACACAATAAAAGAAGCTACATAAGCGATTTCATAATATTTGTAAACAAAAGACACGAGATACCGCCGGGTGCCAGAAAAGTGAGTGACAAATGCTTACCTGAACTGAAAAGAAAAGACAAAAACCTGTTTGGTGTTGCACCACCAGATATTGCCCAATCCTTTTTTTTTTTTTTAAATCTTCCAAAAAATAATCATAATAATAAAATAATTAATCCAGGGTGAAGAGAATAAATTGAGTGGATGTCGTAATGAGTTGTACAGAGAAGATCGCAAGACTGCATGTATAAAAATTTTGTTAAAAAATGTTTGGTTGCGTTGTGTTTGCGTAGTTTAGCACACAAAAAAAAAACAACAACAACAACGGCTGGCACGCTAGCTAACTTCAGCTCTGTAGCGCAATATCGATTTCATCGTCAAAAGAACACATCTGTGGCATTTATCCGAGCAACAGAAAAAGTGAGCTTGAAAAGTTGGATTTGTCATTGCACCACTGTAATTTTCAAGGTAAGTTTGCTAACATTGGTTGCTGGGCTGACTTTCTGTGGTTTGATAATTAGTCACGTATGTCTTAATGTAGTTCCTACGCCAAGTGCCACCTCAAAAAACACTTAGCTCTCCAAGTACCACCATCATGGCGGACATTAAAATACAGTAATAGAGTAGGCCTAAGTGTTCATTAAAAAAACAACACACCGTTTTATTCGTTTAACGTATATCCGTCAATGCACGTTTATGTTTGAACATTAGCGCTGAGGTTAAATATAAGGAAAAGGGAGCCACTTAAATAATGATACAATTAAAAATGTATTGCACATCACAGTTAAAGCTGAAAAATTGTAGTTATTTAAAAAAATATATATATTTTTTTTTTTGAAAGAGCTTGAACAGGCTGTTTGCATAGCTACGTCATTCTCAAGTTACTGTATCTTGTGTTTTAAATGTACATTTTATTTGTATTTCATTCAGTAATTCTGTTGTGCATCACTAGAGGGAGCTCACGTACCACTCGCGGTACTCATACCACACTTTGGGGATCGCTGGCATCGTATGGTGTAGTGTTGAGGTGTAGTTTGATGTCGCCGTGCTCCAAAACTCAGAAAAGGTCCGTAGGCCTCAGCCCAGTCGGCTTTGGGCGCCGCCCCTGCAGCGTTCGTGTACAGTACGGGGGAATATTTGCTGTAATACACAATATCACAAATATTTCCCTTCCTTATCACCACAAGGAACACTTCATATACACTTGAACGTGTGTGAAAGTGTGTCCGATGAGCATCTGAGTGTGGGCAGCTGACACATGCACTTGCACTCACACAGATGGGAAGTTATATCAAATGGACGATATTATGTGCAAACTGTGTTTATATTTATCGCCTACGTACTGTGGAAGAAAACAGTATGGCATTTATTTGCCTATTATTTAAGAAGCTCAGCATTGGTGATATTTAAACCGCAGTGTATACTGTAGCTGTTTTTTAAGCCAGACATCACATGTGTGTGAAAATCCCCCCTATATGTGTTATATTAGAAGTGGATGGATGCAGGATTTTAACACGCTGGCACGTCCTTTTATGACATAATCGTCAGCTGAGCCGAGCAAATAAGCGCCTAAGCTTATTGCCTCCAGTGGAACCTGCCGGCAGGCAAATGATAGAAAATCATTGTTAGGAAGCTGCCACTTGCAGCAGTGTTGCTGTTTGCTGCTTGCTTTTCAGACTTGAGAATGGAAAAGTGTGACCAAAGTGAATTGGGATTGTTGCACTCAAATGAAATTGAGAAAAAAAAATACACATTTGATATAACAATTGCGTGAAATATTGCACTCAAACATTTCACTGGAGCAGTGTATACACTTGCGAATGAAAAGTGCGTGTGCAGCTAATTGGATGCTCACAGCGCCTAAACGCTCTCAGACTGCCATCTAGAGGCCGTAGCGAGTAGTTAGTAGATTAGCCAACGTGTGCAGCTATTGAAGCAAAACTGCCCCAAAATGGGTATTCAGAAACATTGGATGTACATTTAGATTGTATTGCATTGTTTTTAAAGAAGAAACGTGTTATTCAACGAGGTGCACCTATAGGCAAAACCTGTTATTTCTTTTGTAAATATATTTTAAAAATATATTTTCACTCATACCATTATTTTTATTTGTAACTTTTGTTTCAAACAGTATTATTATTCACCATTGAATTTAGTAGAGACAATTGCACAGCACACCTTTGATGAACGTTCCAGTGACACCGAGGGCAAACCCCACCCGCCCCCATTTCTACGGCCAAGGTGTGCACACATGCCGGCCAGAACACCAGCAGACGGTGACACGGTTGCCCTTTGTTGCTTTGCTCTTGGCCTCCCACTGTGAGAGCACACAGCGACCCCCCCAGAGAGACTCCTGCAGCCAAGACCCCGCCGCCCCACACAAGTGGAGTTGCAGCTGTGCTCTTGCAATGTTGTGCAAAACCTAATAATCACCTTAAGTTCATCCAAAATACACTGGAGGGACACAAGTATTGGGACGCAAGGACACCGACAACGACCAATGAAAAAGAGAATTGTCTTTTTCTTTCTTTTTTTTTTTTTTACATGAACGCTGCAAAGTGTGAGATATATTTTCAACTCGTATTGCGACGTAGCATACATACAGCAATGTAAAAAAAAAAAAAAAAAAAGAATAAAAAAAAAAATCCCCTTTTCTACCACTAGAGGTCGATGTCTGCTCGCTTTACTCCAAGCAAAGCGACCGCATTGACATTATTATACTAAATGTATATTACTGAGTGAGACGAAGTCATTGTAATGTGAATCAGCCAATGATGGGTGCTATATTCACACTTGCGCCGCTGTGACGTCAGAGGGCAGTGACACACATGAGTGGGATCATCAACACACGTGTGTGGCTTTCTTTTGGAAGGGGTGGAGATGAGGACGACCCCACACATCCAGAGAGGAAGGGGGAGGTCTTACACACGTACACGCACACACAGGGCCCTCCCCCCAGTGTTGCGCCACAGGCGGGTGTGACAGTAGTGTCAGCGGTGTTTTTATACAATAAGCCGCATATAAGTATTTTCTCTGATATGCATTTTGCCACTCTGATGGGCAATTATATAAATCACACGACTGCACAACAACAACTTCAAAACTTGAATTTATTAGCTTAGTAGCAGACTAAATCAAGACGTTTGTCAAGATTTTTCCTGGTCGCAATTGCCCAGCCACTTGCTGCTTGGCAGGGATCAAAGAGTCTATCAAAGCAAAATATGATCACAGTCATTTTTTTCCTATTACCATTATTATCATAACATTATTTCTATTTTTATTTCTATTTCTATTTTTATTTCTAATTCAATTTTTTGCACATTTTTTTATTTATAACTTTAGTAGTGTATAGTATGGTAACTATTCACTAATTTGGCATGTCTTGCTTCTTTTTAATTAATCTAAAAAAAATGTTATCTATACATTATTTTACTGCAAAATGGTTTCTTTCTAAGCAGTATTTTTGCATTATTTCTATTTTCTACCATTGGTAGAGTTTGTCGGGCTCAATCATTTTTTTTTCTTAAATCTAAATCAATATATTATTATTTTCTTAAATCTAAATCAATATATATATTATAATATATATATTGGAAGAAAAGAAGAGAAGCCAAAGCATTATCTGATGATGATGTTGTTAGACTTACATGACAGGCCAGATGGGTCAATATCACGTGAGAAGCAAACTTAAATCTCAATGTTTGAATTTTTTTATTATTATAATACAGTACATAGTATTGTTTCCTCTCAGACACTATAGGAAGTTCAGAAAATACACAGAAATATCATATAAATAGGAACTAAATCCGAAATAGCAAAGAGCTTTTTCTCGTCACTCAGACAAGGCGAAACATTATTTAAATCTTTTGCTTCCTGTCACTGAAATTACGTTAAATATTAATCAGCTCTCCATAAGAGGATGAGGATGGCGGAGGAAGGCTTGTCTTTTAAAAGGAGACAATAGCAGGAAAGACGGCTCCGTCTCCTGATAACTGTGTTCCATCACCTCTGGCATCCCATCCTGCCCGACCCGAGCAGATTGCCGGGGTGACTCAATATAATGAATAGCTAGCTACCTGTGCCACCCAACACTTAGTGGTGGGGGGGGGGAGACAAACACTCCCAATGTAATCAAAATATGTCTTACTAGCAAGCTCTTGCGCTTTTGTCATAATTACACAATGTGCTAAAGGTGCTTGTCGTCATTTGCTTCATATTAAGTGCGACCAATCCACGAAGGTCTTGTCATTAAAAAGATGACGGGGCTGTCTCCACCAAGTAGCACAGGTCTGTGCACTTTGGCACGATTTGTTTGTCAAACGCACCGTTGTCTATCACTTTTGGCATCCTTGCTGTGGGGACACCAAAAAGAGTGGGAGGGTGTCAAAAGGGGCACAGCTGGACAAAGAAAAGTCTCTCCTTGCACAACACCAAACTGCTTTTTGTCATAAAAAGCTTCATGTCGAGAAGAAACTGTCATCTTGTTTTTTTTAATTTAGTTACTGTAATAACTGCGTCCCTAAACCCCAAAACAGAAGCCGCATCAGGATTTACGTGACCAAACTAGACTCGACCGATTGGCAGAAATGTGGATTATTGCGATAAAGCAAGGACTTGATGGTCCATGTGAACTTTCCCCTGGAACCAGGAACCTTCAGACAATCATGGTCTAAAATCTAGTGCCAGGGCAAATCTAGCAACCCCTAACCCTCTAGGGTAGATACACGAAAATGCCAAGATATTCGCAAGGTTGATAACTGATGAGCCAAACGAGTCTGGGAAACTAAAAAAGGGTAGAGAATATAACAACAAAGGCAGAACTGGCAAATGGTTCAACCGGATCCTTCCTGCGTCATTTGCCTGATTTGCGTAATTCCCAGAACATAGATTAAAATAGATCATAGGAAACGTTTTGGTCTTTGAATAACACGACCAGGAACAAAATGTTCCTGGATGTGTTTGGTTGAAAAGCACCTATGGTATTCTAAATTCCCAGTGATGATCGTTGGCCCTCCCCCAAATTGGATCAGGAGCTCCCATCTCCATTCTTGGTCTTGAGGACCACCAGACTGACCATGATGGGGATCAGGAGGATGGGCGTGATGACCAGGGCGAAGACGATGGGCGGCGCCGGGTCGCTGAGCTCCTCCATGGGACAGTCCCTGAAGAACTTGTGGTGGATGTCGACAAACGTCTGCTCCACCAGAGGGTTGGGCCACGGGATGCTCAGGCAGTCAGAGATGTTCTCGGTGCACAGGCTCAAGTTGCTGTACAACCTGTTGAGAGCCGGCGCCTCACCGTCACGCACGCGTGACACCATTTGAAAACACTTCAGCCGTGACGACCGCTTACCCGCTCACGTTGCCCCAAGCGCACCAGTCGGTGGTGTTCAACGCCGCCATGGCCATGTCGAAGTTGCACAGGCACATGTGCTCCAGGAGCTCATAAAGGCAGTCCATGGTGGCTCCCCCGTAAAGAGTGTTGCAGAACATGTGTAAGTTCATACAGCTGACAATGCTTTTTCCGCAAGCTGGAAGATAGAGATTTGGGGGGGGGGGGGGGGGGGGGGGGGGAAATCAACTTAAAAATAACATTCAAATCATACATACACTGGACACTACATTAGGTACACCTAATGTATTCATATGTCTTTGTATTCTTTCTATAATGCTCTAAGACGCCACAAGATGGCGCCAAATCCCTGGCTAAAAGCAAAGTAGTACTTGGTGTCAAGGAAGAATGTTGAAGTGACACGTCTCGACTGAGAGACTTGGATCTTTGTATGTCGGGTTGTTGCAGAGGTTTCGGAGAGCTTTCGCTGCACGTGTGTGTTTTTGCTCTGTGTAGGGGCCGCCGGCCCCCCACTCTCCCCACACTACCCCCATGAGCAGCAGAGTTCGTCATCCATTTCGCAGCGTATAATTTGCAGCGGCTTAAGTGTTGTCATCGGTGTTTGCGCTAATCTAGTTAACACGGCTGCTACTCCAACTGGCTGGAAGATATATACCAGGCTGCTAAAGTGGTATTGGTGTCATAGTATCGGAGCATGTTTACGAGTTTGAGTATCAATGGCAATACTGTACACATCTGTACTCGTACTTGGTCCCCATCCCTTCCTGAATTTCAAATTGGTTCTCATTAGATTGTGCAGGTGTACCTAATGAAATAGTGTATACGATTCGTCCACATACCCCTTGGTGAGGTAATGTCTCCAATGGTGGCATCTGGAGGGGAAACAGTTAAGATTAGAAGCACGGATGGAATGTGTGCAATACAAAATACAATTGAAAAAAAAAGGGAAATGTGTCCATTAATTCAGCTTCATGTGTTCTACAGGAAGACATCTGCAGCTGGAAAAAGACTCACGCACTCACGCACACACACACACACTCACCATAAAGAAAGTAGAGGAACACCCCAATCAAACCGAGCGCTCCCTTCATGTCAGAATAAATGAATCAGGGTGTCTCCTCCCGCACGGATGACCCTGTACGAAGACGCCGAGGTACAGCGAGGCATAACAGGAAGCGGCGGCAGGATGAGAACGACGCGGCGTGAAACCCTCGCCACCAGATGTCCGACGGAGAGCTACCCTGCCCGCCTCACCAGATGTTCCCCTCAGATCCGCCCGACGGCCCCCGCGCCTCGGCAGCAGCTCTTCCCGTTCCCGACTCGCGCTTCCCTGGGATGGTCCTTCCTTCTCGAGGGGGTGGAGGCAACAGAGATTGTCCTCTCCATTCTCCCCCAAATGAAAAAAGAAGGGAGCACACCCAAAGCGAGCTGGGCTGGACTCACATCTGAAAACCCTTTAGTCCTCGACTCTTGTTCTGCTTTTTCGTCTCAGTTTCTCACAGTGGAAGGCCTGGCCAGCCTCACAGCATGTGATTTATTTGCCTTTTTCTTTTTTTTTTGGGGCCGCCTCTGCCAAATAGGAAACATCCGCAAAAATTTAGAGCTTCTCGGGGGCTGGATGGGAATCACGGCCTTGCAAGATCTGCGCGATCGATATTTGGCTTCATTTGAACCAAATAAAAAACAAACTTAACGTGCGAATCAAGCAAACAAGTGTAATCTGCTCCCAGACCTTCGCTTGGGTATGCTGACCGGCTAATGGCTGTTCTTCCTCCAACCCAGCACTCCCAAAAGCACAGAGATTGCAATGTTACAGTCAAATAACGACTAATAATGTCTAATGAGTACACCGACACCCAGTTGAGTGCAGTCCTCCCGGAAAAAAAAAGTGTTTATGATTGTCTGGTTTTTTTCGTTAGCTTCCTTCTGGTTTGTGGAGGACTTCAAAGTAACTTGGCCCAAAAAGTATTGGCTTCTTCCTTGACCGACGCACCACATTTATCCTGATCCTTTTTTGAAAAATACAAGATTTCTTAATAGACCCATGTGGCAACGCTCGATACAAAGTAAATTCTTTATCTGCACCTTTATCCAGGTCTTCAGCAAAAAGCATCTTCCTTGACCCGCGCACCATGCCTCCACGCAGTGAATTCATGTATCTCATGTTGCAGATTCTTGCTTGACCCCTGCACAACCTTGCTCACGGTCCTGACCAAGATGCAATAGCTTCTCCATTCCTTGTGTCCAAAGTAAACTCCATTATTTACACCATCATTCATATCCTCCTTGACCTGCGCATCACCTGTCTATACAAAATCAATTTCTATATCTGCACCTTTATCTGGATCCTCTCCAAAAAATGTCACAGCTTCTTCCTTGACCCGTGCACCACACCACAGCAAAGCTCCATTGAAATTGGTGTGGTACAATATTTTCCGGGTGCGCTTAACTGTTTGTCAAAAACAATTGCTGTGATTGATCGCAAAGCGGCCAAAATCACGGTACTTTACATGTCACAGAATCAGCTCACGGGGGCCTCTCTTTGACATCTGCTAGCCGGGCTTTTTGATTTAGTCATGACATCAGGAAGTGTGTCTTTTCTGCAGAGGAGGCGCTACGACTTGGGGGAGTTGGCAAGCGAGAGGAGGAGAGGGGGCATACGACGAGGAACAGCAAAGGGGCGCTCGCGCCGGTTTCACAACGCCACGTCAGTCGCAGCGCAGCGGGGGGGCAATGACGAACAAACTCAGGAAGTTGCGCCAGGTGGGGCACGGTTTCGGTTAACCTTTCAACGAGGCTTCGGCTGATGAGACCTCACCGGGAGTTTGTGTTGGATTGGAGCAGAGGGAACATACACACACGCACACAGATCTTGGCTGAGGTCGTCATCTCCCACAACTCGCAGCTCTTTATGATGCCAAATATTCCCCACAGGAGAGGACACACACAGTCAATCAAAACATCTAACATGTTATGATGTGATACAGGGTGTGGGTGTTATTATGCATTTATGACTTAAACAGGCACTTACTGGCAATATCGATCTCTGTGGATTGATTCACTGTAAAGAAAATATATCAGTAACGTAGAAAATACAGCTTGAGTACTACAGTATGTGTGCTAGGTCACTTTTCCTCCGCCAAGACTGATTGATTGGTGCACAGGATTACACACACACACACACACAAATATGTTCCAAAATACTACCAAAATGTTAAGAAAATACCGTGCAGTTGCTTAGAGAGCAACGATGCACGGAAAGTTGGATATGGATGCAAATGAGGATTGTTCAGCCTTGAGGGAGGATCTTATTGTATTTATTTACAATAACAATATTCTTACCTACTGTGGTGGCTGACTGCATTGATAACGTTTCATCCACCAGACAACCTACTGGGGTACACAAGGCTGTATGAGGGAGAGAAATAAACATCCCTATCAGGAAGTAAATTGAATTTCATCTGCTGTACTTTGGTTCCAAAAGGTGGAACAAATAAACATCAGTGACGAGGCCAAATTGTTATTTTAAACATCTGCATCAGCGCAGGATTTCACAACCAAAGCAGCACTGGCCTCATATAACACGAACGGAAAAATGAAATATGTGCGAGCATGTTCAATTAAAGGCCATTTAAAGGCAGCTAAAATCAAATTATAGGAAATAAATTGGTAGTACGGCTCTATGACCTACTCTTACACCAGTCTTTCTCTGAGCACAGACTTAATCACAGGACCACGCTTGGGAATTCCTACTCTGAGATGAGGCCCGAAGTACTCACTGTATACAAAGCAAGGCATGTAAAAAGCTTCACTTACCACACATAAGAAGAAAAGAGACAGCAAAAACGAGGGGAAATCTGTTGGCTGTCATGTTGCCCAACAATGCTCTGTGTCCTTCTCGCACTTGGAGGCTAGCCTGTGCTTACATATCCTAACTTTTTTTTCGTTCTTTCCTTTACAGGAAGGCTCCATAAAACAACAGGAAGCCCACATTTCCTAGGATGGGCGTTTTTCCTGCCAAAGAGGACAGAGAGGGTGTGATAAGGTACGCTGCTACCGATGCAGCGACATCCCTGGCTCTCATCCAGCCCCCTCTGCTTCCACGAGCTGGGAGAGAGAGGCGCTCCATCACTTGTTCGGACTATGTCATAACAACTGCCGTGACCGTGTCATCGTTTGCAGTAGAGCGGAAACTCAAAAATGTAACGCAAATCGTGTATTTACCATCATTAATACAAATACAGAGGAACCTAGATTAAGTGTTGAATTAGTTCCGTGACCAAGCTGAAAACTCAAATCAATATTCCCCACTGAGATGCCATTAATCCGTTCCACCCGCCCAAATATTAAAAAAAAAAAAAAAAAAAAAGGGATTTGATCTAAAAAGACAATAAAACTTCACAACACGAATGAATGAAAAGGAAACTGGTTTTATGAAGTGTAATTACTGTACGTTTGGGACAAGCCGAAAGTCATAACAACGGCTGGAGCGTTGAATGTGTGGCTTTAAGGGGCATGGTCTTGTGAGTCCCTATCAGTCCCTATCCTCAGCCAATGGCGGTGATTCACTGTACCACTGGTTAGGGGCTACCGTCCGACTGTATACATACTTAGTGCTAGCTTGTGTATTCTAATGATTGACAATTTAGAGATCAAATATATATATGCTATATATGGTATGATGTGTTCACATTATGCATTCTGCACCGCTGATTTAGGTCCCCAAATGAAGTCTTAAACTTGATTTAAAGTCCCTGCCTATTGCTCCAGCGTCTAATAGACACATAACATACATCGTACTGCATTACAGCCGACAGATTTCCCCTCAAGAAGTGAAAGATCATGGCTAATATGCTCTACTTGCATCACTTCAGCCTGTCATCATTCTAATGCACTTATTCTCCACACGCTCGCCATCTCTCATGGGCGTTGCATAAACATGTTACAGATTTCCCAACAGCAGGTGCCAAAAGCAACACGCCCGGTTGACATTAAGCGCAAGCAAAACTTCCAGCTGATAACACCTCAATGCTTGACAGCTTTTCTTCCTGTGGGTGTTTGCTTTTGTTTGACAGTTCACTATCAACACACTGTACACACAGACTTCAATTTCCCATTGTGTAATTAGTTAACAGGAATGCATGAATGTCCACAATACAACAGACCAGTGTTATGTTAGCTTAGCATGATAGCTGTCCAACCCATGCCAGTCTGTTGGACCCAGTGTAGAACCCGAGTGCATTGGTTTGGCACATTGGAGCATTAAATGAGGCTCAACGGCGCCCTCTTGTGTGACATCCAAGGCGACAACTTGACATTTGAGCTGTCATGCAAGGTGCCTTGAAACATGCAACTTTTATTAAGGCCTAAATTTAGAATAAAAAGTCAAAAATGTATTACTAATATAATTTAAAATTATTGAATAATTACTGAGAATTTACTTTACGCACGAATACTAATATTACATTTGGAGGCACAAAAGGTTTCACAAGCAAACTATTGCATCATGGAGCTCCCCCCAAAAATATATAAATAGTGGAAAAGGAAATTGGAAAATATTGGATATATATATATATATCCAATATTTTCCCATATTTTCCTCACACACACACATTTTTTACAGGTAAAATTTGGTATTTGAGGTCAAATGTGGCGTTTTCGTGTTAAAGGGTTTTTTTGGAAACTACATAAACCATATTTGGGTAGGAATGTAATTTTTCTGAATGATATTTTAGTAATTAGAGGCAATATATAGTGCTTTGGAGGCAATACAACGTCTATGGGAGGTTAAACATTTTGGAGGGAAAATGTTTCCGTAGCTAGAAAATACAGTAGAACGCTTTGATGACCCCGCCCCCCCCAAAAAAATTTTTTTATTACATGCAATATTTTGCATTTTGTAGTTGAAATGTAAAGTCAACTGTCAATTCAAGTTTATTTGTAGTCTCAAAGGGTTTCACAGGCCCACAGTTGACAAATAGCCCCTAATTTAAACCCCTTCCCTTTAAATAATAGTCCCTCTCTTCATGTGTTTCGGGCAAAAAATTCCCCAAACACTACGGATACATTTTATTGCTTCCGGGGGGCGACGGCATGTGGGTGTTAGTTTTAGGGGTGTTTAGTGTCAGCGTTTCTGTAGATATTTGTCAGTTTTTGGTTTTGTTATTACCCTTGTTTTTGGTGTATGGAAATATATCAATTGAAGACAGATGTTAACATTTTGTGGGTAATTGCTATTCAGTGAACTGTGGACAAAGGGGTTTCATGATTATCTGCGACAATGGTACATTCCACGAGCCAATAGCCATCACCTGGATGTACGTAGACGTCTATGGATGTGGACAATTTTGTCGGTTCTTTGTTCTGGAAAGTACTATACACATCCTAAATTCCCTCGATAATGTGTAGATGTTTTGCATTGCATGTTATTCGCCACGTTGGTATTGTTCAGACAGAATATCACATTCGAATGGGTCACTTTTTCACCTTTCAGACATAGATGGCGATCCTACGTGATGTTCGTGAAGGCACCATTGGCCTAAAAGAATCTTCTTCATCGAGCACAGAGGGGGAATGGCCTCGCTCGCCCCCTACAGGATCATCGGAGAACGACAAATGGGGAGAGTTTTGACGACTGGAAGCAGCAGCTGCTGGGTCGCTTCCAACCTTTCTGATCGATTGCCAATGATCAGCCAGAAAGTTAACCGCTTCCAAACAAGAAAGTGGCGTTTGTGACTTTGAAGTGTCGTTATATATTTTCCGACGATCTGCGACTCTACGTTACATTAATCGGTGGCGTTGGGACGAGGAGGAGGCTGGCTGCCCCACGCGCGACATTTCCTCCATTCGCCAGACGGCGCACAACAATTTAGCCATAAATCCTCCTCCCCTGACCCACGGATACGTCACCGTGCTGCTGCTGCGGCTGCTACTGACGCCGCTGCCAAGTGCGCAGCTCCGTGGACGCCCCCACCCCACTCCCTCTCCACGCCCCCCACCCCACGACAACAGGGTTAGCCCACAGCAGCAGCAGCATGGCCCCGCAGAGCCGCCGCCGAGGGGTCGCTCCGACATCCAGCCGTCGTCATGCGGACGCCGCGTCCGCGCCACGTCCATAAACCCACGCGGGGCCATCGCTCGCGGAGGTTCGACGCCACGCACGCGTGGATTTGAAGGTAGGTGGCGGATGATGTGCGAGAGTGTGTGTGACGCAGATGTTGGATGTTGCGCAGCTCCTTTTCACGCAACTTCTGAAGCAAGCCACAGGAAAAACACGCACGCACGCACGCACGCAGCCACTACGCACTTTTCTTGTGACCGGGGCACGCCCACTCGCGACAACCGCGCGTGCCACTGCCGTGTGAACGCCGCGCGCTCGACGTGCGTAACAGCCCCGGCGCACGATTTGATGACGGCGACCACGACGACGACCAAGAGACTTTGAAAGCGTTCGCAGCCTTGAAATGGCCACGAAGGCTGATTTCACCCCAGTGACGCCTTTGTTTTGCTGTCACAAGGGGGCGCTGTTTCCCAGAGAGGTCAGAGTTCAAAGGGGGGGAACGTTCATGCGATAGACACTTCATTAGGGACACCCGCTAGTGAGATCCAATGCAAACATTTTGTCTTTTGAGCCACACTGTCAGATTGTTCTCAATTTAGCAATTTTTATAATGTTGTCGTTTGCAGTGGTGTGCTAACTCGATCTCCATATATGCATGTTTTTATTTTTACCATTTTATTACTATTCCTTTGCATTGAAGTAAATAATTGAGGTGACCAATATTATTAGAAATAATTTTCCATATAATGGTGCATTCAGTGCAAACTGCAACGACACCTATAAAGACATTCAATTCATACCTGTGCAAAACTGAGCGTGATGTATTTGTAAAGGCCACATTTTTGATACTAGACCAACTGTGCAAAATGAAGGAAGACTGTGCAGGTGTTCCTCGTATTCTGTCCACTTTAGTGTCCGAAATTACAGGGGGACTTGGAGTATTCACTTGTGCATGTCTCTCATATGTATCATCTTTTATTTACATTAAAGAGCCATGGAGGTAAGCGCTGCCGAAGCTTCGACCCCGGCAAGCGTTGCGCCCGCCGCTGCCCCGCCCGCCCCGAGACCTCAGCCGCCCTTATACCTGGGCCCCGCCCACAGCCTGCTGGAGTGGCGTCGGCGGGTCAGGTCCGAGTATATGCGCCTCCGTCAGCTGAAGCGCCTCAAGAAAGCAGAGGAGGTCAAGGTGGGTTAGGGCCGCTTGTTAAAAACTGTTTTTGTTTTGTTTTTCCCTGCGCCGCCTGTGTTTTAATGTTGCTTTTGGCTGCACTTTTGTGTTTCCAGGCCGTGTTCGTGTCCAACCGGCTCAAGATTGAGGAGCAGACCGGCATCGTGAATGAGGAGTGGTCCAAGCTGAGGGTCCAGCCGGTGCCCTTGTCGAGCTCAGGCGGCCCTGTGGCTACGAAGAAGGTAAAAAATGATGCGGGATCTAAAGAGGGTTGAAAAATCAACAATGCAATGTTATTATTTGCCCATTAAAAAAAACAAAGTCTTTCTGCCAGGTGTGCACCGTGGAGTCCGGCTTCCCAGGGTTCAAAGTTCAGGCCGTCGCCATGAGGCCATTGTCGACAGTGACAGGAATCCCCTTCATGTACTCCTGGTCCCCTTTGCAACACAACTTTATGGTGAACAACACACACGTGCAGCCCCGCTCATTGGGCCAAATCATTAGGTACACCTTCGTCCTTTCATGCCACTTCTGGTCAAAAGATGCACAACATCAAACCACTTCAATTCAGCCGTCGTGATATTATTAGATTGCGCAGGTGTACCGAATAAAGTGGACATTATTATGATTATTATTATTTTCTCAGCTCAGTTCACATGCAATAAAAATAAAGTGTCATGTGATGCTTCCTCCTAAAAATAGTTCCATCCTTTTTGTGGAATAGACACTTCTAATTCTTATCTGATTTGTGATAGGTGGAGGACGAGACATTCCTGCACAACATTCCCTACATGGGCGACGAGGTGTTGGAGCAGGATGAAGCCTTCCTGGAGGAACTGATTGACAATTATGACGGCGTCCATGGCGACCGAGGTGCTTCCCCCCCCCCACTGTTGATGTCACATTTCCTTCACATCTACTGTGCTCACATTGCTACGTCACGTTCCAGAGGGGGGCTTCATCAACGACGAGATCTTTAAGGAGCTGGTGGAGGCCTTAAGCCAGTACTCCGACCACGAGGACGAGGAGGAGGAGGAAGCGGCGACGGCGGCGGTGACCGAAAAGAAGGAAGAAGAACGAGCGACGAGGCGGGGCTCGGCCGAGAGCTCCGAGGAGACCAAAGCGCCGTTCATCCGCAGGAAGAGGAGGAGCGCCGTCGAGCGTGAGAGCGCCGCCGCTGTTTGTCTCGTCAGACTTTGTCCCGCGTGAGCGAAAACGAGAGCGCGACACAAGGCCGCCGCTGTTTGCGCGGTCACCATGCAACCGCCGCCGCTGTTGTTTACATGCGGTCAACGTGTCCCCTGTGTGGTTTCCGTTTGAAAAGGAACCTGTTCTGTGACACAACTACAATACAAATCTTAAAAAGAACAAGTCATAAAGTCCATTTTAGCTCCCTAGTATCCTTAGTAGAATGAGTTTCATGGATCTTGATGGATCGTGATCAAGCATATGCCGTTCTTTTTGCAATATGGATTATTATTTTTTATTTTTTGAAATAACCCGAATGGCACTGTGCATAACTCCAATGAGGTCACTGGAGGCGATAATGTGCCTAATATGTAATTCAAATAATGATTTATTGGTAAATAAATGTTTATAGTGCAAAAGGATAGAAAGTAACAAAACAGTAAAAAAAAATAACACAACCATTTTAAAATGTTCAGTGAGATGATCAATAAAATACAAATAAATTATGTGTGTTAAACATTTTTAAAGAATGTAAAATTTGGGTAGTGATAGCAGAATTCTCTTAAAAGCGCACTTGTTTAAAGGAACAGCAGCATTTGAATTCTTACGCATATACTTCCGACAGTCAACATGAATGAGTAAATAAACACTTTTTATCACCAGTGAGGCTACAGATGGCAAATAAGACATACCTTTAATGCAATTCATTTGTGGATGCTTGAGTATTGACTCCGCCAACTGACTTTGCATAACACTGTATTACCTTTAGATTCACCATGGCAACGCATTTAAAAAAGAAAAAAAAAATGCAAGAGCCACTCGTGTACTGACAAAAATGTCCCCCGCGTGTGCCTCTTTCACGCAGTACGGGACCCGTCCGGCAGCAAGAAGATCCCCAGCAACAAGATCTTCACCGCCATCGCCTCCATGTTCCCTTACAAGGGCACCACAGAGGAGCTGAAGGAAAAGTAAGGGGAAAAAAAAAAAAAAACACCCATCAAGGTGGCACAATGCTGAATGGGGCCGTTGCTTAGTGTTGGCCGTGGGGAGGCAAGCATTCGGGGAGGGAGGTAATAATGGTGCCCCCGCCCACGCTTGGGTCCTCTAAAGAGCATTTGTAGCCATAAGAAAGAGCTGGACTGCAAAACAAAATGGCTGAAATGGACTCGAAAGGTTCACCCTCCTCTCACTTATTTTTTGCGCATAGGTACAAGGACCTCCTGGAACCGCCCAGTCCGGTCAAGCTGCCCCCCCTCTGCACTCCCAACCTGGACGGACCCTTCGCAAAGTCGGTGCAGCGAGAGCAGTCGCTGCACTCCTTCCACACGCTCTTCTGCAGGCGATGCTTCAAATACGACTGCTTCCTCCACCGTAAGCGCTTCTTTCCTCCTGATGCCGTGTCCGTTCCCTAACAGCATTTCTCCCGTACCTCCGCCGAGGCCAAGGATGGTTTCGATTAGGGACGCTGATACCGTCACCGCTATCGGTATTGATACTGTACGACTACTCACCGATACGGCCAACGGCAAATTATGCTCCGCAAAACGGACGCCCAAATTTCCCGAGACCCGTCACCCGCTCCGCTGCGGCCGAGTCGGTCACGTTTCGAGCATTTTCATCACAATCTGCTATATGTGGAACGTCACGGGAGAGCTGACTTCCTGTGTATGCTACGCTAATGACGCGCATGACTACGGTTTGCTTTCTTTATGGCTTTTGTCTTCAGACAAAAGTTAAATACATTTATATCATTTCTAAAGATGATACGATTTGTTTGTTTGTAAACACTAACAAAGGCGAAAGATTAAATATTGTAATCTGCACTGCGGTGACATCTTGTCATTTAAGTCACAAAGGAATGTTTTTGTTTGTTTGTTTACGTGCACTCAAACCTTAAACGTCCTCCAACTGGCCACCACACCGTAATTAAAACATTCATTGTCAACTTGAGTGCAGAAATAGAAAAGTGTGATTAAATGCTTTTTTTTTTTTTTGCATTATTTTTCTTTTCATTTTAACATTAATACGTTATTTTTGATACAATGTTTTCATGTTGGCTAAATGGCCTGCACTTTCTTTGAATTTTACCCCTATTTGGTGGACAAAAAAAACCAAACCTGTGTGCTTGGCCTCAGAAAACTGCAGTCTGTGTGTGCTAAAAGTGTGCCTGTTTGTAAAGCTTTCCACGCGACGCCCAACGTGTACAAGAGGAAGAGCAAAGAGATCCGAATGGAGACGGATCCGTGCGGCGCCGACTGCTTCCTGCTGCAGGTGCGCGCCGTACGGTCGCAAAGTCTCCTGTGACCGCGTGTCGCTAACGTTTCTCCTCGTCCGCATTCTCCTCTCCGGTGAAGAAAGGGGCGAAAGAGTTTGTGGATCAGAACATGTTGCGCTTGCAGAGGTTTCGGAAGAGGCGCAAGCAGCAGCAGCAGCAGCGTCCCGCCGGCGCAAGTTGCCCCGGACCGTCGGGCTTTGCCGAGGAGAGCAAAGAAGGTGAAAGCGACCATGAAACGACATCCTCTTCAGGTACAGATGTGGAGAGTGCGAGAATCCTAATGTTTTGAATTCTTTCTTTGATTCTTAAGTTATATTTGCAATAGCCGAGGGAGACTTAGTGGATGCGTTGTCCTCCTAAACTAATCCTTAAGCTTTCGAAGCAAGACCCTTGTTTGTTTTGAATGATCGCCCTCCTTAAATGGCCAAAGGAGTTGAAGAGGTCATGTCCTGAACATGCTCTACCACGTTCAAGTTCCTCTTGGCCAAATCAGATTTTTCTCAAATATATTCATGAATAGTTGCGCTGCCACAGCGAGAATCTTGCTGATTTTGAAAGCTACGCAACCCGGGGCATGTGAGGTTACTCCAGGTCATCTTTTATGTCCTGCTAGTCCACTAAAGGCCGTTGGCCAGCTGCAGACGCAGTTATTTTAATAGCTGTGTGAGTCAGCGCATGACTCTGAAAGGAGCATCATTTACCATAACCTCAACCCAAAAGAACCCCTCCTTCCTCCTCCTCTTCCTCCCCTAGCCGACTGCAGCTCTTTCGGAAGAGTGACATTTGGCAGCGGATGACGGCCTCCGAGTCAGATTGTCGTCCACGCTCTCGCCAAGCAAAATCAACAGTTTGGCGTGCCACGGCCCCAACATAAATACTTCCTCCCACTCGTCTGCTTTCATTCCTATTGACATCTTCATGCGGAGAACAGTGGGAGGCAAATAAGTCACCACCACCACCCCCTTCCCTCCCCATCATCAACATCTCACCGGAGGCCTCTCGTTCTGGAAGTCACGTGCGCCTCAGCGGACGCTCTCGCACATTTCGGGTTAATGTGTGTAAGGGGGCGGGGTGGAAAGAAACAGATTGTTGAGCAGATTAATAAAGATACTCGGTAACAGAGCATGCTGCTCCAGCAGTGCTGCATTCAGCCTGTTGCCAAGCAACATTAAGCGCGCCGGCCTCGAGCTGCGAGTGTGCGAACATGCCTTGTGTTGAGTGACCAAAACAAAGCCAATGGTTGTGCGCAAGTTCAAAAGAGCGTGTGTCACGTTTGCGCTACTGTCTTGTGTCTTGACAGTGCACAGTTTTTACTCTGTAGCATCAAATAATGGCCTCGACTCTATTAGACGACGCGCTTGAATTAATCACCAGAATTAAACAAAAGCGGCCGATGATGCTTTTTTTTAATCCCCACTTAGGAAAACAAATACCAGGTGACGCCACTCACTAGGTAGCTCTTCTGCCTCATTTCCACCAAGTACTCCATTTCGCTTCAGTTGACATGGGCCGTTTCTGGTGTCGAGCTGATTTCGCCGTCTTCTTTAACTCAATGCCTCATACTTTGTGCGACTGAGGAAAGACATCTAACCACTTACAGCGGAACTGTTTGGCCAAGCAACATACCATAAAAAAATTAAATTCTTTTGTTTCTGGGTTGTTCTGTTTTCTGTTGTTCGGTTGAATCTCTGTTATGTATTAGTCATAACGTGTATCCTTAACAGCGGCATTTGTACAATTATGAATAAAAGTGAGTCATCGTTGTTTTTTGTTCCTCTGTGATAGTAAAGCGCGTGCGTGCGTGCGTGTGTGTGTGCGTGTGTTTACAGAGGGGAATTCGCGCTGCCAGACGCCCATCAAGCTGCGCCCGGCTGAAGACGAAGCGGAGCAGCTGGCGTGCTGCATGGCGGAGTGGAGCGGTGCGGAGGAATCGCTCTTCAGGGTGCTGCACGGCACCTACTTCAACAACTTCTGCTCCATCGCCCGCCTCATTGGCACCAAGAACTGCAAGGAGGTGAAAAGTTGTCACTGGGCGCTGCATACTATGACTTAGTCACTGGACACTATTCCCTTGAGGAAGATAATACAGTGGGTCCTCAGTTTACGATGGTCCTGAAATGCAACACTTTGAGGTTAGGCACAGCGTGTGATGAACTAAATAGGTTGTAGAGCGGCAAAGAATACGTACGTGGTCACACAAAGTGTTTTTCATACAAATATTTGCTGTAATTATGACTTTACTACTGCGTTAGCGTTCAGACTTGAGTACAAATTTAGGTTCGGAACAGACTTAAGAGGTATTTAACCGTCTCATTTTGCTAAATTATTGAATATTACATATAAGAAACGTTGAATTAAATTAAATTCCTATGTGAATCCGGATAAAAGCGCAAATAGGGAAATGTTCATTGTTACAGTCTACTTGCATTGGGCCAAATGAGGCAGTGACAGATGTATTCGGTTGGCGCTGTGGTGACAATTAGCTTGTCGTGTGTGTGTAGCACGCTTTACCACCACCTACAGGACTGGAATGGAACAGTATGGCACGACATGTCCTCATTTGTCCAAAATGTCACAGTTCATCAGTCGCACTCCCGCTATGTTGCAATTTTTTTGCAACAATTTCTTTATGGGTATTTACTCACTGTAATGCCCTCACGTGGGAAAGGAGTCACAGTCACCGATGCACTTTTCAGTTAATTTGATGCCGGATGCATGGTGTTGCGCTTCAAGTGCAGCTAAAGAGATTTTTTTTGTAGTGCTTGGATTTACAGTATCGCGCTAATCGTTCTCGCCACGTCGATAATTATGCGAGCAGTTAGTCAGCGACCATGTGGAGACGTGACTTGGTTGTAGTGAAATGACGAAAAGGTCGGAAACCGCAGCGGAGAACATTCTTCCTGCTCCTCAGTAACAGCCTCCATTGTTACTGAGCGCGTGTCCTCAAGTGGAGGCTGAAAAGCGCGTTCACAGTGGACTTCCCGGATGTTGCATAATGGCTGCGTCCGCACTGATTGCCCAATATAATTAGACGCACAGACGGCAATGTTTGCACATCGGGTGTCTGTTTTGATGTCTCGCAGGTGTACGCGTTTGCGGTGAAGGAGGCCCTCATCCATCGCGTCCCTCTGGAGGACGGAGGCATCTCTCCGCAGAAGAAGAAAAGGAAGCACAGGCAAGCGAGCTGCTGCTCTCATTTGCGGTTCAATACGGACATGATCGATTATCTCTGAGTAACAGACTGATGTAAAATGCGGTTAAAAGTGGATTTTGCACTGACTGTCATCATTCAGTCTGAATTTTCACGCACGACTGCAACAGTCAAACAAATTCCAACAGATTTTCTCCGCAATTAATCCCGAATCTGCGAACTGTGAGACGGCAGATGTCCTAACCACGAATACATCGTGCTGCCCAGTTTGGAACCTTCCACATATTAAAAGTTAAATAAGCCCATAAGTCAAACGCATGCATGTCCCTCATGCATTTTAGGCAAAAAAAAGATATATAGCTAGCATAAAAATAATTCTGCCCATCTCAATAGAATATTAACTTTTTTAAATGTGTTACTACTGCACAAGCTTAATGCTTAAAAGTAGATTTTTCTTATCTCTTTGATGAAACAGGTTATGGGCAAAGATTCAGCTCAAGAAAGGTATGCATCTCTTTCCTTTCTTTTTTTGTTAACGCAATGCCACATCGCAGCGTGGCTATTTCTATCCATTTCCTTCTTGAGTGTTCTTGTAGTGTCTGCGCTCTGTCATTCCAGATAACACGTCCAATCAGGTGTACAACTACCAGCCGTGTGACCACCCCGATCACCCGTGTGACAGCACCTGCCCATGTGTCATCACGCAGAATTTCTGCGAGAAGTTCTGCCAGTGCGAGCATGAGTGTGAGTTCTTTTCTTTACCGCTACAGTATTTCCTTTTTTGAAATATATTTTTTAGGCTGCTTCCTTTTCTGTACACAAAACAATATCTATAAAGGCGTGCTTACATGAGTTTAGTGTTGTAGTTGACGTTCTCCTGTTGAAAGTGATAATAATAGTAAAAATTGTTTTTTACTGTAACTATTTTTCAAAAACTTCACATGACCTTTAATAAATTTCATGTAATTTTATTTTTTTCCCATTTCATTGCGGCCCTAAGTTGAAGTCACAATGGTTCCCACAGACAGAACAAAATACAGATCATTTCATGCCAAAGTTAAAAAGAAAATCAAAATGACTTTGGGAATCAATAAATTGAATAATAATTCTTTGACAGAAAAAAAACCAATCAAATGGAAACACTGGTTGATTGCAGATTTTTTTACATTCTCTTAAAAATGACAACAAAAAGTATTGTAAAATAGGGCTCATGGCTTTTTTTCTCGAAATATTTTCAACATTTTCTGCATGGCTTATTTTTCTCTGTGATTCTACTTGTAACGCTGCATTCAGAAGACAGAGTGCCCTCTGGCTTAAACACACGCGCCCACAGTTGAATTCATAATAATAAATGAGCTTCTTGTGCACCAAAAACCCACGTCTCACTGCTGTGCGCATTCCTACAATATGGAGACGAGTTGGCAATCGGGGACAACGTAATGCAGAAAATCCAATTTTGCGTGCATGTCTTGCGATTCAGTCAGCCTCGCTTCCTCCTTCCCTCCACCCCCCAACACTCGCGCCGCCTTTTTCCCGTAGCAGCGCGGTGCTCGAGCCAAACAGGAAGTTTCAAATGTGTGCGCTCTAAAGGGCCTGGAGGGGAATCAAAGCAACATGACGCGCGATGTTCCTGATTTACAACATCAGCTCCAACGTCAGCACGATTCTGACAGCTAAGGCTAAACAATGCCACAGATGGAACATTTAAATCCAGCTCAGAATTGGAGACAACAGATGTTTTTCTTGGCCAGACATTTTGGTTATTCCCGCCCGCAGAGTGTTACGTTGCGAGCTGCAAACTTGTCTTTTGGCATATCTGCCAGCAGAGGTCCTTCCTCACTGTTAGCTCTCCGCAATGCAGGCCAGAATCGCTTCCCCGGCTGCAGGTGTAAGACCCAGTGCAACACCAAGCAGTGTCCCTGCTACCTGGCGGTGAGGGAGTGCGATCCGGACTTGTGCATGACCTGCGGCGCTGCCGACCACTGGGACAGCAAAGCGGTGTCGTGCAAGAACTGCAGCATCCAGAGGGGGCTCAAAAAGGTACGCACGACACACGGGCCTCTCGTGGTCGCCGGATCTTTCTAATTGCTAATTCTACTGGATAAATATATAAGCTCAACATCATTTTTTTTTGTTTGTTTTTGCGGCCATTTTTCATGAGCTGAACATAAAAGATCCGAGGCCAGTTGCACACCGCATGATGCAGTCGCACCCATCGCAAACAAATGACAGCTATATGGACGCCCTGAACAGCAAGTCTGTATAGTCGTTTGTTGCTGCACTTACAGTATACTCTACTTTACCACATTTAGTAAACCATGCAATGATAGATTAATACTTAAGGAAGAAGACAGTTCAGTCGGGTTCGGCCGCATCGCTCAGTGTGCGGCAGCGTTAAGACTTTTTCTATGTACACAAAAGGCCTATTTCTCTGAAAATACTCTTCTTCACAAATATGTCTAAAACGGTGTTGGTGAGCATTTCTCCTTTGCTGAGATAATACCTCCACCTCACAGGTGTGGCACATCAAGATGTTGATTATTGCACAGGTGTGCCTTAGGCTGCCCACTTTAAAATGGGTTATCATTCTGATTGGCTTGCAGTTTTACTGTACTGGGGTCATCAGTGGCCATGTGCTGTGTGTGGTAAAAGTGCACATTTTAAGGTGGCATTTTATTTTTATACACGGATGTGTATGCATCAACAATCGATGTATTTCGGTGACATCAAGGTATAGCCGACTGGTGCGTATATGCTACATTCGCATTTGCAGATAATCCGATACTTATCGGATTGTATCCACATTTGGAAGAGGTGCAGATAATCAGAGCCCATACGTTTTTTTCCACTTCATGCTGCCATGACGCGTATCCCAATTGTGTGACTTGAGAGAAAAAAAAATCTGAAATGTGTCACTGGAACTTGGAACACTTTTTACTGTTTGGAAAAAATACATGTATTTTTTCGGACCTGGTCTAAAGTGCAATAATTATCCATTTAATGTCAATTATATCAGTAATAGTTTCTGACAGTGATAATGTACATTTGACAGCACCTCCTGTTGGCTCCGTCGGACGTCGCCGGATGGGGCACCTTCATCAAAGAGCCTGTGCAGAAGAACGAGTTCATCTCAGAGTACTGTGGAGAGGTAAGGCCAGTTGACCAAATCAGTTGGAATGAGACACGAGCGTCTCCTGTATTTACTTTTTAGCATTTGGGGTTGGATGATGCGGAGATTTATTTTATTAAATAGGAGACTGAGGGCAGCTGCAGCATAGGGGAGGCTATGAAGTAGCAAAAAAAATAAAAACGTCAATGCAGCATCCAGCACAAAGGCAATAGGGTAAGCTAACATTTAGCATGGGTTTATTTTTGACGTTACTAGCCATGTATCCTCAAAAATAGTGCATTAAAAAAAAAAAAGTTTTCTATAGAAAGGGGAAAAGACGATGACAGGTTTTGTGGGGGCTTAGCTCGTGGCTATAAAAAAGAAAAAAAACCAGGTTCGGCGACAGAAGTGCCAACAGACTTAGCTGGCTTACTAGCTTATTGCGGTCAAAGTAAAAAAGTGTGACATTTCCAACTTGCCAGCAGTCTTGAATGCACCACAGCATTCCAGTGCGGCTTAACAACCGACTCTTTGGTCGTTTCTACGTTGCAGCTCATCTCGCAGGACGAGGCGGACCGTCGAGGCAGAATCTATGACAAATACATGTCCAGCTTCCTTTTCAACCTGAACAATGGCAAGTATTCAGCCAGGCTTCCGTGGCGTCAGGTCGCCCTGTTGAAATCATTTCTAACGTTTTCCTTTCTGCAGACTTTGTCGTGGATGCCACAAGGAAGGGGAACAAAATCCGGTTTGCTAATCACTCGGTCAATCCCAACTGCTACGCCAAAGGTAATAATAAATGATTAATCGAGTCAGGGGCGTCAAACGGGGGGGGGAAAAGTGGACAACTATCCAGGGGCCATTTGTGTGGCCCCAACAAATTTGACTTGTTTACAAAAACCTGGCATCTGAATAGGGGCGTGTAGACTTTTTATATCCAGCGTAGCTGGAAAGACGTCAAAAGCAAGTGAAAGTCGAGGAGTGTTTCAAGATTTGACTTTGCGTTGGCAGTGGTGATGGTGAACGGAGACCACCGCATCGGGATCTTCGCCAAGCGGGCCATCATGCAAGGGGAAGAGCTCTTCTTCGACTACAGGTAAGAGCCAATAGGAAAATGCTGCATTAAACAGGGTGTTCCAGTTCCCTAAAAACTTGTGAATTTGAGGTCCCAAAAATGGAGGACTTTATATACACTTTATTCATCCCGAGGGGGAAATTAGATAATTAATTATCCTTAAAAGTGTCCTTAAATTCACCATCCAATGGTCTTAAAATCTTAATTTTAAAAAGAAGTGGAACTTTTTATTTAATTTGCAAGTTTCACATTTAATCTAAATTGATAAATGTAACTTGAATGTATTCAATTTTATTGTTACATGTCAATAAAAAGGTCTTAAAAAGCATTGATTGTATCTTCCTCAAACCTATTCAAATTCTTGCCTTCTAACTGCGGCTTTTCGCTTCCTCCCGCAGATACAGCCAAGCCGACGCCCTCAAATATGTCGGCATCGAGAGGGAGGTGGACATGTCTTAGCCGCCCAGCGCAATACATAAATACTGTATATCCCGATCTTAACTTCTGCAGCCCTCCACTAGCGCCCCCTCCTTCCCGCCCCTGTCCACCTTCCCTCTGCAGCATCGCACGTTGGCTCCGTCCTCCGAAAATAGCGCCTCCAAAAAAAGCAGCCTCTCCCTCCTGGATGTTTGCAGGTGCACTTGTCCCCCTCCCCTCATCTACCCAAACGCACGCGCGTACACGCCACGCTTGTCAACCTTATACTGTTATAGTACTCCGTGATGCTAAGGGGTTTTCCTTTGTGTTCCACTCGGGCCGCACTTAGTTAGCGTACAGTGTGTCCGTTTAGTTACAGCGAGCAGTGACGTGCATGTGCTTTATCTCGGGTAAATAAAAACCAGTAATCTCGTTTAGTTGGCAATATTTCGCCTCTCTGTGTTGTCACGTGACACCACAAGAGGCTAAAAGTTGTGCATTTATGTCCAAAAAATATGATAACAGACAAGAAACCGACTGACTGAATGTAATCCTTGGGAGGCAGTGAAGAGTTTGCCTAATTTTTTGTTTTTAACTTAAAGGGGACATATTATGAAAAATTGACTTTGTATACAAATATTTGGGTCTCAGGATTGCCTGCCCACCCATCAAGTGTGGAATTAAACAACCAAGTATACCTTTTTGTTATCTGCCTATTTATGAAAATGTGTTACTAAGCGAGCCCTTCTGAATTTAATTTACATAAAACTTCCACCACACTGACTTTATCCACCCAACCAGGCCAGCTGAAGAGTCTCCACTTTCAAGCAACACAAGGTCTACAAAGCAGAACTATCATGTCAAAAACCAAGAGGTAAGCAGAGCTGCAGTGTTAGCACAGATTAGCGGCAGCTTCTTAAAAGCGACACATACTTGAATAGTCGGTGCGGTTGTCAAGGTAGGCGATGTCCGGTGCATGCACCACATACACTGATCTGCAAAACTGATTTGACAAAATTTTATTTGGTGGCTCGGTCATGAAGTAAAAATGCCTTTTTTTTGTTTTTTCCCCCTTCCACTCTGTGACAAGTGGATTTTAACTCAATGCCTGCCTTCCCAGTTAACATGCATATTTGACTTCTAAAGCTGTCAATGGCAGTGTAAGTGTGCTGTAATTCTTTATCGTTTGCATATTTTGACTGAAAAATGTCAGATACCTTTTTTTAGACACCTGGGAGCTTCTTAACATTGTGAAATAAAAATTAATAATATGTCTCCTTTAATACTAAAACCTGTTGAATGGTCCTCAAAGCAGTTGTCGTATTTAGTTGAGAGGCAAGTAATTAATGGATTAATAATGTCTTCCTGGTTCAAACATAGAGTTCAAAGGAGTATTTGGGCAACAGTAAAAATAAAAAATATGTCTGAAAATACATTTCTTTTAGCTATTTTTAGAAAATAATTTTGAGAGAAAAAAAAGTCAAAAGAAAAGTCTCTCAAAGATGCAGTGTGTGTGGGAATTTTGACACGCATTAAAAATAAAGGTTTTTGTAATATTTTTGTTTCCCTATAACTGACTTTTTCTCCCTAAGTGTACTATTTATTTTTTTCATTTCATGGTGGCCCGCTGTACAAAAGTGTGGGAAAAGATATAACGAAAGTTCAAAGAACAAGCCAAAAAAAAGAAAACTAAAGGTACAAGGAGTGTTAGGGCCACACTAAAAAGGAAAAAAATGACTTGGAATAAAATTGTATTCGTTATTTGTATAAAGTCAGTCATGAACGAGAAAGGGGGGGGGGGGGGGAGACGATGGCAGTAAATGATAAATCGATGAGCTTTTGTAGTCCATCATTGGCATTAAAACAGCGACTTCTGCTGCCGAGCTCTGAAAAAGGCTTACGGAACCGGGTATTCCCATGCGGTCTCCCATCCAAGTACTAACCCTGCCCGACTCTGCTTAGCTTCCGAGATCGGGGGGTTTTGGGATACTATGCCCGTAAGCCGTTAGACTATGAAAAACTATTACTTTTAAATCTTCAAAACCATTCTTACTTTTTTTTTCCTCAGACAATGCGTCGCATTATTATTCGTTGTTTTAGTTTTCAGAACGTGTAGCATTATTATTTTTTATAGTTTTACAGACAAACCGTCGCAACCAACCTACCCCAACAGTATCAGCCAATCACAAGTCCTTGACTAGATAATAGTCCCGCCCAAACGCCGTTTTTCGTCTGAAGTTCCAAGACTCAAAACGATAAAATATTGTAATTGTACTACTGATTGAAATTTCACCTGTATTCTGGCCTGAATATCATATGTAAGCATACTTGCGTAGTTTTTTTAATGCCTGTACCAGACTGCCAGTTTTATTTTCATGAATCTAAATGGGTAGATACGCCAGCGCAATGTAGCAGCCTGGCTAACCGACGTGCCTATATGTCGGCCATATTGAGGAGGTCGACGTTCCCATAGAACGCAATGCGTCCATCCATCCAATTTTGACCCCCCTAGCTTACCTGGTTGCTCCCTCCATTTTCTGTTGGAATTTTAAAACCATCCATCCATTATCCTGGTTAGGGTCGCGGGACGCTGGAGCCTATCTCAGCTGACTTCGGGGGAAAGGCGAACTACACCCTGAACTGGTCGCCAGTCAGTCGCAGGGCACATATAGACACGGACAACCATTCCCATTCACACCGTCACTGAGTGGGAACTGAACCCACGCTGCCTGCACCAAAGTGAGGCGAGTGTACGACTTCACCATCAGCGACTTGAATTTTAAAACCAAGATGACTATTGTCTAATTTTTGTGTTTGTTTTAACATTGCAAATCTGAAGAACTGTTTAATAAACATATGCTTAAAGGCATTTAAAAGAAGTGTTGGAGTTTGTATCTGGAAACATTTTGACGCCAATATTTTCCCTTTTACTGCAAATGAATATCGGCTCCAAATATCTGTTACCGGCCTCGGTCTGAAAAAAAACAAAAAACGTATCGGTCCATCTCTAGTATGATAGTATACGCTATGCAATCATGGTATGCTTTTCACCATGACGAGCATTGTATTCTATACTTTTCAATTTTAGTTCCATATTTTTTGTGTACTTCTCTTATTTTGTGTTGCAGTTACTGCCAGTGACCACTAGAGGGGAATAATGTCAAATTATTCCAAAAGTCCAACAAACAAGCTACATTTAAAAAATAAAAGTACATAAATTAACCATTACATGGTCAGGGAAGGTTTAAGCGCATTTACTTTATATACATTATAACTTGTATTAAGATTGAAAACAGTAGAAAAACAAATGAAGCTTATCTTCTCGAAGATGGCGTGCAAAGAGTTATGTGAAGTCGTTGGGGGGATTTGGTTTGTGAATGGCAGGGTGAAAGGTGTTGTCAAATGTTCTGTATTCACAGAGCTAAAGATTAGAAAAAAAGGTTTTGGACAAAAGCGGGTAAAATGATCCCCATTTCACCCGCTAGGCCGCTCTTTCAGCCTTAACAATGTGTGCGCTAGTAGGTGTACTTAATACTGTGTGAACACTCATGAGGCACTGCTATAATATTTTCATTATCTCCACAGTCCTGATTGATTCTCTAGTGGTCGTGCTGTGGCAAATCAAAATGAAAAACGATGTGTAATTCCATGGTTGTTGTTTTTTTGGTCATTTGTCTTACAAGAGCGAATGTGACAGGACTTTTGTGTTCCAGTGTGGGAACACACTGCTTGGTCTTGTTGTTGTGAGTGAACACAAAAGAAGGTATCATTGTAGACCATGAAAAACAAAAGCTTCAATACAAGTGCTTCTCGACACACAGTCATTATGTAGGTCAGATTTTACACATCATTGTTGGCCCCAAGCTTATCATTTGGAAAAGATGTCTGTTGAGTAACTACAAACTTATGTACAATTAAGAAATGTAAATTAGTTATATTTTGTATATCCAGGGTGTGCCAAAAGTCACTATTCACTTATTTTTGTTCTATTTTGTTTCAGGTGTCATTTGGACAAGCGTGGTCATCAGCATTTAGCAGCTTAGGCTATGTAGTTTTTTCAAGCATATCATTGCTTGCTTGCCCATTGCTTGGCAATTTACATGGGCGCGACATTCCAAAATTGCCACCTGGCAAGACGTTTTTCTGTCCCCAACTGCAGTTCCGCGCCAGTTTGAGAAGCTTTGTGGCATAATACAGTATTACGCTATCCATGGCAAATTTCTTGAAATAGGATTTGTTCTTGACAAATCATCAGTTGCGTGCCAAGGGGCTGGGCATCCACCTGTAAGGGGGCATCCAATGGGCATGGCCCACATCCCAAAAACATGCGTGGTAGGTTGATTGAAGACTCTAAATTGTCCGTAGGTGTGAATGTGAGTCCGAATGGTTGTTTGTCTCTATGTGCCCTGCGATTGGCTGGCGACCGGTTCAGGGTGTACCCCGCCTGAAAATAGCTGGGATAGGCTTCAGCAGCCCGCGACCCTTAGTGAGGATGAGCGCTAAAGAAAATGGATGGATGGATGGATATACAATTCCAAGTCCAAGCCTGTGTTCCATACAAAAAAGTTCGATGTAAGTTGTGTCCAACGTGACCGCATTACCCGTTCAGTGGTGCGCAAATGTATTCACAGTAGAAAATTAGTAGAAGAATGGTGTACAAGTACAATGGATGGCAATGAGGCTGTGTAGTGTTGCATTTCATCAAGTGTCACACGTGTTGTGTACACTGTGTGTATGTGTGTTGCTTTTTTCCTTCTGGTATTGTCTGGACTTTCAGGGTGTGGTCACTTTTCCTTTTATAACTTGTCTTGGGATCTTGTTTTGCGCCACTGCACCAAACAATCTGCCACCATGTAAGTATTCAACGCATTCTTGTCGTGGGTGAACTGCAACATCATGCCGCATGACGAAGTACCTCTGTATTTCCCTAGATGAACAGAAAATGGATGTTCTAGTTGAGGGAAATACTTTTTTTTTTTTTTTTTTTTACTCTTTTTGTCCCAGGTTTCTGCTTGCAGGACTTGTTGGCTGCCTGCTATCCCTCACAGCGGAGGCCAGAGTTGGGTAAGAACATTTTCAAGACGTTGGGTTATTGTGTCATACAAGAGGATGTATTGACAAACTGGTGCCACGTCTGGAAAGCCTGCATAGATGCCTTTAATTTGAGGTAAAATACTACAGTGGTGCTTTCAGATAAGAGTTCAATTTGTTCAGTGACTACGCTTGGAACTCAAAACATTCGTATCTCAAATCATCGTTTGCCACTGGAATGAATGGAAATGCCATTAATCCGTTCCAGCCTCCCAAATAACAACAAACGTTAGTAATGTGTATTTTAATAATTCAAATATCACTCTGAAATATAGTACTTTTAAAAATAAGATTTAGTAATAAAATACTTAAATACCAGTAGAAATTGTGTAAAGAAATTAAAGTTTTTGCCACATTATTTGCTTCAATTTAATAGACTGTGCTGCTCCTACTGGTGTGCATGCCTTGGCCACTTGGGGGCAGTATAATACAGACATACTGAACACGGAGACTGTCTCAGCTCCTCAGTAAGCCACAATAGTGTTCGTTGTTCTTCACAGAGGATAAAGAATATATCCCTGTTTCCCCATTATGTGTTAGCAATAAGTTAGTAGACTTATGTTTCGTTATGTAGTTGTTTTAAATACACTATGTAATTCTCTTTGTTTTATCTTTAGTTTGTTACTAAACTTAAAATGGCAGTGGCAATAAACACATGAATCCTCTTTTTGGAAGAATTGTTCACTATCTTCCAAACTGCTGCTTGTTGTGCAGTGAGCTGAGTTGCATTCATGGCCACAACTCAAATTTCTGCTCGGAAGTCAAAGCAAAAATCGTCTGAATGACGCCTCGTGTCTCGAAAAACTCATACAGTAAGATGGTTCAATTTTATCTTAAGGCACCACTGTATGAGATTTGCGGTTTTGTGTGGGGGACGGGTGCAGAAGGAAAATTTCCCACCTCCAATTATGTTTTTCCCTGAGCGAAATTCACGTTGGTGGGTTTAGATGCCCACCCACACCTGGGGCCACCACCTCGTCCACCCACTTTGCACGCCACTGTCTCAGACCCTCACCTTGCATCTTTGACACGTGAAAAGCTCTCCAACCAAAGAACCTACGCGTTTTGTGCCGATTTGCGAGTCTGAGCTTGAAAAGCGAGACACAAAAGCACAGAAACACACAAAGCATCAGTGCATTGTCGCCACAGGAACTGCTCTGAGATGCCATTCTTTACCGAGACAAGCCAGTGTCTGATGTTTAAGGTCATCTGCAAGACTGACACGTATGAGGTGAGTGAGTAACAGGGCCACAGACGAAAACAAAACACGCTTGACATCGTCCACCGTGGCGTGACGGCCGTGTGTCTATCTCTAGGCGCGCCACTATGACGCTGCGAAGTGGGTGTCAACCACAGAGAGCTACTGGTCCATGGACATTGCCTGTATGAGAGCATTTACGCGGCTGTACAAGTACATCAGTGGTGAAAACGAGATGGGTGCGTGTATACTGCAAAATCCAGATCAAAAATGGTGCCTCTACAAAGCCAATCAACAATGTGTTGGTCATATATAGTGGATATAAAAAGTCTACACACCCCTGTTCAAATCAGTGTTAGCACAAAACATAAACATAAAAAGCCTACGAGAACAGCTGGAATTTATTTGGGGTTAATCAGAGGCATTTTAAATGGTGGCAGGTTTGTGCTGACTCCCTTTTAACATGAGTCTGAATGCAATTGGTTAATTCTGAACACAGCCACATCCCAGTTATAAAAGTGCACACCCTAGTGCAACCATATTATTTCAATTGTTTATTTTTCCTTCCCCTTTCTATTTTTGTTTTCATTTGCATTGTAAAGGTTAAGTCACAGTAATGGCAGAAAAAAGTTTTGAAATGATTTATCTTGGTCTCATTTTTCAACTAAAACCTGGCATGCGAACAGGGGTGTGAAGACTTTTTATATTCAGAGTAACACTGTTGCGCTCGTGTGTGATTTTGTTCGTCTCCAGGACAAAAGATTCAAATGACGACACCTGTCGTGGTCAAGATGGGCGAAAAGAAGTGGTTTTGGCAAACAAAAGAATTCACAGTGAGCTTTTTGCTGCCCCGGGAGCACCTGGCCAATCCTCCAGTGCCTACGAATGACAAGGTAACGTGTCACTCTCAGAGAAAATCAAGGCTTGAAAGAAATCTCCATATTTGTGCTCACTGCTGTAATACTCGGTGGCGTACTCGAGCTGACAAACTGTACACTACACACATTAACCATATCTGGCGTATTACTACGACTGACCTGCGAGAGGCAGCATTGTGCCAAAGAGTGTCAAGAAGAAATTGAAGAAGTTTAGCTCCTCTGGTAACCACATTGTGGATTTAGGATTGTAAATATTAAACAGGTTGAACATTTACGATTCTCTGCTCTAACTGTTTTCCAGAGGAGAGCAGAAATGGAAAAAATGTTGTCTTAACAGACCGCACACCACAGGCTAATCGTTCAGCATAATCTTACAGAGACATCCAATCAGGCCTTTGTTGACTTGATCGAAATGGAGGGAAAATTCAGCAATTTGCCCAATTGTCAATACGTGTGTACCCCGCTTAAGTGACAATGGCTTGCAGGTGTTCCTCAGTGAGTCGCCTGCTCAAAATGTGTACGTGCGGAGCTACGGTGGGTGGATGAACTCGCTGAGTGACTGTCATGAAAATGAAGCGCTGATGTACGACCTGATGAAGAATGGCGCTTCGTTCAAAGAAGACTGCCACTTTGGCGTTGGATATAACAGGTGATTTTCTTTTGTATAGGTCGACACTAGGGCTGCACGATATTGGGGGAAAAAAATGACATTGCAATTTTTTGGGAAAAACATCGTGATATATATATATATATATATAGCGATGTGAAATAATAGAGGATCAGTGTTGGGAAAGGTCATTTTCTACCTGAACTACTTCAAAGTTCAGTTTGTCGTTCCAAAAATGAACTAGTTGAGTTCATGGTTCAATATTTTGAACTAAGTTCACCAGTCCAAAAACAAACTAGGTCATAGTTGTTTTTTTTTCCTCATATGTTGCTGACGGGCTATTACCCTCAATATACTGGCAATACATTTCCCCATTGTTGCCACCCATTCAGTCCACACTAGTAGCCAGCTGCAGCTTACACCCTACAATCTCAAAAACATGAGAAAAAAACACGTGCTGGTTGAATTGTGTTTTTTAAAATGAATTAAAACAAAACAGGACTTTGGTCCCTAATGTGCAAACAAAAACACGAAACAGTATGACAGGAACAATGGTGATAGGACATTGATAACTTTGGATTTCTCGCAGCTCTGGCTGACCATATGAACAAAATAATTCATCTATTCTTATAAACAATCTCAATTCCATATTATAGCAGTGTGATTGTACAGTGTTTTAACTAAAGCATTCTGATACAAATAATAATTTTCAGAGTAATCTATTTTTACAATTATGTATTGTAATACAAAAGAACACATTCACTCTCATTTATGCAGCGTCCCTGAACGCACCTCGCGCACTCACGAAGCAGCCGCGTGCCTGCCTCGTTTCATTCTGAAGAGCCACATCGGAAATGCAGCAAGTCTACAAGCGTTTAATCTTTTGAGCGTCTCCAAACACGTCCCTCTGCTGGTCACTTTAAATATTACAGTTGATTCGCTGTATTTAACAGTACACCAACTTCGCAGCAGACACTGCGATGTGACTATTGCGCAGACGTATATTGCGATGACAATGCTCAAACTAAATATCATACAGCCCTAGTCGACACACATTTGAATGATCAGGATGACTTGTGTATTGCAGTGATTTTGAAAGTGTGGTATTCCCTCTAGGGGTGTGCAAAATGATCACTGCATAAGTACAGTTCGCTTGTATTTAACTTTCTAGTACAATGCATTTGCATTTAATATTTTAGAATTGTTTATACTTTTTAGGAAAAAAACCTGTCTTGACTTTGTATGTGCATGCACATGCGTGTGTGCAGCCCCTGGACTATGTTCAATAGGCACAACGAGGTGTGGTTGATGATTGAGGACGACCCCGTGTGTTCCAGCAGTGAAGAACTGGACTGATGCTTCGAATTTCATCGCACAGGGTGTGCAAAAAATAATAATAAATAAATAAAAAGGCATGTTGTAGCTTTAAGACACCCAGCAGCATATATTAGAGATTGGGTCTGCATTTGAGAAGAAATAAAAAATTTAAAAAAAGTGTGTTTTTTTTTTTTCTGTCCCCCAGATAGTAATCAATAAAGTTACTAGTTTGCAAGTACTTCTTGTCATTTTGAAGTGTGGACCAAATATAATGAGATGCAAGAGATTATAATTCCCAAAGATACTAATGCTCAGTTTCCAATTACATTGTTAACAATATAATTATTATTGTGGTGCCATTTGCAGTGGTGTTGACACCTACATAGATAGGAATAAATACAAAAATATACTTATAAATTACTATTATTATTATTATATACAGACAGTATCATTTAAAGTCAGATCTCTTTAAATTATGCAGGTGTGTTGAAGTGTCCAGTGAGTGTATTTGTTGATGCAGTTTTTTTTGTTTTTGTTTTGAACTTACCATTTTCATGCCATATACTGTATTAAACGATGTTCGTTATCGGTAGTATTTTTACACCTAGTTTGTTTTTTTACTGTGTTGTACTGATATATTTAAAATGCTAAAAAAGATAGATAAAATAATGAAGGCAGATATTTATTAAAGCACCTTTACTACTTTGTACTATGAATAAAGTGTATGGTGAGGTCAGCCGTTTTTTTGCCACCAGATGTCGCCAAAAAGCTCAGTAAAGCACAGCAGAGTCTGTGTTTAATGAATGATAATTGGGCTTTTGTTGAGTTTGATCAGGAGGTATGTCCCCAATTTTAAAATGTCCATCCATCCATCCATTTTCTGAGCCGCTTCTCCTCACTAGGGTCGCGGGCGTGCTGGAGCCTATCCCAGCTGTCATCGGGCAGGAGGCGGGGTACACCCTGAACTGGTTGCCAGCCAATCGCAGGGCACATCGAAACAAACAACCATTCGCACTCACAGTCATGCCTACGGGCAATTTAGAGTCTCCAATTAATGCATGTTTTTGGGATGTGGGAGGAAACCGGAGTGCCCGGAGAAAACCCACGCAGGCACGGGGAGAACATGCAAACTCCACACAGGCGGGGACGGGGATTGAACCCCGCACCTCAGAACTGTGAGGCTGACGCTCTAACCAGTCGGCCACCGTGCCGCCATTTTAAAATGTGCACAATTATTTTTTTTATTGTACTGTTTTCATCCTGTGTGTCAAATCCCCCATACAAACGGCAATGATTTACATGCAGCGGTGCCAACAGAAAAACACGTCACGTAGCATTTATTTTGGTGGGGTGGGCGCGTTGCCACCCCTACAAGAAATGCCGCGGAGTGTGGCTCCATATATTGCACATACCAGAAACCGCCAGTGAGCACACGTGTAGCATTTCTATCAGAGGGATCTTGAGAGTGACAAATTGTTTCGTAATGCACTTCCTTGGCGACTCCATAAACAACACCCAATACAAAGGAACGAAATTAAGATATGAAATCTGTGAATGGTCACAATTTGCAGCGGTGCGCAATTGAGTGTTATCTTATCAAGCCCCCAGCTCCAAAGAGAGATGACTCAGTGACTTCACTACAGAAACATTCCAGCAGGTGGCTATGTGACTGGGTGCCGAGCGGACATAGGCTAGGAGTGCCAGTCAGGAGAGTTTTTTTTTTTTTTTATACAACTACCGATCAAAGTCCGCATGTGGCCCTCGAACGGCTGTCAGTCCACCGGCAGCGCTCGGGGCTGCATGGCAGCCTTCCCGCAGTGTGCGTCCGCTCCCCTTGTACCTGAGACTATGAAGACCTGACCTGACCTCATCTGACCGTGGACCTGTTGCACCTGTAGACAGTATGGAGGACGTTCCTGATCCTGGATGCCGTACGGACAACTACCACGAAGACATCTTTCCTTTAGAAGGAGCATCAACGTGTGAGTAGGAGCTGGGAACGTAACAAAGATCATTTCATTAGGTACACCAGCCGATCAACACTCTCAAACCTGTATTGAACAATTGTAATGGTTATTACGGTGGTTGCAGTTTTCACTGCATCATAATGAAAGCTGTTCCTCTCTTTTTTTTTTTAACCCTCTCATGTAAGCCAAGCTTGCTGATGGCCTATGTCCTTAGAGGCATTATAGGTGTAAATAAGTAACGTAGCTAAATGAAGACCACAATATTAGAAATAGCTCCTCGTGCAGTTCTACACCACTGCAAACTCCGACCATAACACATTTAAATCGATACCTTTACAGTCACGCGGAATATGATGAATATCGTTTATCGTCATTTACTGTATGATGCAGGTGTACCTAATAATATAACTAGAGGGCGTAACAGTGCCAAAATGGTTCAGATGGAAGTTCTAATGTGAATTATGTAAGTATCATAACTGTGATGACGCATGTCGAACTGAATGGAGCGACATGATAGTCTTATACTATTGATGGGACGATTCTCTTTATGGCACAGCAATAAAAGAAGCTGAATGGTGAACGGTTAAAGCAAACCATTGTCTCCTATACTGATTATACTATTATTTTCGGTAATTTACATTGTGGGATGCATCTGACACCAAAATAACAATATATCACGATGCTAAATTGTTTCCTTACCATCGCTACAATAACTACACGCAGCTTTATGATTAGAGAAAGTGGAAGGTTCCACTGATACCACAGTGATTGAAAATAACTTCCTATAACCCGTTTGAGATGAAGGTAATAACTAATTAAAGCAGCAGAGGAGCTGTTGTTTGACTACTAGTTTTAAAGAAGAACAAGTTTAGCAAGAGAAATCGTCCCATCCGTCCTTTTTCTATAAGTACCACTTTTGTCAAAATCACAACTATCGAACCCAAGGCCCGGGGGCCAGATCCAGCCCACCACACTATTTTATGTGGCCCGTGAAAGTAAATCATGTCTCTCACCTGCCATGATTCTTGCTGTAATCTGTACCAAAATTTCAAATTGTCAAATGTCAAAAATAATGTTGAGACCTTGCAAGCAATTATTTCTTACCAAACCCATTATTACAGTAATTTGAACAAGAGTTAAACAAGGTATGATCCTTGACTTCTGATTTTTAAAACTAGTGATGCATCAATTTGCTGTGTTATGTATTAATATAGTGAGGAGAATAAACATTTCTATGGTTTCAGTCATAACGGCCCTCTTTGGGAAACCGAAATACACTGTGGCTCGCAACAAAAAAGGTTTGACACCCCTGAAATGAAGTTCCTCAACTCACTTCAACATAGTTCCTTGGCACCAAGATGCCACAAGATGGCAGCAAAGCAACACTTTTATTGCGTTGGCTTATTCAAAAATGCTATTTAAAAAAAATGTGCCTTGGCTCAATAAAGGTTGGGAAACACTTGCACATAGAAAGCAGTTCCCATTAGAAAGTATGTGTTATCAGTAGCTTGGAAGCTCATCAGTTCACAACTTATCTCAGCCTGTGATGCACAAGCAAACCTTGTCAGCTCCAGCTGACAATCTTTCTATCTTTGGACTTAGTTGTATTTTCACTGTGCTTGCACAGCTCAGGAGCTCAGGAGGGCCGCGGACGCGAGGCCCAATTCGGACGAGGGCTGTCCCGTGTGCGGAGACAAAATATCGGGGTACCACTACGGCCTGCTCACCTGCGAGAGCTGCAAGGTGAAGCAAACGACAGTAAAGGTGGCGCCACAGTCAAGGCAGGACCCGTAACTGTGATGTCATCGCAGGGCTTCTTCAAACGCTCGGTGCAGAACGACAAACACTACACCTGCGCAGAGGGACAGAGCTGCCCCATGAACGTCTCGCAGAGGAAGCGCTGCCCCTTCTGCCGCTTCCAGAAGTGTCTGGCGGTGGGCATGAAGAAAGAAGGTAAGTCTTCAGCGTTTGCACTTTACTCCTCCAATTTTGCTCCACTGACACCCATGTTCTCTCCGCTGTATCTAAAAGCTCATAAAAAGCAACACGAGCACTGCCTGTAATGACCCAGTTTACATAAGATAACTTTATAGGGCAGAGGTAAGCCGTGCTCTTAAAAAAATAGCAGAGAGCTTTTCAGCGGAGTACACACTTACCGATTTTAGACCGATCTTAACCAATTTATTTATTTATTTATTTATTTATTTTTGAAAGATGAGGAACCTTTAATAGCAATCTAATTATGGTGATTCTTAACACACCCCACACCACAGAATAATAGCTCAAGATAATCTTTTACAGAGATCTGATAATCGGGCCTTTGGTAATTTTAATCGGAATGGGGGGGGGGGGGGGGGGGAATCACTCTTAGCACTTCTCACACCACAGGATAATCTCTCACGATAATCTTCTAGCGACACACGATAAACGGGCCTTTGATTATTTTGATTGAGACGGTATGCTCCTATTTTCCCAGTTGTCAGTATGCGTGTACCTCGCTTTGAAATGTCTTTAAAAGTGTGCACTCGGGTGTGTTTCATGCCCTGTGGGACAGCAGTGAGAGCGGACCGCATGCGAGGCGGCAGGAACAAGTTTGGGCCTTTCTACAGGCAGATGAAAGACCAAAAAGTGCATCCCAAGGCCAACGTCGCCCTCTATAGGTCCAAAATGGAACCGACGCAAAGGCTCTGGCCTGCAGCGTCCAATGATTGTCCACTCATGTGCAACCACACCAGCACTCCCCTGCCCCCGGATGTTTTCCATCAGTCGCACATGTATCCCTCCAGAATGGCACCCTTGCCTTTAGACGACAGGGTAGTCCCTCCTCTGCCGCTTCCCCAAACGTTCCCCGGTTACCTCTCAGAAGAACTACAAACACCTCTGAGCTACAGCCCGGCTCCTTCACACTACTCCGTGCACAGAACCCCAAGCAGCCCGTACACATTACAAACCCCCTCGACGTCGCCGTGCTCAACCGTCATGCCCGTCCCGCCGCCGCAAGGCCCCGTCGGCTTCCCGGCCGCCTGCGGCGCGCACTCACCGTCCGGCTTTCTCGCTCAGCTCCTGGAAGGGGAGCAGGACGAGAGCCAGCTGTGCGCCAAGGTGGTGGCTAGTCTGCAGAGGGAGCAGGCCAACCGGGGCAAGCATGACTGCCTCAACACGTTCAGCATCATGTGCAAAATGGCGGACCAGACTCTGTTTGGCCTGGTGGAGTGGTCCAGGAACAGTGCGCTCTTCAAGGAGCTCAAGGTGAACAGCTTTACTAATCATATATGCAAAAACAATGTATGGTAGGTAGCTTTTTCGCCATAGTTTCAGCAAAGCTCCTGAAGGTAAGCTAATTTACCTTAATTTACGTAGGTACGCTAACAGGTCAACGTGAGGCTAGGGTTAAGCGTCCGCCATGACAAAGCCGTGCTGTGTGTGTGCCCGTGAGTTGATGATTGACACCTTGTCCATCACACCTTCTGTCTCTGTTTGGATGTTTTTCCTCGGACGCGGCAGTTTCTTAGGTCTAATTAGAGGTATAAGATGGGGCCGCAGAGGGCTGAATTTTGCACAGATCCTTTTCATACCGTACTACTATGAAGTCAGACTGACCTTTATTTTTAAATGACTAACTGACAAATATTAACACATTTGTGAGACCAGTTGAAGAGAAATAGGCCTTTTGTTGCTCTACGGGAAATCCCACATGTTGTAATTGTCATTTTTTTGACGTAATGAGCTGTTTGACTTGTGTTTACTCAATGATAAATGTCAATCTAGTCATTAAATTGAGATACATGTTACTCTACCCAAAAGGTGGAGGACCAGATGGTTCTTCTGCAGAGTTGCTGGAGTGAGCTCCTGGTTCTGGACCACCTCTGCAGACAGGTGACCTACGGAAAAGAGGGTTGCATATATCTGGTCATGGGACAGCAGGTAACACGGGCCACCCGCAATTAAACTTCATTGTGTGGGTGACAATACCGAATCTTACGTGTGGATTTCATTCTCCTCCTCTCCAGATCGAGATGTCAACAATCATCTCTCAGGCGGGATCCACACTGAGCAGTTTGGTCACCAGGACGCAGGACTTGGTGTCCAAACTGAAGGCGCTCCACTTTGACAGGCACGAGTTTGTCTGTCTCAAATATTTGGTGCTTTTTAACCCTGGTGAGCTTTAAGTTCTTCAGAGAAGTGTGACTACTCTACACAGGATTTCAATAAATTTGAGAATGATAATGCTGATGAATACATCACAGCATAGGCCTACCATCTAGCAAATCCAATCTACCGATTTTGCGCTCAAGCAATCTGGTGGCATTTTGGTGTTGAAGTGAGTTGAGGAGCTTCATTTAGACAAAAGAAGTCCTAAAAGTAGCGTGTAGTAGAGTATATTGCACATTTGTATTTAAAGCTTTAGAGAAAGTCACTTTGCAGTGTTAAAATTGCAACTTTGCATGTTCCGCTTCAACAAATTAGCAGCGCTAGCAATAGTAAGCTAGCATTAGCACAGTAGTAAACAAGGGCTGCTACGTTGATAGCATAGCTTAATTGCAATGGAGTTACGACAACACTAAATGCTTTTTGTCTTGACGTTCGATTTTTTTTTTTGGGGGGGGGGATGTACTACCGATTAAAAATAAAAAAATATATACAGCAGTTTAAAAAAAAATTAATCAAAACTAAGTGATAAACGTACCTATCGAGCAGAAATGTTGCTAACTGAAAAGGGTTTCTTCTGAGATTTCACCTGCAAGCCCAATATCCTTAACTTTTTAGCTGTGTATTTATTCTGTCACATTAGCGCGGAAGCTAAGAATGGTTGTCAATCCAATTTGTGTGTTTTTTTTTTGTCTGGTGAAGATGTGAAGTCCGTGCAGAGTCGGCGGCAAGTGGAGCACACGCAGGAGCGGGTGAACAGGGCACTGATGGAGCACACCCAACGGACTCACCCGGGTCACTCGGACAAATTCGGCCAGTTGCTGCTGCGGCTGCCCGAGGTGCGCAGCATCAGCCTGCAGGTGGAGGAGTATTTGTACCAGCGCCACCTGCTGGGTGATTTGCCTTGTAACTCTCTGCTCACAGAGATGCTGCACACCAAATACAGCTGAGATCACAAGACGAACAATTAAAATTGGGAGTTTTTCCTCTTATGTAACACCACCTCAACCGGCTGCTGTAATGTGGGAAAAAAAAAAGAAAAGAAAAAAAGAAAATCAAAAAATAAAGTAAATAAAGAGAACACTAACATGAACATGAAACAACAAAAGGTGACAATGATTTAAAAATGATTTTTATTCTGGTCCTGACGCCAAGGAGAGTCGATGAATGAAATAAACACACGTACTGGCATAGATTTGATGATGCCCAAAAAAAAAAAAAAGTGTTATGACTACAGGAGAGGGGAAGAGGAAAAAAATATACTACCCGAACCGACAAAAATACATCAGTAGAACCTGAAATTAAACATCAACTCTAAAGCAAACTAAATAAATACACCCCCGGTTGGCAAGGATTTTAAGAGGGAGGATTGCACAGAATCAAAATAAAGTTACTGCGTAACCACATACTACTCTTGATAAACAAATAAATACACACATCCATAGTACGTGCACACATTCTTGTTTTTTTGCCTTTTTTGTTTATTTTCCTGTCTTTACAGCCCTATTTAAATGTCATTAATATCAACACGTGTTGGAGGCAGCCAGTGATTTTAAAGAGACGGCAGAAGGAAGATAATGGGGGCCAATTTACCGTGGCAACTAAATCACTGGCAACTACGTAGTGTAATAGTAAAAATGTGGCCATTTTACATTCCCCCAGTTTTACATGGAGTCTAAATAGACTGAGTGGCTTAGATTTAGGGCTGCTACAGTCCGGAATAATCCTTCATCAAGAAGCCTGGACAAAAAAGAAGGGAATCAATTTATGGTAATAAACAGAATCCCTGGAGACAAAAAGTCTCTTCTCACACACGCATTTGATGCCAAACGCACATCTAACCAACGCTTAAGCAGCAGACTAGCTTATTCTTACAAAAGGGAAATATGCAGCTTTTATTTGTAAGCAAATTATTCTCGAAAGGAAAGTGATCAGCATTCATTTTGTGTCAAATCAGCACTGGTTAGCAGAGTACAAAAAGTAGCCCTCCTTCATTGTTTCCTTTCCAGTTGTGTTTCTCCGTAAAAGTGCACCACGTGTCAATCGAGGAAAAGTCATCCAGCAAACGAGTGCAAAATTAACATCCAGATGTCTTACAGCAGAAGGAGTCGAGTGCACGGCTGGCGGAATCTCACTCGCACACACACACGCGCATCACTTCCATGGCTGTGCGTGGCAGACATTCATACGAGAGACGTCTTTTCCAGATGTGAACTCTGTGAATATAGCGAGCGAGCCCTCGAGAGACAAAAAGGCAGCGAAAAAAAAGGAAGCAGGAATGAGAAGCGTGGGATCGAACTACTCTGGGCTTAAATACTGTTGCACCAAGGCAAGGCAGTCAGGTTGTCCTATCTTGAGTCTCGAGCCATGGAAAGGCAAAAGGCATGAAGGAGGCAGAGCGTGAGGAAAGACACAAAATCCCCCACAGCAACTGAACTGGGTTTTTTTTTTCCATGTACAATCGTCCATCCAGGAACTGTAAGGGAAGCAATCGAAAGGATTCATCCGTTTTATTGGCACATAGCCTTAATTGTTTGCATGGTCCTCAGTCACTCCGTTTGTCTGCTGCTAAACTATTTATAAAAAAAAAAAAAAAAAAAAAAGCAAGACGACGTTTCCCCAACTGGCCAGAATAGAAAACCTGAATAGCAATATCGTGTTCATTTTGGGGCGCTGAGCTTCTTGGGAGTTCCCGGGCGCTTTTGCCAGAAGTGTCCGGGGATGGTGATGGCGTCCACGCTCATGGACATGGTCTTGGACGGGATGGCGGTGAACAGCTTGCGGTCGGAGCTGTACTTGTAGATGGACTCCACCATGTCCAGCGTGATGACCCGCGGGCCGATGCCGGTGAGGCGTGACATCTCCTCCGTTTCGGGGTTCATGGTGTACACGGCGCGGAACTGGCAACTGGAGTCCCTGAAGAGGATGAGGAAGTGGTTGGCTGTGCTCTTCTCCATTTCCTGGAAAGGGATGGAGAAAGAGGGGGGGGGGGGGGGGGGAACAAGCGTAGAACACATTGGACCTTGTTAGGAGGGACCTCAGTGTTGGACTCTGCCACAGTGAGTGGATGGCTCACCTCTACAATCTTGTTTTTCTGGGGTTCGTTGACCTTGCCGGCCAGGCAGCAGCGGGAGATAGCATTATGGATGATGAACTTGTTGGACTTAAAGCTTGGCTCCTTATACAGCTTTGGTCCTGAAAAGGAAAAAAACAAACAAAACAAAAAAAACCTTTTTTTTAATGCTGCTTTTTTGTGCTTTTTTCCCCGAGCTCTGCGTCACTTTAAGATAGTACCACGGGAAACTACGAAAGCCAAACCACGATTTATTGAATGCTTCAGACAGAATGACTCAAACTAACAAATAGGACTGTAATGATATGCCAAAATTAAGATTCAATTCATATCAATCTCACATTTAGATTTTTTATCAATAAATTATTGATCACCAGAAAAGATTGGATCACATTTGTATGCCTTTAGTTTGGAGTTGCGTCTCTCTGTATTTGCATGGGTTTTGTCTGGGTACTTTGGCTTTCTGCCACATTCCCAAACCCCCCTTGTAGCTTCGTTTTAAGACTCAAAATTGCCCATAGGTGGGAATGGTTGCTTGTCTAAATCTGGCCTGCGATTGGCTGGCCACCATTCCAGGGTGTACTCTCACCCAGTTCACCCAATCAGGACAAGAGCTATAGAAAATGGACTGATGGCTGGATAGTTCGGAGCGCAAGTCCTACCCGTGTACTCGGGAATGGAGGCAGAGGATGAAACCGTGGAGCCGTTCTCCCAGTCCCTGTCTCCATTATGAGCACTCATTCGTCCTGGCGACATGAGGCGGGAGGGAGAGTGCGAACGACTGGAAGGAGGAAAGGAGAGGATTAAACTCTCAAGTCAAGGTACCAACTCCACTTGAGAATCACGTGTTAAGTGTCACCTGGAAGATTTCCTGACAGTCAAGCCTCCAGAGTCATTCGCCATGGACGACAAGTTCATCGTGGAGTGGGAGTAGACTTTGTTCAACCTGCTGCCTAAGAGGGGAAAAAACATATTGGTAAAGCACCCAGATGAAAATATAATGGCGGTTTAATACTAAACTAGTTACCCAGAAGACCCTTGACTGGGCTATGCGCGAGTGCAGAGTCGTCCCTGAACACGGTCTTGGGTCTCTGCTTCTTGACACCGCGCACCGTGGTGGGCTTTTGCCTGAGCACCTTGTCCAGGTCCTCCATGATCTTCAGCTGGTGTCTGCGCTCGTACTCCTGCCGCGTGAAGTCTCCCCTGCGCTGGGGGGTTCCCTCGGCCAGGGGGGTGCGCGACGCTGGAGGGGTGCCGGGGGTCTGAGACCTGTCGTCACTCTTATTGCCCCAGCCTTCGATGATCATCCACTGAGGCTTGCTGGGGGTAGGGATGGAAAGTAATTGAAGAGTTTTAAACGTGGAAAATTCTTTCTATTCTTTTGAGTCATGGGTGAGCTGAAGCCTATTATTATGAATACAATCAAAACTAACATCAAAATAACACATGAAAAGCCTGTATTATGTGTGGAGTCTACGAAGGAAGTCTCACTTTGATTCTTTTTCCTGCTCCAGCTTGCGTCTCTTCATCTCCTCTGTTCTCTTCTGCTGTTTCTCCAGCAAGGCAGCTCTTCTCTGCGCCATCTCATCCTCCGGTCGCTCCTTTTCATCCTAATAAAAAGGACCAGTTTTAAACTGGCAGCAAGTAATTAACCTTACGCAAAGGAGGTTTCAGTCTCCTACCTTGAAGAAGAAGCCGACCCCTCCTTTCGCCTCCGGGTCGGCCTTGTCATTCACGAGGTCGGAGAAAGGATCGGGGATTTGGTCCTCCTCTTCTGCATCGCCTTGCAGAGAAGACAACGAGACCTCGATGAGGCTACTCGGTTTGCCGTTCACGGCCGCCGGTGGGGCGTCGCTCTCAAAGGAGCACTCCGACGGTGCACCGGAGCTGGAGCCCCCCCCTGCCGCCCCCTCCTTCCTGTTTGCATGCGAGGGCCTCGGTTCCATGTCCAAGCTGAATATACTTTCATAGTCGGTGGAGCCTGCTTCGGACAGGGCGTCGTCCGCGGGAGGACGGTGAGTCGGGGTGGGCGTTGGCGCAGGGGTGAGCGTCGCTGTGGAAACGGGAGTGGCTGTCAAAGAGCGAAGTTCATCAAAGCTCACAGAATCACCGATGGAGAACGAGGAGGACGTCTGGATTTGATATTGCGAGGGGTTCACACGCCGAAGGTGTGGAATGCGGTCGACACTTTGCGGTGCATTAATGACCCTCGACAGGGCCGGGAGTCTTCCCTCTGAGGGGTGACCGTGTTTGGGGCTCTTAGGGGGCATGGAATGAGTTCTACGATGGACCGCTTGAGGAGACTTTGGAGGAGCGATGTGGTTTGTGAGCTTGCGGGATGGCGACGAGGAGGCCGCATTGAAGTCCCGGGTGGATTCCCGTGAGAGGCGCGCGGGGGAGGGGGTCGGGGTGGAAGTCTTGGGGCTCGGCGGTATGACCCAAGATTTGTTGCCGGAAACTTTCTTCTGAACGAGTTGGTTCTGCTGCTCGGTGAGCCGTTGCATGTCACTTTGAAGCGAACTGAGGGCTGCAGTCAGCTTGGATACAGCGTTGTTGTAGTCCCCAAGCGGTGCTGCCGCTTTTTCACCAGGCGTACTTGCCTTCTCTTTGGTGTGGCCAAGTCCCCCTTTAACATGACTTTCATGCTCCACAGAGGGGGGCTGCTCTTCATCCTCGATGCTGGCCAGCCGTTCCTCCAGTGTCAAGTGAGCGAGGTCTTCCTCGGTGGAGGAGGTGCTGAACTGGCCTCCTTCAGCCTCGCCGTCCTCCTCGTGCTGCTCCTTCTTCAGCTGTAGAAAGGCACTCTTGCCCAGCCTTTGCCGGTGCTTCGCAAAGATGGCCTCGATGCGCTTCTTCTGGGCTTCGATAGCCCGCCGCTTCTCCTCGAGACGAACCCCGAGCTCTGACATCTCATTATTGAGCTGAGGGCTCTTGCTGGGGCTTTCTTCAAACTTCACGTCCCACGTGGTCGCGCGGGGAACAGAGGGGTCGCTGGCTTTTTGAGAATCTTCACCTTGTTTCTTTTTGCGTTCCGCAAAGCTGGTCATCTTCACGCCGCTGTCCGATCCCTCCTTACTACTGCGTCTAGCCGAGAGGGCGCTCGCTCCGGGTGTGCTGGGAGTGGACTGAGCCCGGGGCGTGTCCTCCGATGCATCAGAGTCCACGCTGCCGTCTCTTAAGACCGAGTCGTCATCACGAGAGCATTCAGAAGTGTTTCTGGTTCGAGTGGGCTCTTTGGACTCTCTCACAGGCCGGTGCATCATTCCTGAGTGCGTCGGGGCGGAGCAGCTGACGGGCGCAGAGTTTCTGTGATGACTTGAACTGGTGGGGTCGTCCGGAGAGTGGAGGTAGAAGCCATCGGGAGCGCCGTCGGGATGTAAGCGAGGCTCCATCTTTCTCTCGTTGTGAATGATCTGAAGGGCCTCTTCGATGGTCGGCAGCTCGCCCGTTTCCGTCGCACCGATGCCATTCTCCGCTAATATTGGGTGATTGGGACTCTGGGTGGACCAGGAGGCTCTGTGGACGCCATTAGAAGCAGCCGGTTTGCTCGGGTGCTCTGGAGGCGTGAAGTGTGACCGAGTCACCTTCGGGCTCGTTGGGTTGAGCTGGTCCGAGCTCACTGATCGTGTTATCACAGGGTTGCCCATCACAATGTCCACGTCACTGTCCAGGCCGAAAGGAATGCTGAAGGATACCGCTGACAGGGGGCGACTAGGCAGAAAAGAACGTGACGAACGTCAGTACGATTAAAACGTACAGTGTTTACTTAGTCGAGAATACACACCTTTTCTTGCTCCACGTCTTTCCAACTCCTTCTAAATGAGACATTGAGGTAGACTGATTCAAAGACCCTAAGTACAGTGGAAAACACACAAAGTAAAGGCATGCAAACAGAAACAACACAGATGAAAAGGCAACATGCAGAGTTCATACACTGTTTCCTAATTCCTAATTGAAGCACTTTTCAAGATAATTCTTCAAAATACACACACAGTTGTTGCTGTGGCTTTCAGCTCGTCCCATCAGGAGTCGCCACAGCGAGTAACTGGCATTATTTGTTTGGCATAGTTTCCTGATGCAACACAGCCATTTAAAAAATAATAAAAATGTAATCCTGCCATGGGACCGCCCATGGACAGTTAAAGGTATTATTTAAATTCAACGTAAAAAGAAATAATGACATGAACAAACATGTGCTTGAAAAGTGTATTAAATGTGGATTCTGTGAATTAAAATGTTCACTTATATAACTGTCACAAACCATTAACTCAAACAGCTCAATTGTATGCTTTATCCAAATTTCAACCACTTTTCAAACCACATAAATGCAACAATAATATTCAAGGAGTTGTAAATCACTTTATGCCCTACACATGGTCATCAGCCAACACAAAATACAGCATAAAAAAAGCAAGCACCATGAGAAACATTATAAAACAACATAGCCATAATCTCACCTGATGCAGGGGAGGAAATTGGGAGGAAGGGCTTCCTGAAGACAGACGGAGAAGTGCTGTAAAGAAGAAACAGGCTTCAGATACCGAAAAGAGCTTCATCCAAAGTAGATACTGTACAGAATTCCGTTTTTATTCATGAGGTAACACACCTGTTGCCACTCACAGCGCGAGGCGTCGTTGGTGTGGAGCCCTCTAATGCAAAAGAACACACACGGCAGGATTTGATAAACTTTAAGGTACAGGGTCCTCGGTTTAAAATAGTCTTCTGGTCCTGGGGCGGCAGCGTATCCCAAATTTGTACACAAGTCAGAAAGGGCCATAACATAGCCAATCACTAACCTAAACTAACGCAGTAGTAAGGTCAATTACTGTAAATGTTGGCATGAAAAACACTTCTAGACCAACAATCAAATGAAACCGTAAACATGACAATGTACTGCATTCTTATGCCGCTGCACACACTATTTCCTTAAGCACCATTCAATACCTTAAAACGTATGTCAGTACCATGGTACACAAAGTACCCCCTTAATAAAAATATATTTCCATAGAATCAGTAAATGATTGACACCTACCTAATGTGTCCACTGGCTGAACAAAGTCTGGCCTTTGTACTTCAAACCAGTTTAGCAGCTCTGCTAAAAAGCTCAGCGTGTTCAGCTAAACAAATCACAAAGAAACACAGAACGATTGAGCGAGACAATTTCTTGTCACGTGATTACTGGTCAAGAGGGTAAACGTCACAGTACCCGAAGCTCGTCTGGTGAGTACAGCACATCCTCCAGGGCCAAGTGGCAGCAGCTCTTTAGACAGCTGTCACAGAACTCCCGGATGAACTGCAAGTTGTACAAGCTGTCAGCGGTAGACATGGTCTCCTTCATGCAAACGTCTATATTGAGAAGACAACAAGACGTGCATTAAACACCTGCATAGTTCAAGTGCTAACAGCTAGCTGGTACCTTCAAGTCTTAGCAGGCCGGGGCAGTAGTAATGTACGACAGCGGCGATAGCACAGCCATTAGACAGGTCTCGGACTTCATTCACCACTGGAAAAAAGGGATTCTGTTTGGACTGAACTTTATCTTTTCTGTAGCGGAGCTGAAACGCACAAAGAAAAGCAATGAGACAACTAGATATTGACGTCACATAATAAAAAAAGATGCCGCTGAACTAAAATGACAAATAAAGAAATGAATTTGCGGTTAATACATCACAGCATATCATAGCTATTAATTACCCTGATACCATGCAAATATGCCTCCTAGTGCTTGTGAATGGCATCTGCTAGGATTTTCCAGCAATTAAGTTAGATTGCTTTTCTGTCATGATTTTGCGTTGATCCATACAGGTGCGTCTTAATACATTCCAATATTGTGGAAAACTTAATTTCAGTAGTTTAATTGAAAAAGTGAAATTCCTACATTATATACATTCACAACACAGAGTAAAATAATTACAATAATTTTGGTGATTGTAGCCTACAGTTAACCAAAGGGGCAAAATTCACCATTTCATAAAACCAAAATAAAAAACTGCTTTTTTAAAAATTATTATTATTATTGAAACTAGGTATTGGGCTTTCAAAAAGTATTTTCCTATATGTTTGATGAATCTATATAACATATAGTGGTGCCTTGAGTTACCCAACAGGTCACTAGAAAGTAGTTACTGAGAAGCTGCGACCAGCTCCATATATCAGTATGTCTGTATTCTACTGGGCGGCACGGTGGCCGACTGGTTAGAGCGTCAGCCTCACAGTTCTGAGGTGCGGGGTTCAATCCCCGTCCCCGCCTGTGTGGAGTTTGCATGTTCTCCCCGTGCCTGCGTGGGTTTTCTCCGGGCACTCCGGTTTCCTCCCACATCCCAAAAACATGCATTAATTGGAGACTCTAAATTGCCCGTAGGCATGACTGTGAGTGCGAATGGTTGTTTGTTTCGATGTGCCCTGCGATTGGCTGGCAACCAGTTCAGGGTGTACCCCGCCTCCTGCCCGATGACAGCTGGGATAGGCTCCAGCACGCCCGCGACCCTAGTGAGGAGAAGCGGCTCAGAAAATGGATGGATGGATGTATTCTACTCCCCCCAGGTGGCCATAGTGCATACACTAGAAGGAGAAATACAATGACCATTGTATTGAAGCAAAAAATAAATAAAAAATGTGGCGAAAAAGCTGTGAAAGAACAATAGTATAGAGCAGTATTTATCCTCAAAAAAAAGAATTCAGTTTTTTTCGTGGGGGAGGCTTAATGGCATTTCCATTAATTTCAATGGGGAAAGATGACTTGAGATACACGTGTTTTGCATACAAGTGCAGTCACGGAACAAAAAAATTGTATCTCAAAGCACCACTGTACTAAAATAAATGAACTTTCCTACTAATTCATTGAGATGCACCTGTAATTTGTGCAATTTGCAACAAAAATAAAATGAAAAAAAGATCCTTATTGTTGTTATTATACATATTTAATGCATAGTTAATGTGTGAATGCTTGATTCTCTGCAATGTCTCCCGTTCAGTGGTACTCTACTTGGTGTTCCAAGTGGAAAACTAAATACAGTAGGTCAGTGCAGTGTGACACAGACTGTAAACAAATGAGGTGGAGGCCAAACAAAGAGTTACATTGTGTATAATAGAGTACAGGTGAATACATGGTAATCCTTGCTTCTGTATGAAAAAGTAGGCCAAATAAAGATGGGATAAAAGCAAAGAGTTAAGGGAGTGAGCACAAATTCCCAAATGTAAACAAACCACTGCTGTTATTACCATTGGAACATGTGCAGACATGCCGCGCATGCACTCGGCCATCATGCACCCACTCGCGTGTTAATCAACCGTGTTGCAGCCTGCACTTGCAGAACTGAAATTACATGTAGCAAAAGAACAAAAAACAAAGGAAAAAAAAAAACACAGCCTAACCTGTCAGACATTGGCTGTTACATTTGATGAGGACACTGGAAGGATGGAGGTAGAGGGGAAAAAGGAACAGAGCAAAGAAAGGGAACTTACAGGAACTAGTTTCCAGTACCAGCGAGTAGGACACTGTCAAAGAGGCGTTAAAGTACAGGAAGGAGACAGAGACCATAAAGAGGAGAAATTAAGGACAGGAGCACAAGGAGAGATTTAAAGCCTGACAGTGAAGGAAGTCACAGTGAAACAAAAAGCAAGGATTGTGTTGCTTCTTCCAAATGACCTTGTTGACGCAGCTCTCAGATTTACAGTATTTAGTGTCAGCAAAGAAATGTGCGCTGGTGCAAAATAAAAGATTGTCAGTTTGCAAATGTAGCAGAACCAGCAACATGTCGCAAATACACGAAAACAGAGTTACAAGCTTGTTTGTATATACCATCAGGGGACAGCGAGACGTGCTCGTGGAATACTCACAGCGGGTTGAAGGGGTTGGAGCTCACTCTCTGTGATGGCCTGAGGTGTTTGTTCACTTTGGGCTCCCTCTGTGGATTCCCTCAGCTTCTGGTTGAGCTGAAAGCATCAAAACAAGTTCATTAATTCTGCAATAGCCAATACATCCATTTCCTATAGTGCTTGTCCTCATTAAGGTCATAGGTCAGCTGGAGCCGATACCAGATGACTTTATGCAAGAGACGGGTGTACACCCTGCCTTTTCGAGATTGTGCAGATGCACCTCATGTTGCGGTCAAGTAGTGTAGACAGAAATATGCCGACTCACCGCTTTAACCCAGTGCAGCAGAGCATCTTCCCAGCGCGAAGCCCCGCCCAGGAGCTCTCTTGCAGCACCCGTTTTCACCGAAGTCACTGTCTCCGAGGCTCCCACGGCCATCAGGGCGTCGATCACGGCCAGGTGAGCACTCTGCAAGGAGTGGGACGGAACAGGGTCACATACACAAACAAATGCATACATAAATAAAAATTCCACAGTGGATTTTCGGTACAAAACAAAACACTGAACAACTAAGAGCCCGTGAACATTGTTGATGTTAATTTACACAGAGCCTCCTGTAGGCGTCACCATAAACCACATGTGAGTCAGCACAAACACAGCCAAGGTCCGAATCAAGAAAACACGTCAGTTCAAACGTGTGAACTTTGGACTTGTATGTGTTCTATCGTTAAATCATTACATTGGAAGCGGATCAGCAATATGGTTACACATATGTGTGTGTGTGTGTGTGTGTGGGGGGGAGAGCTGCGTTTTGACATTCATTCCTCAGCTGCTTCCTGCTTTCTCTTTTGTATAGCAAAACATAACTCAGAGGCTTGTTTGCATTCACAGTTGCATGTCACAGACTTTAAACAGTTGTTTGTCGCCCCCATACTAAGTGAATTTTCCCATACCTGCATAAACTCTCTTTTGGCAACAGCCCATTAAAAGACAGCTCAGATAGAATGTTTTAACTCTATAAACCTGTTAGCTCGTTAATTGATTGTCCTTCTTGTGCACCACGAGACTGCAACCAAGCGATGCTTTATTTGCTGTAAACAGACTCAGATGTTTCAAATATTAAGGTGTTCTTCCTCTGTGCCAAAAAAAAAACAACAACAAAAAAAAATGTTTATAGCCTTGCGTTTGCCTGCATGGAATAACTATTAGACAATAATTACTGTCGCCAGTGACCGTTTAAAATCAGAATTCTAAAAAAGAAGACAGGAGGGGAAAAGTTTTCTTGAATTGAACAAATGGACCCTGCCCACCTTCCTAAGATTAAAAAGAAGGAAAAAAATAATAATATAAAAAAATCCCCTCAGGTTTCACAATGTCAGATGGACTATTGGTTATTGTAAACTTTGCCAGTTCTGCTCTGGACATGCAGATTCTTAATGGCAAGGAGACCCCCCTTAACAACAACGTCAGCCTCCGAAATAATTCTCACAAACAGGACATTCTGGTCATGGGTCCATTCTTCAGTCCTGAGCCTAATCTGTACAAATCAGTGCCTGTTCCCTTTGACACGGCATAAATTCCACTTTACAGGCTAGACATTCCTACATGGGATGGGGATAGGAGAGAGAAGGATGATGGCGGTCCAGCTGCGTGCATGCATGCATGAGCCTCGTCTGCCAAAATGCTGACCTTCGCTGGTCACGTGCCAGCAAACGCTTGTCTGACAGTTTTGGGCGATGCTGTGTGGATGCGCTGCCCCTTCCTGACATGATCGCCAAGGGCAGGAATGCCTCTTCCATGTCTGTGGGGGAGCTTTTTGCTCTCCTGTGGAAATGATGCTCTGCAGCAGCAAAATTAAGGCAAATGGGTAGTGGATGCCGACGAACGGCTGTATAATCCTCTCAGAGCAGATAACCATCTGACCGATTCAAGTTTTGTTAAAAAAAAAAAAAAAAAACACAGCTAAAATTTAAAAATTACAGGGTAAAAAAAAGTTAGTAATGAGAATGTTAGATGCAACAAGAAAAAAAAGTTATGAGAGAAAAATGCTGTAATATTAGAATACAGTTATTTTAAAAGAATAATGTTATAATAAAAAGTAATTGATGCTATATTGTCATAATTTTACCATATTAATTAGGGCGTTGCTAAAGAGGGATGAGAATTTTAGATTTAACAAGGGGAAAATATAAGTTATTTAAAAGAATAGTGACAGAAAAATGCTGTAATATTATAATAATATGCTAATTTTACAAAAATAAAGTTAGAATAATATAAAAATTAATATGTAGCTATATTGGCATAATTTTACCATTGCTGAAAAGGGAAAAAACTGCAACAAAAATGTTGTAGTTACAAGGGGGGGGGGGGAGAAATTTAATTTTCCAAGAAAAAAAAAAAGACAAAATAATGAAAAAGTCAAAATAAGAGAATGATACCTTCTAAGCACTTCCACTAACAAAATATATTTACTGCGTATAATTCTCATGTGGCAACAAGCAAGTAATATGTTTGGGAAAATATTCTATTGTATGTTCTATCAATTTGGTATTATTATTACAGTGAAAATTAAAAAGAATTGCAATGTTAGATGACTAAAGTAAGAATTTATTTTTTAATTCATGAGGAAAAAGTCATTATTAAGTAATAATTTAACAAATGACACTTAAGAATAATATGTAGATCTATAGTCAGAATTTTACCAGAATAAAAAATATTAAGGACTTGCTGAAAAGAAAATAAATTCCATTAAAAAACAGATTTTTGCGAGAAAAAGAAAAATACAAGAAAAACATCTTTTCAAGAAAGAAAAATAAACTCCTACTAAAATCAAGTGGACTGTATGATCTCAGGATGATATCAGTGAGACTACCTGGTGGGGAGGGAGGGGGAAAAAAAAACAACAACATTGCAACACCTTTTGTGATTCCCCGCCCAGCAGACTTGGCAACAGGAGATGAAAGCAGAAATAAACAAAACAGACTGGCGAGAGTGGATGTACGGTAATTAATCAGAGGAGCAATTCATGAGCAAAAGTGCAAAATGAAAGGGTGGGGGTGGGGGGTGTTTGTTGGTAGAATCCCCCCGCTGCTGAGCAGGTCGGTCCAGTCTCCCTAATGAGAAGGGAGAGGGGAGCCACTCTAGAATGCACGAGGCAGAGGCTGCCAGATCACCATGACAACCAGCCAGCTGACCCACAATGCATCTCAACACAAGCCTTGGCCTCTGCAAGCAAAGAGCTCCATGCTCCTGGCTCACAAGTATCACTTCCTTGGTGACCCCGGTGGCATTAGTTCTCCCTCCATTAGCCTCATCAACAGAGCAATTTGGAAAATATGCATGGCAAACTGTTGCAGTAACAGAAGCAAACAAATAACACCAAGGGCCTCTTTTTTTGGCTCATTAAACGAGATTATGATGAGTATGATTATGTCGGAAATATGACTTAACAACACCCCCCCCAACACTGCACAACCCATGCTAGTGCCCACTGAGGGGGAAACAAACAGGGATCAGGCAGATCTGGGGCCCAGAAGGGGGATTTTGTCCAGGAGGGCACATGTACAGTGCGTTATTTAAGTTTTGTGCGCAGGGTTACGAATGAATGGTTAGCACAAGTACTGTATTTGGACACGCGGGCATAACACAGGAGCGGGCAAAGTATTATGCATTCTTTGATACGGCCCACCAAGCGTTTGCATTATCAAGAGTCCTGAAATAGTTGTTGCACAATTTTAGACTCTCTCTTCCACCTAAAATTGGTCTATAAAAAAAAAAAAATCATTTATCATGTTTATTTATTGTAGCTAATAATATTTGTAAATAAACTATTTTACTTATACAGTTAACCTTTTTTTAAATTAAATTTATTAAATATTTGGTGAATTTGTTTATTGTAAATACAATAAAATATATTTTTAAAATAAACAATTTTAGATATACATTCAACTTTATTTTATTGTTTGTTATACTGTTCATCTTAAAATACAAATATTACTAAAATAAATTAACGTACCTTTATTTTTGTTTTATATAAATTTGTATTTGTATTTACTGTATTGTACATGTAGCTTTATTTTTCATGTACTATATATAAATGTTTAATTGGAAAAAATAAAATAATTTCATACCAGCAATGGTAAGGAAAGTGTGCTATACAAACAATGGGAAAATATAGCAGATGCCAACGGTGTTATAAAACAACTCTTCCAGCAATGGTAATAGACAACATAGCAACGATGATAAGGAAAAAAGTAAAAACATTCATTAGTAAGAGTAAACTGGAGTAAAAGTTAAATAGTAAATTGAATTGTCCAAAACACCTTCAATCAAGATTGAGGCAACTAGGCTAAATTCTTATTGATTAATTAATCAATTAAGGTGAGTTTCATCCTTGCCAACACTGCAGTGTGATTAAATAGCCAATAAAATTTTTTTTTTTAAAACACAGCAGATGACTCACTCAGCCTCTCTCACACTGTAAATTAAAACGAAGCAAATCAATTTGATGTTGGTAGGCAGACCCATGAGCGTCAGTCTGCTGTGTCATCCAATCACGGGTCATGACGTTCAGTCTGGTGGCAGATTACCTCTAATCTTTATCCTCAATCGGAGGAGTTACACACTCCATCACTACCGAAGGGGCAGGATAGCGCGCACTCTCAAACTCATTGTTTTGGTAGACCTTTTAATACAGTATCTTATCAAAACAGGCCATTAATAACTCTTCAATATAATTGCAGTGGATTTACATAGTAGTAAGAAAAGGTTAAAAAGAAATAAAACAAGTAAACAAGTTCAAGACAAACTAAAACCTTGTTGATGCTACACTAGTTTTAAAGTTAAAACTAGTGTAAGTAATAAGACCCGCACATGAACATTTGAGATGATTATATGCCGGCCTGCATTTAGTGTCCTCCAAAATAGTTAGTTATTATAGTGTTGAGTTAAACAATTGTTCTGTTGAAAGTTATGGCTTAATGTTTGATAAGAGAAGGAACAATTTGTGCGGTTTCAGTGAGCCGTGACGATTTGTCTTTTGTCCTACTATGATCATATCGCACGGCGTATCGCTTTATAAACAACAGATATGTGGCGCTTGCTCCTGATGCTACAACTTTGTTTCTCACGGATCTTACAAAGATAAGTTTTGATTGACACTGTCAGAGAGGTTTCCATCTAAAAATGTCTTTTGCTGTGGTTTGCAGTAGCGATGCACCAAATTTTTGGTCTCCGAATATTTTTTCCCAAAATTCCCCAAATTAATAAGTGTCTGGGGATAAAATAATACGCAATAACGCTGCACAGCCGCAAAAGGACTGAAACCCGAAAAAAATGTAAATTAATTAGTACGTCACCACTCACCGCTACATCAGATGAGAAAAGGGGCCTATGAGTTTAATAGTAAATATTTAGAAGATAACCTTTATTTTCCACAATCGGTAAATTTGCATTTTTTTCCAGCAACAGTGGACACAGGAAATACAAAAATAGTATACAGGAAAAGACATTTGGGTGCAACTCATCCTCCATTACAAGGTTGTTGAAATAAATACACTAAAATTACAAATACTGAAGCCATATTTAACGATTACGATTATAGAGTAGTGCTTATGTTGTGCAATTGAACAGTATGCGGAATTATTTTTATCCTATTACATATTATACTGCAATTACTATCTCGTGGTAATGTTCTTGACTTAATTTTAATAATATGGAAATTCAGTCAAAATTATTTTAGAAGTGAATTTCTATAGGTTGGTAAATCTGCAGTCATAGCCATAGATGCAATTTTAATAATTGGCATTGTAATTTAATTTCTTTCTGCGCTTCGGTTTTTGGCCAAGAATTTTTTTATTTCTTTGCATCACTAGTTTGCAGTGGTGTAGAACTGCACTCCATCACACTGAAAACGTCATCTCATGAGATTGTGTGATACACTTGATGCAAAGCCTTCATCTACGGCAGATTGCGGCCTCTCCAAAGCCGTTTAGCGGCCAAGACCACCGCTGAGGCTGCATCCTTCAATGCGGCTGCAACGTGACCCACTTTCCTTGGCTGCCAACAAGGGGCAGACTGGCTCAGGACGGACGCGGTCGCGGCTGCGGTGCTGATGCAGCGGGAAAAAAAAACAAAAAACAAATGCAGCATGGACAGTAGCAGCCCAAAAAAAAAAGTGTTTAGTGGTCAGGATTTGGATCAGAGGCAAGCAAGCAACACAACGTAATTATTACAGCAACACCATGCATAAAAGGCACCTCCTCCTATTACACTACTGTACAAAACATTACTAAATCGAGCTCCCTCTGGTTTCTCATTTCCCCAAAATAATGTTTTAGTTTACAACAATTTTGTAACATTACAAATAAAGCATCTAACTGCCATACTGGACTGTGGGAGGCCCTGGAGACTGAATAAAGTACGCTAGTTTACCGCATCGAGCTCATCTGGTTTTGTTCTTTCCACGTACAAATACTGTACATATTTTACAGGAGTGACGATTAATAAACTGCTTGTAGCAAGCACACTATGCTTCTTTTTTTGCCAAACTGCACAGGCGGACCTGCACTAAAAGTATCTACCGATATACCGTGCAACCCTAAACCTAACACCTCTTTCAGACTGGACAGCCATGACATCACTCTTTGATGTTTGTGCCTTGGAGGCGTATGATTTACGGCCAAATGTTGGATCTGGATTAGCTTCCAAAGTATTACGCTGTGCCCTAATTCCTGCCTCTTTCAAAACCTGATTTCAATGAGCGCTGTGAAAATGTGGATTTTCCACCATGAATGTCAAAGTGTCACACAACGCACAGTGAAACAAAACATTGTGTGACCACAGGGCCATATATGACCAACATTCGATCTGGCCCGATATGTCAAAAAACAAATCAGTCGTTAAAAACGTGTTTGAAGGGGTATGAGGTCAAATTCTTCCTCACCCAACCCATCCAAGCATGCCTTTCGAGACATTGTTTTGTGCATTAGGACACAGTCATGCTGGAAGGGGCTGGCACTGATTAATTCATCAATACGTGGTTGAGTCGCAAGCATTTACATTATCAAGAGACCTGTAATATTCGTTGCAGCAATTCTGCCATTTTTTCCTGCAACTGGTTAATTCAAATTCATCATTTAATATTTATTATGTATTTATCGCTATAAATAATTGTTTTCAGGCCGATCTGTCGGTTCTAAAAATCAATTTTGGCTCTTCAGCACAAACGTTTGCCCACCACTGGTCTATATGGTATCTTAAAATCAGGTCCCGGCTGAGGAACAAAGATGTAGAGAGGTCACATGAGACCAAATTACCAGGAAAACACTCTCTTTCAGACAACTTAATTGTAGGCGAAGCATCAAGACGCTGGTTTTTAACGGCCATGTGATCGAGTGGGAGTGAGGGACAGAGACAGGTTCATTGTCTAAAAAGGGGACGAGGACAAACCAGTTTCTCTTGACGAGACTTACAAGACCTAGCCCAGGGTGTTCTTGCGACACACGATCCTGAGTTTCACTAGAACTGTTCGGCTTTTGTGCTGTTAGGGAGCATCCATTGTAGCACCCTCTACACACACTGGAATACAACCATGACCCCTCTTACACAAGTGGGAATATTATGCCTTTGTGGAAAGTATGAACACACATCGATAGGTTTTGGTTAAACAAGCAGGATGGCATAATGGTGGAGGATTCGCTTTTACTGTGGGCGAAAGAGGCTTGTGGCTGTCGTCGTGCTGGCAGCTGGATCCTCTCATCCTCTGGGATAAGCAGAATGAGTAGGAGGGGGCAATGTAAAGGAGGGGCGCACGGACGAATAAACAGGGGTCTTTCAGGAGGTTCTTTAATCCCACGAATCAAAGCATAAACAACCCAAATTCAACAGCCCACACGACCAGTAGGACCAGTAGGTAGTCAAGTGGTCAGCCTGATACAGAAGCTTATCCCCACTGACCACTTCATTTGGTACACCTGAGTACTCTAATGAGATCCAGCACAAGATGGGTATTAGAATGCCTTTATAAAAATACATAAAATAAAATTAAAGCTGAAAGCAGCGATTAACCAGCCCTTTAATTTAGTTTTCATGCCGAATCCTCGAAATGATCATAAAACTTTGACGCCATGCTCCACAAACATTTAATGGCTTTGGCAATATAGCTTGGCAACCAAGCAACGCACAATTGTCTAGTCTACCCGTGTTGTGTTCGGGACTCTTAAATACATAAACTTTCAGCAGAATGCACGCGCTTCCAAAAATTGGTGAGTTTTCGTGCATGCTCAGGGCCTCAAAATTGCAATTCATTCGTCGAATAATTATAAACACCAATTCCAAGAGGTGAAGCAGGGATTTTAGTTTTGATTGTAATATTTTGGTCACCTAATAATTACGATGCACATGAAGCATACATTTGAAATATAAATTGGAGCATTATCAGAAATGCCTGGCATTATGTGATATATCACCAAGTATTCACATGCTTTTCAGTCTAAGAGAGAAAAGTGAGCATGAGGGGTCCCACAGGGCTCTATCATGAAACCCTTTCTCCTTAAGTGAGGTAAACCTAAACCACCTAATGACAGTTGTTTCAAGAGTATGCCTCAGAAAACTGTGTTTATCACTTTGCATCATATTCCATAAAAAAAAAAAAAAACTTTACCATTTCGATGGGCTTATGTCGCAGGTTTGCGTCGGTCACTGGTGAGTCGGGCTCTTTGGTCACCAGGCCTCGCTCGGCGAGTAGCTCCAGCAGGGCAGCGTTGTCTTTGGGCTGCGCCTCAGTGTGACCAGCGCCCAGCAACAGGAGGCTGTAGGTGCGGCAGTAAAGCTCAGACGACTGCAGGAGGCGCGTGACGGGCGGTTTGAGGTGCTCCTGCTCATACTGGTCACAGTAAAAGGGGTCTCGTAGCTCTGCGGGGACATTTTCTACCGGGAGACAAAAACATTGAGTTAAACAGTGCATATAGAGAGGCACTACAGTGTGTTGTAGGGATGTCATCAAAACATGCACCTTACTGGGTTCAGGGGATTTACACGACTGGTGAGCTCAAATCCTTAGATGAGCACAGCAGTGAAACTATCAAGGCCACTAGGACACGAAGAGCTTGGAGATGTGCCTTAGGCAGGGTATACAGTCGTGATTTTTAACATCCTAAACGAAGGTGATGGACGCCACACATGAGGAAAAACTCATCCTGTGTGCTTACTGCTCTTAGTGTGTAGTGAAATTGAGATGACCAACACCAAACAAATAACGATATTTCCACTGAAAATTGCAGGTCTTCTCTCACAAACAAGATGCCTGATGTAATACCAAGACTGACCTGTAAGAGACTGCCAGGAAATTAAAAAAATAAAATAAAAATAAAAACGTTAGCTGGGACAGGCTCCAGCACTCCCGCGACCCGCTTCAGGATAAGCGGTTAAGAAAATGGATGGATAAACTAAAAAAAGAGTAGTAGTAGAAGAAGAAATTAGCCTAACTGTTGGCTTATATCATAACTACAGAGCGGTTGCAAAATCTTCGTGATGAATGATTTGTGAGACACTTTATCCAAATATTCCACGCAACCAGTTCCTCCTCTTTTTGTTTCTGGCAACAGCATGATCTTAAGGTCTGTTCCTAACTGACTGGCTACTGTTCACGGATATCGCAGCTTGGACGAATTCGGAGTTGACCAGGTTTAATATTTACAACTGCCTTTCCCGATCGTTGTCCGAGTAGATCAGGGAAAAAAAGAAAAAAAAGAAAAAAAGAATTCTTGAGGAACCCCACACCAAAAGGTAACTGGTCAAGATATCCTCATAGCCATCTGAGAATCTGGCATTTGCAGTCTTTGATTAGAAGGGAGGGAAGGGAGGAAAGGCTCAAATTTGTCAAGATTCTTGGTATGTGTGTATTGCACCTAACTAGAAGCTTTCCTACCCATTTCTTCCCTCAGACAAAACTTCAGATTAACTCTAATTCAGACATGTCAAACTGGCAGGACGCTTGGAACTCATCAAAACGTGCAGCTTTTTGTAAACTATCGAATGTACAGGAGAACCCTAACACAGTGTGTCGTCTCAGATAAAGTGTACATTGTCATACATTATGACAGGCTCGCTGAGGATACCTTCATTATATCTGCTCCGACTGGTTTTCCTGCAAACAGATTACTGAAAACACACAAACACACATCTGACTCGCCCACTTTTAAACTGGTTTCACCACATGCAGGCTAAACCAGAAGCAAACTCAAAGATGCAAAAACACATTGCGGATCAGACTACTACCTGTATGTACAAAGGGTCTTGGGAATTAAAGCTGAAATACACTAAATGGCCCTCTCAATTAATTACTAAATAATCAATCAGGGGTTGGGCTACACCCTTTAGTTCACACCTGAATCATAATTGACATTTGGGAAAATTCTTTCCACACTTCTCAGGGTCCATAAACGCATGCCTTAGTGTGGAAGAACACCTTCGGGGTAATCTAGAATGTGAGTGACAGATGTGAAAGCTTCTTGTGCTAGAAAACTGGGCAATGACCTCACATACTCTTCTATATTCACCTACTGTAGGTGTGACAATACATTTGTCTCCACAGTGTCCCGGCAGCAGGCCACACTGCCAGTCCTCCATGTTAACATGGATATTTGAATTCAACAGCAGTGAATGAGTTAAAAAGACACGGGTAAACTGAAAGTGCATCTGGGTGCTCTAGATTACACCTAACCATGTAAACAATGGGAGGCGTCGCTGTGTAATGTCATGTAACCGTAAGTCACGCAACTGATTTGCATGGTATCGCGACAACAAAACACTCCGCTTCGCCATTCAAACAACGGCCATGCAGAGCCTCTCTGCGTGTCAACTCACACTGTGAATAGTCAAGTTGGGAGTCACATGACCCGCAGTGTCCAAATTACCTCTGCAAATGCTGAGAAACACCAACATTAAAAAAAAAAAACTTTTTAAAAAATAATTTATATAAAAAACTTGTCCAGAAGGCAAAGTAGGATGCAAATGCCACAACTTATTCGGCCGGTGAAAGAGGAGCTGGATAGATGTCATCTGACACCATGTCACAACATGACAACCAATGCCACTCAAGCCGGTTTTCAATCATCAAAAATCGATCAGGCTATTAAAAGTCCAGTGTACACAGTACCAGAACTGCCCAACAGTGCACGGCATTTGATTGTTCGCTTGATGATAGCGGCCATATGTCGCTGCAGGCTCATTATTGAGCGACTGAGCTTGCCTATGTCATAGATACCAGCACACTTGTCGACACGCAAAAGTGACAATCAGGCGACGGCAGACTCAACTTTCACCGGCGTGGCTTGCAAAATCAGCACCAGTTTGGCACCATCGCGTCAACTACACAAAAGTATTGGGAGACATGGACATGAAACACGCTGGAAGTCAAAATGGACACAAATATGGAGTTTGTAACCTCAAAATGTCTGATACTGAGGAATTTTATTTAGAAAACTGGCTTTAACAGAATGCAAGCTGAAACAATGCCTTGAACTACATAATGTGCACCCCATCCAAAAATCATGCAAACATCCAAATGAAGCACCAGCACATGCATTCCTGCTTGCTGACTAACTGTTTCTCATTATGCCGCGTTTGTGTTTTCTTTCACTCCTCTATTTTGTTTCAAAAGCATCCTGTTTAGTCGTCCTCCATAACGCACTGTGGCACTGTGACCCACAACTGGTTGCGTTGTTAAGTGTTTGTATAACATGCCTCACCAAAATAAAAATGACAAGGACAAGAGTAACTGTAATGTCGTTACCAGTTAGCCTAGCTTCTACTATTTCTTAATTCAATAGTCTGGATGCCCTGTGGCAGTCTTGGGACTACAACAGACATCTGGTCTAGGATAGGAGACTCGCAATTGTCGGCAGAAATAACGTTATGTGTGTGTGATGTTGATCGTCTCGAGTTCACCACATGCTATAGCATCAGTAAACATGCACTCGTCATTTGTGGGGTCTTTCCGCATTTTAAAAAGCTGTCAACAACCATCCATCCCCACAACACGAAGCATTGACAGAGAGAACGACACAACCTAACGCGTCTAATGACACATCACCACAAGCGCATGCACAAGGGAAGCTGAGGAGCCTTAAATTGTATCAAAAGGCAGCAAGGCACAGGAGCGTCATCCTGTACTGAAGACAAGATGATTGCATTACACTTGCCTCAGAAGAGGGTTCAGACAGTGTGACACAATATATGGGAGATGATGGGGTTTGCTTTTGTATCCATTATCCTCGCCTACAGGAGCGTCTTCAGGTTACACGGCAACTCATAACAAGGCTTCCGTTTGTGTCTAGCGTTTTTATACACAATGATTGACGTACGTTAGCATGAAATACACTGCACTGTATACATCAGCTAGAGAGCCTTGTACAGTATACTAAAGGGTTAGAGGGTAAACAGTAGTAACAAGGTAACATCCTGTTCAGATCCGTGTCGCCTGCTGACTCACCATAGCGACCGCTAATGAGGGGATGAGTAATCATTCCGAGAGAATTTGGAGCACTCCAACAGCTAGATCGTAGGTTAAAATTTTTTTTTTTTTAAAACACTTCAGAAAAAAATTAAGGAAATGATTTTGTGTGTTTCTTGCAATGGCACCCCAGACAGGTTCCAGGACCAGTGTGGTAATAACAATAGAACAGGAAATTGAACTTGTTGAGATGGAATGCTATTGACAAAAGTGGTTCACGTGTCTCTGTTTTGGCTGCTCAGGACAACATGGCTAAAGCGACAATACGTGAACATCCATTTTTAAAACATTTAAAAAAAAAATGTTTTTTTTTTTTTTTTTTTTTAAAGTGAAATTTACACTACACTTGTTTAGTAATAACGGTTAGAGACTTTCCAAAAAGGCATACACACTACTTATCCTCCCTCTGCATGGAAGTTAATGGCAAGTACATCATTTAACGTTCTCAGGTTCTAATTCGAGCCATTAATGCAGTACAGAGCATTGTATTTTATTTATTTATTATTATTTTTTTTTTTAAATACAAATATTTTTTTCCTACTGTTTTATGCATAACATAAGTCAAAATGAGTCTGTGACCTGGTTTAAGTTTGTCATCTATTTGGTTTGTCGATTGAATGCAACAGCCTTTGACCACCTAACCGCTTGCAAACGACAGGATTTGAAATCGCCGTCATTGTGATGTAGTTTTGACAAATGAATCAAGTATCTGGCCTGCCCGCTCAACTCAAATTCGCATGACGCTACATCGTGACAGCCAATCTGCATCAAGAGTACGCTCCGTCACTCATAACGTTCTCAAATGATGGCGGATACAATGATCGTCGCGATTTGTTGGGACCCGGCGCTCCTGCTGAAAAATGAGCCAGCCTGGAGAATGGTGAAATTGGCCTAACTGCTAAGTACGACTTGTTTGCAGCTGTCGGTTGCAGAAGCGAATACACGTTTGATTTGTATGCTACTACTGGTGGTCATATGCCATATTAAAATTACAGTATACAGCGATCCAATCAACACAAAGCTTATTTACATTTCTAATATGAATGAGAAATCTGTGTGACTCAACTGCCAGGTGAAAAAGACCAACTAGAATGGGTTGAAAAGGGGCATTATAGGCATTTTGAAACCAAATACCTCGTGAGTATAAGCGCCACAGAAAATGTAAATGGATTATCTTGCAAACCCGGGTAAAAGGACACCAAAGATTATTTTATTTTTTTTAAATCTAAGAATTGATTAAAAAGGACCTTAAAGATTTAACATCCAGTCGTTCACTTACACTTCTATTACAGTTACGAATGCAAAAAGTACATTTCCAGTATTTCCCATGGGAAAAATTGGTTGTAATCAGAATAAAACAAGCTACTTTCTCTTTAAGTCTAGCGTGAATCTATTAAATAATAATAAGCCATGTAAATCTTCCTGATGAACGTGTCATTGCGCACGTTGGCCAGAACCGGCGAATCAAGAGTTTCTGGTATCGTTCCAGTGTAAACCCACAAAGTCGTCCCGAGTCATTTATCTGTCACTTCACCCGGCATCAAGGCCGGATCCGAAATTCCCTGCTCGCACACAATCACAACGGCCTTCACCTTGATACAAAACATAGCTCCGTGTCAGGATAATAACACACTGCCTGAGTGCTGAGAAGCCAAACATCAACCAAACCAATATATATACTATTTAAAACTCACACGCCACTTTATTGTGTACACTTGCACAATCTAATGCAGTTTCCCGCAAACCTAAACAGGTTCACGGTCATCCATCCTTTTTTGAGAGAGAGAGTCCTAATTTAAGTGAACCGAAGCGCACTATTTACAGATGTACTACCCAGCATTAAGACACATTGCTATGGGTCACATATAGCAATTATGAGATTATTATGGAAATCGAGACCCGTAATGCCAGTGGGTGGATCAAACAACGTCTGCAGGAAACACCCACTGAGTATTGTCAGGTCCAACAACAAGGATCTGTGGGCGACGGTATTATCACAGTCCTGTCATAAGGACGTCTCTGTGTTTTGACTCTAATTAGGATGTGGTCGAGCATGGCACCAGACACCCTGGCCACAATCTCAGCATGCCTTTGTGTTTTTCTCACTGGGAATAGATGTCATGTCGTCATCAAGGCAGCAGGAGTTGACTCGGACAGAAAAACTACAATGGAAGCCAATATTTTTAAGCACTACCCTGCATGCTGGAGGACTGGGAAGTGAATTTGACCCAGAGGGCGTGGCTAGGAAGGACAAACAAAGTAGCTGCTGCCGGGAGATCCGGACCCTGGAATTGTGTATGCGAGCTATGTTTTGTACGTAACATGCTACACTATTCGCACGCCTTTCAAGCCGCTGTTACTGTTCTGGATTAAGTGGAAAATATTTGTGGCGTTTTACCTGAAACTTGACAGAGATGTGTGGTATGGATTAAGGAAGAATTGCAATTTCATGCACCTCTGGATAAAGGAGTGGCAACAGCATGTTTTTTCCCCCCCACTGTTGTTTCCTTTTTTTTTTTTTTTAAAAAGCATTCTGCAACATTTACCTACATTGCATTTTTCATCCTGTCCAGTTTATTACATCCTATAGTGTCTATAATACATCCCTATTTTTACAATTTACAATTTGGAAAGGGTAAATATACAACATATGATACCCAAGTGTGTTTTTCAAATGAAACCCTGGGGTGATGCAATTACAACAGTCAGTGTGTTCCCTTGCTGAGCCACTGCAATGATTATTTTGATGACGAACTGCAAGAGTCAAGTGTTACAGGGCCTGTCATCCATCAAGGATAGAAACAGTTTTCTTAATTTGGTACATATAAAGGTGAAAAAAAGATGGTGCTGAACCATATTGCAGACTATTCAACCTTGTTTTATTATTTTATTTTGCAGTTTATTTCTTCCCATAGCACTGAACTTACACTTTACAGTTTAGACAAATTACAGTATCTAACATATTATGTTTCATAGATGGGTGTGTTCTTTAGTGATACCCCGGGGTCATACAGTTATAGTAGTAACTATGTTCCCTTGCTGAGACACTGCAATGCTTATTTTAATGATAAACTGTGAGAACCAAGTGTCACAGTGGCCTGCCATCACTAAAAGGCAGTGCATACGTTTAAAATTCAGTGCAGATCTATAAAATGGATTGTTCAGCCTTGTTTTATGATTCCTTTGTCCAGTTTGCTACTTCCCATAGCATTTAATACAGTATAGGGGGGTGGGGGGGACACACATTCTGAGTGAAAATGTGGGGTCAGGCAAGTACAACAGCAACTGTTGTTGCATATTTTCCTTTATTTAGTGCATAGAAACGGATAGTTATGATAGGGATAAGGGTCTTATTTTGTGCCATTTAGCAGAGCTTTGAGTTTACTATTTAGTTTACAAATGGTAAAAGACAGTCTATTTTGACACTTATCATGATTTTTTGTTTTTTAATAGATCAGTGAGTTTATAGTAAAGCCTGAGGCCAGGCAATTATACAGTACCAGTGTTCCCCTGATGACTTTTTTTTTTTTTTTTGATGAACTGCAATAGTCAAGTGTTACAGGGCCTGTCACCCCTGAGAGGCAGCACATTATCCACGCCCAATGTGGCATGTCAAAAAGGATTTCACAGTGTATAAAAGAGTGATTCTGATGGATTGAAGGCTACGAGCGACATAGAATGGACAGGGAGGCTTGTTTCTGACACGAATACACCTTCCCAAAAAAAATGTAAATTTTTTTTTTTTTTTTTTTAAAGCTGAGTAGCCAGCCATTGAATGAGAACAAATGTGTCAGAGTCCTGCCTGTGCACAGCGTGCTCTCAGCCCTTTCATGTGCGCCTCTTTGTGCTCCAAAAACCGCTGAGTGGGACATTAAAACGTTTTTCCAACACGCTAAAAACCACACATTATAAACGAGATAAATAAAGGCTTTAAAGCTACAAGCATCGTCCGCGGGGCCTGTGAACCTACCTGCACTGCCGTAGGACCTCGCCAACAACCAGGCGACACTGGAGCATATTTTGGCTTTAGTGCTGTCGTACAAATCCAATGGCTTGATATCGGGGACTACAAAAGTCTTCCTCATGGAGTCCACCATGGCGGGGTTATTAATTTTTAAAATATACAATGCGGTACTAGCAAAAAAAAAAAAAAAAAAAAAGGCCTCTAAAAGCGGGTAGAAAAGATTTAAACAAGCATTGTCACTCCAATCCCGAATGACGGCTGGGAATACGGATGTGACCGAGGGATTAAATCAGGGAAATATCCAAACCCGGGTCGCTTCCGAGCCCGCTAACGTCCTCCTCGATGCGGTTAAAGAGGCTCCAATCCTTCGCGGAACGTTCCTCGGGGCTGAAGCGAGGTTAAAGCGGGCAATTCCCCCAGTTTGTCCCCTCATTCGACCGCATAGCTGTGTGTGCGTTGTTGGTCGAGTAGGTTTACCGTCGAGCCCCGCCGCCGACGACAGACTACCTGCTGCATGCCGACGACGTCACTCAACCGGAGGGCCAATAGAAATAGAGATCGAGGGGGAAACGGGGCGGGATTTCCTGCTTGTGAACGTCGACGTTGATTTACAGGTGCTTTCACTGCAGGGCCCAATAATATTATGTATATATATATATGTATATAATATTATCGGGCAAATACACCTTTTGTTAAAAAAAAAAAAAGGACTTTATTCCTGTAATAATGCGCCTTTCGCTAAAAAAACAACAACAAAAAAACTATTCTTGCAGCGATGTATAATTCACTTTATGAAACATCATACCAGTGCTTTTAATTGGTCCAACAGTAAGACAGGGAAGAGTGAGTTCTATTGGCAAACCGGCCCCCATATTTAGTGTTTTTTTTTTTTTTTAAATGATACAACATAATTTATTGCATATTTTGCAAAACCCCCTCGTTTGTGAACTACAGATTTTGGCCTGTCCAAATGTATAGCAAAGTAATGTAATGTAAACAATTATTTACAGATTTATTAAAAATTGTGATTTTTTTTTATTTTTCTTCCAGTTGTTTTGAAGGCTTGTTACCAGTGGCACCCACTCCACAGGAAAGCAAATGTCAAGCCTCCCTCATCACATGATGTTACTCCACTTGCATCCCACTGCAGTAACTAAGAGGATTACCTTTCAACTATGTTAATCTAATTATGAAAATATTTCTCCCCTTGTTGGTACCTTTGCAAAAAAGACAAAAGTCCAGCCTACATTGACTGTGCCTCTAAGGAATGCAATAATTGTATATTTGGTAAAGAAAAAAAATATTTCAGAAATTCGAGGGGATATTTAAATGTGTGGTACGTGTGATATCACTGAAAATCAGGGATATAAGGTTTAACCTCTTTACATCAATGTTGCAAAAATGCAAGGCTGTTACCAGTCTTTATTTCTGTAACTTTTCATGACATTATGCAAAAATATAAGTACAAATACACATTGTATTATTTTTTAAAGGACATACTTTTTAACAGTATACGACAGAGTTCAATTTACCTAAACAATTATTTCTTCCAGGACTGTTCAATTGCTCAACTACATACATCACTTGAGAAAGCCTGACCCACTCTGGTCATCACTAAGAAGTGCATCTTATTTTCTCTAAGCAAAAGATAGAGGAGCCATGTTGTCATCACACATTACATTCTATTGACAGAGGGGTGAATGCAAGAATATACACAAATTCAGTTTTTAGTTTATTATACGAGTAGAAATGACTCCGTTGTTACAAAAGTCAGTAAGTGTTCTTGAGAGCGCTTGCTCAATCATCTTTCAGGCCACCGTAGACAGCAGCAGGGACGCTCTTCTGTTCCAGCTGCACCTCTGTAAGTGGGGGAAAGAAGGGGAAACAAAACGCATGTTGTTCTGGATGAAATCAAGTTTAAAAACAAATATTTGAGGCCTGTCGTATCACTCACCCTCCGGGCCTTGCCCATCGTCCTCATCCTCATCATCGATATCTATCTCATCTGGATTGGCTTGTTTGGCGAGCTCGGCCAACTCGCTGCGAGAAGTGTCACTCCTGCACATGTAGAAAATAAGGTTAATAAGTTCCTTTTGTATACATTTAAAAACATATTAAAAGTCATATAGGTTTATAGGATACCACGTAAGGAAATACCTAATAAAAAGAATCTTTTCTTTTGGCTTGGGTTTATCCTGTGCTGCCTCTGCTGCAAGCTCCTGCGCTTTCTGCTCCAACATCTTCATGTCGTCAATTCCCAACTGGCCTGGAGCAAGATCTGACACTGGACACACAAAAAAGTGGAGACAATTAATGATCAATTACTAACTAAGATCATTCTCATATCTGCCCAAGGATTGACAAAGACCACTAGGAGTTGTCTTACCAGTGCCAGTAGAGCTTGTTGTGGCCTTCAGCATCTGAGAGGACATGAAGTTGACCTGCGTATTGTAAGTAGCCTGGACGCTGCGCTTGATTCGCAGCATCTCTCGAATGGTGTCCTCGTTTCCGTGACGTATCTCAAATTCCTTCCACGTCTGCCAGAAAACAGCTGTGACCTAACGGGTGGGGGGAAAAAATTAACTGTATACATGTGAAAATCATTGGCAGAAAAGGGACACGCAGGGGGAGGCGGCTGCTCTTACCCTGGGGTCGCAGATCTGGGAGCAGTAGGAATAGATGGCTCTGGCCCGATCGATTTCGCCCAGTTTGCTCTCCATGTCGGCGAATCGCAAGCACATGTCCCTGGAATGCTCATCAGGGAGTACCTGGAGAAATAAGGGGGGGGAAAAAGTTTACCCACTACAGCAAGTACAGTAACATTGTTCTTATTAGGGATGCACCGATTATGCATGTCTGTACAGTATCGGTACTCGTAAAAAGTCTCAGATACTACACATCTGATACGACTTCAGCAGCCTGGTGGATACCTTCCAGGTAGAAGCCATGTCAGCTGTGTGGAGACACTTTAAAGGACATGCATGAAAACATTTTTAGGAGAGTACAAATTCTGTTCTACAAAATTGACGATTAACTTAACTCTGCTTGCGACTGAGGCGACCGCCACCTGGCAAGAACTGCGTGAGCCCTGTCGCACGCGCTACTCCACATGCACAGTGGTGAGTCAAGTTTATTTAATAAATAATTAGATGTTCATATTGGTGCTTTGCATTTTTGTGTAATGTGCTCATAACAGCTTTCGTTACTGATGAACCCAGCCTGGGATCTGTGTCGCCTTAGAAGTGGCATTTTGCAGACGGAAACGCACTTTTTCCACATTCAACCAGTTTGAAGTTGTTTATGTATTATGCAGAAGAAACGGTGTTGCAGGTAACACAATGCATCTCTGTGTCAGTTTCGTTGGATCTTGTTTCTTTCTGTTATTTGTCACCCCTTTGCTTGTGTAATAAATGCAATTCTTGTTTACACTGGCACTGCCGTAATGGCTGCGTGAACTGCGTTCAGGCCAGGGACACCTTGTAAATCAGAGTGTTGTTCTCTCTTTCTGCATAGTATCATAAAATGAATTAGTAGAGGGATCATTACTTGTATTTGAATGCTTTAGCGGCCCCTAGTGTTCAGACTGAGACAACACAAATGAAATACCTTGTGTTACAGGCTACGTTTAAAAAAGTTTACCAATATTTGACTAAAATAAAACATTTTGCTCACAATTGCAATATGTAATAGCATTATAAAGTATCGGTACTCGGTATCAACGAGTACTCAAATGTTAGTACTTGTATTCGGTTTGAAAAAAGTGGTATCGGTGCATCTCTAGTACTCAGGTTATTGACCGCTGAATGTACCTCAATAGACTTCTGGTAAATGGCCCTGGTGTAAGTGACGCCATATATTTCAGCCGCTCTCTTGATGTAGATATTGAACATCTGGTGTCTCTCCTCATTTTCCACCGCCTCGGTTGCTCTTTCATAAACCGCCATGGCGTGGCGTGCCAGTCCGTACTCCTCCTCCAGCTTGGCATACAGCAGGTAGATGGCTGGCAGGTCGTGCACGGTGAGTATCAAACTGGATCTAACAATGTGAACGATGATTGACGATTTTTAAAAAGCTACTCACTCTTCGCAAATTTGGCAGGGCAGCCATCGACGGCTTGCTCGAATAGATCTCTGGCTCGCTCCAGCTTCTTGCCTCCGTATCGGTCAATGAACTTGGTGAGGTAAGTGTTCCAGATGTCATAAACGTTTGGCCACTTGAAGAGGGCGATGCCACGCTCATACGCCTGGAGAAAAAGGGTGATGCATTCAACAGACACCAGAATTGATGGTTCAGAGGCTAAAACATTTACATTGCTATGTTTTTACTTTAAAGCTCTCCTCAAAGTAGTTGTGCTCTTCAAGGAACATGGCATAGTTGATGACGATCTGCGGCGTGGCAATGCGCAGGTCAATAATGCGGTCATACACTGCTTTTGTAGACTGGAGGGAGAGAGGAATTAGACAAAATGTTTACAATTACCAGAAATAGAGGTACTTTACTGTATGTATTGATGAACAATCCAAAAGACATACAGATACATACCTGGAACGTGCCAAGACTCTCTTCCAAGTCTGCCAACATGGACCAGACCTTCAAAGACTTGTAGACTCTGTTTTGGACCGGCTCAGAGGCATCAAAGTACTCAGCCTTCTTGGATGGGATGGCTGTGGCTTTCTATATTCATCAAATGAATAGTATACAAGAACACCAAATGTGTGAGAGATTTTAAGTACTTATACAGTAAACCCCCGTTCATCGCGGGACTTATATTCCAGACCCACCTGCAATGTGGGAAAATCCATAAAATAGAGACCGTATAAATAAATTATCGTTTTACCCCACACACACACTTAAAACACATTTAAACTTATTAAAACACTTTTTAAAAATGTCCCACCCCCAAAAAATATGCAATATAGCATGGCAACACTGTACTATTGACTCGCTACGACTATTTTACTAATTAGATCCGGAATGAAAAGGCATTTCTCACCCTAAGTATCCTCAGTGCCTGCTCGTAGTTCTCGTGCCGGAGTTCCATCTCTCCATATTCGCACCACACTGTGGCCAGGTCGTCCACCTGCTTGTAGTTCACTTTGGTGGCCCTCTCAAAGATGGTCCTGGCCTAAATGACACCAAGTATTGTACATTACATTTCCCCCTCCCGTACACAGGTGGTCCATTGAGAATTTTACAGGCTTTATGAACTACTACTTACATCATCCAGCTGTTCATTTTCCTCATAGAATTTTGCAAATGTGACCCAAAGCGTGTGAGGCTTCCCAGTGGCTTTCAGGGGATCAACGGTCTGCACTGCCTCTGTGTATGTGTTGATGATCTGTAGAGGATGGGACGTGCATATATGTAAGTCATGTATTGCCAAAGTACTGACACACAATGTAAATTACAAGCCTCTTTTTTTGGGAGGGCGGGGGAGTCAATTATTTACAGATTTTTACTATTCAGGCAGGGCTCGCTCACTACACCCCACCAATAACGGGGCTTGACTGCATTCGTTGTTGCTGTGTGCCCTCAAGGGGGCGTAGCCTCGTTAGTGACGTTAGGAGTAGTTTGTATGCATGTTAGTGCCTGCTTCTTGCAAATGTTTTCATTTTGTATTTGCATGTTTGGCTTGTCCCCCACTTCACTCAAGCAAGCTGTGGATCCAAATCTCACTCCAAAATAAAATTTGAGCTCACAACACAAAGCAAAAAATAATCAACTCGGCGGCTCGTAATTTGGGGCACTTCTAAAGACTTCTTTATACTCGAGCGGACGGCGACCGCGCTGACGTCATTGCGGCTGTCCCTCGCGTAGTTTGCCTTTATACTCGAGCGCAAACCACGCGCGCTGTTTTGAAAGTGTGCTGCAGTTCTCCTCCAAGTCGGGGGTGTCAGTACGGCTGGTATTGGATAGGACACCACAGGGTGGAGTTTCCTTTGCATTTTTTTGGGGGCCGTCTCCAGTAGCCGTTTTTACTTTCCTTTCAGTAACAACAATGGCGACCGCGACAGAACAAATGGACCTAGATGACCAGATGATACGTTTAAATATGCTGCAAAATCGATCGAGAAGGCGGCGACGTAGATGCTATGTAGAACCAAGGGGCACGCTGACTACGTCATCACAGGATGTGACTAAAAAGGACCAATCAAGAGAGATGACCGCTTCGGCATTCGACGCACAGCAACTATTTTTGTCGGGTGGGCGGCAACCTACACAGAGGTGCTACGCGGGGCAATTCGTCGGTCACGTGATGCAATGCGGGCGTTGACGGCCGCGCGAGTATTAAGAGGCCTTAAATCCAGATTACAACTGTATCTCAGGTTCAACACACATGAATCAAAAGCCAAAAACTCACCTGTCGTGGAACGCCCTCGTACAGTTTTACACGTTTGTGCCACTCATGGACATTGTGGGGGTTCTGGCGCAACAGTACACTGTTCAGAAGAAGAGGGCGCCGTGCTATCAGCTCCTCAAAGCGGGTGAGTCGAAGCTCTAGGTCGATGTCCTCTAGGGAGCGAAGGACAAAGTGAACAAACGGACAAAGTAAACTTGGGATGTTGTCCGTTTCCCACGACTCCACACGAACCCTCTTCGTCCTGGCCCATCTCGGAGGTTGTCTCCATCTTGGCTGCGATCATGCTCTCCTCAAACTGAGCGTAACTGTCAAAGACTTGGGTGAAATCCCTGACAGTTACCACAGTAAGAATGGCCTCCTCATACACATCACGGGCCTGCAAGATATGATAAGAAAGTTACATTCTTCTTTCCCAGTGTATTTACTGTATTTTGGGGCTGAGTCATTTTCAAACACAAAATTCTTTCTGGGATCAATGTTTAAAGCACTTTCCCATAAACTTCATCCAAGTCAGCTTTACAGATGCCATGTCTATAGCCATTATGTGCCGTGGTAATGAATTCCAGGTAGCATTTATTTATTCAAGGAGTTGTCTATTAGAGCGAAGACAGTTATCTGAGGAAATAATGGTATCAAATATCCAGAGTTGCGAGCTTTGGACAGTTATTTGTCTACAAACCTTCTCAAAGAGGCCGCTCCTGATGTAATAATCAGCTAAGGAGCACCAAAGCTTGCCGAGCTGGTCTGTAAAGCGAGTGAGCCCACCCCGGATGATGGCGCCAACATTTAGAGAAGTCACCTTGTCGGGGTTCTGTGAAATCAGGTCGCATAACTCGTGCCACAACTGCATCAAGAAAAAAAAAAAAAAGATTATAAAATATAAATTTGTCATGTTGGATTCAAATATTTGTGTAATTTACCTGAGAATGAAGAAAGAAAAAAAACCTTACCTGATAGTTAGATTTGCCTTCTTTGGAGACAAAGCTTTCATCATTGACAACAGCCCCGAGACGCACAGCAGCTTCATCCAGGCGCCCAACAGATTTTAAGTACTCAATGTAATTCTCTGCATTCTCTGGAGAAAGCTGCACATACACAATTTGGCAATTACACAAAAAAAAAACATTTCTAAACAAATGCGGCAGATAACGGCAACTCTTCCTCGTCAGTACCTTAAGGTATCTGCGGTAGACTCGTATAGCAGTCTCTGGCAGAGGCAGGCTTCGGACGAAGCGAAGATAGAGAGGCCAGATGCGTGGATGCTGAGTAACAGGAAGCGCTCGGAGTGCACGGTCAAATGATCGCCGACTCCTTGTGATCTTACACTGCAACACCAGGAACTGGCAATAATCGATCCATATCCTTGGCATCTGGAGTCACAATCGACAGACACACAATTTAAAAAAATAAAAAAAAAAACACCTTTATATATCAAAAACAAGCTAAATCCAATATTTGGCTTTTTAACATAGTTATCACCTTGTGCATAAACACTAGTGCTCTTTCATGGCAGTTGTTGATTTCTTCATAAACTGGTTCATTTATACATTTCCCTTTGACTTGTTTCCTCCTCTCCCTCAGGTAATTGTACCATAGTTTATAACTGTGGGAAAGGGTAGTTAAAGAGCGTTAGAGCGCCATATATTTTGATCTTTGACATAAATATATTCCAGACAAGTAAAACAATGTATAAGCAATGCATCTCTGAAGAACACATTTACCTTCCAGGTAGCTCTTTCAGAGCCCTTTCATAGATCATATTGAGGACGGATTTGGCCGCATTCTGTTTAAACTCGATGTAACGCATCCAGCACTTGACTGAATATGGATTTCTGATAATTTCCTCTTCATATGGAAGATCGTCGTCCTCCTAAAAAGGCAGGAAATCGAATCGCACATTAGGTTCAAAAAGCAATGGCAAGAACACAAGTTAGCTCGAATCTCTCCAAGTGTACCGTCACAACGACTGTTTTCACCTACTCTTTCATACAATTGATCGATTAGCGCGATTGTACACGGCATAAGAACACGTACAAAATGCATTCAACAGCCAAAATGTGCAGTCAGAAAACATTGTTCATAACAATAACAAGTTAACTTCATCAACGTCGCACATAGCAAGACTAGCAGTCCTGCAAGCGTTACTCTTAGGCCGTACCAACCGAGCAGTTGTATACCACATTTAGATAAACAGCATATTTAAATGAAAACTTACAAAGATAACATCTTGTTTTCCATTTAGCGACGGCATTTCTACCATGGTAAATGGCGGGCTCAATGTGAAATATTACTGTTCGCTTTAGCTAATGCTAGCTAGCTAACTTCCCAGAGCGTGTATATCAGAGAACTTCCAAACGAGGAGATATGGATGCGTCCACTGGCAAACTATGGGTCACGTGTTTCCCTTTGAGCCAATGATAAGTGAATTTGGTGAAAGCTGTAAAGTCATTCCGTCTGTCGTAACACGTTACTTTGCATCCCCAAATACCAAAAATCAGTCATGATAAACCTTTATGGTGAATTTATATCTATAAAATAAATATTTTTTTATTGAGGCATTTTTTCTCATTAGATTTCACTCAGCCATTAACTACGTCGACATCAATAAAGAAACAACTAAATGAGACGTCTTCTCTCTTAGAAAATCTCTGGGTCGTTCATCTGTAGTACTTCCGCATTCGGCACCGCGCAAGTGAAGAGAACGTAATCGCGATTTTCACATAAAATACATTCTATTCATGTATGGTTCCACTCTTTCTTGATCAGGATGATTAAGGATGTACGCAGTTATTTTTTTCCTGGTAACTATCTAAAATACATACAGTGGGTACGGAAACTATTCAGACCCCCTTACATTTTTCACTTTTTTGTTATATTGCAGCCATTTGCTGAAATCGTTGAAGCTCTTTTTTCCCCTCATTAATGTACACACAGCACCGCATATTGACAGAAAAAAAATGGAATTGTTGAATTTTTTCCAGATTTATTAAAAGAAAAAAAAACTAAAATATCACACAGCCATAAGTAGTCAGACTCTTTGCTCAGTATTTAGTAGAAGCACCCTTTTGAGCTAATACAGCCATGAGTCTTTTTGGGAATGATGCAACATGTTTTTCACACCTGGATTTGGGGATCATCTGCCATTCCTCCTTGCAGATCCTCTCCAGTTCTGTCAGTTTGGACCGTGAACGTTGGACAGCCCTTTTCAGGTCTCTCCAGAGATGCTCAATTGGGTTTAAGTCAGGGGTCTGGCTGGGCCATTCAAGATCAGTCACAGAGTTGTTCTGAAGCCACTCCTTCGTTATTTTATCTGTGTGCTTAGGGTCATTGACTTGTTTGAAGGTGAACCTTCGGCCCAGTCTGCAGTTCTGAGCACTCTGGAGAAGGTTTTTGTCCGGGATTTCCCTGTACTTGGCCGCATTCATCTTTCCTTCGTTTGCAACAATTCTTCCTCTCCTTGCAGCTGAAAAACACCCGCACAGCATGATGCTGCCACCACCATGCTTCACTGTTGGGACTGTATTGGACAGGTGATGAGGAGTGCCTAGTTTTCTCCACACATACCGCTTAGAATTAAGGTCAAAAAGTTCTAGCTTGGTCCCATCAGAATCAGAATCAGAATCATCTTTATTTGCCAAGTATGTCCAAAACACACAAGGAAACACAGCTGGACACCAATGAAGGTGTCAAACCATCTCACGGATGATCAGAAGAAAGTGTCACAGCAAAGGGTCTGAATACTTGTGGCTGTGTGATATTTCGGTTTTTCTTTTTTAATAAATCTGCAAAAATTTTAAAAATTCAGTTTTTTTCTGTCAATATGGGGTGCTGTGTGTACATTAATGAGGGGGGGGGGGGGAATGAACAAATGGCTGCAATATAAGAAAGATTGAAAGATTTAAGGGGGTCTGAATACTTTCCTTACCCACTGTACATAAATACATCCATCCATTTTCTGAGCCACTTCTCCTCACTCGGGTCGCGGGCGTGCTGGAGTCTATCCCAGCTGTCATCGGGCAGGAGGAGGGGGACACCCTGAACTGGTTGCCAGCCAATCGCAGGGCACATAGAAACAAACAACCATTCGCACTCACAGTCATGCCTATGGGCAATTTAGAGTCTCCAATTAATGCATGTTTTTGGGATGTGGGAAGAAACCGGAGTGCCCGGAGAAAACCCACGCAGGCATTGGGAGAACATGCAAACTCCACACAGGGATTGAACCCGGGTCCTCAGAACTGTGAGGCTGACACTCTAACCAGTCGGCCACAGTGCCACAAACAAACAAACAAACAAACATACATACATACATACATACATACATACATACACACACACACACACACACACACACACACACATACACACATACACACACACACACACACACACACACATACATACATACATACATACATACATACATAAACTTGAATGTGGGGGAAAGCATTTAAATGCTTTCCTCCAGGTTCAAAAAATAAATAAAAACTTCTATTTATTTTGTACTCTCTTTCTGTACTAAACATCCACACACATATTTAAAAGCATCGTTTTATTATTGTATTCATTTTAAGAAAAATGTTATTTTGGAATAAAAAAATAAACTTGATTAAAAGTGGGTAGTATATACTTTCCATTGGATGGTGACTGTGTCTTTCAGCACATTTGGCTGTAACATAAGATACATACATTTAATAATCAGTCAGAGTCAGTACATTCTTTGTCAAAGGGGATGGGATACTGCCCTTGTGTTAACTGTCACTCAAACTGTCTGAGGCCAAAGGTTGTTTTGGGTCAAATGTTAAATGCCTCCCCTAACCCGCCGTTTACGATGCACCTGGCTGGTAAAACCCATATAATATTAATGCTGGCAACATTATAGAATGAATTAATGTTTACAACTATTCAAAAGAAGAAACAGAAATAAATGGATGTCAGAAGTGTCCACAAATAGATAGGCAGAGGCACACACTCGCACACTTGCTCATATTTGTCAACCTTTGGAATTGGCTCCCGATCCAGCATATATGAAATCCAGCACGCATATGCGGTCTGAAGAGTATCACTGTCGATATGTATCAGCCACTGTTTTTTTGTCCCTCCTTGTTATTTGTCACAATTAATAGACACAGAATTTTGACACATACCTGGCCATAATCATATGCCTTTATGGGACACATTCTCTTTAGATTATACTGTTTACACTATACCAGACCCTTCATTAGATTAAGCTGCGTAATAAAACGTGACCCGAGACAAAAGATAATTCAAAATTCACCCTTTTCGAACCAAATCTAAAACTATACACACACAAAAACGACCATATTATTAAATTAATACCTTTCTGATAAAGTAAATTATAGCTGAATGTTATTACATTTAATACGGCTTTGCTTGTGCATGACTCCACAGCACATTGTAGACATGTCAATTTATCATCTTGGTCCATCTCGACCGTCAGAGAGTGGAAATCCAAGTCATTTTGTAGGTTTTGGCCAAAATGATATTCCTAAATCATGGAACACATGGCCTACCGACAGAGCGTTTCAACTAAGGAAGTTCTTGTTCATAAGCCAATATTTTGTTGGTTTAAGCTTTATTTGTACATGTGTAACAATCATACTCATCCAAGAACTTTGAGCCAGTTGGAACTCAAATTAGGAGCCCACAGCGTCTCCAAACCAGAGTCGTATAGTTTTACAAGGGCAGCGACTTTCCATCTCAACATCATCCTTAGAATCAAATGCATTCCAAGGATGAAGCTCTTGACATCTGAGTGGGACTTAATATAGGTCTAGTTGGCAAATGTTCCACAATTCCTTTTAAGGGCTGGTGCAATGAGCACTTGAACTTAATATCTTCTCTTTGGTTTTATTAGAAGCAGATGAGAAGTACAAGTGTTCTGCAACTATATCCAGAACATGTTGGGTTCAAAATTGTTGGCCACTTATCAGAATCAGAATCAGAATCATCTTTATTTGCCAAGTATGTCCAGAAAACACACAAGGAATTTGTCTCCGGTAGTTGGAGCCGCTCTAGTACGACAACAGACAATCAATTGACAGAGAACACATAAAGACATTGAGAAAAACAGTCACTGAGCAATAAAGGGTTGCTAGTTATCTGGTAATGCCGGTACAATTATTATTATTATTATTATTTTTTTTTTTTGACAATTGTGGAAAAAGATGCAGAGTCCTACAGCACTTCGAATGACTAATCTCGCAATAGTCCGGTGCAATGACCATTGTGCAAAGTGCGCCAAGACTTCAAGGAGTGTATGTAGTTTAAATATGCAAGATACGAAGGCAGCTCATTGTCAAGTAGTGTAATAAATATTTCTCAAGTAAGTCAGATTCTAAATTTGTTCCAGTATTTATTGGCGCAAGGTCTGGGTTTAAAGACTAGTTGATGGATTCATAGTCGTTATCCTCTATTTGTAGACATTGTTCAGACATTACTTTCACACCCAACATTTTATTGGCTTAGCTCAAGCATTTCTGTGCAGATAATTACATACAATGTCTCCTCCAAATCAAATTATAGTGTTATAAAGTTACAAATTGTTTTTTTCATTTAGTGATACAAAATGTCCCTATAAAATGTGTACTATATTATTTCAATGAGTTGAAACAACAACCTTAACTTCACACCATGACATTTGCATTTCAATAAGGACAAAGATTTTAGGTGTTAAAAAAAAAAAGATATCTAATCGTTCTTTTAATTTTGGATGTGTCATCATCCTTTACTGCAGACATTATTGGTTTACAGTTTCATCTTCTGACACAAAACGCTTGACCAAAGCTCTGGTTTCAAAGGATGTCTCTGATGATGACAGACATACTTGACCAAATTGAGTTGGGCTCATCTGCTGACCTGGCATGTCCCGCCCAAATAAAAGCAAGCGCTTCACATCCACTGACAACTGACAGGCATCTCACCCAGGTTAGTGCTGTAAGCTGTTTATCTAGTCGCATGCTTTTTTTTAATGCATGTCTTATGGAATGATTTAATGGAATACCATTTTGAAGTGTCAGTGAATAGATCTTTAGAACAATAGAGCTTCTTTGAACAATACTTTTGTTGATTTTAGATTGCAGCAATGCTCGTTACTCTTAGTACAGCTCACTGTATAAGTAACTGTTTAAGACGCGAAACAAATATATACTAAAATTACAAGTTCTTAAAATGTATTATTTAATGTACAATACCGATTTTAATCTCTATATGAAAATTCAGCGCTTTGTTGCATGATAACCATGATCAATTATATTTTTATCACTATTTTCAGGCCACCGCCAAGATACTCGCCCCACTTGTTTAAGTGAGGTATGATGTCAGAATATCAGACATAACACCATTCTAATTTTTAAGAATGTCTTGTACATAAGAACAAACCTCTTTGTTAGCGTAATGCTTAGTCTTTGTTTCAGTCCCAAATAAGGTGCCATCATGGGGGACAAGGACTTGGAAGGCTTTGGGCCTGCGGCCATTTACCTCCGCAAACCAGAGAGGGAGAGGATTGAGGCTCAAAATACGCCGTTTGATGCGAAAACAGCATTCTTTGTGACTGTTCCTGATGAGATGTACCTCAAGGGTAAACTCGTCAAGAAAGAGGGTGGCAAAGCTACCGTTGAGGTCCTTGGAGTTGCTGGAAAGGTAGGTGAATTACAAAAAAAACTAGATACTGCAGTACTGTATGACATGATTTATCTTCTGATCTTTTACAGTGCTAGATGTCCATGCCATATGATGCTATAATATATATTTTTTGGTGCATCTCCAATGCAGACAGTCACCGTCAAAGAAGATGAAATTCATGCCATGAACCCTCCCAAGTTCGATAAAATTGAGGATATGGCCATGATGACCCACCTCAATGAGCCTGCTGTGTTGTATAACCTCAAAGAGCGTTTTGCATCATGGATGATTTACGTGAGTCGATACCAGTGTACTGCTTTTCTACCCCGGATAGTTTGAATTTAAGCAACGGATTAGCCATAGGCGGGGGCTTTATGGGAGCAATACAATCTCATTCCAGACCTACTCCGGCCTGTTCTGCGTCGTCGTGAACCCCTACAAGTGGCTTCCTGTGTACGACGCTAAAGTTGTTGTGGCCTACAGAGGCAAGAAGAGGATTGAAGCTCCACCCCACATCTTCTCCATCTCTGACAATGCCTATCAGTCCATGCTCACTGGTAATATATTTCGTGAAAAGTCCTGACACATTGTACTTGTAGAAACTACAATTAGTATCTAACATATTTGACGACTTCTTTTATTTTAGACCGTGAGAACCAGTCTATCCTCATCACGTAAGTCATTAAAACAACAACTTTATTTGAAACTTTGAGAAACTGTACTGAAATATTATTATCTTCCCCAGTGGAGAATCCGGTGCTGGGAAGACTGTCAACACCAAGCGTGTCATCCAGTACTTTGCAACAATTGCAGTTGCTGGAGCCAAAAAGAGTGAGGCACAATCTGGGAAAATTCAGGTAAAATGAGAATTGCCCCCAGAAGAGCATGACCCAAATGAAAATTATTTTTAGCATATACCCAATTCCTGCATATGTATGAATTTGGCATTTAAGGTGGATTTACAGAGAAATTAAAATGTGTCAGTTAACAAAACTACTGTGGTGAAAATTACTACAAAAAGCTACCATACAAATGAACATATGCCCTTCTCTTGGTGGAACCTAATTAGTTAGTCAACTAAAAATCTTTGTTGACAGCATAATTATGCCCTTTTAGGGTTCCCTGGAAGATCAAATTATTGCAGCTAACCCTCTGCTGGAAGCCTACGGTAATGCCAAGACTGTGAGGAATGACAACTCATCTCGTTTTGTAAGTTGTCATATTATAACACTCTACTTTAACAATTGTATATTTTCAGTTAACAAGCCAACTGACATATTTACTAATGGTGATACATTTAGGGTAAATTCATCAGAATCCACTTTGGCACTACTGGCAAGCTGGCCTCAGCTGATATTGAAACTTGTGAGTTTTCACACACATGAATGGCACAATAAACAAAATGTTGGCTCGATATGAATTTCTATGTCTAACAAATGGTCAGATCTGCTGGAGAAGTCCCGTGTCACCTTCCAGTTGTCTGCAGAGAGGAGCTACCATATCTTCTATCAGCTCATGACTGGACACAAGCCCGAGCTGCTGGGTATGTCACATTAAATGAAATCGAAAAGTCAGTTTAAAAAATGATTCATGTGTTCCCTCAACTTTATTCCAGAGGCTCTTCTGATCACGACCAACCCATATGACTACCCAATGATCAGTCAGGGTGAAATTACTGTCAAGAGCATCAATGACATTGAGGAGTTCATCGCAACAGATGTAAGGACAAAATTTAAATTCTATTATCCAGGTTTATTTATTTATGAGAGCTGGAAATAATGGTTAAAATCTATTAACCTCGGCTAATGTACATTACAGACAGCTATTGACATCCTGGGATTCAGTGGAGAAGAGAAAATGGGTATCTACAAGCTCACTGGTGCTGTCATGCATCATGGCAACATGAAATTCAAGCAGAAGCAGCGTGAGGAGCAGGCTGAACCTGATGGCACTGAGGGTATGTCTTGTAATATTAGCTTAAAATAGCTGTGTCAAGGGTCATACTATGTCTGTCTTAAGCAAATTACAAATAACTGTCTTTTTATCAGTGGCTGATAAAATTGCGTACCTCACGGGTCTGAACTCCGCTGATATGCTGAAAGCTCTGTGCTACCCCAGAGTCAAAGTTGGCAACGAGATGGTGACCAAAGGTCAGACTGTCCCACAGGTCAGAAAAAGTATATTTAAATTCAAAATGTTAAAGAGCATCAATATTAAAATTTTAAATATACATGTGAACTGGAGAATATTTTTTTTACAAGTAATTCAATTTCTAGGTCCACAATGCTGTCTCAGCTCTGTGCAAGTCCATCTATGAGAAAATGTTCTTATGGATGGTCATCCGCATCAATGAGATGTTGGACACGAAGCAGCCAAGACAGTTCTTCATCGGGGTGTTGGATATCGCTGGATTTGAGATCTTCGATGTATGTCACAGAACCTTCACACACACACACACACAAACACACAAACACACACACACACACACACACACAAACACACGCACACAACATATCAGTGGAGTAATCATACATCTGTATCCTGTAGTTCAACAGCTTGGAGCAACTGTGCATCAATTTCACTAATGAGAAACTGCAACAGTTCTTCAACCACCACATGTTTGTCCTGGAGCAAGAGGAATACAAGAAAGAGGGCATTGAATGGGAATTCATTGACTTCGGTATGGACTTGGCTGCTTGCATTGAGCTCATTGAGAAGGTGAGACAAATCTCCCGGGCAAGATTCAAATTCAATTTGATTCCAAAACTTGATTTGTTAGTGTCTGACACATAATTTAATGCTTGTTACTTTACGCCAGCCAATGGGAATCTTCTCCATCCTTGAAGAGGAGTGCATGTTCCCTAAGGCCTCTGACACAACCTTCAAGAACAAGCTGCATGATCAGCACCTTGGCAAGACCAAGGCCTTTGAGAAGCCAAAGCCTGCCAAGGGCAAAGCTGAGGCCCACTTTTCATTGGTTCACTATGCTGGTACTGTGGACTACAATATCAGTGGCTGGTTGGACAAGAACAAGGACCCACTGAATGACTCAGTTGTCCAGCTCTACCAGAAGTCTTCAAACAAACTGCTGGCTATGTTGTATTTTACCCATGCTGGAGCTGAAGGTATGACGCTCATGCAGTTGCTGCCACCAGGCAATTAGATTGACCTTGAAATGTGTATAATCTCGGTTGCTTACGCTCAAAAGGCTGCTGAAAAATATTAAGTGCAGATAACTTAGTGACAGTGACACAATTACATGTTTTGGAAAACAGATAGTGGTGCAAAGAAGGGAGGAAAGAGGAAGGGTGGTTCTTTCCAGACTGTCTCTGCTCTATTCAGGGTAATGTAAAAAATAAACAAAAACATTTAATGGTTCCACGATTTCAAGCTGACATGTAAAAATTGTCATATTTCGCCTCACAGGAGAACCTGGGCAAGCTGATGACCAACTTGAGGAGCACTCATCCTCACTTTGTGCGTTGCCTGATTCCCAACGAATCAAAGACCCCAGGTTAGAAGTTTACAGATGAGCCATTTTCTTTAACTGTCACCCGGGAAAAGAAAGAGAGAATTGACCAAAACCTTTACATTCAGGTCTTATGGAGAACTTCTTGGTCATCCACCAGCTGAGGTGTAACGGTGTACTGGAGGGCATCAGAATCTGCAGAAAAGGCTTCCCCAGCAGAATCCTTTATGGTGATTTCAAGCAGAGGTACATTTCTAATGTACTAAAGTATAATGAGGGACATTACAGTCAATACAATATGCCAAGTATCAACATAACACTTCCTGTCTCACAGATATAAAGTATTGAATGCCAGTGTCATCCCTGAAGGTCAGTTCATTGACAACAAGAAGGCTTCAGAGAAACTGCTGGGCTCCATTGATGTGGATCACACTCAGTACAAATTTGGCCACACAAAGGTGTGCCACAGGGACTACATGTTCTATGAGTTGTTGTGTTCATATATTTTCAACTAATATTTTTATTACAAAGGTGTTCTTCAAAGCTGGTCTGCTGGGTACTCTGGAGGAGATGAGAGATGAGAAACTGGCTGAGCTGGTGACCATGACTCAGGCTCTCTGCAGAGGATTTGTTATGAGGAAAGAATTTGTTAAGATGATGGAGAGGAGGTATGTCTATGCTCTTTATTATGCAGATGTTCTCATTTATTGCAGATAAAATCAAATGTTAATATTCTTAAACAATCCCAAAGAAAACATACTGCAATAAAATACCAATGCTTCTTTTTTTTCCAGAGAATCTATCTTCAGTATCCAGTATAACCTCCGTTCCTTCATGAATGTGAAAAACTGGCCATGGCTGAAGCTGTATTTCAAGGTCAAGCCTCTCCTGAAGAGCGCTGAGACTGAGAAAGAGCTGCAACAGATGAAGGAGAATTATGACAAGATGCAATCAGATCTGGCTACTGCGCTGGCTAAAAAGAAAGAACTGGAGGAGAAAATGGTTTCCCTGCTGCAGGAGAAGAATGACCTGCAACTGCAAATAGCAGCGGTAAGTCAAAAGTACAGCACATGCTTTGCAAGGACCTGCCCTAAATGCAGTCTCCAACTGTGTGTCTTTTATATACAAATCTAAAATATTCTGATGAATAATTGGATGAATTCTTGGTTTACATGTAGGAAGGGGAGAACCTTTCAGATGCGGAGGAAAGATGTGAGGGGCTCATTAAGAGCAAAATCCAGCTCGAGGCTAAAGTCAAAGAAACAACGGAGAGACTGGAAGATGAAGAGGAAATCAATGCTGAGCTTACAGCTAAGAAGAGGAAGCTGGAGGATGAATGCTCAGAGCTGAAGAAAGATATTGATGATATGGAACTCACCTTGGCTAAAGTGGAGAAGGAGAAACATGCCACTGAAAACAAGGTTCAAGTTTTTTTTTATTGTGGACACAGAAATTCCAAATGAATCAATTAACTAAATAAAGTACATTTAACAAACAAAGTCACAATATTTCAGGTGAAAAACCTGACAGAGGAGTTGGCAACTCAAGATGAGTCCATTGCCAAGTTAACAAAGGAGAAGAAAGCCCTCCAAGAGGCCCACCAGCAAACACTGGACGATCTTCAGGCAGAGGAAGACAAAGTCAACACTCTGACCAAGGCCAAGACAAAGCTGGAACAGCAAGTGGATGATGTAAGAACACCATTGTGTTGACTGAAAAGAGTTGCCTTGTAATGACTTACTGAATCTTGAGCAGTATCATCGGTGTTATGTCATTTAAAGATCATAACTCATTTATATAACCAAAATATGGCATGTGACAGCTTGAGGGCTCACTGGAGCAAGAGAAGAAGCTCCGCATGGACCTTGAGCGATCCAAGAGGAAGCTTGAGGGAGATCTGAAACTGGCTCAGGAATCCATAATGGATCTCGAGAATGACAAACAGCAATCTGATGAAAAACTCAAGAAGTAAGACAGAAATATATGGTAACCTCTAAGAGTTTCCTGCTGAATCCTAATGCAAACAGAAATATACCGTAACATGTATTTTTCCTTTCTCCTCAAAGGAAAGACTTTGAGAACAGCCACCTTCTCAGCAAGATTGAGGATGAACAGTGTCTTGGTGTTCAACTCCAGAAAAAAATCAAGGAACTCCAGGTAAATTTATCAACATATTAGACTTGACATATGAAGATCTAATACTGTTTGAGGTAATACACTTTTTTTTGTCAATACTATCATCAAACCTAGGCTCGGATTGAGGAGCTGGAGGAGGAGATTGAGGCTGAGAGGGCCGCTCGGGCCAAGGTGGAGAAGCAGAGAGCTGACCTCTCCAGGGAACTAGAGGAGATCAGTGAGAGGCTCGAGGAAGCCGGTGGAGCAACAGCCGCTCAGATTGAGATGAACAAGAAGCGCGAGGCTGAGTTCCAGAAGCTGCGTCGTGATCTCGAAGAGTCCACCCTGCAGCATGAGGCTACAGCAGCCACTCTCCGCAAGAAGCAGGCTGACAGCGTTGCAGAGCTGGGCGAGCAGATCGACAACCTCCAGCGTGTCAAGCAGAAGCTGGAGAAGGAAAAGAGCGAGTACAAGATGGAGATTGATGACCTCTCCGGCAACATGGAGGCTGTTGCTAAAGCAAAGGCAAGATTTTTTCATGAGGGGGGAAATATATCTGAATGATAATATGCTAAATACTGAGAATCCATTACGCTTTTTTCATGACAGGGTAACTTGGAAAAAATGTCCAGGACCCTAGAAGACCAGCTGGCAGAGCTCAAGTCCAAATATGATGAGAATATCCGTCAGCAGAATGACATGAATGCACAGAGGGCAAGGCTCCAAACTGAGAATGGTAGGTCACCCAAAATACATCATATTATAGTATAGTGAGCCTTCATTGTTATGAACTGATTGTCACTTTGCCTCTTAGGTGAGTTTTCACGCCAGCTTGAGGAAAAAGAAGCTCTGGTTTCCCAACTGACCAGGGGCAAACAGGCCTATACTCAGCAGATTGAGGAACTCAAGAGACTTGTTGAGGAGGAAGTGAAGGTATATGTGAATGCATGTCAAGAATCCTTTAAGATACAGTACTTGTTAACCATCAATGCTTTCATTAATTTGACCATAAATTCACAAGCTATGACAAAAAGGGCTACATGAATATATTATTAGTACACAAAAAAAATCTTACTAATTTTAACAAAGTCCCATTTCTTTCTCTGCTTACCAGGCCAAGAATGCTCTGGCCCACGCTGTTCAATCTTCCCGCCATGACTGCGATCTGCTCAGAGAGCAGTACGAAGAGGAGCAGGAAGCTAAAGCTGAGCTGCAGAGAGGAATGTCCAAAGCCAACAGCGAGGTCGCACAGTGGAGATCTAAGTACGAGACTGATGCTATCCAGCGCACTGAGGAGCTGGAGGAGGCCAAGTAAGTAAAACTTAGACACCTCTCTACAATACATTTACTGTATGTCTTAAGTGTTTTCTGAGTAGCTAATTTTCTCCTTATAAATGACAACAAAAATTATTGCCCGTTACAGGAAGAAGCTTGCCCAGCGTCTTCAGGAGGCCGAGGAGTCCATTGAAGCTGTGAACTCCAAGTGCGCCTCTTTGGAGAAGACCAAGCAGAGGCTGCAGGGTGAGGTGGAGGACCTCATGATTGATGTGGAGAGAGCTAATGCTCTGGCGGCCAACCTTGACAAGAAGCAGAGGAACTTTGATAAGGTAAACTAACAATTAAAATTTAAATGATCCAAGTGAAACACAGTGCCTCATTGCTAAGCCTAAAAAAAATTGTAGGTTCTGGCAGAATGGAAGCAGAAGTTTGAGGAGGGCCAGGCAGAGCTGGAAGGATCCCAAAAGGAGGCTCGTTCTCTCAGCACTGAACTGTTCAAGTTAAAGAACTCCTATGAGGAGGCTCTGGATCAGCTCGAGACCATGAAGAGGGAAAACAAGAACCTGCAGCGTGAGTCATTCCTACATAGAGGATGGACCTCATATTAATTAGAATCTTTATTTTGACAAACAAAAATCACAATAAATTTTAATTTCAATGTCATCTTAAGTTTATGGTATTTTTTTTAAAAATAATTTCAAAGACAATTTGCCAAAATTAATTTTCAATGAATGTATTATGTTTATTAATATGCAGAGGAGATCTCTGACTTGACTGAACAGATTGGTGAGAGTGGAAAGACCATTCATGAACTGGAAAAGGCCAAGAAGACCGTCGAGAGTGAGAAATCTGAAATCCAGTCAGCACTGGAGGAGGCCGAGGTAAAACAAAGTTCGAGTCTCTCTAAACTCTTGATTTGATGGGATTACGATACCAAATAGATTATTTTTTCAACTGGATAAAATGTAACTTGGGGAACCAAAGGTACTATCTGAATATTTCCCTTCAGGGCACACTGGAGCATGAGGAAGCCAAGATTCTCCGCATTCAGCTTGAGCTCAACCAAGTCAAGGGTGAAGTTGACAGGAAGCTGGCCGAGAAGAACGAGGAGATGGAGACGATCAAGAGGAACAGCCAGAGAGTCATTGACTCCATGCAGAGCACTCTTGATGCGGAGGTCAGGAGCAGGAATGATGCCCTGAGAATCAAGAAGAAGATGGAGGGAGACCTGAATGAGATGGAGATTCAGCTGACCCACGCCAACAGACAGGCTGCTGAAGCCCAGAAACAACTGAGGAATGTCCAGGGACAACTCAAGGTGAGCTTCTCATCATTGCATCAGAAATGCTGATGGCCATAGAAATGATTAATTCGTTTATTTGTCAGGATACCCAATTGCACCTTGACGAGGCTATCAGAGGACAGGAGGACATGAAGGAGCAGGTTGCCATGGTAGAGCGCAGAAATGGCCTGATGCTGGCTGAAATCGAGGAGCTTCGAGCTGGTCTGGACCAAACAGAGAGAGCACGCAAAGTGGCTGAGCAGGAGCTGGTTGATGCTAGTGAGCGTGTTGGACTGCTTCACTCACAGGTGCATGCTCAGTGATTCAAACCGAACTGTGCTTCTTAAACAATAATATATATATAGACGGTTTCGGGTAAAACAGATCTAACATTACTCTTTTTCACATTCAGAATACCAGCCTTATCAACACCAAGAAGAAGCTGGAGTCTGACTTTGTCCAGGTTCAAGGTGAAGTTGACGATGCTGTTCAGGAAGCACGAAATGCTGAGGAGAAGGCCAAAAAGGCTATCACTGATGTGAGTTACCATCTGCACCAGCTTGACAGAAATAAGAAAAAAAATCTCAACATTGAAATTATGGGAAAGACATTCAATTAAAAAAGCATTCTTGGGCTGGACATTGCATTTCATTTACAACTGGGATTCCTTTGCAGAGGTTTGCCATCAGTGAGGTAATTTGAGTAAAATGTAAATTTTCAGGCTGCCATGATGGCTGAGGAGCTGAAGAAGGAACAGGACACCAGTGCTCATCTGGAGAGGATGAAGAAGAACCTGGAGCTCACTGTCAAGGATCTGCAGCATCGTCTTGATGAGGCCGAGAGCCTTGCCATGAAGGGTGGCAAGAAGCAACTTCAGAAACTGGAGGCTAGGGTATGACTTGTAACCTGCATCCATCTAGCTCCAGAAATACATCACACTCTCAATGTGATGTAGGATTTATGTTAGTTCCAATAGAGCGTAAAATACAGATGCACATCATCATGCGCCCTATAGGTGCGTGAGCTTGAATCAGAAGTTGATGCAGAACAGAGACGTGGAGCTGAGGCTATTAAAGGAGTCCGCAAATATGAAAGGAGGGTAAAGGAGCTGACTTATCAGGTACTGTACAACTTGCTCGATAAAAACTAAACTTGTAGCTCATGAATGTATTTCATTGCTCACTATGGAATGTTTTATCTACAGACTGAGGAGGACAAGAAGAACAGCATCAGGCTTCAGGATCTGGTGGATAAACTGCAGATGAAGGTCAAGGCTTATAAGAGACAAGCTGAGGAGGCTGTAAGTGAAATTGGGTGCCTCTTACCATCCTCAGTTGCAGCAATAACTTAACTTTACTGTAACTTTGCGAATGTTACCCTTTTAAACCACAGGAGGAGCAGGCTAACACTCACATGTCCAGGTACAGGAAGGTCCAGCATGAGATGGAGGAGGCTCAGGAGCGTGCTGACATTGCTGAGTCCCAGGTCAACAAGCTAAGGGCAAAGAGCCGTGATATAGGAAAGGTAATGTTTGTGCAATTGCAGTGATGTAAAAAGCAATATTTACGCATTGTTGTTGTTTTGAATTAGTTCCTTAACAGACTGATCTTTTTCCTTTTTTCTAGAGTGACTCTGCCGAGTAAGACTGCCACGAAGATACCTTTAAACAGTGCTCATAAAATATGATGCAAATGATTAAGGGTCTCCTCAATAAAGAATATATTTATCATCACTATCCTGAATCATTTTTCTGTTTTCTGGAAACTTTGTTTTTACTAAAACATTCAGTTGAAACAGTTGCCCTGTGATTGGCTAGCAACTATTCTAAGGTGTACCCCGCCTAACTTAAGTTAACTGGGATAGACTCCAGCTCCATCTGACTCTAATGAGCATAATGAGGATACGCGATGTATAAAATGGATGGATGGATTGAGGAAAGTTATGACTGGAAGGAAGATACACCCTGTTGAGCTTGTTGTCTTTTAGCATGCTATTGAATTAACAAAGTGGTATAAATACATTGTTTTGCATTTAGACTTAATTGAAAGGCATACTCCAATTTCACAAATGAATCCAAAATGAAAACTAAAAACAAGAAAACTCACTTCCCATTGTTATGATTAGTCTGTATGCTGAAATCTCACTCAAATTGCAGTTAAAGTCTCAATGAAGAATCTTGGTTTAATTTACATCGAGAAAATACCTCAAAAGAGGCAAATTTTAAAAAGTAGTAAGAGCAGGTGCCAATGAAATGCAACAAAGCCAACTATATTTTCGGTCCTCCCACTCTTTTCTTACATAAGGGCTAAACTGTACCAAAGAGAGCAACAAACATACAGTGAAAGTCTGCAGAATTAACAGATGTCAGCGCCTTAGAGTATCATATGCAGCAAGAGGATTAAGTTCAATTGGCTTGTGTAGAACTTATTTTGGGCCTGATCTCAAATGAGTTGCCAAGTGTTCACTTGTCCATTTAGGGACACACATAGGTGGCTTACTTAGCATGTATGGGTTGAACCACATCTTTAATTTTATTGCAAGAATTTGAGATGCACGGGAGGCAGGTAAGTGAAGACCACTAATGTCTGGGTGCTGTTCCAAAATTAAACCTGATGCAAGGCAATATGGAACCTGATGGAAAAATAGGTGACGTACATATTTATTCAATGGTGCACAAAAGATGGAGACACTAATGTAATTTGCTTAATACTAACTATCATATACTACAAAAGTAGTTTATTGGTCATACTGGCTTGAAGAGATGTTATAAGCATATAAAACCTTTAGTTAATATAGATTTACAATCAAGCCATAATTCTTTACTAAGTATTGCATATACATTTCAGTAAGAAGTAGAAAATAGTTTTCATGAAAGATGCCAATGAACTCTTCAGGGAGGGTGGGGGCAACTTTCTTTCATTACAGAAATCTCAAACATGCAAGTGTCCTGCAACTGAACACCAGTGGAATTTGGATGAGCCTTCCAGCCATCAAGATATCCTATCCTTCAAGATATCCCAGATTAGAGATGGTTGATGTTACTGACATGTTGTAATGTCCTTTTAAATCAAGAACTACATTTATTGGAAGCATACACAAACAATATTCTGGCTATTTCATGAATGATATCAATGGACATCGGCAGTGACATCCCTTTCATGCCTGCACTCGGTGGCAACAGAGATACTACATCCAGAGCTGCTGTACATTTTTTTTCTCAATAAATGTCTCAGTCATAATGATTTTGTCAATTTCTCATGAAATAGTTTTTAATATACAGACTTAAATATGTAGGGTGTTATTTCTTCATTTCTGTGTAGTGTATTTTTTTCACTTTGATTGCTCATTTAATCTTTGTGTATAAAACTAGTTGTATAAATGTTATCCCTGCATTCCTTAATATATGCCTTGCATACATGTATTTCCCTGGAACCTGCACATCCCATAAGCAACAGTGTTTAAAAAAATGTGTCCTTCCGGCACGAAGGTCACTTTTTTTAATTAACTTGAACATTTTATGTTATACTTGTGTTTGAACAATACATTAGGTCTTTTAGCTATTTTCCCCCCAATAATTAATGGTCAGATGTTTTGAAGATTTACCACTTTTTCTTCATTTGATTTGTGTGTGAGTGCTGTGGGGTTGGACTTTCAACCGGGATTGGAACCATTAAAGCAGGTGGTGTAACTTCATACTACATTTTTCAAATTCTAATTACAAATGTCCCAGTCACAAAATAGGCAACAGGTCGAAAAGGAGCCATGACCAAACTTGAATGAGAGACTCATGCTGACCAGGCATTCCAACCCTCTATAAAAGAAGCAGCCCTGCGCTACTGCATGAACTGATAGGCTTCCAACACAGGTAAGTGTGTGGACGTGGGTTTCAGTTTGAATTCCTCTTGATTAGTGAGTTGATATATTGATAATTGGTTTTAGGTCAGTTCAGGTCCATACGCCCAGTTTAAATGTTTTTTTTAGGACATCATTTAAATCATTAATTGATATTACACAAATGCATGTGGGGGATTCAGCTGATTACAGATAATCTAATATATAGTTGCATGTGCAATGACTCCCTCAGTCTCAATGATTTTCTAAATTATTTATGCGATTCTGGAACTGTGTGTATAAAATGATTGAAAGTATTGCACTAAATTCTAAATGTGTTTTCATAGCATCGCGAGACTTCATTGGAGACATTAATTCATTTCTTTGACCGAGAAGAGGTAAAACGGCATAAAAACGTTAGGCTCATTCATTTTTAATGTGTATGGAGGAAAGACCAAAGTCCCTGACATTTGAATGCTTTCGCAGTCTCCATTAAAGTGCCACCATGAGCACCGATGCAGAGATGGAGCAGTATGGCGCTGCAGCCATTTACCTCAGGAAGCCAGAAAAGGAGAGGATTGAAGCTCAGGCAGCTCCCTTTGATGCCAAAAGCGCATTCTTTGTGGTTGATCCAGCTGAGATGTACCTCAAGGGTAAACTCACGAAGAGGGAGGGTGGAAAAGTCACCATTGAAATTGATGGTGGAAAGGTAGGCGACTGATTGTACGATGTCCTTTAACAACTTTCCATTTCACGAAAAAATTCAAGACCATTTTGATAATATGAGATGTTCTTATTTCTTTAACTTTGTAGAATTGTTTTCGTGTTTTTAGACTCACTCTACATAATCTTCCAATGAATACATTATGTAGACTAATACTGTATCGTTATCCAGACTGTCACTGTGAAAGAGGATGACATTCACCCTAGAAATCCTCCCAAATTCGATAAAATTGAGGACATGGCCATGATGACTCACCTCAATGAACCTTGCGTATTGTATAATCTCAAAGAGCGTTATGCATCATGGATGATCTACGTGAGTTTTCACATGATAGCACCCAATATTTATTGGTCATATGTATTTACAATGCTAACATTGTATCTCAACCTTCTCAGACCTACTCTGGGTTGTTCTGCGTTGTTGTGAATCCCTACAAGTGGCTTCCAGTGTACGACGTGACATGTGTTGCAGCATACAGAGGAAAGAAGAGGATTGAGGCACCACCCCACATCTTCTCCATTTCTGATAACGCTTATCAGTCCATGCTCACAGGTAAGAAATGACTTAAGGAACTAGATGTTGACAATATTCAATGAATGCCAAGTGAATTTGTGTATAATATGCTCATATTGCAGATCGTGAAAATCAGTCTGTCCTGATTACGTGAGTATAGCAAATAATGTTGGCTTGAATTTCTATTCATAGAAAGTAACGCCAAAAACTTATTTTTGTATTATCTAACGCAGTGGAGAATCTGGTGCAGGAAAGACTGTCAACACCAAGCGTGTTATCCAGTACTTTGCAACAATTGCAGCTATTGGATCCAAGAAGGCAGAAGCAGCATCAGCAGGCAAAATACAGGTAAAGAGGTTACTTGTACATATTAACAGGATATTCATCATGTGAAATTATCTTTTGCAGGGCTCCCTTGAGGACCAAATTGTGGCAGCCAACCCTCTGCTGGAGGCCTATGGTAATGCTAAAACTGTGAGGAATGACAACTCATCTCGGTTTGTAAGTAAATCAAATCTTTTTTTTAATGCGTTATTATGCTGCAGATATTAATTGTACCAAAAAGCTTCAGCTTTTGTTGTCAAATTTCAAGATATATATTTTCTTTTTTTAGGGGAAATTTATTAGGATCCACTTTGGCTCCAGTGGAAAGTTGGCCTCAGCTGATATCGAAACATGTGAGTTAAAACTGTGACAAATATAAATAAATCAGCGCAGCCCGCGACCCTGGTGAGGATAAGCGGTCAAGAAAATGGATGTATGGATGGAATATTACACCAGTCTCACATTTAATTTGCTACTCTAAGATCTCCTGGAGAAGTCCCGGGTCACCTTCCAGTTGTCGGCTGAGAGGAGCTACCATATCTTCTATCAGCTGATGACTGGACACAAGCCTGAACTGCTGGGTAAATTAGGATTATGAGAAAAATATGGATTGAAATAATGTTGCAAGAAAATGGCCCACTTCAAAATAGTGAATTATCTTTAATCTGTGTTTTTCAACCTTGGCAGAGGCTCTTCTGATCACCACCAACCCATATGACTACCCAATGATCAGTCAGGGTGAAATCACTGTCAAGAGCATCAATGATGTTGAGGAGTTCATTGCAACAGATGTAAGGATACAATTCAGATGCTATTATTGAGTTTTGTTCAATGATGAGAACTAGAAAGAATTAATAAAATCCAATAATTGCGGCTAATGTGCATTACAGACAGCTATTGACATCCTGGGATTCAATGCCGAAGAGAAACTTGGCATCTACAAGCTGACCGGTGCTGTGATGCATCATGGCAACATGAAATTTAAGCAGAAGCAGCGTGAGGAGCAAGCTGAACCTGATGGCAATGAAGGTAGGTATGTCTTGGATATTATACGAACTGTATTAAGGGGTTGACTATAATGCTGCATCCTGTACGTCTTAACTTATGGTTAAATCACGTCTTTTTGTTAGTGGCTGACAAGATTGCCTATCTTATGGGCCTGAACTCAGCGGATATGCTGAAAGCATTGTGTTACCCCAGAGTCAAAGTTGGCAACGAGATGGTGACCAAAGGTCAGACCGTTCCACAGGTAAGTAAAATAAAATTGAGACTCCATAAGTATTTCCATATTGAGCTAAACCTTTTTAAACAAATTGTTACTCTAACGTCTCTACACCAGGTCAACAATTCTGTCTCAGCTCTTTGCAAGTCCGTCTATGAGAAGATGTTCTTGTGGATGGTCATCCGCATCAATGAGATGTTGGACACAAAGCAGCCAAGACAGTTCTTCATCGGGGTGTTGGATATCGCTGGATTTGAGATCTTCGATGTGAGTCACCTGACATATTTTAGGTAAAAAATCTGCATATGAGATCACTCACTTAAATCATCTGTGTACTGCAGTTTAACAGTTTGGAGCAACTGTGCATCAACTTCACCAATGAGAAACTGCAACAGTTCTTCAACCAACACATGTTTGTCCTGGAGCAAGAGGAATACAAGAAAGAGGGCATTGAATGGGAATTCATTGACTTTGGTATGGACTTGGCTGCTTGCATTGAGCTTATTGAGAAGGTGAGACAAATCTCTGACAAAATTCAATGTAATTCAAAATCTTTATTTGTAAGTATCTGTCAAGTAATACATTTATTTTTATTGTTAAATTAGCCATTGGGCATCTTCTCGATCCTTGAAGAGGAGTGCATGTTCCCTAAGGCCTCTGACACAACCTTCAAGAACAAGCTGTATGATCAGCATCTTGGCAAGACCAAGGCCTTTGAGAAGCCAAAGCCTGCAAAGGGCAAGGCTGAGGCTCACTTCTCACTGGTTCACTATGCTGGTACTGTGGACTACAATATTGCTGGCTGGTTGGACAAGAACAAGGATCCACTGAATGACTCCGTTGTCCAGCTCTACCAGAAAGCAGCAAACAAACTGCTGGCTATGTTGTATGCTTCCCATGCTTCGGGTGAAGGTATTATAATCTGAAATATGAATGCATAAAAAGGTGAACTATAGCCTATAGGATCCTATGTAAATAGAACAAATTAAACCACCAATGTTTACAATCCACAACTATTGGGAAGTTAATTGTCAAGGATACACATAACAGATTTTCTACTCACACGTTTTGATACACAGATGCTGGCGCAAAGAAGGGTGGTGGAAAGAAGAAGGGTGGTTCCTTCCAGACTGTGTCTGCTCTTTTCAGAGTATGTTTTGCATAAGAGTTTAAAAAGTCAGCTTTTGGTCAATTTGGAAAGAGGTTACCCAGTAATCTGTTGGCTGATCCGCAGGAAAACTTGGCCAAGCTAATGAGCAACTTGAGGAGCACTCATCCTCACTTTGTGCGCTGCCTGATTCCCAACGAATCAAAGACCCCAGGTTAGATGTTTTATGGATGAGGCATAATCCTTAACTGTTAACAGTAAATAGAAAGAGAATTGACTAAAATCTTTTGCGTTCAGGTCTTATGGAGAACTTCTTGGTCATCCACCAGCTGAGGTGTAATGGTGTGCTTGAGGGCATCAGAATCTGCAGAAAGGGCTTCCCCAGCAGAATCCTCTATGGTGATTTCAAGCAGAGGTAACAATATTTTTTTTTTCAAATGTCTCCACTCTCCACTTATCAAAGTGAAAGACACTAGGTCCAGCCTTCATTTGCAGATACAAAGTATTGAATGCCAGTGTCATCCCTGATGGTCAGTTCATTGACAACAAGAAGGCTGCAGAGAAACTGCTGGGCTCTATTGATGTGGATCACACTCAGTATAGATTTGGACACACAAAGGTGCATTTCCAGAGTACAAAATAGAGATGGCATGGATATATTGCGCGGTATCCATATTTCCAAATGACTAATTTCCTTCAATTGCTGACCGACTGTAGGTGTTCTTCAAAGCGGGTCTGCTGGGTACCCTGGAGGAGATGAGAGATGAGAAACTGGCTGAGCTGGTGACCATGACTCAGGCTCTCTGCAGAGGATTTGTTATGAGGAAAGAGTTTGTTAAGATGATGGAGAGGAGGTATGTCTATGCTCTTTAATATGCAGATGTTCTCATTTATTGCAGATAAAACCAAATGTTAATATTCTTCAACAATCCCAAAGAAAACATACTTCAATGAAATACCAATGTTTCTTTTTTTTCCAGAGAATCTATCTTCAGCATCCAGTATAACCTCCGTTCCTTCATGAATGTGAAAAACTGGCCATGGCTGAAGCTGTATTTCAAGATCAAGCCTCTCCTAAAGAGCGCTGAGACTGAGAAAGAGCTGCAACAGATGAAGGAGAATTATGACAAGATGCAATCAGATCTGGCTACTGCGCTGGCTAAAAAGAAAGAACTGGAGGAGAAAATGGTTTCCCTGCTGCAGGAGAAGAATGACCTGCAACTGCAAATAGCAGCGGTAAGTCAAAAGTACAGCACATGCTTTGCAAGGACCTGCTCTAAATGCAGTCGCCAACTGTGCCAACTATCTTTTATAATATATAAAATATAAATATTAAATATTATGATGAATAATTGGATGAATTCTTGGTTTACACGTAGGAAGGGGAGAACCTTTCAGATGCGGAGGAAAGGTGTGAGGGGCTCATTAAGAGCAAAATCCAGCTCGAGGCTAAAGTCAAAGAAACAACGGAGAGACTGGAAGATGAAGAGGAAATCAATGCTGAGCTTACAGCTAAGAAGAGGAAGCTGGAGGATGAATGCTCAGAGCTGAAGAAAGATATTGATGATATGGAACTCACCTTGGCTAAAGTGGAGAAGGAGAAACATGCCACTGAAAACAAGGTTCAAGTTTTTTTTATTGTGGACACAGAAATTCCAAATGAATCAATTAACTAAATAAAGTACATTTAATGAACAAAGTCACAATATTTCAGGTGAAAAACCTGACAGAGGAGTTGGCAACTCAAGATGAGTCTATTGCCAAGTTAACAAAGGAGAAGAAAGCCCTCCAAGAGGCCCACCAGCAAACACTGGACGATCTTCAGGCAGAGGAAGACAAAGTCAACACTCTGACCAAGGCCAAGACAAAGCTGGAACAGCAAGTGGATGATGTAAGAACACCATTGTGTTGACTTAAAAGAACTGCCTCGTAATGACTTACTGAATCTTGAGCAGTATCATCGGTGTTATGTCATTTAAAGATCATAACTCATTTATATAACCAAAATATGGCATGTAACAGCTTGAGGGCTCACTGGAGCAAGAGAAGAAGCTCCGCATGGACCTTGAGCGAGCCAAGAGGAAGCTTGAGGGAGATCTGAAACTGGCTCAGGAATCCATAATGGATCTCGAGAATGACAAACAGCAATCTGATGAAAAACTCAAGAAGTAAGACAGAAATATATGGTAACCTCTAAGAGTTTCCTGCTGAATCCTAATGCAAACAGAAATATACTGTAACATGTATTTTTCCTTTCTCCTCAAAGGAAAGACTTTGAGAACAGCCACCTTCTCAGCAAGATTGAGGATGAACAGTGTCTTGGTGTTCAACTCCAGAAGAAAATCAAGGAACTCCAGGTACATTTATCAACATATTAGACTTGACATATGAAGAGCTAATACTGTTTGAGGTAATACACTTTTTTTTGTCAATACTATCATCAAACCTAGGCTCGGATTGAGGAGCTGGAGGAGGAGATTGAGGCTGAGAGGGCCGCTCGGGCCAAGGTGGAGAAGCAGAGAGCTGACCTCTCCAGGGAACTAGAGGAGATCAGTGAGAGGCTCGAGGAAGCCGGTGGAGCAACAGCCGCTCAGATTGAGATGAACAAGAAGCGCGAGGCTGAGTTCCAGAAGCTGCGTCGTGATCTCGAAGAGTCCACCCTGCAGCATGAGGCTACAGCAGCCACTCTCCGCAAGAAGCAGGCTGACAGCGTTGCAGAGCTGGGCGAGCAGATCGACAACCTCCAGCGTGTCAAGCAGAAGCTGGAGAAGGAAAAGAGCGAGTACAAGATGGAGATTGATGACCTCTCCGGCAACATGGAGGCTGTTGCTAAAGCAAAGGCAAGATTTTTTCATGAGGGGGGAAATATATCTGAATGATAATATGCTAAATACTGAGAATCCATTACGCTTTTTTCATGACAGGGTAACTTGGAAAAAATGTCCAGGACCCTAGAAGACCAGCTGGCAGAGCTCAAGTCCAAATATGATGAGAATATCCGTCAGCAGAATGACATGAATGCACAGAGGGCAAGGCTCCAAACTGAGAATGGTAGGTCACCCAAAATACATCATATTATAGTATAGTGAGCCTTCATTGTTATGAACTGATTGTCACTTTGCCTCTTAGGTGAGTTTTCACGCCAGCTTGAGGAAAAAGAAGCTCTGGTTTCCCAACTGACCAGGGGCAAACAGGCCTATACTCAGCAGATTGAGGAACTCAAGAGACTTGTTGAGGAGGAAGTGAAGGTATATGTGAATGCATGTCAAGAATCCTTTAAGATACAGTACTTGTTAACCATCAATGCTTTCATTAATTTGACCATAAATTCATAAGCTATGACAAAAAGGGCTACATGAATATATTATTAGTACACAAAAAAAATCTTACTAATTTTAACAAAGTCCCATTTCTTTCTCTGCTTACCAGGCCAAGAATGCTCTGGCCCACGCTGTTCAATCTTCCCGCCATGACTGCGATCTGCTCAGAGAGCAGTACGAAGAGGAGCAGGAAGCTAAAGCTGAGCTGCAGAGAGGAATGTCCAAAGCCAACAGCGAGGTCGCACAGTGGAGATCTAAGTACGAGACTGATGCTATCCAGCGCACTGAGGAGCTGGAGGAGGCCAAGTAAGTAAAACTTAGACACCTCTCTACAATACATTTACTGTATGTCTTAAGTGTTTTCTGAGTAGCTAATTTTCTCCTTATAAATGACAACAAAAATTATTGCCCGTTACAGGAAGAAGCTTGCCCAGCGTCTTCAGGAGGCCGAGGAGTCCATTGAAGCTGTGAACTCCAAGTGCGCCTCTTTGGAGAAGACCAAGCAGAGGCTGCAGGGTGAGGTGGAGGACCTCATGATTGATGTGGAGAGAGCTAATGCTCTGGCGGCCAACCTTGACAAGAAGCAGAGGAACTTTGATAAGGTAAACTAACAATTAAAATTTAAATGATCCAAGTGAAACACAGTGCCTCATTGTACAAAAAAATTTTTAGGTTCTGGCAGAATGGAAGCAGAAGTTTGAGGAGGGCCAGGCAGAGCTGGAAGGATCCCAAAAGGAGGCTCGTTCTCTCAGCACTGAACTGTTCAAGTTGAAGAACTCCTATGAGGAGGCTTTGGATCAACTTGAGACCATGAAGAGGGAAAACAAGAACCTGCAGCGTGAGTCATTCTTACATAGAGGATGGACCTCATATTAATTAGAATCTCTATTTTGACAAACAAAAATCACAATAAATTTTAATTTCAATGTCATCTTAAGTTTATGGTATTTTTGTGTTAATTTCAAAGACATTTTGCCAAAATAAATTTTCAATTAATGTATTATGTTTATTAATATGCAGAGGAGATCTCTGACTTGACTGAACAGATTGGTGAGAGTGGAAAGACCATTCATGAGCTGGAAAAGGCCAAGAAGACCGTTGAGAGTGAGAAATCTGAAATCCAGTCAGCACTGGAGGAGGCCGAGGTAAAACAAAGTTCGAGTCTCTCTAAACTCTCGATTTGTTGGGATTACGATACCAAATAGATAATTTTTTCAACTGGATAAAATGTAACTTGGGTAACCAAAGGCACTATCTGAATATTTCCCTTCAGGGTACACTGGAGCATGAGGAAGCCAAGATTCTCCGCAATCAGCTTGAGCTCAACCAAGTCAAGGGTGAAGTTGACAGGAAGCTGGCCGAGAAGGACGAGGAGATGGAGACGATCAAGAAGAACAGCCAGAGAGTCATTGACTCCATGCAGAGCACTCTTGATGCAGAGGTCAGGAGCAGGAATGATGCCCTGAGAATCAAGAAGAAGATGGAGGGAGACCTGAATGAGATGGAGATTCAGCTGAGCCACGCCAACAGACAGGCTGCTGAAGCCCAGAAACAACTGAGGAATGTCCAGGGACAACTCAAGGTGAGCTTCTCATCATTGCATCAGAAATGCCAATGGCTATAGAAATGATTATTCGTTTTTTGTCAGGATACCCAATTGCACCTTGACGAGGCTATCAGAGGACAGGAGGACATGAAGGAGCAGGTTGCCATGGTAGAGCGCAGAAATGGCCTGATGCTGGCTGAAATCGAGGAGCTTCGAGCTGGTCTGGACCAAACAGAGAGAGCACGCAAAGTGGCTGAGCAGGAGCTGGTTGATGCTAGTGACCGTGTTGGACTGCTTCACTCACAGGTTCATGCTCAGTAATTCAAACCGAACTGTGCTTCTTAAACAATAATATAGATAGACGATAAAAAACAGATCTAACATTACTCTTTTTCACATTCAGAATACCAGCCTTATCAACACCAAGAAGAAGCTGGAGTCTGACTTTGTCCAGGTTCAAGGTGAAGTTGACGATGCTGTTCAGGAAGCACGAAATGCTGAGGAGAAGGCCAAAAAGGCTATCACTGATGTGAGTTACCATCTGCACCAGCTTGACAGAAATAAGAAAAAAAATCTCAACATTGAAATTATGGGAAAGACATTCAATTAAAAAAGCATTCTTGGGCTGGACATTGCATTTCATTTACAACTGGGATTCCTTTGCAGAGGTTTGCCATCAGTAAGGTATCGTTTAATTTGAGTAAAATATAAATTTTCAGGCTGCCATGATGGCTGAGGAGCTGAAGAAGGAACAGGACACCAGTGCTCATCTGGAGAGGATGAAGAAGAACCTGGAGCTCACTGTCAAGGATCTGCAGCATCGTCTTGATGAGGCCGAGAGCCTTGCCATGAAGGGTGGCAAGAAGCAACTTCAGAAACTGGAGGCTAGGGTATGACCTGTAACCTGCATCCATCTAGCTCCAGAAATAGATCACACTTTCAATGTGATATAGGATTTATGTTAGTTCCAATAGAGCGTAAAATACAGATGCACAACATCATGCGCCCTATAGGTGCATGAGCTTGAATCAGAAGTTGATGCAGAACAGAGACGTGGAGCTGAGGCTATTAAAGGAGTCCGCAAATATGAAAGGAGGGTAAAGGAGCTGACTTATCAGGTACTGTACAACTAGCTCGATAAAAACTAAACTTGTAGTTCATGAATGTATTTCATTGCTCACTATGGAATGTTTGATCTACAGACTGAGGAGGACAAGAAGAACAGCATCAGGCTTCAGGATCTGGTGGATAAACTGCAGATGAAGGTCAAGGCTTATAAGAGACAAGCTGAGGAGGCTGTAAGTGAAATTGGGTGCCTCTTACCATCCTCAGTTGCAGCAATAACTTAACTTTACTGTAACTTTGTGAATGTTACTCTTTTAAACCACAGGAGGAGCAGGCCAACACTCACATGTCCAGGTACAGGAAGGTCCAGCATGAGATGGAGGAGGCTCAGGAGCGTGCTGACATTGCTGAGTCCCAGGTCAACAAGCTAAGGGCAAAGAGCCGTGATATAGGAAAGGTAATGTTTGTGCAATTGCAGTGAAGTGAAAAGCAATATTTACGTATTGTTGTTGTTTTGAATTAGTTCCTTAACAGACTGATCTTTTTCCTTTTTTCTAGAGTGACTCTGCCGAGTAAGACTGCCACGAAGATACCTTTAAATAGTACTCATAAAATATGATGCAAATGATTAAGGGTCTCCTCAATAAAGAATATATTTATCATTACTACCCTGAATCATTTTTCTGTTTTCTGGAAACTTTGTTTTTACTAAAACATTCAGTTGAAACAGTTGCCCTGTGATTGGCTACCCCACCTAACTTAAGTTAACTGGGATAGACTCCAGCTCCATCTGACTCTAATGAGCATAATGAGGATACGCGATGTATAAAATGGATGAATGGATTGAGGAAAGTTATGACTGGAAGGAAAATTCACCCTGTTGAGCTTGTTGTCTTTTAGCATGCTATTGAATTAACAAATGTTTTGCATTTAGACTTAATTGAAAGGCATACTCCAATTTCACAAATGAATCCAAAATGAAAACTAAAAACAAGAAAACTCACTTCCCATTGTCATGATTAGTCTGTATGCTGAAATCTTACTCAAATTGCAGTTAAAGTCTCAATGAAGAATCTTGGTTTAATTTACATCGAGAAAATACCTCAAAAGAGGCAAATTTTAAAAAGCAGTAAGAGCAGGTGCCAATGAAATGCAACAAAGGCAACTATATTTTCGGTCCTCCTACTTTTTTCTTACATAAGGGCTAAACAGTACAAAAGAAAGCAAAAAACATACAATGAAAGTCTGGAGAATTAACAGATCTCAGCGTCTTAAAGTATCGTATGCAGCAAGAGGATTAAGTTCAATTGGCTTGTGTAGAATTTATTTTGGGCCGGATCTCAAATGAGTTGCCAAGTGTTTACTTGTCCATTTAGGGACACACATAGGTGGCTTACTTAGCATGTATGGGTTGAACCACATCTTTAATTTTATTGCAAGAATTTGAGATGCACAGGAGGCAGGTAAGTGAAGACCACTAATGTCTGGGTGCTGTTCCAAAATTAAACCTGATGCAAGACCTGATGGAAAAATAGGTGACGTACATATTTGTTCAATGGTGCACAAAAGATGGAGACACTAATGTAATATGCTTAATACTAACTATCCTATACTACAAAACTAGTTTATTGGTCACACTAGCTTGAAAAGATGTTATAAGCATATAAAACTATGTATAATATGCTCATATTACAGATTGTGACAATCAGTCTGTCCTGATTACGTGAGTATAGAAAAACATGTTGGCTTGAATTTCTATTCATAGAAAGTAACGCCAAGAACTTATTTTTGTCTTCTCTAATGCAGTGGAGAATCTGGTGCAGGAAAGACTGTCAACACCAAGCGTGTTATCCAGTACTTTGCAACAATTGCAGCTATTGGATCCAAGAAGGCAGAAGCAGCATCAGTAGGCAAAATACAGGTAAAGAGGTTACTTGTACATATTAACAGGATTCACCCCCCCCCCCCCCCCCCCCCTCAAATAAGAGCTTTGAAGCCACATTGGTTAAGTTTTGTTACATGTGGTTTTCATGAATTTGTCTGAGCAAAAAATGAATAAAGGTGGTTTGCGATAAACCAGTAAAACAGCAGGAAATAGTCAAAGATTACTCTTGCCTTCTGACCTTGATCACTTCATTTCCATTCACAAAGTAATACATATACGAAGCAAGATTACAACATAGAAGGACAACGAATATTAGATGAGTATTCTGCTAGAAGTCCTGCTTTCAGGGCTACTTATAAATGTAACCCCCTATTAATGGTTTTACAAGCCAACTGGCAAGAACCCAATCCCATTTATTATTTCTTTATACTGTACTCTTAATTAGGGTTGCCTGAGATCCTCAAAACAAAACTAAAATAACAACACATCAAGTGCAACACTGACTATCCTACCCATAATAAACCCTGCAAGTCTTTGCAACACTCTCTGCACTTGTGTTGTGCTGATTGATACCAGTCATGCAATCTGCTGCAAATGTTAAACTCGGAAACTTAACCTACAGCTATTCCACGACAGTAACAGTCATCTGAACACACCATGTTGCACCTTGTTAGAATCAACTTTCACCTCTTTCGGCAAGTTGACACACAAATTATCTGTCACCCACTCTGTAAAACACATAAGCAGTTCATGCTAAATTCACAGCATGTTTGTGACTGCCACGTATTGAAGAGGCACGACACGCTGGTAGAAATGGATACTGAGCCAGCATGAAATCCCTTATGAGATGCTATGTATGTAACCTCTGATCACTTTAAACCTGATGGCACCGGGCCAAAATGGTTAAAATGCCTTTCTATTTTTAAAGACGCTGCCTTTTCTGAAAATGCATGCACTCAAAACTAATTTCACATGCAACATATAGTGTGATATGTTTCTTAAACTCACATTTTACCATGTTGACTACATTGATTATGTACGTCACTAGAATTCAAAGTAACATTACTGTCTTGTGGGCGGCACAGCGGCCTACTGGTGAGCACACCTGCCTCACAGTTCTGAGGACCCAGGTTCAAAATCCGGCCTCGCCTGTGTGGAGTTTGCATGTTCCCCCAGTGCCTGCGTGGGTTTCCTCCCACATTCCAGAAACATGCGTGGTGGGTTAATTGAGGACTCTACATAGCCCGTAGGCGCGAATGGTTCTTTGTTTACATGTGCCCTGCGATTGGCTGGCGACCAGTTCAGGGTGTGCCCGGAGTCAGATGGGATAGGCTCCAGCACGCTCGTGGCCCTAGTGAGGATAAGCAGTACAGAAAATGGTATACTTGTACTGTATGAATTATTGAATATTTGAAAATTTGTTTTTGAATTCATTAACAATTCACCCTATCTAGCGTGCTGCTCACAGACCTGGCACTTCCCTAGCCAAAACATCTATTTTAATCCATCCATCAATTTTCTGTACCGATACCTATACATTACATAAGAACGATTGAAGAGCAAAATAAAAGGGTGTAGTTGCACCATCTAGTGGAGGAATTATTTGGCAAACTTGTTATAAATTATTCAAAATTGAAGATAAAGGCTATGAATGAATGAATGAACACAGAACAATCCAGTGGAATTCAATTAAACAATACTTTTAAAACTGTTTTTGTAGTTCAGCCTTTTTGGAGGATGAACCTCGTGCGCATGTTGTAGATCAATATAATCCAAGTGACTGGAGGTCGTTCTTGTTCAACCAATGTTATTTTTGGATGTAGACTACTTAATATGGTTAGCTCATCAAGACCTTAAAGACACCAACAATCTACTGTACATTTGTACACACATCATAATGCAAAACAATACATACAATAATAAAATGTTTAGTTTTTTGCAAAAGCAATTCTAACCTTTATTGGTTTTATGTTTATAAAATATGACCCCAGCCCAGACAGCTAAATTGTTATTCTACCCACCAAAATAACATCTGGTTTTGTGATCCTGTCATTATGTTTAAGTTGCCCAACCCCTTGTTTGCTCCCACAAGATTACACAACAATAACACTTGCTCATCCTTAATGGAAACAAATGAGACTTAATTTTACTTAAGAGACTGGAGATAAACAATTGTACGCAAGTGATATTCAGTTCTTCTCCAAATGTAAAAGAAATTACTCGAAGGAGTATCAGAATATGTGGCCTCACCTGTGTGTAGTACTGTATGTATAGCTTCCACACCAGCAGTCTGACAGTGCAACCAAGAAAAAAAGATGGGGGTTAAAGGTTAATTGAGGACTATGAACCCCCCACCCCACCCGACCCTACCCTACCCTGTGGTCAGGTCACATAGCAGCGGTTGTAGGGGCAACTCAGTAATGAGGAGCTGCAGGAAGGCTTTTCTAAGTTTCGTGATATAAGGACAAACTAAAATACCAACTCACCTCTGGAAAGCTGTCTTGAAGGTTTGAAGACCATGAGACCCAGTTCTCTGACTGCCAACCTCCAATTAAATGACTGTGTTTATTCCACATTACTTTATTATGTAACATAATTATCACCTTTTCAAAAAATAATTAATTGTATAACACTGAGGATAAGTGCCATTGTGAAATGTTTTTTTTTTTGCATTATTATTTGGTGGGTTTAAGTCAGGGCTCTGGCTGGGCCATTCAAGAACAGTCACAGAGTTGTTCTGAAGCCACTTCTTCGTATTTTAGCTGTGTGCTTAGGGTCGTTGTCTTGTTTTTCAGGTGAACCTTCGGCCCAGTCTGCGGTTCTGAGCACTGTCACTGCGGCTGAAAAACACCCCCACAGCATGATGCTGCCACCACCATGCTTCACTGTTGTGACTGTATTGGACAGGTGATGAGCAGTGCCTGGTTTTCTCCACACATGCCACTTAGAGTTAAGGCCAACAATTTCTATCTTGGTCTCATCAGACCAGAGAATCTTATTTCTCACCATCTTGGAGTCCTTCAGGTGTTTTTTTATCAAATTCCATGGCAGCTTTCGTGTGTCTTGCACTGAGGAGAGGCTTCCGCTCTGCCATAAAGCCCCGACTGGTGGAGGCCTGCAGTGATGGTTGACTTTCTAGAACTTTCGCCCATCTCCCGACTGCATCTCTGGCGCTCAGCCACAGTGATCTTTGGGTTCTTCTTTAACTCTCTCACCAAGGCTCTTCTCCCCCAATTGTTCAGTTTGGCCGGACGGCCAGCTCTAGGAAGGGTTCAGGATTTCATTTCAGGATTATGGAGGCCACTGTGCTCTTAGGAACCTTAAGTGCAGCAGAAATTGTTTTGTAACCCTTGCCAGATATGTGCCTTGTCACAATTCTGTCTCTGCGCTCCTCAGGCAGTTCCTTTGACCTCATGATTCTCATTTGCTCCGACATGCACTGTGAACTGTAAGCTCTTATATAGACAGGTGTGTGGCTTTCTTAATCAAGTCCAATCAGTATAATCAAAAACAGCTGGACTCCAATGAAGGTGTCAAACCATCTCACGGATGATCAGAAGAAATGGACAGCAGCCGAGTGAAATATATGAGTGTCACAGCAAAGGGTCTGAATACTTATGGCTGTGTGATATTTCAGTTTTTCTTTTTTAATAAATCTGCAAAAATTTCAACAATTCTTTTTTTTTCCTGTCAATATGTGGTGCTGTGTGTACATTAATGAGGGGGAAAATGGACTTAAATGATTTTAACAAATGACTGCAATATAACAAAGAGTGAAAATTTTAAGGGGGTCTGAAAACCTTCCGTACCCACTGTATATTCAATAAAATGGGGATACTTCCTCAAATATTTAGTTGTTTTTTGTTATTTCTAAGAAGGCAGCATTGCATATGAAACACAACAGCGGTAAGACCTTGGATTTAAGACAAAATATTCATAATAATATTTAGGTAGCACCTAAATGTTTATATTCTTTAAAAATAAAATTAAAACAAAGTAAATGGAGCTAAAACTGTCTTTCTTGCTCACTAGCTACCCCAAACTTACTAGCCTGCTAAATAATAGCTAACGCTAAGCTAATGGGAGTTATTGTAAGAAGGTATTTTGTCTCCTTCATTTTTATATAAGTACCATTAAGTGTGTTTGTGTGCGATAGTATGTGTGATAAAAGACAAAGCTTACCACTCATAATTTTAGACGTCTTTTGTTTACATTTTTCCACACTTGATGTCTCCCACAGTCTTGGTGATGCTAGCGTTAATGCTACACTAGCCAAACCTACCAGGTGCAATAATTAATCATTCGCTTCTGAATTGGAATTGACGTTAAGAGCTATTTTAAAACAGATATTTTAAATGTCTAGACTGGCGTTGTAGAACTATACAAGTCTTTAAGAAATCCGTTAGAAAGGTATGAGCAATTTTACACTAAAATTGTGGCAACGCAGATAACTCAAGTAGGCCCAAGTTTATTGAAAAACAAATTCATTTTGTTGTTTCTTGTTGGTTAAGCCTCCCTAATACTTAATGCAATTTACTGGATACACATCTTATGAGCTAATTGTCAAGATTCTTTCACTATACAAATATTCATTACAGATATATTGTATATGTTCTATGTTATTAAACGCTCTTTTAGCATTAATACTGCCTTTACGTACTTGGTAATTTCCAATTACAGGGGCAATACTATGGAACCATTCATCACTGATGCTTGCTTGCTTTTCAACTTTACAGTTAAAGACTCAATACCACTGACAAGTTGAGTATAACAGTACATAATTTTAGGACTGCTGTGTAAGTGATACTTGTTGTGGAATGACAATAGGCTTAATATAAACTCAGAACCATTCCAGAAATTTTAAGTACTCTTCCTCTCTGGTGCCACTTGATTTACTTACGAGCTCTAACTGACCAAGAGATGACAGGATAAATTAACAGTAATCCCTTAACCAGTCAACAGGACCATCCATTAGCAAATCTCAACAGCCTCAGTCAGACCATATTTGAAACACAAAAGTTGTTGTATAGCTTGATGAGACACTGGTGAACACATGTGCATTTCCTCAAATACTGTGCATCCTAATTAACCCTGTGCCCCAATTAGTCGTCTCCCTGGGAAAAAAAACATGTAACTCTAATTACCTCAGTTCATAGACGCTATTACTTCGACCATAAATTTCAACAGTTAACCACTGAACCCACTGAAACTCTGCAAACCAAAACAGCAGCAGCAAAGTAAACAGTTGCTCAAATATCTGAGTAAATAAATGCCCTGAGCACTGTGTCTGCATAAGAGCACAGCTGGGAGCGGGGCTTTAGGTTAGCAACTACACATACACACGTAAACGCGCACATGCGCACACGCGCACGCACACACACAGAGAAATAAGAATTTTAAACATAATGCCATGGTGGGCATTGTTGGGAAAATAAAATAAAGCTTAGCTTTAGAAGAGTTGTAGGTGGAGAGTGCGGGCCCTTTTCTATATGAGACATTGTCCTTCCACTCATTTGTGCATTTTGGGGTTATCCATCCATCCATTTTCTGAGCCGCTTATCCTCAGTAGGGTCGCGGGCATGCTGGAGCCTATCCCAGCTGTCATCGGGCAGGAGGCGGGGTACACCCTGAACTGGTTGCCAGCCAATCGCAGGGCACATACAAACAAACGACCATTCGCACTCACAGTCACATCTACGGGCAATTTAGAGTCTCCAATTAATGCATGTTTTTGGGATGTGGGAGGAAACCGGAGTGCCCAGAGAAAACCCACGCAGGCACGGGGAGAACATGCAAACTCCACACAGGCGGGGCCGGGGATTGAACCCGTGCCCTCAGAACTGTGAGGCTGACGCTCTAACCAGTGTCCACCGTGCCGCCCATTTTGGGGTTATGTTTCTCAAAATTCCAGCTGAACCAACAGGGCCTTTTATTTTATGGAGCATTGTGCGCCTCTGTTCTGAAAACACAATTCTCGCATATTGCCGTGGAAGTGTTTATATTATGTTTGGCCAAGTTGGAAAGCTGTCAGCTCACTTGACATCGGTATCAGATGCGTGTGGCACAGTATTTTCACAGGATGTGAGCAATACTGCTTTTCTTACATAGTGCCGTACTTACATTCTTTCAAGGATTCATGATGAACACAAAGATGCTCTCGTCTTTGTGGCTACATTTACAATGGAAGCACATGTGGGAACACTTGCTACGTTGTTCTGCTTAGAGATAACGGCAGTGGACCACCCATGAAGACATACAAATAATGACTGTGTTGATAATGACGAAGGGAATGAGTCAGTGATGATGATGAGCAAAAAAAGCTACTCCAGAATCGTCCACCATCGTTAACCAAAAGCGTACTCATTTTCACCAACAATTATCTTCTACTTTTGCTTGTTGGGACGCTCACATTAACTGAAAATACTCCACTGTCAGGAACTTAGATGTGAAGCAATACATTACTATATTTTTGGTCGCAGAGACTGATCTCCTCCTATGCGCCATTCTAAATTATTGTTTTGACCTTTAAAAAGCACTTTCTACACCGAAGAGGTGAAAGTCTAAAGACGTCAGAGAGAACTTGGCCACCTTTGTTCTTTTAAATGGTGTCAGACTCCTCCTCTCCAAACTTGTTGGGCGTGTTTTATTTTGGTTCAAGGACTTGATGTCGGGGGAGTTGGTGTGGGGGGACACTTAAAAAGGATCTACCGACACAAGGACATACTCAGGAGAGAACAATGTTACCATAACCATTCAGACAAGTATGATTAGTTAACAAGAAAATATAATGAAGACTATAACCAGTTTCTGACAAGGTTGAGTTCAAGAGTCTGGATTTCTCTACAAAGCAGACATGAAAAGCCGTCAAGAATGAGTTAATTTAGGTCCATTATGACTCACACTATATATAACTTGACAAATTGAAGAGGTTCTCGAGTCAAACAGTGACGCCACCTTGCTGCAAGTGTGATCTGGGGTGCAACATTGTCACATTTTGTCACCGCTCTGAACAATGGGCAGGCAGTGTGTTTGCAGCTCAAGTCAAGGTGACCCAGGAAGCAGTCATGTGCAACATTCGCGAACCCGCAACTTTATTGGAGATGAACGGTAGGCAGAGAGGTGTCAAACAACTGGACGCATGCATCTCACTGCCAGTGAACTGGTGCTTATTTACGAGACTGCCTATAAACCTTTGCTATTTCAAAAATAGACCCTAATGGAAAACCAGTGCAATAGGAAGGACTCATATAAGCCCAATAAAAGCACTGATGATGAACTTTGATTCAAGTTGAGTAGATGTCAGGACCAATTCTATTCAGGCCAGCTGAACAAACCTTTAACCTTTTTTGAAATACCTTGTGTCCAACACGTTTAAACACTTAGCTATGCTTCAAGGTCATCTCCCTTTTGGAAGAAAGCTGAGCTGGGATAACACTTTGTTAAACCCATTCTTCAAAAGTTACATTCATCTTGCTTTATGATTTTATTGATATTGTTGTCTTGGCGCCGGCACGGTGAACGATTGGTTAGCACATTTGCCTCACAGTTCTGGGGACTGGGGTTACCGGCCCTGCCTGTGTGGAGTTTGCATGTTCTCCCCGTGCCTAGGTGGGTTTTCTCCGGGCACTCCTGTTTCCTCCCACATCCCAAAAACATGCGTGGTAGGTTGATTGTGGACTCTAAATTGCCCATAGGTGTGAATGTGAGTGTGAATGGTTATTTGTTTCTATGTGCCTTGCGATTGGCTGGCGAGCAGTTCAGGGTGTACCCGGCCTTCCCCCCGAAGATAGCTGGGATAGGCTCCAGCGGCCCGCGACCCTAGTGAGGATAAGCGGTAATGAAAATGGATGGATGGATGGATGGATGGATGGATGTTGTCTTGGCATCTCTAACATTTTGTTTATTGACACAGGACTAATTTGGGGCCTTATCCCAGTCTAGATGCCAACTGTTCATCCATCGCATTCCAAGGGGATATGTAATCCCTCCTCAACTTTTATGGAATGGCTCTCAGCCTAACTTTTATTTCAGACATGTGAGATGTGTGGTGCTTCTGCAACTGTATACCAATGACATTTGTGTGCTACTCCAAAATCACAGCCAGTGCCTGGCATGGTGCACCACACCAAGATGATCATATAATGCCGATGATTAGTTGGAAACAACATTTGCACATCATAGATCCCAAACAACCTCAAATTTGTGGGCCTGAATTTTATTTATCTGAACATTTTTTTAGAGAAAGGACAAGATGTAATTCACTTATAAATGAATTACACATAATATAAAAACATGTAAGTAATTCATTTTCAACAATAATATAACACATGGTGTTATTTTTTTCCATTAAGCGTGGGCACAGGGGGGCAAACACAAGGCAGCCATAAAACTAGGCACAAGGCAACACAATCACGGTAAATGTCAATGTCACAGGATTAGCGACAACATGACAAGAATACATGACCAAACTGAGCAGGTCACACCTACCAAGCAGACAGTGGTCCTCTATAAAAGACAGTACCCTGGACTCTGACAATAACTGATAGGCTTCCAACACAGGTCAGTGAATAAATGGCATGGCATATTTTAAAAATAAATACACAAACCTTGACTCATCTGTGATGTACCCATCTATTCCTTATTTATAGGATCATAAAAACAGATCTGATTTTCATCTTCTGTTGGGACCTTAAGAGGTAAAATACAATTTCATGTAATTTAAAACATTTGGTAAGTGATTCATTCAGGTGATGAGCACACTGATGACGACTTCGAATGAGACAGAAATGGGAAATGGAGTAGTAATCATATGAATTGTGCCTTCTTGCAGTCTCCATTAAAGTGCCACCATGAGCACCGACGCGGAGATGGAGCAGTATGGCGTCGCAGCCATTTACCTGCGAAAGACAGAGAAGGAAAGGATTGAGGCTCAGACAACTCCCTTTGATGCCAAAACCGCCTACTTTGTGGCCGATACTAGTGAGATGTACCTCAAGGGTAAACTCATGAAAAGAGAAGGGGGCAAAGCCACTGTTGAAACCCTAGATGAAAAAAAGGTAAGCGTATCGAGGCTCCAAATTAAACCTACTTGACTACCTTTCACCACAAAATAACTCAATTATCATTGTGTTACAGCCAGTAGATCATTGTATTAACAAATTTACTCTCTACCCTATTTACTTGCCATTCAGACAGTCACTGTCAAAGAAGACGACATCCATCCAATGAACCCTCCCAAGTTCGATAAAATTGAGGACATGGCCATGATGACCCACCTCAATGAGCCTGCTGTGTTGTATAACCTCAAAGAGCGTTTTGCATCATGGATGATTTACGTGAGTCGATACCAGTGTACTGCTTTTGTACTCTGTCGAGTTGGAATTGAAGTAATGGGTTTGTCACAGGCATGGGGCTTTATGAGAGTAATACAATCTCTTTCCAGACCTACTCCGGCCTGTTCTGCGTTGTGGTGAACCCCTACAAGTGGCTTCCTGTGTACGATACCAAGGTTGTTGTGGCCTACAGAGGCAAGAAGAGGATTGAGGCTCCACCCCACATCTTTTCTATCTCTGACAATGCCTATCAGTTCATGCTCACTGGTAAGACCACAATAGACTTGTGCAAAATAATTTTCTCTATTAGCTCTGGTTTCAATGTAATGTATTTATTTTCCCTTTCAATCACACAGATCGTGAGAACCAGTCTGTTCTGATCACGTGAGTTTTACACATCTTAACAAAAAACCTGACAATTTCATAAAGTACAAAACACAACATAAGTATTCAATATCATTCTTGTGTTCCCAAAGTGGAGAATCCGGTGCAGGAAAGACTGTCAACACCAAGCGTGTCATCCAGTACTTTGCAACAATTGCAGTTGCTGGAGGCAAAAAGGCTGAGGGAAGTGGGAAGATCCAGGTAAAACTAGAATGGCAATCAGAAGAGCATAGACCCAATTCCAACTGTTGTTCACAGATATCCGCCTGCATATGACTGAATTTTGACATTTAAAATGTATGCATGATTAACAAAGAAATGTCCAGTGTTATCAAAAATACAAAAAAATCACAACAACAACAAAATACCGGTGGAGCTCAATTCGTAAGTCAACTAAAAATCTTTGGTGATAGCATACTTATACCCTTGTAGGGTTCCCTGGAAGATCAAATCATTGCAGCTAACCCTCTGCTGGAGGCCTACGGTAATGCCAAGACTGTGAGGAACGACAACTCCTCTCGTTTCGTAAGTTGTCAAATTATAAGGCTCAACCTTTTAACGCTCGCATATTGACTGTTAACAAGCCACACTGACGTGTTATTGGTAATACATTTAGGGTAAATTCATCAGAATCCACTTTAGCACGACTGGCAAGCTGGCCTCAGCTGATATTGAAACTTGTGAGTTTTCAGTTGACCACATGAATGACACAATAAACAAAATGTTGGCTCCATATGAATTTCTTTTTGTCTAACAAATGGTCAGATCTACTGGAGAAGTCCCGTGTCACCTTCCAGTTGTCTGCAGAGAGGAGCTACCATATCTTCTATCAGCTGATGACCGGACACAAGCCCGAGCTGCTGGGTATGTCATGTTAAATAAAACAAAAACTTAATTAAAATAGCAACGCTAATTTATGTTCCCTCAACTTTTATTACAGAGGCTCTTCTGATCACCACCAACCCATATGACTACCATATGATCAGTCAGGGTGAGATCACTGTCAAGAGCATCAATGATATCGAGGAGTTCATTGCAACTGATGTGAGTCAGTGATGATGATGAGCAAAAAAGCTACTCATAGCTAACAGTAACCTCATTACAAACTATATTTATGTGATAATTCTGTCATTTTTTCAAATAAATGCAGACTGCTGTTGACATCCTGGGTTTTACTGGTGAGGAAAAGATTAGCATCTTCAAGCTGACTGGTGCTGTGGTGCATCATGGCAACATGAAATTCAAGCAGAAGCAACGTGAGGAGCAGGCCGAACCTGATGGCACTGAGGGTAAGCACACTAATGTTGTCATGTCGCCACACACAGTACAAAAGCTTCAGAAGATTTTTATTGTTCTCATCAGAGGCTGATAAAATCGCTTACCTGATGGGTCTGAACTCAGCTGATATGTTGAAAGCGCTGTGCTACCCTAGAGTCAAAGTTGGGAATGAATTTGTGACCAAAGGTCAGACTGTCCCACAGGTAAATAACTTACTCAAAATATCAATGTTGCTTTTTTTTTTTTTTTTTAATGTGACATTTAAAACTACACGAAACTGCTTCTAGGTCAACAATTCTGTCTCAGCTCTTTGCAAGTCCGTCTATGAGAAAATGTTCTTATGGATGGTCATCCGTATCAATGAGATGTTGGACACAAAGCAGCCAAGACAGTTCTTCATCGGGGTGTTAGATATCGCTGGATTTGAGATCTTCGATGTGAGTCACCTGACATACTTTAGGTAAAAAATCTGCACACAAGATCACTCACTTAAATCATCTGTATACTGCAGTATAACAGTTTGGAGCAACTGTGCATCAACTTCACCAATGAGAAACTGCAACAGTTCTTCAACCACCACATGTTTGTCCTGGAGCAAGAGGAATACAAGAAAGAGGGTATTGATTGGGACTTCATTGATTTCGGTATGGACTTGGCTGCTTGCATTGAGCTTATTGAGAAGGTGAGACAAATGTGCTTGCAGGTATCTAAGAAAATGTGTGTGAATCTCAGAGTTCCTACGAAATGACTGATATAATTTCCCCCAATAGCCAATGGGCATCTTCTCCATCCTTGAAGAGGAGTGCATGTTCCCCAAGGCTACAGACACATCTTTCAAGAACAAGCTATATGATCAGCACCTTGGAAAGACCAAGGCCTTTGAGAAGCCAAAGCCTGCAAAGGGCAAGGCTGAGGCCCACTTCTCATTAGTTCACTATGCTGGTACTGTGGACTACAATATTACTGGCTGGTTGGACAAGAATAAGGACCCACTGAATGACTCAGTTGTCCAGCTCTACCAGAAGTCTTCAAACAAACTGCTGTGCATGTTGTACGCTACCCATGCTTCCGGTGAAGGTATGAAGCTCATACTGTTACTACTGGAAATGTTGTTTTGGTATGTATACAATTATAATCATTTGTAAAACAGAGACCGGTGGTGGTAAGAAGGGAGGTGGAAAGAAGAAGGGTGGTTCCTTCCAGACTGTCTCAGCTCTATTCAGGGTAATTGTTATATATATATATATATATATGAGAACAATTTACCTCATGAATTCATGTTCTGAAGTTGATGGTTGTTAGAATGACAATATTTCACCTCAAAGGAGAACCTGGGCAAGCTGATGACCAACTTGAGGAGCACTCATCCTCACTTTGTGCGTTGCCTGATTCCCAACGAATCAAAGACCCCAGGTTAGATGTTTTACAGATGAGCCATTTTCCTTAACCATAGCCAGTGAAAAGAAAGAGAGAATTGACTAAAATCTTTTGCATTCAGGTCTTATGGAGAACTTCTTGGTCATCCACCAGCTGAGGTGTAATGGTGTGCTGGAGGGCATCAGAATCTGCAGAAAGGGCTTCCCCAGCAGAATCCTCTATGGTGATTTCAAGCAGAGGTAACTGCAAAAATCTACATGTTGTTTTCAGCAGACCTACAGTATAATGGCGCAACACAAAAACAAATATTTTTTTCTCTTTCTCTTGCAGATACAAAGTATTAAATGCCAGTGTCATCCCTGAGGGTCAGTTCATTGACAACAAAAAGGCTGCAGAGAAACTCCTTGGCTCAATTGATGTGGATCACACTCAGTACAGATTTGGACACACTAAGGTGGGTCACCAGTACTACATGTTGTTTGGGCACTCTTGGGTGTAGATTGGCAAGTTACAACTATTATTGATACCACTCAGGTGTTCTTCAAAGCTGGTCTTCTGGGTACCCTGGAGGAGATGAGAGATGATAAACTGGCTGCATTGGTGACCTTGACTCAGGCTCTCTGCAGAGGATTCCTCATGAGGAAAGAGTTTGTAAAAATGATGGAGAGGAGGTAGAAATACTTTTCATTTTGAAAAAAAGACAAATGACTTAGACCAACACAGGAGTTAATTAATATTATTTCATGCTGTGCTACATAGAGACGCAATCTTCACCATCCAGTACAACATGCGCTCATTTATGAATGTGAAAAATTGGCCATGGATGCATCTGTACTTCAAGATCAAGCCTCTCCTGAAGAGTGCTGAGACTGAAAAAGAGCTGCAGCAGATGAAGGAGAATTATGGGAAGATGCAAGCTGACCTGGCTACTGCTCTGGCTAAAAAGAAAGAGCTGGAAGAGAAGATGGTTTCCCTGTTACAGGAGAAGAATGACCTGCAACTCCAAGTAGCATCTGTGAGTGATCACTGAGACATGTTTTCAGCTCAGTCAAACAGCTGTTATTTATCTCTCTCTTTTTTTGGACAGTTACATTTGTTTTAAATATTGTTTTTATTCCACAACAAACAATACTAATTTTTAACAACAGGAAAGTGAGAACCTCTCAGATGCAGAAGAAAGGTGTGAGGGGCTCATTAAGAGCAAGATCCAGCTTGAGGCCAAACTCAAAGAGACGACGGAGAGACTGGAAGATGAAGAAGAAATCAACGCTGAGCTTACGGCTAAGAAGCGGAAGCTGGAAGACGAATGCTCAGAGCTGAAGAAAGATATTGATGACTTGGAACTCACCTTGGCTAAAGTGGAGAAGGAGAAACATGCCACTGAAAATAAGGTAAACTTTGTTTGATTCTATTTTGATTCTCACTGAACAGAAACATTTTAAAAGTATGTATTCGATTAGGAAATGTGTTCACAGACATTAAAGTAATCACAATATTTCAGGTGAAAAACCTGACAGAGGAGATGGCATCGCAAGATGAGTCTCTTGCCAAGTTAACAAAGGAGAAGAAAGCCCTCCAAGAGGCCCACCAGCAAACACTGGATGATCTTCAGGCAGAGGAAGACAAAGTCAACACTCTGACCAAGGCCAAAACAAAGCTGGAACAGCAAGTCGATGATGTAAGAAAACCGTCCTGTTTACATTAAAGATCATAACTAATTCACATCCAAAAAAATTGTCATGTCACAGCTTGAGGGCTCCCTGGAGCAAGAAAAGAAGCTCCGCATGGACCTTGAGAGAGCCAAGAGGAAGCTGGAAGGTGATCTGAAACTGGCCCAAGAATCCATCATGGATCTGGAGAATGATAAACAACAATCAGAGGAAAAAATAAAAAAGTAAGTGAAAAAATATCGATACATACACACTGTATATACCACTCCTGCTGTAAAGCAAAGCAAATGTATTTATATAGCGCATTTCATACACAAGGTAACTCAATGTGCTTTACATGATTAAAAGCATTTAAAAACAAAGAAAAAAACAGCTTATAAACATTTAAAACAAAGAGAAATTTTTTTTATACAATTCTAAAAGCGTACAGTGCAAGAAATATCATTTAATAGTAGAAACGCTCTAAAAAGCGTGGGGGAAAAAAGAAGCGTTTTTAACCTGGACTTAAAAACATTCACTCTTGGGGCTGACATCATTTCTGTTGGCAACTTATTCCATTTGTCTGCAGCATAACAGCTAAATGCTGCTTCACCATGTTTGCTTTGGACTCTGCGCTCCACTATTTGACCTGAGTCAGTCGATCTCAGAGCACTACTGGGTTTATATCCCATTAGCATTTCATTCATCTATTCAGGACCTAAACCGTTTCGTGACCAGTAGCAGAACTTTAAATGTATTCTCAAACTGACTAGAAGCCAGTGTAAAGACTTTAGAATAGGAGTAATACGCGCTGACCACTTTGTTCTGGTGAGAACCCGAGCTGCAGCATTCTGAATGAGCTGCAGCTGTTTAATGCTCTTTTTAGGGAGTCCAGTACAGCAATCCTAACAGCAATCCTCTTTTCTTTATTGCCAAAAACAATTATCGCAGTTTTGTTGTGGTTTAATTGAAGAACGTTTTGGCTCATCCAGTTATGTATCTGTTTTAGACAGTGACACAACACTTCAATTGAACTGTAGTCATCTGGCAACACTGCTAGATATAACTGTCTCATCTGCATAGCTATGATAGTCAAAATGAAAGTTCTGAAGAATTTGACCCAAGGGTAGTATATGCAGGCTGAAAAGGAAACAGAAATATACTTTAGCATGTATTTTTCCTTTCTACTCAAAGGAAAGACTTTGAGACCAGCCAGCTCCTCAGCAAGATTGAGGATGAACAGTCTCTCGGTGCTCAGCTCCAGAAGAAGATCAAGGAACTCCAGGTAAATTGATCATCTTATTAAACTTGACATACAAAGATCTCATTGTGTACTGTACTCTACTGTAATACACTACTTTGTCAATATTGTCATATTATCATCAAACCTAGGCTCGTATTGAGGAGCTGGAGGAGGAGATTGAGGCTGAGAGGGCCGCTCGGGCCAAGGTGGAGAAGCAGAGAGCTGACCTCTCCAGGGAACTAGAGGAGATCAGTGAGAGGCTCGAGGAAGCCGGTGGAGCAACTGCCGCTCAGATTGAGATGAACAAGAAGCGCGAGGCTGAGTTCCAGAAGCTGCGTCGTGATCTCGAAGAGTCCACCCTGCAGCATGAGGCTACAGCAGCCGCTCTCCGCAAGAAGCAGGCTGACAGCGTTGCAGAGCTGGGCGAGCAGATCGACAACCTCCAGCGTGTCAAGCAGAAGCTGGAGAAGGAGAAGAGCGAGTACAAGATGGAGATTGATGACCTCTCCAGCAACATGGAGGCTGTTGCTAAAGCAAAGGTTTGTTTCAGTCTTTGCGAAAACTCCATTTTAGATCTAATCAAATTTAAGATTACCTGATTATTGCAAGAAGATTTGAAATGAATTACTCTTTGCAGGGCAACTTGGAGAAAATGTGCAGAACTCTTGAAGACCAATTAAGTGAAATTAAGTCCAAAAATGATGAGAACGTTCGGCAGCTGAATGACTTGAGTGCACAAAAGGCAAGACTGCAAACAGAGAATGGTGAGTCATCCACACATTCTCAATTTGTACATATTATATACTGTTTGTATTTGTATATATTCTTAAAATACACTACAAAACCATTGCTCAGGTGAGTTTGCTCGTCAGCTTGAGGAGAAGGAAGCCCTTATTTCCCAGCTAACCAGGGGTAAGCAGGCTTACACTCAGCAGATTGAAGAGCTGAAGAGACATATTGAAGAGGAAGTGAAGGTACAAGACCTGATATTTACAGTTATCCTTCCCAAGACCAGTATCCATTGTGTCTAGGCCAGTTTTACTTCTTGTTTTGAATGTGTAGGCCAAGAATGCCCTGGCCCATGCTGTTCAGTCTGCCCGCCACGACTGCGATCTACTCAGAGAGCAGTTTGAGGAGGAGCAGGAGGCTAAAGCTGAGCTGCAGAGAGGAATGTCCAAGGCCAACAGTGAGGTGGCACAGTGGAGATCCAAATATGAGACAGATGCTATCCAGCGCACTGAGGAGCTAGAGGATGCCAAGTAAGTATTTTAGATACCTCTCGACGCTATATTTATACTGTAAGTGTAGAGTAGTAGAGTAGTTCACTTTCTCCACATAAATGACAACAAAAGATTCTCACCCACGTCAGGAAGAAGCTTGCCCAGCGTCTCCAGGAGGCCGAGGAGTCCATTGAAGCTGTGAACTCCAAGTGCGCCTCTTTGGAGAAGACCAAGCAGAGGCTGCAGGGTGAGGTGGAGGACCTCATGATTGATGTGGAGAGAGCTAATTCTCTGGCAGCTAACCTTGACAAGAAGCAGAGGAACTTCGATAAGGTAAACTAACAACTCAAATTTAAACGATCCAAGTGAAACACATTGCCTTATTGCTAAGCCAAAAAAAAAAAAATTCTAGGTCCTGGCAGAATGGAAGCAGAAGTATGAGGAAGGTCAGGCAGAGTTGGAAGGATCCCAAAAGGAGGCTCGTTCTCTGAGCACTGAACTGTTCAAGATGAAGAACTCGTATGAGGAGGCTCTGGATCAGCTGGAAACCATGAAGCGGGAGAACAAGAACCTGCAGCGTGAGTCAATTTGCAGTCTACATTTTGACCAAATGATCAGTTCGTGTTTTGAAAAGTGATTCAAAAAATATTTGTTCTCATTTTTTTACCTGTAGAGGAGATCTCAGATCTAACTGAACAGATTGGGGAGACCGGAAAAAGCATCCACGAGCTGGAAAAATCTAAAAAGGCAGTAGAAAGTGAAAAGGCTGAGATTCAGACCGCTCTCGAGGAGGCAGAGGTATCACATTATAGTAGCATTAAGTCAAATCAATGTGGTACTCTGTGTGAAATTTACATTTGTGTTGCTGATATGACAAAACTGTCACCTTCTGTATTCAGTCTTACTGAGGTAACGTTTCTTGCACTAAGGGCACACTGGAGCACGAAGAGTCCAAGATTCTCCGTGTGCAGCTCGAGCTCAACCAGATCAAGGGTGAGGTTGACAGGAAGCTGGCCGAGAAGGACGAGGAGATGGAGCAGATCAAGAGGAACAGCCAGAGAGTGATTGACTCCATGCAGAGCACTCTTGATGCGGAGGTCAGAAGCAGGAATGATGCCCTGAGAATCAAGAAGAAGATGGAGGGAGACCTGAATGAGATGGAGATTCAGCTGAGCCACGCCAACAGACAGGCTGCTGAAGCCCAGAAACAACTGAGGAATGTCCAGGGACAACTCAAGGTGAGCTTCTCATCATTGCATCAGAAATGCTAATGAGAAATGCTTTGATCATGTATATTCTATTTTTCTATCACAAAAATTACGTTTACTGAAATAATAATGTACATAAATAAAATTGACTTCATTCGACTTGACTGTCAGGATGCCCAACTGCACCTTGACGACGCTGTCAGAGGACAGGAAGACATGAAGGAGCAGGTAGCCATGGTGGAGCGCAGGAACGGCCTGATGCTGGCTGAAATCGAGGAGCTGAGAGCCGCTCTGGAACAGACGGAGAGAGGACGCAAAGTGGCCGAGCAGGAGCTGGTTGATGCTAGCGAGCGTGTCGGACTGCTTCACTCACAGGTTTGGTTTTCTTTAGTTGACATAATGCGACAAACATGAACATATATATTTATTTACCTATTGCTGGTGGGTCTGGAACTTATCCCCTGCAATAAATGAGGGTTCACTGTACTGTAAATATGTCTAAAAAATAACTTCCCCTAAATATTCAGAACACCAGTCTGCTGAACACCAAGAAGAAGCTGGAGTCTGACCTTGTCCAAATCCAGAGTGAAGTTGATGATGCTGTTCAGGAATCAAGAAATGCTGAGGAGAAGGCCAAAAAGGCTATCACTGATGTGAGTCTACTCCCAAACCCAGAGACGTTACAAGGCTTCAGAATAGAGTGTGAATGACTCCCATTAACATTTAATCACTTCAGGCTGCCATGATGGCTGAGGAGCTGAAGAAGGAGCAGGACACCAGTGCTCACCTGGAGAGGATGAAGAAGAACCTGGAGATCACTGTGAAGGACCTGCAGCACCGTCTGGATGAGGCTGAAAACCTCGCCATGAAGGGTGGCAAGAAGCAACTTCAGAAACTGGAGGCTCGGGTATGACCTGTATCCTGCATGCATCTAGCTCTTGGGTCTAGGGTACGAACTGCACGTACATGAGCTACACAAGAGTATTAATCTGTTTTTACTGTTTAATCAAGTCGGGTTCATTTGTATTCCCCTTAATCACTAAAGAGTCACAAAACACTTTGTGGGCCCACAGTTCACGGGAGGAGAAGAGCGAAGAAGCAGCAATAAAAACAGGATAAAATCCCAATGCCAGGGGGTTAAGCAGGGTGAGAGACTAGTTGCATACTAGGTGTGGTTTAACCAAATACGAGGGTAGGAAAAATCCTCAAGTTGAGATCTAAACATTTTCAGATGTAGCTACTCTAATTTCCACAGGTAGGGTATTTCAGAGTACTGTATCCCGAATAGAGAATGCTCTAGAACCTGCTGACTTCTTTTTAGCTGTCACAGTCAACAGAAAGACCAGCATATTGTGAGCATAAGGCTTGGTATAGAATATAAGGTACCAATAGGTCAGCAAGCTTGGAAGGCACTAAGCCATGTAATATTTTATGAGTAAGTAACAAAACGTTGAAATCACATCTCAGGTGCACCAGGAGCCAGTGCAAGTTGGCCAGTATAAAATCATCAAACTTGCTAGTCTTCTTGCAGCAAGCATTTTTTAATAACTGCAGACTTTTAATACAAGTTATAGGAAGCCCAGAAGGCAGCATATGTTACTGTAGTCAGCGGCTATGCAACCTATCCTATTATTTCTCTTAAGGTTAAAAAATGCAATTTGTGTTCATTTTTCAGGTCCGTGAGCTTGAAACTGAAGTCGAGGCCGAGCAGAGACGTGGAACTGATGCGGTTAAAGGTGTCCGCAAATATGAGAGGAGAGTGAAGGAGTTGACCTACCAGGTATGTTCCATTTCACTACAAACACTCACAGCTCTCCTTTTTGAAATCAGCGCGGAGACAAATTCACACTTTTACCAATGCAGACTGAAGAGGACAAGAAGAATGGAACCAGGCTTCAGGATCTGGTGGATAAACTGCAGCTCAAAGTCAAGGCTTACAAAAGACAATCTGAGGAGGCTGTAAGTCCAAGACATAGTAATCTGACATATATGACATTGATTCACCAAATGTAAACAACTTTCATTTTCTTTCACAGGAGGAGCAAGCCAACACTCACATGTCCAGGCTCAGGAAGGTCCAACATGAGCTGGAGGAGGCTCAGGAGCGTGCTGACATTGCTGAGTCCCAGGTCAACAAGCTGAGGGCCAAGAGCCGTGATACTGGAAAGGTAACGCGTTGATTTCGAGCATCAGACACGTACAGTCTCTCAAGGAGGATTTATAATCTTCACACTCTTCTTTTTCAGGGAAGTGACTCTACCGAATAAGGTTCAACGGAATCGTTGGAGGGATCCATACAATATGGAGCCTGTTATGTGTAAATTAAATTAAACGAATAAATGTAAAAAAAAAAAAAAAAAAAAAGTTTTGTCGTTTACTAAATCAAAAGTGTGTCATACCACAATGTTTGAAAATGCTCATGCTGAGGAATCACCACACAAGTTAAAATGCATTTTTTGTGTAACTAAATACATTACAAATACATTCATTAGATCAAATTCTGTTCCCCCAGAACACAAACTTACGAAAATATAATGTATTGCCTAAACATCAATTAACATGAATTAATAATAGACATTCATTTAATACAGCAAAAAATAAATTGCGATTGTCCACAAGTGTACATTTCTAGTAGTTTATTTATAGTTGACTGTCAACCGTATGGTAGGTTAATACAAAAAAATTGATGATGCAGAGGAGTGGAAAGTGCAGTATTTTTTTTCCAGGTAAAAGTATATTGTTAGTACTAAATGATGAGAAAAGAAGTGATTGTAATTAGGATGAGTTGATGTAAGTACAACACAGTGGGCAGCACATCGAAGGAGTGGTTATCACATCTGCCTCACAGCTGAGAGGTTCTGGGTTCGAATCTCAGGCGCTCCTGTGTGGAGCTTGCATGCCCCTATGGCTTTATCACACATTCAAAAAAAAAAAAAATACACGTTAGGTTCGTTAAAAACACAATTGTCCACAGGTGTGAGCGAATGTGAGTTCTTGTTTGTCTCTACGTGCCCTGCGACTATCTGGCGACCAGTGCAGGATGTACGAGGCCTAAGGTCAGCTGGGATAGGCTCCTGCTCACCCAATGAGGAGCTATAGAAAATGGATGGATAAAACACAAAGTAATTACTATAATCCAACAAATTATTTTCCTCAGATTACATACCGCCTAGTGTTTATTACCACCATCCTTCCTATCTTTCGTCGCACCCCTTTTTCCATTTCCCCTCCCTTTAACTGGGTCCCCTTTATGTTTCTGCCCCCCTTGAGTCGCTCGCATTTGCAGGTGCGCAGTGTGAACCTTCTCGATCAGAGAAAAGCAGTCTTCCTGCGGGTTGATCGGACTGGCCGCAGAAGCCCCCTGTTCTGGAGGGCCAAAATTAACCGGATGCGCCTTCCTGGCCGCTTTGGGCTGGGGCGACGACGGCCTGGAGCGGGGTTTCCTGGGGCTGGCGCAGCTCGGAGACTTGCCGTCTTCCTTGAGGATGAGGTTCAGGTTCAAGGTTACGGGTCTCCCGGGCCTTGAGCTCAGAGGGATCATGAGATTTTCTCCCGGAGCGCCAAGAGTGAGGAAGACCTCTGGGAACGTGCAGGGCTGGTTGAAATTCTTATGTCCCTTCAGCAGGTGATGAAAGAAAAGAAAAAACAATGAAGGTGGTGATTAAAGTGATTTAAAAATATATATTTCATATCAAGATGCGCTTACCATCTGTGGTGTGAAGCTCATTGACACCTTTACAGTCACCTGAAAAGAGACAATATATTGTCATTGTCTACACTAATGAAATCCAATACAAAAAAATGTCCAGTCATGCAGACACAGACTAAGAAGAATAGTAGTTCTTATTCTACTACTACTGTAAGTGACACAGTATGATGCTGTTATATTAGTCATTTTTCATAGAGGAAAAGAATATATGCCTGTGACTAATGGTATATTGACTGGCTACATGTGTTGGGTTTGCGTTCAAATATACATTGCTTGAAGGCGTCTAAAACTGCGACTATCGATGTTAAGTGTCAGCATGTCAATAGCGTTTTCCATTGTTAGGTAGCATTAAGCTAAGTGGACTTTTCCTGAGGCAAAGCTTTGTGGTTGTTTAAAATGCACAACATGTACCGTAATTGTCTTTGCTTTATGCTTAGTTTGACACTTGACAATAAACTTCAACCGGGAGTGGCATTAAACAGCTTGAAGCCTATTTCTTTTGGGAGGAATTGTTCACCATTTGCCCAGCTTCATGTGAAGTGAGTTCACTGCTATCATACAGCGCTTGTAGTCATATCTCAAGGCGACACCCAAAGTTTTTGTGAGTGGTCTATGTTGTTGATAATGATTGTGGCTTACCTGAGCTGCGGAATCAAGGGACCTCTGGTGTTCTGTCTCGCAGTTGAAGGATGCAGATTTTGGCAGGCTGCAGCCCGATGGTGCCGTCGCCATTTGGGCCTGAGAAGCAGGTGCTTTAAGCCTTTGTCTTCCAGATGGTGTGCGTTCAGCCACACTGACTTGCGGTGAACTAATCTGGCAGAAGAGGAGAACCATGGACGCTTATAAGTACAATTAATTAGGTACTTGTCTAGCATGGATAAGTAGGACAAATTAAATACCAACATTTATAGAAGACATGAAAAGTATGTACTGTAGCTCCAAATTTGGTCTTTTCTATCAAAAAAAGTTAGTTTACAATATGTAGAAAGGAGATGCATTCTTTTCCACTGGACAGTGATGATTATGCTGTGCATTACATGCCAACACTTTAATGCAGAGATTCTCAAAGTGTGTTACGGTTTGCGTTCTTATAATTTTAAATTTTCATTTTCATTCTGATTTAATACATACCGGAATTGCAGCTTTTGCATGACTCCCGTTGCGTTTTCCCTCCGTCGTCCTGCTGATCCCCGGTAAGGATGGCAGAGCGACCCTCTGGTCGTCCAGCCTGCGGCCCTGAGTGCAGGCCACCATGCGGAAGAGCTCGTCCGCTTCCGGACCTGCACCAAAGACTCCCATCTTAGAGAAAGACCACATACTTGATGACCCCCGTGTGGCCGTGTGGTTTGTTTTGCTACCCGCGGGAGCTTCATTTGGGCTGCGCGTGGGGGTCGTGGGCGTGCTTCTGCTTTGCTGCAAAGTGCAGCGCTGCTCCTCCATGCGTCCTCTCTGAGTGTGAGTCATCATTTTTAGGAATTGCTGCTGCTCAGCTGGAGAGATCTTGGACAAAAAGCCGAACAACAACGTGGAAATTGCTACACCGCCATGCTGCGATAAATTCCATGCATCCGTCCATTTTCTATACTGCTTGTCGTCGTTAGGGCTGCGGCCGGTGAGCTTGAGCCGATCCCAGCTGTAAACACTGGGCTGGTCGCCAGCAAATCGCAGAGCACATACAGCGGTGCCCTGATTCACGAGTTGAATTCATTCTGTGACCACGCTCGCAACTCAAAGCGCTCTAATCATCTTTCCCCATTGAAATGAATGGAAATTCCATTCCTGTGTGCACCTTAGCCACCAGGGGCAGTACAACACAGACATACAGACTAAGTGACTCAGTAAACTGCAGTAACATTTGTTGGTTTTTGCAGAGGATAAAGAATATATGCGAGTATTATTGTAGTGTCTGTCTAGATATGTTGCTGCACTTTTGTGCTTAAATATCCGTTGCGTAAAGGTTTATAACTGCTGCAACATCGATGCTAGTTTCATTATCCCATATATGGCATTTTGGATTGTGTGTCAGGATTAAGATAGCGGTCTCTCTGTCTCTCTCTCTCTCTCTCTCTGAGCCTCACCTGCTGTTGAGAGTTACTTCTGTCTCGGTTTAGGGAGCCGGACCTCCTTGGAGTTTTTTCAGATGACTCTGAAGCGGGCGAGACTTTGCGCCGGGGGGCCGGGGTGCCCAAATTCTGGAGGACATGAGGCGCAGCGCATCTCTGATCATCAAACCTGGAGCCCTGTTGTTGGAAAACTGCATTGATGGATATTGAAAAGCGTTTTAAGGTCACCTGCTTTAGTTTAGCCGAGGTGTCAACCAACCTGGACTTTGGAGATCATGTAACACAGATAGCTTGCGTCTGCATTGGAAGGTTGGGATGCGCCTCCATTTTGGATCCCCGGCAAAGATGGAAGTGACACTCGCTGGTCATCGAGACGTTTGCCTTGTGAGTTGGCCAGCATGTTGAAGAACTTGTCAGAATCTGGGCCTGCCCCGTACACAACGAGACATATTAGATGTTATGACTATCAATAAATGACCTTGAATTTCCTCAGAAGTTGCAAGTGAGCACTTAAGATTTTCTCTGAGCCAAAATGCCCAAAACTCCCACTAAATGTCAGCGGTTGAACTTCAGTTCAGGAACCAAGTATTTTTTCCAAGTATGCTTTTAAATTGTTTTTGTAATGCCACCACCAAAGGCTACCGGAGAGGGAAACAAAGGAAAATGGAAAAGACAAAATTGATGAATGACAGATTGACAGGTACAGGTGGAGAGATGGACAGGTAGCTAGAAATTGAGAAATGGAGAGATCAATAGAGAGATAGTGAGTGATTGTTATATTGCTAGCGCGGTAGCGATAGATAGCAATAAAGATATAGGGAGAAAGAGATAGCGACACTGCCAGAGAGAGAGAGCGTTATTTTGATGGAGAGAGAGAGATATATAAATAGAGAACTTGGGAGAGAAATAGATCGAGATATCATAGCGTACATGAAGAGAGATAAAGATGGCTAGAGATAAAGATGGATATAGGTAGATATAGCGAGAGAGCGAGGTGGAGAGTAGTGATACGAACGAATCAGTGCTAGATCCAGTTGATTCGTGAGTGTGGCAAAAACAAAATATCCCAGTTTAACAGAATAACAAAGTACGACAAGACGCTGGACTGTCCCTGCGATTAAAGGTGTTGGCTCTCTCTGCATTCCCACAATTAAAGACATTGAAATATAAGAGATGAGAGAGCCTCTAACCTGCGGGCTCGTGTTGGGGAGTAGCCCGGGGGCTAACGTTTAGGACACATCGCTGCTCTTCCATGCGCCCTCGCTGCGCGTGAGACATTAAGGTGAGCAATTGCTTCTGCTCAGTTGGATTCAACACCTGCATGGTAGAGAATGTGCGGTGGGAATTTAGTAACCAAATACTTTGTTCCAGTTCGTAAGTAGATTTTCTTTTCAGTATCTGTACTTTTAAGTCTGATGACTTTCTACTTTTACTCCTTACATTTGAAAACACTCTCTTTGCTTTCTACTCCTCACTTTGTCAAAATACGCTTGTTACTTTTTTAACAATACTAAAACAACAGTATATGTAAATCTACTGAAGTACAGCGTGAGTACTTTTGCCACCGCTGATGATTTTGTGTTATTAAACGCATACTATCAATTCACAATTTTGCTCGTTATGCTACCTTTTTTGGGGATGTCTTAGCTTGGCTCTTGGGGCTTTCTATGTCTGAACCGGGGCTGAAGGAGGCCGAGCGTGGCATGCCGGAAGCGTCGTCATCCTCCCGTGCCGGCTCCGCACGCTGGATTTGAGGTAGGGAGCACCTTTGGTCTTCCATTCTGCTCCCCTGAACATGGATCATGCTATTATTTCATATTTAATACTTAGAGCTTAGAGTTATAAAGAAAATACCGCCTTCTGGATTTGGGGTTTCTATCCACTGATATATGATCAAATAACCTGGACTTTGGAGACCATGTAGCACAAGTAGCTTGAATCTACGCCGATCGATGGCTCCGGCTCCTTTTTGTCTAATCCGGGTAACGACGGCAGAGACACTCGTTGGTCGTCCAGCCGTCGGCTCTGAGTGTTGGCCAACAAGTTGAAGAATGCGTCAGAATCTGGGGAAAGTGGGGGGGGGGGGGGGACACGTCATCTGTCGGAAAGCAAACTAAACATGCTTCGAGAGTAGCGTTGAATATATTATATATTATTCTCAAACATTTAACAAAATTCTAAATGAATATTAATTACAATTGTAAGGAAAAATAATGATTACAAATTTTAAAATATATATATTAAGAAAATATATAGACTGGATACAAAAATTTAAACATACAGTAATACTATTCTCAAACATTTAACAACATTCAAAATGAATATTAATTACAATTAAAAGGAATAATAATGATTAAACATTTTAAAATATATATATAAAAAAAATATAGACTGGATAAAAAAATAAAGAATATACAGTATACTTATAAATTATATTATATATGAACATTACAAAATAGGAATTCAAATCACAGTTAAAATAAGGATTTAAAAAGAAAAGCACATAAAATTGTTTAAATATGTAAATTGATCATACAAAGTTATTACATAATAGAACACATTTAAATAATTATTAATGCATTATTAATGAATTAAATAAGTATAAATATGTAATTTTTTGATCATTGAAAATGAATAATAATCATATGTAAATATTTATTTAACCAGGAATTATACATACACGAGATCAAATTATGTATAATTAATATTAAATAGATAATAAATAAATGAATAATTGATAACAAAACAATGAAAGACTTTGTAGGATAGTAAATATAGCCATTCACCTTTGTTGGATGTATCAGTAAGGGGCTTCCTGTCAGAGAGTCTCGGGGTGCAGGGGGCACTCTGGCAAGGATCCAAGGAGCAGCACTGGTCCTCCATGCGCCCACGCTGGCCGCGATGGACGAGATTCATCAACTTCTGATGTTCCTCGCCCGAATGCGCCTGTCGGGGGCCAAAACATTGCAATTAATACTCGGTCTCATTAGACCTGGTCAAACATGCCAGGTAGCCCGTTGACCTTGATGGAATTGACGTGGGCTCGCTCAATGGGGATCTGCAGCTGGTTGCCCGGCAACAAGAGCAGCCTTCTGTTCATATTCGGAGTGCTCTGGGTCACTGAAATCTGAGGGGCCGAGCCGTGATGTTGAAAACCTCTCATCTCCTGAGAAGAACACAAATTATTATTATTTTTTTTTAAAAGCTCTAGAGAAATGCTGACATCACACAAAAACGTATGTTTTCAAGTACCTGATACTTTGCTGCTGCCATTAACACCTGCTGCTCAGCAAAGGGTGGCTGTTGCGTGTAAGTAGAGGCATCTTCCATTCGCCCTCGCTGTGATGAACTCATGATGTCCAGTGCCTACTCCGATCTTCCTATGGAATTCTGAAGAAAAAACATCACACATCGTATCTTCTCCTTGTGCATTTCTACAGTAGAACCACATCAATTACATTAAAAATGTAGTGTTATCAAATATTTTGTACGTTGTTTGTATTTGTTTTAGAAGATAGTGCGGGTGTACCTAATAAAGTGGCCTGTGGGTATCTTGCAAATATCCACCCATGACCTTACAACTCAATAAATTAGAATAGCAATGAAACCCCCAATTAAAATGTTATACAAGAAACAATCCCAATGAATTTTAATATAGAAATTAAGTAGGAATTGTTCTTCTTTAAAGTATTTTCCAATGTGTTAAATAAATCTGTGTTTATAGAATTGAACTACTAAATTAAATGAACTTTTCTACCATATTCTAATACATTAAAATACACCTGCATGTTAATAAGGGACAAAATATTAGAAACAGCAGTGCAGCTTTAATCCTCTGCGAAGTACAACCACAAAAAGAAATCTATTGTAAAATCAATACCTCTGATAGTGTCAATAAAAAATAAGCATGATTAATAAAACTAACCAGGTTCAACTGAATCCCCTTGGATTGTGCAGGCGTAGCTCATAAAGTGTTATTTGGGTGCCTATGCCTAAAAAAATAAGCTTCTACTGCAAATACTAGACTGTATTAAACTATTATGGCATTATTATTTCTAAGAATGAAAGTTTTGCTCACCATCGCAGTAAAACTACATCAAAAGTTTGTCGATGACGAATGGAATCCTTCTTCAACGGTCGTATACGCCGACATCCGTAGCGCCGTCCAAGTGATCGTAGGAAATGCTTTTAAATAGAGTTAAGTGCCGAGTATTAACCCCTCACCATTAGGACAGCGTCCTGTGGCCTGTTCTTAATATTGTCATCTGTAATCCTAGATGAAAACATAATCCTCGGCACGGAGAGATGATGTCTTTCCCACCCCCCTCGTTGGTCGGTAGGTGTACGCTTCCCCCTCACTTGCAATTAAGAAGTCTCCGCCTGGTCAACACATTTCACCAAAGGGGCGATCTAATGACGAAAAGAGCCGTTATAATGTGAATATTGCTCCTTTTATTACTTCTTTTATACAGGACAAAGAAACACCACATTCCAGCATTATAAGTCATGTGCAAGATTATTAGAGACAGCAGTTGTCAATGGATTTACCTGGACAATGGTATTTGGGGGGGGGGGGTTAATTTAAGGTATCTTCCAAGGATCATACAGTGATGTCATTCACGGGTTGATGAGGCTAGTCGTCGTTAAAATACCTTCAAATGAGCACAGAACTAATTTCAGAGCAAACTATACGGACAACACCAAAAAAAACTTCAAATACAATATTGCCGTGCTGTACACGTATGACCGGGAGCCAATCAAAAGGAAGAAGAGGCTCGTCCTTCATTGTGCCCGCCCATTGTTAGGGTCCACGTTATCTTCGCAATTGGGATTAGGAACCTGGTCCAGACTCTTGAGGTCGTCCAGGAAGCCGGTTGGCGTCAGGATGTGAGAGGAGCCTGTCGAGGACCAGATCAAAAATGAAAAATGTCAGTCACAATGTTAAGCTAATGATAATTACTTGATTTTAATTTGAACACCATTGATCTTAATTCATGCTACACGTCAAAAAACACATGAACAAAATATATATACAAACGCACATATCTTTAACCCAACGAGATTTGAATATATCTATGCATATACACATACAGACATATTCACATATACACATACTCCTACACACTGTACACATTCAAGCATATACATATAACCTATTTTAAGAAATGTTTTTCCCTTTCCTTTGTTTATGAAGTCATTTCCAAAATGAATGTGTGTAAATGTGTTTACACCCAATCTACTGTATACAGTATATCCATAGTATGCACAATATTCACACACACACATCCATTAATATGGCTCCTGCTCCGATTGGCCGGTTAGATTTACTACGTGGTTAGCTGAGTCTGAGGTGTCTTCTCCATGCTCCTTGCAAGTGTTCTCATTTTGCATTTGTGTGTTTGACTGTTTGTCCTCTTCGATAAACGGCTGAAAGGGCATTTGCGACGACGCTCCCTTTTTTCCACTCCACTGGAGCGGCGAGCAAAAAACATGACCAAGTTGCAGCTAATCACTTGGAAAAACTCAAGTAAGCCAAGGTACCACTTTTTTTTTTTTGTATATGTTGTTGTTCCTATTTTGCATCTTTTGAGTTCCATCTCTTGTTCTATGATATCATCACTCGGGATGCGCCGATACCGTTCAGTGTCTGTACATCACAAGTACTCATAAAAAATGATACCGATACCAGTTCATTTGCGTTTTGACTTTGGAAGTTGGGCTGAAGGAAAACAACGCTTACCAATCAGCACTTCCCATTTCCCGGCATAAGCTCGGGTGACTTCATAGGCCGAGCGCATCTCCGAGTGGGTCAGCCCGCCAATGACAAATATAATGAGCCTGGGTCCAGTGTGATACTCTGTTGGAGGTCTGTTGTTGTGCCACTGGCCAAGGCGAGCGCTGCTGGAATGGAAGTGTACAAATGAGAACGTGGAGGACACACTGTGTGGCTACATAAATCAGAAACGATAACACACTTTTCAACAACCCGAGTCGTTTTAATGACTACTGAGTTTTATTTTCTGCACTTTGCGGCACAGGAAGGACAAGCATTGTGCATTACGCAGATTACGAGCGGAACCCGCCTGGTCCGCAAAATGCCGCAGAGATGGGAATTCCCTGTAGGATTAAAGTATTTGACGCAAAACTGGCTCATTTTCACCTTTTAAACCTTCCACTCACTCGAGTTTTGTTCCCCCAAAAGAGCTCCAGTAGGACTTAGTTACACGGATAAAAGCTTTTATGACAAAAATAATCTGTCTGTGACCTCCCGCCCCGTTCAGTTTGTTTAAACACAGATGGCAGCATTATGTCGTTTCCTATGAATGTTCTAAAAATGGACAAATGGAAAAGGTCTGCCTCGCAGCTCCGAGGATCGTTTGAATCTCGACTACGGCCTTCCTGTGTTAACGTGGCTCTGTTTTTTTTTTTACTTTCTATTGCATCTATCCATTTTGCAAATGTGTTTACTGCCGTACACAACTTTAATGTTTTGCTCCTTATTAGCATGTTGTGCTAGTGGTTAGCACGTCTGCCTCACCGTTTTGATATTCAGGGCTCAAATCTTCCAGTGTGGAGTCTGTGGAGTTTTCATGTTCTCCCCGCACTTGTGTGGGTTTTCTCCGGGTAATCCCACATTCCAAAACCATGAACATTAGGTTAACTGACAACTCTAAATTGTCCGTAGGTGTGACTGTGAATGGTCGTTGGTCTACAGCATATGTGCCATCCGGAAAATGGAGAACGGTAAAAACGCAACTCAAAATGGGCTAAAATTACAACGACTACTCCTTTTGGGACCCACCTGACAGCCGTTTGAGTGGTACTAATGGGGGCGGGGTCCGATATGAAGGGCCAGTGGCGCTTGTCCAGCTTGTCTTCTATGGCGTACTGAGAGAGAAGACTCAATTGAGATTGGATGTTGGGGGAAAAAAATGCAACATATTTATTGAAAACTCTCATACCTCCATGATGTCCTTGAGGATGGGCGTCCATCTGGAGAGCTGGTACGTGCTATCTGCGCGTTGTTTGCGATCTGGCAGCGTTGTGGCGGCATTGACACCCTAAAACACAATCCGTGCAAATTGCAATTCTTAGTTCATGAGGTGTGGGTGCGGACAAACGCCAAAAGAAATCGATCCGCTTGGTTAATGGGTCATTTCACCATGATGTCACACGTTCTTCAGAGTGACAAAAGCCAAACTTTTCTCTTATTCCAACACTACTAAACCAACCCTTAATGTCATTTGACCAAAGCAGAACGATTGCGAAAACAGGGCGAATGGCTTAAATGATTATTTTACACTTCTTCTTTGTCGCCATAGTGAAATATGTGAAGTGTCAGTCGAAAGGAAAGTGTTACTTGAGGTAAATTGCTTTCAAGAGAGACACAACACCGGTTGTAATTTATATTTCAACGGGGAAGTTGAAACTCAGATTTAAAGCAGAAAGTTAATCCTGTGTTATTGGTTTTGATTATTAACAATGGTTTACTTTTTTCTTTTTTTAACACATGTTAAAGAAATAAAAAAAATATCTTACTTATCTTTGGCTAGGGCCTCTTACATTAAAGCTAAGACTATTTTATGGTTTACAATACTATTAACGGTGTCTAAATAAATACCCCAGCGATGATGTTACAGCCTAGGTTCTGGAAGTTGGTGATGATGTTTCTGTCGGCCGTCACGTTGGCATGCTGGATGAGTTTGTCCAAGTTCTCCTCCCCGATCCCTGCGACCATTCACACAATCAGTCAAACTCGTGAGGAAAAAGGAATACACGCAGCAGTTGATTCTGGAATCAGTAAGTACGTTGTACCTTTTTTCTTGTGGAATATGAAGAGCAGGATGATGCGGATCTTGTTGTAGGCTGAAATTTCGTTGTCGAGCAGCACGGGCACGATGCTCTTCATGGCGTCTTTTAGAGCCTCCCCCTCTGCGTTGACACCCATCACGAGGTCCTGTAGGGAGATGAAGAGGGAAAGTGAAATCTACTCTTCACGTCACAACGTAACCACCATGTTTTCATATGGTTCCAAAAGTACTCTACCTTTACTAGAGTTAAAAAAATTTAATAAAATAAAAAAAATATCAGGAAAACTGAAATGGTAAAAAAAACACTTAACCCTATCGCTCCACAAATCTCTGAATTTACTTACAGGGTCTTTAAGGAAATGTTGAAAACATAAGAAATGTTATTACAAATTTACACAAAAATGGAATCAATTTAAAAACTCGTTCACTGCCAGCGCTCCCAGTTAACATGGATATTTGACTTCTAAAGCCGTCAATGGCAGTGAATGTGTTTTAAAAGGAAAGCCCCTTATGATTCAGTTTCTCATTATCAAGAGGATCCATGGGAATTATTATGTGTTCTTCCTTGGCCCCCCAGAGCTTTGTGGAAATTGGTCAAGTCCTTTTCGCAGTGAAAACCTAACCTCCCTGGCAGAGGTAATGGCTATACTTGCTCAGCCAAACAATGCAAAACACTTTTAGAGGCGACAGGTGCTGGGAGCGGTTGGCCATCCTTATTAAAGCCAAAACAAGCCCGTGGGATTTATGAGGTGCTGGCATCCAAACATGCTCATAATCCAACGATGCATCACTTATAAAAAGAAAAAAAAAAATGTAAAAAAACTCAAAAAGGACACGGCTCAGTATTTCCTGTGTGGACACAAGAGCAGGTCTCGGGCCGGGGCTGTGGTGTTATCTCATCCCTGACAAATCCAGGCCACAGACATGTGCTTGGAAGGATTTTGACATTACCAAGTCATTAAATGTTATGAAGGGTCCTAACAGTTCGTCGTGACATTAGAGCTTCTTGTGCGTTCCTGCACATATGCGGGTGTTCACGTCTGGCTACAAGCTCCATAGACAATATAATGACCGCTATTCTCCATTAAATACCACGAACCGTGCCAGTGGGATTTTGAACGCGCGCGCACACACACACACACACACACACACACACACACACACACACACACACACACACACACCAGCGGCGCTATAAATATATATAGACTGCAGCAATATGTGCCGATACGTTCACAAAACACTGACCTGTTCCACTTCGCAGAGCTTATCGAGGGAGGCCTTGAAATTCTTCATACAACCATCAGCCAGGTGTAAGTGAGTGGAGTACTGTGGGGGAACGAAGAGAAAAAAAAATAAAATAAATAAAAAGAGCGTTCACTAAGAAATGTGTACATTTTTAAAGAGAAAACCTCCCAAAAAATGTAAGGTTTACGAGAACATATTTTGAAATGAACGAACAAACCATGTAGTTTGTAGTGTTTGTGAAACATATACTCGTTTACCTTGAGATCCTCGACACACCACAGCCTAACGCATGTATACGTTCATGATCATAATATTACGACGTTATTCTTTTAGAATTATAGATATCTTTTTTGAAAAATTACATTTTTCCCCCTCGTAAACTAATTTCTAAATATTTTTCTTTTTAGTTTGGCACTAATATACCTTTGTAAATTTATTTATCAATGTAAATCTTATTTTGAGACTTAGTTTTCCTAATGTGTCTAAAGGTTTGACACCCATCACGCTTACCATGCTCAGCTCCTTCTGATACTGTGGCATCTTTTTTAACATCAGGGACAGATCTTTGATCTTGGCCTAAAGTACAAAAAAAACAGCACCACTAATTTAGCCAAACAGCACCAGAAAAAAAGTGATTTGCGTCGACAATTAGACCAAAAGTATGAACACAGTCATTTACATTGTCAGTGCACATCCTTTTGCTCTCACAAAAGGTGTTAAGCAGCTCCGTCACCTTCCTACAACAACAACAAAAACAATTTTACGGAAGTCATGTGGAATAGGCAGTCGCATATGTTTGTATGTTTGAGGTGTGATAATTACTGCCATACTCACGTGGAGACATCAGCGATGTGAAGGTGCCTGAGTTGAACCCAGAGCTCGTCGTCTTCATCCAGCAACACTTCTCTATCCTTGGAAATCCCAATGCCGGTCGTCTGATAACTAAACAAAAACAAGTTACACTTTAGACAAAAACACCACGCAGGAAAACGAAACAAGCGGCATTCCCAAGCTGGGTGTCTACCCACGTGTAAATGTCCTTTTGGATATCCAGCAAATCGTAGGCCATCGCCTGGAAGGTCAACTCGTGGAGGAGCGGTGAAATGGGATCGAACCCGCGGTCGACGATAAGGAGTTGGGAGCGCCCCTTGTTTACCCCCTGAAATCAATTGAAGTACATTATATATACTAGTTTGAAGATTGATTTTTATTCCGCCATGCAAGCCACATCCGATGCACTTTCATGTGTGTGCGTGTGTGGGGAGGTCAAATTTTCAAACTGATGCAGTATTCTGTAGTACAAGGGGTCCTCGGTTTACGACTGTACTACCATCACACAATGTTTTTGACGTTACAAACGGTATTAAATTTGAGGCATTGAAAGGATACAGTATTGTAATATTACCCGTCTACATGTATTGCGCCACCGTTCGTGGTTAAATATCCGCTGCATAAAGTGTTATAACAGAGCAACACCGATGCTATTCCTTAGCCCGTCTATAGCATTTTGCATTGTTTGTTAGCACTGAGCTAAATGGACTTATCTAAATCAAAGCTACGTGGTTGTTTTAAATACACAACGAGAAACTATCTTTGTTTTATGTTGCGTTTGGCAGTAACTTCAACTGGGAGTGGTAATAAACAGCTTGAAGTCAAAGCAAAACAGATCAGCCGAATGACAACAACAACATGTCAGTCAGGTCACTTTTGTGACGCTAGTCCTGGAACCTTTCTGACACCTTGCATCTATATTTACAACAACAAAATGTACAGGCTAGCAATGTTTCTCATACAAATATTTACTGCAATAATGACTTAACCGCATACATTAGTGGTAGAATTTTGCACGTTCTGACATACGTAGGTACAAATTCGAATTCTTTGTTGGAGGACACCCTGTATTCTTCCCCTCTCATGCAAATAACAGAACATTCTCAAGGCAACACCAAACAAATGAACGCAGAAAATAATACATGCCTGATAAGACTCATCCCGGAGCAATGAAAGGTGAGCTGAGAGAAAGAGGAAAGAAGGAAAAAAAGAAGAAAGTGGCAGTGAAGAAAAAAAAAAAAAAGACACCCACAACCTGTAGAGGTGAAAAGCTGCACCATCCGAGTGGATGTTTAAACTCTTGTATGGGAAAAGCTGCTCGAGTAGAACAAAAGGAGAATAATAATTCACTTCTCAACAACATGTCGTAGAAGAGTATGTCGTGGTAATAATGCACTAGAACCTCTCCCATGCTTGGGTTGTCCGCTTTGTGGGCGTTCAGGCGCTGGTAAACCTCTTCGGCCAGTTTGGCGTTCCTGTCCGGGCCGCTACGGGGGACACAACACAATGAAATTAGCGGACCTCATTCAGCTCATATGGAAGCTGCGAGGCAGGTGCATACTTGCGGTATCGGATGGCGGGATACTCCTTAAGCGTGTCGCACACGGTGGCGATCTGCTCGGCGAGACTCTCGATCATTTTGTCCCTCGTGTCATTATTGGACTTTGGGCTGTAGAAGGAGTGGAAGGAGGTTGGATAGTCCAGGGAGAACACCTGCAGGGACGACAGGGAAGAAAATGACACTTCGTTGGGTACATTTGCACAGTCACACAGAGACTGAATTAAAGATTCTGATTGGATTTTGATTGACGCCTCACAGAGAGGTACAGTGGCTATAAAAAAAATAAAAAATCTGCACTCCCCTGTTCAAATTCCAGCTTTTAGAGATCATGATAAATCATTTCAAACATTGTTCCACCATTAATGTAACCTATAACCAGAACAACTCAGTTTATTTTTTTTTTTATATATAGCTTTTCAAAATGGGAAGTAAAAATAAACAACTGAGATAATGTGGTTGCACAACTGTCCACACCCTCTTATAACTGGAATGTGGCTGTGTTCACAATTAACCAATCACATTTAAACCCATGTTAAATGGGAGTCAGCACACACAGTTGTTCTACTAGGCTTTTTGTGACATTTGTTTTTTCTTTCAAGCATAAGCCTGAAGGTTTTGCGCTATTTTAAACAGTTTATAACTGCTTCCATCGTCTGTAAGTTTAAAACAGCCCCAAAACAGGCTGCTGCCACCACCATGTTTCGCTGTGAGAATGGTGTTCTTTACTGCTTATCCTCACTAGGGTCGTGGGTGTGCTGCTGTGCATATCCCAGCTGACAGCGCCAATCGAAACGTACGATTATTAAATCACATTATGCCGGGGCATTCAGTTTTTATAAAGTCCTCAGAAACTTTCAAGTTAGATTTTATCTGTGTTTGGACTTGCATGGCAAGCCAAATCAAGTGATCTGCCCTCACCCCAAACATAAAGACAACATTTAAAAGGAAATTGAATTCTAGATATAAACGCCTACCTGAGACTCATACGGTAGGAAAGCGACATTAATCTCTTTCAACGTCTTGATGGCCTTGGAGACTCTCGATCTCGCAATTTCGTTGAACAGATTATCCGGGCAAGCTGGTGGAGTACAAATAATAAATACATAAAATGACTTGAGTGAACATTTGGATTGTTTCTCAACATCCCAACACAGTGTCTTACTGTCGGTGAAGAAGATGTGAGCGGCTTTGTAAGTAAAAGCGGTGTCCTTAAAGTCGTTTATGAGAGCGCGAACTGACTGCAAGTCAAAGGAGACACAACAATCAATTCCACACAATCGACCAAATTATTAATAGTTGATTAATCAATTATTATACCCATCGCTATTATTACACTTAGTGAGTCAGTTAAAAGGGTGATGGCGGACCTTTTCCACTGGTGTGATCAAATATATGGCCTCCAGACACGTGATGGGTTCCCTGTTTTTATTGAGGTCCTCCACAACTGAAAGCATAAGAGACCTTAACGATCTCACATTATAAACATCATCGCTACATGAAACCATCAGTGTGAAATCACATTTAGAGAAGCATTAATTCATCCCCCGATGACAAGAATTATGTCAAGCACGGCCATTTAAATACTTTCTGCATTGCGCTCAGCAGGATCCGTAAGCAGCACTTGACACTGAACACTTACTGGTGACCCCCTCTGCCAAGATGTCCGACATCTTGCAACAAGACGACAGAATGCGCATGCTCATGTGGTCCACGATAAGAACCTGAAGACATTTATTTGACAAAAAAACAAAAAAAAACTATTAATAAATGCAAGTCAGAGCAAAGTTTTTTAAAATTAAGTTTGGCCCATGTTTACCTTCCACTCTCCATCCTTCCTTACACTCTTGATGACACCGTTTAGAATTTCTGTAGAGGCAAACAGAGAGTATATATAGTTGGGTTTTTTTGGACCAACTTCAACCACAATTGCATTGCAGAGTTACTGTACATAGTAAGAACAATAAGAAAACCTTACTCATCAGATTGTATGAGACTTCATTGTCTTGTTATGGCGTGAGTGCAAATACGTGGTGCAAACTGCTCTTCTGAATGAGGTCAGATTTAATTAAACTACCGGTAAAACACAATGAAAGAATACTGCTTTTTATCATTAAATCAGAAGGATGTACCTTTAAATATTGCTTCAATGAATGGTTGAATAACTAGGCTAATTGATTCCACCGAGTACAAAATAGATTTGTGAAAGACATTCATTTTCATAATAAAAACAATAATGCAACATGATAGGATATTTTAAAATTCATGACTCTAAATGACAGCATTGGTGTTTTTTTTAGTTGCTGAGTAAAATGAGACGAATGAGATTTAAATATAGAAGTGACACAAACTTTAAACGAAGCAAAGAAGTGATATTTGTTGAAAGTTAGCTTTTTTTTTTTTAACCTTTATTACTTTACGTGTCAATCGGAAAGCAAATTCGCCGAACTTCCCCATTACGTAAGCTAGCTGCCATTAGCCTTCAACTTCCCAGTCATCTTGACGTTACTCTACAAACGTAACGACTTCAGATAAAGTTATTATTGGGAAATTTCACAAAATCACCATTTGCCCCTCGTTGCAAATTACGTAGCTCGGGTGACATTTGTTTGAATTCGGTATTTTGATTTGAGATTTGAGCCCGGAAACAGCATCGAAGAAACAACTTCTCCTACGTTACGTTCACCTTAGCGATTCATCACAGCGCACTACTTTGGAAATGGAATCAAAATTCTACAGCCGCTAGCGGGGGACGCGTTCAAATACCCCGAGAATGGAAAATATGTTACTTACTTTCTCCTACTATTGTTTTTAGCCCGATCGGTGCCATCTTAACTTAGGTCGGGTGACTTGTTGGTCACTTCCTTGTTATTGTTAAATTCTGCCCGAACGATCGTCGTCAACATTTCCTGGGGAACAGTGCCCCCTACCGTGTCCTGGCGACATGACACGTCTGGAGTTTTTTTTTTTTTTTTCCCCCCACCATTGCTAAATGAAAGCAGTACTGAAAATGGATGACAAATGGAACTTTGCTAAAGATCCATTGCCATATACGGATAAAAAAAGGCAATTGTGAGAATGTACTAATGTAAAAAAAAGTCTGCTGTGGCTCACAGTGTTATTGACTATCAGAACACATTTTCATATTCCATTGGTATGTCTTTGAAAGTGAATCTGGCCATCTCATGTGTAGATTTGGTACACACTGTACTTTTATTAATGTCATATTAACAAATGATTTATGAGCTCCTCCCTCTTAGCATATGAAAACAAGCAGTCACACACACAAAATCATGACAACCTGTGTCAAATTTATAGGTGATGGTTGCAAGAATATTACGGAGTCCCTCTCATCACATCTGATATAATTCAAAGTAAGGAAACAATAAAAAGACCATACATAAAAAAGCCCAGTGGCATGTTCAATTGGTGAACCCCCATATAACCTTAATTACATCACATGCATGCGTAATCAAAGTTCAGTGGGAAAAGTCTCATGAAAATTCTAATCTCTCCACTCCACTCCATACATTTTTCCCTTACATACCATCATCAGTTTTAGTATAAATATATTTCACAAAATATCCTTAGTTCTCTGACTCCATACAGATTTGTTTCAGTTCCCGCTGCTCCTTCCGTGTTCGCATTCTCTCCTTAAAGTCCTCCAACTCTTTCCTCTGCAAAGTAACATGATAAAAAATAAATATTAGTCGAGTCGTGCAAGAACTTCCGAAGATGTTCTCAAGCCAAAGAGCACCAACAACAACCAAAAAATAATAATAATAATAATTGGTGGTATCTGGAGTATAAATTCTAACTGATTGTGGTCATAACTTACTCCCTGATGTCTAACATCCTAATGTGTTTTTTTAAACCTTTTTTTCCCCCAGAAACTTGTAAAAATGTAAATATGGTGGGAGGGGGGGGGGGGGGGGGGGGGGGTACAGGCAGATTGATCCTATCTTTAATAGGATAAAGCTAGAGGATCAAACAAACATTTTATACTCTAAAAGGTGTTGGTAAATGACTACAAATTAGATATATAGACACTTACATTAAGTCTCTCGTCAGCGGGGAAGATTTCCCTCTGTGCACCACAAAAGATTCCATCATAGAAAAGAGAAAGATGAAGATGAATGAATGAATTAGTGTTGCAACATCGGTAACGGTAAGAGATCGTGAATTTAGACGACCGGTTTGCAAACCTTCCTCTTTACGATGTATTCCTCAAAATATTCCGCTTGATTCGAGATCCAGAACATGGTAACGGGGAAAGACAAATACAACATCATCTGTTCCAACACAACAAAACATGTCAATAGCCTGTTACAACATAAACGCCACTAACTTGGCGCTAATGACTTGAACCAAAATGACACGGATATAGTTACACAGTAAGCGTTTTAACAAAACGACATCTTAACTTACTCTGAACATCTCTATTTTTACGCCCATTTTGACTTCAGTTATCCAAACTCAAAACTGCAGCCAAAGACCTTCACACTACTTCCGGGGTACTCAGGCGGGCCAATCACGAGACAAACAATGCGCATGCGTAACCTTTATGGAAAATGTAAAACCTCAAACATGATTTTTATTTGTATTTATACGTTCCTGTGCTTCTATCCACGACTTGTGTCTCATTATTATTATTCAGAAATTAGTTTTTATATCGCGAGCACTGAGCGTTTACTGTTACAGCACGCAGCTACGTTCTTGTCCACTGAGGGGCGCTGCAAACCAGACGATTTCCATTGTGGCGCCTGTAACGTCGTGAACGAAACTGCAACTCAACTGTATAAAAATCAGATTTTTGTTTTGGGTGTGTGTTTTTTTTCGGGGGGTGGGGGTCAATAATAATAATAATCACTACGGCTCTCTAGGGTTTTATTTTATCTAAGGAGACCTCCCGATGGCACAGAGTCACAGATTTAATTATAATCTATAGTTGCAACTCCTGTCACGTATTCCAGCGAAAACGAAAACTAAATAAAACAGAAAAGAAAATGTTATTATCAGATATGTACGGAACAATTAATTACAGCAATTATATAAAACAATTTCCAGTGTTGGCTACCTGTTTTGATGATCAATGTGCTAGTTTATTACATTTTGAATGACTATTTATCCTTACAGTGGACGTTTCAAATGAATCAAATACCCTGTATCAGTTTACCCCCAAATGTGTGTCCCTTTTTGTTGTTGTTGTTGTTGTTGTTATCGCTTCACTTGCACATCAAACGTGACCCTGTTCACGCTCATGACGTCGCCGACGAAAAAGACCTACGTGTGACGTCACCGACCAGGAGAGGTGTTCACGATCCTCGGAGAGAAAGAGCCCGCGCGCCCTGGCAACCTGATAAACCCAGGTAAACGCCATTGTTTCCACCGCTAATCCTCTCGGTTGTGTCGTGTCCGTCAACTGTGCGAGTGAGCAGTGCGGAACACGGCGACGGCGACGGCGGCGCAAAAAAACAAATGAAAAAAAAGAAAGAAGAAGAAGCCTTTAAAGCGGGGGACGTTGATAGCCGGCGCCCGTTGGCGAGCGTTGGCTTGCACGGCGGCGGGCCTGCTCTGGCTGGGGCTAGGCTAGCTTGGTAGCCAAACGCTCGCTGGCAGTTGTCTGCAAAAAAAAAAGAGACACAATAAGCGCACCCGGCTTGTGTGTGTGTGTGTCCGTCTGACATCCCGTACACCTATTAAACACCGTTAGCCCCCACTGTGCCACCCGTAGGCGAGCAAACGCCCTTCAGAACACCGTGTTCGGCGGCTATGGCTACTTCGCTCGTCGGCTGTCTTCTGTTGTGGGGGACGCTGACGCCGTCACGGTGATGATGGCGCACACTTAACACAGTCTGAGGCTATTTGATGAAAACCGGAGCCAGTGAGGCGAATGACGGGAGTCTGGGCTCCTATTGCCCTTTGTTAAACGGTCAGGATTGTGGATACTCGCGCTTTTTTGTGCACGTTAGCTAACCTGGTTTCACTTTGTGTTCATCGGACTTTCCGTTGCGAAACTGCTACTAATGCGTGCCCTGGCCTAACGTTAGGATCTCGGCTGCCCGACGATGCCAAATACTTAGCCGTTACCCTTTGACTTCATCACAATTAGTAATGACTCCACTAGAAGGCAACGGACGACGCCAGTCGCTTTGTGCCTGCTTGTGTTTGTGTGCAAACAGCTCGACAGTGCCCAGGCCGTGCTCTATTCTTAGAAACAGCAATTCTGATTTATGCACACATATTGTACTTTCTCACGGTCGACTGTTGTTGTAATAACACGACACCCAAAGTGCAATGTGATGGGGCTTGCACCGATTAGTCGACCACTCAACGAGTCGACTTTGTGTCGATGTTTAAAGCTTGAAGTCGACTAACCGCTCGCTAATCGTGTGTACCGATAAGGTGTATGTGCAACTAACTAACGCGTTCGGCAAAACAGAACAAAGCGCTTCCTTCTGCCTCGGGCAGACCAATATCGCAGGAAACTCGCAAAAAAGTTTAAACGTTTACATCTTTTGTTTTATGTCTTCAAGAGCTACCAAATATCCCATTTTTGTTGTCTTTACATATATCATATCATATTTGATCAATCAATGATATACATGTATTTAACTTGTCCAACAACACCAGCCACAAAGAAACTAAAATTTTAGCAAGTTTGGGGTCAAACCATTATGTCATCAACCCGTTGTGCTAGTTATCGCGCCAGACGCGGGAAGTCCGCTAACCTGTTTTCCGGGTTTGGTCACGTTACGTTTTGCTGGATTGACTAATTTACAGAGGACCTCCGTCTCCGTACCACAACGCCCTGCGGCGCCCCGAAATGTCTGGCCAACAAGGCGACACAGTCTTCGTACTTCCACGCGGGGTCAGAGAGTACGAAATAAACTGGTGGTGGATGAGAATAGCGGTTATCTACGGCTATTCCAATCGTCGCTAGTCTTAAAATATGCATACAAGTGAGACTACGGGACCGGCAGCAAGGAACAAAGGCAGCGGCGCAAAGTGAAACTCCATCTTCGTCGCAAAAAATGTTATGTGTGTTGAAGAGCACTTCAGGAACTCCAAATTGTTAGTTCGCTTTGCTCAGTCTTGATGGAGTTTGCATGTTCTCCCTGTGCTTGCGTGGGTTTTCTCCAGGTACTCCGGCTTCCTTCCGCATTCCCAAAACATAGTCGTGAGTTAGTTGAAGACTCTTAAATTCTCCACAGATGCGAGTGTGAATCATCGCTTGTCAATACGTGCGATTGGTTGACGAGCAGTCCAGGGCGTACTCCCGACTCTCGCCCAAAATCAGCTGGGATGGGGCTCCAGCTCAGCCGTGACCCTAACGAGGACAAGCGCTGTAGAAAATGGATGGATGGATGGACGTTGTCATCTTGTTACACTGTTCAGCAGAATACAGCACTGTTTGGATTGCTTCATGTGACAAGCAATAACGTAGTGAATCTTTGTAACTCAAGGGAAAACCATAAGTTTAAAGGAAGGGAAATTATTTTTATAGTGTCAAACAAGGAATTGAATGCTTGAAAATGGTGGGTTTCTGGCCATTGACTTGATGGTTTAGTCTGATTAACTATCTTAAACAAACATCGTCAAAGGCGTTTGTGAAGCAGGTGAGACTGTCAACGGACACCTCCCCCCCCCCCCCAGTTATGATGCTGTTTTTTCTTCTGCTCTCCAGTTGCTATGGAGACAAATTTTTGGCCTAGTTATGAGTGACCTCGAGAAGAAACGGACAGTTCAGTCGGTGAACAAATGAGTAGGCCAAGCAAATCCATTTACAGCCTTCATGTGAGGGTGTAAAGAAAATTTTTAACCTCTTATTGCCTCTGAAACACACAAAAAAGCTTTTGTTGTTTGGTTTGTTATAAGCCAAATGAAACAGCTTTTTAGGACACATTGATTCAGGTTTAGCGTCTCATTTGTTGGTGACCACATTCTAACTAAAATCAAGTACCAAACAAAACACACAAAGCCCCCCCCCCCCCCCCCCCTCCATTATACAGCGCTCAGGCTGCAGGTATCAAATATTTTCAGAATCTGTTATTTCGTCGATTTGCATTAAAGTCTTTTCCGATGACTGTTTATTAGCTGATTATTGTCGTTTGTTTGGTATTGTTTAATGATTAAATGAAACCAAAGACAGAGAAGGTGTGATGTTGAACTTACGAGCCTCTTTGAAACAGAGGTACGTCTTGTAAATCAAGGACCTCCCGTACTCAATCACAACATTGCGATGATGAGTTACCAGCGGTGTTGGACGTCACCCGAACTGAAGCATTTTCAACCCCAACTGACCGGCGTCCACAAGTCCTACCTCGCAGTTCCTTGTAGTGTCTGGTTTAGACAATAGAAACGCATCCAATAGCCAGTCCAGGTATGATGAGGCGAGTGGCTGCAGGACAAACTACATTACAATTGACTGAGGAATGTTGTGTAAAACCATGGTCAAATTGTCAATTTCTCTCTTTTGGAAAGCAAGAGTCCCCTTAGGTTTGAGTTCCTCAGTGGTGCTATGATTAATGGAGGCTCTCTCACACTTTCTGGCTTCTTCTCATCGCCGGCGCTGTTTCATCTGGAGAAAAATACCACTGTACAATAATGACATAAATAGAACGAAACCCTTTGTTGTGACCCATTTTCTCAATGCACATAATGCTGCTCATTCTGGTGTGGTTAACATGGCCACCTGAGGGCGGTATAAGACAGCCCTCACCCCCTCCTCTCTTATCTTCTCAGTACGCTAGTAATATTAGTCGTTCTTCACAGTGGATAAAGAATATATGCCAGCATTGTTTTCTGGTCTGTCTACATGCGTTGCTGCACCATTTGTGTCCAGAGAGCCGGTAACAACACTTGCTACACAGATGCTAATTGTTTGCCCATGTGCCTATGGAGTTTCCCATTGTATGTTAATGTTAAGGTAGCAGAGGCTATGTGGTTGTTTTATGGTTAGTTTGACAGTAACTTTCAGCTGAGACCGTAGTGGCAACAAACAGCTCGGACGCTCTTTTTTTGAAGAATATTTCTTATTAATTGTATGTGCCAAACTGCCGCCGGTTAAGTGAATTGAGTCACCTGCCATCATACAGCGCTCGTATCTCAAGTTTGCGCTTGCAAGTCTGAGCAAAAAAAAAAGTCGCCAGATCGACGGCTCGTAAAACTCGTCAGTCGGGTCACTCGTGTCTCAAGGCACCGCTGTATTCCAAATGGGACATTGAAAGTCAGCTATGTGAACTACTACACTACCATTGCGAAACACGGAGTAAGTTTGCTGCTGCTGAGTAACGTTTTCACTGGTTGTGCGAAAACGCTCTCTCTTGGATGTTAGGCGTTGAAATAATGAGTGACGTTTAAAAATTACTTGTTGTCGTGGAACTGAGCAGATGGCTCACAGCTTTTGTTATTTTTATTTTGTGTGTGTGTGTGTATATTTAACATCTACCCCTTTAATGAATATGTCCCGCCTGTGTTGTGAATCTTGGACATCATTTTTGCAACATTCCGGGCTGTTGTCGTTGAATAAAAATAAAATCTAGGGTTTGATGCCTACAGTTATTCCACACCCAACATTGTTTTTGTGTTTCTTCTGAACAACGAACAAGACATTGTGTTCTAGAACAAACGTTTCTCCCGGTGCCAATTTGCAGTATTGTAAATCACATACGCTCTCTTCGCAATTTCTCCCCTCGACTTTTTCTTATTAATAGACTCCCACCCACTGCATTTCCACTCCAGTGAGGGCAAAGTTTGCACAAACTCAATTATTTTTTTTTCAATTCCTTGCACTAGTTCTCTCTTTCACATTTCACGCAAGATTACTTTAGGTTCACACTGGTGTCAATTACGCCTCACGCTGTTTTCCGATCCACTGGCTTTGCATACCGGATTTGTCACGTACATGTCTGTCAAAACGGAGGGTTGACCTCAACTTTGACAATCGTTCTGTGTACTGTACACTTTGCTCTATGTGGCTGAAGGATGGGCATCCTTCAAGTGGTTTGGGAAGCCAAGAATCACCCAAGGAAGAGGGTAAGTGCGGGTGGAGCATAATTAAACGGACAGAGGAAGGACAGGAAGGGGTGGGCTGTTAAAAGGTGTAGGAGGAGGAGAGAGAGAGAGAGGGGAGCGAGCAAGAACCTCACGCTATTGATGGGGAAACAGGGAGGGGTGGAATGAACAAGCACGTAGGGCAGCCAGAGGAAGGGAGGGGTGTGTGTGGGCTGTCGCTCTGGTGAATGAGGAAGCAGCAGAGCCATTTTTCCTGTTGAGAAACTGCATGCTGGTCTGCCTCTGCTAGAGAGGCAGAGAGAGAGAGAGAGCAAGGGAGAGGAATAAAAGTCCTCTCCGGGAGTCTCTCCGGGGTCCTCGCCGGCCTTGTGAACCTCCCGCTCGCCGCTGCTTTTCATTGAAGTTGGGGAGGCCCCTGAAGAGGACACAATGGAGCGGAGAGCCTTTGGCAACTGGGCCGTTGTACTACTGAGAGGGGGATGGGGTAGAGAGAAGACCGGTTCACACAGCTAACACAGCCTGCCGGCTGCAGGCTTCCGTGGCCTCTCCTCAGCTCCTGAACCAGCTCTTCCCGTCTCCCGGGCTATTTTTTCCTGGAACAGACACCCCCACCACCACCATCACCCCTCCCCAAACTCCACTTGGACTACGCAATGGATTTACTCATCATGTTCTGTGGGATTTTAGGAAACGCACCAGAGCCTCAGGCTTAAATCTGTGTTCTGGATGACAGAAAAGGAAAGAGAAACTTTCCTAATCATCTTTTAACCCGTCTTTTGGGATTGTGTCTTGTTTCCGTATCGCGGGGTTTATTTAAATGGATTACAAGATGCATGCCAAGTCCAACGATTTGCTGGATTTCCAAAAACTGGATGCCCTTCTGGAAAAGATTGCACATTCAGTCTCTGTGAAAAGGTAATTGTGTTGACTACGTAACTTCTGCTAAGAACTTCTTATCTTAATCATACAGCCAGTATTGTTGTTGTTGTTTTTTTCCAAACTAAAACTAATAATAACCAGTTCCACACAATGCGTGATATGCTGAGGACAAGGCAACGTTCGGAACGGCCTGGAGTTTTGGCTCTCGGGACTGTCATGTGGCGAGCACTATCTCTTGTGTCCACATGGCCTGACACTTTTCCCCTAGTTGTTTGTTACACTCTTGTGTTGAGGACAGTATTGTTATCCACATTTTTGCCAGAAGCCAGGAACCTACCTCCTGGTGAGAGAGGGGGTGTGGGGGAAGGGGGACGACAGAGGAAGAAGGGGGTTGTGTGTGATTCATGGAGTTTGGCTTGCATATAGCGGCCAGCTGGAAGTTAAGCGTGAGAGAGCCTTCATTTTCTTTTTGGTGTCTATCTTGACTCAAGGTTAGCCTTTTTGAGTCACTTCGGGCACTGCCTCAAACAGTCGAAGCTGATAATAACCATGGTAGGAACTCTTTATTTTGGATGTCTTTGGATTATTGGACATTATCCAGTTCTGGTCTTTGTGTGTGTGTGTGTTTGTTGGGGAAACTCAATTTGTGGTGCAAAGAGGTGGCTCCCATTTGCATACAAAAACAACATGAACCTGTCTGGCGGAGAAGCAGCTGTAATACCTGGGTGGGAGAAAATGTTACGTTCAAAAGAAATGGTACTACTGAATTGGTGTAAATAATTCCAAATGCAAGTAGTGTTTACGCTCAGAATTGGGACTATTTCTTACTATTTTCAGTCTCGTGATGAAGAGACAGTGATTGCATCATTGCACCCCCTTTTATCAATGTCCCAATGATTAATCACTCATCATCACTAATCCAATCCTCTTAATGACCCCACCTGTATTCCTCTCATTGACCTCGTTAAGCAATGATTGAGAGTCCCAATTTGCTTTCATTCAAACCTCATCCTCTTTCCCGTGGAAATCTTGCAAAATTGCTGCGCCGGAGCCGTAACGGAACTGAAATTAACATTATTTCTAAAGCACTTTAACAACAACCACAGCTGTAACAAAGTGCTGTTCATAAATCAGAAAAGAAAGTAAATAAAATAATTATACAAATACAATAAATACTAACAAAAAATATTATTTTCTCATTAAAATATATAAGAGCTCCTTTTACATTGGCATCTAGCATACCGGATGTTGCACATGTTGGATGATGATGTGAAGCTGTTAGTAGATGAGAGAGGAGCAAGATTGACCGGTATGAGTGCGCCGGATCATGTCTACTGAAAATGTAATCTCGCAATCACAGCGTGCATGTCGTCACTCATGTTTGTTACAAGCTGAGTTTGAATGTAAACAAACAACTGCAGTTATCCAGCTTTTTAAAAAAATATTATAATTTTTTTTTGTACTAAGTTGGTTGTATGTGGTGGTCAGAGGGGCCTAAGACGCAAAATGGAAGCCACACTTCTGTCAGATTGCCCCAGGCCAGCTGTGTAACTTACCACCACCAGGTGTGACTGAGGAGTGAATGAATAATGCATGAAATTGTAATCGTCTTTGAGTGCCGAGGAAAGCGCTATGTGTAATGCATTATTATTATTGTTATGGTGGAAAATGCCAACTTTTACTGGCAATGTGACGAGGGCTTCCAGATAACTGGTTAGCACAAAACCCAGTCACATTAAAACATTCAAAGGTCATATGTGTTACTGAGATCAATAGTAATCCGCTTTATCAGCATAAATCAATAAATCAGGGAGAAGCAGCTCCTGTGGTAAATTTTGAGGTCGGTTGTCGGAAAGTGGAAAATGGCTTTGTGAATCAACAGGGATGGGTGCTCCTAGCCTGGGTGCAATGAATTATTTAACCATTTAGCTTTAGGTTTAAGACCATTCTGATACTTAAGATGGAGACTGCTGTTTGACATCTTTACCTGAGCTTGAACCCACTCCCCGTACATGAATGATTCATACTTTCATGGGAGATGCCGGTGACATCTTGCAATTATGTTCTTTCCTCTTCAGTCGCTGTAGGACCAAACACAAGACCACATTTCCTGGTGTGAGGTGCCCCCCCCCCCACACCCCCTCACCCCAGTAACTAAAGCCTCTTCCGCTCTTTTCAGCATTCCACAGCAGTCTGCAGTGATGTATGTCCATGTCAAAGTTCAACTGGTCTGCCAGAGCTTAAGGCAATGTAAGACATGCAAGCAGCAGGAAGTGCACTTTTTGATTGCCCTTACTTTTAGTGCTTGTGAACACTTGATTAGTCTCACATCCCAACACCGTTCGTGGTCAGGGTCAGGAGGTCACTGAGAAGAGTCATTTATCATATTGGTTATAAGGGCGCAATGGTACACGAAAGCCATGAGCATTTTGACTCCTCTTTCAAGACCCAAAAGAATATTGTGATCTGCGACAATATAATAACCAAACTTACTAAAAGAAAGAGTAGACTCACTTTTTTATTGAAAAAAAGATTGTTTATGTCTTTGAATTCTTTAGTAATCAGCAGTAGAGCATGAGTTGGTTTCACCGAGCAATGCACCGAATTTTCAGCCACCGAAACTACAATAAATAATACAGTAGTTTGAGATATGTATAACAAATTGGAACATACAAAAATGTAAATAAAAACTGTATAGTCAGTGAATTAAAACGTCGTTAAAATGTACTACGGCAGGGCACGACATAACATGACCAGATCGTTTTCACAGCTTCGGCCACATTCCAGAAAAGGGCTGCAAATCTTTAACTGGAAATGATCCCACCCACGGCGTGGGTTATTTTCTTGCGCTTGAAATGTGGTCAAAAGCGCTCTATTTAATAGATGCTTGTGGTTTCACTTGTGTTACGTTTTCGGGTTGTTCGACTGTCCTGTGTCGATAATCAGGATGCTTGGACTGGAGATGTCTGGTTTCCTTTTAAGTACTTAAGTATGCGACTGCCTCAACAGTTTTCACTCCCTCATCGTTGTATTCAATGGTGAAACCAAAAGCAATCCACATAAGGGATTTGAATGAAGACTGTGCTGCTTCAAATTTTCCGCTCTGGCAGTGCTTTACATTTTACACACCTCAAGTCAGCAGGGATGGGCTTCACCTTACCCGCCACAGTAACACAGTACAGCATAATCGACCCCCGCATACTTGCGATTTGGCACCCACGGATTTACCTATTTGCTTCCCCCCCCCCCCTCCCCATTTTCTTTTGTTTTATTCTTTTGTTTTTTCCTGTTTTGGGGTGTAAGCAATCCTGAAAACTTATTGGCCATTTATCCTCGCTTATTCAATAATATTGTGGTTTAAAAAAAGGTTTTCTTTGTTGTTGTTTTTGATGATCATAATGGGTGTAAATTATCTGCGGATTTTCGCTATTCGTGGTTCGGCCTGGTCCCTGTACCCTGCGTATATATCGGGGGTCCACTGTATATTGTATGCGGACTCTGAGCCTCAAAACCGGATACAGGGTTGCAGTTGCAGCGCATCCATCGATGTGTTGTACTTAATTACTTCATGTGCAGCGAAGAGTCACTGAATTTTTTTTTTTAAATTTTTTTTTTGCGATGGTCGACTTGCATTTAGCCGCGTCGCTCGGTGGGCGCCGGGCGATGTCTGTGGATGTCATTATGAATACACTTCATATAGTTAAAGTTAGCAAAAGTTCATATCCAGGCAAAAGTAGAATCATTAAATTCTGCACCAATATTTTCATATAAATGGTGACTGTCTTTTTATTGTTGTTTTTTTCCTTAGCTTTATTTTGCTGTTAGAAATGACAAATATCCCAGAAATGTTTGAGTGCAATTTTAAACTTGGACTCCTCAGCGACTTGGCCAAGAACTGCTCATCTGTGGGCCAAGATTTGGGATTTCTTGACATTGTGTAAGCAAAGCAAAGCCTCAGTGCATCCATGTGTAAAAGGCAACTTTACTACCTGGTGATAGTAGTTTGACAGTTTGTCTTAGTAATCACTGTTTACAATCTATTTTGTTTAAACCATTTGGGATGTTTCGTGCCAATAATAAGCCAACATTTCCTGTTTGGATTCCCTCACTAGTTGTGGGTGTTGATGGCAAACTAACAGAGGCTTTAAAGCGAATTAAAGCTCCTGGTCTAACCATGGATCTGCCAACGTTTTTCACAGACACACACACAGACGAGCCATCAGTTTAAATGTGTCTAACTAAAACACGTTAAACATGAAAATGTATTGGCAACCCCCGCTTTATTTGTGAACATGCTTGCAGTCTCAGGCGTATAAACGTGAATAGACACCTCCACAATTTCAAGCTAATACAATCATGAGTACACAAACATGGTAGAACAGGAACATTTTTGTTGGAGTGAATCATTCCCACAATGGGGCACAGATGCACTTTCTGCTCGCTGCCACGGGTGTTCCCACAAGTGGCAGTTGCCGAACTTTATAGCTCAGCTGCTGGCCTAGCAAAGACTGTCCTCTGATGAAGCATGTTGGCACACTTACTACTGTATTTACAAAACTTGCGTTATCAATTAAAACTTGCCCGAAGTTACAAGAATATGCGTGTCACGGACTTGAGGACGGTAACCCGAGTTTAGTATTGAATTACCCCAGACTCCAACAATACTGTCTGATACATTCGTATAAATAGACTGAGCATGAAGCGTGCCACGTGGAAACGTTTGTGAGCCATTTTCCAAGTTGAGCTTGTCTGGATCTGTGCCGGTAACAGATGCTGGAAGCCTGCAGGAGGTCTTAGTTCATGCTCCCACTTTTATTGCAGATGAATGCGTTCCGCAAGTTTGTTTACACATTTCATTGTGAAAAACTGGCACAGCGTGCGAGGACGCGTGTTGCTGATTTTAACGAGCGGTTGAGTACCATCTGGCAATATTTATTTGTATGATAAGTGTTTGGCATGCACTGCAACCGAAGTCAGCACATATTGTTGTGGCTACAGTATTTTTTACGTTTTCCTAAAATTAGCTGTCTTTGATGCCCCAAAGTCAGCATAACCATTATAAACCCGTGTTTCAGGTTACTGTGAAACAGTTATGCCTTGATTTCCGAGTAACCTGAATTGCGAGTTTTTGCAAGATACCAACTGTTGTTCGGCCATTTATTTGTGCTTTGATTTCCGAGCGAAAATCTGAGATACGAGCGCTGTATGGAGGCAGTGAACTCAGTTCACGTCACATCCAGCAGCAGTTTGGCAGATGGCGAATAATTCGTCAAGAAGGCTTCAAGCTGTTCCTTGCCACTACCAGTTGAGGTTTACTGTGAAATTGAGCATGAAACAAAGAAATTGTGTATTTACAACTATATAACTTTGCCTTAAATCCGCTAGCTTAATGCTAACACAAAATAGGAAACACCATAGATTGGCTAACGAATAGCATCAGCGTCGTGGTGGATATGGATATTTGAACATGAACGGCGGAGCAAAATGTATACGGATACTATAACAATACTCACAGGCACGTTCTTTATCCTCTGCAAAGAATAAGTCGTATTACTGCAGCTTACTGAGCAGCCGAGACGTCTCGATGTACATCCGTGTCTGAGATGGCCAAGGAGCCCACACCAGTAGGAGCAGCACAATGTCCATTGAATTGAGTACTATATTATAGGGTTCATTTTTCCTTTTAGAAAATAATTTTTTGGGGGGCGGCTAGAACAGCTAAATGGCATTTCTGTTTATTTCAAGAGGGAAAGATGATTTGAGAGCCAAATGTTTTGCGTTACAAGCGTGGTCACGGGACAAATTAAACATGCACCACTGTAACACGTTTACCACCATCATGAGGATTCTTCTCTCCCAAAGGAAGCTTCAGACACATTTCAAAGACTACTAGAGAACTCACTGACGGACGACAGGATTTGTAATCTAGTACGGTAGAGAGCATTGCTCACCTTGCCCTTTGCCCTCTGCCCTACAGAGGTTGTTTGTTGAGTCACCATATCGCACGCGGATACTTTGGAATTAGTCGTTTGTTCACGGCTTGCTTGACGTATGAGAGCTCCCTTTCTATGAATTCATAATGTTTTGGCCCTTGACAGGTTTATATCACTGTAATGTAGTAATGTTGCTCCTGTATATTGCAACTACGTTTCCTCTTGGGAGCCTAACTCAGTCTTTTTACACCTACTTACAGATGACTGATAAAAAATACATGTTTGTACAGCAATATGACAGCCACAAACAAATTACATAATGCTTAGTTTGACCTGGCGTGACTTTTCCCTGTGTTGAAATTCATGTAAGCTCCACGTGACTCCCATTGGGTGCCGTCAGGCATCTTTCTCCCTTTGCACCTCTGGGCATTTGCTGAAGGTTTTGATTTACCACAGGTATGTTGTCTGGTTAGTCTTTGATCTGTGCATGACAGTAAATCCGATCTTTCTGCTGCTTCAAGCTTATACTGATAACCGGTTGGTAGTATTTGTAAATCCAAGCAGAACATTGCGGATGAGCCACATTCTTATCTATGATTAAGCATTATTGGCATTATCTATGGAAAGAGGTTACACACTACATTATTTTTACCCCCTTCCACTGCTCACTAGCTAATCTATGTTCTTAAACTAAAGCGATAGTTTCGAGCTTTACAGCATTCAAATCATGAAAACGTTTTTTGACTGCGTACCTGTTCAGACGTGCAGCAGCCATTACGTACTGGTATCACGCGTGACCTCAAGTTAGTCAGATTCTCGGCTTTGTGTTTGAATGCCCAAAGGAGGCCCGACGCAGTGTCATGTCTTTGCACAAACTGCTTCCTTGTTCCCCATTAAGTGACTCATCAAGAATGGGATTACTCACAGACAATCATGTTTAATCTTAAATGGGTTCCGCTATATTGTTTTTGCTATATTGTTGTATGCGTCCCAACCACACTAGAGTTGTTCTATTTGTTTTGATGATGATGATGTGAAGACTTAGAAGGCGGCCAAGACATGAGCTGATGATAGTTGTAACTTTTGGACTTTTACTACCAACTACCAGTTCATCATTGAAAGCCATACATACATTCATATACATTTAGACGCCAATATTGTTGTAACTCTTCTTGAAACATTTAAAAAATAATACATATAAATTGTGTAGGCAATATATACAGGAAAATTTGTATTTCTGGTACTAGAGCAGGCCAATAACAGTTGTGTGCAATATGTTTTTACAGGTATTGGTATCGGTACAGATACGGTCCGTACTTGAATTCGGACTCGTAAAAATGCTCTGATACTATGACTCCCAGTGTCAGCCTGTCATATACGTACTATAATATTCTGTTCTCCCAGCGTATGTGGTGTGAAGTTTGGCAGATAGTTACCTGTTATATTGATACTTAAAAAAAGTTGGTGTTGGTGGCTTAAACTGGAAAAAATAGGCTTTGTGGTGCAAATAATGTTTATTGTTTTTAACCTGAAAGCAAAGCAGAATTACGCTCATGCCTCGGTCAGACTACAAGAACAAATTTGGTCGCTCCCAATGGCACTATGTCAGACTATTGCCATCAAATCTTGCCGTATCTCGGTTAAACACTAGCAACACTACACGACATATATTACGATATCACCCTATCCCTTCTTCTACGATCATCGAGCTACATACATCTTGTCAAATCAAACACTGTCGGGGGAGGCCGGACGGGAAAATATGTCACAAAGGATAAAAACGTGCGGTGTCGCCACTGGGTGCTTGGGAGAGGTCTTTTTGGGCTGTCCATTTTTCAAGGCGAGCTTAAGTAATGTTCACTTACTAGTAATACCACTTACGAGCAGGCAACATATCGTTATCTAACTAGGTTAGCACTAACGTTTGTATGTAAACATGCCAGTGTTCTGTCGATTGATGCGCTAAAGCGTCGGTAAACATTGGTTGTTGGCATCGGCGAGCCGCACTACACGGAAGATATCCCCAAAAATCTAACATGTGAGACTTCTGTTTTGCGTCGTTGGGCTATCGTAGGACCAAATCGTTGGTCGTGGATTACGCTGCAAGAAGTTTTGACGTTCCCGACAAAATATTTGGGCCGATCTGAGAAATTGTGATAGCAAATCGGGCCAATAATGGGGCTCAAGTCCTGTAAGTATGATCAAGGCATAAAAAAGGGAAATTATTGTATGGCAGCTATTTTAAGACACAACATTATATATACAGGTCCTGTGGGTATTCAGTGTCAAATATAGCACAATTTTACTTTGTGCGCTTTATATGTTTGCTTGATGATTTAACCTCGGACTTCTATTCAGGTTGCTGCGGGGTGTTCCCCAAGGATTGGTGACTATGACTGTACATATACATCCACTGTATTCTGTATCACAAATCCATAATTATGGTCTGCTATGCTACAGTTAAAAAAACAAAACAAAAAAAACAGCAGGTATTGATCGTCTGGTAGTCTATTCAGACAAAAGGGCTGCATACTGTAAGTGCTCTTCTCTATTATTGGGTCCGTTAATGGCATTTATTGCAGATTGTGAAAATGGCAACATAAACTGAAATATTGGCGAGTGTTTAAAATGAACATCTGGCCTCTTTTCTTCCCCCCAGAGAGTCCAGCGAGGAGTGCAATGGGATCAGTGGTGCTCTGTCAGTGGAGTCTGTGCCGGGGCCAAGATTGAACTGGTGCACTGCCAACACCGCTCCCCCTGCCCTCGCTCCAGCCCCCGCACCGGGGCCCGAGCCCATGCCAAACCCAGTCAGAATGGGGGACGGCCTGGACGCAGCGCAGATGTCGGGCAGCAGCAGCAGCAGCAGCGGCAGTGGCGGCGGCAGCCAGGGGCAGCCCCAGACAGTTGGCAACCCTGTGCCCCCGGAATACGTCAACCTTGACAGGCCCAAGCGCCAGACCAATCAGCTGCAGTACCTGCTCAAGGTGGTAATCAAGTCCCTGTGGAAGCACCAGTTCGCCTGGCCCTTCCATTCACCAGTGGATTCAGTCAAACTCAATCTACCCGTAAGTCATGTCTTTTTTCAGTTTTTTGAATGCACACATAGAAGCATAACACATTTTCGATGCATTTTATTTCTTGCATGCTTATACTTTCCAGCCTGGGTTTTAATAACGCTCTGCAAATAAAGCAACGTAATCTCCCACATATTTACGGTTCACTACTCAAAAATTCACATTCATGTTTTGTTTTTTTTTGTCTGTGCAACCTATACCCAGCTCTTTGCAAAAGAAAATCACTTATTTGAGTTTTTAGCTTTCTGAAAAGCCCAAAGCCTCGTCTAAATAGGAAAGTAGTGCTGTAATTGGTGTTAAGGAAGTATGTTGAAGTAATACATCTCTACTGAGAGACAACATTTGTATCTTGGGGAGGAGCTAAGTTTAGCCTGGGTTGTTAGTGGAAATTAGAGAGTATTGGCCACGTGTGTATGTAAACTGCTAGTTGTTATATAGTTACAGTTTAAACTATTAGTATAGGCAATTACAAAAAAAAACTTTAGTTGGCATCAATTACGCTTGGGGCTGCGGGAGATTACTGTACCAGGAACATCTTTTAACTTGACCAGCTTAGTCATTTCACTTCACCCTTACTAAAACACTTTTTTGATGAATTTTCTGCAATGATGATGTCATAAGGCCCTTACATGATTAGTCACGGAAGTGTCATTTGCTTCTGTTTATCTTGGTGACATAAATGAAAGACCACTCGATATCTGATTCTGATGATCTGTTTTGCAGGACTACTACACTATAATAAAAAGTCCTATGGACATGGGAACAATCAAGAAAAGGCTTGAAAACAGCTACTACTGGAATGCCCAAGAATGTATCCAAGACTTCAACAAGATGTTTACCAACTGCTACATGTACAATAAGGTATTACTGTGACGCTGTTGCCAATTAGGTGAAGAGTACAGCGCAAATACAGAAGCTGATGAGTCTTCATAGTGCCCCATGTTTGTCTGTCACTCCAGCCTTCAGACGACATAGTCTTAATGGCGAAGGCTCTAGAGAAGGCTTTCCTCCAAAAGGTCGCCGACATGCCTCAGGAAGAGATTGAGATTGCGGTCATGACAGGGAAGGGCCGGGGCCGAGGTCGGAGAGACGCCGGTACGTGCTTTTAAGCCCATGTCATAATCACGTGTTGTCCTGTCGTTTGTCCTCTGCGAGACTATTTCTGTATCCATTATCCAGGTCTCAGCTTGAAACCAGGGGCTATAATCGACCCTTCGTCCACAACTCCTCAAACGCGAGGCCTGTCGAACCTCTCGGCGGCACCTCAGACGAGAGGACCGGCGCAGGGCCCGCCTTCACTACCTCCTCAGCCTTTAATGCAAGCCCTCCCGTCCCACGTTCCCCCGACGTTACCAGGCCACGCGGCACAGCTTGGCACGCCCTACTCTCTGGGCCAATTGGATTGCACTCTTCAAGTTCCCATGATGACCTCCGTGCCTCCCCCTGCTCAGACCGCCCTTCCCCCAGCATCCATCCAGAGCACTGCCCCCATGCTGCAAAACCCTATCACCATGACCAAAGTGAGTGTACGATTGACATGGGGGAATCATTAACTTTATTTAATAGCTTAATCTCGCCGACATCAATATGTTTTGCAACAGAGAGGTCAAAATTAAGCAAAATAAATACGAGCAGAGGTTAGGCACACTAGAGATCTGCACAAGGCCACAGACAAATACGTTCAGACAGAGGCCCTGCATTATTATACAATACAGCGAACCCCTCTTTACTGTGGAGGATGCATTCCAGACCCAACCCGCAATAGGTGAAAATCTGCGATATGGAGACATGAAAACATTTTTTTAACACATTGGAAACGTATTTGAACACAACAACGTCTGTTGCAAACATAAAATGTACTGTACAGTATTGATAAGTCCTATGTGCTATGAATACACCTAAATGGCAGTAATGCCTAAGGTACGGCATTCAGGGTCCATCACGTGCTTTTCAGCTGATCGAGATCGGGTGAAAAAGATCGGTTTTATTCATTTTCTGACCTTTTAAATGTCACAAAGTGACAAAATAGTACTGAGGTACAACGATCTTGCCAAAAGAAATAGTAATAGCTTCATTTTATATTAAACAATATAACTTTTCAGTGTTAGCACCCCAAGGAATGCTTTTATAATACCGTACAGAAAGAAATAAACACATTCACTTTTATTTACAAATCCTGTACCTGAACGCAGCTCACGGAGCTGTTTCATGACTGATAGTGTAAACAAAAATGGCGGCTGCACTGAACAGCAAGCCAGCAATAATAACACGACAAATGGATGAAAAATGACAGAACCAAACAAAATACGATGAAACTGAAAGATATGCATGGAGTTTCATCAGCACAACAAACGCACCACCGCAAATTAGCTCAGAAAAGTACATTTCCGTCTGCAAAATGTCATTTTAAAGGTGATAGATCAGTGTCAGTCAGTTAAGGAAAGTTATTCAACTGTATGGTCATAGTTTCTCAGGCACCAATTTCCCTCCTTTGTTGCATTTGTTACAATCCAGCAAAGAAAGAGCCAGAAAAGAAAAGCAGACACTACAACACCCACGGCTAACGACCAGCTCAGCGAGTCTTCCCCGGCCGAGTCCAAGTCGGGGAAGACTCTGCCCAGGCGGGAGAGCACCCGCCCCACCAAAATGATCAAGAAGGAGGCGCCGGACTCGCAGCATCAAGTAGCGATGGGCACGGGACACGGCGGCCCAAGTAGCGGCCATAGCCCCGTCCCGCAAGATCAACTGGGATACTGTTTAAGTCTGGTCAGGGAGATGTTGTCCAAGAAACACACGACGTACGCCTGGCCCTTCTACAAGCCCGTCGACGTGGCCGCGCTGGGTCTGCACGATTATCACGACATTATCAAACATCCCATGGACCTAAGCACCATTAAGGTGTGTTGCAGGCCAGCATAGATTCTGCTTGTGCACCGCATGTGACAGTCAGAGTAATTTATTTCCTGGAGTGTTTTTCCTTATTCATAGGCCAAGCTGGAGAACAGGCAATACCGGGATCCACAGGAATTTGCTGCCGATGTGCGGTTAATGTTTTCCAACTGCTATAAATATAACCCACCTGACCACGAGGTGGTGGCTATGGCACGCAAGCTGCAGGTAAACCTTCGATTTTGTTAACGCTGTGTCAGGGTTGTGAAATATTTCATCTTTTTTTTTTCGATTTCATTATTATAATTTTAGCAGCTGTTTTGAATGCCGCTTAAAACTATACTGATATGGGTTGTTAATAGCGAATAGAATCTTTGTAAAGCCGCATTTCCACTGGGGCTCGTACTCGCCCTCTAAATCCCGATTCGTTGTTTGTGTTGACAGAAACCAAATGACTTCCGACTCAGAATCGAATCGTTACTCCTTGTCCTATTCCGAAATAAAGTTGGTTTTGCGGCCTTCTCTGTGCAAGAAAATGCGTCCATCCTCGCTGGCTGTGACCAGTGTGTGCCTGCTTTCTGGCTAGCTCTCGTCGTATGCCACGCTGTGTTCGATCTCGCACAACTTTCTCCCGTTCATTCTGCTGCGGTCGCTTTCTGCCATAAACGTCCCTGCAGCTCCTCTGGCTCGGCTATCGGATGCCTCTTTACAGCCTCGAGTTGCTAGTTGCATCCATGATCAACTGCACGAACGAACTACAGCTCTGCACATGCGCAGAAGCTATGCGCAGTAAGTCAAAATGGCGTTGGCCATAAGCGCAGGCTCCAAATCATGAAATATTTGATCTGATTTGATAATCGTTTTTTTCATGCCCCTCGAATGGTTGTGCACAGCCCCTCTGTTCAGTGCGCCCCCTAATGGTTACGAATGATCTAGCTTGTGTGATCACCGCAGGCGGTGTTAAATTCCTTTAAATCGGTGGAACGCCACAACGTAAACAAGGAATAACAGTGGAGGAAATGCAGCATTTTGTGTTTTATGTTCCTTGCGCATCGCTCTTTGTCATCGTAGTTTTTTAACTCCAGATATTTCTTTTTCATTCATTCGCCTTATAACTTTTGACAGTGACTGTCTAGATTGACTGCATAGCTTGTTGGTAACAGCCCGTAAACATTTGTTCTGAATAGAACTCCTGTTGTAGCTAAAAGAACAGAAATATGATCTGCTTGTTGACCTTTCTGACCCTTTTGTGTTCTCGTCATTTTAATAGGATGTATTTGAGATGCGCTTTGCCAAGATGCCCGATGAGCCGGAGACCAAGGCCCTTGCCTCCGTCCCAGCTCCTCCGCTCCACCACCCTGCCCCGGTGAAACCCCAGCCTCCGATGGCTCACGTCGCCTCCTCCTCCGACAGCTCCAGCGACTCCTCCTCAGAGTCCGAATCTTCGACCGACGACTCCGAGGAGGAGCGAGCTCAGCGGTTGGCAGAGCTCCAGGAACAGGTCAGTGTGAAACGGGGGAAACGTCGCCTTTCGATGAAATTACAACGCAGTCCTTGCTTGTGATAAGAAAGTAGTCCCTTGTCTCGGTGTAGCTGAAGGCTGTCCACGAGCAGCTGGCTGCGCTTTCCCAGCCTCAAGCCAGCAAACCAAAGAGAAAAGAGAAGGAAAAGAAGGAGAAGAAGAAAGACAAACACAAGAAGAAAGTTGGCATGCCCAGCCTTGTTGACGAGATCCAGGATACGACACCTGTTGCCCAGCTGTCTAAAAGGACCAAGACCAGTACAAATAACAACAAAGAGCTTCCCAAGAAGAAGTCCAGGTGGGTCCATTTGGTCCTCTATTCACAGACAGACGGCGTATGTAAAGAGTTTATAGTAAAGTTTATAGACGGAAGAAAGTACAGTGGTGCCTTGACCTACAAGTTTAATTTGTTCCGTGACCACGCTCAACTCAAAACAAATCATCTTTCCCCATGAAAATAAATGGAAAGGCCATTCATCCGGTCCAACCCCACAATAAGCATGTTTTTTAATAAGAAAAATAGCACTCTACACTGCTTTACTTTCTAAATAAGAATAAGTAATAATTACATAGAATGTGAAGAATGAAACAGTTTGGGCATCATTATTTCATCCTTTAATGCCCATTGACAGTGTTCTCCCTTTGGTGTATGCATGTTGGCCACCAGGGGGCAGGCAAATGCAGACACATAATACATGAACAGTTTAACTACTGACTACTGACATAACTACTGACTCAATTAACTGCAATAATATTGGTCATTTTTCACAGATGATAAAGAATGTATGCCTATGACTATTGCTATATTGTCTGCCTACAAGTGTTGCTGCCCCATTCGTGTTCAAATATCATTTGCTCAACATGGATGTTAGTTTTGTTAGCCCATTTGGCCTTGCGAGCTAGCAGACGTTGTAAGTTATCAGAATCATCTTTATTTGCCAAGTATGTCCAAAAAAACACGCAAGGAATTTGTCTCCGGTAGTTTGGTTTGGCACCGCATCCACTTGGAATGCAGTAAAGCAAGCACTTTGCCACTTTTTTGAATCATTTTTATGTGTTCACTGTTCACTTTCTGCTGCATGTTGTGAAGTTTGCTGCTACCATCTAGCACTAGCACACACAAAAAAAACTTTGCAGATGAACGCCTTGCATCCCGAAAGTGGAGGTACCACTATAAATGAATATTATTGTATGAGGTAAGGTCATCCATATTTGTCCCATTTTTGCAAATTGTCTTCCTTGCGTTTGTCTGCTGTTGACTTTTTATATTCCTTGGATCCCAGTTTCTTGAGGGCTGTTGCTTAACATGCATATGCATCTGTGTATTCATAGTAAAAAAGAGGTGATGAAAAACAACCAACCCCCAAACCTTCCACCTGTTCTCGGTCTGGAAGATGACCTGGCGGGTTCGTCGGCTTCATCGGACAAGTGCAAGCCCATGACGTACGAAGAGAAGAGACAACTAAGTCTGGACATCAATAAGCTTCCTGGTGACAAACTGGGCCGCGTAGTCCACATCATCCAGTCGAGAGAGCCCTCGCTCAAGAACTCCAACCCCGATGAGATCGAGATTGACTTTGAAACGCTCAAGCCTTCCACTCTGCGAGAGCTGGAGCGATATGTGTCCACGTGCCTTCGCAAGAAAAAGAAGGGCGGAGGTCAGCTTTAGTCGCATCTCATGACAAAGTGGCATTCTGATGTTGAGGTTTACACATGATTGTTTTGCAGCTGAGAAGTCTATGGAGTCCATGGTCACCGCCAAAAAGATTGGATCTTCTTCAGGCAGCAGTGGATCCAGTTCAGATAGCGAAACTGAGGCTCCGGGTATGTCCCTTTTTGGTTTAGCCAATAAAAATCCTTTTGTTAACACATTCACTGCCATTGACGGCTTTAGAAGTCAAATATCCATGTTAACTGGGAGGGCTGGCAGTGAATAAGTTTTCAACAAATCTCACACACAATTTCTTCATTCTTTCAGGGATGATAAAACCGCAAAAGAAGAAGGTCCAATCTCTGAAGGAGGGGAAGAAAATGCATCATCACGTACAGGGTGCCCCCACTCAGCCTGCGCTTCATCCGCCAGCGGCAACTTTTCAGGCTCAGATGAAGCAGCAGCAAGCCCCTCCTGTGGACTACATGGCTCCTCCCGTAACCGCCCTGGAGTCTTCGCAGATGTTGGAGAACAGCTTTGAGTCTTTGCCGTCGTTCGGCCAGCCCCTCATGCATCTTTCCCACCACACGGGAAACTCCTCGTCACCTGCACCGCCTCAGCTCAGCGCCAACTCCGCTGGCCCAGTGTCCCCTGAGACGCACCCCTTCCTCAACCAACATCCTATTCTCTCCTCTCCAGGTAGGGTTTAATTACAGCAACAAAAAAAATTGTGACGCGGACACGGCGATACAGTAGCCAATCATATTGCGTTGCATCTTGTGTTGGAGAGAAGAGATACCGTCTCTGTAGAAATAGTAGGTTGAACTGCCAGAATTGGCGGCAGTTTTTTTTTTTTTTTTTTTTAAATGATGACAAAGAAATGCGGTGAAGGCCCTGTATATTAACGGTACGTTTTGTTTCTTGTCATTTAGCCTTGCACAGTTCCATGCCTCAGCAGCCGTCTCGACCCAGTCACAAGGCAGCGCCTCTTCATCCCAAACTTTCCCAGCAGCAGCCAGCGCCTCCCCAGCAGCAGCAGCAGCAGCAGCCAGTGTTGCGGCAGCCAACTTTGCAGCAACATCCGCCGCAGCATCAGCAGCCGCTCCAGCAGCCCCAGTCGGCGCCTCCGCCGCATCAGCTCCCCCCGCAGATCCTTCACCCTCCTCAGCCCATGCACCAGAGGCCCCTCTCCCCGCCGACACTCACGCCGCAGGGCTTGCTGTCTTCCCAGCCTCCCCAGATGCTGCTCGAGGACGACGAAGAGTCGGCCTCCGCGGCGCCCCTGAACCAAGTGCAATTGTACCTGCAGCAGTTCCAACAAGCCCGTCAGCCCCAGCAGTCAATGCAGTCGCTCCAGGCGCAGGCTCGTCAGCAGCAGCAGCAGCAGCAAGCGGGACAGGAGTCGCTGCTCCAGTCGGTCCAGGGCCAAGCTCAGCTCTCCTCCCAAGCCACGTTGCCCGCTCCCCAGCTTCCGCTTCAGGTGCAGGCTCCGGCGGCCCCGCCGCACCAAGCCCCACCCCAACAGATGTCCCTCCACCAGAGCCGCCACCTGCCGCACGGTCAGCCGCAGCAACAGCAGCTGAGCTACCAGCAGGTTTCCACGCTCGTCGGTCAGCCTCAGGGGCCTCCGCACAAGGTGGCCGTGCCCAGCAACAAAGCCCAGCAGATCATCCAGCCCCCGGAGGAGCTGTCCCCTCGGCCGCCCAAGCCTGACCTTTTCATTGCCGGTGAGTGCGGAGGCGGAAAACGAGACAATGTGCCCACGTTGGCTGGTGAGATTTATCGTTTCTTTGTGTGGACGACAGGTCACCTGAGGGATAACCCATCCCCTCTCATGATGCATTCCCCACAACTTCCTCCGTACCCTCCCGTGTCCCAAAAGTCTCCGCCTCACAATATGCAGCCCAAAAAGGTGAGCAGTAGTTGATGTAGAAGTTAATCTAACTTTCCTGAGTTAAAGGAGACAGATGTGTTATGCACTTCCCTAATGTTTTGTGAACTTGTTTGTGACATGCTGTCATCAAAATACCCCAAGGGCAGGGTTCCTACGCAAGAATGGAAAAGTAGGAAATTTGTAAAGTGTGGAAAATGGAAACGATTGTATTGAAAATATTCATGTTTCCAAGACTGTTACAACACATTGCAGTATGCGCTACTGTGCCTAAAAATGTCTGCATTTCAGCCTACAAGAACTCCACTCCGTAGTGTTTCATCAGTGTAAACAAAGTTAGTTAATGTAAGACCATTGTGGTTGAATTTGCCGCAATTTATGTTTAAAAGATTTCATTTGTTTCAGTTAGTTATATTGTACTTATGTTCTACTTACTCTTAAACAAGGGCTTATTTGGATAATATTCTAAAAACAAAGAACAGTATCGTGAAGTAAAACAACTGTTGGCTGCTGTGCTCACCCGTGTTGAAACGGAAAGAAAAATAGATGACCGTGGCTGTTGTGCTTGTAATGCAGCAAAGGGCTTCTGGGAATCAAGGAGTGCTCAAAGAGGAGAAACTTTCTCTTTCGCCAGCGATGAGAGGAGAGCCTTTCAACCCCGCCGTGAGGCCGGAGCATCACAAGCATCCCGACAGCAAGCCCACTCAGCCAGGCCTCGTCGGCCAACAGAGTAAGACTTGCCCCACCCCCCCACCGGCCCCTCTCTTCCTTGGAAATGACGCACATTTATTGAGTGAGGTCCTGCTCGTGTTGCTTAGATGTGAAGTCTATGGACAGCTCTCGGCCTGTCGTCCGCTCCTCTGAGCCCAGCGGACCGCCGCCCTCCCTGCAAGACAAGGACAAGTTCAAGCAGGAGGCCAAGGCATCCGCTGCACCCAAAAAGGTACATAACCCTTGCATGTTTTCTTCCGGGTGACAGAAGTTCACGTGAGGTCAGTTGGTTCACAGCGAGACAGAACGCCGGCCACGGTTCACATTTCCACGGGTAGATTAAAAAATAGAAATAGTTTGTGATTATTGCGGGTACCGGCTAGTTAATTACTTTTCTGTCGCTGTTCTGTTGTTGATTAATGGCACAGACGTTTTCTTTTGACGGTGGAATGGATAGTGAGCTGCATCGCTGCTGCTAGCTAGCAGGCTTGCCATTATCGTTTTGCTAAAACAGTCAAAGATAAGCAAACCGAACATTTTATAGACATAATAGTGAGAAAATGTCTTCTACAAACTTCATGGTGGAGGTTTGATTTGCACTCTGTCCCTTTAAAAGTAACTAGTCTTGCTATCTTGTCTGTACAAGTATTTAAAATTTTTTTAAAAAAATTAAAAAAAAATACTTTGGGCGTATCCGGTGAGACAACTCCAAACACGTTTTTATCCTTTTCTGTTGATGTCACTTGCGTTCTGCCGCCCTTGTGCCAATTGTCGAACGATTATGAAACAGGTCGACTCAGTAACCTTGCCTTCTTCTGTCAGGATGTGAAACTGAAGAACATGGGCTCGTGGGCCAGCCTGGCCCAGAAGTCCACATCGACGCCGATGTCCGCTGTCAAGTCCTCCAGCGACAGCTTCGAGCAGTTCCGCCGGGCCGCCCGCGAGAAGGAGGAGCGGGAGAAGGCCCTAAAGGCGCAAGCCGAGCAGGCGGAAAAAGACCGCATGCGGCGAGAGCTGGACAAACTACGGCAAGTACCGAAGGACAACCGCATTTAGCGTTTGCATCGCAGGGTAAACGCATCCTGATTTTCAACTTCTTAACCCATTTTTAAATGTGAGGGACCCCACACGGGCCAAGGAAAAAAATGGACGTGTACTTCTGCTCTTATAGTGTGTGACGGCACAGCACAGCACACCACAAACACAAAACAACAAAGTATTCATGGAATTCAAGGGGTTGTTTTTCCTCTAAATTTGAGCCTTAAAATTAGTACATTTTCAATGGAAGAGTCAATAAATGTAAACCTAAAAATTTAAATATAGTCACTTAATACTTTTAGCTAGCTTAATGCTAACATATAATGCAAAACGACATAGACAGGCTAAAGGAAATATTGCGGTGATTGTAAACTTTACAACAACTGCTACTTTAACAGTGAACGCAATATAGTACACACATAAACCTTTCTCGGTGGTGAATGTTCCAGAGGTCGGGATGACGACGACGTCCTGGAGACGAGCAGGCGGGTGCACGAGGAACCGCGCAGACGTCCCGAGCAGCAGCAGCAGCAGCAACACATCCAAGTGCCCCCACATCAGCCCGAGCCTCAGCCAGCTGCGATCCAAACGTCACCGCAGCAGCAGCAGCAGCCGCCGCCGCCGCCGCCGCCGCAGCCCCCCACGCCGCCGCAGCCCGCCGCCGTGCACAGCCCGCTCGACCAGCAGAGGGAGCTGGCGCGCCGGCGGGAGCAGGAGAGGAGGCGGCGAGAAGCGGTAAGAGTCGTGTCCCAAAATATATAATTGCATTTGTATTTTCAATGAATTTAGCATTATTTATTTATTCATGCTCCTCTTGTGATTGGCTAAAATGGCCGTAGTCAGAGATTTGTCAGGCCAACAGCTGCTTTTTAGAATAAGTTTCATAATTTTAGGAGAGAAAAAAGCTTATTTGTACAGTATTAACATTTATTCTCACCTTTATTCAGATAACATTGCAACTTTATTTTTGTATTACTACTTTTATCATATTGCTTTTTAGCCATAACAGGACTTTTTTGGCGCTTTTTTTCTCCTATCTTAACAAATTTGTTTTTGTAATATTATAGCTTTATTCTTGAAGCATTACTACTTTCTTGTTGTGATATTAGGACTTTGGTCTCGTAGCTGTACAAACTTTTTTTTCTCGTAGTATTACAACTATACTTGTAACTTTCCGAAATTGTTCATGCATTTTTTTTAATCTTGATATTACAACTTAATACTCTAACTTTACTTTTTGTTAAATGTTATTACGATTCTATTCTCGTAACTTGACACAAAAAAATGTCCTTGAAGCTTTACTACTTTTTTTGTATTATTAGGATTTTATTTTTGTAGATTCACTAAATTTTTCTCATAAGATTAGGACTTTCTTTTTAAAATTGATTCTTGTAACTTGACTGAATTTCTCCATACTATTACGACTTAAGTGTCACCATTTTTAAAAAAAAATAAAAAATTCTGTCGTATTATTACAACTTTATTCTCATAACGTTACTATTTTCTTTCTTGTGATATTACATTATACTCTTAACTTTACTCCTTTTTATCCTAATATTTCAACCTTTTTGTATTGTTACAAAGCATAATGTAGGTAATTTTACTTTTCTTGTCGGTGTGACCTGTGTTACAAAGGAATATTAAGTAACAAGAAATGATTCAACTATTATTCTGTCCACATGAGGAACTCTGATCTCTGGAAATAATGAAAATAATAATAATAATAGTAATGATTGTTCTTGTTGTTTGTTCTGTGTCTCCTCAGATGGCGGCAACGATTGACATGAATTTCCAAAGTGACTTAATGGCGATCTTTGAAGAGAACATCTTCTGAGGAGCCGACAAAGGAGGAAGGGTGGAAACTAACTGCAAAAAAAACACACAAAAAAAGACAAAAGACCCCCCACCCCACCCACCCAACGGGGGGATGACTTTTTGAGGGACGACTAAAGCGAGCGCCACATCATCATCATCATCATCATCACCTCCTCTTGGGAAGTGGACGCCATTTTGGCACTCTTTGCCTTTTTGTCTCCTCCCTCTTGGGGCGGGGGGTGGGTGGGGGGGGGGGGGGGGGGTCGTAACGACAACAATAATTTGAACTCGAAGCTCTGATGATTTACTGACACAAGACTTGAGCGCGCTTGTTTCTGGAACTGAAGTGGAGAACAAGACTTGCTCCCTTTTTTTTTTTTTTAAATGTTTTGTTTCTTGTATGTGAACACATGAAATGGTCCGGGGTGGGGTGGGGGGGGGGGGGGGATTTTCCCACACTGTAAATCATGTCTATTTCTCTATAGAGAAGGTACACTTTGCCTTACACATCTCTCTTTAAGACCATGAGGTTCTGTGGCCTGCACACACGCGTTGGAAAATGACATTTAATACAGCTACAACACGTAGGGGCAGTCATCCTCTTAGTATCTACTGTAAAGTATTTTCTTATACTACAATAACTCTTTATTTAGGAGCTTTTATTTCTACTTTTCTTTACCGACACACTCCACACAAACACACACATATCTATGCCAAACAACCTTTTATGCTCTGTCCTACATCACATAATAGCAAGCTAGTTTGAAAATAAATAAAGTAAGATATATGCATTATCATAGCTCCAGCAAGTATTGAATTAACGGACGGTTGAAGTCGTATTTTGAAATCCCCGACGGGACGCGGAGGTTCAGCAATGGTATTGTCATTGTTAGAATGGTTTCACTACAGAACAAAAAGCTCGCTCGCGCCGCTATCCTTGAACTCCGTATCGGCAGTCACACTACTGGATTCAAGTCTTGACACATCCTCCAATTTAGAAGTTCAAAAAAAGACCGAAGAGTCCATCTTTAGTTCTTTTTAATGGACATGACTTCTTTGAGACAACGTCGTCTCTTCTGGTGTTTGTTTTTCTCCAGTGCCTGTATTATTATTATTATTATTATTATAATTGCCCGTAGGTGTGCATGTGAGTGCGAATGGTTGTTTGTATGTGCTCTGCGATGGGCTGGCAACCGGTTCAGGGTGTACCCGGCCTCCTGCCCGACGATAGCTGGGATGGGCACCAGCGCGCCCGCGACCCTAGTGAGGAGAAGCGGCTCGGAAAATGGATGGATGGATTATTATTGTTATTATTGTCTTGCAATTCTCCTTTTGGCTTATGTTACACTTGGAGGGTGTAATATTTGAACAGGGGTGGTGTGAATGTTTTTTTTTTTTTGTCTGTTTATGAATTATTTTGTGTATAAAAGAGAGGGGTGTGGAGGAAAAAAAGGACCGTTTTCTATTTGACCCGACCTCGGGGGTTTTAAATGTGTTTTTAGCTGGACTTGTAAACAAGCGCGCTGTCATTTTAGTCTCAGCGTGGACACATTTGGCTTTGGATTCTGCTCGCGTGTGATTGTGCACATTTAAATGGCTGCGCGATTGTGTGTGTGTATTCTTTTTTTTTTTTTTTTTAAGATGTTCGCGTTCTATTCAAGACAATAAACAGTACTTCAGGAGAATTATTATTATTATTATTATTATTTTTCCTCTGTGCTTAAGTCAACTTGTATGAATTCCCACGAACTCCACCGTATATGAATATATATTACGTTTGGCTTTGAAAGGATAAACAACTGAAGTCCTTCTTGGCTTTTCTCTCTCTCTCTCTCTCTCTCTCTCTCTCCTCTTTTTCACAAGAAATGTCGTGCCATGTGTTAAACGGAGAATGTGCTGACTGACTCAGCCCCAAGAGTTTGCTTTATTCAGGTATCTTATTTTGTTACATGCGTTGAGCTTTTATGGAGGAGGGGAGGGGGGGGGGGGGGGGGGTTGTTCACAAACAATGTCCTCAATTTATTGTTTGCTATTATGTGAGTGGTCTATCGAGATCTCTTGACTCAGTCTGTTCTGATCATTGAATAAACTCATCTCTTTTATAGAAAACAATTAAAAAAATAAATAAACAAAAATCCGTCTCTTGGATTTGTCTAAGATTAACAGGTGTACAATTTACACTTTGAAAATTAAGCAAGCTGCAGTTGAGTGATTATTCAATTAGAATGAATTGCACACCATAGTTACAATACTTGCATGAATGTAAAACATTTGTCTTGGATTCTAATTTAAAACATTTTTTCATTTGGCCACAGGATATGGATGATTTTTTTTTCTAAAATACCCAGAGGACAAGACGACATTTGCTATGACTCACAATTGCCGCAACCACCGTGTTGGACCTGTCAAAACATTTTGCACAAAGTCTGCATTCAGTTAAATCGGTTTTGAAACACTATTTTGGAACCCTGACCCTATTTTTAAACCCTACCCGATTTGAAACCCTACTCTGAAACTCTAACCCCGTTTAAAATCCTAATTTGAAACCATAACTCTGTTTTGGAACCCTAATTTGAAACCCTAACCCAGTTTTGAAAACCTAACTCCGTTTTGAATCCGTACTTTGAAATGCTAACCCTGTTTTGAAACCCTAATTTGGAACCCGAACCCTGTTTTGAAACCTTACTCTGAAACCCTAACCCTGTTTTGAAACCCTAACCCTGTTTTGAAACCCTACTCTGAAACCCTAACTGTTTTGAAACCCCAATTTAAAACCCTAAACCTGTTTTGAAAATGTACTTTGAAAACCTAACTATGTTTTGAAACCCTAATTTGAAACAATAACTCTGTTTTGGAACCCTAATTTGAAACCTTAACCCTGTTTTGAAACCCTACTTTGAAACCCTAACTCTATTTTTAAACCCTAATTTGAAACCCTAACCCTGTTTTGAAACCCTAATTTGGAAACCTAACCCTTGTTTGAATCCCTTCAAATTAGGCTTTCAAAACAGGGTTAGCGTTACCACCCTAACCATGTTTTACAACCCTAATTTGAAACCCTAACCCCGTTTTGGAATCCTAATTAGAAATACTAACCTTGTTTTGAAACAGTTTTTAGGTTTTTTTTTAAATCTTACTTTGAAACCCTACTTTGAAATCCTATCCCGATTTTAAAACCCTAATTGAAACACTCACCCTATTTTGAAACCCTAATTTGAAATCCTATCACAATTTTGAAATCCTAATTTGAAACCCCTAACCCTGTTTTAAAACCCTAATTTGTAACACTAACCCTATTTTGAAACCCTAATTTATGAAAATCAAATTCCATACATTTCCATATTTGCATAGGAATATATGATTATTCAACTGTATTTCAACCGTGAGATTCTATCAAACGATTAAGTTAACTGGGCTATTTCCTATTTTACGAACGCAGCATAAACTCACAAGGAAGCGATGCCTCATGCCACAGCGCCCCCTGCCGTCACTTTCCATTCCAGTTTTGTTTTGTGCTCTTTTACGTCCAGAGCCCTTCCAGAAATAGAACTGGTACTTTTAAACACTATTTAATGCTTGTAAACCTGTGCACAAATAAAGTTGAATGAATTGGTTATTCTTAACATAATTGCATTATATTCAATAATTATACAATGTCTATTTTAAAATTGTATATTTTTTTCAATTTTAAATAATTCAGACATTTCAAATGTAATACATTGCACTCACACTGTATGTTATGGATAAACTGTATTTAATATATTGAAAGTATTATGAATGCAAATCAAATAATTTAAGTATTAAAACAGAATGAGCTATATATTCAATATGTACATATTATAGTGTGGCTAAAAATATGTTTACATATTAAAAGTATTCTTAGATCTTAAATCTAGAATAATTACAATTATGCATCTATTATAAATAAATATCTATGTGTATATATATATATATAAGGTTAATATAATTCAACTAGTAACTGGTAAAATCTAACGATATACATGTGTTATAAATACATATTTAATAATTACATTAAAAATAAATGTTAAGTTTAAATATAACAACATATTTAGTTAAAAACAACAATTTACATTACTGCATATAAACAAAATTATATTTCCTACTAAAATAATAAAAAATATTATATATTTAAATTCATGTCTTATCGTCTCAAATTACGGTTTTTAAGTACTGTACTAAAAAAATTAAGATTTGAATACAATTGTTTGTAGCGTTTAAATTTTTGGTTTCCTACAGCAAGTTCAAAGTTCATAAATTCCACATTGCCCTGGCTAAATGTTCGAGAACCTCCCATCATCTTGAAATCATTTTTAACATCTTATAATAAAATCCATCACGTGGAAGACCTTGTTATTAGAAGACTGACATGATTCAGAAGATGGTGCAATCTCTCCTTTTTATTACATTTGACTATCACAAGAGCATTTTGTGACAACTTATAAAATGAAACACTCCTAAAATCTGAAATCAAATACTGGAAGAAGAAAAGGAAAAAAAAATAAAATGAAAAATCACACTAAATTTTTTTTTTTTATTAAGTTTCTAATAAGAACACTACAATTTGTCATTCTTCCTTTGTTTTTAACTCTTTCTTTCTAGAACAATTCTAAAGTTGAGGTATAAAAGGAGTTCAGACAGAGGCGTGGGTCTGAAAACAGCGGTGGTTTGGGGAGATTTGGGGGGTTATATATACAACAGAGATGGAAAGACAGAGGTAGAGAGGGGTAAATACAAGGGAAAGAGAGGCGATACAAATATACTAAGAGAAGACAAAAAAAAATAAGAATAATAATCAAAAGGGCTTTTTAGGGGGGACATTTGAGTCTGTGGAGGCCTTTTTTTCCCCCCCATCACTTTCTTCAATATGGAAACATCATTTTCCACAGCAGCAAATGTCCCACGGAGTAAAACCCCACATTTCCACCCGGTTATGTAACAAAAAGCCTAAATAATAACAATAATACAAAATAAAGTTGACAAGAGTTATATAGCGAGTCCTGTGAGTGTGTGAGAAGAGTTACAGGGGGACAAAACGGGCCAAAAAAAAAAGTAGCATTTGAGCCGAGCGTCAAAAGTTTATAAACGAAACGGTGAAATATTACACAAACTGTACAGTGACATCCATTACACAGGTAGAAAAAAGAGAGGGGAGGGGCAGGCAGGAGGGAGGGAGGGGCTTGATGACATTTTGGTGTTTTAGAAGTAACAAAAGTAATTACATATCGGGATATCACATCAGTCATTTATTCTGTTTTTTTTTTGCTCTCTTTTTAACTCATTCACTGCCATGGACGATTAGAATCGTCAATTGAAATCCAACGGCTTACCGCCGCTGTCGAATATACTCGTCAAGTATGTTCGTTTTTCGACCGGTAAGATTGGAAGAACAGACGCCAGTAGATGGCAGTGTTGCATTGCTTTGGATTTGATTTGCTTGACGTTTCTTACACAAAGCTCGTTTTCTCGGCTTTTGGTGAAACCAACTTACGTTCTACCTCTGATTCCTAAAGAACGGAAAAGGCAAGAAACCCACCCGAAAATTCTGTTGCATGAGGAGAATCTACTTTCGTTTGGTAGGTTCGCTGCATATTTTGTCACAGAACACAATATTCTGTGGGTCTTGAAACATCGTTCAAAATGCTCTCGAACAGTTGGCAATACGGGGAACTTTTGAAGTCGGAAGTGAATGAGTTAATTTGAGTTCATTAATGAGTTACTTTCTATCTTCATAAGGCAACGACCTAACTTGAACATTAAAACTCGTGTTAAAAAAATAGCTAAAAAGTCGTTCCAGAGAGCGGAGTCGTTCCTTTTTTAGTTTTTTGGTAACAAGGGCAATAGAGAAAGTGAGACAGAGGAGCCCTCGTCTGATTGGCCGGTGGGGAGGGGAACACAGGGAAGTCCGTATTTGTAAACATTGAAAATAAAAATATGTTTCTACCTCCCTCCTCCCAAAAAAATACAGCAAGACACACAAAAATAGTGGGTGGCATCATCATCATCATATGATTACTGACTGTGGTATTTTTGGTTTTGGTACAACAGAAGGTAGTCGTGCACGTCGCCATGACGACGCACACAACTGAGCGACACGTGACGCTCATGTCTTTTTGTTTTTTTTTGGTCTGACTGTAATATTTATACCCTTTTATAGATTTTTTTTCCTCCATTTTTCTTAATTAAAAACCAAGCTAAAAAGTGAGAGGGGGCAACGAGAACACACATCTAGAACGAGTCCTAACATGCATAGAAGACAAGTTTCGCTAGATTCGCGATGGTCGCCCTTGCCGTCACGAGCCCCCTCCTCCCTCGCCCTCTCCGATGCGTTATTGGCAGCGTGTGTGGATTTTTGGTGGCGGCTGGTGCATTCTTACAAAAAAAAAGAAAGACACACACAAAATTGGCTACAATCAGAGAAACTAGCGAATGGAAAAAAAAACAAAGAGTTAAATCTAATGACCCAAAAACAAAGGGGGCAATTAGTTCCATCCACGCTTTCTTCTTCTTCGCCTGCTAACTGGTTAGCCACGCTCATAGCACGGATGCTAACAGCGCGACGCGGTGATGTTGATGACGAGCCGGGCGGCGCTTTTGTGAGAGCCTGCCGGGCCGCACGTACAGGCGACCAATTGAACGAAGCCAGAGGGGAAGAGCGTGTGTGTGTGTGTGAGAGACAATAACGTGCATATTCACAATTATGTATGGACATCATGACACAGGGTGGAGGCAAGGGGGAGGGGGGTGAAGTCCAGGGTTGCGTTGCTGTCCTGTGTTCCAGCACAGTGTGTTGTGTTCATGACGTGATCCCGTTGAGTCCAAGATGGCGGTGGGAGAGGGCCCCCCTGAACCCCCCTCCTCCCCCCCCCCCCCCCCCCCCTGCCCCAAGTGGAAATGGCGTGACGGCGGAAGGTGGAGGCCACTCGGATCAGTTGGAGGTGTCGGAGTGGACGCTGCCAGGAGCTCCGGAAGGGGAGGTGACGGAGGGGGGGTTGGTTGGGTCCTGCCAGCTGTTAGCCTGTAACAACAACAAAATGGGCTTTAGAAGAACAATCATAACCTTTGATGTCCTTCTATCGGGTTTGCAAGATAATGGGTTAAAAATGTCCAGGATGCCGTTTTTCAAGCGATTCTCAGAATCAGAATCAGAAATCTTTTGCTAATTATGTCAAGAACGCACAAGGAATTTGTCTCCGGTAGTTGGAGCCGCTCTAGTACGACAATAGACAATAATTTTGAGACATAAAAACACACTACGGAGTGTCACAAAGCAATGACATTGCAGTTGTGCAAATGATGCTCTGAGTCCTCTAGCAATGTAATGGCAAGAGTTTTGTGGTGTTTTACACCTGGCAATTGAGACAGCCAGATTTCTCATTGATATTCGATATGTAAAAAGGCTTTGGTCTGATTGGATCGCAGTTATTCTTATGTGATTGTCAAAACTTGGAACGCGTTTCCTGTCACATAGCACAGAGTGCAGCGTGTCACTATGCACGTATTGAACATGTATGGCTCTACGTATGCATGCGAGCAGTCGTTCTCACGTCTAAAGACCAACCTACGATCACGTTTTAACGGATGGAAGCCTCAATGCACGCATGAAGCTTAACCTCACCTGGTATCACGCAGACTACAAAGACTGACATCAGCAAAACCATGCGGCACCAGAAGTCACATTAATGGTTAGCTTCAGTACAACAACGCTATTAAAAAGAATAAACATTCTAAAATTGCTAGTCTTGCTTTAAAAATGCACACTTTGAGTTGTATTCGGTGTTTAAAAAAAAGATATGGTTCTCACGGAAGGCACTTGGGAGCAGTTTTAAACTGTAAACATTTTTTTAAAAACGTGTCCTTTCAGCGAAATTGAAAAGGAGGCCTGCAGGCAGTTGTGTCGCGTTCTGATAAGTTACTCACATCCAGGCGATGAGGGGTGTAGAGGCCGCTACCTGACAGCTCCTCATAGCCGCCCGTCAGGTGTGTAGCACGGTGCAGGGTATCCACCTGTCAGCACAACACACACACACACACGCACACAAAAGTCAGTCACGGCGACTACACAAAGTCATTACTTTCCAACGCCACAACCAGACAACAACATCGCCGAGTGAGTCTCCACAATCTTGTCATGCGTATATATAATCGCTGCCCCTCTTGTTGACCACGGAATGTTCTGGTTGGTCTTAATCACAACTAAGGTGACCACCACGTTTGTGTTTCTTTCCGTGGCAGGAAAGAGGACGAGCGAATAACGGCTTGAGAGCGAGACGCACGGAACAAAGCTCACTCAGACAAGTTGTGTTCTGTTTGCACTGGTGAACATACAAGTCGCAAAAGAAAAGATCGGAACCTTTGGAATTTTCTGAAAATTTTCAAACAAATACGTCATCAAATGTGATCTGATCTTCAGCAAAGTCACAACGAACTCTAGCTGCTTCAAGCAGTCTTTGCTCACATTTGTCAGATAGAAATGTGAAAATATCGTTCGCTTTGGCTCACAATATCGAATTGTTTGTGTGGCATTAGTTTTCAGTGATTGTTAAAGAGGAATTTTGGACTGCTCCTTCCTATGATACGCTCTCACAATTCTTCTTCAGAATACTAATAACTGCTGTGGGCTTTTTATAGGTCCTGGCAGTTCCATTCTCATCACATTGATTGGATTCTAAGTTGGTTGACTCCTGACTCCGATTAGCTCTTGGGGAAGGCATTAGCCTGTACGGTTTCCACCCTGCCTGCACTGTAAAACATAGAATTATTTGTGTGGTATTAGTTTCAACTGCCCGTGTCTGTCTGTTCTTGTGACTTAGATGAAGACCAATTCATGCAGAAATCCAGCTAAATCCAAAAGGTTCATATACTTTTCCTTGCAATTGCATATGGACATAGAGAGGGATGTTTGGAGGAGCGTGGCGGGATCAATGAAGGCAGGAAGTGTGTATCGTTTCTCTGCACCTAAGGGTGGAAGCTTCAGCAGCGAGGAGGGGGACACGCTAACACAACTAAAGGATTGGACACTGGAATTATTCTACCAACTCCTCAGTGGTCCTCGTACAAACTTTCTTGGGAAGAGCGGGAACCGGGGGGGAGAGGTCGGGGGTCAACAGGAGCTAGGCTAAAGGGAAGCTGTCCCAGGACGTGAGGTCAGCGGACGCAGCCGTCCTCAGTGCGTACCTGCGGCTGTAGAGAGGGTGCGATGCTGATGCCCTCACCGTTGAGCAATCGCAGCCCAAGGTAGCTGTCGCCTGCGTGAGACAAACCGCATCACCCCGGTGACGCCACAGGCAACACATGAATAAGAGCCCACGCTTGTTATTGGAGGGGGGAAAAGGTCACCACTGGTCATGTGCAAGACAAGAGGATGAGGAGGAGGCACAAGAGCAGAACTGCCAGCAGTGGTATGAAACATTATTAAAAAAAGGTTTTTAAGGGGACACGTAGACCAAACATGATTTTGACTGTTACTTCACACATTCAAACTATTGCGATAGAGAATTGGACTACAATCCTCATCCGAGCCATTTTTGCATTTTTCTCAATTGTTTGGAAACAAAAAGTTGAGTCTCCGTATTCCCTGGCCATCCATTAAATGGGAAATTAAACCGAGCACATTTTTGGGGTTATCTGACTTTCTGAAAATGTGTCTATGAGCGAGCTCTGGCGCACTTGCGCCTCATTTAGTAGTCACAAAACTCAGGCTCCATCCGCTCAGGTAGCTGTGGCAACAAAAGCCGGACTTGGTACCGGCCCAGCAGTTATACGGAGCCGGGTGGGAGCTGGCCCACTTGCATGACACAGGCTGACCTCAGCTAGACAAGAAATAGGAAAAGGTACTTTAACTCTTGACCCTGTTGGAATTGTCCAATGTTAAGACACCTGGGAACAGTTTCAAATTATTGAACAAAAATAATCTCTCTCCTTTATAGATGTCAATGTGAGATGTCCAATGAGAACTGCTAACAATTTGTGTGGACGCGGGCTCCCTCTTGTGGAATGTAAAAAAAAAAATACAAAAATATATATTATTTTAAATCAATTATTTAAATATACAAACTGTGCATAAAGTTACCCTGCCTTAAACTTGTTCTTAATCCAGTGTTAAATTGTATTGTATTTGTTAAATATAGTTGTTTTTAATTGGCGAACAGTTTGTTTTCAAACAATTTGGGTCGGTAAAATTTGTATTTAACTTCTATGTGCAATACATGTTCATTGAATCAATGAAGTACAGTTTGTTACTTTTTGAATATTTAAACACCGTTAATGTTCAAAGTGTGAATAATGTTTCAGCTGTTTACATTAATATCAAATATATTTTGGGGGGAATTAAACCTCTGCCTTGTTTTTGATGAAGCACTTGTATAAAACTAAAAAACTTCAAAAATGAAGTGTAGAGTATCTGCTAGCCCGTCTGGATGACTCGTCAGTGATGGGAAGACGTGCTACCTGAGTTGGGCGTCGCCGGTGAGTTGGCCTGGCTAGCTTGCGCCGACACATTGGCGGCGTCCACCGCTGTCTTGACTGCGTAGAGGTTGGCTTCCTCCTGGAACTTGCCGATGTTCTTCTTGTAACGTATTCTCTTGTTGCCGAACCAATTAGAGACCTGGAGACAGGCGGACAATGGAGTGTTCAGACGACAATCTATGCGGGACGGTAGTCGCTCTAAGGCTGGATTTAAACTGCAGGTCCCATGTACCCAATTTCAATTGAATGCCTATATTTGACTGAGTATTTCCATGTGCGTTTCAATTGACACATATCCGACATGGCTGTTTTTACACTGACCGTACACACAAAATAACCCAGATACGCAAACACCTAAATTGCACATAAACAACTCCACAAGTGTCAACACCAAGCCGTGACAACACAGAAGTAAACAATAATACAGGAATAACAGAAAAATTTTAAGTTACACAGTGTTTAGCTAGCCTCTTCCTAATGTGGGTCACCTCCACATTACGTCACTTTCTGCTGTCAGCACTTAATTTGCATATTTAATGTCCTCACCTCTACTGTAGCATATTCACACCACAATTGTGTATCCTTTGTTGCTCTTAGCTGTGTTTATTTGTGTTGTTTCAACAGGCGCGGGTGCGTATACGTCACCACTTCGATGACATCAAGCTGGCAATGACGGGCAGATCTGATGTAGCCCTTTCCACTGCGCTCGCATCGGTATATAAAATGTTGCCCAGCTATATTGCCTTTCATCATTAATCATCTTTATTTATGGGTTTTTACATTACACTTACTTACTGTAATGCACACGCATGTGGCAAAGGACACCTATTCGGCAGTTTATTGAATGCCAGGTGGACAGTAAAACACCCGTGAGCACACTTAACGCAGAAGCTGCTGTCAGCCACAGCTCTCACTATACCGTTTCTCGATTGCAGATTTTCACCTATTGCGGGTGCATCTGGACCGTGTCCCCCGTAGTAAATGGCAGATCGCCTTATTCGATTTTCAACCACATTTGGAAGAGGCCTGATTCGGATTCCGTGTGTTTTTTTTCTTCTAATTACACTGCCATGAAGCATATCTTAATTGTGCCAGTTCCGAGTGAAAGAAATGTGTCACCTGATCCATGCAGAGTGAATCCATCCTTGGTGGTTGTATTTACCTGAGACACCGTGATCCCACACTTTTTGGCCAGCTCCTCCTTTGCCTCCTCACTAGGGTAAGGGTTAGACAGGTGGGAGTAGAAATACTCGTTGAGCACCTCTGTCGCTTGCTTGTTGAAGTTGCGCCTCTTGCGTCTGACGTGGAGAGAGGAAACAATCAGCAGCATGCTCGGAATGCGAGTTCAGCCTTCCGGACTATTACCAGCAATCAGAGTCACACACACAAATAGACACAGTGCACGCGTCGAAGACGCGAGCGCACACAGACCTGGCGTCAAGGAAGCGCGAGCGCAGGATCATGACGGCCTCGCAGGTGCTCTGCTTGAGCTGCATCTGGATGGAGCTGAACTTGCGGTGGATGATGGCCACCATGCGCTCGATCTCCTTGGGCGAGATGGGCCGTGTTCGAGACTGCTCTCTCAGCAGGTTCATTACATGGTTGGTGAACTCGCTGCATGCCTGCGGAGAGAGAGAAGACCAGTCTTGAAAGCTACTGCTGAGATAAAGGAAGACAAAGTAGAGAAGCTGTCAGGTGCTACGAAAGAGTCGGTGGATATGAAGAGAATGTCTCGGCTCTAACTCTTTCTGACTGGATAATCTGCTTGTCATGAGGAACTTTAACAGAATAGTGCGTTGGGAGATTTTGGGGTACCCATCCATCCAAACACCATTCACACTCACATTCGCAGCAAAGGACAATCTAGAGTCTTCAATCAACATAAGATGCACATTCTTGGAATGTGAGCGGAAGCAGCCTGAACTCAGATTCGAAGCCGGGACATCTCGCCTTTGAAGCAGACTTGCCAAACATTACGACACTGTGCTGCCCTTTATGGACATGACAACAACTATGGAGAAAAGAAAGTCATTTTATTTATACCTCTATAGAGTGACTCTCTAACACGGACATATAAAACATATAACATATAAAACTTTCAATTTCATTTCAAATAACACCTTGGTTTTGTCCTACATGTGTCCAGAAAGGCCCATCTGACCAGTTTTGTATCAGCCTTGTCCATATTTGGCTAAGACCTCCCCCTTTCCTCTGATTGGTTGCCTCCGTGTGAGCACACGTATTTATGTTGACAGCGCTGGCTCGGAGGTAGGCGGAGATCTTCTCTAGTGACGTAGATAAGCTCGAGAAACTCGAATAACCAGATTTCTGGGACTCAGCAATGCGTGGATGATTTTAATTCATATTTCACGTTTACTGAGGCACCACAGAGCCAATATTACATCCCAAATGCAAGGAAAAGTTGGTTTGGTAAAACACAGGCCCTTTAAGTAACAAAAGAAAAAAGGATGTGTATGTTCAAAAGTTAACTTCGATTTAATGAATTTGAACCATTGAAATAAAACATATCACTCTGTGTGTTAAATCCTAATTCCTTACTTAAGAATTTAACATGTCAGACTAACAGAATAATTGCCAAAGTCATTTGTCACAATATTCAAATCTAATAGTAATGTGCTTGCTAAAAATAGCTTTTTGTTTTGTGTGGATTCACAGTCAACCAGGTTATAGTAATCTGCAAAGGAAGAATTGAGGCAACTCGACTCTTTTTGTTTGTTGAATTGGTTGTTTTTCTTGTTTATGCTATAATGCTATAACGCTAACGATAATGTAACACAGTTTGGAATGGTACACAAATTCTTGTGCTTCCCCTGTCTAAAATAACTGGTGTACGTTTGGGTACCAACCACATTAGTCGGCTGAGAATCATCAGTTCATGTGTGAGACAAAGAGTAGGAGGAAAACAAAATATGTCTTTTTCTCAAAGTAATCTTGTCCTGAATGGATGATATTGTTTGAACAAGCATATGCTCAATTTATTGGTGGCATACACTGTTTTGCCACACGATTAGGCATAGCGGATACAGTTATGGCCATCCCGTCGCCTACGTTTACCCTACTGTGGAAACACAAGCCAATCAGGATTTATTGTTCCAAATCACACTCTTGCAAACAGAACTGCACTACTTGATGGAAACATGGCTTAAATGTGACTGACAGGTTTGTAAATGATTTTAAAGGAGGCTGAGGACCACACCTGTTCATACTTCTCCAGCTCGGAGTGGTATATCTGGCGTATCTGAGCCAGCTTGGCTCTGTAGTCGGAGTGTTCGATGCTGCTGTCGGTAGGCGAGCCGCCCGCCGCCGCTGCAGCCGCGGCCGCCGCGGCCGACCCTCCGCCTTTCTCTGGTCCGGATACGCCCTCTGCCAGCAGCATGTTGTCCAGGCGCATGATTTGCGGATCTGGGGGGTCTTCCTCCTGCACGCCTCGTATACTCAGCACTGGATGGAAGAAGAGAGACGGGAAAATGTAGTTAGTACGGGCCAGGTGTAAAATTTTAGTACAGGCGGACCTTGGTTTACAAAGGAGTTTGATGTTTGTTGCGGCCTAAACGTCAACTTCAGAGGTTACTCTATATTTTGATGATGGATGTATTGTTTGTTCTAGTGGCCCGAGGCTTCAACCAAGGCCTCGTGTATCTTTTGGGGTTGGGGAGTGCGGGGTGATTATGCGGGGGTAGTATACATGTATACATACAATTACCTGATTATTAGTAAAAATATCTATATATATTTGGGTTTTTTTTAGGGTGGTTTGACGCATTACTTGGTTAGTCGACAAACTATCGATAGGGCAATCGATTCTAAAAAGATTCGACAGTGACAGCGCTACTTTTGACGCAGGAGATTGTGTTTCCCCAGCGTGGCTAACGTGGGCAACACTCGCTTCGCCACATCCTGTTTCAAGTAGCCACTGGCGAGGTGGAAAACGGGTCACGCGAACCCTGCTCGTTGACTAGTTTACGAGTCGGTTCTACCCCAAATGCTAACGCAGCGGTCGACTCATAAGTACAGTAAATATGTGAATGAAAAACCTTGTGCCGTGTGACGACATATTCTTACAACGCCTGTAACCTCAAAATGTCAAATGTCGGTATCGGCATACATCAGAGACCCTGTAAATACAATTAATCAAATTGCCTTTTTGTGTTAGACCTATTCATGTTTTTTTGGTAAATAGAACACACACTTAGAGATAGGCTCTCCCGGCGGGTGCAATGGAGGATGAACCCTTCTCTCTTCTTAAATTCCAAGAGGTGCAGCTCTGTCAAACCCAGTCAGGTTTTGCTCCACCCACCCCGAGTGGTTGCCGACTGAATTGCCAATGAACCCCAACTTGTGCTCAGGATGCACAGCAGAGGGCAGTGTGGTCCCTCGGTGGCAGGCTGCCAGAGATAAGGGCATGAGGCATGGGACCAGTAATGGGAGTGCATGTGCTGTCACTATGAGCCCCAGTGGCCATAAGTATAGTTATCAGTCGCTGCTCTCCACCACTGTATTATACCAGGACCTCTGTCAGCCCGCAGCCCCCCTCGCATCTCTCTCTTTCACACATACACAAACCTCCAGATAACACTATGTTAGTGGAAAGTTTCTGGCGCAGACAACTATCTTTTAGTTCGCCACCTCCGACATTTTACATCTTTCACACTGCAGGAAAGGTACAGAGACGAAGGCCACTTCTTGGAGAGATTGTCTCTGTTCTCTGAGCATACGAAGACTATAACATAAACATGGAAACATCTCTTGGTTCACATGGACATATTTGAGGGCTAATAATATGTCGAGGCAAAATTGACCAGTTTATTAAATTAAGGCTAGCGTGACAATTTTATTTAACTCCCACCAATATTCTGAATGACCTCACCTTTATCAAGCAAATGCTCAGTGTTGTTTTTAGTGATTTAAATTTGTCATATTAAAAAAAATAATAATAAATAAAAAGTTTGTTTTAAACAGACACCAGTAATATGAATGACGCGATTGATCTCGCGGAAACTGGATGCCGTTACTTGGTCCTCCTCGCGGATTATGCAAGTTAGTCAAAGCTCACCGCCAAAGGTTACGGAGCGCACAAAATCGGTCGTTCGAAGCGTCTCTGCTTCGTGCGACTTTTGTACGATTTTTGTACGACAGTGCTGTGAGTCATAGTGTGGTTGTTTTACCACGGAGAGTGAGACAGAAAAACAGGTTAGCAGCTACAGAGCAGAGTGTGGGTTGTTGTGCTAACAAATGTGGAAAAGAAAAAAAGTTTTGCTCAAAACATTCCAGATGCCAAAGACCGAGCAGATGAGTTCAGTTTTTTTCCTCCAACGTTCATTTGATAAATGAGTGTTCCAGCATTTGTAGCAAAGCGTCCAACTCCCACCCTCCCTTTTTTTTCTTTTCTTGTTCCTTCTTGCCTGTTTCTTTCTCTCTGCTTAGGTCTCTTCTCTTTCCAAGGCGCATTCCTGCTCTGCTGCTCCCCCATCTTAGGGCTCAGGAATGCAGCAGACCCTGCCGCCTGAACTAATGACCCTGATTCGCCCATCGTTTTCCCTCCATTTTTTCTTCCCTCTCACTCATTCACCAGCAGGCTCTCCACTACTTAGCCAGATAAAGTGAAGCTAATTCAACACACAAAAAGTACTGTTTTTGGACCTATTGTACTGCTGAAATGGACACCTCTGGTTTGATGTTTCGTAGACGCGCGAGTTGTGTCCACAGACAAGAATTAGGCCGTACTGCCGCAGGCCACGTGGAATGTCCATCGCGGGGGTCAGGGGTGCTTTTTTACTGTCCATTCATGGAGAAATAGAGCTGATGTACAGTACAGAGGGCAACTGTAGAACTCCAAAAGCTTCTCACCACTTCGCCCCCTCCCCTTTTTGCCCCTCCCCACCTCATTATGGCCCCCAGCTGTAGCCTAATGCCCCTACATTCCCCTAATTACTCCAATTAAGCCGTGATTACCCACAATTGCACTCAAGCACAGTCTAGTGGTCTAGTGGTATTATAGCAGATGCAGAGATGAGTTAGGATTGTGCATACATATATCTGTGGAAATAAGTTAAGTTTATTTTATTTAAAAGAAACATTCAGACTTTCTGGCTTACTACTTGTTTGGTTGTTGCTTAATTTGCATTACTTGTTGCTGGTAGACTTTCTCCAAGCCGCCACAAATGCTGTGAAAAATGACAACAAAAGGGAAAAAAGCTCTTCTTGAAAGCACACGCACGACGGTTGAGTTACTGAGAAGCGACGCTACTTAAATTCGTCTTATTCCGATAAGACGAGAGAGGGCCTACAGTACTTTGCACATGTTCCCACCCTCGCTGTGGCACCGAGAGATGGAGCGAGCAACATATACTATGAAATATTCAGGATATCCAGCTGGGCTTTCGCTGCATACATAATCATTCTCATTTCTGCGCTGCTGCCAGTGTGGAAGCCGTTGAGCTGTGCAGACACAACAGCGGGCTGCGTGGAGCGTGGCTGTAAGTTAGGGTGAAGAGCCTAACCAATACTGTGTCGTGATGTACATTAACTGTAATGCCGTCCACACAGGGGCGCAGATAAGACTTAAACGCAGTCAGTATATCATTGCTCAGCTCACAGCACAAGCTTTATCCTTGTCTCTCTTTCCCCTCGCTAGCATCTCCTTTTTCACTCTGTCTCCCCATAACACACATCCCCTCCCCCCTCTCCCTTTCAGCGCACCCCCACCCCCTCTCCCTCCCCCCCTCTGTTCTCCATTTCAGTCGAGTTCTCCATGTGAGCCGCAATCCCTCATGCTGTCAGCCCCCCCTCTCCCTCTCTCTGTAGACAGACAGGATTAGCATTTTAATTGCATCAGCTCCCTTGGGTATTCTCAGCCTTTCACTGGGAGAGAGCAAGGGAGCGGGAGAGAAGGATAGGGGAAGGGGAGGAAGAGGGAAAAAAAAAGGTGAGGAGAGAGGGGAGGGTCGAAGGAGAACCAAGGAGAATTGCAAAAAGGAGTCACAGGAGAAGATGCGTGTTTGTGTGCGTGTTTGTGCAAAGCGGGGAAGAGACACCGAGCGGTTACAGAAATATAAAGAATCCAGAGTCGAGGCATGCCAGAAAGGGAGAAAAGATGGGAGTGTGAATGCATCAGTTATCCTTTCATTACACAGATAAAGAGAACTGGGACACAGAAATCTTTCCACAATAATAAAAAATGATGTATAGTAAAAGAATGTGCACATTGACCTTACAAGAAAAGAGTGCTATATACCTTGATATGTTAGTGCTATTTATGGATGATGTTCATAATTATTATTATTATTTTTTTTTAAAAAGGTCAGGTTAATGTCATGCTTGTAGGTAGGAAGGTTAAAGGAAAGGAGGGGTTCTGTTGACGCGGACACTGTCTGACATCAACACTGAAGCGCCTGCATTACAAATTAGATGTTTCCTTAATGGGGTTTAAGTAAATCAAAATGTAATGTCAACATTAAAGCACTGTTACATACTCCCCCACATTTTTAGTTTTTTTTTTTTTTTTTTATTAAATAAGGTGATTTTTTTGTGTGTGTGTGTGGAGTACAGTCAACTTAATGAGCACAATCCATATGTTCATTGCTACTTTAAGCAGCTCACACTAATCAGCATCTGTTTGGGGAGCTCACTGGAGTCCTGTTGCACGCAGCCCTCCACTCCCCTACAAACAAACAAACACACACATCTATATATACAGTACTGTATATAGTAAACACGATGTGGTCTGATTCAGTTGTGGAATTGGACAACTCACACCTTGGGCTACACTTCAGCCACAGCACATCATTAATCAGCACTTAATTAACTAAAAGGGAGAGAATTGGACTCCAGAGCGATGACGACGGCGAGCCCCCCCTTGAACGGTCATACGCAAACACCGTCTCACCCGAGCACAAACACACACACACACACACACACACACGAGCGCATTAAACACTAATGAGGGATAGATCAATTAGTGTTGTCAGGTAATAGCGGCTTTGCTATGTCTTAATCATTAATATGCATATTTTGGGTTATGAGAAAAATGGAAGAGCAAAATACGTTTTAGTATCAAAAACATACAACAGAATTTAAATAAAATCCAAATATTTACATTATTGCACCTAATTTAGGCGATAAATCATTCGAGTCCAGAGAATTAATTTCTCTTTAATTACCAGTCACTAAAATGGAGGCTAGACTCCATAAAAGAAAACACACAAAATTGTAATTACAACTACTTTAAATTTAATTGCAATTATTTTCCTCATAAAAACCTAACAACGTTTGTTTCGGCTCTTAAATGAAAGAGGATGTGATGACAGAGGACATGCAATTATTTTAAGTGTAGGCGGCGTGAAGGCTGAAGTACTTCATTTTATTTACATCAGAATAGTTTAATAACTTTAAGACTTGAGATGCCATTAAGTTTATTGGCTGCTTTACGAAGCATCAAAATTAAAAATGTATAAAATACATTTTGTCCTCGAGGAATATGCATTTGACAACATTTCCATGATCGGGAAAATGAACAACCAATTAATTGATCATTTTTAATATTTAAAAGCTTTCTAAATTCCTTTTAGACAGTGGATATAAAAGTCTACACATTCCTGTTTAGACAGCAGGTTTTTGCGATGTAAAAAATGAGACCAACAGAAGTCATTTCAAAACATTTTCCACCATTCATGTGACCTATAATCCTTACAACTCAATTGATATATTTTTTATCTTTTCGAGATTGCACATAACAATAAGCAAATGAAATTACATGGTTGCACAAGTGTGCACACCCTCATAACTGGGATGAGGCTGTGTTCAGAATTAACCAATCACATTCAAAATGGGATCAAAGCACACTCCCACCATTTAAAGTGCCTCTGATTAACTCCAAACAGATATAATATATTCTAGTAGGACTTTCCTTACATTGTTTTGCTTTTTAGCAGAAGCCAGAAGATTTTGTGGTAACACTGAGTGCTATTTCAGATTGTTGATAATTCTTTTCACCTTGTCTAAGGCCCCAGGTCCAAGTCTCCCAAAAATGTGGGAAAATGTGTAATGATTGCAAAGAAAGCTAATTTGAACTTGTTGGCCATAAATGCAAAAGCTATGTTTGGCACAGACACAACACTGCTCAACACCAAAAGAACAACGCACCTGCAGGGAAGCATGGTGGTGGCAGCATCATGAGCAGGGGCTGCTTTTCTTCAGCTGGAACTGGGGCCTTAAGGCTTCTTTATACTAGCGCGGACAGCGACCGCGCTGACGTCGCTGCGGCTATCCCGCACACAGTTTGCCTTTATACTCGAGCGCAACCCACGAGCGCTGTTTTGAAAGTGTGCTGCAGTTCTCCTCCAAGTCGGGCGGTGTCGCTACGACTGGCATTGGCAAAGACGCCACAGTGTGGAGTTTCCTCTGCATTTTTTGGGCCATTTCCGGTAGCCGTTTTTACTTTCCTTTCTGTAACAAGGAACCAAGCAACAACAATGGCGACCGTGGAACAGAGTCTGCTAGAACAAATGGACTTAGATGACCAGATGATACGTTTAATTATGCTGCAAACTCGATCGAGAAGGCGGCGGCATAGGTGCTATGTGGAACCGGGAGGAACGCTGATTACATTATCACAGCATGTGACTAAAACGGACCAATCACGAGAGACGATCTCCGCGGAATTCTCCATGCAGCAACAATTTTTGCCGTGTGCGCGTCAAGCGCCGCAGAGGGGCCGCGCGGGCCAATTCGTTAGTCACATGATGCAATGCGGGAGCGTTGTCGGCCGCGCGAGCATAAAGAGGCCTTTAGACATGGCGGAAGGACGTTTGAACAGTATGAAATAGCAGGGTTTTGTTAAGAAAAAAAGAAACACCTACTAGAACAGTTGAAATTTATTTGGGGTTACGCAGAGGCACATTCACTAGTGGCAGATGTGTGCTGACTCCCATTTAACATGAGTTTGAATGTAAGTGGTAATTCTGAAACCAGGCATATCCCACTTACAAGAGGGTGTGCACACTTGTGCAACCATATTATTTCAGTTTATTTTTACTTCCCCTCTCAAAATTATATATTTTTTTGGAGTTGTACAGGTTATACCTCACATTAATGGTGGAAAAGTTTTAAAATTATTTATCTTGGGCTCATGTTTTTATATCACAACAACAAGGTGTTTGAACAGGCCTGTGGAGACGTTTATATTCACTCTATGTTGCATTGCAGTGGTCTGCATGGATCTCGAAAAATTTCCTACAGCGTACATTACGTTGTTCTTCTGTGAGACTGCACACTAGTTGCGACTAAACTCAACAGCGCACCTTCCGGTTGGAGCCAAGTAGTGAGCTTCATTTTGCCTCTCTTGCTTCAAAACGTGATTCATCAACAATAAAGGAATAAGAATCACAAAAGTTGGCCTCCAGTGTAATATAAAGTCCACTGCCGTTGTGCACGGGGAAAGAGTGAAAAGCAAAGGATTGTGAAATGTCACGAGAGGAAGAGGAGGATGAAGAACGCGTAAAAGCAAAGCGGCAACGGCACGGCTCGGCTCTTCCCCCCAGTCGACTCTCATCAGGCCAGCTGCCTCCTGTGCTCATTAGTGCAGACTCTTAAGGAGCTCCTAAAGACTTTGTGAAAAATGAACGCTCATTTGAGAGGTCGTTAATTTGCACTGTTATGCAAATGATGCCGCAATTAAGCGATAGATCAGACGCGTGGTCCTCATTTATAACACGTGAACAAGCATTATGACACAGTCAGATGGTGTCACAGAGCTGAGGCGACATGTTTGGCCTACACCGGTTGATATACCTCAGAGGAATAAAGCCACTTTATGGTTGGTCAAAATACCATTGCACTCATGCTTTTGCGAGAGGTTATTTAAGAGCAAGCACATCTGTTAAAAAATAACGGACATATCTTTGCAGAAGAGCTTACAGAGCTGTATTTCAAAATCACAGACACAACAAATCAACAAAACCAGATTTCATTTTTATGATTTTTTTTTTTAACCCAGCTGTGTTTAAATAAAAGGCCCAGTTGCTGTGGTCCACACCTGCACACACAAAAAACTGCACCAAGGTGTGAAAAAAAATGAATGCAGGTTTAAAAACATCACCACAAAATTAACACATTGGTGCAAATTTAAACCCACTTTCAGAGGAAATGCACTAATATCAATAAATTTGCTTTGCTTTGTTTGGTTAAATGTAACCAAGCAGAGCGGCACAATGATTGTAAACTCTTTGTATAAGTAGGTTTAAAGTGGCTCCTATAACCACTATATCACTGCCAATCCCTGCATTTATGACGCGGTGTAAAACGTACAAACAGTCTGGGTTAGCGACGTGAACAATTGCAGAGGGGTGGAAAGCTCCCATCAATTATAATTAATCCTTAATTAGTCAGGATTAAGAGCTGGGATCCGACACTCTCCCACCCCTCTGCCACCAACCTAGTGCAATCCATCTGAGACCATATTTACATGTCTCTGATTAAAGAGACCTTGCTTTAATGGAGCAAGCCTTTAAAAGCAGTGTGAGAGGGCCAGGACATGCTGAAAAGGAGACCAGATGAGATGAAGAGGTCAGGGTTCACTGTGTGGGCGATGTTGGCCCAGTACTGACAGGTCACACAATATTTCCGTGTCTTGAGACTTACTCAGAAGTAATCCAATGCAACTGGACACAAATATATTTGAGTAGTCAATCACACATCATGGTAAGGTGACAGGGTGTGTACAGGCAAATAATAGTCAACGAGTCAACGATTATTTTTGCCATTAGTCACCTAATCGGATCATATGTAAATTGCATCTTCTCGCAGCTGCTCTTGCAGAACCATCATCAGCTTGAAGTGTTTAAAGTATGTGCAAAAGATAAGATAATAGTACATTCAAATTTTAATAAACTTTGCACCTTGTACCATAATTCCTGACATGTTTATATATGATAGCGAAAATTAAAATGAACGTGATACGCTGGCCTTTAAGATTTTTAGTTGTAAATGTAAAGTGCACTTTAAAATGGAACCAAACACTCTGCACAATCATGTAAATCAATCTGGGAATAACCTTTCACATGTTCTGTATTAAGAGCACATGCTTTGACGTAAACAGAAAGTAAACATCATGGAGGTCAGTTAAGAAATTAGCAAATTCTGATGTATTTTCAATAAAAAATGCATTGGCTTTAATGGGAACGTTGCCCTCCCTCAACATGGCTGCCATGTAGCTTTTCATTTCTGTAGGTATAACGTGACATCAAACGCATAACTTGTATGCTAAGGCTAATTAAATCGTCATCGTTAGCCTTAAGCTAATGTTAATCTTTATAGCTTTAAGCAAGTAGTTCTTTGCTGTAGACGCTAATATTAGCAGCTTGCTATCTAAATAGCTTACCGAGATGACTGTCTCTCTTCATCAAAAATTGAATCAGCCACAACATACTTTCTTTTTAGATGCTCATGTATCGCTGTTGTGCCGGTTAGCCGTGGTTCTTCCGGGTACGTCACGGGCAGGCTCGAATAACCACTACTGCGTATGCGCGTCACAGCCAGAAGGCAGACAACAGATTGACAGTAGGAGGATTCAGGTACTTATGAGAGAAAAACAAACAACGACATCGACTATTAAATTGTCGATGAATTTGATTATCGACGTACTTGTGACTAGTTAACTAATCTTGGCAGCCCGAGTGTTTCTTCCATCAGTGGTTACCCCAAAATAAACAAAAATCTTATATGATAGACACAGAAAAATAATGATACAATTGTAGTGAGTTTAAGACTTTTGTTTTATATAATGATGGGCTGTTTGAATTTACTGGATTCGTGTGCTGCAAGATAGGTACTGAGAAGCACATCACGTTCAAAATTGAGTGACATAACAACCAAAACAAAAATCATATGGCAGTGAAATATTCCATGGAGATGTCCTCATTTTACAACTCCAGACAGCCTTGTCGGTAAACAGGCATCCTGTTCCTGTAGGAATAATGTCACATGGGAAAGTCAGCTGGCCCACACACCATTAGATCTAGGCTGAAGGTTGAGTTGCCTTGCTTCCTCACTTTAAATTGGGGGGGGGGTGGCAGTAGAGGTTGTGTGTGTGTGCGTGTGTGTGTTGTGGGGGGCGTCTGTCAGGGCGAGGGGTCTGTGTGATATTAGCCGTCTGCCAATCTGGCTTGGGAAATGGACATCGAGTAATTACTCCTGCTCTTACTGCCTCATCAATCTCCTTGTATCACTCCTGCACATACCCCCCACCCCCCGCCCCTCCAACACCAACACACACCATCTTTTTTTCCATTCTCTTCTGCAAGAAAGGGGGGCTGGGGAGTGACAGGACACCACACATCGCAAGTGAGATTCCTCAAAAAGCCAATGAGATAATCCTACTCCACTGCATTGCATTAATATAAATTGAGAGGTTTCAGGAAGTAATTAAAAAGATGAGAATTTGTCCATATGAGGATCCGGGGATATTTTTGCTATAAAGCTTAATAAAAGTACAATAATGACGACAGCCCATAGGTTCCTAACAACAATAAAATTTTATAGCTTTTCTAAATTGGGCTCTTTAAAACTTGTAATAATTAAGCTGCTTTAATGAGGCCCGTGATTCATAAGGCTTCATGTGCGCAGATCTATTAAATTAAGAGCATTAACATCTAAGTTAAGTGATGGTTAAAAAAAAAACTGTTGAAATTACAGGGTAACCTCCAAGATTAGATTTTATGCCAACAAATAACCACCATGACCCCATCATTAAAAGCATTATTATTATTATTGCAAGATACGGCATCTTTTACTTATCTTTTACTAGTCAAATCCTTGAAATTACACAAGTCAAAACAAGCCACTATTGACTACTGTTGTTGTGAATACACAAGTGGGTAAATTAGCAGTCTGTTATGAGTTCTTACAATTTTTTAGTATGTTGCAATTCAATTAACATGTAATTGAGGCCATTTGGTGGCTGAAATAGTCCAGTATTGTGATGCATGCCACAAGGGGTTGCTGTGAATATACCGTGATTGCTAATGCTAACTAAGAGGGGGGTAGCTACTGGAGTGTGGCAAGAGTACTTTTAGCAAGATAAGGATTAAGCATAAAGTCCTACAATGACCATCTTTTAGTTTTTAACACTTATTGACAAGACCCCACCCTAGCTTCGCTCTCTGCTCACCAAGCATACCAGCGTTTTTATTAACCTCTTTTTTCCCTTCTTTTCAATTTTCTGCCTCAAACGACTGGAATACTCAGCAACAAATAATCATCGTTAAAAAGTAAATAGTGAGGGATATTGTAAATGATCACTGCACCTGATTTTAGCCTAGAACCTTTAATTCACCATGTGCCATGATGTAACGTAATGTATTAAATAACTACGCAACTACATCACACTGTACAGTTTTTGTATTTGCTTTTATTTTGCTTTGTTTTACTCTGGTGTGTGCTGCCAAGTTGGCATTGCAAATGAGGATCTCTTCTCCATTACCTTACCTGGATAAATAAAGCTTAAATAAAATCAAAATGTTTAGCTATGAGTGCAGCTTCTCGAGCTAACTGGCATATGTAAAATGTGCGCTCGTCTGGGGAGAAAGGAAGGAGAAGGTACTTAACTATATACTTTGTTGTCTCCAAGGTACAACGTTGCACACTGTCACATCAATTCCTCATGAAAACTATTCAAATCCCATTCGAAACACATCCGAAAATAAATTGGCAATATTGGCAAGTGTAATAAAAGGAACTTCGGGGTTGTGACAGAACAGAGTGAGTGACAGGCTCATGTTATTTACGTGTACAGCAAAAAGGAGAACATGAAAGGTAAACAGAAAACGCCTAAAAAGATGCCCAAACTAAATGTAAAAACTTCTGAGGGTAACTGTGGTGGCTTGTGGGAGATTTCTGGCATATGCTGTCCCGTTGCACTACACATGAGCTATTTTTAAAGTAAATACCCATGAGAGCGAGGGAGACGAGAACAAGAGTTGAAGCAAAGCCCCTAACTCTTCACTCTGATCATTTCCCGTCTCTCCTTTCTTTCTTCCTCAAAGTGTGTGTGTGTTTTTTTTTAATGAACTATTAAAGAGTATCACATTTCATGCTGATGTTTAATTTGGTGGTTTGGGTGTGGGTGTGGGTTGGTAGGGTGACGTAGCGAGAAGGGGGCACTGGCATTTGCGCAGAACATTTCCTTTACAATGAAAACAATCTAACCAACTGCAGCACTCAGAGGAATTCACCTCCCCTCCCCCACGGCCCTCCTCCCCTCCTCCAACAGCACCATTACATTACCATATCAAAGCCCCGAGTTCAAAGCGAGTCTTCTCTTTCAAGAAAGGGAGTGAGGCTGAGGCAGAGAGGAGGAGAGGACAACATAGAATCAGTAGGAGTAGACCCAAAGACCGAGTTCGCTTTTATCCTCCTTCAATGCGCTTGCACTGTATGCGCTCAAGAGAGAAAGTGTGTGTGTGCTGACAAGTGCATGTCAGTGAGGGGGGGGAGACCGCATAAAATGTGTGGAGATACAAGAGGGTTACTGATTGGGTCTTCCAAAAGCAGAGCCAAAGAGAAGTCAATTCCCATTCCGACAGCACATAATGGAGCCTGCAGGGGGTCTTATGAGGCGCAGAGAAATGCCAAAGCAGGTAACACAGTGCAACGGGGAGGGCGCTGCGTGGCAGATGGCCGGCAGCTAACCAGCAAAGACAAATATTTCTGCATCGTACTGTTAGCATATTCACCTCCAGTATAAATCTATCATTTAACTACCTCCATGAACCCCTCCTACATTGCATACTGTATGAGTACTAACAGAGCTTCTCTCTAGTTGGCTGTGAGACTAAATGTGAAAATCAAAGTGAATGGCATTAGGGTAAATAAGAGGACTGGTTGCCTGGGAAACGGTGTACCCTGCCCCACTCACTCAAGCCTAGCCTGTACTTTTCTCCAATCACTGGAGAGCAATAATACATTATTGACAGAGGGCCACGGCAGGCAGCAGTGCAGCATTTTCAAATTGTATTCGAACAAGAGAGGATATTTCGGTGAGAAGACACACAAGTGAGAGGCAAGCACACAGAGGGGGGGAGAAGATTCAAAATCCCACCCATTCACAGTACCATAACCATCAATCTGCCAGCCATCCCAAGCCTTCGTCCTTTGAACCGCACTTGAATCTGTCAGATAGCTGACTGGAATAGCTAACAAGATGGGGATAACCAGCTGGTTTTGCTTAAAATAATTGTGTGACTGCGATCAAATTCTAAATAATTGCATGTGTTCAAACATAGCTTTCCATCGGATCATGTTTATGTGCGATCCAACAACATTAATAGAGAGAGAGTTACATTATTTTTAGTTAATCTGGTCGAGCCACATGCTACGTTTGGCTGAGGCTGCTGCATTGATATGCATAGCAATTTATTACCAATGCATAATTGCATTATACTGCAGTGAGTGTAGACGTTCTAAGAGTGCGTCGGAAAATAGCATGTCGAGATGCTATAATACACTTCCTGTGAAGCAATAAGGTCTTTTCATATCTGCCTGCTGTCAACGAGTGTGTGAATTTTTTGTCCAGATTACGCAAGGCTATTTTTTTTGTCTTTCTTATTAATTTGAGCAAGATATAGTTGATGTAGAGATTGCAGTATATGTTGAGCAGTTACTCGTGTTTGCTTTTGTGTGCGGAGGTTTTTCAATTACTTTTGAAACCAAATCTCGATAAATACTGAGAATCTGCATGGCCGAGACGAAACAAATACAATCAACACTCGATCATTTGCGAGTTCTGTCAGGCCAGGAAGGAAGTAGCTTGGATGCAAGGAAGCCATTATTGGAGGGAAGGCGCGACAGCGCACCTCCAAACTGGGTTTCAACTTGCGTGGAGTGCAGAATAAAAAGGAAATGAGCGAAGTTGAAACTCACCTGTCTTCTCTTTGATCTCACAGAGAACACTGAACAGGGCTGGCTTCATTCTGTGACAGTTAAGGGCATGCTTCCTGCACGAGAGAGAAGAGGGAATGAGAAAAGGGGGAGAGAGCGAGGGGGAACACAATAAAAAATAAAAAAGACCCCCCCCCCCCCATCTCAGGTTGTACCACGTCTTCCTCTTCTTAAAACTTACTCGAGTCTACCGCGGTATGTGCGTGTGTTTCAAAAGTGTCGAGCAGCACGGCTTCATGGCATTCTCAATGGGAAATGCCTTTGTCTGTCATAGCAGAAATATATCTGATGCATCAATGTGAACACAAACAAAAAATGATGCCATTTCAAAGATCTGTACTGTGAGACAAGTCAAGGAGCCTAATAGTCATCGCTAATGAGTTAGAGTTATAATTGCTGGGTGCCAGATTCCAGTTGCTTGCATGTTCTGTAACTGTAGTAAAGCAGTCCCCTATGCCTCATCATACTGTCTGCTGTATGCCTGACTTGCACACTACAGATTTGTGCTTCTTCTCCTAAAAAAAATACATTATGATTATCATTCTTCTCCATCTTCCATACAGTCCATTTGTACAAGCCCACCAGTCGTTAAAAAGACTAAAAGTGAAAAGAAGTTTGGGACTATAAAGTAGTAGTGATGAGTAGAGGTGCAAAAATTAATCGCTTAATCAACAACTAATCGAACATCAAATTATTCGACAACTATTTTGATCATCGATTATTCGTCTGGGGACCTTGTTTAACTTTCAATTGTCCAAACCTGTGATGTTTCAGCCTCTCAACAGTATATATTGTCAGATTTCTGTAGTCTTCCATGAAAGCAGACTGATTTGCAAACATCTGCTTTCACTTCGGAAAACAACGATCAACATTTTTGCTAATTTTCTGAAGTTACGGCCCAAACCAGCAACTGAATTATAATATAATATAATAAGTCATGTTCATTTTATGCACTGTCAATTTGAAATGTCCTGTTTTTAATAAAGGAATGGGAAAAAAAATGTTTTTTAAATTCAATATACCAACAAATCTAAAAAGTAATCAAAAGATTAATCGATGATTGAAATAATGTTAGTTGCAGCCCTAATGAGTATACTGTATTGCTATAATTGTTAGTTAATTTGTGCCAAAACCATGAAAATCACAGTACTGTCCTGCAACAGTCAATGAGTAATGAGTTTCGATGAGGCCCAAAACTAATTAATTTCACATTATTAAGACTTCCAACCGGGTGTCAGATTCATTAAAACTACCCCTGTGTATCTCATTAAATCCAATCACTGTTGAAGTAGTCAGAGATGTGTCATTTACATTAATGGCAACTGTCTGTTCATGATAGAATAAACGCAAGCATATTATGACATCACAACGAGTGTATTATGAACATGTTTGAGTGGCAATAAGTTTTGCCGCCCACATTCAGTGTTGAGATGAAATAAAACAAACACAACTTTGAATGTGATGAGCGTGGACTGAAAAGGATGACACCATCTTTTCCATGAAAACAGCACAGTCAAGACAACCACAAATGAATATGACTTGGCTACACCTGACCACAACACCAATTCCAGTTGTGAAAGCCCCGTGGGTAATTAAAGAAGGGACTACATAGACGAACCTAAATAATATGCTTTGTGCTCCGGCCTCAATGTGAGAGGAATCGGGGCCGAGTGATAGGGCTGCAGCTATCCAATATTTTTTAAATCGAGTATTCTACCGATGATCCCATCGATTAATTGGATAAAAATTGATCTTGAATTATTGAACACAATAACGTGTGAGGTTCAGGTATTATTTTTGTCCACTTGGCATCGCCATCCTATCGTTCAACTGTAGTTATCTGTAACTTTAAATGTTTGTTGCTTCAAAAGGCGGAGCCTGGGTTCTGAGCGATGTGGGCGTCAGCGAATGAGTCTAGTGTTGACCGGCTGTTAACTGGCTAACCCATTAGTCAATCTGTGTGTTGAGAAACTCGCCGTGAGTTGTGACCATCGGACGTGCTTCTTACGTGTTTGTTTTCTTACCATTTGTTCAATAAAGCAACTCAAAGTACTCCGCCGTCTGCGTCTCTCCTTGACAACTTGCAAGGGCATTACAATACTGTCTAACTAGCGATGGTAGGCTATATTAAAGTAGCTTACACTGTTACATTGTGTTGGCGATCGTAGACGTGCTGTTGTGGTACACATTATACTTTAGCTTCTTTTATTAAGTGTGAAATGATCCCAAACTTTGGACACACACTGTCTTTTACAGACTCTTCCTCCTGGCTTATTTTTACAGGGAGTAGTGCGTGCAGTAACATTAGTCCATGTGAAAAAAATTATCCCTGCGAAGTTCGAGCCTGAGGTTTTGCTACGACCATTTTTGTAATCGAATTATTTGATTAATCGTTGCAGCCCTACGGAGTGATATAAAAAGTTTTTGGATGTGGCATTAAACGCATCACGGCTGGATTTGAGTTGGGGGAGGGCTGCCGTCAGAATGGAGGGTATGAGCAGGAGGGGGAGAGGGAGGTGCTCATGCGGTCCTGTACTGACCTGTACTGGAAGTTGACTGGCAGGCCACCCCCTGCTGTGCCCCCCCCTGCTCTCCCTCCCTCTGTGGGGTCGTCTGATCCACCCCAATGCGCCGGCGAATCTTCTGGCCAGCATCTAAACATATGGCGACAGGAGGGGTGGGGTGGGGGAAGAGGATGAGGGCGCAGGGCAGGCAGGGTGTGCAGGAAGGGCACAAAAGTTTTTGCACTGCCCTGACCACTCCCCATTCCAAAACACCCTCCACAACAAGAGTGTCATGGTCACGTGTCAGCCTTGTCACATGTTCTGTTTGGAGATCATGACTGAGGAGTGGATGTTGGATGGAGAAGCTTGACCAGAGTAAGAATTACGACAATGGCGAGCATACAGTTTCAGTGTGGCCTTTGGAAAAGGACCAAACCCATTTGTAACGAGCGACCTCCGACAGGCCTGAACAATCCTCCTTTGGATTACCACCACACTGCACCTTCATAGATACTAACCTACCGCAAATTCCATCAGTTTTGTTTTCAAAATATTTACGCATATTCACAACAGTTCAAAATTACCAAGAAAGCAATGTGAAACAATCTTGGATCGGCAACTAAATTTGATGTAAGTCAAGACCATGTTTTTATTTGTAAAACTTTTTTTTTTGAAGTTTTACATACAGACGTTATCAAATCCTGTAGAAATTACTGAAAACTGCCAGTTGCGGCAGTAATTGGCGATTTAGACCAGAAGCGTATCCTCTCGGACAAAATCATTGATGGCACATACTGTATGTCGGTGGTTCTCAAACTTTTCTACCTTTTTTTTTTTTGCCAACTACCACCATCATGACCAACAATAAAACACAATAGCATAGTAGGCAGAGGTTTTATTACAAAAAAAATATTTGTAATATTATTGTAAGCCACTGTAACGTTATGCAGTTTGAACATTAAATACAGGATTTTTTTAAAGTCCTTCAATAATCTTACAATTAAAATGAATTGCAATTCTTAAAGATTACAGGAAAACCTATTAAACTGAAAAGTTAAATACAACTGAACTATACTAGGGCAGTGATTTGTTTTTTTTTTTGGGGGGGGGGGGGCGCATACCACTAGAGGGAACCCTAGTGCGACAATTTGAGAATCACTGCTGTACATGTTATGTGAATGAAGGCTTGGGTAAGTAATGTGACACAAATGAGGTCATAAGCAACTGAAACTACAATTTTGACTGTGGTGTATTTGGGCATGCCAAGAACACCTAACATGCATGCCCTCCGTTCACAACACACTATTCGCACTATCCAGTTTGGAAACGCCCACTTTAAGATTTTAAAATGTCTGCATTTCAATCCATCAATTTTTTTGTACTGCTTATCCGTTGTCAAAAATGCTTTTATGTAAATGAACAGCCAAAACAACACACACATAAAAACTGTAATCTGTCCCTTAATGGGTATGCCACAAAGTAGCAACTTTTAAGCATACTCGGCAACTTAACCACCTCAGAGGAGGTAAAAACAGGTGCTGCAGGGTCCTGGAAATGAGTTGCATTTATTTTAATTTTATTTTTTATTTTTTACCTTAACTAAACAAGAGAGGCCAATTAGCAAGCACATAAAGGGTCTCTTACCTCAGGCAAGTCGAGCCGTCAGCTAAAAACAAACACCCACTGTTCAATGGGTGAATATTTTATCAAATGGAATGGAATTGCCTTTATTGATTAAATACTTTGCATATACAGCCTGCTTGTGTCAGAAAGAAGTGCCCTCTTGTGCACAAAGTGGACATTAGAGCAATACTTACATAGGCGTTACTATAAGGGGTATGACTATAGTACTCCAAAAGCAGACACACCTTTAGTTACACACTGTATATTTGTAACCTGTTAAGCCTGTTACATACACTGTAATTGTGCCGCTTTACAACCAAAGCACTATCATTTGGTCTATGATGATTCCCAGCGGTGTGAACATATTTACGAGGGGTAAAGCGCGACAACAACAAAACTTCACAGGCCCAGACTGTATTCTCAAAGTTGCACGTTAGAAAAGCTAACAAAAACAAACAATCCCAGTTTGCGCTTGGGTATATAACATCATCCCTCCCCCTCAACACCACCTCATTAATAGAAACTCGATTTGCGGACAGCTGCACTCGCGTACACATTATAGGAGAATTGATTGCACCCAGCACACAATGAAAAGGATGAACACCAGGGATGGGTGGGGGGGGGTGGGGGGGGGGGAAAGGGGAGTGAATTAATTAAGAGAACCAGGTGGTCAAATGTTGGGTGGAAAATCACTAGCTAATGACACATCACACTGTGGCCACGGTCTTGCAAGTGGACGCCTTCCTATTGTTGAGATACCGAGGCTTTATCTGAAAACTGACCTTATGCTCCCTGGTCCACATGGCGCATGAGTGCTCACTGTTTTCATTTATTTGCCCTTCACTAGGAATAATGGAAACACCGGAATGCCTCTGTGAAATGAGCATTAAGTGAGGAGTCGTATGAATGAATGGCTGCTGTCATCACAGGGAGCTCCTGACTGGATACGCGAGCCAATTGAGTAATCCCTGCATTCATTTGCATTTCATCGGATAATGACATCGACTATCAATTGATGCAGAACGCTATTCAGAGACATTGGGGTTCAATTAGACAAATCTCATTAGGCGTGAAAACCAATGTGATGCAGCTTTAAAACCTTTTTGGGAAAGATTGTGCAGTCACTGCCCTAAATAATAATAATAAAAAAAAAAAGATTTATGTCAACGACTGTATTTACTTGACAGGTCTCGTCAAGTGTGATAAATATGTTTTTTACAGTTTTATACAGGGGTTAATAAAAGGCCCTAAAATGTTACTACTAGTGCTGCTGTAATGTAATGAAGCAGTTATATGAGCCATGCAAGTGCAGTTTAAGTGGCAGCCAAGTGGTTGGGAAGATCATTAGCAGTGCAACAACCATTGTCTCGCTGTGAAAACTTTCGCAACTAAAAACAAAAATAATCAGTCGACGTGTGCCGGTGGTTTCTTACGATATAGTAAATGTGTTTGCAAAGTCAAAAAGGCAGCCGGCCACAATTGAAGTAACAAAGAACCGCCTTGTATTTTTTATACACTGGTGAAATACGAGCGTTGTGGTGGTTTGGGATAATAATGTATCACAGAGTTGATCGATTAATACAAATAACGGTGGTTATTTCTTTTGAAAAAAGAATCGTGTGGGTCCGTGGTTTTACATTTAAGATTGAGAATAGCGTAGCAACGTGACGGAAAATGGCTCTTGGGCGCTCTTACCTGGCCTGTGCTTCGTCCAGGCTCTCGTCGGTGATGGCCATTATTTGCTGGAGGATATCCCCGATGTCTTGTTGGGGCTGGCCGAGGGACTGCTGTTTCCGAACCGAGTCCGGGTCGCCCACGTCCCCCGGCTGTAGTCCGCCAAGTCCGGTGAGACCCGTCAGCATCCTGGTCTGGTCATCCATACTTTGTTAAAAAAGGAAACTCGGCGTTTTCCTTCCTTACGCGAATACACGCACGCACACGCACACACGCTCACACACACAAATAGCTAGCCTGTTAGCTAGCCCGCAAACTAGTTTCCGCGACAAACATACAAACAGGCTTCTTTGACGAATAGTAAGATCGTTCGGAACTGTTCTTGTCATAAAACAGTTCACGCAAATACCCTAAAACATTGGTGTGTTGTTTTTTTTTTAAAGAAAACGACAGGGGCTGGGGGAGTGCTAAAAAAAAAAAAAAAAAAAAAAAAAAAAAACGTTAGCTAAGCGCCGTGTGAAAAGCGGCTAGGTTAGTAGCTGCAACCCAGCGGCCGAGAAGAAGCAGCAGCGGCGGGGACACACACGCACGGTCCGTGTGGGCTCGCCTCGAACATTGTGGGATGATTCCAAACAAAAACAAAAAAGCACCGAGGCCAATATCCCCGCGCGGGTTCGTTTTTCGCCACCGTGGTGTGAAAACAAAAGAAAGAAACAAAACAAAAACAAAAAAATCGAGTGAAATCGGGGAGGGAGGACTCCGACGAGAGAGCGAGACAGAGCTCCTACCGCCACAGACTACGCTTGGCCATTGTTGTTGCGGAGTGTCGCGCGACTACGTGGGATGTGCTCGCTGCTGCTGTGGGCGAGCTCTGCTTCTTCCACTCACTCAACAGCAACACGACGACACGGCTTGCTAGCGGGTGGCGAAAAGTCCACTTCCCCGACGACCGAGCACGCTACTCCGTTCACACACAGGTGGAATATTGCTATGCATGGAACATGTTTGTACCGCGACCCTAAAAGGGGTCCCTAAATATTTGTCCAGGTAAAAAAAAAACAAAAAAAAAACACGACTCCCTCATGGCAGGCGGTACACATCTATCCACTGACGTCATCAATATGTTAGTCATTAAAGACGAAATTCATCCCAGTAAAGACACTTTCTCGAAAACACTGGGAGACTTCATGTAAATTAAAACAAAAAAAACATTTGAAACTTTGGAAGAATTTGCAATGTACAATAAAAGAAGTTGCACTACTGAAATGACTTTTCATGGTCAGCCTAATAATGTAACAACATGCTTATTATTGTGGATGTAGTTTACAGTGGTGTACAGTACTGCACTGCATTACAGTATACTGTGTCTAACATTTGGGACAGTCTCAGTATGCTGCAGTACACTTCTACGCCACTGCAAACTAAAACCAAAATAATAAACATTTTGCATAAACATTGTTTGGCTATACTGTAGTTGTCCTGCGGTTGGCTGGTCTTGCAACTGGCGACCAGTCCAGGGTGTGCCCTGCCTCACACCCTCAACTGGGACAGGCTCTAGCTCACCCTCCACCCTAAGTAGGACAAGCTGCAGAAAATGAGTTAGATTAATACCTCTATTAATGACAATGTCAGTCAACAGCAATGCAATGCTTTTATACAAAACCGAGGCGACGCCAAATAATGACATTTGCTGTGGGCTAGCTCAAAGAACAAAATGCACACAACAAAAGTACACAGTTTGGAGTTCAGTGGCATTTTTCAGGAGTCATATGCGTCAAGAGTCAAACAAAATTTGAAGTCGTCATCATGAGTGAGCTCAAGGGAGACTTGAGCTCAGTGAGCATCTAAATGATTTAACTCCACCACTGTGCTGTGCTGTGTTGTACATGGAATTTACTGCTTACATGGAATTTCCTGCAAAACAGGGAGTGGTCCGACTGCTCCGAAAAATGACAATTAATTAAATATCAGTTACACGTGCAAATTAGTTTCACAAAGCCGATGCTAACATAAATAACATGGAGGTGAAAGCATAATGGCTCATGACTTCCATGACAATGAGAGCGTGCTAACTGTCAATTACGCTCCCTGAAGCGGCGTGCAAGGGTGAGAAGTTTTACTTTTAGTTTTACTATTTAGCGACGATCGTGTCTTTATACTTTATGCAATGTTGCGCCCCATTCGAGATTTTATATGGCGCTCTCCTCCTTTGGCAATTTACATATGCATAAGAACCAATACCATTGCTTTTACCAATTTCTTTAAATGATAAGATAAAATCTCATCAAATTTAAAATATAAAATAACATTATAATAATTTATTATAATTCAAAATATAACAATGAAAAACCTAATGTTGATTCTTCCCATTCATGTATAATAAACCATTTTTTTCTGATATGTACATTGGGATTAGACACAACTTTGTCATTACAGTGAAATGTTGATGAACAGATGCAAAGAAGCAATAAACTGCAGTTTAATATGGCACGTGGCAGCGCTAATTTACAGAAAAACTACGACTACTACTACTACTAATAATAATAATAAATAATGTGTACTTTTAACTCTTTTTTTTCTCCTGACAATCCAAACTGCAACACAACAAACAGCTAAGGTTAATCATCTCATATATATCAAGGGGTAAGCATCATTACGACAACATCATTTGTAGTAATATAAATTGGGCATTGCTTTACATTTGAATCTAGGTTAGCGTTTCCATTTTCGGGGGGGTTAATAGTATTAACTAGTTTTGATAGAAGCGCTGGATTGTGACAGTGAACTCAACTGATTTCACGATAAACAGCAGTTTGGCAGATAGCGAACAATTGAAAAAAAAAGCTATTTATTGTCACTCCCAGTTGAAGTTTACTGTCAGACTAAACGTAAAAAAAACATGGGGGAAACTGCAACGAATTAAAGGTATTTCTATTCATTTTAATTAGGACAGATGATTTGAGATACGAGTCTATTGCGTTCCGAACAAATTATCGTCTCTCAAGGCACCGCTGTAATTATTTTTCCCGACTTTGAGGCGCCCCCTGGAGGCCATGGAGCTCTTTGCGTTTGCCTCGATCCCCGCATACTTGTGGTTCGGAATTTGCAGATTTTTTTCCCCAATTATTTTTTTTTCTCTGGGTTTTATTATTAATTTTGGGGGGGCAGGGGGAACCAACCACAAAAAACACTTTTTGGTGGTTTTTGCTATCTTATTCAAGAATTGTTTTGGTTTGGTTTCAAAGTAGTAATAATGAGCGTCAATAATCCGCAGATTTCCAGTATTCGCTATCCCCCGCGAATAGCGGGGGTCCACTGCCCATAATGCGTGAGTCAGCTCTCCAGTTGAGGAAGGTAAAGCGTTACTTACAGTAAATGTCATCTCTACAGTTAATAAATGTTTTATGATGCCGACAAATTGAGCCTCGAACCAGTTAATTGACTTAACAGCAGAAGAGTGGCGTGACGTGTGTTTGACTTTGGAGGTTCCACCGTACACTGATCTAGCCCTGACAAATTATAATAATGATGTCCATAGACTACCTGCTAAATGAGACCTGTCATCCTTCTACAATTCACAAATGTCATTTGAAGACTACCAGTGATGTGTGATGGCTTCAGACTAAAACAAAATTGAGTGTAATGCATGCAAAAAATTTGTTGATGACAATCGAGAAGGGTACTAATTTGGCGCATCAATATAAACCTCTGTAATGTGTTTCTGCTCAGTGAGCTGCGAGCAGACAAAATAGCCCATCTGAAAATGCCAAAGTGCTCACATTTACATCACACAAAAGACAACGCATCCCAAAAGCAAAACAGAAGAGAATCAGTCTTTCACGAGCAAGCGAATGAAACATCGCATCAGTTTCCAGTTTGAAAATGATGACAGCACAGATTGAAAAACTAGTGTCCTTGTGTCTCGTTTTTTTGCAAACTGGGCAATTCTGCTGCAGTTTATCACTCAGATCAGAGAGACAGCCTTCCAAGACGAATGGCTGCTTGGATGCGTGTGTAGGAAAGGCCGATGCAGCGGGCCCAGATGTACTGAGGAGATGATGGGTGTGCATATAAGGTAGTAGCAACCAAACTGGCGCCGCTTTATGCTGACTCTCCACACTTCAGTCCACGGCAATCTGGTGCTAATCAATCTCAAGTCGGAGAGAGCAAGTATAAGGAATAGGGGAAACGCTAATAGCAGTAATAGTATAGTCGTACAATTAAAGTTGAACGCTCCTGATGTTGTACCATTCTGAATACAACTGTGACAATAATGGTACTATTTTTTATTTTTGGGGGGAAGTGGGGCGGGGGTTACAGTTGTTATCTTATTTTTCCCAATTTAAAATATGAGATTTAAAACCCGAGATGTGTACTGGGAACTTTGTCTTTAAATTCAAGACAGGATTTTGTTGTTGTTTATGGGCACTTGCTTCAAGTGTGTACGTGTGTGTGTGTGTCAGTGGCGACAAGGTAAGCATTCGCACTCACATTCACACCTACGGGCAATTTAGAGGCTTCAATAAATATAATTTTCTTTCTTTATGCTTAGTTTGACAGTAATCTCCAACTGGGAGTGTAAAGTTTGAAGCCAAACTGCTGCCAAATTGAGTTTACTGCCACCATGCGACACTAGTGTCCCCAATTTTTTGTACACAAGTCCAAGCAAAATAATGGCCAAATGATGGCTCCCATCCCGAAAAAAAAAAATCAGGATTTGGGTCACTCGTATCTCAAGGCATCACTCTATGCCTACATGTAAAATCAGCCATTATTGCCGCTCAAGACAGAAGTTGAGCTGCACTGTGTTTGTATGCTGACAGGTTGTGTGGCAGTTACACTTATTGTCACTGACTTAATATTCTACTACTACTACTACTACTACTAATAATAATAGTAATAACAATAGGCGACACGGTGGACGACTGGTTAGGACATCTGCCTCACAGTTCTGAGGACCGGGGTTCAAATCCCGGCCCCGCCTGTGTGGAGTTTGCATGTTCTTCCCGTGCCTGTGTAGGTTTTCTCCGGGTACTCCGGTTTCCTCCCACATCCAAAAAACATGCGTGGTGGGTTGATTGAGGACTCTAAATTGCCCGTGGGAGTGAATGTGAGTGTCCTGCGATTGGCTGGCGAACGGTTCATGTTGTACCCCGCCTCTCGCCCGAAGATAGTTGGGATAGGCTCAAGCACGCCCGCGACCCGAGTGAGGGGAAGCGGCACGGAAGATGAATGAATAAAAAGTGTGCACACCCTCTTATACCTGCGGATGTAGCTGTATGGCAATCACATTCAAACATATTAAATGGGAGTCACTGCACACCTGTCAATAAATTTCAGTTATTCTAGTAGGATTTTCCTGACTTTTTTGTTTTTGTTCTATAGCAGAAGCCTGAAGGTTTTGTTTCAAACTGTTAATACATAATTGTAATAATTCCTTGGACCATGTCTAAGGGGCAAAGCATGGTACTTCCATCCCGATGGCCCAAAAGGTCAAACTTCATTTTATCAGACCATATCAAAGTCACCCAAATGCATGAGGGGAAATGTGTTATGGTCAGAAGAAACCAAGGCTGAACTTTTTGGACACATACTGTACATACCTTTTGCACAAATGCAACACTGCTTATCACCAAATGAAGAACAAACCAACAGTGAAGCATGGAGGTGCAGCATCATGAGCAGGGGCTGTTTCTCTTCAGCTGGAACTGTGGCCTTAGACAAGGTGGGGAGAATTATGAACATTCCCAAATAGCAGTCAGTGTTAGCACAAAACCTTCAGGCTTCGGCTAGAAAGCAAAAACAATGTCAGGGGAAAGAAAATCTACTAGATTAGCTGAACTTTATTTGGGTTTAATCAGACACTATTAAGTCATCACTTTAAATGCTGGAATGTTTGCGCTAATTCCCATTCAACATGAGTTTGAATATGATTGGTTAATTCTGAAGACAGCCACATCCTCAGTTACACTTGTGCAACCACATTGTTATTTTTACATTTACTCTCAAAAGATTTGTTTTAATCAATTGAGTTATGTCACATTAATGGTGGGTTATTATTGTTTTTAATATAAGAAATATTTTAAAAGCGGTGTGTAGACTTTTTATATTCATTGTAGTTAACACAAAATTATGATGGAACAGGTTGTTTTTTTTATACTTAGTGTTTCCTTTGGAAAAATGGTTGCATACAGTAAACGCCACACTCTTGTAAAATAAACTTCATTCCATAACAAAGCTCCCTCTGTTATTATAAAAAACCTACAAACACAATGTGTGAAGGTGAGTCATGTGACAAATGTGTCCAAATGTTAAAAACCAAACACTTAACTCCTAAATGGGGTCATTGAGGTTTGTCTCCAGTGTTTTGTTCCTCCCACTTTTGAGTGAAAAGCTGCAAGGATTCCCAGCTAATGCCAAAATAATTGCATTTGACTGTCGAGAGGAAAGCTCCCTTCCAAACTGAAGAGATGACTGTGTCTTTGTGGACCTCGCCGTTTTTATTTGTCGTCGCTTCCTTTAAGGATCATTTCTGTGAAACTTCCTCTTCATTTGGATGCTTAAGGTGCCCTCCTCTCACCCCACGAGCATCAAGCCTCATTTTCATCTAAATAAGAATCGATCTCTCCTGCTGTGCGCCATCCTCCCTCGCTCACAACTCTCACGGTCACAACCCTGCTCGTCTTTTCCTCCTCGCCTGTCCCTCTTCCCCTGTCAGCCCCTTGAACACCATCTCACTGAAAATGTCACCCTTGCTCTTCTCAATATCATAACCACAGTGCACACACACACACAAATGAGAGCAAAAGAGAGACATTCACTCTTCTTTATGCTGAACCCTTCAAATTACGCAGGAACATTAATTGGTGAAGGCTTGCAGGAGATAGGAGTGATAGCAAACAAAGCTTTTGACTGACTGGTACAATGTCAAAGCTTCGTTCTGCATCAGTGCCCCAGCCAAATGCAGGAGATTGGTGGGGGGGGGGAAGTCACCCAGGGGGAAGGGGCTTTCTCTTGAATGGTCAGGGGACACTGATGAAGTGAAATAGATGCAGCACAGAAGGAAAAGCAGAGTAAACGGGCCGAGGAAGAGCATGGCCAAGAAATGGAAATAAAGACAAACTGAGGAAGAGGGAGTCTTCATGGTATACGTTTCATTCATTTTTATTTTTCACCGTGTACTGTGTGCTCACAGTGTTAATCCTTAATGTACATTAACAAGTAGTTAAAGCCCCCCCCCCCCCAAAAAAAAAAATTTAGCTATCCTCAACACTACAGCAATTCTTGAAAATGTATGGACACATGATCACAAAACACTAATATTGTGTACTTTACTTTATTTTCACCTGTCTTAAGTTTTCATGACAGTCAAGTCTTTGACGTTTCTCTTTTTTAAAAGGGTGAAAAGGCATTTATTAAAAAGCATAACAGAGACCTGCTTTGAACAGTACTTTGCAAGACAGCCACTGCCACCGGCTGGACACATGTATGAATTACATCAACTATCAACAATACTCTTGATATGTACAAGCCTAACAGTTTAGCTTTATACAGTAAAATAAAACATGCTGACCAAAAAAAAAGACATTTTCTTGCATATACAATTACAAAAAAAAAAAAAAAAGTCAAATTGAGGCCTTGGCTCCATTTAATGTGACTGTGCTTGCGGATGTAGTAAGTGCCACAATTAGGTCCTTAATGATGTTGGGAGAATGATCCTGAAATCCTGCTTGAGCTGCTAGTAGGAAAAGGAAACATTCATATGTTTGGTTACTTTTACAATCAAAGATTTATAGTATTAACAAATACTGTATGATAATTACCCAATCGGCCACTGATCTCTTTCACCATCGACTGTGACACCTCCTTGATGGACTGAAGCTCTCTAGCAAGCTTATACTGAATGTCCGTCTGTGGATTAAACACAAAATCTACAATGAGATGCTTATAGGAGAATAAATAATTAACCGATAACATTTTATGGACAATCGAACAGGCTGGAAATGTGTGGGAAAACTGTCACAGCATACGTACAACAAGTGTCATAGTGTGCAACATGGACTGTTGTCTACGGAGGAGGGCATGGTAGTCGGGTTTACTCCGAATTAACTGGTACTGTGAAGACTGGGCCATACACGTGTGGTCGAATGAGATGGCTTTCTTTTGGCCGTCAGCCAGTTTCCTGTGACAAGAATGACGATAAGCCATCAGCGCAAAATTAAAAAGATGATTTTTGCACAATACTCGTTGCTAAATAGTCTACGCATTCACCTTTCCAAATCTTCTGCCTTACTCCGGTGTTTGTGAGAGAGTGCTTCCCATGATTGACTTTCAGCTTGAATCCTGAAACACAACAACGTGTCATGGGAAAAAAAAAAAAAAAAAGTGTCGTGAATCCCAGCAGACTTATTATCTAAGACCAACAAACCTGTTAATTGTATTTTGGATCACCATAGCTTTCTGCACTGCAGGCTCAGCAGTCCTGAAATAAGATTTTTACGGCAATAGAGATTTGAGACAATGAAAATCAATCAGTTAAAGAAACACAGGGAATTCAACTACCATACCTTTGACTCTGTTGCTCACTGCTGATGCATTTGCCCACAGAACTGCATTTTTTCTTCATTTTCTCAACTAGAAGAAAAAAAGAAGGCTTTGCAATTGACAACGATGATATTGTTTCAGGGAAAAAGTGGAGGATCAGCCATTTTCCTCAAGGACAACTGGGATGATGCAAACAATGTTCAAATACTGGAGGCAAATGTGTACCACACAAAATAGGGCACCTTGTTTCTGAAAAGACGCTGATGAGGAATTTGGTAATGACTGGAGCGAATTCTGAAGTCTATCCGTGGCCAGCTGTCGACAAGAGACATTCTTTTAATGCACATGGTATTTCTAAACATTTTTATATCCTTTAGTAGTCTAGTAACATAGCAAATAATTGCAAATTTTAATGAGCTGTGTAAAAACAAGTTACCGGTATGTTTAATGTTGCTCTTTAGTTTAATGTTAGTTCAATGCTTTACCTTTTTTAGGGTGAAGAATGAAATTAACTAGCATTTTTGTGTTACAATATGCTCAAACACAGTCGAGTGTGCAGGAAATAATAATTTTAAAAAATTAAATTAAAAAGCAGATTTGGACAAGGCCCCAAAAACTTCTAAGAAGACAAAAAGGGAAACGTGTGTCCTGTCACAAGCAGTGTGCATATTGAACATCTGTGATGCTTTGTAAAAACGGGTAAAAAATATATATATTTTATTTCTATGGTGGAATTTTCATCCATCCATCCATCCATTTTCTGAACCGTTTCTCCTCACTAGGGTCGCGGGCGTGCTGGAGCCTTTGATTATTAAATATTTTATTGTTCAATGTGAAGCCTAATTTAATTTTGTTTGCCTAGGACATGTAGTAACTCAGATATTCATATTTCAGATTATCAAATATTTTTTTTTAACATTTACTCTCAAAGATTTGTTTTAATCAATTGAGTTATGTCACATTAATGGTGGGTTATTATTTTTTTTAAATATAATAAATATTTTAAAAGCGGTGTGTAGACTTTTTATATTCCATGCATTATCAAATCGATTAATCTGCTAAAAATAGATTTTGCATTATTGAACAGCAAAATGTGCATGTGAGGTGCAGGTACTGTTGTCCACTTTGGGTTGCCATCCTCACGATCCACACTGTAATATCTGTGACTTTGAGTGTGTGTGGCGTGAAAAGGTGGAACCTGGCCAGGTGAGTGACGTGGGAGTCACCAAATGACATCGAAGAGTTGGCTTCTGAGAGCTCAGGTAAGCGGTTGGCTGATCACTAGCTAACCGTTAACAGGTCTGCACGTTGCGTGCGTGGGAGTCAATTGCGGCCATAGGAACTCATGTATAAATGTGCTTATTACAAGTTTATTTGTTTTATAATTTGTTCAATTAAGTGATTGAAAGTGCCATCGCACCAACCTACATGAAGTCTTGGAGTGTGTGCAGTAACTTTAGTCTATATTAAAAAAAAATATCAGTGCGACGCTTCATGGAAGAGATTTTGCTTCAACTTTATTTTGTATTTGAATTATTCGTTCAAAGGTTTTAGCACTATTTCAAATTATGTTAATTTTTGGGACCATTCTGTACATTATGATTGTTTTTATTATGTCTTTGACCTTACCTTTATCGCAGCCTCCATCAATACACTCAACCTCTCTCGTTGTGATAAGGATGTGCTGATGCTCTTACACAAAGCTTCATAAAATAAATAAATACAATTTAAAAAAAAAAAAAAAAAAAGAAACATTTATGTCAATATGTATTAATGTGATCATTCTGTTGCACAATTGATTCAACTCACTTTGATGCGGGTTGGGAAGTGCGGAAAGGGAGCGTCTTGTCATGGTGGCTCTCCTCCAGGATTTCCTCCGTGCAGTCCTGTTTACAGGTGAACAAGTCTCAGGTTCCGCCGTGCTTCCAGATGCCATTTCCAGCCTGTCCATGTCAGGATGCTCTTCTCCGGCATCGAGTGTCCGCGTGCTGGTTAATAGCATTTCAATGCGAGGTGACTTTTGTGGAGGGACGCCATCTGGGGCACTGGAGGACGAACACCGTTTGGGTGACAGCTTGACCTGGATTCAGAAAATAATGTTTATTAGCCTGTTATCTAAAGCAGCGATTTTCAACTGGTGGGTAATGGAGCACTTTTGGGTGTGTTGCAGACTGCTAGCACAAAAATAAATACATAAAAAATACACAGGGTCCTTAGGTTAATGACGTACTGACGTATGACATTTCAAGGTTACAAACCGCATGCAATGAACTAGTTTGCTTAGTGGTTTTCATATGACTGTACCACTGCCGGCTGCACGGTCACCGACTGGTTAGCACATCTACCTCACAGTTCTGAAGTCTCGGGTTCAAATCCGGCCTCCCTGTGTGGAGTTTGGATGTTCTCCCCGTGCCTGCGTGGGTTTTGTCCGGCTACGCTGGTTTCCTCCCACATTCCAAAAGCATGCATGGTAGTTTAATTGACGACTAAGTTGTTCGTAGGTGTTTTTGTGAGTGCGAACGGTTGTTGACTAGGGACCAGTTCAGGTCAGGTGTTATCCCGCCTCTCGCCCGAAGTCAGCTGACATTCCTGCATTACTTTTGGTGATATTTGCTCTTTTATGGTAGGCCTATTGTCGTATACAAATTATGAATGGGCTATGAGCCTAAAGCTTTACCCAAATACGTAACGTATCGAGACGTTACAGCGTCTGAACATTTTCCAATGAACAACGGAATTATTAACACTTAGTTGAATCCGTCATGAGACCTTTAGGCTTCCATTAAACCTTTTGTGCAGACCACTGATCTAAACTAAAAGCTAGCTTTAATGTCACATTAATTAAACATACTGTACGTACCTCATTGGTCGTTTCCACAGCGGCTCCAGACTCGCAACTGCAAGATATTTTAAATTAGATTCTATTAAATACTTGGAAATTTAATCTGTCTCGACTTTATTGAAAATGCCGTTACTTAAATAACATTAGCGGACATTTTCACGTATCGCATTTGTTAGCACACCCAACCCAAACAATGAACCCTGACATAGACTAAGTCTAAAAGCTCTAAATGATAATGTTTTGATTTTAACTATACTTTACCTGAAGAACAAAACAAACTTTCGATAACAACAAGAAGCAAACGCAAACAAACCCGTCTCGGTCTGTGGACGAAGGTTCTTCCGCCATCTTTTCGTTCAAATTATTTTTGTGTCACCGCGCGCCTAACAAGCCCCACCCCTTGCTGCACTGTTGCACTTTGGGAAATGTATTTCTTATGAAGAACTTGGCCCATCGCAAATACGTCTTTTGTTATAACAAGGCAAGGTAAGCATGAAACACCCATCCATCCATTTTCCGTCCTGCTTACCCTCCCAGAGTCGCGGGCGGGATGGCGCCTATTGGAGCTAACATTCTGAATGTAAAAAATGTATCTTAACAGATTGTACTATTTTTATATTATTTTATTATTTAATAGGCCACCATCGCAGGCAGTCCAGCAGCACCGACATTTTCCACTTAACAAAACGAGGGCTGTTGTAAAAATGCTGCCCATCAGATACATTTATTATACCATTCCGTGACTTAACACGCTGTATACAGCATACTTTATATGCTATTTAATGCACTCCTGGTTAAAGATGCAAGCTGAATTTGTAATAACAATGAAGTTGAATCTAAAGTTGTTTTCAATGAGAAATAAAAAGTACAAGACCTTAAAATATTCCGACTGCAACTGTCTCCTGAAAAGTAACCTGATATTATGCATTGGTTACATTGGACAGAATTCATCATTCATGTTTGTTCCTTTCACTTTCGGCTCAGCTGCTTTAGCATTGCTTTTTTCCAGTTTTAAGTAGTATACGAATCGTTATTGGTGAGTTTTAGAAAAAAATAAAATACCCGGCCGGCTATTATAAGCACATCAATACTGATAATTTTCCTTGTAAAGAGGAAAAAAAAAAGAGATGCCATGTTCTTTTTTTTGTCTCCACCGTTGTGTCCCCAGAGATGTTACGACAAATCTGTGATTGTGAAAAACAAACACTTGACAGATCTCATCATTTGCAAGTCTTTTTATAAGTCTGTTAGAGATGTCTTCACTTTTTACAAAATCAAGGAGAGTAATTAAAAAAACAAAACAAAACGCTCGTTAATTCTCTTGGAGAATGCCCCTCTTGTGTCTAAGTGTCGCTCCACTGACACAGTCTCGCACTCCTCTCAATACTGCTCTTCATGGCCTTATCTGGGTGTGGGGAGGGATAGATGAAGTTTGGGGGAAAAAGAACAAAGTGTAGCAGATGACAATTCAATAAGGGAATGTGGTTGGAAGGAGAAGACTGAAGGAGGGGGAGTGTACAGTGCTGCGCGCCATGACCATCTCACATCTCTTCTCTCCCTTTAGAGTACATAAGGACCGCGGGTGCCGACGGCAGGACGAGTTCAAGAAGGAACCATGAGAGTTCCTTTGCCAAGCAAAAACTGCAGTACACGGTCCACTAATAGGGCAGTGACAAAGTCCACCACGAGAACCTGGGCGATGATCATTTTGAACTGTGGGGAAATACAAGACCATTATTACAAGACACTTACACCAAAACAAGTCATGAAAAATACCCTTTGTGTCAATTCACCTCAGTTGGAATATCAACGAGGGCAAATTGTTCATTGAATTCAGGTGACGAACCAGAAAGAAGTCCCACAATTGCTAAACCCGACAAAGCGATGCTCCATAGTAGTGGTCTGTTCTCACTGAGTGACTCCATGAACGGATGACCCTATGCACGACAACGACAATTTGTTATACAGAAAGAAAAAAAAATGACATTTTGGTCCTGCATTGTGTTATCACTCAGTGGTAAACTCATAGTTACAGTAAAAAAAAAAATGTGTGAAAAACACTTCAGCCATGTATAAACAATCAAATGAATGCATCTCGACAAACTCAAATTGGGTCACCCGCGTCTCAAGGCACCACTGCATTCTTAAAATGCAGTTCTAAAAATGTTCGGACCGCCTTAGGCCGCATACGACCCCCTTTACCTGTATTGAGGTAAATACCTTGTAGTTAATGGCAAACGTGGCCATCTGCATAGCCATAGACATGATGTAGACAGTGCTGTTGATTAGACTGGGTTCAAACTCTTTGTACAGGTCCACAAACTGATCTTCTCTGTAAAAGACAAACGGAGAAATGTGATATTTTACCAGATAAAGCAGAAGCCACACACAGTTCCTGTTTCTTACCTGGGCGGACTTCTGCTCTGCGCCTCTTTGTAAAGAAAGACCAGACTGCAGAAGTGGACCGCGAACTGTAGCAGCACCGTCAACACAGTATAAAGATTGAAGATGTTCGGTAAGGGACGCTCCCGCGACAATGTTTTCAGTGGCTGAGTCAACCAGAGGGCAGAAAAAGCGGATACACACCATTACTCAGCGATGCAAAGAAGTCACAAACATTGAGCGGGTGTCTATTTTCTTAATGCAATTTCTCACCTTCGACCGAGAGATGAAGAGGAAACATCCAGCCAACAGCAGACCCTGCAGGGTTGCCTGGAAATCGCTGAACTTTACCCCCTCCAGGTAGAGCACCGACTGGCTGTAGGCGAGCACCAGGGCATTGAGAGCGAGGATCTTAAACATCTGTAGCGTTGTTACCAGAGTGCAACGACCTTGCTTTATTACATGACAGACTGGACAGAGACAGAGAAAGGAAGCCATTTAAGGTGTGGAAGCATACTAAACGGGTCCTTGTGGTGGTTGTTACTCACTGCACTGAATGGAAGAGAGTTTGGAGGTGAACGGGGCGGCGATAGAGGCGTCACCCAGTTTTACGATCTGTACCTGATCCTCTTCGAGTTCCCGCAAGACTTGACTTATCCTCTCCTATAAAAGAACACACTTGTACTTTATCATACAAACCAATAACAAAATGAAACCACTCTTCGAGATGAAACAAAATAGTATCAAAGTAGTCGTGACGTTCAAGGACACCTTTTGTGCCGCGAGTTGTTCCTCTCTTTGGGCCATCATCCTCTGCCTGGCACCTCTGGAGCTCGGCTTGCCTCCCGCATTGACAGGTGGCAAAGGTCTGGATTCAGCGGCGGGCACATCCTTCTCTCGCCCTCGTTTCTTTTTTTCGGGCATTCGCTCAGGGGCGTTGGCTAATAGGGCAACGCCTGTGTAAAATATGCTAAACTTCAGTGACAGTACTACAGTGAGACGAAAATGGTCACGTATTGTGGACAATCTTACCGATGTGGGCATGTTTGAGAGCTCCGACATCATTTGTACCATCGCCACACATTAGTGTTACATAACCCAGCCCTTTGAGACTCGTGACAACAAATTCCTAGAACATAAAATTCTCGCTTCAATACATTCAGTTCACTTCTAGTACATTGTATTACAAGAACTTGACATCATCGATAGCTTACAAAATCCTCATAAATCCCGACCTCATTTTGTGTCTTTCGTCTTACCTTCTGTTTTGGGCTGACCCGTGCAAACACTCGTATGTGAGGCAAGAGGGCGCGCAGTAGCTGGGTGTCACAGCACAGTCTGGTCAGCCCCTCCCCGGTTACGCACAGGTCAAACTGCTGCACAAATGAAGACACCGAGGGAGGCGGAAGGGGCACGTGCACGGTGCCGTCGATGGACTCCCACTGCCACCCGCCTGGGTACGACAAAGCACCAGAACAGCTCAGTTCTTACTGAAACGCTCACAGAAATATGAATGAGGGATGCACCAATACAGATATCAGCGTCGATGCCGATACCGTGTGTCTGTACTTGTACTCGTAAAAACGCTCGGATGCTACAACACTCGATACCAGCCTGTCATATACTATACTATTCTGTGCTGCCTGAGCGTGCAGTATGGCAGATAATAACATTTCTTCAAAAAGAATCCCGTCCGTCCCCTTGGAGGCCAAGGTGCGCAAAACAGAAGCAGCACATATATCGCCCGGGCAAGAAGAATTGGATTATTCCGTGTCTATAATCAATAAAAGTTTTTCTTTTCAACAATATTTGAGTATGTGTATTAGAGGCATTACGTTTGAGTGAAACTTGGGCCGTGTTCAATAAAAGTTTGTTTTGAAAATGAATTGTGTGTAAAATGTGTTATAGTTGAGTGAAATGTATGCCATGTTCACTCAAAGTTTTTTTTTTTTTCCAACAATATATGATTAAAATAAAACATTTTTATCAAAATGGCATTATCAAGTATCAGTACTTGGTATCAACAAGTATTCAAAAGTAAATACTCATTCGGTGTCGGTGCATTCCTAGTATTGGTTCAACAGTATGTTCTAAATGGAGGTTGTACTTTACAGTTTTGCCTGAAAATATTAGAAACACTGCTCAGTACGAACAATTATTTTGCGCTTGAGCATTTTCATTGTGTCGGTGTACCCAACGTTGTGGTTGCTGAGTGCATCCAATTCAATTACCCACCATGTGCCGATTGCAAAATAAGCGTTTGTTCCTTTTGAAGGAAGTGGAGTTCTCTGGCCACATGGCACGCTGTTAAGGGGTTGTCCCCTGTGATCATCACCACCTGAGAGCGCAGGAAAAGGAATCAGCCACTCGTCTCGGAACAAAAGCACCGAGGAGTTGCATGCGCTTTGCGTTGCATTGGCTAAATTACATGATGAGACGCTTCCTGGATCTCTCTGATGACCGCCTTGCTGTCACTCTTGAGGGGGCAGGTCACAACCATGAAGCCGGCAAAGTTCAAGTCACACTCCAAGGAATTGCGGCTCATCTCCCGAACCTACAAAACACATAAGGACCCAAATAAGTTTTTACTCTGTATATTTTTGAGTCGAGAGAGAGAGCAAACCTGCTGATGACTTAGATGTCCCATCTCTTTGTAACCCAAAGCAAGAACTCTCGCCCCTTCCCGGGAGATTTCCTTGTGCACTTTATCATAAGTCTCGGGGTGTTCTGAAAACTACAACCACAACCACACTATTATAATACATCTTAAAACGATCAGGCTATATATTCGAGATAGCGGTCATATGTACCATCGCTTTGAGTGTCTCTGGAGCGCCTTTAACGGTGGAGATGTAGGACAGTTCAGTGGATCCCAGCTTCTCGTAGGAGGCCAGAACTGACATCCTCTTCAGAGCGCTGGCAAAGTGGAAGCGCTGATGGATCTTGAGGCCCTGAGTCTTGATGCTACGTGGGAAGACCTTTTCGTCTGGTTAAAGAGATAAGAAGAAACCAGGTACAGGACAAGTCTTCTTGCCATTAAGGAGCACAATTTATTGGTTAACTGACATGGTAATGAATAAAGCACTACAACTCAAGAATATTTTCTTATACTATTTGAATTCACAACAGGAAAGAAAGAACAAAAACAAGACCACAAAGGGACTTGAACTTCTTCTGATCCCAAGTCAGCTGTCTTATTCATTAGTCCACGCTGCCATTCTATCCATTAAAGATATTTCCTGGGAAAACGCTACCTTTAGTAAGAGTCCAATCAGCAGCGGTCAGCATGGCCTTCTCCAGTGGATCTCCAACCAGCTGTCCATCATCCAGCGTGACCAACGAATGGCAGGTCGCCACGACCCGATGCGTCTCGACCGGAATATCCGAAACGGGCATCACCTCTTTGCCCTCCCTGGTCATAGAGATACAAATGTGTTGCTATATACCAAATAATAAAATACAGGGCCTCCTTGGTTTACAGTGGAGTTCCGTTCCTACTGCGGCAACATAACCCAAACTTGTAAGCAAGTTGGAACGTGCCGTAGTTTATAACTAATCAAGGTCATAACTATAATAAATATTTGTATGAAAACCCCTTCTAGGCCAAAAATATATAAATCAATCAGGCGAGACCTCCCCCTACACGTACAATAAATACGGAGCCATTCACCTGAGGCCCGCTACTCCTCGCACCACCAGACTGTCGCTTGTCAGAGTTCCCGTTTTGTCAAAACAGCAGACCTCCAATTTACCGGCAAAAGGAATCCTGAAGGGCTCTGTGCAGAATACATCTAAGCGATAGGAAAGAAGGGAATGAACCACTTCTGTTGCAAGTGTGATAAGGAGAGTAAAACCGCACGTTCTTACATAGTTTGGCCAGAGCGATGAGGGACGTGTTAACAGCCAGAGAAAGCTCAATGGGGAGTTCCGGTGGAACCACCGAGGTGAGGATTAAGGTACATTCCAGGAAGAGTTTGTAGCGGTTCCTGCTGAGGTCCTTCGTCCCTGAAGGAGGACAGATAACACTTACAGTAGATACTACGTATGCTCCTTCGACGGAATACTTCACCATTCCGCGGACCTCACCTTCCACCCACACGTAGGCAGCGGCTGCAACGGCGAACACCAGCAGGAAGAGGATGAAGATGAATGTCTCCAGGTTGTTTGCCGTGACTCTCTTCACGCCAAAAAGGATGGTGCGCAAAAGTTTACCCTGCATGCAAAAGCAACTTTCCAGATTAAATCCACCGCCGAACTAAAACTGATGTTCATGTGAAGAAACTCACCTGAGATGTGTAGAATCCTGTTCTCAAAACGTAGGCCACACAGCCATTGTCTACAGCTGCACATGCGATGAAAATATACACAAAAGTGACACCTTAATGTGAAAAAAAATCTAGAACTTTTGGAGGTTTTGTGTGGTCTGGGATATTTGAGCAGTGTGTCTACAAAAGCACTTCATATTCAATTCGGAGCAAAGCCTTTTCGACTTGATATTACAGCTCACGACAATTCTTTGCTGTTATTTACAAACAGTGCAAAACTTCTTTGCTTACGTTTGAGTCCAGCACTGGCCTTTAAAGGGGGGCTATGCTGAACCACTTTGGTCCCCCCAGAGATGACGTGGAGCCGAGACTCTGCTTGAAGGTCAAGAATTTGACCGGGGTCCAAGTCCTCCACTGGCTCCTGAACATTGACCCAAAATGTCAACAGTTAGTGGAATATCAACCAAATAAACAAACAGCTTCCGTTTCAATTCCGCTATACAGTGGCACCTTGGATTCAACTGTACGTAGGTTTGCCTAGTGGTTAGCACGTCTGCCTCAGAGTTCTGATGTTTGTGGTTTGATTCTCGGCTTCCAATTGTCCATACGTGGGAATGTTAGCGTGTGAGAGGTTGTTTGTCAGCATGTGCCTCAGCGATGGGCTGGCAACCATTCCAGGGTACACCCCGCTTCTAGAAAATGGTTGGATTGATAAGTATGCCTCTTACCTTCATCTGAGGGACAGATTCTCCAGTTAGCATGGCCTCATCCACGATGCAGCGACCGCGGAGTAGAAGCACATCGCACGGGACCAGGTTGTCCTGGGGGGAACGTCCTAGAGACCAGACCAATGTACACTAACCATCCGTTCATGTTGAAAGAAGAGAAAAACACTTGAAAGTACGCTTACCGATGGAGACAAGGTCACCCGGGACGAGCTCATCACTCGAGATGGGTCTCCACTTACGGTTCCTATAAACCTGCCGGAAGCATACGACTTCAAACTGGAACGCTTTGAAGACACAAAGGGGTAAAACTTGGATGGTGGAAACGCAACCTGGATCATGTAGGGTTTGTTTCCCATGCGCCGGATCTCGGACATGTTCCTCATTTGCTGCTGGACCAGGGAGGCTTCGAACGCCACCAGCATGAAAAGCGTGAACACGCTGTAGTACCAGTAATCGTCCAAACACCACAGCCCTACACAGAACACCTGGGAGATGAAAAACATACAGGGCTGCTTTAAAGTAAACAGTAAAATATATTATGTATGTTTCATTTTCAAGGGGAAATATTCCCACACACCTGGAAAACAAAAAAGGGAGCAGTGGCCCTCTCCCGAAATAGCTCGAGGAAATCGGGAACTATCATCTCTGCATGGTTGGTGCCGTAGCGCTTTTCCGCAGCTCTGAGGTCAGCTTCCTCCTGGTAGCCGCGCCACGACTGGAAGTAGCCCAACGGGTGGTCGACGGGGAATGCGATGGGAAAGAAGCATTTCTTTTCTTTCTGGTCGAAAGTGTAGCGGATTTTCTGGAACTCAAACAACAGAATCTCTTCTCCATTTTCATCCTGTGAAGGAGAAGAAAACGGTTTCAGAATCTGTAGTTCTGTGCGAGAATTAAAAAAAGAAAATAAAAAATGTAATACAGTAGGAAAACGGACTGGAGTCAAGGCTGAACTCACCTGGTCTCTTTGTAGTGTCACAAGCTCAGCAGAACCGTTATTAGGCGTGGGTACAACCTTTGCCAGTGTCGCCTTGTTCGGGTCCGCCTCCTGAACAGGTGACAAATTCACATGAGTTACAAATGACATCTGGTATAGTCTTCGAAAAATCTAAAGATTTCACATTCATTCGTAATAGTAATGCTAGCAAATGGGTTCAAATCCAACATCTGCCATTCTGCAATCTAAAAAAAAAAAAGCACATTTATGTGCCTTTAGGACACGTGTCAACATTAAGGTCCCGATCCGTCCTGCCATATACTTTTTGTGGCCCATTTAAAGAAAAATAGTCTATTTCTTGCTAATATGGATGTGTCCTTTACATTTTGTCATAAAATGTCCCAAAATTGCAAATGTCTTCACTTTTTACAACATTTATTATTATTATTTTTTTTTTTACCAAATCCCTTCTTAACATAACTTTAACAATAGTATTGCTAGTGGGTGGTCACTATTTTGTCACCCGTGATCCCCATGAGGATGAGAGTGGTCATGCCTGCTGACTATCGCCACATCAGTGACATCTTTGTTTGGGTTTACCTTGGAACAAGTGAGCCAACAGTGGGCGTGCACGGACCAATAACCGGACAGCGCCGTGAGGACGTGCGCGATCCCGATGGCAGCGAGAGCCAGGAGGCCTGCCTCCGGATACTCCGAGGCACCGTACACCCACAGCCACACGTACAGCCAGCCGGGGTAGAGGACCGTCAGGAAGGGGAGGACGGTGCCGTGGAAGAGCCGGGGCCTTCGCCTGTACAGCGTCACGGAGCTCACCAGCTCGTCACCGGTGCCACTGTCATGCTGATTGTGGCTCACAGTTTGTAGCTTGCCCGGACCACCGACGCCGTCCGCGGTCATTTTCTCCTCCCTTTTGACGTCGTTCATTGTCCTCTGCTCACCCCCTGGGCCCATTTGTTACCCCCCACCGCCCCGTCGTGTTGATGCGGGTAAAAAAAACTAAACGCAATTCAACACGCGGAACGTTGCTCCGTCCAACCGACAAGAACACAGTCCCTCTTCAGCTGCTGTCGCTTCCGCATACGTCAGCACGTAACGTAAGATGGATACATATCCCTTGATGGGGTCAACCGGGGAAAGCTAACATTTATGGCCCTTCCTTAAACACTAGAGAACTTTACATTTTAACCTATTTGCACATATATTAATTTTCATGACACAAACGAAATGTTTAGTTTCGAGTCCAACTAAAATTAGGCCACTGTGTCTTTAACTCACCTTGTCGTCATCGGACCGGGCCCCTCGTTGTACAAATGACATCAAAATCAACCAATAGGATCTGAAATGGTCTTCTCCTGCTGAGTTCCCGTCCAATTAGATGGCTCGTTGCCCAGTTTCATCCAATGGGATTGTAAGAAGGCGTGGCCACGCGCCATTTACATGACACCACATTGAGAAGTGTGGTAACCTTCACTGATCAGCTTGATCGCTTCAAACGAGCGCAAAATAGCAAAATGTAAGAACTTTTATTGCTGCTATGTATATCCTATTGTCTTGTGGTGGTGATTGAGGTGAATATATAGATAGCAAACATTCACTGTAATGTTGCGTGCATACTGAGTAAGAGCATTGTATTAGACGTGTTATTATGTTGCAAACCATTCCAAATAACTTAAGTTACCTATTTCCTATTATGTGACCGTACCTGCAGGCAGGTGGCTATGGATATCACAGCAAAGTACTGCCATGAAGAGATGGACGCCTACGGGTCATGTGTGGCCTCCAACCCATCAGCATGGCAGGAGAAGTGTCATCAACTCAAGATGAAGGTTGCACAGTGCACATCATCACAGTAAGGCGTGTGTATTCAACCCGTGCCACCCCCCAAATTACACGCTTGTTTGGTCTCCACTAACTCCTGCATTTTGTCGCGTTAGCCCGGTGATCCAGAAGATCAGACGAGACTGTTCCAAACAGTTTGTGGAGTTTGAGAAGTGTCTCAGGGAAAACCAGGGCACGTCTGCCTCCTGTTCGGCCCACGTGGCTCGCTTTCTCGGCTGTGCTGAGACGGTAGATCTCAGTGGAGTGGGTGAGTCATTAAAAAAAAATAAAATAATGTTAAAAGATAGGATAGGACCAGAGTGTGGGTTGTTGCCCAAAAAATGTTTCTCAAGTTACTAGTGAGTAACTTCTCATTTATTTTATAAATAGTGCATGAATGTCAATTTGGGCGGCACGGTGGACGACTGGTTAGAGCGTCAGCCTCACAGTTCTGAGGGCCCGGGTTCAATCCCCGGCCCCGCCTGTGTGGAGTTTGCATGTTCTCCCCGTGCCTGTGTGGGTTTTCTCCGGGTACTCCGGTTTCCTCCCACATCCCAAAAACATGCATGAATTCGAGACTCTAAATTGCCCGTAGGCATGACTGTGAGTGCGAATGGTTGTTTGTTCCTATGTGCCCTGCGATTGGCTGGCAACCAGTTCAGGGTGTACCCCGCCTCCTGCCCGATGACAGCTGGGATAGGCTCCAGCACGCCCGCGACCCTAGTGAGGAGAAGCGGCTCAGAAAATGGATGGATGGATGTCAATTTGGCAAAAATATAAAACAGGGATATGCAAATTCAAATATTCCATATGAATTTAAACAAATATATATGTATATATATATATATATTTAATAAAACAACATAAAGGCAAATTCAGCCACAACAAATGGTCTTAAATGATATGTCTTTCTTGGCACACATAAAACAACATAGTCAACAATGCCAACATCTGTTTAATTACTCAAAAACAACGTAAGTTCTGCCAACTTACATCTTTATCTTCAGTGACGGTATACATTTCTGATGAACCAAAATACATGGTGCAAGCAATAATAACGACCTGTAGCTAAAAATACAATCAGTGAGCGTAATGTAGCTCAATGGAGTAAAGGTGGTGTTTGTGCTTAACAAAAATAGGAAAGTATTAATAAAAAGTAGGTTGCATTAAAACTCATCTGACACGTGCAATTCATCCCAAAAGTTACTGAAGTAAATGCAATGGACTAAATGTAGCTCGTTCCCACTCACCTCTGGAAAGGACAGCTCTTAAAAATTTGCACTGTCATCTTTCATTTCATCTGTGTGCTTTCGTGCAGTGTTGTGCCAACCTACATTGAGCCGAGGGAGCCGCTTTACATTGGAAACATCACACGACACACCACACAACAAATATGTCACAAAACGTATTGACTAGCGAAAGAATAACGATGATCTCGTCTCAATTGGCGCAAACCTACTTGGTTGGGAATCATGGGCGGAGTGCACTACTTGGCTGCAACAAGCAGAGGCGCTGTTGATTCACTCTCACGCTCCGTTGCGGTAAAAGAAGACCACGGCAGCTATGGAAACGTGAATTTATATACTGTAGACCGCTGTAGAATCAAATCCCCATCCCAATACTACTTTGCCTACAAAGGGGGCCTCTTGGGAAAGTCCAATCTCCCAACCTTTATACCTCCTTTCCTTCCTTCACCTTTGCAGAGGGATGAAAACCTGCTTCCTTTCGAACATAACCTCAAAACATCATATATCGGGACCGTCGTAAACCAAAGACCCTTTGTACTTCTATATCCCATTGAATATTATGGTGTTTATAATTCATATATCTGTGTATTCCTTTTTTTTTTTTTCCAGAGACAAATCCAGTACCTGTGTCATCGTAGCATTCAACCATCTTTTTCAACACTTTATCCCAAAGCAAAAATTCCCATCATGTTTTCTTCAACTTTGCATACTGTGATTATTGTCCTATTTTGAAAATCCACTGTTACTTGCCATACTCCGAAGCTGTGTAGACTTCAAATAAACGTGACACATTCCTACGCTGTGTTTCATTAAAACTGAGGTATGTCTCACTCAACCAGTGGGGGTTTCCCCTCTTTTGTTTTCCGCTACATATATCTGCGCCCCCCTCATCTACGGTGCCGAGTCAGTGTCAAATATTAAACCGGAATGTTCCACTCCCACACAAAATCGTCCGACTACTCGCTGACTAAGAAATAGGGAGTTTGGGAAGAAAAGAGCAGGAGGAGGCCGTCTCGGAGAGAGGGGAGGATGTTGAGTAATGAGATCTGTGACCACCAAAGAGAACAAACCTTTTCTTCTTAAATGATTACGACTGGAGCGTAATAATGGCCAAAAGCACAGAAAGTGATCCAAGTGGCATCCAATTATGAGACAAACAAGGCAAGCACATTTTCGGATGAAATTGCAGACTGTATTGAATATACAGCAACATTATACATTCAAAGCACGTCACCTTGGTAGCCACTGAACATAAGATTGCAAACTCAGCTAACACGGCACAAATAAGTTACCCTCACAAAATATCACCGTAGAAATGCGCATGTGTCAAACATGTTGTGAAAGAGTCTTCCTCCAAGCCATAGCAGGTAAAAGCATCGCTAGTCCTATTTTTTTTTCATTATAATTTTTAAATTGCACTGCTTTGTATGAAGGCTTTGTGTTATAACCTACACTGTGACAAATAATCATGCTGCCGTTTAGTAAATAGCCGCTGTTCATCACAGAAGAAGGAACAAAATATCTACCTAACGTCATCTAATTTGAGCCGAGAGAAATAAATACGTATGGAAAGAAACTACTACAATTATATTAAACAGTCATACATTTACATTTGGAGCTCAGTGTTATGTACCCAGTGTCGAGGGACAGCGGACGGCCATTGTTGGCGCTTGCGTACGTCTTAGATGATTCAATTATAAAATCAAAAGCCAATAGTCTCTTGTAAAACCCTGTTTCCGAATAAGGTTCTATAAAAACGACCCTGTAGTGGTGTCCCAACGCAAAAAATCAAAAAACTAAACAGTGTTTATTTTTTTTTTTTTGGGGGGGGGGGTCTGTAATAAGCCAGTCATGCAAATAAAATCAAATACAGTGGAACCTCCAAAGTGGAACACAAGCCGTTCTGAACACATTTCTCCATAGGAAATAATGGAAATGGAATCATCATAAAAGCTTTATTAAGCATCTGAAAATTGGATGTACCCTTTTACCGTTCTAATTGTCATAAGTATAAAAACAGGTCACCACAGTAAAAGTGACACAAAACTCAACTAAACTCCGAGCTCGTCCGTCTTTCTCTGCGTGACGTGCGCGCACTCACGGCTGACCACGAGGCGCTCTCAAGCGACCGCACCAGTGCGACGCTCCGGTCCACGCGACCATCGAGTTCTTGGATAGATTGAGCGGGGCGACTCACGCCGGACTCCAAAGTGCGTCTCACGGCGCTCTGCTAGCCAAGCCCAAAAAAATGAGGAACACAGAAATAATGAAAAACAGTTTAAGATTAAATCTCTACAAGTGAGTGCGACATTGGTATTAGTCTTTGTACATGTTTTCAGCAATTATATTCAAACGTATTAATCTCAGAGTTTACAGGGTCTTTAAATGAATTGTATTGAATTGTTTCCCTATTTCGCAAGAGGTGCCAGTTTTCATTCTAACATTTTTCTGCGGTTTTGCTGTCACGCAACTTTTTGTTTGACGTTTGAGGCAAATGTATCCCCAATTTTTTTGGGGGGGGTTGAATTCCAAATTGTGCTGCTTTTGGAGGTTCCACTGTCATGTTTTGAAATGTTGAGTTTCATATGAAGGCTGGCTTCAAAAACGTCACTTCTTCACATATATAAATAATCGGTTACATCTTAATCCTATCCAGCGTAATATCCTGAGTTGCATCTCAGGTAACACACACACACACACACACACTAACCTGAGAGCAAAACTGTACTCCAGTTATTATACAGTATTGTGTTACCAATCACAATGTTTTGCCGTGAATTCAGAATATATGCGTCTGGACTTGTGCATTCCCTTTCAACTAAACCCTTTTGTCATACGTGATATACAGTGGATGTAAAAAGTCTACACACCCCCTGTTCAAACGCCAAGTTGTGTGGAAATTTTTTTAAATAAATTAAGACCAAGATAAATCATTTCTAAACCTCTTCCACCAGTAATCCGACCTAATTAAAAAAATAAATAAATAAACATCTTTTAGAGCGTGGAAGTTAAAATGCACAACAGATAATGTGGTTGCAAAAGTGTGCACACCCTCATATACCAATCACATTCAAACTCATGTTAAACGGGAGTCAGCACAAATCTGCCACCATTTAAAATGCCTTTCGTGTTATAGGTCATTATAGCGGAACAAGTTTTGAAATGATTTATCTTGGTCTCATTTATTTTATACAACTAAAACCTGGCATTTGAACAGAGGTTTGTAGACTTTTTATAGCGATGGTATATAGTATGTCTTGCATTTATTTTTATTATTTTTTTGTCTTTTGTTTAAAAGTGCTGTTTTGTATTAAACATGACATAAATATCACAAAAGAGGTGCTTCGGCACATCTCGCACATTTCCAGTGTCTCGAAGTGATTCTCATCGTTGACAGAGAGGAGGATGACGGGAAATAACGTGCCAACCAGTGGATTGACTTTGTTTGGTCGAGTATTTGGATGTCCCCCACCCCTCTCCTCCCCCCGACTATATTTTAGCGGAGGCATGTAGACGGACAAACTCCGTCTTAGCTGCGTCTTTTGAGGTGAGAGGTGGAATAGGAAGGGCGAGCGTTTGTAAGGGTCACGAGGTGAAGTAGGAGTTTTGCATGGAGTAGAGGCGGTCGATGGGGTTCCCCACTCGCGCGGCCAGGAGGCCGCCCTCGCCGGCTGCTAGGAGGCAGTCGCCCAGGTGACCCAGGCTGCCGTCGCTGTCCAGGTCGTGGAACACCGTCTCGGATTCTGCCGAGAGGAACGGACAGTATTTGTGGACGCGTGATGGTCAAGGATGACGTCAGAACAATCTGATTAGTCGCTGAGTAAGTAACGGGAGTGTCATTACTTTGGTCGCATTAATGATTTAAAGTGCCGACGGTTTTGCTCTTTTGCTGCTTACCGTACGGATGGAGCTGCTCGCTGTTGAGCTGAGGCGGAGTGAGGCCGTGTCGGAAGGGTTCCCCGCCGTAGATGTTGGGGTCCAGGGTGAGCAGCTGCTGTCGAGGCAGAGGGGGGTACACCAGCATGCCGTCCATGCCGTGACCGCTGGAGCCGTCTGTGCGGACATGACCGTACGGACACTATTACGCCTCTTGGAACCAAAGTCAAACTTGCTCTGAGCCTTCCCCAAACTGTTGGAAGCAACTCATAGAATTGTCCAAAGTTCCGCTCCTTCCTCACCCTCGCTGTCGTCGTTGCTTTGGCGCCCCCCTCGACTGGCGCCCCTCCTGCCCCCTCCCAGCTGTTCCTGTTCCTGCTGCTGTTGTTGCTGTTGCTGCTGTCGCCGAGCGATCTTCTTCATCTGACGCAAAAAGCACGCAAGCTAAACGTCTCCGCTCCGCGTACGATTTTGCAGCACTTGTACGACGGAACGCGTTACCTTCGCCCTCTGGTTTTGAAACCACACTTGCACCACCCGCACTGTGAGGCCCGTCTCGGCAGCCAGCGTCTCTCTCACCTGGAGGTTAGATTTGGTTTTGTTTTACTCAATGGAAAAAAAAAACACACTCACAAAAAAAAACTCAAATAAAGTCATGTAACTAATTGATTCCGTGACCACCAAAACACTCGTATTTCTGATCATTAATCCGTCCTAGCGCTCCAAAAGCACTAACAAGAATTTTGATAAGGTGTTTTTTTTTTATAAGAAAAATTGCACTCTACAATGTTATGCTTTATTTTAAAAAAAACATACAGTCATAACATAATTAAATAGACCATAAATAATTAAACTGTTGGTGCATCATGATTTCATGCCTTAATGCCCGCTGATATTGTGCTGCTCCTTTGTCACCAGGGGGCAGCATAAAACAAACATACATAATACACGAGGAAGACGTTCACAACTAAGTGATGCAGTAAGCGGCAGTAAAGTGTTGCTGCACCGTTTGTGTTCAAATATCCATTGCTTCAAGCATTTTAACTGCCGCAACATTGGTTCAAGTTTTTTTTTAGCCTTTCTGTGGCGTTTTTAATCACGTGTTAGCAGTAAGCTAGCAGACTTTCATAAGCTATGTGGTTTGGTTAAATGTAGGTGTAAATCTTTTTTTTATTTTCCTGCTGCATCTTGTGAACTTTGCTGACTCAAGGCAAGAAAATCTGCTGAGCGATGGCGTGTCGAGGAACCATTTTAGTTGGAAACTGTTCAGAGCGTGTCGTCTCACCTTGCGGCAAGGCTTGGCCGACACTTCGAAGGAGGCTTTGAACGCGCGCCGCTGCTGCGTGGTCAAGATGGTGCGCGGGCGTTTGGAGCGCTTGTGCTCCTTGGCCTCGTCGCCGCCTTTTCCCCCGCCCGGGCCCCCGCCGCCATCCTCGTCCTCGCTTTTCACTGCGCAGAGACGATAAAAACGGTCAAAAAACGGCCCGCGTGTGTCCATCTTTGTTCCTCCAGGGGAAATGCATTGCTACTATATTAAAAGTAGTTTTTCCCAATCTTCTGCACTAAACTCATCCAACCAATACCGTTCTTCGTGCACGCGGGCTCCCCAAAATGTTCCCAACCTCAGAAATTAATTGACTTTAGAGATATGTGTCCCAAATATTTGTCCACAGCGTGGGCAGTTGAGACCCTGCTCCAAGGATACGTTCGTTGCAAGGTTCTGTCGCTTCTCCTCCCTTTGCAAGAGTCAACACGCTTCTGACAGACATGAGAAATGTGGGCGATGGGCCTAGTTGTAATATAAGAGAAGAGAAGAGAAGATAACCTTTTTTAGTCCCGCAATGTGGAAATTTGCATCGCTTCCGCAGCAATTGGAAATACATCGGGCTGTAGAAAATGGAAGAATGTATCGTAGCACGGTGGGACTATTGCTTAGCACGTCTGCCTCTCAGTTCTGAGGTTCTGGGTTTGAATCCGGACCCTGGTCTCCCTGTGTGGAGTTTTGCATGTTCGTTAAAGACTAAAATTGTCCACGGGTGGTCAGTGTGAGTATGAATTGTTGTTTGCGTGACCGACTGGCGACCCCTCTTCTCTCGCCCAAAATCAGCTGGGATGGGCTCCAGTTCACCCGTGATCCTAATAAGGACAATCAGTGTAGGAAATGGTTGAACGGCTTGCTTCGGACTCCCCCTTTTCTTACCCGATTCCGTGGGTGTGGGACTGATGGCGGCGAGCATCTCCCTCTCCTTCTCGTAGTCCATGCGGCACAGCAGCTGGCCTTCCTTCAGCACAAACTCGTCGCCCCGCTGCAGCCGCCGTTCGCACTCGCAGCAGCTGAAGCAGCCCAGGTGGTACACCTGGCCCAGCACGCGCATGATCAGCTCGGAGCGCCCGATCACCTGCAGGCAGGCGCTGCACTTCCTCACAAACAGCCTGCAGACGCACACGCACAAGCAGCACGGTGTGAGGGACGCCTAATTATTGGATGTAAAGTAGAGAGCATCATGAGGGTCAAGGAGCTGAAAGGAGGTGATGTAATTAAAGATGGAGGCGTGGACAAGGAGCCCCCCAACACATTTATCCTCGCGTTCAATGATTCCTGAGATTAGCGTCGTCTCTTAATTAAAGGCCGTATAAACATTACCCAATTCACAGAGCGGCAAGGTGAACATCTGCTACACAAGGAATTACTGTACTGTTGAAAGAGAGTCTGTTTCCTATGTTGTGCTTTTCTTCCACCTTCTGGATAGTAGATGGCAGCAGTGAGCCTGGGATGGAACTGCTTTCCTAACGGAATTTATGGTGAGATCAGCTGACTGATTTTGAATGGCGGCCATCTTCTATGGCACAAAGTTGTTAACGGGTCAATTCAGCAAGAACTTCATTTCAATTTTGGTGACGATTGGGATAAAGTGACTTTTTTTCCCTTCGCCTTTATTAGGTTTCAGGTTTTTTTTTTGTTACTTTTCCCCCCCCTTCATTTATCCATCCATTTGCCATTGTCAGGTGAGCCGGAGCCTATCCCAATTTTGACTTTGGCCGAGAGGCGACGTACGCCCTAAACTGGTCGCTTGCCGCTCTCGGAGCACATTTCGACAAACAATCATTGACACTCAAATTCCCACCTACGGACAACTTCGAGTGCTCCATGAACCGAACACCAATGTTTTGGGAATATCGGAGGAAGCTGGCGTTCAGGAGATTCAAACCCCTGAACCTCAGAACTGTGAGGCCGACATGCTGACCACCAGACCCACCGTGCTGCCCCCCCCTCCCACAATCATCCAATATTGTAAAGAGAGCCTTATGTGTGACTTTTTCTATTGTGTTCCTGCTTTTATCCCTCCACTTCATTTCCAACCCCACCATCACTTCAAGTACTCGTTCCCATTCAGCAGCGCATAATTCCCCGCCATTGAATTCCTCTCGAATCCCTGCTCTCGCTCTTGCTTTCCTACAACCTCGCCCTCCTTCCACCCCTCATAACCCCCCACCCCCACCACCTTGGTATTTTCTGCCAGCATTCCCTGTTTGCCCTCCCAGCCCGCCTCCCCCAGTTCACTGAAACTAATAAAGACGGGATTAATTAGATTGTTGTTTAAACAGGGCGATGGCCAGACAGACGCTGTAAACTCATAACCAGGGATTGAGGATAGCATGGGGTTAATCTCTCGCCACTCACTTATGCACACTGAGCCACGCACAAACACACTCGAGTATCAATACCAACTCCGACGTGGGCCCTCACCCCACCAACACTCCTGCAACTAGGAATCGAAGATTTTCGCTTTCAGCAGGGTAACAGTACACGAGATCCAATTGGAGCCAAAAAGTAGGAACTAGATACGAAGTGGGATAAGACGGAAAGGGAGGACTGGCACGAGAGTGAGCGAGGGGGAGGAAAGCACAGACAAAGTGTTGTTGCTTCCTGACTGAGCGCGAGGAAGGTGTTGCTGCACAAATCTGGAGCCAGGTCTGCACATTAGAGCTCCTAATCTGTCATTCCGTCCCAAACGCAGCTGCCACCGCTAATCTCTTCCATTCCATCTGCCAAAAAAGCATCTCCAAATTCCCCAAAATGACTGCACTGTCAAGTCTGTGGCAAAGACTATGTACCTGCGGCCGCTATTCATAAAATTCATTCGCTCTCCAGCAGAGGCGGCAGAAGTGCTCACACACCGTGCTTAAAGGAAAAGTTTGCAACTTTCAAAAAACTGTCAGCATGACCTGACACGAGTATATTATTTGTTAAACGATCTGTGGGGGAACAAAAAAAAAAAAAAAAAAAAAAAAAAAGCCCTCTCTGGCCCAATATTGTACCTCTCATTTTATTTTTAAGAAACCACCGTGGCCAAGGAAATACAACCAATCAGAGACAGAAGGCGTGACTGACGAGGTGTCATTTTGTACCGTCGGGTTTGAGGAGCTTTGCTGAATCTATGGTGGAATATCCACCTCTGGTTAGCAATGTAAGTTCCAAAGAAGAAACCGGACAGATCCCGAACTAAAACGAGCGTAAGCATAGGAGGGGCCTTCCGGAGGGGGAGGGGCCACAGGCGGCTGGGAGGATTCACGAGCGACGCGGAATTAGCGACATTTCTGCTCGACGGGTACGTTTACCGCCTCTTTTTCATTTTTAATTTGTTGCACATGCACCTCGCCTACAAAAAAAAAAAAGTATCAAACTTCAAACCAGTAACATTTCGTGTGACAGTAAGTCTCCTTTAAGACATTCAAACCTTTAAAGCTGGCAGTTTTAAAACTGCAAACTCTCCTTTAAGTACAAACACTTATGCAAGTAAAAGTAGAAGTACTTATTCAACTCAGTAGCACTACGGCACGACTGGGCACCTTGTATTGCTAAATGACTCTCCGAATTTTGAACATTGGTATTTATATTTTTGCAAAACTGGCTTTTACAAATTCCTTGTGCGTTTTAAAATATGTGGTAAATAAAAATGATTCAGATTCGGATTTGCGCAGGTTGGAAAAAGTAAAGCAGTCGAAAGTAAAGATTTAGAAAATAAATACTCAGCTAAAGTACAAGATACCTAAAAAAAAAAAAATGTTTTAAATCGATACTTAAAGTACAGTAAGAAAATATTTGTACTTTGTGACTACTTCCCACGATTGCTCTCCAGTGATATAAACGCACACAGCCTTTTAATAACACATGCGACACTTCCTTTCACCCGGGCGACAAAACGATCCGAAACGACGAGGATGGCTCGACGTGAGCCCGATCGTGTTAAGTCGCCGCATTCCCTAAATAGGGGCTCGCGCGGCGTGGTGGCAAACGGAGGCAACTCGGGGCAACTGCCCCAGACGGGGGTCTCTAAGTAGATCGGTCTAATCCCACCCCCCACCCCCTAATAGAAGTATCATTCACACTGGCCCTGACAGGGGCGCAGCTAGCGGCTAAAGAGCAACCGCTTGCGGTGCCATCTCGGGGTTTTCAACAGCATACCTGAATGTATTGCACTGTTCTCGTGGGAATTAAGTAGCATACAAAAAAAAAAAAGATTGTTACTTCTATGACTTTAAAAGCAGCACACGGAGAGTTACATGAAAGACGTGAGGTTCACAGCACTGTACGGAAACCATCAAGAAGAACGTTAGTAAACGCACAAGGCAAAAACTGTTCAAGGAGGCCTGGAAATGACCTTGCTTCGTTCAATCGCGCCTGTGTTAGTGACAAACGTCGCACGTCAAAGACGTGAACATGAAAGACTTTACGAGAGCTTCAAAAAGCCGCGGGCTCCGTGATCGTGCGGAGGTGGGTTGGAGGCCGTGACTAATTACAAGCACACCGATTGCGAGCTCAGATAAGAACCAGAGGAAAATCCGAGCTGCAACCAGCGGAAAACGGGCGCTCGCACCCGCCTTTTCGCGGCCAATCTTTGAAATGATCGTCAAACTTTGACGCCAGGATCCGCTCACAGTAGATGACGTGTGGGGGGGAAAAAAAAGCGTGGTGATTTCATATCACCCACCTGCTTCCAATTTGGGCTCATTTGGGAAAAGTCTCGAGTCAGATTTGTTCAAGTTCGAGCCCCAAAATTCACCCTCAATAGCTGCTTCAAACCAAAATGGACGACTTCCTGTTCAATTTGAGGTTCTTAAGACATTTTCACGTGTTCTGGTCTGAAACACGTGTCCACTAATTGACGTTAGCCTGTCTATGGCGTTTTGCACTGTTTGAGCATGAAGCTAGCAGAGACGAAGGCATACGAAGGTATTAGGCGACCTTAACACATACTTTTTCATTCGTGTGCAAACATCGGTGAGTTTTCAAGAATGTTGAGTCCTCCAACGAGGCGCACCATTTGTCGCAAGAATCCTACACGCAATTCCAAGAGGGCCTTCGCACCGCCTGCTCCGCGGGCTCTAAAAACAAAGTAGGTGATGCTTTGTCAGCCCTTCTTGCTAAGTTATCAGAATTGACCAACGTGCATTCGAGAAGACAGGGAAAACGACAAACGATATGCAAGCGTTGTACTTTTAAGTCACTTTAGTATCCATTTTCGTCGGTGTGTGCGCGTGTGTGTGCGTGCGTTGGGCGGATATTGCTCTGTGAAGCAAAATGGCTCAGAGCCAAGGTTCAGTAATCACATCATCTCCGTTTATTAAATCTCCCTGCACTGCTTCTGTGTTATTAAAATCTCCCGGCATTCCCCACGATACTTGCTACCCCTGCCACCTCTCACTCCACTCGCACACACGCACGCATGTATATGATTACATGGAGTACAGTGAAACACACACACATACGCGTGGCTATATATGCAATCACATCACCACCAGTGCTCAGTTTGTGGAAAAGCAGATAAGGCGACCGGCCACAAACATCCATAAAACGAGGCCAGATGCTGTTGTTTGGGCACCATCGCGTGCGCTGATAAACTAACATGGTAAACAGTCCTCTTGCTTGAATGAAAATTTTCCGAAAATTCTGAAAAAAAAAACCAAAAAAAAGATTACAATCTTTACTGCCCTGATAGATCACAGTGTGTGGACTACATCTTTAGAAATACTAAAAAAAAAAAAAAGCCCCAGAAAATTATTGTAGAGAATAACAAGACTTTTTCTTTTTTTCTTCAATCACTTTTTAAAATTGTAATTCATTTTGATTACATTGATCTATATTTTAAAATTCGCTGAATTACTTTTGCAATATTATCAAAATGTGATTTTAATTCATATTTTCTTCTGCAACAGTTGATAAAAGTAAGGTCACCTTAATGTTGTTGTGTTTAACTAATCTAAGAATGTATATAGAGCTGGAAATTCCAAAATCTAATTTTGCTTCTTATCGCTCCCTGTTTGAGAAAATGAACATTTTTGTTTCATTCCACAAAACGCTGACAAAATACTTCCCAAATTCCAAATAAAAAATATTGTCATTTACAGCCTTTACTTGCAGAAAATGAAAACATTTTTTACATCTTGTTTTTTCCAGAGCTGAATTTAAGAATTTATTGTAATGTAATGCTGAATTTAATATGATAATATGAATGTTTTTGTTAGATCATATTATATATATGTGTATAGATCGATTATTTGTTGAATCCTTTGTTGTTGTAATGTTTTTGAGATTTCGGTAGTCGTTACTGTGAAGCCCTTTGACACGTTTGTGATTGAGGGCTATGATAAAAATGAATTGAATTGAGCTATATAATAATATTAAGGACTCATTTGAAGCATAATCAATAACGACAGAGTTAAGTAGAATCTAAAGAATGAAACAGTTTGTGCGTCTTGCTTAATTCATTGCGGCTCCTTCTGATTTGCGTGACTTGGCCAGTGGGGGGCGGTATAGTACAGTCATGCAGACAAATGCGGGAGTGTTTCAAAGCTCCTGTCGGTGACTCCATTTTTGAAGAGGATAAAGAATATATGCCAGGAAATATTGTTATATTGTCTGTCTTGGAATGACAATAAAATGCTACCGTACCATACCCGAATAGGTGAACCGCGATATAACGATGAAACACCGTATCTCAAGTTTTTGCTTGCAAGTCAAAGCAAAAGCAAATCGGCTAAACAACAACTTGATTCTTGAAAAACATGTGAATCAGGCCACTTGTATCTCAAGGCACCAATGTGTATGTGTTTAATGTTGCACATAGTCGTGTTGAGTACAAACGTGATGTTCCTGCGCAAAGCGACGACAATTAAAAACCAGTTCGTATTGTTGTTTCTGTCAGGATATGTTTGATTTTCCACTTGATGTTCACAAAAATTAATGCAATGTGCGAGGACCTAGCTCAGATGTGTGTGTGTGTGTGTGTGTGTGTGTGTGTTTTGATAAAACAGTTAATCCCCAGGCCACCAGAACGCAATATCCTGTCTGCCCGCTTCTCATTTCCTGTCTGTCTCAGGCGGAGCGGGAAGCAGCGGGGCAGGGGAGCGAGGGGGGCTGGGATGGCGGTGACGGGGGACAGCGGGACCCGTTGCCCCAGAAACAGGAGATGCAGCGATTTGGTGAAAAGTGTCTACGCCGTTCTCCCTATCCACCCCCCCCCCCCTCCCGCACTTCCCCACCTCCTCTATTCTGTCTCACACTCTTCCTCCCTGCTTTTATTATCTCAGATTTAATAAAAGCGAGGCGAGCAGCTTGTTCTGCCATGAAACATTTATTAGCTGTCTGTTATAAAATTGTTGTGTGTGCGGGAGGGGGGATAAGGGGGTCTCATAATATGCAAAAACGGTCACACCATCACCTCCTCGCACATGTGGCTGCTCCCCCCCCCAAAAAAAAATCCAACTTGTCTTCTTCACCCTCTCCATCGCACTTCCTCCATCAAGTGACAGTTGGCCTTTCATAATACTGTAAAAAAAAAAAATAAACATTACAGCACCGTGTGTCTGCCATATTTAGGACTTCACCTATTATCTATCGTCTATTTATGATGCCTTTTCTCTCAGTAGTGGTCATTAAAAAGCATTTTTTTTTTTTTTTTTTAGAAGGATGCGGAAGTCAGAGTACCCAAAGAAAAGCCACACAAGCACACGTAAACTGCACACAGGAAGGCCAACGTCGGGTTTCGAACCCAAACCTCAGAAGTGTGAGGTTATGTTGTTGGTCAAATGGGCCTGTTTCAAAATTACTAAAACATATTTCTAAAAAATAAGGATTAAATTTAGTTTGCTGGCCTTATTTTTTTTCCCCATTTATTTGTAGTTTATTTAAAAAATATATCATTTTCATTATTATTATCAGGTCATAGGTGTGAGTGCATAAAATGTATTATTATGCATCGAAGAGCAGTATGTTTGTATTTGTTATTGCATTTAGCTTTAGAAGTGCAAGGGGAGATGATACGGAACAAAACGTGTCACTATAACCTAAAAAAGTAATTTGAAAAAAATGTTTTATTATGATACAAATAGAAAAAAAAAAAACTTTACATAGGTCCAACTACTTGACACTTTATCTATGGTAGGCTGCGTAATTTTCAAATGTTCCTCTTTTTTTATGGTTGGGTTCTAGTAATGAAAGTGGGAACTAGATCTACAGCAGGGGTCACTGACCTTTTTGCTACTTCTTGGTTACTGATTAACGTGAAGGGCTACTAATTTGATACACACTTCTGAAACAACAAATTTGCAAAAAAAAAAAAAAAATCACCTTTAACTATGTGACTACGAATAATTCATGATATATCCGTTACTTTAAAAAGAAATTTGACTGTACATTCACATTGACACCTTAACGATTTTCACTAGTCAGGCCGAGTTTAGTTGACGGTAACGAGCGCTTGTTGACGTGTCACTGCATTAATCGTATTTCCCCACAGTCCGTGTCAAGCCTGTCATTGAGACAGCCACAAGAACTGCGGGTAATTAGCGTTGTTCTCAATCAGCGTCCGTACCCCTCGCACCCCATTGTAGTCCCCGCAGGGAACATCAGGCGTGTGCGAGGGGTCGACTGGGAGGAGGAGGCGGGGGCGGCGACATTAAGAGAAAACAAGAGATAAACTGTTTGGTGTCACGGCTGCGATCGATCTCACTGAAAAGGAAATGAGGTTTGGGATGGAGAAATATGATTGCAAAGCAGACAGTGACGGATGAGGCGGCAGATACGAGGAGAGACGTGGCGACGACGAGGAGGCAAGATGGTGGCTTCTATCACACTGAAGCCTCGGAGGATAGAGGACCGAACACTTTTTTACACAGAACCCAGAGAAACGGGTTCAGAGCTTCAGAGACCATCGGCGCGGGTGACTGCTGTGACGCATGAAATCGGTGTCGGGCAGTGACAATTTGCTTGCAGCGCAACTGGGCGGGGTCACTGAATGTCAGTGAACTCAACTCCTTTTACAACAAGCAACAGTTTGCCAGATATGAATCAATCTTCCTAAAAGTTGCTTCAAGCTGTTTCATGTCACCGTCAAACTAAATATAAAACCAAGAGAATTACTGTTGTTTATTGCAAGCAACCGCATAGATGTGCCTTTGGAACGTCCACATAGCTTAATGCTAACAAGCAATGCGAAACGCCATAGATGAGCTTACGAATAGCATCTTTGTGGCAGTGTTATAAGCAACGGATATTTGACGCAAGTACAAATGAAGAAAAGCACCAACAGAATAAAAACTCTTTCATAAACAAGGCAAAGTTCAAATCCATCCATCCATCCATTTTCTGGACCGCTTATCCTCACTACGGTAATGATTTTGTAAATAAAAGACTGATTAAAAAAACAACACAAACGTAAAACAGGGCACCACGTATAGACTCAACGGCGCAGTAAACAGGTGGGTCTTTAGTTTTGCTTCCAAAATCTCAACTGAGGAGACTTGGAAGCTCTATTGACACTATTGAACAGGTTTAACATTTACGATTGTTGACCCCACCCGAGCAGATCAGGGAGGAAAAAAAAAAAAAGTCACTAAATCGCTTAATACCCTGTAGTAGTGTAACGCTTGAGTTTCTCCTCTGGGGATCAACAAATGATGATATGATTTTTATCGTGTTCAATGACGTGCGAGACACTTTATACAAACACTCAACACAACCGCTTGCTCCTCTATTTGTGCCTGGCAACAATGTAAGCATCAGCCAGTTTCTTAATTGGCTATCGTTCCGTTTCACTTCACAATCACGGTGTTGACTGCACACATAAGGATGGCCATTGTAAATATTGCACATGATGAACATTCAATTAAAGGCCTTGAGTGTTTTCTGAGCAGATTGGGGAGGAAAAAAAGAAAATAAAAATCACTCTTAACACACGCCATACCACAGGATAATCGTTCAGGATAATCTTTCCAAGACATTTGATAATCTGCCCTTTGCTGCTTTTGCTCAAAATGGGGAAAATGCGCTGATACTACCTGAAAAGACGAAAAAAATATCCCTGGGTAGACTTTGGCGCAGCTACAATATGTGGTCAGAAGAGTGAGATTCACATTACTCTGCCAGTGGGGTCTCCCTCTGCGTGAGTTTATAAAGCTAAGATGTAGCGTGAGCCGCCTCCACCCCACACGGAGTGAGCGATTAAACCCGAGCTTTGGTGAATAGCCACCCCCGGCGACCTGTTTTTCCACGGGGCCCCGGGCGGCCTTTGTGGAGCTTACAAGGAGGCCTTGCGGGCTCATTCTGTCCAGACTCGACACCACTGACCAGGAAACGCTGGCAGTTGGCGGGGAAATATGCGGCTAACCCTGCAGTGGAAGAAGATAACGGCTGTCAATTGGCCGCTTTACTTAAGCGCCACCGTTGTTACGATACTGGGGATCACGCTAGCCTGTTTAACATGGAGATACTGTGAAATAGCTTCATTGTAGTGTTTGAGTTTCACACAGAGCACAGCGAAGGGGAACTTTTGCGGCAACTAAGTACAGTTTTAGGCAGAAACACAGCATCCACAGTCATCATAATCCAAAAATATTGATCTAATAGCATCTGATGCTATGCTATCATAAGATTGCGGTAATGTGCTATGATGTTTCCGCATTCACGCCATTTTTATCTCTAGTTAAAATAAACAGTGGCGCCTTGAGATACGAGCGACCCAACCTACAAATTTTCCGAGATATGAGCAGTCATTCGGACCATTCTTTACTTTGACTTGTGAGCAAAAAAAAAAAAAAAAAAAGAGATACTAGTGCTGTATGGTGGCAGTGAACTCAGCTCAGTTCAGTCAAGCTGTTTACTCTCATTTAAAGTATGTTTAATGGCAAGTATATGTTTAATGGCAATCTAAACATAAAACCAATGAAATTACACGTTGCGTACTTTAAACAATCTCAAACCTTTGCGTTTAATTCCACCAGCTTAATGCTAACACATAATATGCAAGGCTACAGACAGGCAAACGAATAGCATCTTTGTGGTGGATGCTTTCAGGATCGGATATTTGAACACAAACTGAAGCAACACACGCAGACAGACAATATAACAATACTCAGGCATATATTCTTTATCCTCTGCGAAAAACAGCTAATATGACTGAGTCACTTACAGTTGATGTGAAACTCTTCTTCGTTTGTGTCTGCATGACTGTATTATACTGCCCCCGGTGGGCGAGTTGCACACACGAGAAGGCGCGGCAATGAATTGATCATGATGCAAAAACTGTTTCATTCTTTACATTCTAGTTAATTATGTTATATATTATGGATTGCTATTTTCCTTGTCAAAAACACATTACAAAAAAAGTGTTGTTGTTTTTTGTTTTTTTGGGGGGGGGGGGTGAGCCTGGAATGGATTAATGGCATTTTCATTTATTTGAATGGGCAAAGAGGATTTGAGATACGACTGTTTTGAGTTACAAGCATAGTTACGAAACAAATCGAACTTGTATCTCAAGGCGTTTATTTCTAATTGCTTTTCAGTAGGGACTTGTGCCGAATGCTTCTCCTTCCTCTTCAGATTTCCAGCATTGTTCTAGTCTCATTAAAGTTTTATAAAGTTTATAAAGGACAAAGTCAATTACAATACTTCTGTAAAAGTTTCTAGCTGTGCGTGTACCCACAGGGAATATACCATCTGTATCATATATAGGTGGAAGGCTCTAGTTTAGGCCCAAAAGCTTCACTCTCAACATTTACTCCCTTGCAGGACGGCGTACGAAATCACACATAATGCTTTTTAAATCCCCTCATTTCCATAATAAATTAAGAAACCAAAGAATAAACAACCCCTGTTATTCCAATTGCATCAAGAAAATGCTTCCATTGATTGTCCTTTGGAGACCGTAGGACCTGAGCGTATATTGTTAGCCAAATAGCATAATTGCCTCCAGAAAGTCATTTTCAACTAACTGAATAGAATACCAATAAAAACTACCAGTGTGCTTGTTTTTTTTCTTCATGTCTGTGTAGATTCTCAGTCGTCTCGGTCATGGTTACGTCGCTCAAGTTAAATCGAGGCAACTGGACTCTTCTGGTTTGTTGAATTTGTTGTTGTTTGGAATTTGTTGTCTGACGAATCAATCGCCATTTTGGAGGCGTCAGTACGAACGAAAACTCACCAATTTTGGCAAGCGTGTGTATCCTGGTGAAACTTTTGGTATTTTACTGCTCCCTAACAAAAGCTTCCAAAAGTCACTCAGCAGCGCCCCCTGGAAAGTTAGAAAACTATTAGCGCCCCGACACCAGTTTCACTGATAAACACAAACCTGAGTAGACGTGCCTGTCATAACAGAACGCAGGGAAAAGTCTCAAGGCCCTTGCCCAAAATTGAACAGGAAGTCAGCCATTTTAGTTTGTAGCGACCGATTTGGGTTAGGGTTTTTGGGGTATTTGGTTGAACTCCTACTAGGGTGATGAGCCCCAATCGGAAGCGGGTATCCTAGAAACATGGCTGATGGTAAATTGCCAAGCTTCTTTGCCGAGGTCATATAATGTATAATATGTATACTACTGTTACATAACTTGGGGACAAGAGAGCAGCACAGCACAGCACAGCACAGCGGCGCCTTGAGAGAAGACTTTCATGGGAAAATCCTCCCTTATGTACGACAAACAATGGATCTTTGCTCAGCTATCGACGCCAGCGATGTATAATGACAGCCCGACAATTAAAAACGCTGTGTATCAACATATTGTCGTTCATGAAACCGAATCATGTCTTTGTGTTCAACTAAACAGGCCCAGATTTCACATTGCGTAAATTTGTCAGTAAATTGAGACGAGCTCTTTATTATTTCAGTTCTTTTTTGTGATTTTTTTTTTGTTTGGTGGTGCGCTGAGATTTTTCTAACACTGTTTTACTGCAAATTGCCACCGCAATAATAGACATATTGCTGTATTGTTAACTATAGCAGTATCAATTTGAATGGTTTGTGTTGTATTGAATTAACGATGCGTCATTGTGCTTCCAAGGTGTAAACACTACAGCATATTAGCGTTATAATATTGCAAATACACGCTCCAGATATTGGCCGCTGTGTGTTGCACACATACGGGGGGAGGCGCCGATGGAGAGAGTGCACGCAGGGAAAACAAGGAGACATTGTTGCTGATCCGCTGAAGGTCACGGGCTGCACCGAGTGCCAAGTCTGGCACAGCAACAACAACACAAAAAAAAAACAAAAAAAACAAAAAACACACACACAAGGCGGGAATCCATATGGAATGCATACAGGGGGACTAAGTCAACCATGTAGTCAATGAGCCTCCGGCTATTAATCTCCATCTACGACTACAGTCATTACACGAGGGGAACAAATATGCTTTTTTTTACTCCCCTGGAATTAAAAAAAAAAAGAAAGTAAGACATTTTTGATAAGCCTGCAGCATTCCCACTCATTCCCTCCACTAGATAAACGTCATACAATGGGACTTTCATCAGCGGCCAGTTGCTCTTTTCTCCTCTCTCGCCACGCCTGAGCTAGCCTCGGCTCCTCCAGATGTCAGCTACAGTGGGAGCTGCTGGACGCCGTCTGACACTTTTCAAAACATTGATAGCAAAGATGCACTGCAATGCACTGCACACGCACACACACACACACACACACACCAAAACACCTGAACGTACAAAGTGCAACCCCCAGGAAATGAGAAACGTCGCATTCAGAACATCTGGAATGAGCGCATTGGATATTTGCATTGTACAGTGCACTCGTCATAAATGCTCTTTATTTATTTATGACATCTCCTCTCTGCCATCTAAACGAATAAGACAGCACGAACAAACCAGTCTATACTTCATCGAATAATAACCCATGCATAAAATAACAGGGAACTCAGACTTAATTATAAACTTGCAATTCAACTTATTACATATATTTATATATATACTTTTTTTTTTTTTTACACTCTAATTAACACTTTTGCCACAATTAGTAGAGTGGCTTGTGATATTTGATTTTAAACATATACATACATATACATTACTTGAGTTAATTAAAAGTGCGTTATACGTTATGTATGTTTATACAACGACACTCAATTTCGGAGTTAATTTTAAAGCAGCACCTATGGTGTAAAAATACAAAATGTTTGCCGATCTGTGAAATATATTTTCATTTCAATTGTTTTTTTTTTTTTTACGGGTTACAATCCCCGAACGGGAAAATTCGACTTGTACTCTGCTGTGTATTTTGTGTTGCACATCTCACACAAAACCAGATCACACATGCAAGCATAGACCTAATTTTATATCTATAATTGACCACACCTTGTGCGAAAATGGACACTATTGTTTAAAATCACAAATATTGTTTTTATGCTTCATTATTTTGTTTGTCTTTTTTTTTGTAGTCCCCCCCCCCCCCCCCCCCCCCCTCAATACTTGTTTCTTTATTTAGGTAGTTAAAATGTGCTTACATGTGACTAAAATAAATGAGCACATTAGCTTTGAAAATGAATGCATGGTATTGCTATTGTAAATATACGCAGTGGATATAATAAGTTTACACACCCGTGTTAGCTCTGTTCAAATGCCAGGTTTTTGTGATATGAAGAAAATGATACCAAGATAAATCATGATTTTTTTTTTTTTTTAGCACAAAACTTTTCAAGCTTTTGCTATAAAGCAATAAAAATGTCAGGAAAAGCCTCCTAGAACCACTGAACTTTAGGTGTGTGCTACTGACACCCATTTAACATGACCTTGAATGTGATTGGTAAATTCGAAAGTCAGTCCACGTGCCCAGTCATAAGGGTGTGCACACTTGTGCAACCACATTGTCTCTTTATTTTACTTCCCCTCTCGAAAGATGGAGGGGGAAAAAATCAATCAATTGAGCTGTGCAGGACATAGGTCACATTAATATCACAAAAACCTGATTCTTCTTATGACAGCTGACCACGAGGTTGAGCGTCTGTTGCAATAAAGTAAGTAATTATAAAGAATACATTTTAAAAAATTATAAAAAATTTAAAAATATATATATATAAATGTGTATCTGTGTGTGTGTGTGTCATCCTTACTTCTCGTAGTCCGGCTTGCAGTAGAGCAGCCGGTCCCGGCAGTAGCAGGTCCCCGTGAGCGCGCTCAAGCACACCGCGCACTTGACGCACGACTCGTGCCACGAGCGCTCGTTCACGCGCAGCAGGAAGCGGTCGGCGATCGGGGACGAGCAGCCCGCGCACAACTCGCCGCCTCCGTCACCCGAGTACTCCGGACCTGCGTGGGCCCACCCGGGAAGCAGTGGGAGGGAAAAAAAAGTTACAATACTCTCCCATCAATTCAGCGTTCGATACGAGCGGTCTTACGACTGTCCCGACAAATTCCAATCTTACCTGCACGATTTTGTACGCAAGTAGAAACAACTATCACTATACGCTTAACAGCAGCAAAGTCACAATTGCAGTAAATCCATCCAAATATTTGTTGGGGGAAAAAAACACTTGTAGGCTATGAATAAAAACAGTCCGTAATAAGTGCAAAAATGCCATCGGAAAAATCCACAATTGAATGTTCGGTACAAGGGCTCCTCGGTTTACGACGGAGCCCCGTTCCTACGACGGCGCCGTAGTCTACCTTAGACGTGAATTCAAGTCATAATTACAGTCAATTGTTGCATTTTAAAGCACTCACGAACAATAGAAACAATAAAACGGGGGGAAAAAAACTAAATAAACCGCGGACGCCTGGGATCATAATATTAGGTACACCTGCACATGAAAAAATGTGGTCGTAGTTTGAACTGCATCGTATTGAGGAGGTGTTTCTCATATTTTGGTTATTTAGCCGTTCCAAATATGCAACATAAAGACATTTTGAAACGCTTATGAATCTAGTAGTGCGCACCGATTTTTATTCAACACAATCATAATTTATGACAAACAATGTAACAATATGATCACTATTTCCTTGTGTGGCAAAGTCAGATAACCAAAATGTATACAAAATTCCGCCTGATGCCATACAGTTCTATAGTGTGCATTCATTTTCATTACACGTGTCATTCATGTATAATAATAGAGAATATTTAACAGTACAATTGGAATGATTATATCAATTTTCGTAAGGCAAGGAAAATATTAGAAACAGTCGTCAATTTATTTCATTCTATCAATTCTATATGATAACGTGGTTTCCTATATGACAATTTAACAGCACACGAACAGTGTGGTAAATAGTTTCCAAAATATTTAAAAAAAAAACACACAGACACACACACACACACATCGTTTTTTTTCTAGACATCTCCAAAGTGTGGCCACTGAGTATATTTCTGCACGCCTTGTGATTATTATTTTAAAACGTCTTCCATACAGTATTTATTTTCGGTTTTGTGATTGATTGCGAGGTTTTATTTATAACGTTTTTGGTTTTCCTCGTCGGCCCTGGGACTTGGGGGGGGGGGGGAATGCCAGGTGTTTTTTTTTTTAAATATGTCATTTCCTTCTATATGCTATACATTATAACAGTTTTATTTTTATTATTATGTATTAGTTTTAATTCCTGCTTTAACATCCACGTGGTACTTTAGTATCATGGAAGACAGTGCATTTAAATAAAAGGCCCATTTAATTGAAACTATAGTGGATCTTGTGGTTGTGATCCTGGGCCTGTTTAGTCTCAGAAATTATTATTCTTAATTATTATTGTTATTAATATTTAAATATTGTGCCAGTAAATGCCTCACCGACAAAAGGTGTTGAAGATGGAGGCTGCTGCAGACACGACTGTTGGCTCTCCTCCGTTTTCATGCCTTCTCTCCTTGCCTCGTTGTGGTCCCTGTGCACGGAAAATAAAAATAAAAAAATAAAAAAAATATATGTTTTTGAGTCACAATATTATTTTAAATACTGCAGCTAAAGCAAATATTAAAAGAAACAGAGATCTCGAAATGAAATTTGAAATGTAACGAGCAGCTGCAACGATGATGATGAATGAATTGATGAATTACAGGATGAAATTTAAGGAAAAAAAAATGAAAATAATTAACAGCATCCAAACTACATATTTATATCGGACGATATAATGCAAAAACGTAAAAACAAAAAAAAAATACAACAACTATATAAATACAAAGGCATACATGCATGATTTAGTACACAGGCTTAACATATAAAGTTCAATCGTGTAAGCAGTAATAATAACTCATTGAATTTTGCACCTTTTAAGCGGCCAAATTAAAGATGATTATTTTGGAAAAGAATTATTTTTTCATTGCACGATCTCGGGATCATATTTTTATGATACTCATTAATAGAACAACGTGTCATTAATCTAAACGTAATGTTACATGTCATTTATATGCAACACATCCCATTTAAAATGTATTTTACAATGATATAAGTTTTATTCTGACTTGACAAAAGTATATCATTATATTTAATGACACATTGGCTGTCATAATAAGACAAGCTGTCATATCCACGGCCTGTAATCAAATTGCACTTTACATTCATTTCGATTTTATCCTCATTGCTGACATGAGAAAATTATTTCAAGGGCGTCGATACCAAACACCGGGTGATGATTGCCCGTTTAATTGCCAGAGAAATAATGTAAGATAATATGTCATCACAAAAGAAATGAATTATGGAAATTCAACCGTAATCTGATTTGGCTTTATGACTAACTGGAGGCTGGGGGGACGAAATATACACGAGGGGCACAATAGTGTTATGCACTGATAATTACATCTTGACACTAAAGGAGAGGTTGGGGTGGGGGGGTCGGAAATCACCTGCAGAGGTAATTAAAAAATATATACAACTATCAATTTACAGGAAGACATTTCACAGACGAAACAATGGAATTGTGTGTAAATAGGAAGGGGAAAGAAAATGATGTGAATACAAATGATTTCAAATGCTGTTTATTGTAATTACTGGCACATTTGAGTGCCTTTCACGGTTTGAGCAGCAAATTTCGAGCACGTGCTTGCTGCTTGTAGTATCAAGTCAACAACAACAAAAAAAAAAAAAAAAAAAAAGAAGAAGAAGAAGAGTGAATAAAAATCCCTTTTTCGGGGATGCTGTCTTACCTTGAGGTGAAACACACTCCTGGTATCTCGGTGGGCAACATTAAGAACACAGCGGCAACTTCCAGATGCGTTCACGGACCGCTTTCACCCGCAAACACACACACACACTTTCTCTCTCTCCCTGCGTTTGCCTCACTAAGCATCCATGATGACACTCCACCACTATCCACTCCACGCTGCAGACAGGCTATTGTCTCTCCTCCTTCTTGTGTGAGCAGCCTGGCCGCTTCTCGTCGAGCGTGTTTTGTGCTTGGAGTGAGGGGGGGGGGGGGGGGGGGGGGGGGGGGGAGAAGGGGGTGAGCATGCATGCATGCAGACAGAGGGAGGGATGTGGACGGACTGCAAGGAGAGGGAGAGAAGGTGAGGCACTTTCGAGGCGTCTGAAGGGTTTCTGATGGGAATCCAACTCTTACTGCTCTAAAACATGCCGTTATTTCTCAATTACAAAAAAAAAAAAAAATCTGAAATACACTTTACTGTACCCAGAAAAAAAAAAATTCTAAAAGTTGACACGCATTACAAAAAAAAACCATCACCTGTCATTGATCACAAGCGATTTCTTTGCCATTGGTGGCTGGCGGCTGTGTGGAGGCTGGTGAGAGAACAGCACCCCCATGTGTCGAAACGTGAGAAGTGCAAGAATAAAATCGCTAAACGACGTTTTCTTGCACGTCAAGAACAAAAGAATCCCGAAAACCACACAACAAAACTTCTTTGGTTTCATGTTTTTTTGTTTTTTTTTCATTTGTTGCTATAGTTTAAATAACTATATACTTAGCCGTCTGATATATTTTTAAGTTATACACATTTTGAACATCTGTTTATCAGTGGTATGGAGAAACTGTACAGTCACACAAAGTTATATGTTGACTTTTTATGACTATTTTCTTGACATGCAGTTTCACACGAATTTTGTTACAATGTTTTAACGTCTGTGTTTAATAAATACGACTGGTACAGTAGGGTGAACTAGTGGTTAGCATGTCTGCCTCACAGTTGAATCACATGGAGTTAGCATAGCTAACACACCCCACACCGCAGGATAATCGCTCAGGATAATCTTTTAGAGACGTCTGAGAATCGGGCCTTTGTTGATTTTGATTGGAAGGGGTGAAAAAAAAAATCACTCTTAAAATACCCCACACCACAGGATAATTGCTCAAGATAATCGTTCAGATTAGGCTTTACACGATCAGGATTTTTGGGGCCGATCACCGATGAGGGAGTTGAAAAAAACGATAACCGATCACCGATCCGAGATGGAGGAATGTGTCTATTTAAATGACCTGTTCATTTACTGTATATACTTGTGTACTTAATTGCGCCAAAAAATATATTTACAATAAATAATGTATCTTTTTGTGACATATTTTTTTGCTGGTGTGCCGCGAGATTTTTCAATTGTAAAATATGTTTCTTGGATCCATAAAGGTTGGAAATCACTGCTCTAGTCGGATCGTGTATTCTAAGCAGTCAGGTCAAACCAACATTACAACATGACAGAAATAATGGGTGCTAACTTACTGTAATTCAATTACTTTATTTTTAATTAAATGACTTCACCCACACCGAAACTTTAGAACACGATTCGACAGAACGGCGGGATGTTTACGTACAACCGTCAGTGCTAGCACTAGCATGCTAGGCTACATAACGTTTACATAAGGCATAATAATTCAAATTATCGTTATGTGTGTACCTAGGTACAAACTAGACTACTATACCACAGAAGGCTCATTATAGTGAGTGCTTGTTCCTTTTTCAGGTGCAAAAGTGAATAAAAAGTTTGGTTTCCTGAAGTGTGAAGGCTACAAAAGCAGTACCACCCCAGTGACAAGACATTGACATAAAAAGTACTCTGATGCGTTTGTAATAACATGCGAGCCAATATTGGTAACTAAATCCATATTACGTGCTTGCGCTGCCATTGTTATTCAGACAAAAAGTTGTTCCTCCTTGCCCGATTGGCTGCGTCTCAGCTTCAGACCCGAGAGGATCTTCTGCGCGGGCGAGGCGAAGTGGTGCTCTGCAGGAAGAGGCTTCGGAGAGCGGTACGAGGCCGTACTCTGCGCGCCGGTACCGTAACCGTCCACCTTGAGCTCAGCCGCGGCGGAGGCCACCGGCTCCAGTCCCAGCATGTACTGCACGACGTCCCGCGGGCTCAGAGGCGGAACGTCCTCGGGGCTCCGGGGCGGGCCGCGCGCGGCTCGCTCCGGGGAGGAGCTGCGACTGCTGTCGGCGCTTCCCGGAGGCTCCCCGCCAGGCGCCGCGGGCCGTCTGGCGTCGCAGCTCCGGCCGGAAGCTCGGCCTCTCGGGTTGTGATGGCGCTGGTACTTGACAGGCTGCCTGGTGAAGCGGTAGTGCGGCTTGTCCGAGGCAAAGTCCCGCTTTGGGTCGTGATGAGACAGCGGTCCGCTCATAGCCAGGACTGGGACACCAGGAGGAGAAAAGCATGTGGTTTATGAAATAACGTCACGCAACTTGCAGTTACTGCTTTTAGGCCCACTGCGCACCAAACTGGACAATCTAAAAAAAACAAAATAATTGACAACTTACACCCGCACACCAGGCGACTGACCCTCGCACATGTACCCAACTCAGTGCAATGAAAAAACTGCGACACCTGGTGCCCTTATTGGCCAATCGGGAATTGAGAATTTTGTATGGTCAATTTTAAAAATTGGACCACAAAGTACAGCTGAGAATAAAGCAGAAAGTGGAGCTATTTGAGAGGCTGTTGGCAATGTTAGCCCCATTCATTGACCGCACAGATGTATTTCGGCGACAGAGACTCTCCACGCTTCGCTTTTTTGGTCACAGGTCGTTCGGTCGTTACATCCGCGACGTTGCGAGACTGATTCCAATTTTGAGTCAGAGCAAAACTCGTGATCATGATAACGATGCGATTTTGTAAAAATGATGCTCAATTATGATTGAAAGCTATTAATTACCTTGTCCTTTTTGTCAGCATGGATTTTGTTTTGCGCATTCATGCCTATTAAGTAGGTTGCTTTTTTTAAAAATTGTATTTCATGTTTTAAAACTGTGTTTAATGGATTCTAGCCTTTTTCAAAAGTTATAATTGAGTTAAATTACATATAGTATATTCAGGATGTAAATTGGATTGGGCTCGCAAGCTAAAAATGAGTTTTAAATGAGTTTTAAATGAAATTACATATATTCAAGATTTAAAGTTGATCAGGAGCTCTGCCTTTATAATACTATAAAGGCTGTAGTTACGTTTGATCCAGATCTAAAATGTATTCTGTATTCTGAATCCAAATGTGAACATTTCCAGCGTCCATTTTGACGGACGTAAGTATATTCAGAACGACACCCTCCACTTGGTTAACAAAGTGAAAGCGCGTTTGCGACAGAGAGCCAAAGGAGAACTGAAAATGTGCAATTGAATGCACTCAAACAGAAAGAGTGGCAAGGAAGAAAGGAAGAAAGGGAGGATGTCTCAACCACAGAAAGGTCACATCACGTCAGGAAAAAGGAACTAAAAAGCGAGTCAGCAGGCGCAAAAAAAAAACACTCTGACGACTGCAAGCTACAATCATCTTGAAAATGTACCACAGTGCAAAAAAAATCATAACTTGTATAAGCCAACGAAGTTGTCGTCACTGCGCTGGAGGCTGGAGTCCCGCCTACCTGCTCTGTCATTGGCTTCGGGGCCGAGCTGGTCCACCGCTTCATTGGACGAAGACTTGTCCGATATATAACCCTCGCTCGACTCTCTCTTCATTCTTTCGCTCTGTTGGGATGACACAAGTAGAGTGGCGTGCCGTTGGGACCTTTGATTCTCTTTGCCGCATCCATTAAAACTTATTAACGCTTTCGTCGATCACCACACCTGGACAAAAGTATTGGGACGCCGGCTCTATTCCAGTGGAATTCGGGATGCAGCGAAAGTCCTACAGTTTACGAGTTTAACCAAAAATAAACTCAGTGGGCATCAAAAGCAGATGTGGGCAAAGTAAGGCCCATGGGCAACCTACGGCCCTCTCTGTTATTTAACACGGCCCACCGAGCATTTACATTATAAAGATACCGTAGCTGTTTTTTTTCTCCTGAAATGTATTTATTAAAATGCATTTGTTGATTTTTTTTAAATGATTTTTTTTCCTCATCAAATCATTGGTCAATCGATTGATGTAATTAAAAACTAAAAACATTTATTTGACAATCATTAAAATTTATACAATTGTTACTAGACTTTTAATTACTTAGAAATTATTTTGAAAAAAATAAGTTTCATTGTATTAATGATGAATAATGCAATTACTGTATAAAATGAGAACAAGTTATTATTTTTATTAATATAAACTATTTCACATATTTACACAGTTAAAATTTTTTTTTCCCTAACCTCATCTAACAATGACGTGGCCACATTTAAAAATCTAATGTGGCCCTTGGGTACAAGAAGTTTGATCTAGAGTCTGCTGTTTTGCTTTTTCTTTGGCTTTTTTTTGTGCGTTTCTTGCGACGTCACCACTGAAGTGTCGGGCCCCTAAGGGATTAGATTTTTCCAAGGGGGGGCCGAGCAGCACTACTGAGGCCCAGTGATGGCCCATCAAACGTTTACTGAGTCCTGCATGAATTTCCTTTTGTCCTGTCCAAATACTTCTGTCTACATCTCAGCTTCCTTGAGAATGTGAAACTGAAACGCGAAGTGTGAAGCAACAGAAGTGAAAAGAGCAACATGCAAGCAAAGCAGCAACTGACCAGTGGGTTAATCCTGACAAAATAAAGCTTCACGTTGAGGTGCTTAAGGCTTTTAAAACAACAGCTCTCTTAATCAGATTTAGTATAGCGCGACTCCAATCAAAGCTTTAAAAAGAAGAAATTCACTTGAAATGGCGCTAAATAACAGCACAACTTACTTCTAGCGAGTAAGGGCGCTCCCTGGAGGAGGTTCCTTGCTCAGGTCTGGCGTCAAAGTCCCCATCCAGGGTACAGGCGCGTCTGGGTGGGGTGTCTGGAAGCGGGCATGTGGGGGGCGGAGGTGGCTTGGGCGTCCCGGCTCTCTGCCGGAGGACGAAGATCTTGTCGTTGTGTGAGATGAGGAAGTCGACCAGAAACGCCTGGTAGGTGTTTTCCTGCAGGGCCACTGTGGGTTGCTCCGTGCACACCAGGGGGCGTAGGAGAGTCGGACCGAAGACAATGCCCAAATTGCTGGCGGACATCTTGTTCTCGTTGTTTCGAGAAACCCTGCAGGGGACACCAGAGAGAAAAATTTGAGGGACGTTGCATGAAAATCTCAAAATGTTATGAAAACCGTGGAAGGAAGTCTAGAATAATTTTGAACTTTAATTAAAACAAGTGAAATGACATAAAACACTAATATGTTATTTGTGTGCATTTGCGTCTGATTTTAGTGTTACGTCAAACTTACTTATGCAGATGGACTACGAGGTGCCGTAAAGTGCTGTAATTACAGGGACGGAGTTTCTGCAGTAGCCGCTGCAGGTTCCGAACAACGTCCATGAACTCGTTAGTCTCCTGCGACGATTCCCACTCGCCCACGTGCTGGATGCTCCTCCCCGCCGCGATGAACTCGTAGTACAGCTCGAACGTCAGCAGGGGCTCCGGAAGCTGAGAGGCGAAACGACGGAGGTGAGTTGAAAAGAATTCTAGAAGTTCTCTTTGTTGACATGAATGCCGGCACCTCTTTGAAGAAGTGCTTCAGGATAGAAGTGATGTCGTGCGGCGACACCTCCGAGAGGTCCACGTGCTCTTTGAGCTCTTCCAGGGCCTGGCACAGCTTCTGGACGCGAGGCTTGGAGCCGCTCACCCGATACACCCCCTCAGAGGGAAAACGCAAGATAGTTCATAAAAGATAAATGAAGATGGTGTCTGGTGTGTATGATGGAAAATATGTTTCTATGGTTCAATCAGTCAACGGTTGCTTTGAGCAAGCGCCATTTATTTGCAGTCTGGACGAGGAGGGGTGAACATGTATCTGAGATCCTTTCGTAAAAACACCCGGGAACTGTTTTAAAGTGGGGGGGGGGGGGAAATAGCATAATCAAAGACCTGCAAAGAGAGCGCACGACTCTCAATCTCGGCGGTGCAGCGTCGCACCACAAAGGGGACGTCGTCCGGCGTGTCCCGCAGCAACAAGGACAGGGGGACGCCAAACACCGCCCCCTTGTTGTTGTCGCACTCCATCTGACACACCTCCATACACTTCCTGTGCAAACCCAGCCCGCACTGAGGGAGGCACAAAGGAATAAAAAACCACCACCAGCCTATTTTGGATTCCTCCGGACTTGCTGAAGGCGCACGCACCTCCTCACATTCCACGCCGTTGACGTAAATGTAGTTGTCGCACTGCTTGCATTTCACCATCTTGCTCTTCAGCTTCCTGAGTCGATGAGTTAGCGCTGCCCGGGATGGGGTGCGAACTTTGACCTGCTGCCCGTCGAGGCACTCTAAAGGAAAATAGGATAGACGCAAAGAATGAAAATTCAAACTCCATCCATCCATTTTCTACAGCAACAGGACGCATGAAAAAGTCTGAAGAACACGTGCCCGAACTTGAGCAGGAAGTCGGACATTTTGGTTTGAAACAGCCATTTTGGGCGAATTCCAAGAATTGCCAAACTGTTATGCCGACGCCAGTGGTGCTCAAAGTATCTTGTGCCAGGGCGAGAGAATCTCTGCCTAAGTGTAAAGTTCAGTTGTATTTAACTTTACAACAGATTAGCATATAATCTTTAAGAATATAATGACATGTTGTGACCCAATGAAGCCGCCAGTCAGTGTATGTTAATTAAGGGCGCGAAGGGGAGGTCACAAACCAGATTCAGACGCCACATCGCGGTCATCCAAGTCGTCTGCGAGCAAGTTGTATGTTGTTCTGTGACGCCTCCTGGGACAGTGAGCTGCCATGTTTGCAACAACACAGCAGAAGACGTGAACACGTCAGTCATGTTTTGACATGAATGCGAACGAATGGAAAGACATTACGCAGGCACAGGTGCTATTACCAGGGCTGGACAGAGATTCGAAACTGCCGCCGACACTTTCACTGTCACTGAAGATAAATCTCCCTAATGAACATTTGATATGCTGAATTAATTAATGCAAACACAGGTGAGGAGATTTTTTTGGATGAATGAAATGGAGACTTACTGCAGTCACTGGGTTGTCTGTAAGAACTGTCGTCTGTGTGAGGAGAGGAGTCCTGCAGGGCGCTGAGGGGGTTGCTGGTTTTCCGCTTGGTCCTAAGACAAACATTTGACCATATACTGGTTATTTACAACCTATCACAGCAATCTGATAACATGCAAATCAGCCTCCATAGTGGTTATGGGTGGAAATGACATCAGAGCAATGGGATTTGAACGCGATGACTCAGATTCTATTCTCATCTTTTAGCTTAAATGTGGGGAAATAGTCCCAAAATTCAAAGCAGCAAAATAAATAAATAAATAACAATAAAAATGGTGGGCGACTGGTTAGCACATCTGCCTCACAGTTCTGAGGACCGGGGTTCAAATCCCCGTGCCTGGCAGGTTGATTGAAGATTCTAAATTGCCCGTAGGTGTGAATGTGAGTGCGAACGGTTGCTTGTTTATTTGTGCCCTGCGATTGGCTGGCGACCGGTTCAGGGTGTACCCCGCCTCTCGCCCGAAGATGGCTGGGATAGGCTCCAGCACGCCCGCGACCCTTGTGGGGATAAAGCGCTACAGAAGATGGATGGATAGAATTTATGCTGTATAATATTTGAGAAAATCTATACATTTGTATATATTCATATTTTCTTTTATTTATAAATTATATACATATTAAATTATGTGTATTTTTCTAATTAATTTCACTTTCGTTTAATCAATATAAATTTTTAATAAAGAGTATGTTACGTTTTAGAGACACAATACCATTTGTTTGGATATATATATATATATATATATATATATATATATATATATATATATATATATATATATATATATATGTATATATATATATATTTATATATGGAGAAAGAGAGAGAGCGAGAGAGAGAGAGAGAGAGAGAGTGTTAAAATGATTTTAAATACAAACCGCAAATTAAAAGTTTGGACACAGTTTCTCATTCAATAACAAAGTGTGTCCAAGTTTTTAACTGTTAGCGTATAATAATAATAATAATAATTATAGTATATATAAATAGTAAATAGTCCTTATTTTAGTAGAAATTTGTACAAAAAAAGTGCCAAGCATGGCATACATGCAGCACTGAGAATGTCATTACCACTTGTGTGGTGCTAAAAACCTTAGAAAAGTCAATTTCCCCCCCCCCCCCCCCAAATAAAAAGAGGAGTGATTGTTGTGTACCTTTTTCCCTGAGGCACGTACTCCTGGAAGGAGAAGATCTGCAGCGGCGTTTCCCGGCAGGGCCTGCCGCGGACGTACATCAGGTAGGGCTCGCCGGGCTCCAAGGAGCGGCACGTTAGCTCCAGGTTGTGATACCCCAGAGGGACCGGCTCGGTCTGCTGCCGCTGGTAGTAGAACATGTTGACCGTGACCTGGTGGACGAACGGAGACCCCATCAGACGGAGGACAGGTTTCCACGGGTGCGGGAGCACCGACCTGCTTGAGCACCGTGTCTCCCTGACAGATGAGCTTGCGGGTGTGAGAGATAATTCTCTCTTTGACCTTTACTAGCTCATCTTGGTGGATCTTGGCATCGTGCACGCATTGCTTGTACAAGAGCTCGGACTCCATCACCTCGAGGACACAGTAGATTGCATTTAAGTACATCCAGATCCACACGGAGGTCAGAAAGTATTTTGATATTTAAAAAAAAAGTTGTTTTGTGAGGGCTGCTCTTGCCTTTGTTTGGGCTTCATCCTTGGACTTCCTCCTTTTGTCCAGAGTTTTGTTGCCACCCGTGTCGTCCACGGTTTTAGCTGTGACCGCTTTGGCCTTCTCCAGCTCGTCGCAGCGCTGGAAGTATTGCTGACGAGACTTTTTCAGCGCCGTCACCACTTCGTTCTTAAGAACACACCAGAGACAAAACGGATGAGCATACAGTTTAGTTTATTTGACGACGTAAACTTGCACAGGCCACAACATTAGACACACTTGCGCCATCACATGAGATCCAATACAGGAGCTATATGATGGATAGAAATGCAAAAATATGGTAATATTCAAGCTGTTTATTGTCACTCCCAGTTGAAGTTTATCGTTAAACTAAACAGAAAACGAGGACAATTACGGGTACACGTCGTGTATTTGAAACAACCACATCGATTTGCCTTAGGAAAGTCCGCTTTTCTTAACTCATTCACTGCCAGCCTTCTCAGTTAACATGGATATTTGACTTCTAAATACGTCAATGGCAGTGAATGTGTTAATGTTAACAAACAATGCTAAATGCTACAGACTGAATAGGATTGCTTGACTGTTTGTCCCATTCAATAAACCTAAGTAAGTAAGTCAAGCTTCCACTGTACTTCTCTGACCATGCCAATCAAAAATCATGAACTATTGTCCTTTTTTTCTTCGTCTTATTTGTCATTAGATTGTGGACGAGACAAGTCACAACAATTTCAAACACCACAACGGAAATGCAAATGCCACCGCACCACGGAATTAACACACAACGGTCATGCGAACGCCACAACATAATTACATTAATTGACAACATAGCGAAATGAATCCACAACATAGCGGCATCGAAGCGCACTCACTGGAAGTGAGCTCCCGCTACCTCCGATTGTAAGGAAAAATCTATTTAAATATTATCCTAATGAAATTCAAATTGAGATTAGAACTAAATAACTCACTCTCAACATATCACCAAAAGCTAATGAAAGACATTTCAAAACATTAAACGATATCTATCCTTGTACTGACTTTGATGAATGAAGTTGAGGGGGGGGGGGGAGAGTTGGAAAAGTCAGTGATAAGTGAGCTATTTTCTAAAGTAAGCACTTTTGGATTGTCATACATCATCAATATTCCAACTTCGTTCATTAAAACTTGTGCAACTTTCCGATTTAGCCACTCAGTCCGTTGCGGATTCATTTTGCTTCGTTGACGATTAATGTCGTCATGTTGTGGCGTACGCGATTGTTGTGACCTGTCTGGACCGCCGTACGTGCAGGGATCCCTACTGAAGTGAACTGTTGCGGTGCATCCTGTGGAATCTAACACGACCCCACGTCTGCCTGTCGTCAGGGTCACACAGCAATGTCTGCCAATGTCGTGATGCATTGTTCAAATATCCGAGCGACTGCTGTTGTAGTCCTAATTCGCTTACCATCTTCCTCTGCACCTTCACCCACTGCTCTTTGAATTCCCGCCGCCACTTATCAATCTCATTCCTCTTGGCAGCCAAGGCCTTTGGGACAGGAGATATGGGATTAAGAACTTTGCTTTACAGTAACCTTCACGAGAAGAGCACAACTCTTGTATGTGTGTGAACTCTACTTGGTAACAGCGCTTTTGCACCAGGTCCAAAGTCTTTTTGGAACTCGAACTGTTCTTCAGGTCTTGTTCGAGAGCCATGGTGTAGATATACTGCAGCGGCATCGTTTCCTGCGCAAGTGGCAACAACGATTGTTTCTCTGTGGCGCACGGAAAATGCTCAAAACAAACTAGAATGACATAAAAGCGTCTTTACCTGTGCTGCCAAACTGGCTTTTGCTGCTTCAGATGTCTTTATGACATTTTTGGCAAATTCTTGTTCTGTCAAAAAACAAAAATCGAACATTGTAATGGTCATCGAGTCACATAAGTGCAGTTTGAACCATGCATGATTTTCCACAGTGGATTCAGGTGCCGAGCGTCAAATTTTGACATCAAATGTCAAAATAACTACAATGACACCCGCGACTTCACGACGACAGAGTGGACATGTTAAGCACGTTAACATCCAACTGCACGCATCAAAAGTAGGAAACTTAAGTGTCAATATTGATTCTGCAGCTAGCCACTGTTTCAGCCTCCATTGAAGAAAGACAAAATGCTGGCGGTAATGTCGCTGAAGTGTTTCTTCAAGGGGGCGGTTGCCACATAACGACACAGTGGACATACATTTCAGGGACGCGTGCAAAATGTTGAATATGAATGTGGAAAAAAAAGAATATAGGTAATTCAAATTTTGCCTCTTTACTGAAACGCGCCGCTGCGCATGCTTGGCGTCCGTGTTTGTTCTCCAAAGGCAGCGTGTCACCTCTCGCAACTTTGCTCCAGTCTGCTAATCCTCCCTCTCTAATCCTTTCTGCGTGTGGAACACCCAGCCATCGCTTGAACTTGACATAAAAAAATAAATAAATAAATAAATAAAGCTATGTCACATTTGTCATTGTTGCTGGGTCGCAATCTGATCAAATCCAACACGAGAGCGGTTTCCAAAGTTCCGACTTCACAAAACGGGTAACGCTAGAAATACTGTTCTTGAATAGGAATGCACCTTTACTGTATTTCATAGCGTGAATAAGATAGACAGATAGCTCGATAGATCGAAAACTACAACGTACAAGTTTTTAGAGATACGAGCGCATTTTTAAATTTGACTTGCAAAATATGAGATACGAGTACTGTACGGTGGCAGTAAACTCAACTCACTTCGCAACAAGCAGCAGTTTGGCAGACAGCAAACAATTCTTTCACGTTGTGTATTTAAAAAAAACACATAACTTTGCCTTAAAGTCTGCTAGCTTAATGCTGACGCATGACGGGAAACGCCATAGACAGGCTAACGGATAGCGTTGGTGTCAAGCAACAGATTTTTTTAACACAACTGGTGGAGCAACACAAGGAGTGACCGTCTCTGTGTATAACTGCATGTATGTATTACACTGCCCCCAGCTGGCCAAAGCGCGCACACCAGAAGGAGCAGCACAATGTCCACTGAACTGAAGCAAAAAAAAAAAAAAAAAAAGTGGCCAAAACGGTTTACTTTCTTTACATTCTGTTTAATGATGTCATTACTGTATGTTTTTATCAAGTATATATTATGGAGTGCTATTGTTCTTTTTACAAACAAATTTAACTTCGTTCACATATCTAGCCCCTCTGTTGGCTTTAAAATATAATATGTGGCCATCTTGTACGACGGCCAGGTGTCCCAATACTTATGTCCCTTTAAGTGTCCATTTCCCCCCCGCGCGCACTCACCCAAGCTGAGCTTCTTCTCCACCCAGGCCAGGAGGTCTTTGGCGTAGCGGCACCACATCTTGGTGTACTGCAGGGCCGTCTCCACGCCGTCCTCGCAGCGGCACAGCGCCAGGTCGGCCTCGTGAGCTGAGAGGGAATACATCAGCATCACGGCGGGGCTCGAAAAATATTCCCGTTCGAATCACTGGAGCCTCGAGGACCTCCGCTCGGGAAGGCAAATCATAGTTTCCAGAAGGGGTCCCTATGCTGTTCACTTAGTGGCCCCCCCCGTAAAAAAAAAAAAAAAGCTCTGTGCATGAGGCAGGTGACACAAATGAAAATAGGCTAAGGCTGAGAGGGCGTTGACGTGGCAACCCCCCACCCCAACCCTCCTCCACTTCTTGTGGTTCTTCCTCAGTGACTCACACAACGTGATCACAATCACACGGCCTCTCGACCGCCGAACGCACCGACAGAATCCAGTTAGACGTCCAAACAAGTTGGCAAAAAAGTGCTCACTCAGCCTTAGTCTCATTTAGGAATCATTATCCGAGTAGATTGCGCAGCGTCCTAACTGGAGAGGCGGTAGGATTAGCTCGAGTGAACGCAGATTGCAGGCAGTGGCGAGCTTTCCAGGTTGGCCACCTGCCGAGTAACAGTTTGGGCAGGGTGTTAATAGGGCTGCTGGGTAATTAATCCCGGCCAATGGGAGAAGGGAACACACGCACACACACACAAGGCTGCCAAAGACCATTTTCTTTGGGCGCACTCGAAATAATCCACAAAAGGTTGCGATAAAACGTTGTTGTAGTATGAAATGAAACAGTCTGTGGTTTGAATGAGTTTGTCAACATTAGGAAATCCGTACTGGGCTCGGGCACACTCGAATTCCAAATACTTGCTCAAGCACGGTACACGTCGCTGGCCACAACATGGCTGGAAGAGAAGGCCTGGGCGTGGCACCGTAGCACAAACACGGTTGCACTGCGTGTACATGAAATCGGATCAAAGTGATCGCTCCGTCGGCCAGACGCGATAACAAAAATAGCCGGAACGACGCAAAAATAAGTCCCAGAAAGTCTCAGTTACACGCTTGTTGTGTCATGAAGTCAATGCAAACGTGTCGTACGATTAAAGCGATCGTATTAATGAAAACCGCCACCTCGCACAAAAGAAATAACCGGAAACAAACCCTGAAAAATCAGGAAAGCAGCAATAATCATATCATCATCAGTGCGCTTACTCATGCACATGCAAAGTAAATGTGTCATATTAATATCCTGCAATACTGACAGTTATTAATGGTAACCGCCACCTGGTGTAATAGAAATGACCAGAATAACTCAAGACAAGTCAAAAACTCAGGAAAGTAGCAGTAATGCAGTGTTGTATCATGAAGTCAAAGGACAGGTAGTAGGAAGTCGTAGACGTGTTATAAAAGTAGTGAGATGGCACCATCCAACCGGGTCTTAGTCGCAACTGCCACCTTGCATAATAGAAATCACCAGAACAATCGCAGCGCAAGACATGGTGACGCGCCACACATCAGAATGACTAATAAAGTACTTTCGTGATATGTAATATGTGACATTTTGATGTCAAATGTCAAAACACAATTGAAAGGGGAGAAGGGCTGCCGCCGGTGAACTGCAGACAGACGCAAACACGGAGCCGGCGGCTTTGGAGACGAACGTCGTTCACGCCCTCTCTGCCTCGCAATCGTCTCCCGTTAGCGCTCCCGCTCGTCTCCTGCGGCGCTCAGCGCCCAAAACGCTCCGTTTAGTTTTGTCTGTCCAGTCAGCAGACGCCGGGCAGGCGTAACACCTCGCTGGGGAAAAAAAAAAAAAAAGGCCGCCTGACTCCTGCTTAATCTTCATCCTAATCTCGTTACTGCGGTGCAATTACAACTCGAGGCAAGATACTGTAGGAAGACAAGCAACGGGAAAATACACCATTCATTTTCTGTATTTCCTTGATTGAATATTATTTTGAATGGGACAGGAGAATATCTTTGGGAACGTTCTGCACTCCTGTTTCCATCCCAAAAACGGGACTCAACTTCCCACAGCCGGACTTCGTATTCAGGGGCATCGCAGGGGTTTCAATACCCACACTTCGCCCAGTGAATGCTTCCATTACCCACAACTTTCCCGGTGAAAGGATTTGACACAAAACACAACACCCGCACTTTCCATGGGGAAAGTTTTCAACGCCCACAGTTTTGTCAGTGAGAGGGTTTCACACCCAGACGTTTTCCGCTGTTCTCAATACGTCGACTCCAGTGAAACGTTTCGTCAATGAATCATGAAGGAGCCTTACCCGATGAGCTTCCATCACCTTCAACGGTTACACAGCTTTCCTAAGAAGAAAATCTATATCAATCAATTGATTTATACAGTTAACAATGAATATACAAATACAAAAATGAAACAAGGGAGAGTCAAATATTTATCAAAGCAATACAGATGCCCTTTTCACAGGGTCGTATTACTGAGTAAACAATACATTCGCGTTCCATCTTGGAGCACTTACAGACGGTTGATGTTGCTCTGCGAGTTCCGTGCTCTCCCCAGTGTTGCACTCCGAGCTGAACTCCGAAGTGTCGGACAGCGGCTCGTCCTTGTCGCTGAATAGAATTGAATTATTGCTTACGCAGCTCTTACAGGACAAAAGCAAAGATTCAATTGAAAAATACTCTTTCCAAGAATTGGATCATTCCTGCGCAGGGCAGTGATTAAATCTATTATTTGAAGTTTTACACACTTGACTGAGAGAACACGTAGCTGGAACAGTTGTTTACAATTAATCGATCGCATTTCAACTCATGTTAAATGGGAGCCAGGACACACCTGCCATCATTGATTAATGCCAAATAAATGTCAGCTGTTCCAGTAGATTGTTAAAAATTGATATCGCATTGTACAGGCTAAACCGTTTTGAAATTATTTATCTTGGTTTCCTTTTTAAATGTCCCAAAACCAGGGGTGTGTAAACTTTTTCACATCCACCGTACATATAGTATGTACACTTAAAAACAGCACTTACTCGGGGATAAAAGACAACTCTAGGTTGTCAAAGTCTCTGAAGATCTCGCTGTAGCGCTTGATTTGACATTTCTGAGGTTCTTTGAGGACGTCTGAAATGACAAAGTGAAAGGTTAAGAGACAAAAAAAAAAAAGAAAAGAAAAAGTCATACAGGTTAGAGTTTTTATATTCGGTCAGGTTTGAGATGACACGTTCTGTACATCCAGACACACGACTTCCCTTCCCAATAGCAGAAATGTGCTCACTGCAGGTCAAACCACAACGCTATTGCAGGGAACTAAAACCCCAAAAGAGATCATAAAATCATAATCATTCACGTGAAAGCCACGTTGCACTTCAAGGCAATCTAGAGAGGAAAAAAAGAAAATGAGCACGCACTGACTACAACACGATTTACGCTTTCAACTGACAATTTTAAAACACAAAAAGTGCCGCGACATAAGAGAACAAGACACACATCACCTTGTTGGCCAACCGCATCCTGTTTGCAGTTGGCGCCTTGACACAGTTCTGCATTCACGATATATCACTTTATCTAAAAAAAAAAAAACTATTTTTTTTTTTTTTTAAAGTGCTGAAGCGTGCAGCCTCACTGAGTTGAGGAGTTCCGGAATTTCCAGCACAATATTTCCAGAAACCTTCAATATGCACTCCAATTTTCCATAGTCAGGCTAATATATTTAATATCTAGGTCATACATTCAGTCCTTTTGATTGCACAAAACCACAGATAAAAAAGTGAGGTGAGGCAGACAGTACTCTGCCTCACTGAAGGGGGCGCAGTAGAGCACATAGGCTCACGTTGCTGCCGTTCTTCTTCGACGCAGGGACCCAGCCAGCTGCAATAGCTAACGTGAAACATTTCTCAAAAGAGGATTTCCAAACAAAACGCGATCTAATTGACAAAGGAAGCCCAACGCCGGTGCTTAAAGAGCTGCTTCGTACTTTAATGTCAACGCCTCACCAGCCATGAGCCGCATCGCGTGTCAAAATTGCCTCGGAGGAGCTTGTCAAAGTTCGAGCCCTTGGAATTCGCCCAAAACGGCTGCTTAAAACCAAAACAGTTGACTTAAGTTAAGCATAAGTTCTTCAGATGTTTGGTGTGTCCTGTTATCGTGGACGTGTCCACCCAATTTTGTGTGAAGCAAATGTTTTTCAAACTTTCCAGGGCGTGCTACTGATTGACTTTTGTGAGGTTGTGTCAAGACGATTAATTTGTTGGAAGAGTATATATTGGGTTTTAATCAGCAAAGTCACACAGGACCACTGATTCTTACAGAAATATAATATAATACAAAAAAAAATAAAAATAAGTAGGAAAAAAGGGTTGATTAGAATGATTAAACAGCAGTAAGTCAGCCCAAAATGATTTTCAGGAAGTCTGTGAGTCCAGTTTAGACAAAGAGGATGTTGCAGAGTGCAGCACAAAGAGAAGACAACAAAGTAAAACTTATTTCACACGGGCAAAAAAAAAAAAAAAAAAACTTTAACAACTTAACAGTGAGCATTCAAATGGACAAATATCATCTTTATGCTCACCTGCGGCCTCAGACGACTCCTGACACGGCTCCTGATCTTCTTCCATCTTCTCCAGCCTGCAGCGGGTTGACCTCAATGCTCGACGGCACGCACACACACGTCACATGACCGTCGTAGTCACACCACACAGGCGGAAAGCGTTTACAAAGAAAAAAAAATTGCTGGCACGCCGGTTCGACGCGGCGGCTGACTGCATCTTCTCGTTGGAAAGGCGAGGTTGGCCTGTTCGTGTAATAGGAAGAGGAAGTGCAGCTACTGTAAAGGCCCCACCTCCGCTAACCACTTGTGTTTGAGATTAGATGATACAAAATATGACATGTACCAATCAGTTAGTATGCAAATTTTATTGTCATCTCTGCCCATTATCCAGGCGACGCACAGAGATCATACGGTGAAACATTCTACATACGTGCAGCGAAAAGTTGAATTAAGGTGCAGGTGGATATCAAATTAAAGGCAAAAATGGGAATAATAATGATAATTTATAGGATTGCAAAGTGGGCCAGATCAAATTCTCCAGAGGGCTATACGTGGCCCACCAGCCATATTTTCCCCACACCTGCACGACACATAAGTCACGTGATCTCAGGCCGACACGTTAAGAAATTTGCTCCATCATTGTGCCGTAAAGCACAATATAAAAATATTTTTATAAAATTTTTATTTTTTTTTAAAAAGCACTCATCTTAATAAAAAAACATTAAGTTCAGTAAAGAGAGTAGGGAAATGTACTCTGTTTAGTAAACAAATAAAGAAACACTAACACAACATCATCAGTACTTAGCTTCATTTAAAAAATGAAAACGTCCTCCTTAAATTTTTTTTATGTATTCAGCCAATTAAAAACAAATATATAAGAAATATGTACTTAGATTAGTGAAAAATAATCAAGAAAAATGTGCTCGTCTTAGTCAAAAAAATAAAGGAAAATATACTCTTTTTTCTTTTTTTTTTTTTTACTCAGCTTTGTCATAAATGTAAAGAAAATGTACTCAGAATAGTTAAAACAAATAAAGAAAAATGTGCTCAGCTCAGTCAAATTGTTTTTTTTTTTTACTCCTCTTAGTCAAAACAAGAAAGAGAGCAAACTATATTCAGCTTCGTTAAAAAATGAAGAACAAAACGTCCCCTGATTACGAGTTAAAAAAAAAAATAGATATATTTTGTCATTGTGACTTCTTCCAACTGAGTTTTTCTGTGACTTTTAATGCATGAACTTTGGCAATGTACGAAGGATGTCTCGGCATCCCATTGGCAGTCCGCACGCTGCCGGTCTCTGCGGATAATTACAGAAATGCGCCTTGAGTGACGGACTGCGTCAAAATCTGTTCTAATCGGAAAAGATCGAGCTATGTTGCGAGCGAAGGCTATTTTGTCTCGTCACGGCTTGCAAACGCTTTGAAGTATACAAACAGCGGAGGTCGCATCTGCAGCAGAGTGTCATTATAAAACGTTTAACGTCATGCAAAAACCGGAGAAAAGAGACGTAATAAGCAACATGGTGAAAATGTTACGTCCCGTCTTATTTAAAGAGCCTTCAATCAAGTCAACGCAAATGTTTAATCATGAGAAAAAGGACATTGCTATGTTTGTGTGCGTGCGTTTGGATGTGTTTGATGCGCATCTGTAAATGTTTTGCTGGTAAAGCGGTGAGACGCGCACGTGGGTGGTTCGTCTCGTCAACGGCGCTGTCGACAGCCGCCCGCCCGAGTTCATGTGGCGACGTGGAAATTGCATAGGCGGCGGCAGAGGATACTAGGGGGGTACGGGTGCACATATCTGTGGATTGCCGTGATGTATCAACAAGCGTTGCAGAGAATATTTGGTTGCGCTACTTTCTGAAGGAGCATTTCCGTTTGGTGACGTCAGAGAAGAAGACAAAGCAGACGCGTCAAGCCATTTACTAGATTCATCTTCCGCTTTTCACAGTGTAACGTCACCTCAGGACAACGAAAGATAGAAAGCTTCTTTTCTGTATGACAGACACGTGCCGGGTACTGCAAATGCCATCCCAAGGTGGCAAGTCTAGTGCATTTTCGATGAGCATGAGTTTTTTGTTTTTGGTCAAATCCTCCCGCTGTGATGCCAAAGCACAAAGTGTCAAATTATGAAAACAGAAAGGGTACTTTTGGTGGTTGCGGGGGACAGAGTTGGTCTCAGAGCTCGTCCCGCGCCGTGCTGTCCAACGGCGACTGCAGCACGTCCGAGTTCTGGGCCTCGGTGCTGAGCCGGGCCTGCTCGTGAGTTTTGCCCGAGCGTCCTCGGTCCCAGTCCGTGCGGATCTTGTCGTTGTCCCACACGGTGGACGTCTCCGTGTCGCTGATGTAGCCCGAGTCGCCCGTGTAGTGGGTGGGGTACACCAGGAGGGGCTCCGCCGAGAAGGCCTTAAGGTCGCGCGTCTCGAACTGCTCCATGTAATCGGACCTGTGGACGAGAAAGCCAAACTTCAACAAATAAATCAAACATCAGAATGTTCTTTTTACCTTTTCTCAACTACGGAGAAATGAACAGTCTTCAATTTTTATGGTTGCTTGTTGGATATGGTTAATTGACAGAATATCACTTAAAAATCAAACCACTATTTATAACAAAATCTGTGTTTTATTAATATAAGGTGCAGAACTCTTACACTGGGTGTTTATTGTACATGATGGGTAGAAACTCGTCCACTGGCAGCACCCTCTTTAAAGGCTCGGCTCGTAGCAGCTTCTCGGCTCCTTGCAAGGATATCATGTAACCCAGAGTCCAATAGGAATAGTCGGCCTCCACCAGGTTATGGACGTTGGCCACCGCTTTCTCCGAGCGCTCCACCTGCATTCGCTTGCGGCCGATGTAGCTGCAAAACACGAGCGAGCGAGGAGGATCCAGCTCAATGATGATGAAAAGCCATTGGGATTTTATTTGATTATGTTTTTTAATACAGCTCACATGAGATCCCAGTCGAGCCCTTCGTCCTCAATCTCGCTCATCAGGTACATGAGACGGCGCTTGAAGAAGACCTCGAAGCGCAGGTCGTCTTCGATCACCAGAGAGGTCAGCAGGTCGCGCTCTACAATCTGAACACAACCATTTATTATAAAAATTACAATAGCTTTTCATTGACGAAACTACTTGCTTAAGAATGTTGAAGGTGCTCTTAAGTGGGAGTATAAGACACAGGCACATTCTTAAAAACTGATCTAAAATTGTCTGTGGATGATGTTATGGATATCTGGGTTGAATGATTGCGTCATCATTTGCTGACCTCGTTCCAGATGTTGTAGTGCGAAAGGAAGCATCCCAGCTCCCCTTTGGTGAGTGGGCGGCCGTGATAAGGGTCGTTGTACCCGGGGAGCATGTGGATGCCCATAGCCTGAACATCACTGATATTCAACGCCCTTGAAGCACACAAGAGAAACGGAATGATAAGGTGGTGCGACGCGATGTGGGCCAAAAGTCGGAATCAGAATCGATTTTCTTGTAATGAACCAGACTCACTTTCCATCGACCGCCTCAGTGATCTTGCAGTCAATCTCCTGCTCGTAGAGAGCTCTCAGCATGCGCTCCCTGCGGTCACTACGCCTCCGGAGGTTGATCATGAAAACCTGGACACACAAGACGCACTCCTTTGGATTGCGCATTCTGAACCACAGGAGGTAGTAGTACTAGTACAAGTGGTGCCTCGACTCACCAGCGTAATGCGCGCCGTGACCACGCTCCTATCTCAAAACACTCGCACGGTAACCTCAAATCGTCTTTCCCCATTGAAATGAATGTAGCTGCCGTTAATCTGTTCCAGTCCCACCCCCCACAAAGACCAACAACAACAACAACAAAAAAACTGAACAAGAAAAATACAGTAACACGCTACCGAAGTGTACTTTTTCAAAACATACAACAGAATTAAACAAATTGTAAAGATTAAACTGTCGGGGCATCGTGCTGCCACCATGGGGCAGTATTGTACGTACAGACATAATACATGTCGATTTGATGACGAAGTAGGAAGTTTGCTGTATCGGCAATAACTCATAAGTTGCGTAACTGGCAAGTCGAGGTGGGACCATATTGAGCACGGGAGCACGTTGAGTGACGAAATCATCTTAGCCTACCTCATCAAAGCCCATTTTGTCTGGTTGTTTGGAGGGAGCAGGAATGTTATTGGACGGCAACACCGGGGGATGTCGCACTACAAAGACAGGCTCGTGTTAGTTGACAATTTAGCAGCGCGGCCACATCGGAACGTCGTACCGCTCACCGTTAGCCTCCAGCAGGATATGCATAAAGCTCTCGACCTCGTCTTGCAACGTATTGTGAGCGCGCAGCGGCACGGGGATGTAGCCGTACGTCTCTCGGTTGCTCACGAACATCTGCACGTCTGTCGAAGGCAGAGGATGACACGGTTAGCGTAAAAACAATGCAGGCAAACTGTGCAGCCACTATACGCATACACACTGTAGGGTATTTTTAACTTGGCACGTTTCTGTGGCTTTAAAAAAATAATTTAAAAAAATCTCTATCCTTAACAGTGGTTTAAAAATAAACAATCCACTTAAAATGTATATGTCACAGCATGTGGGCTATAACCTCTAACCATGCATAACCACCAGGCCATTTTAGTGAGTTGTAAGCATATCATTAACTGCTATTGTTTTTTTTCAGGCTACGTTACACACAACCCAACATTTTCCAACATTCACACTTCAATTCTGGGCTATTTATAGACTTTATTTTACATTTAAAGACACAAAAATAGTGTTACTGAAATAATCACACTCTTAACAACAGTGTGAAATGTCAAGTCAGGGAGTTTTTGAACATCGCACCCATATATGGCGCACCTTTTTTTTTTTTTTTTTTTTAATATTACAGCATCAACGGCGTATGTTGTAATGCTTTCAATGATTTTCCCAAACTGTATCCACTTGAATTGTAAGAAGTAAAAATAACTCCATATTGCCTTTAACAGGACCCTTATCAGGTTGAAAATATAATAAAGGTGGCGCTCAATAAATTGGAATATTGTGGAAAAGTGTATTTCGGTAGTTCATGGAAAAAAGTGAAGCTCATTATATAGAGTCATTAAATAAATGAATAAAATACTTTTTAGATGGCCAAGTCCTGTTCTACATAATTTTTTTTAAATGTAATATTCTAATTTGTTGATATGGTGAATTTGGTATTTTAGTTAGCTTTAATCTATAATTTCCAAAATTATTTAAAAATTCTAATAATGAAATATTTCACTGTGTGTGGAGTGAATCTATATATGAGTAAACGTTTTGTAATAAACTATTTAAATAAATGATGTTTTCTACAGTTCTATATGTATATATTTTAGCTCTACCTGTATACATAATATTTATTTTTCTTCTTCTTTTTTTTTTTATTAAGCTGCCGCTGCTTTACACTTTAAAAAACTGTCATAGCCAATTAAAAGCTTGAAGAAAGGCCTTTCTGGAAAAAGGCACAGTAACAACATTGGCAAATGAAGGAAAAGGCGGAATCATACTTGTCAACTGATCGTATGAATATCACATTTGAAAATAAATATGATTTATTTTTTTTTTGGAATTAAATAAAAGTTTTTGTGGACTTGGTCTTTCTTTACCTGCCATCCGAGCGGAGTAGGCGAACACGATGATGTCGTCGTAGGCCCAGTTGTACTCCGGGTGCGGCGGGTGGAAGGCCAGCTGCCTGGACGCCTCCTTCCGCAGGTCGATCAGGAAGGTGGAGTGCACCATTGGCACTGCAAAACAGCCCTTACGCACACGCTTCCTCATGGGCATGTAGGCCGGGGTGCGCTTGTAGTAGCCCTGGCGAAGAAAAACCGCCATTTGTCGACGTTCGTTATTGTCGTCGTCATCAATAAGAAGAGCACAGCGAGTACCTGGCTGGTCATTCCGCACCAGAAGTTGGAATAGGCCGCACGGGAATCCAGCATGGGAGCGATGACCGTCTTATTCTCGCTCATGAGACTCCAGAGGACGTTCGTGTTGGTGAGCAGGTTGTCGCAGTCCATCAACTGTACAAGTGGGTGGCCAACAAATGATAATATGAATAATATAATACAGTGGTGCCTTGAGATACAACTTTTATTTGTCCCATGAGCATGCTAACAACACACAACACTGGTATCTCAAATCATCTTTCCCAGTTGAAGTGAATGGAAATGCTAATAATCTGTTCCATGCCTCCCCCCCACCCAAAAAAAAAAATGATTTGTGTTTTTTTAATAAGAAAATAAGCACTAATATAATATTGTACCAAATAAAAACAGACAGTAATTACATAATTAAATCTAAGGTAAAGAATGAAACTGTTGTTTTTGCTTCAACTCAATGGAAATTGTGCTGCCCCTTCTGGTGTGCGCGTGATACATACTATATATACTGTATATTTACTAGATATCGAAGGTTTGGGGTCACATACAAAATGTCTTTTTTTTTTTAAGGAAAAGCACTTTTTTCCATAAAGGTAACATTTTATTAATCAAAAACACAATTAAAGTGTTTTTCTTGCAAAAATAAGGACATTTCTAAGTGATCCCCGAACTTTTCAAGGGTAGTGTATATATACAACGGTGTGGTTTGATGGAAAACATGAAATTATCTAGGTGACCTCAAACTTTTGAAAGGTTGTGTACATGTTATTAAAATTTAAAAAGTAAAAAAAGTTGAAAGAACATTTGGAACTCAACAATCCTGCAAAAGCTTTTGGATGTTACATGCGGCAAAATTATACCCTGAGCTCAAGTGGGCGAGGCTTGGGAGTACAAATAGAAACAAGCGCAGAGGTTCATCTTGGTGCAATTGCAAGGAGACATCGCAGAAGAACCACGCCAGAACCGAAAAGCATGAGAAAAATATGACAGGTTCCAATTCCAATATGATTTCCAGAGCCAAAAATGTCCCTGTACTTATCCGTTGACTATTATTGGACTACAAATATACACTAGCGTGGAGTCTGGGATCTTTGCTGTACATGGAAAGTGTTTTTTCTCCCCAGAAAACTGCATTTAGGGCCGTATTCACTGGGCCATTCAAACTGTGCCAGACTTGCAGAATTCTGTTTATTTCTATTGTGCAAGGTGGCGGTCATCATAAGTAAGTGGCGAGACGAGCCGTTACATGAATTATATGACATGTACATTGAATGAACACGTGCTAGTTTGTTATTTGGACTTTTTTTGATTGGATTATTTCTAGATGGTTTGTTTATTTCTACTGTGCACACTGGCACTTATGCTGAATAACAGGGCCAGAAGAGCCGCCCTGTTAATTATACATGCAAACATTACTCGTGTGCATGTGACAGAATGTTCTAAGGATTTTTTTGGACTGCATTATTTGTAGCATTTATGTTGATTTCTATTGTGCAGGTTAGGTGGACATTATCGGCGAATATATGGCACGAGGAGCCATTAACTATCATTACATGACACAAACATGGCACAAATTTATATTTCTATGCATGGACCTTTTTTCTATTATTTTGTTTCTTATTTACAGAGAATCATTTCTATTATTCTGTTCATTTCTATTGTGCAAGGTTTCGGAATAATAAGAGGGAGAAGATCTCTCTTATGAACACGTCTTTTTGACCAAATTATTTGTAGTCATTCTGTTCATTTCTAATTGTACACGATGCTGGTTATCGTAAATAAGTTACGAAGTTGGTAACATGCATTTTCCCGTGTCTGACTTGAGTGGACTCTTTTGACTATGAACTATTTGTACTAGTTCTGCTTATTTCTATTGTACAAGAGGAGCGATCGTATTAATTATACAACACGAACAATTCTGCACACGCGGGTTCACAGTTTTTTTTTTTTTTTTATTACTGAGAATTATTTCGAGTCGTTCTGTTCATTTTCCTTCTGTTTATTTTTTTGTACACGGAGTCAGTTATTCTGGAAAACCTGCTGAAGGAAGCCGCCTCAATAATTACTCAATATCTACGTAAATAGCACACCTGCGTATGCCTGTGCGAGACAGTTTTCCATAGACTTTTTTGACTGGAATATTCCTAGTTGGCTGTCATCCTGAATACCTGGCATGAAGAGATATTGCATTAATTATCTAACAAATACATTGCGGGATTGCAATTGCCTGTGCATGACCGAGCATGCTGTGACCTTTTTTTTCCCAATTAATTTGAAGTCGTATTTCTTTCCAATATGTAAGGTGTCAGTAATCGGGAATAATTGCCAAGGAACTATCACATTACACTCATTGTATAAGAACGTTTGAACATTGCGCCCTCAGTCAACATACCATGAAGTAGTCGGCCCACATCTCACGGGCTGACTCCAGCGCAACTTGCCGCAGCTTCATAACGTGCTCGTAACGGGGGTCCGGCCATCCCTTGGGACCCTCTTCGTCCTCGTAGTGCCTACAAGAGACATTCAGAGCTCGTCTTGGAACTTGTCGAAAACTTCAGCAAGCACTAACACAAGGAACCAACCTGGGCTCCTCTTTGGGCCTCCACTCCACATAATGATAAAGATTCTGCACATTGACGAGCCAATCACGCAGGATAGCCGTGGTGTTGTCCTCGTTATGATCAGTCGCCACCCTGTCGAAACGTAATAAATAATAAATACGACGCTGTCCACATCTGAAGGCCCGTAATGCACCTTGCTGTAACAAAAGCAGAAAAACACGACGCCGCTAGTTGTGTAACAGCATCACATTGAGTGCAGCTGCAGGAATGACCGCAGGCGTTAACAGTACAAAACAAAAAAGCTCAACACGGGGGACACTTGCGCATTTGAATGGGATGGCCAGTTGCATTACCTTGATTGGCAATAGAGAAAACTAACAATTAATTCATTGTTTTAAGCTTTTTCATGACAAATATGTAAGTCATATATGCTGTCCACAAAGTATCAGTATCACCGCACAACTGGACACTTCACAAGTTCACATTGCTTAATGACTCTTAGTCTGAACTTTGTTGTTAAAATGTACATTTTGTTACCATGCCTTTTTTTTTTTTTTTTTTTTTGCCGTAGTATTACAAAAGCTCCAACTACAGAAGACAAACGTGTAATTTGACATACTTTTCCAATAAAGATGATTCTGTTGAGAGGAGTGGAAAAAAAAATGTGTGTAACTCTGCAAGCCCACTAGCCCATGTGCACAATGATGACTTCCCTTTGACCTGAGTTCATTCACTCACTTAAAAGGCCACTGGAGGAGGAGGGCGCTTTGGTAAACATTAGAACGACCAGCCCATCAGAAAAAAGAAAGAAAAAAAAAAAAAAAAAAGACAATGCCCCGTGTGAGGCTCGAACTCACGACCTTCAGATTATGAGACTGACGCGCTGCCTACTGCGCCAACGAGGCTGCGTGGAGTAATGCAGCACCACAGTTTCAAGTACCGGTACTAACGCATGTGCTAGGCATTTGCAAAATGCACATGAAAAAGATTTTAAAATACTTTTTTTTTTTTTTTTTTTTTTTTTAAAGGGATTTTGGATACATGTTACCATTTGTGAATGCTTGTCTATTAGCATTCATACAGTTTGCTACTCACTCCTCGCAGATTTCGACTACTCATACTTGCTGGGATTCTTCAGTTTTTTACATACACAAAATACTCACCAAAAAACTTTTTATGCATGATTGCTTTAGTGTGAATGCTAGTCATTCAGCATTCCACACTAGTAACAGAACGTTACTTGGTCCCAATGTGCGAATTAATGGCCTGGGATTTTGAGTTTCTCCTGAATCAACAGATTCACAAAAACATTTTCATGCATGAAAGCATTAGCGTGAATGGTTGTCTCACAAATTGCTGTCACTAAATAACTTAAGGCTAACAAAGTCCTAGTAGGCGTTCAACAAAGCAGGACCAACATATACAACAGCTCCGGGTTGTGTTGCAGGTCAACCATCAGCTGCAGCGTTGGTATTTCATCCCCCCACCCAACCCGCACATGGACTCCATCCAGACGGTCAGGAATGGGACACATTTCTCATGGCTGTGAGAGAACACTGAAGCAGCTCCCTGCTAAGCCATCGCTCGTCTACAAGTCGTCAAACATTACACGCACTCTCTCGGCTCCAACAAATGTTTGTCCAAAGCTTGTTGGCGGCACAGTCGCAAGTAGTTTTTTTTCTAAATTATTATTTTAGCTTGCATCTTGAGTATGAAGTCTCCAATGTCAACACCGAAGCCATTTCAGATGGCTTGTTTACAAAAAAAAAAAAAAAAAAAAAAAGTTCTTCCACATGTGCATTTGTTTACAAAACAACACAGCTGTATGTATAAAACTGTTGTCACTTCAGGCCCATTTTGGAGCGGCACCAAAACGAGATGGTGGGGGGAGGGTTGGGAGGGGTGGTGGGGCAATTAACAGCTTGGCCCACACGAAAGGCGCTGCATAAAGTGAAGCCGGTGCGCGATAAGCATACCTCCTTAGGGTTTAGGTGCGGGTGGGCTGTTGCGGCATGTTGTTAAGCTAAGAGCAGAGAAACGTGGAACCTTGTACCACCCCTCACTTTGCTTGAGAAAGAGCTGATTACAGTTCTTACACACAATTTTAAATAAAAGTTAAAATAAAAAAATAAACAATTTTAAATAAAAATGTTGTGTAAGAGAATTCAGAGATTTGTTTCTAAATACATAATACATGTGGGAGGATAATTGCTGGAAGCGTGTGCACAGACGGAGAACTGCAGTATGTCGTAGTCAGTTGTGGCGCTATACAGTTAAACAGTTTTTCACCATTTCAAATTTGCAATTTTTTTTGTATGGGCGTGGTTAAAACAGTGCCGAGTGAGGCATTTTGGAGTCTGGCATAAGTGCCCCAACTTCCACACACACACACATACACACACACACACTTTATAAGAACATGAGCGCCTTCATTCGCCTCAGCGGTTATAAGGTACGATTGCGACGTGCGGGTATGCATACGTCCCAAAAATGCATCTTCCCTTCAAATAGTCTGTTAGAGCGCCTCGTTGTCAGCCATGAGTGTGCGCGTTTCATGCAGAGAAAGGCGAAAGAGCGGAAAGGGGGTTAGAAAAGGTCAGATTTGACATCTAGCACGTGGACCGGGGCTTAGGGCTAGCGTGGCCGATTTAGAGTGCCTCGTTGTCAGACATGAGTGCACCCACACCAAAATGAGTGGTAAACTCGGTTGGTTTTTATGTGAATGCTCGACTCTCAGCATTTAAACAAAATGTGTCGAAATGCACAAAACAAGCGTTAACAGGAATGTTTGATTGACAGCAATCATAGAAAAATATGTTTGTGTGAAAGCCTGTCTCTCTGCATTTACATAATTATCAGTATGTGACATGCTCCAAATGGGGGAACACTGAGATTTTTTCCACAAAATTAGTCATAAATTGGGATATTTTACGGGGGGGGCGAGGGGGGGGGGGTTAATGTTTGCATCCTATAAAATGATAAGACAGTTATGACGCATGACAGCATTAGTGTGACCGCTTATCTCTCAGCTTTAAGCAGTTAATGTGGATTTCTCCTGACTACAAACTCAACAAACAGCTTAAAAAAAATAATAACATAAAAATCCGTGCAGCACTGGACCCCCAAACACCAAAATCCCGCCCCCGTCCCCTCCACGTCTACAGATCAATAATGCAGCATACACGTGCTGTACAACTTCATGCATATTGCTGATTGTTAATAAACACACCACAGCCATCAAAACGTCCACTTTGAAGGATTTGGAAGAGGGATTTGTCTCTCACCACACGGCGATGCGCTCCTTGGGGTAGTCGAGCCGCTCCACGGCTCCCAGCACGTAGGGCAGCGAGTGCTCCGAGTTGCGGCAGATGAGGGCGAGGACGACCCGGGGAGCCAGCAGAGGAGACTCGGGGCTCCAGCGCTCCTCGGCGAAGTAGCCCAGGGAGGGCGTGCGCAAGCCGGACAGCAGCCACAGCAGAGCGACGAGGACGCCGCGCGTCATGGCGAGTCCCTCCGCACGGATCCAAGAAATAAACACGGTGCTATGAGGAGGTTGTGCGCATGATCATCACAGGAGGGGGGCGAAAAGGAAAAAAAATGAAATACTTAACTCGAGTAGCGGAGCTGCAAAGTTGGGACTTAAAGGGGAGGAGGGTGTCATGTTAAAGGGGATGGGCCCTGGAAAACAAGAGATTTCACCACGTCCTGCAGTAACCTCCCAAACTCACCGAGAGAGCAATATTCAAATGAATCAATCAGGTCCCCCCCCCCCAAAAAAAAATGTAAGTCATGTTTTCATGCATTAAACATTTCATTACGTACACCAGCACACTCGAATGTGTCAAACTTCCTGTTTCTTGCCAAATGGATTTGTTCCTTTTTATTTTGGCTCAAATATCTTGGCCAAAATTGCATTTTCCTTTTTCACCAAATCCATCCTTAATAGAAATCAAACAATAGTACAGGTTTGTACACCTTTATTATGTAATTGTGGGTATCGTTCGGTCCGAATGAAATATGAAATAGTGACTTTTGGGCCAGCCTGTATTTAAGTTTGGCAACTTGTCACTATTTTCCATGACTTCTGATTTAAAATGCAATTTGTTGTTAAGAATACGCAGTGTGCAATAACAATGAAACGCAGGTTTCCCAGTCATATAGCAAACCCACTGAGGAAAACCATAACTATTAAGTAGCCTGAAATAAAAATGAGTTTTACACACCTGTATTACATTAAAATGTCTTTAAAAGGGTGAAGAAAATTCTTCTTGTATGAGATATTTAAATGATGATGAACCAAACGATGGTTAAAAACCAAAAAAACCCTTGCTGCTAGTTTTCCCTTTTTCTTTTTTTCTTGTATTCATTTTTGAATCTGCAAACTGTGCCGGTGGTTTGCTCTTCTGCCTCGCAGTTGAAAGGTTACGGGTTCGAGCCTAGAGTGCATCACTAGCTTGCATTGACCCCATTGCATGCTGCAGGTGGCCGCTGAGAGCAAGTAGACCTGACAATCTGCGTTCCTTTTCCACAATCTTAAACACAATCATCAAACATGTATTTATTGTCCTCATACTACAAAAATAATGCTAAATTATTAGACTTTTCTATGCTTCTAGACATAGGCAAACACGTGGAATCTTCCGGTAAGTGCGAAGAACACACAAGCCTCTCTCCTCAGTAAGTCTCCATTTGGTCTGGACAAAACGATCACTGGGAATGAAAGAAGGATTCCAGCTTCTTGCTTGTTGGAAAGTTCTAAAGTTTGGCCCCAGAAGCCAGCCTCTCCACCTTCATAGTCAAGGCAGCGGCGGCGGGCTCGTCGATGAGCCACAACAGCTCCCCGTTCGTCGGGGAGACGCGGGCTGCCGGGAACGGCGGACCCTCTCGTCCCTCCAGAACCTCCTGCAGGGAAACGCTCAGCATTACTGCACATCGACCGAGCAGTGCGCCAATACGGTACGTGAACGCTTTTACCTTCAAAACGGGCGCTTTGCTTCCGCCGGTGGAAACGAAAGCGGCGCAGCGGGCGGCGTTCACCACCGGAAAGGTCATGGTCACGCGCTCCGGCGGTGGTTTGGGGGAGTCGCTGATGGGAGCCACGATCTTCTGGCTCTCCTGGTCACCGGGTGCGAGCAAAGACGCTTATTTTGCTTACAGTCGTCCAGTTGCCGAAACTCACCACACAAGCATGCGTAACAAATATATCGAGTACATAATGCACAGACATTAAAAGGCGGCTGACCTTGGTAAATCTATAAATAACCCACTGTGTGATCTTGGTTTTATTATACAAGGAATAACTTCTCATTATACACATATGACAGTTAGAAATGTTAAAAGGTAACTTAAATCTGTGCAGTTAATAAAGATTTTATGATGGTGACAGAACTGCATTAAATCACTGTACTTTTTTCTTCCACCTCCATCATACATACATATATTTTTTTATTATATGTATCGAGTGCAGCCAGCACATCTGCCTCACAGTTCTGAGGACCGGGGTTCAAATCCCGGCCCTGGCTGTGTGTGGAGTTTTCATGTTCTCCCCGTACCTGCGTGGCTTTTCTCCGGGCACTCCGGTTTCCTCCCACATCCCAAAAACATACGCGCTAGGTAGATTGAAGACTCTAAATTGCCCGTAGGTGTGAATGTCAATTTGATTTAGCTCTGATCCATATTGTATATTTGGAAGTAGGATAATTAAACGGTACATCTAATCTGGATTAGATCGACTTTGTGTATTTGGAAGATATTTGAATCCATGCCTGAAGGATCAGAAGATGGAATTTAATCCAGATTGCATATTTTAATCATGTTTCTCTGCAGGGTTAGATACTGTTAAATGAATCCAGATGTCATTCATATAGTGTATGCAGAGGCAATTGGAAAATATAGTATACTTGGTAAGAAGATATCAATCCAATCTGAATCCGGTCCAGATTTAAAAACGATACATCTCGTGACAAGTGCAGCCCTCACCTCAAGAAGAGGGTGTCCGGGGAAGAGGGAGCATGTGTGTCCATCAGGCCCCATGCCCAACAGGAGCAGGTCAAACACGGGAATGTTGTCATCGGGGAATGCCTGCGTGTGTTTTCGAAGCCACGTGACATAATGTAAAATAATTCAACACGTCAAATCACACGCGGCTATCGAAAGGATGACGAACCTTTCTCAGTTTGCGAGAGTAATCCTCAGCGCACTCGTTCACTGGAAGTGAGAAGTCAATGGCTAAGATTGCGTCCTCTGGGATGTTGATCTTTGAAAATAAATTACTCTAGGACAAAAAAAAAGATAAATGTTACTTCTGCATGCGTTCAAGTAAATACTTTTCTTAGCAGGTACCTTGTAGAGGCCATAGGTGCTGTCGGGGTTGTCAAATGGCACCACTCTCTCGTCGCAGAAGCCCACCAGCCACTTGCTGCAGTCCAGGCCGGGCGCAGCAAGCAGCTCTTTGCCGAGCATGGTCACCAGGCTCCCTCCGGAGAGGCCCAGGGTGAACCTGCCCCGGGAGCCGACCGCCCGCTCCGCCCGAGAGGTCACCAGTCGGGCCAGCGCCGGGCCAAGCTCAGCTGAGGAAGGGAACGCCACAACTCTCCTGCCGGCCATGTTGTCTGACTGAGGGCAATGGGATATGGTGCAATAGTTTGTGTGAGGAAACACTGTTTGGCAAGTCATCATGATGAAAGTTCATTGTCGCCACACCAGTTTGAGCGTTTACATGGGTAAACAGGTGTACACGTTATATAACACTGCAGTACATAAGACACGCCTACAAATTAACTACATACTACATTGAGAAACTCTACAAATACTAACATAAAATCGTAAAACCACACTTGTACAATTAAAACAGCATATACCCACTGAAAGAACGAAAAAGTTGACGAGGATTTTCGGTCGGCAAATGGAAATCACTTCCTGGAACGAGTTTCAGTAACCAATCACGTTTCGTGTTTAGACGGCGGTGCATTGTGGTTAATGGTGTCTACGAGCAAGAGACCTACAAAAACGTATATATCTCAGAAAGGGTTTTGACATTAGAATGAATTGAATATTTTATAGTGTGTGTACAACATTTAACTACTGTGTGAGTAGTATATCGGGACAAAGAAGATTTCAATACGTCGTCGTTATCACTTCCTAAACGGGTTTCAGTAACCAATTACGTTTCGTTTCAAGATCGCGATGCATTATGGGTAACTGTTTGCGTTGTCTGAAAGAAATGTTATCCTACCTCGGGGTTTAAACTAAAACAAACACCCGAAAGCGTGTATGGCATTGCACAAGACGTGTTACCAAGTTTAAGATGAGAAGTTTTGCATTTACTTTACAAAGAAAAGTGAAACGTTCGTGTGTAGCGTTTCTTCCGCCCGCTAGAGGACAGCAGTACTTCCGGTAACGGTGGCGTCAAGTGAACTTCACGCACACACACAAAAAGCTTGTGTTGTTTTGTTTGTACGCGTCAGATTCCTCCTGTGTTTAAATCATTATTTCACGCAATATGACGGCCTTCTGCTTCCAGACACAGCTCGTGTCCATCATGGACGCGTTGTCCAAAGCGGCCGTGACTGAAATCGGAAAACTGGTGGCGATCGAGTCGAAGATGCTGAAAATCGAGATCACCCGCGGGCGGAACGAAATCGCGTCGCTCACGGAGAAGCTGCATCTGATGGAGACGCTGCTGCACATGGCTCAGCGGGGCAGGCAGCAGGACGCCAGGGAAGCCTTGGACAGCGCCGCGAAAAGGTAAGCCTGTCTCTTGGTGGATTCTTGCAGGCTGGAGATGCCAAGGAAGTTCTGTCGTAGGTGCACCCTGTACTGACTCCCAAACTGTTGCACCCTAGTGAGTTTACATGGGAGAACATCAGATCCCCGCCCGAGACGAGCACTTCGCTCCAAGATGAGCAGCATCCTGCAACTGAGGTTTGTCTTTTCGGCGGTTACCATGTTGAGATGTGCAGTGGAATGATTTGTCATGTTGCCTCAATTAGACGCCTCAGTTGGCAACAGAGCATCCTCAACTGGTGGTGGTAAAGGAGGAGCCAACAGAGGTGGACAACAGAGAGCCGGAACGAGAAAGAGCAAGTGAAAACAGTGAGTTGCGAATCCAGGCTATATTTGTTTACTGTACGTGTTTACACTGTCAAGATACTGTACAGTGAATCCAGATCTGATCTAGATTGTGCCTTTGGAAGCAATTTGCATTTGTGCATGTAGGCTCAGATACTGTAAATTGAATCCAGTTTCTGATAGATTATGCGTTTGAGCGCAATTTGATTCTGTGTACGCAGTCATTAACTGTCAAATTCAACCAGATCTGATCCAGATCGTGTAATTGCGAGCAAATGGAATTTGTGTATATGTCAGATGCGATCAATTCAATCTGGATCTCCAGATTGCGTGTTTGGAAGATATCTGAATCTGTTTATGCAGCATCAGATAATCTCAATTTAATCTAGTTGATCCAGATTGCATATTTGGAAAGAAGATAATTGAATGTGTGTATGTGTGGAAACTGTACATGTAATCTGGATTTGACCTGAATGCACATTTGGAAGCACTTTGAATTTTTATTAATGTGTAGGGTAAAATGTATTCAAATTTAATCCAAATCTGATCCAGATTGTGTTTTTGGAAGCAATTTGAATCTGTTTATGTGATATCAGAAACTGAAAATCCAGATTGTATATTCTGGAAGAAGCTAATTGAATTTGTGTATGTGGGGTGAGAAACGGTAAATTTTTCATTTCAATTTGAACCCGATTGCATATGGGACAGAAATTTGAATTTGTTAACCCAAGATCCACATTAAAGCCAATTTAAATCTTTGCACCTGTGCTCAGATACAGCAAATTTAATCACTGTAATTTTTACGCATTATGCATTTAATTGAACATGTATGTCCTCTCAACAGACAGCCAGAAGAGTCCAGATGTGAGCCAGCGCCACAAACCGGCGTCGGAACGCCACCTTCCCGTCTTCCTCGACTGCATCGTGAGCCTGAACGCGACCTCGTGCCTCACCTCGCCCCAAAGGAGGGACACGCAGTGGAACCCCCAGCTAGCACCCGCAAACCACGAGGCCGGCAAAAGCTCGTCCCCGGACGCTCCCCCCCAAAGCTCGCTCCGGAGCGCCAAGATGCACCACCTGAGGACCGCCGCCTCCGCCAAGAGGTTCGGCTGCTCGCAGTGCGGCAAAAGCTTCCGCTGCTACAGCCAGCTGGAAATCCACCAGAGGAGCCACACGGGGGAGAAGCCTTTCCGGTGCACGCTGTGCGGGAAGCGCTACGCTCAGAAGGGCCACCTATACACGCACCAGCGCACGCACACCGGCGAGAAGCCGTACCGGTGTCCCGTTTGCGGCAAGGGCTTCATCCAGAAGTGCACCCTGGACATGCACCAGCGCACGCACACGGGAGAAAAGCCTTTTGTGTGCGTCCAGTGCGGCAAAGGCTTCACAAAGAACTGCAATCTGAAAAAGCACCTCTTGGTTCACCTCGAGTCCGATTTGCAACTCTACGGTAGTAATGCAACGCTGAGCGGAATGTTCCAGAACGAAACCTCACCTAACACTGTGGCCGGTCTCGTGTAACTTTTAAGTTCAGCCGGTTGGCAGAAATATAAACACAATTGTCGAAATTGTAATTGTTCTGTTCATTTTTTTGGGAACGCATTGACTTTAAAGCACACCTGGGCAAAGGACGCCAGTTGTGCCTTGACATACAAGTTTAATTCCTTCCATGACCATGCTCATTACTCAAAAAACTCTCATCTCAAATCATTTTCCCCCTTTGAAATTAATGGCAACTTCATTAATGCATTCTAACCCCACCTTGTCCGCAACTTGGCCACCAGGGGTCACTAAAATACAGACATCCAAAGAAGAGTTTCACAAGTGACTCAGTAAACCGATGTAATATTACTCACAAGAATATATCCTCGTGAATATTATATTGCCTGTCTACATATGTTACTCCACCGTTTTATGGACCGTCCATTGTTTCGTGATGGTGTTTCGCATTCTGTCTTAGCATTAACCTAGCACACGTTTGCAAGTTATGTCGTTTGATTAAATACACGACGTGTAATTCTCTTAGTTTTGCGTTTAGTCGTACAGTTAACTTGAATTTGGAACAGCTTGAAGTAAGCGATCAGACTTTTTTTCCCCGAAGATTTGTTCACTATCTGCTGTCAGCATTAAAAGTTCGTAAGTAACACATTTGTATGCGCAACTCAACGAAAAGAATCAGACGAGCGACAGCTTTTATCTGGAAAAATGGTAAGTTGAGGTGCATTTATGTTGAAAAAATTGATACATGCTGTATAAATGTTTTTTTTTAATGCCGATTAGCGATTATATAATGTTAAGGTAATTTCAATGCCTGTTTATAATTTTTTTTAACCATTTTTATTTTGTAATTATAACATACCACATGTACACAACTTGCAGCTTATTAAAACAATACAATTTAACGCTTTAAATGTATCTAACAACCAGTATATTTATAATTACCTAAATGAATGCTATGTCACTTTCATTACTTTGAAAATAAAGCACAAGATAGCCGAGCTGAGATCTGGCGTTTATTTCTATGTCAAGCTTACTGCCCATAAAAGACACATTTGGATTCCAATTACTGAACAAGAAATTCAAATATATAAACACGAACAGCTACGTTTTAGGAACCATGGTTCACGTATTAGCTCGTTAACGAAATGGTCGTTTAAATCATGACTAAACCAAACGAATTGTTTCATACCATAAAGACAAAGTCCATCTATCCGTTTTCCGTACCGCTTATCCTCACAAGGGTCGCGGGTAAAGACAAATTATGAACTATAATTGATTTCTAAATTGGTCAAATAGTGTTGGAAGTTCATCTCCCGTGCCGCGTTCAGGTGCGACTCGGAAAGGGCGACGTCCGCCTCCCACAATGCACCGCGGCACAGCAGCTCGCAGCTAGCCTTGCTCCGACACAGTTAGCTCGCGGATCTGGTTTTGTCCATTACATGCCGGACGCGGCGAGACCGAACCGTCGAATTATTTCCGCGTCGAGATGATGTGCGACACCACCAACAGAAGCTTCCGCATGCAGCTGGCGGCCATCCTGGAGAAGCTCACCAAGACCGCCCTGGCGGAGATCGGAAACCTGGCGGACGAGTGCTCGTCGGTCCTCCTGGGCGAGATCTCCCTGCACAAGAGCGAGAACGAGGCCCTGAAGAAGAGGTGTTACTCCCTGGAGCTCCAGCTCAGGGCTGCCCGGGAGGCTCACTACTACCCGGCCCACGTCAACCTGATAGGCCGGAGGAATCCCGAAGGTCAAGATGATTGCAAAACCGGTGGGTGGGTTTAAAAATGGAGCACGTTAGAAGGAAGGTGGGGGGGTCCCAATAATTTCAAATGGGAGGGTGGGGTCCCAATAATTTCAATAATCATTTGTTTGTTTTTAATACAATAGTGTTGTGTGTTTGCCGAGTGAATCCAGACCTGATCCAGTTTGTGTACTAAGAATCTAGCTGTAAATTTAATCCAGATATGATTCAGGTGGTATATTTTGAGGCAATTTGAATTTGTGTATGCATGGTAAGGATTCCAGATTTGATCGCGATTGTATTTTTGAAAACAAACAAAAAAAAAGTAGTAAATTGAGTACAGATCTGATCCAGATTGTACTTTGGATTCCCATATGCAGGGTTAGCTGTGTTCAATTGTAATCAGGATCTGATCCACATTGTGCATTAGAATCCAAATTGGAATGTGTGCATGTCGGGTGAGCTGTGTGTGTGTGTGTGTGTGTGTGTGTGTGTGTTTTTTATGCCAAAGTGATCCAAATTTTGTATTGGCAGGAAAGTTATTTTTATGCATTTGGAGGACCCTTTCTGAAGAAACCTAATATGGATCTGATCTAGATCGTGCCTTTGACAATCTTTGTGTATGCCCATTTAAATTCTGTCGGTCTAATCTCAACTTGATCCAGACTGTCATTCCAAGCATTTTTGAATGTGTATGCATATTCATGTGCTTTACATTTGAATCCTGGCCAGATCCAGATTGTGTAATGTGTAAACACGTGTTTAGATACATGTCAACTTGTTAGGATTGTGTCGCTATTCGGATGAATGTCTTACCGTCGTACTTTGATCTTTGCAGACCAGCAGCAGCAGGTGGCCGCGCTGGCCATCGACGGCGTCTTCGGGAAGGACTGGTGCATGGACCTGTGGAGGGAAGACAAAAGAGCGTCCGCTCAAAGGAAAGAGGCAGCCGAGCCCGTTGCCATGTCGAGCTTGGGAACGCAGGTCTGTGTGACATCTGCAGCGCTGTTCTCACATTGAGCCAGTCGTGTCTTTTCAGTGCATTCATAGGGGAACGTTTTGGCAGGTGTTAGATTTAATCGACGCAGAACCCGATCTCATCTTCGTCAAGGAGGAAGCGTACGACGATCATCCGCTCGGGCAGCAGATGAGGATAACGGGAAACAGGAAAGGTAAACTGATTAAAAGTGAAGCAGGGTGTGCACACATTCCGATTTATTTATTTTTTACATCCATTTTTAGAATGTGAGAGATCCCACACTGGATGAGGGGGGGAAAAAAAATCAGCAAGCGCTCTTGTAGTGTGTGGTGTACTCCAGATGACCAACACGCACACAAGGATTTGCTCTTGTAAATACGGAACAGGTTTAACATTGACGATTATTGGCCCTTAACAATTTTCAAAGCAGATCGGGGAGCAAAAAACAACTATCACACCTCGCACCACAACATAATCGCTCGGGATAATCTTTGAGACATTTGCTAATCGGGCCTTTGACAGTTTTGATCAGTAGGGGGGTAAAAAAATAAAAATAAATCACTCTTAAGACACCTAACGCTGCAGAATAATTGCTTAAGAAAAATCTTTTACACATTAGATAATCAGGCCTTTGCTCATTTTGATCGGCAGGGTAAAAAAATAACTTGTAATAACACACGCCAAACAACAGGATAATAACCAAGAATAATCTGTTAAGATAATTGGGCCTTTGCTTATCTTGATTCAGACGGTCGCGCAGACGTCGGGCTGCTGGACGCCGAGCTCCAGCGCTCCGTCAACGAGCTCCAGCTGCACTCGGATGATCTGAACAGCTTCCCGTTGATGGTGGACAGCCAATCGCAGCGCACGCAGCCCAACATCATGGACAAGCTGATTGAGGACGCCTCCATGAGCACGCTGCTCGACGCCGCAGGTGTGCCTGCCGCCGCCGCCACAGCCGGGGACTACGTCAACTACGCCAGCGATGTCCATAGCGGCGTCGGCGCCAAAGAGCTCGCTATCCTCCCCGCAAAACCCGCCAGACCGACCAAGCACTTCCAATGTCTCTTCTGCGGCAAAGTCTTCAACTACCTTAGCAGCCTGAAGGTGCACGTGAGACGACACTCGGGCGAGAAGCCCTTCAACTGCACGTTGTGCGGCAAACGCTTCGCCCAGAAGACGTACCTAAAGCTGCACCAGCGCGTGCACTCCGGGGAGAAGCCGTACAGCTGTCCCGACTGCGGGCGCAGTTTCTCCCAGAAAAGCTCGCTGAACATTCACTTTCGGACGCACACGGGCGAGAAGCCCTACAGCTGCGTGGACTGCGGGAAATGTTACGCATACAAGTACGGCTTGAACCACCACCAGTGTTTCAACCACATGAAGACCACCTGAATGGGAAGCGGATGCATGCGGTCGTGCTTTAGCTTTACCAAAGGAGTATTAGGGCGAGAGTAATGTTGGATCGATGGCAACTGGACTGTTCTTGTTGATTTTAAAGAAAAAAAAAAAAAAAAAAAGAATTCCCTTTCTTCCCAGTGTGGCCCTAATACTCCTTTTTACTAAATGAAGCAGGAGGGACAACATTTAAAGTGGATAACATTGCTGTCATTTATTTTGGATTTCTTATGTGCTTGAATTCCTTTAACCGGCCTTTTTCTCAGCTACACTCTTAATTGTGCTGTCATCTGCTTGCTGTTGGAATGCATGCGAAAAATCCACGTGGGACGTACTGCAGTCCTCTCCGATGTCAGTTTTATGGCACTTGGTGTGAATACCTCATTGAAACGCTGACGTCATCCTCAACGCATGCCGTCACACGTTTGCTGTGCATTGTTTGAAATACCTCCTCCGAGGCCGGAGTCAACGGTCTTGTCTCGTAAAAGCCGGAATAATAAGGTCGTGCCGACGTGTAGCGTAGGCCTTCAACTACCTCATCACAATAGTAAATAGTGCACAAAGTGTGCCGTTTTCATTTCAATAACTTGTGACTATATGATGTACATTTTTTAAAAAGGATTTTGAAAATGTGAGCGCTTATTTCCCCCACCTTGTATTTATATTGTTGCTTCCTTGTGGGTGAAACGACGCAACTTGGCGCACCGATTTGCCGTCATTGTTCAGCAATCAGAATGAATTAGATCCTAACAATGTTGCTAAACATGCTGAAATACCCCCCGCCCAAAAAAAAAACCCAAAAAACAAGGGCACAAAGTAGACACAGGTGTATCTCAAAAAATTAGAATATTATCAGCATAATAGTGGAATTGCGCAACTCCTTTTTGAATGTTTCAAGGAAAAAAGTCTGGTTGCCTCAATCAACTTTCAGCAAGCATGTTTTTTTTTTTAATTGAAATTGTGACTCTTAGTCTAACTATCATGGAAAATGTCATTTATTTCAGTAGTTTTAATTCAAAGTGAAACTCAAATTATATAGATTCACGACACAAAGTGGAATATTAATTAATTTTTCAAAATAATTTTGATGATTATAACTTACAGCTAAAAAAAAAAAATCATCTTAAGAAATTTTATTATATCTAATGATTTTTAATGCAGAAATTCGGTAAGAACTGGCCTTCTGAAAAGTATTTTGGGATGTGTTTAATGAATCTGTACGAGTTTCACTTTTTGAATTGAACTACTGAATTAAAATTTTGTACCGTATGATAATTCAGAGGCTCTCAAAACTTTTTACACCAGTTACCACTTAAAGAATTAATATGCATTAAGTAGTGTAATAAGTCTACATGTTCATAAAAAAAAATAAAAGAAAATTATTCCAAAGAGCATTTTTTTATACAGTAAGCCACTGCACTGTCATGGAATTTTAACTTTAGCACTGCCCTTAAATCCATCCATCCATTTTCTGTACTGCTTATCCTATTCCTCACTAAGGTTGCGGGTGAGCTGGAACCTACACAGTGAAATAAAAAATAAAAAAATGCACTTATTTACTTAAAATCTTTTGCACTTACACGTGAAATAAAAATTGTACCTTATATAAATGTTTAAAACGTAAAAGCTAAATACAACTGAGCAGTACTTACAAGTACCACTAGCACTTGTAAAGCACTGAGACTCACTGTTCTAATTTATTGAGATGCACCTGCAAAGACAAATCCAAGTTTGCAGAGGAAGCTTTTGTCGAATAAACACGCTCAAATAAATTCAACATACTATGAAAGTACAGACAAATGACTTGTTATAAGGAAACTTTGTTACCTTGAAAAATCCCCCAGTAAAAAAAAAAAAAAAAAAAAAAAAAAAAAAAATCCTGTTGTGCTTGTTGTTTGCCAAACGAAATAGCAGACTTGCGTCGTGCTTGCATGCCCTAGCAAAGCCTTCCCCTCGAGCCCACCCTATATTCAAATATGTGCAAATGTTCACTGGGGTGTAATGAAAAGTGCATTCTTTATTTCAGAACAAAGCACACTCTGACTGTATTTTTGAGCAATGTTTTATTTAATAAACCTCTTAACACCCAACTGAAGGCTGATGACTATTGTGAAGATGAAATCTGACTAATATACGTTTTAAAGCTTGAAACAAAAACTAGAAGATTTAAGATGTATGCAATTTTATATATGCAACAACAGTACACTTTCCACTCGCTGTTTACAGCTCTGTTGAAATCTGCTGGTTTTGAAGGGGGCTTGTCCTGTCTTTCGCCAAGCCACCGAATCCATTCATCCATCCATTTTCTATAGCGCTTGTCCCCGTTAAGAGTTGCAGGTGAGCTTGAGCCTATCCTAGCTGATTTTGGGTGAGACAACTGGTCGCCCACCAATTGCAAGGCACACATAGACAAGCAAGCATGCACACTCACATTCACACCTACGGACAATTTAGAGCAGGGGTGTCCAAACTACAGCTCGCGGGGGAGTGGGTGTTGAAAAAGTGTGTGTGTGCAACACACCTGACAACTATTACCACTAGGGGTGCAACTAACAGTTCATTTAATAATCAATCTGTCGATTATTTTTTTTAATTGACAGATGAGTCACATTAAACAAAACATTTTCCATCCCTTAATTAAAAAAAACCAGGATATTTCAAATTGACAGTGCAGAAAATGCAGAAACAAAACAATGATTCAGTTACTGGTTCGGTCTGTAACATTTTCAGTATAAAAAATGTTGATCAATGTTTTCCACGGTAAAAGCAGATGTTCGTCAATTTTTTTTTTTTTTTTTTTGATGAAACAGACAATCAGTCTGCAATTTTTGAGGATTAGAGATATCAGAAAATATCTAGTCATGAGAGGCTCAAATTCTGAGGATTTGGACAATTTTAAGGTAAGCCACGACTAAATGATAACCGATCATCAAAACAGTCGATAAATTGGATAACTGATTAGTGTTTGATTAATCAAGCTATGGATACTACTACTAACAATAAAAGCTTTATATAGAGCTTTTCTAGACATGTAAACAAACAATTTACAAATAAAAGTAACAATATCTCTCTTTATGAGCCGGAAAAAAAGATAACAGCGTTTCAGAAGCAAGAATATTTTCCTCCACTTTCTGCTGTGTCAAGGTCTGAATTTGTGAACATATCACATGAACTATTAACAATGATCCTCAAGTTAAAAACTGCTTGAAATATTGTCGGGTGTATTACAGAATGCTGGTTTTCGTTCTGAAAATGGGAGACCTGCTCAGGCAGGAGCCGAACTATTTTAGTGGGATACGGCTGTCGACCACCCCAAAAACATGAAAAATCCAAAACTATTTGCCTTATCACCTTTAACAAAAAGTAGCAGATTCTCTGAATAATAATGATATATAATTACTACCCCAAAAATGTTTTTTAACGTGTTTAATAACGTCAAAGAATGTCCTTTGATTGTTCTGCTTGGACACCCCCGATTTCGGCTTCAATGAACCGAACATGCTTGTTTTTGGAACGTGGGAGGAAGCCGGAGCCAGGATTCAAACCCCCAACCTCCATACTGTGAGGCGGCGGTGCTAACCACTTCTCACACTGTACAAACCTAAAGTCAATTTCCCCTCAATATGCCCCCCCTCCCTCCCCCGCTCCCTAAATGGCACGCATCTTATGTTTCAACAAATGGTGTAGGAGTTGCGTCTTGGCGTCGAACGTCATTCCGCATTCGCCGCAGCCCATGTGCGATCGGATCAGGTGACTCCTCATGCTGCCCTTCTGCGCGAACCTCTGCCCGCAGAAGCGGCACACGAAACGTTTGTCCCCCGTGTGCACCACCATGTGGGTCCGCAGGGCCGACTGGCTGGCCCAAGTCTTCCCGCACAGGCGGCACTTGTTGGGGACCAGGTCGCACTTGTGGTGCTTGAACTGGCTCTTGGTCCCGAATTGCTCCTTGCACACGTCGCACCAGTAGGGCTGGTGGGCTCTCTGGTGGATCATCAGGGTGTTCGGGTTGTAGAACACAATGTTGCATCGTAAACAAATGTATTTCTTTCCGCCGCCCCCGCCGCTCGAGCTTGCTTGTACCGTCAGCTTGTTCTCCCCATCTTCAATGACATATTCGTAACAGTCGTCCTCTGTACCGGTACTCGACTGCACAGATTGTTCTTCGGTCCCATTATTATCGTAATGATTCTTACTGTCCGAGTCCAGCGACATGTCCTCCAGCCACGCTGGCGTCTGCTCAACTTCCTCCGAGAAGCGTTCGTCGTCGTTGTCGTCGTCTGTTGAAACACAAAATAGGAATATGCCTAATTGTCTGACTGTCCTTCAACGCATCACGCGAGAAACGGTATTTGGAGGACGAATAATAAATAAATGCAAAATGCTATGATTTCTAACATTTTGTGAAGACAGTTATTACAAAACATAAGGCTTGGAAACTGTTACGAAGTTTATTATTGGAGCCCGTTTAACAACTTTCTATGGAACATGTACAACATACAACGTATCAAAACAACAGAGGAGGGATTTGTGATGATTAGCCACATTTTGTGGAGCAGTTCATTGGAATTATTCCGGTTTGAGTCGGGAGTGAACGACGCCGAAAAAGGCATCGTTGACGGCCGCCGACCGGCCGAGTTTCTGTCTGATAAGTTGGGCCTCCTGCCTCTTGGCCTCGTGGGCGTCCTCCATGTACATCTGGAGGCGCCGTTCGTGCATCTCCTCCAGCTTCCAAGCCGCTGTCGACATCTCCTCCAGCGTGTCGGTGACGTCGCGGTAGACCCTCTTCCTTTTTCGGGAAGATACGCGTCGAGGGGCCATCCGGGCCGAGGGTCCCGGTTCTGGTTCTGCCGGCGTCGAGGTCCTCGACGGTGAACTGCTTGGTGAAGTTAGCGGCTCGCCGACAGAAACGAGCTGGATGTTGTTGTTGCTGCAGCCGGAGTCGAGATCCTCCACTGAAAAGTGGCACAAATGACGCGTTATATACCAGGACATATAGTCAATATGTACACTCCCCCCCCCCCCCCCCCCTCCCATTCTTTTACATTTTTAATATGGAACATTAGTTTTCTTTTTCAAAACCAAATGAAAAATACTTAGCTCTCCAAGTACCACCAAAATGACCAACATTAAAAATATATTAGCATAATAAGTAAGTAAGTGTAACTAACTGTTGATCAAAAAAAGAGGCAGAGGTTTTATTCCTAAAGTCAATTTATTATTAAAGTAAGCCACTGTAACATTATCCATTTTTTGAACATTAACACTGCACTTAAATATAGACACTGAAAAAAAACTATCTGAATAATCCAATTGAAATGTATTGCACATGGAAGTTAAATTAATATTGTATTTAAATAAATGTTTGAAAACAAAGTTCAAAAAGACTGTATGCAAATGTTCTGTACGTAAGCGTTAAATACAACTGAAGTGGACTTAAGATATTTACTGTTCGGGATAACAAAAAAAAAATATATAGTAACGTTATGCGCAGTTTGAACATTTAATTCAGTGATTCTTTCGCATACCATTTGTGGGAGTTTTGGAGTTCATTTTCAGGAAAAATATACACAAAGCTTAGGAAAGTGGTACACGTGAAACTTGTTTTTACAGTTAAAATGCTGCCTGTGCAAATCGTTTTATGGGTGGCAATTCAAGTTCCATTATTTCCCATGGGAGGAAGAAATAGGAAGTTGATCAACCTTCTGTAACGCGGACAGAGAAAGACGGGACAAATTCCTCCCAGCAATATTTCACTTTGGGAGGAAGTGTCAGATCACTAACGGAGGCGAAATAGTTGGGACACGGTTGTAAAGTTTCACACACTCATTTCTCCCACCCGAAAGCAATTGACGCTGTCCAGCAAAATGCCACACGTCACACCGGACAATTTGGCTAATCAGGCTCAAATTTGCGCATCTAATAAATTTGTCAGTCAAGTCTACAGTAAAGAGCACAAAGCTAGTGGTAAGGAAAACTTACCGACAGACTCCATCATGGCCTCCAGCAGAGTGGCCGTGTCCACGCGTTTCTGCGCCCGGTCCTTTATCGCCGGCCTACGACCGTATACGGCGTCCACCAACTTGAACCACCTCCACGCTTTGGTCCTGTTCTTCTCTTTTATTTTGCGGTACTCGCAGCGCAGCTTCTTGCACTTCATCTGGCACTGACCGCACGTCCGCTGGAAACCCTCGGCGGCCATCCGCTGCGAGACCAGCTGGAAAACCCTCCTGTTCCGAACCGCGCCAACGAGCTCCCGCTGCACCTCCTCTTCGGCAAGGATACCGAGGAAGGTCTGCACCTCCTGGAAAGCCCAGGGTGCGCTGTTGTGTGCTGATGTTGGCCGGAAAAAGGCAACATAAACAATATTTAATTCTCTCTCCGTTTAGCTACATTTTTTTTTTTTTTTTTACAGGTTCTTGTTGAGCAGAGAATTGTTGACTCTTGTCAACTGACTAGGGTAGAAAAAAATTTCATGATGGACCATGGGCATCAATAAATCGATTTTTATCGATTTATTAAACTCAATTCTGTTTTGATGGGCTGGGAGAATCTCACTCTGAGAGTTCTGAAATCCTGCTTCCGTGCTGTCGAGGAGGTCAGTGTAGATGCAGGCCTTAAACTGAGGTCATGTTTTTAATTGGTCATACCACAAACTCAGCTTGTGGCTATTAAGAAGTGGACTTTGTTTTGCATCCATTTCTTCAAGACACGATTAACTGACAATCACACGTTCAAGGAAATTCTTAACCCTTTTAAACTTTTGACAATGGAAACAAAAACACAACTGAAGCAAAGTGCTTGGTGAAAGCAGGGTGGTAATTTTCCAGTAAAGCAGGGTACACACAATAATTATCGGGCGGAATTTGAGTATTTTTTCCTCTCTTCTGACCAAAGTTAGCAAAGGACCGATCATCAAATGTCTCTGAAAGATAATCCTGATCCTGAGTGATTATCCGGTGGTGTGCGGTGTGCTAAGAGAGATCCCTCCCTACCCCCGATCAAAATCAGCAAAGAACTGATTAGCTGCTGTCTCTAAAAGATTATCCTGAGTGATTATCCTGGGGTATGTTAAGAGCGGTTTTTTCCTCCCTGAGCTGGTTGGGAAACAATTGTAAACGATAAACCTGTTCCATATTTACCATAGTAAATCTTTATAAGTGTGGTCAACACCGAGTTGAACGGAATGATAGCCAGAGAGGAAGCGACCGAAATAGAGGAGTAACCGGTTGTGTTGAGTGTTTGTATAATACATCATCACAATTCAAATAACAAGGAGTTGCAACATCAATCTTGTCTCACTTTTTCTTTTTCTACTACTACTCTTTCTTCTTCTTTGCATTTTCCGGCAGTGTGGATGCCTTGTGGAACCATGCTGCCTCTCAAAGGTCCATCGTGGTACTACAACAGACATCTGGACACACGTAAACGTCTGTGGAGATATGGTTACGTGCGTGGTGTGCTGTGTTGTCATCAAATACATCACACACTATAAGGATAGTAAGAAGACACTCATGAGTTGTTTCCCGTTGTCATTTGTGGGGTCTCTCACATTTAAAAAAAATAATAATAATAAAAAATCAGCTAAGATGTTAAAAATTGCTCTGTGTGTGTGTTTGCGTGTGTGTGCACTGTTTAAGACAGTGGACGACTGGCTTCACTTACTTTCTTGACTGAGTGTTTCCTGGGCGAAGCTGCCACCAGCGCCCTCCAAATAATCTTCAACTTTGACCTGAATCACATCGACGTGTTCGGGGTCGGACCCGGTCAACACAGCCTGCCAAATGGAACAACTGGAATGAAAATCTGTTTTTGATGAAAATCCTACTTCTTTTTGTCTTTCTCTCTTCTGCAATCGGTGCTCCTTGTTTGTGGAGGTGCCGCTGCCCCTTCATATTTAACTGCTCGACATTGGCGGTTGGGAGGTCGGGGATGATGGCGCCGGGAGTGAGTGAGAGTGGAAAGTGCCTTGAGATAACTTTTACTTCTGTTGTGAATTGGCTTAACTTCCGGGTTCACGGAGGCCGAAGGAAGCTATCACAAACTGCTGGTAGTAACATTTTGGTAACCAACATAGTTGATCCCATGACCACGCACTACTCGTCGTCATCAGTGAACTGTGGGCTTGTGAAGCCCTTTGTTACTCTTTTGTGTTTAAGGTCTATATAAATAAACTTGCCTTTTTTTGTGTGTGTTACTAACCTTACATGGAATTTTGGAACCGTTCAATTGGACACTTTCCATGGGAATAATGGGAAGTCACCGGAAATGTCCCAAAAAACTGTGAGGCAACGTTTATATTATGTTCCCGGCGGGCACGGCAGCCCCATTTTCCTGAAACGTATGCATTTTTTCGTGTTTTCTCGTGGGGAGATGGGGACTGCTTTCGTCCCAGAGACTCAAAGGTGCACAACATTTCAGCCCGTGGTTTACCACGGCTGCAGCCCGTCACGTTCTGATGGGATACATCACAACGCTCACGTGCTGTCAAGGCCTTTTACGGATGAAACATGGCCACCGGGTAGCTTTGGAGCACGTTTGTGGCCTGGCGGAGTTGGACGACGCTCCGCTGCATTGACCCGACTACAGAATCGGCGTCAGCGTGGGGTGGGCACATGTATACGCTTCATAAAGCTCCGATAATATTAGTTTTTGTCAACAACTAACTCGCTGATCCATATGTCGTACCAAAACATGCAAAAGAGACGATGGCAGAGTTATTCAAGTACACAAAATGTATATTCTCTCACTCACTCACAACTTTGAAAACAGGTATTTCAGAGTGGGAAATAGGTAAATTAAGCACACGCCCTCTTATGTACTGTCAGGTTTAAGCGCGTTCACCCCGTTTTACTACAGCCGACTAGGTTTCTCATCCGCACCGTGACTGCCTCGGCATTTTGACAGTTTAAAAAGGCACCCACGGCAAGTTACACCCCCCCCCCACCCCACTGCGTTGTCTCTCCACAATCCTGTTTTGTCCACGGTGGCCTGAAACAGGGCCGCTGTGAACATAATGTAAACACAGCTTAACAAACTAATTACCATTTTGTTTGGGCACAAGCAAGACATGCATCCAAGCAATTCTAAAATGTGACTCCTCTTCATTTTTTGGGGTCACAATTGATTGGTGTGTTAAACTGTAATCCAATCCGGTAAATAAATAGACACACATTTTTTCACACACAGTTTGCTGCAAAAAAAGTCATATATTCCCATGGAAAAGTATCCATCTACAAAACTCCTTGGACGAGTATTAGCCTGATTACCTCAAATAGTGGCCATAGTCATTTATTTAGCCGGCTGCAGAGAGAACCAGGCGTTTATTTGACATAGCGGACGGAGCCTTTTATAAAGGCCACTGTTTTGAGTAAATTCAGTACTTTCATTGTAGACAAAGCGTACTAATCATTTTCACTCGGTCTACATTAATTACATCATCACATGGCTAATAGCCGTACCTGGGAGAGCTCGTGGTTGTGGCAATTTCCAGGACTGATGTCCTTTATGTAGAGCTTCCGTCCATCAGGTGTGACTCGCACTTTGATGGTGAACGGACAACGTTTCACATCAGGACTAAAAAGAAAAAAAAGACATTTATATACAATATACCCAGAAGATCACAATCTTAATCTGATCTGTTACGGGGCTCATTTCGGTGGTAACGGTCGTCCAAATTTACCCTTTGCTGCCGTGAGCGCACGCAAAGTCCAGCTCGGCGAACACTAAATTCTCGCTGTATGATTTTTTCCTGGCCCGCTTTTTGGCATTCTCCACGGTCCTGGAGCTACGCTTGTAAAGCTCCACGAAATTGGACCTCTGCCAGCTTTCGATGGCCTCCGAGAAAGACTCAAAACTATAAAACTCTGCGCCTTTCTCCAAAACCGGCACGTCAATAGGAGAGAAAGACTCCAAAGGCATGGACGCATTCATATCCTGCAGAGAGGGGAAAAAACAAACAAGAAAACAACAACATTTCAGTTGCAGCATGAATAGTATGATAGGCACTCTGAATATTAGAAACTCACATCGTCTACTTGCTGAGCATCTATCTTTTGATTCGTACGGAATCTGTCTTTCCACAGATTAAGGCACCAGTCCTTTCCAAAGACTCCGTTGATGACTGGAGACTCGGACTCTGGACAAAAGCAGACAGAATGGATTATGTCAAACAACTCGGTCCTTTTTTTAAATGTCCGACATGAATGAGTAGTCACCACGTCGCTGTTGGGGAAAACATGGCTGTTTCTGTGTCAAATTAGTAGCTATGCATGTCATGGAATACGGAAAGGTTGATTTTAAATGTGATTTGTGCGTCTGGCGAGTGGTATGGTGGTATGTCATAACAACTGGTATGGTGGAAAAATAATTTGTGCGTTGGGTTGTTGTACAATGAATTACACCGCAAATTATGGTCATCTTTTATAATTGCTGTTCACGGGGTAACTGCTAAAGCAGGGTACACTGTGTTGCAGATTTTTTTCGTATTACTTTTACGACTGTAATGTCCTCGTATGTGGGAAAGGACAGCCATAGTCGCCGATGCACTTTTTTATACAGCGCTGGACTCTCTTCCTTCTCTCGTGGGATCCGGAAGACGAGTGAGTCTTCTTTTAAGATAACAGCCCCCTCAGTGGCTCTTTATCAAACCAGTTCTTGCCTGTTCTCAGCCTCAATGTTATCATAAGTCTGTAGGCCGTGTGTGTGTGTTCATAACATAGTGTGGTCAGTTTTAACTAACTAAAGCTACTGTGTGTGTGCTAGTGTCCTGTAAGCAGCAGCAGAGAAATATACCTTATACCAGGTACCTCTTAAGGGCACACATCTAAAACACAGACGCAACAATACTGTACTGTATTTTCCATACATTTTATGCTTGTATTTTATTGCACATTCAGTCATTTATCCTTTCCAGACCCTCAAAAACTACCACAATTTTTGTTCGCATACAGTATTTTACTGCCCCCCCCCACACACACACAAAAAAAGCAATGCATTGTATAGAAACAAAAAAAGAGAATGTACAGAAATCATCTGGTTTTATAAAGTAATCATTACTGTATGTTGGAAAAAGCAAAAATCAACGGTATACACGGCCTGTGAAACTGCAAACGGCTCATCAAATCAGCTATGGTTCCAGTGAAAACAAAAGTTTAATGTAATATCTCAGCACCACAATGTTCTGTCTCTGAATGTCCCCAGCAGCAAGGTAAGCTTGCTGACGATCACATTTTTTTATGCAAATCTGAAGATCCCGAGTAACTCAGACTTTGACTCAACAAAAAGCAAAAACAGTTCGTAATCCGAAAAAACTCGTTTCGTCATTAGTCAAGGTACACACGATATAACAGATTGTATTTATTTTGGGACACACAATTGTCTACAATGATTTAAATAAAGTGTTGGGGATTAACTAATTACATGTAACGAGATTTCCATTATTACAACTTTAGTTACGTTTGAGAAATACCTGCAAAAGTCGCCTTTTATTTTCATATCGCTCCCTCTGAAAAGGTTTCTGTGGTTTTTATCCACTTTTTTTTTTTGAGGAACCATCCAAGGTTTCCGTTGATGCATTCATACAAAATTAAGTAAATCAAAATGTAATCAAATGTGATTACTGTAGTTATATTACTTGGAAAAAGTGATTCAAATAGTTGCACAACTATTTTTTCAACAGCGCAATTGTAACCGACTACATTCCATACACCGTTTACAATTTGTATTAACACCTAATATTGTTCTTTAATTAATTACCATCATCACTGGCAATATTACTGACAATCTAATGATTTCCGATTCAGAAGGTGTACCTAATGTCGTGTCAAGCGAGCGTACATGGCAAACAAACGAAAAGCTACCATTAACGTCGTCGTCGTCGGTCTGAATGGCGACGGTGCGGTGGCTCCGAAGCAGGCCGGGCGCGTCGCTCCTGGCCGCGGTCAGCTCGCACTCCAGCGTGTCGACCTTCTCCGTCAGGGCCGAGTTGAGCGTTTGGAGCCGGGACAGTTCCAAACGCAGCTCGACCGTGTCCTCGTCCACCGCCTTGCATAGCTCAGCCATGGCGGACTCGGCCATCGTCTCCATGATGGATGAAAGCTTGGAATGAAGCGATATGTTGGGCTCCATCGCTTCCGAAAACGCGTGTGTGTTTTGGAAAACGCCCGTTTGTGTCGAAAATGGTGTGTAGATATGAAAACTAAAAGTGCTTTAGAGTTTAAAAAAAAAACAAAATTAAAAAGCGAGTGGAGGTGACGAGAGGAAGAAGCACTTCCCCTTAAATCAAGCGGAACCAATCGGGTTAAGAACAGACGTGACGTACGGCGTCTTCTTCTTCGATTGTATTTATTGTGTGTGTGAGAACAAGAAATAATGCAAGAAAATATAAATAAAATACATTATTAAATTTATTTCATGTATTCATTTAGTTTCCTTCATTCGAATAAAAATAATAAATTAATGCTGTTCGCTAATGGGTTCGTGACGTAATATCTTCCGCCGGAAGCCACCGGTCAGCTGCGTCGCATTTACTCGGCGCTTCCTGGTTCTCTTGCCGCCTGGCTATCTGTTATAATTTATCCTAATGCAGCGTTTTCCTCGCGTTTTCTCGCGCTTTCCTTAACGTTTAACGGGAGACACATCAACGACTTTGATTCCAAACGCCGTCGCCATCATGAACACGGAGAAGGACTTTTCACCGCTAACGCCCAACATCGTCCGGGCTCTCAATGATAAACTGTACGAGAAGCGGAAAGTGGCGGCCCTGGAAATCGAGAAGCTGGTGCGCGAGTTCGTGGCGCAGAACAACTCCACTCAGATCCGTCACGTCATCCAGATCCTGGCCTCGGAGTTCGCGCTGTCTCAACACCCGCACAGCCGCAAGGGGGGACTGATCGGCCTGGCTGCGTGCTCCATCGCGCTGGGCAAGGACTCGGGTCTGTACCTGAAGGAGCTCATCGAGCCGGTCCTCACTTGTTTTAACGACTCCGACAGCCGCCTGCGTTACTACGCCTGCGAGGCGCTCTATAATATCGTCAAAGTGGCCAGGGGAGCCGTGCTGGCCCACTTCAACCTGCTTTTTGATGGGCTGAGCAAGCTTGCAGCAGATCCCGACCCGAACGTCAAGAGCGGCTCGGAACTTTTGGACCGACTCCTGAAGGACATTGTGACCGAAAGCAACAAGTTCGACCTCGTCGCGTTTGTCCCTCTACTAAGGGAGCGCATTTACTCCAATAACCAGTACGCCCGGCAGTTCATCATCTCCTGGATCCACGTCCTGGAGTCCGTACCCGACATCAACTTGCTGGACTACCTCCCCGAGATCCTGGACGGCCTCTTCCAGATCCTGGGGGACAACAGCAAGGAGATCCGCCGGACGTGTGAGGTGGTGCTCGGCGAGTTCCTGAAGGAGATCAAGAAGACGCCGTCCAGCGTGAAGTTCGCCGAGATGGCCAACATCCTGGTCATCCACTGCCAGGTGGCGGACGAGAGCAAGTTGACCAACGACCTCATCCAGCTGACCGCCATGACGTGGATGAGGGAGTTCATCCAGCTGGCGGGCCGGGCAGTGCTGCCTTACTCGTCCGGGATCCTCACCGCCGTGCTGCCCTGCCTCTCCTACGACGACCGGAAGAAGAACACCAAGGAGGCGGCGAGCGCATGCAACTACAGCTTGATGAAGCTCGTCACCCCCGAGGACGACGACGACGAAGACGACGAGAGAAGCGGAAACGTCAAGTCGCCGGCGAGAGAAGACAAGGACGACGGCGACACGCTCAACGCCTCGCAGGAAGCGGCGGGCTTCAGCAACATCAGCTTCTTCGCCCCGGCGAGCATCGATAGGTCTCACGTGACTCTAGACCTGGACGGCATCGTGCAGGTGCTGGACCGCCACCTCCACGACGCCTCCACGGGCATGATGACGCGCATCGCCGTGCTGAAGTGGCTTTACCACCTCTACATCAAGACGCCGCGTAAGATGTTCCGCCACACCGACAGCCTCTTCCCCATGCTTCTCAAAACCCTCTCGGACGAGTCGGACGAGGTGATCCTCAAAGATCTGGAGGTGCTGGCAGAGATCGCCTCGTCGCCCGCCGGGCAGATGGACCCGGCGGCGACCTGCGACGGGGTTGACAGCGGGCCGGCGCTCAAGGTGCCGGACAAGGCGGGAAAGACCGGCGGCGCCGAATCCTCCCCGTCCACCCCGAGCATGAATTCATACTTCTACAAATTCATGATCAACCTCCTGAAACGCTTCAGCGTCGAGAGGAAGCTCCTGGAAAGCCGGGGGGCGTTCATCATCCGCCAGCTGTGCCTGCTCCTCCACGCCGAGAACATCTTCCACTCCATGGCGGACATCCTCCTCAAGGAAGAGGACCTGAAGTTCGCCTCCACCATGGTGCAGACGCTCAACACCATCCTGCTCACGTCGGCCGAGCTCTTCCAGCTGCGCAACCAGCTGAAGGACCTCCGCACGGCCGAGAACTGCGCGCTCTTCTGCTGCCTGTACCGCTCGTGGTGCCACAACCCCGTCGCTACCGTGTCGCTCTGCTTCCTCACGCAGAACTACAAGCACGCCTATGACCTCATCCAGAAATTCGGTGGGCTGGAGGTGACGGTGGACTTCCTGATGGAGGTGGACAAGCTGGTGCAGCTGGTGGAGAGCCCAATCTTCACCTACCTGCGTCTGCAGCTCCTGGACGTGGAGGGCAACCCGTACCTGATCAAGGCGCTGTACGGGCTGCTGATGCTTCTGCCGCAGAGCCAGGCCTTCCAGCTGCTCTCCCACCGCCTGCAATGCGTGCCCAACCCGGAGCTCATGCGGACGGTGGACGGGTCCGAGCGCGGCGACGCCAAGGAGCGAGGCGTGGCGGCCTGCGAGCGAGCCCCGCACGCCCACGTGGACTACGGCGAGCTGCTGCGCCACTTCGACTGCGTGCAGGGCAAACACCTGGAGGTGCGCCACCAGCGCTCGGGGCGCGTGGCCGAGCTGCCCGACAGGAAGCTGATGTGAGCCTGCCCCATACTGGAAAACGTTGAAACGGTGAGATTATTGGGACCAAATGTAAATATTATCAGTTTATCCATACACTGGCATGACGAGAATGTATCCAATCCATCCGTTATCTAACCCTGGACTGGTCAGCCATCACACGCGGGGCACATATGGACAAAAAAAACAACAAAAAACATTCACACTTACGGACAATTTAGTCTTCACTAAGAAAATACAGAATTAACACAGGAATGCTGAAGCAGAGTTTCGAACCTACAACCTCAGAACTGTGATGCAAATGTGCTAATCACTATTGACGTGAATATGTTATGTTAAAAAGGACTTTTAATGCACTCTGGTCACAAGTTACATTTTTCTAGATGTTTTTTTTTTTTTTTTTTTTTTTTTTTTAATGAAGGGGAAAAACGTCGTCATGAAAAGTAGTGCTGACACCATCATGTACTTTCTATGAAGGAGTATTAGGGCCACAGTGAAAAGAAAAAAAATACATACTGCAAGATAAATTGGAATCTTGCGAGAATAAAGTTTGTAGACAAAAAGTTGGACAGCATATATTGTACAGCAGAAAAAAAACGTTATTCTTGATCTCATTTATGTAAAGCACTTTGTTACTAGCTGCAGTTTTTTTTTTCTTTTCCAAAAAAGTGCTCTAAAAATATAGCTGAACTTGGCTCAGCGCATATATTACGTGTGGGCAGATTTTAAAATGCACTTGTTCAAATAGGATTTTTTTTTTTTTTTACTTTTTTCTTGAAAATATCAGTCTTTATTCTAGCAATATTACGACTTTAATCTTAAATCTATACCATGGTTTACCTCAAATATACAACTATTTTCTCAAACATTACTTTATTCTCCTAATCTCAAAATTATACCACTTTTATCTGAAAAATGTATAACTTTTCCCTTGAAAAATCTGCCTTTATTGTCCTAATACTACAAATTTAACCTAAAAATACACAAACTTATCCTTGTAAAGTCAGTTAGCGCAAAACCTTCAAGCTTTTGCTAGAAAGAATTTTTTTTCCCCTCTATAATTTTGATGCTTACAGCTAAATGTAATTTGTTTTCTTTTCAGTGTAGTCATAATATACTCCTTCGTAATTTTCCTATCAGTGTTTTTTTTTTTTGTACTAAATGTTACCAAGAAAATACATTCACTGGCATAATAAATTTTTTCAAGATGTTTATTATAGTGCTTTGCAGTGGTGTATTGACTGAAAACAATTTCTTAAAATTAAGTTGCCTTAATATTAGTGTGACGAAGTCTTAAACCGCTGCTATTTGTAAATTAACAAACTGCTAACTGCCATAACACAATAATCATGTTTTCCTGTCAGGCGGTACAGTATATGTATTTATTTTTCTTCTTGAATTGTAATTTTATTTTTTTCTTCTTTAATAGTTCTGTTAATTTCAAGCGAAACCAACACACATTTCGTGTCAAGTAGTCCACTTTGGTTATTTAAAGAGTACATTTTGTCGATTTATTGTCATGTGAGTCACATCCAAAAGCGTCACATGTTTGACCCTGCTTGACTCTTCCTGTTAAGACGTGACATACATTCTTGACGTGCCTTTTGTCGTGAAGCACACGGCTGGATTTTCTACTCCAGCTGGCATAACATCCACTGTTTGTTTTTCTTTTTTTAATCGTAGTATATTTCTTTGAGCTTTGCACTGTTTCTGTCGTCATTCGTGCGGAGAATCATCAATAAAGCTGGACTCTGGGCAATGACTAAAGTGCTCTTTCTTCTTTATCAAATAGTAAACAAAATTCTGGAAAAAGAGGAAGAACAAGTTCTGGTTTGCTCAATAGTCGTCTTTTTCTAAGAAGTCTGAGTTACATTCAGCCCCTAGCTACTTGCGTTCATTATTTTCTCATGAATTTAACACCTTGACTAGGACATCATTCATTAAGTCTCAAAAGGGAATAGTTAACACTCCATTGCGATGTTATTTAGTTTTTTACTCAATACTAATGTAATATTTTTGTCAATAAATTGGAATATTGTAGAAAAGTCCATTTATTTCAGTTCAATGTGAAAAGTGAAACTCGTACAGTGGATATAAAAAATTAATTAATCTTTTACATCACAAAAAGATGACATTTGAACAGGGGTGTGTAGACTTTTTATATCCAGTTACACTTTTTTTTTTTTTTTTTTTTACCTCATGTCTGTATGAAAAATCTTTTGGATTGTTTCTAATGTCGTATTCTGTGGCTGGTGAGTGTGAACGTTGCCACCGCTGCATTGAATTTCACAGGCGGACGAGTGGGGCTGTCTGTCCCTGCCACCATTTAAAGGGCCTATGAGTAACCCAAAATAAAGTGCAGCTCTAGTAGGCTTTTCCTGACATTTATGTAGTCACATCTTACAGCACAAGCCATGGTCTGCACCGGTGACGTGCGGTTAAGTTTATGGCTGATGAGCCACTGGCAAGAGTCAAGATTTACACATTTATGAGCATCTGTGTAGAAGAATGGCTCCAGAGTGAGCCTGTGTGCTCTCGTACGCCCCCTTCAGTGAGGCAGAGTACTGTCTGCCTCACCTCAGGCTTTTTATCTGCTGTTTTACGTGATCTGCAAACCTAAATATGTAACACAAACATTAAATACATTAGACTGACATTAGAGTGCATATTAAAAGTGTCTGAAAATGTTATACTGGAGCCGTAAAGCGAGACAGAAAAAAGCACTTCCAATGCACGCCTCCTCAACCAGTTAGTGAGGGATGGCGCAATCTGAGGTGAGGCTGGCTACTCGCTGTTGCACTTTGTGTCTCGCCAACATATTTCAACAGGAAACACGCAAATCCAGCAATGATATCATGGACATTATTGGAATCAAATAGAAAGTCATTCGCAATCACAGACAACACAACTAAAATTGAAAGGAATTTAATTTGCTGGTAATCATCATGACTTTCTAATATTTACACTTCATGGTGCAGGTGAGGTTCTGCCTCCACTTACATCATCGGAATCAAAGGGATCTCATTGATGAAAGGTAGCAGTCAGGAGAAGGGTACAAAGGAATTTCCAAGGCTTTAAATATACCACGGAACAAAGTGAAGACAGTCATCATCAAGTCATGACAATATGGCACAACAGTGGCATTACCAAGAACTGGACATCCTTCCAAAATTAATGAAAAGGTGGAGTTGCACAGCTTTTAGGTCACATTAATGGTGGGGAAAGTTTTGAAATGATTCATCTTCGTCTCATTTGTATTTATTTTTTTTAATACCACAAAAATGTGGCAATTGAACAGGGGTGCGGAGACTTTTTATACCCACTGTATCAATCAATCAATCTAGCTTCCATCAGTGCATACTAGTTCAATTTGCTGATTGGTTCTACTGGACGGTTCTACTGCCTTAGTGTGACACCAATGACAAAATATGGTCTCTGGCTTTATATAAAAAAAAAAAGTAGTGTAACTAAAACACACGAATGCATGTTAACAGGGCGACCGCCTGGGGGACGTACTGTACCCCTAATCCCAGTACGTACAGTACTGTGCACGTGTGCGTGCGTATGCAGGCATCTGTTGACTACCATCAGTTAGCGCCTCCCCTACATGAACGCTGAACCTCTCCCCCGTTACTTGTGCGGACGAGACGACTAATTTGGTCCGTGAGGATGAGTGCAGATGAGGCTTTCGCCGGCAGAATGCACTAGAAGCACACACGCACTGTGGAAGGCTTCCACGACTTGAGTGTCATCACATCGGCATGCGTTTGGCACCGGCGTAGGCCCGATAGAAACAAGTGCAGCATCTAAAGTTAGCACTAAATAGTTTATAGAGGACAACACCGTGCATTGTTTTTGCTTCACCTGCCTGGTTTTAAAGCCGCGAGCAAGTCCTTAAATAGCATTTTGTATTTTCTACACTCCACTACTGGTAGGTTTGAATTTCCCACCAAGCTTCCTATCGCCACATGTTCGCGTCCTATTTTAGGTAGTGCGTCAGTGCTAGTAATCTGCTTCCACAACAAAATACTGCATTACATTTTGGATCAGGACAGTAATACATCGGTGATCCGAAACGAGTGTTCTGCTTTGACTTGACACTTTCAGAGTGGTAATCATTTAGTTATTTGTCGTTGTAATTTTAAAGGGTATACAACTGCATTGCACAGTACCTAGAGGTGCTTGTCATATTTTGTTGACCTCATTTGCGGTGGATATGAAAAGTCAGCACACCCCTGTTCAAGTTCCATGTTTTTGTGGTATTAAAAAAAAAAAAAAAAAAGAGACAAATCATTAAATATTTGGTCAACATGGAAGGAATAATGAATATTTCCAAATAGCAGTCCATATTTATTAATTTTCAAATTAGATATTAGATTTCTTAGACCTAATGTTTTTTTTTATTTTCCAAATTGAACTGTAATATAAAATATGTTTGAAAAATCTTTTGGCTTATAATCAAAATCATCACAATTTTGCAGCTTTTTTTTTTTTTAAAACTATCATGTTAATATGCCTCTTATAGTGTCAATAATACCTGAGCAGTATGATTGTTTTTAGTTTAATTTCAATTTTATTGATTTTTGTTTTAAATTATATAAAATATTTTTAAACAATATTTTAATAATTTATTGTTGGTAAATCAGACTAAAACCTTTTGATTTACTGTGACAGTTTGGTCTCGAGAAACAGGAGGCGCTGCACCTTAAGGGGTATATTATCAATAAAAAAATATTACCCTGATTGTTCTTTTAAAATTATGATTATATTTTAAACTGCTATAACACCTCAATAAAGGACATCTTAATAATTTTACTACTGTGTGTAAATATACTGTATACAATATTTGTTAATGCTCACATATTCGTAGCACATTTCACCTACAGTGAATAAATCCCTATTAATGTGTGCATCATATGAGCCGAGAGTGCCGTGTTGCGCTTCGCCATCTTTTTCATCACTCTTCTCCAATATCACTGAGGCGATCATGGCAAATATTCCAGCGTCATCAATTCGTCCCTCCACTGTCATGCCCTGACACACTACCTCGTGAGCAAAGGCTCGTCGTTTTATTTAGACATACGGTGTTTATTTGAGAACGTCCAACACGCATAGTCGAACAAGGCTGGCCGACATGAGATATGCCCGCGAGAGCTGGGGTCTTAACACTTATTTCGGGGCTTAAAAACGGAGGTTGTCTGGTATTTAGGGGTGTGTGGGGACCTGGGGGGGGGGGGGGGGGGGGGGGGCGGGCCCGTGCCTTGCTCATGGGCGCCAGACGACCACCTCACTTAGAGGGTGACCTCTTCAGCCCAAAGTCGTAGCGGCCACATTGGCTCTCTCGCAGGCTTCCCAGGACGACAGCTGGGCAGGACGCAAGGCGGCGACGGCGGCCCCAGATTCCCGTTCCCTCCATGGATCAAATGGTGCTGCAGAGGGCCCGCGAGGCCTTCACGTCAGGCAACAGGGGTAAGAGCGACCCCGATGCGTGCAGCGAGCACGGGGAGAAGCTCACGCTCTTCTGCTTGGAGGACCTGGAGCCCATCTGCGGCGTGTGCGGGAAGGCCGCGGACCACCGAGGACACAGGCTCTATCCCATTGGTGAGGGGGCTCATGACTGTAAGGTAAGCCTGGCACACTTTGATTGCATTCATCGACAACGAAAATGGGATTTCATAATCTGTATGTATAACAGCAACCTAACATTTTATGCATATACTGTTAGGTTAAGAAGATACATGTTGAACTACTAGGCGTGGACTCAATTATTCGTTATTATTTTAATGATATGCATTTTTATTTTTTATTTTTTTTGCTTTTGATTTTATTACAGTTTGCATTTTTACTTAATTGTATTTGTTCTTTTGTTTTGGATTTTACTATCATTTTTCAGAATTAAATATTTTTTACATTATAATTATTATTACTTATTCCTCATTATTTGTGTTTTTACTTGGTTAGTCATTATTTCATTTTTGATTTCATTATATTTATTTGATTTCTTTGTTTTTATATTTTCTTATTTCATTTTTTTATAATGATTTTTAAAAATCATTGACATGAATAATTTGTTTTCACGCACAGGATATAGTAGTTTATTTTGTTATATGTACTGTATGTAGCATTTATCACATAGCCATGGAGTTTCTTTAACATGCATGTTGATGGTTATCAGAGATGATGCCGATTCTAATAATAGATTGATATTTTTGGGTTTACTGTGGCTGCTGGTGTCCTGAAACTCGAGCCACTGCTCAGGTTTTTTGTTTTTTTAAATTTATGATAGCTCATCCCATTCTGCCTGTTGGGCCTCCCCCGAGAATGAGAGACCTGCGCCTACTAATGTGAAAAGAATACTAGCTTGGCCCAAGCAGCGCGAGTTCAGCCTGACGCTTGTCATCGGGCCGCGCTTGAGCCTTCCACACAGATGTGACCCATTTATTTGGCGCCACCGTCCGCATTGTGCGTTGACGATCCAGACGGCATATTGAGCAGACAGCTTCGCTGCCGCGCCACCTGCCGCATATTGACCTTGCTGTCTACTGACTTCCATATAGGAAGAGCTGAAGGGTGCCCTGCTGCCTTTGAAGGAGACGTTAAAGCAGTACGAGCAGGCCAAAATTGTGTGCGAGGACATGAAGGAGCACATCAAGGTACTGTCCAAATGCACATACTGTACGTTGAGTTAAACGGTATGATCAATACCTAAAGGTATTCATAGCTGAAAAGAGCTTTTTCTTCTGGGCCCCAGTAATGAGGCACATCTCTTCTTGTACGCAGAGCCAGGTTGAGCACACGGAAACGCAGATCAAGACGGAATTCGAGGCGCTGCAGCTCTTCCTGAGGGAGCAGGAGGCGGCCAGGCTGTCCTCCCTGAAGGCTGAGGAGGCTCACAAGAGCCTGATGATCCAGCAGAGGATCGAGGAGCTGGACCAAGAGTTGGCCTCGCTCTCTAACGTGATCCGCCTGGTGGAGCAGGAGATGCAAACGCAAGATATCCCCTTCCTTAAGGTAGGGACAGCCAACATTGAAACAAGTTTCATTTTCCTGCTTTGAATTGCTCCCCCCTCAACAACTTTGAGAACTGTTCTGTTTATTGTCGTTTGCAGAATTACAAGGACACAATAAGGAGGTGAGCCTCACACTGGTTACTGTTATGAATAAAACTGGATATGACTATAGCTAATTATCAACGTGTTTGCAGAACGTGGATCAACTCCTTCGAGCCCGAAGGGATGTCTGGTGCTCTGATTGACGTGGCCAAGCATATTGGCACCCTTAAGTACCAAGTGTGGGAGAAGATGAAGAAAATAGTCAAATATAGTGAGTTACTTACCGGAAATAGCAAACGTATTAAGGTGGTCACCTCACACAGAGCGACGCGGCCCAACACGACTAAACTCGACTATCACAAACAAATTACAGTCGGCGACTCACACCCGCACACCTCAAACATATCACGATGACGCTCGTAGCTATGAGTACAACCTGTGTAATTTTTTTTGCTACTTTTCATGTACTGTACATTTTTGGAAGTTCAGTTATATTTAACTTTTAATTACAGTACATTTGCATTTAATATTTAAAAACGGTTTGTTCTTAAACATTCATACAAGTATCATTATACTAATTGTACAATTATAATACACTTACAAATAAGTACAAGGTTAAGTACAATTTTTCTTTGATAAATTCCATTTCAATTGAATTACTTATTTTTTTCTTTTATTATATTTACATACAGCTAATGTAACAAACTGTGCATAATGTTACAGTGGCTTACAATAATTAAATACATTTTTTAGGGAATAAAATATTTATTTCGATCAACACTTACTACTATTACTAAATTAGCATACCATGGTAATATATTTTAATGTTGGTTATTATGGTGGTACCTGCAGAGCGAAATCTTTTTTGAGGTTGTACTTGGTGTAAAAGGTTTGAGAACCACTGTTGTATTTTTTTCTTTCCCTTGAATTGAAACACAAACATGTCACAATTGTCAAGCAAGAAGCTGATTGCCCAGGTCGCTGTAACGCCGTATACTACAAGGATACAAAGAAAGGAGGCGGGCGAGAAATAAAAGAAAGTGTGGATATTTAAGATGACCGGCACACTCATTGATAGTACTCTAATATAGAGACAGAGACTCTCCAGACGTCACCTTTTAGACACAGGTACAAATTAAATCATAAACATATATAGATATACACTACTGTATATACTGTACTGGTAAGGCTCAGCGGTGGCCATCTATATCTTGCTTCCTGCCCATAAACGTAATTTTTGTTGTCAAAAGCTCATGTGATACGACATGGCGCAAGAAAATTGATGAATAACAAACGTGTCCTCTCCGAGGTCCCGTCATTGTGGATCCCAACACGGCCGCCAACTGCTTCGTCATGTCCGAGGACCTGACGGCGGTGCAGAACACCGCGGAGACCTTCAAGCTCCCCAACAACCCGGAGCGCTTCGACATCAGCGCCGAGATGCTCGGCGCCGAGGGCTACACGTCGGGCCGCCACAGCTGGAGCGTGGAGGTGAAGGACAACACTTACTGGGTGGTGGGCGTGGCCAGCGAGTCCATCAACCGTAAGGGTAAGCACGTGCTGACGCCCGCCGAGGGCTTCTGGACCATACGCTTCCGCAACGGCGAGCACAAGGCCTGCACGGCGCCGTGGGAGTCGCTCAACCTTAAGGCCAAGCCGGACGTGATCAAGGTGCTGTTGGACATGGACCGAGGCAAGGTGGCCTTTTACAGCCCCCCGGAAAGGGAGCCGCTCTACACCTTCACCGACATCATCACGCCCAAAGCCTTTCCTTACTTTTGCACGGCCTGCAAAGAACACCCGCTGACAATCCTGCCCGCTAAATTGACTCTTTCGACCGACTGATTCCTCCTCATGTATGACCACCAACTCAGAGCTAGAATAGCTCCCGAATCGAACGAAGAATCAAGTCTTTGTTCTTAAACAAGGGACAAATGTGGGAATGCAGCGTCAGCCACAGTGTGGCATTTACAATAAAGTGGAAAAATGCACTCGTATTGACTTTTCATTTATATACAGTAGGGCTGCAAAATTACATGAACTTTAATTTTTTCCCCCCAAGTTTTAATACTTTCCCAACCCCGAATATGTGTATTGGCGGATGATCCCCGCTAATAAAAGATTTTTTGGGGGTTAAAAAGAAAGAAAATGCACTTGAATGGTCATCAACTATCCACGCATTTTCACTATACGCGGTTTTCAAATTATGAGCTGCCACTTGGTCGATTTTTATTTTATGTTAGAATAGCTTACAAATTAAACCTCCATCTTGTTTTTGAGGAACATGACTGTTTTCTGTATGGTTGGTGTCTTTGGACAAAGGTTAAATACATGTATATCATTTGTTTATCCAAATATGATATAATACACATAAAAATGACCAACACTTAAACACCGTCTATTGTCATCTTGTGTTGAATAAAAAACGGTCACTTTCACTTTTTACCCGAGCGAGGAAGAAGTGCTTTAACCCGTTTTGCCCAATGCGGAAGTAGGTTGTGCATATACCGGACTGCCTTACCTGGTTAACACAGGACATTATTAATATTATTAACCACTGTTCTAAATAAATTATAAAACATGAAACAAAGTCAATGCATGCTTTAGGATAGGATTTTTAATTGGATTTCACACAAAAGCTGTCATCTGAAGGATTTATATATTAAATCTTTACCACTTGCTGATGATATGAGAGCCCAAAAAGGTGACATTTTCTTTTGAAGTCCTTTTTGCACAAAACTCCAGACAGAAAACTTGTTTACATTTTTTTTTTAAATCTAAGGCACGTTAACAATTATTGCTTTTGAGTCATGTGGACATGAAGATGGATTAGTTTTTTTTTTTCATCCACAGCATTAAAACCATTAGTATTTGTCTATTTGACCAACAACTCCCTTAATGGCGTCGCTTAATCCTACAAGAGTAAATCGTATTTCCCTGTTTCAAAGTTGACCCAGCCACCTTACTATCCTCCTTTGTCAAGATGGCCCCTCAAGTAGGTGCGGCGAAGGCTCTGTGAGGTGGAAGAGGTAATAAATGTCCTCAGGTGCCGCGGCATATGACTCCTACAGTGTTTAGAAAAAAAATGTAAAAAAAATTTAAAAAATGGAATCACCTTTAACAGTGCTGCCTTGGTGAGGGGTCGTGTCAACTCTGTTCCCTGAAGGGTTGAAATTCCAGACTTCCATGTCATAAATGAACTCTGGCCTCCATTATGGCAAAGTAGAGCTTGTCGTCCATCGCAACATAGCGCCCGACTTTTACGTTTAAGAAGTAGATCCGGTCGCTTGTGAGGCGAGGGTCGTAGCCCTCCCTCTGCAGCCTGGTTTTCTGGATTTTGAAGGTCCCTACAGTACAGAGGAATGCAGAAGACATTATATAAGATGTTGCGATTCAGAAATGGGAACTTATTAGCAATGGTTTACCTGTGGTGTCAACGCACGGCGACAGTCGTAGGAACACTGGCCGAGCGTACGGCGGGAGAGCGGTTTGGATCTTCTGCAGGAAGGCGTCGCAGTCGAAAGTGCCATCAGTGTCCGTGATGGCGGCCATGCCCGCCTTCCCTTCGACACCTGAGCATAACATGGGAGAAGATCAAGTATTGTGATGGCGACCCTTCATTTCCAAAATTCCCAAGAAATACCACACTCAGTTCATCCAACTAAAATCCTTCTGATCCGACCCAGCCCCAGTCCCTACTAGGCTGATCAGCAAGTTTAAAAAACCGATAACTGATCACAAGATGGAGCAATGTGTCCACTTACAAGACTTGTTCATTTATTGTATATACTTGTGGAGGAACCTAACCTAGCTGTAAGCTATAATCAACAAAATAACAATAATAAAAAAAAAATAATAACAATATAGTGCTTTTCTAGTCACTGAAAGACGCTTTACAATTTCATGCATTATTCATTTACTCCTCAGTCACACTCGGGTGGTGGCGAGCTACTTGTGTGGTCACAGCTGCCGAGGGGCAGCCTGACGGAAGAATGGCTACCATTCTGCGCCTCCGACAATATTCTAATTTAAGATGCGCCTGTGTATGAGGTGACTCGTGACTGGACAGAGGGCTCACAATCGGTGTTCTAATTCCTTCTCATCATTCTCATTCTAATTCAAAGCAGGACAAATGTATGTTGTATGTTGAGCTCACCTGGCACCGTCACGCCGTACACGGCCACATCAGTCTGATCCAAGAGACTGCTCAGTATGCCTTCCACTTCGGTGGTAGACACATTCTCTCCCCGCCAGCGGAACGTGTCGCCGCTGCGGTCGCGGAAATACATGTAGCCCAAGTCATCCATCACTAAGACGTCACCTACGGGAGACACAGGAAGATGGAAATATTATCCACGGGTGAGCTGCAGCTTATCCCAGCTGACTTTGGATGAGAGAAGAGCCAGCCAATTGCAGGGCACATTTAGGCAAACAACCAATTAACAACAATTTGGTCTTCAGTGTATGTACCATGCATGTATTTAGAAGGTGGGATGAAGCTGGAGTACCTGAAAAAAAAAAAAAAAAGCATGCAAGCACCAGTAGGACATGCAAAAGCCACACAGGAGAGAAGGAGCCTAGAGTTGAAACCCGAACTGCTAGACATGCTAGTCGCAAGGTCACAGTGCTATCTCCAAATGCTATTTTGTTAATAACGACTATTAGCTGAGTGTATTTGGACAGAAAAAAAAGATGACAACTAACCTGACAAATAGGCTGAGTCGTTTTTCTTGAAGACATTTTGGGCTATTTTCTTGCTCGTGGCGTCGTGGTTAACGTAGCCATCAAAGCGTCTCAGCGGATCCTTTTGGTTGATGCGCCCCACCAGGAGCCCCGGCTCACCTGGAAAATCCGGAAGGGATCCAGTGGGTCACTTTTAGGTCATTTGCCACATTGAGGAAAGTGTAGTATTAGTCACCAGGTTGACAGGGCACACAGAGGCCCCGGCTATTCCGAACCAACTCCATCGTGTCCTCATCCACTTTGACCAGACGGATGGGGTAAACATTGGGCAGAATGCGACTGTTAAATCCACAGGCCCCCACCTGGAAACGGTGGCTTGCTTACATCCATTTCATTTCAGCAAACTATACAAAGGCCGGTGTGATTGCTGACCTTGCCGTCCAAGTTGGCGATGCTACAGTTGCACTCGGTCGCTCCGTAGAACTCGCCGATCTGCGCCACCCCGAAACGCTGGGTAAAGGCTTCCCACACGCTGGGACGCAGACCGTTTCCAATGGCCAAGCGAACCTTATGGGCCTTTTCTGACGGCCGCACTGGCTGAGACAGCAGGTAGCGGCAGATTTCGCCGATATACTGGACCACCTAAAAGTCAAATGGTTAAATAATTAGGGCTGCAGCTATCACATATTTTTAGAATTGAGTGTTCTATCGATTTTGCATTTCAACCACAAAGTAATTTGCATGCGAGGTGCAGGTATAGATTTTGTCCATTTGGGTTCGCCATCCTCATGTTCTACTGTAGTATCTGGGATTTCGACTGTGTATGGCTTTAAAAAGTGGGGCCAGGCCTGGTGAGTGATGTGGGCGTCTGCTCATGAGAGTGTAGGGTTGGCTGGCTGTTAACTTGCTAATCTGTTAGCCAGTCTGCGTGTTGAGTGACTCGGCATGAGTTGTGGCCATCAGCAGCCCGGGTTGTGCTTATTACATGTTTGTTTTCGTCCTGTTAGTTCAATAAAGCAATTAAAAGTCCATCAAAAGTGTATCCTTGAGCACTGGCACGGGCGTTAAAATACGTTCCAACTAGCGATGGTGGACTATATTAAATTCGCTAACCTCAGTACGTGACCTTGAGTTGGTGATCATACGTGCTGCTGTTGTGGTACATGTTGCACTTTATCTTCCCTGTTATGTTTTGACTGTCTGACGTCACATCGCATCCAAAGGTCAAGCAGCGCTGCATTGACTTTTGTTGGCTGCAAAGATTACCACTACCTCACAGCGTTAAGATTCTGATAAGCGGCACATTACTCAGTGAAGCTGCCCAAGCGGTGGAGTTGCTGCAGGTATTTGTATTTGATCATGTTTCCATGCACTACATACACACAATGTAGTGTATGCATGGATAAAGGTGGGCTGGATCTCGCCGCCGAGTGCACGCTGTTATCCATACACTTGGCGACGAGATGCAGCGCGCAAAGCCTCAGTCGTCGCAGTAACGAAAGCCAGGCTTGAAAGGCTAACAATGTCTCCTCCAAATGTAAATCTCTTACAGTGCAGTTGTACTTGATACAATCATCCCAGAATCGACTTGCGGAGAATTTCTTCTTGACGACGACAGTGACACCGTGGATCAGACTTTGGCCGACTCCCATGATGTTACCTGGCGAAGAGGAACGCGTACGCATCAGTTGTGCTACCTAGAGGTGGGAACAAAGTGCTGACGAAGATGTGTCTATTAAACCTGCAGAGTGATAAAGAGGAAGACAGTCGTAGATGATGTCATCCGGGCGCATGCGAAAAGCATAGTAGCCGAAAGCGGTGATTCTGTAGTACCTGTAGAATGCACACTTGGTCTCAGATGATACACGTGCTTCAAGGGAGAACATTTAGTAAAGGGTAACATACCTACTATGTACGATAATAGCAGCCTTGGGTAGTCCTGTGGTGCCAGAGGTGTAGATGTAAAACAAACGGTCTGCAAAAAAGACAACAGAGCCTCCTGTTACACCTAAATAATAAGAGCGAGTATGAACATGACCGACCACAATGGACACGTTCCAAAGACTGAGAGAAAACACAGTAACAGAGGGAATGCTAAAGTCTGCGATACATCCAACCTTGACTGTTCTTCTGATGAGCTCATTTCTAATCCTATTCAACCTGGTCACTCCTTAAAACTGAACATCATGGCTGGCCTTATCACTATCTTATGAACCTTTCTCGCCTAATCTTCATTCCTCTCCATGTGCATGTCTCCACCTTCCTAATTGTTCCTCCACCTGCTCCCTGCTCTCACTGCAGCTCACAATGGCATCTGCCAACATCGTGGTCGAAGGTCCAGTCTAAAAATATATAGTATGAAATATAAATGCATACAGATCAATAACAATACAAAACTAAACTGAGATGAATCAATAAATACTAAATAACAATCATCTAATTAAATAATAATAGAAATGAAAGACAAATACCCATGCTATGCTACTAACCGTTCATGCCTTTATGTTTAACACAAGGTAAAGGGTAGTGCCTCGATGTTGACGCTAAAATTGGATCCAGGAGCGTAGCACCCAGATAGGCCCCGTGATGAGTGCTGAGGTCTCCGGTACAAAACCTCAACATGGACTGATCGAGGCAGGCGCTGACCTCTAACACGGCTGATATGGAGGTCACAAAGCAAAAGAAAACGGAGGTCTCGCTAATTATTGAGGATTAAAAGACTTATTTTCATGTTAAAATACATTCTTCCATTTCTTACCATCAGCAAGCTCAGCTCCAAACACGATAGCCCGAGACCGAGACACCCTGATGCAGTGCAGGAGGGTGTCCTTGCGGAGGTTGAAGTTGATGAGAGCCGCTTCCACGCCGACCTTGGCCAAGCCCAGCCAGAGCGCCACCTGCAACGGTCGGCTTTCCATGAAGAGGGCCACCACGTCTCCAGTGATCCAGCCCTGACCTCTGGCCCAGTTGGCCACCGAGTTGGACACTTGGTCCAGCTGGGTGAACGTCCACGCTTCCCCCGTGGCCTCGTAGATCAGCGCAATCTTGTTCGGGTTGCGTTTCACCGTCTGGGCAAACATGGTGAGGATGTTGCTGCCGTCGCGCATGTAGCGCCACAGCGCCAGCTTGACTCTCAGTAGCACGCACAGGCCTCTGGTGAGGGGCAGCGAGGAAAATAAAAACAGATGAGAACTTCTCAGTAATGTGGTACCTTGATTCAGGAGTGCCCCAAATAAGAATTTTTCAAGTTACAAGCCGTTCGCTCGAGTGATGTGGATTTTTAAAAAATGAAGCAATTTAGGTACTCTAATGGCATGTGGGCAAGGAGAAGGCGTTTATAACATGAGACAAACAGTCAAACACCATAAATACTAAATGAGAACATTTGCAAGGAGCAGACGCTCACACTGAACGATAACCGGCAAACCAGACTCCAGCTCCTGACGTCACTCACTAAAACAACACCCCTTAAAGGCACACATCCAACACTTACATACACTTAAACATACTTTATTTCTTTACATTCTCTGTTATTATCTTTTCTATACAATACAAATGATTACAGATTGATCGCATTTCAAGGTTTTCGTGAAGTCGAATGAAGGCAATATTTGTGTTTCCTTTCAAGGTATCTTCATTTTAGTTTGAACATTTCAAAGAATATTATGTCTTATTCCTAGTCAGCTGGTCTAAGGTCATAAAGGCACAGCAACGAACCTACTGTAACAAACCTATGTCACGTGCTAAAATGCTAGCAGCTGCACAAAGGCTGTTAATGCCTTTTCTTAATTAATGCCTTATGTTTTTGATTCAAGAAATGCCAATTTTAAACAGAAATGTTTAATGACAAGAAAATACAGTTTGCAAAAAATTGCTCACTTATATTTTAAGGTGGTGATTAATTGGGCCACAGCGTCTATTACGGGCTAGAGCTTTTTTATTACCTTGTGTAGAGACATGAGAGGTACTAAATTAGAATCAGCTCTCTGTCTCTTTACAGGACACATTTGGCTCCCCGACAAGCTTTGACTTACGTGACATCTCTCTTGGCGGTCCGCGCCGCGATGTAGAAATACTTCCAGCTGCTGGTGCCCAAGTACAGCCCGAGTCCCGCCATCAGACTCCAGGGCCAGGACACCCCGATGAGACGCAGCAGGGCCATGGAGCCCAGAGAGGCTGACACACTCGCTGCATTGTGCATTCTACAAATAGATTCGATTCGATTAGATTCGATTCGATAGATCAATGTGTCGATGATAGATAGCGACAGGGATATCAACATAAACAGCTATGGCAGACAGATACAGAGAGCGAAACAGACAGACACATACACGGACAGACAAACATGACAATTTTAGGGCACATACATGTGAGAAATATGTATAAAATAACAATGTATTAAAAAATGAATGGCACATGCAGCTCTTGTAGGCCAAGTTCAGGCTGCACTTCCACTTGTACCAAAGCTAATAAAAGAGGCGTTTTACGGTTAGTTTACTGTCACTCGGTGGAACAACACAGTAGGTCACGTGTGTGTTAGCCTAGCCACCAAAAGCCAAGAACTCCACTTACCTCAAGTAAACACACGCAGCGGTGTCACCTTTCACCCAAAAACCCGAAAATAACCGAGGGCGGTCACGGTTACACGTAATGGTTCCCGAGAATTACTTCCCGATTTGCTGTGGCCTTCTATTGTGCGGACAATGTTGTTGTTGTTTAATAGTTGTGACACTTTTGCATCTCGCCGGTTCGCGTGGGTGCACAAAAAAAAAAAAACAAGCTGAGTGACACTCTAAATGGCGTCCTACGTTCGTGAGAGTGCCGTTTAAAGCCAGGCGTCCATCGTGTGTGTATCCGGAAAGTTAAACTACATCAAATTGAGCGTATCCAAGTTTTTAGGGTGGTCCTGCCTTTTTTTTTCTCCCCTCTGTACTCCATGTTGGACAGAGACGTCGCCGATGAAGCCCCGCCCCGCTGTCGCTGAGCGCGACATAATGACCTCACCTATTGGTCGACTGAGGTGCTCGTCAAAGCAATGCTTGGTTTCTATTGGATAAACTCATCACCGTCCCTTTACCCTCCCGCCTGATTTGCTGGAGGTTGCTGACAAATGGATTACTAAAATACTAAAATGTTGCGTAAATCTGTTGTACATCCTTTCAAACAATCTGCTCCTTTGTCGTATAAGCTTGCTGAATATGAAAATCACTAAGCGCGTATTTAAATGTTTTTGCCTGTATTTTGGCGAGCTACTTTACAATGGAACTCTGATTTAAAATAAAATAAAATAATGTTGACATTAGATGCTATAGCTGTAAGTAGGACATATTTTCCTCTGAAAAATAAGAAAAGGTCTTATTTAGATTAGTAATTGACACTAAAATGTCTATTCATAACAATGTAGTGCCTTTAATCACTGAATATTAAGATCACCAGGGGTGCATAAAATGTATTTTGGGTCAATTACTATGCAAGGTCACTCTGAAAAAGGCTTAGATGACAAAATAGTTGACATTAGATCCTATAGCTCTAAGTAGGACGCCTTATCGTTTGAAAAATAAGAAAAAATGTCAAATTTAGCAGAGTAATTTGCACTAAAATGTCAATTCAAAACACTGTACCACCAACAATCACTAAATATAAAGATCAAGTGTGTATGAACTGTTTTAGATTGAATTTAGGGTGAATTACTATCCAAGGTCAATCTAAAATAAGCATTGACGACAAGTTGACATTAGATGTATAGCAATAAGTAGGATTCCGTAAATGTCTTATTTAGCAGTAGAGTAGTTTGCACTAAAACACCATAGTGCCTATAATCACGTATAAAAAGCAGTGCATTAGCAGAATCGAAACAATACCTCATAATGAATGTTGCGATTATGAAGCACTGAACTACAAGGAAGAGACTCCGGCAAGCACAAACACAGGAAACCCAGCATAATAACTACCTGTTGCACCACTATTTCGACATTATGCACACATACGCTCACGTTTCCTCCCTTGAAAACTGACTTAAACAGCTGAGGAACATACCTGGATCCTTGTGGCCCAAGAAAACAAACCTCAAAGTCCAATAATGAGTCCTACAGGGTACATTAGTGTACAGTGAAGGCCTGCGCCCAACTATTGTGCAGAACAAAAAAAAAGGCACTCCATTTACAACCCAATTTTCTTTAAACAAGATGGGGCAGTTCTGTAACTGAATAGTATTACGTGTTACACCAGGTGAACAAGTTCTTCATATCAAGAATGCCTTTCTGGTTAATCACATACTCTAAATCACACTGCACAGTCAACGCTCAGTGTGTGCAGGTTTCTTTTGCAACGATGTAACTACCTATCGCGTTTACTTTTTTCACATTTTGCCATTTACTTGGAAAGGAAGCCGTGGAGAGTTCGTGTCAGCTGATCGGTATCGGCGGCTATCGGCAGATACACAAAGTCAAGTGACGCAACTATGAAATAAAAATGGGACTGGGACATCCCCATTAAAAAAATGTAAATAATGGGATATAAAGTATTTTCTATGACATGGAAATATAGATAAAAATAATGAATGATTAAATACAATAAAAAGAGAAGATGCATACAAATAAAATTCTAAAATAAAAAAGCTAATATAAAATAATACAGTAAGTATAAAATAATACAAGTAAAAAAAAAACTAAAGACATTTTTTTTTTTTTTTATGATTCTTTTATTCTGTATTATAAACAACACACAAATGAAATCCTGGAGATAAAAAAAAATGTTTTCACACCTCGTAAATATATACAGTACATTTCAGCACAATGAGTGGAGCAGGAAAACACAATAGTGAATTCCACTACAGCTTGTTGGAAATCTCTGCTAATTTGTCCTCCGTTTTCTGGGGCAATATCATACAACGTAATTAAGTCTGACACGTTATACAGATTTATTTTTTAATAAATATCAATATATATATTTTAGATTGTTTTGGGTAGCAAGTTACAGTACCTGGATCGATGCACCTGACAAAACAGGTCTTAGTTTCTTTTTGGTTTGAATCTACTTTCACACATAAATGTAAGAAACGTGCATATTGCACATTATACACCGGAGGTTGAAATTAGCTCATTTGACCAGATTCATTTCTCAATTTTGCCGACAGAAAACCGACTTTAAATGGCATCATAACGCTCAACATTTCCATGTCAGTCGCTTATAATGCAGTGGCAACATTCATAAAGAAGAATACTACAGTGGATTAATCAACAGACAGCTGGCCAGCGCTTGTTGGAGTACACATGATGGAGAAATGAGAGTTTGTCTCCTCAGATGTGCGACTCTCCTGTGTCCCGGCTGCTCGCGGACGCCTTGGGATGGATGACAGGAAGAAAAGAGACAAGCCAATCAGTCACTACTGGACAACTTTATTGCTCGTTCATGATCAGCAGAGGCCGGGCGGCTCTGTCAGCGGGATAAAAACGCATCACCTCCATGTAATCTATCGCTCGGGATCGCGCTTTGACATTTAGTACACCGCAACTGACCAGAGAGATTGTTTGCAATATTTTAGTTTGGATTAATGCAATTTTAAAATGACTACCTCAATTATTATTGAAATAATGTATTACTTTTATTGTGTTCAGTAAATGAAGTTGACATATTATATGAATGCACCAGCAGAGTACTATTCTCCTGCTTCTCAGAGTGTGAAATGTGGCCTTGTTCAGTCGAAGACAAAGCTATTATTCGGTTGTACGTATACAGCATAATCTCAGCTCCTCCGAAGTAATATATGACAGGGAGTACTGTTATATTGAATGTCTAAATGTTCAAATTTGTGTTCAAATATCAGTTGCTACAAGCGGACTAACGGCGAAGCTACGTTTGTTTTAAATACACAACATGTAAATCTCCTTGTTTGATGTTTGGCTTTACAGTAAACTTCAACTGCGAGTGGTATTAAACAGCTTGAAGCCTTTTTTTTGGAATAACTGTTCAATATTTGCCAGTGTGCTGCTACTGTGAACTGAAGTAAGTTGAGTCCACTGCCACCATCGCAAGTTTGAACTCGCAAATCAAAGCAAAAAAGGGCTCGGATCGGAATCATTAAGTGTTTTTGCATACATTTTGCCATTGGCCAATAATTATTAAGTGTACTTTTTCTCAAAAAAGGATATGTGCTCTTTTTCTCTATTCCCAAGACACCTTTTTGACGCCCCTCAACATGGCCGAAAACCCGCCAATTATTATCTTTTTGGTGAAATGTACACATTTTAGGGATCCTGAACATGACCCCCCCCCCCCCCCCCCCCCCCCCCCCCCCCCCCCGCAAAACTCAATCAGTAGCACAACTACGAAGCTCCCCTTCTAAGTTTGAAAAGGTAAAAAAAACAGTTTCGCCTACCAACATGCAATTTCTTGGACATGTCTATCATAACAGGATGCACAAAAAAGTCTCCAAGGACCCGTGCTTGAAACGGAATAGGAAGTTGGCCAAACTCCCAGTCGGGCAGTGGTGTCAAATTCATTTTGGTCGCTGGCCACATTGCAGTTATGATTTCCCTCAGAGGGCTGTTATGAATGTGTAACCATAAAAATGGTCAATTGCCTCATCATATTTTTACATATGCACAGCAAATTGAGGGATAACTAGTTGTGAAATCAGAAGACAAGGATAAGTTTGTTCCACTATTGTTCAAGTATCTGTAATAAGTGGTCCAGTCATAATAAAAAAAATAAAATATCTCAACATAATTGTTTATTATGTATCAGAATTTGAAATTTTGGTACAGATTTTAATAAGAGTCATGGAAGTTGATGTACATGATTTGCTTTCACGGGCCACATAAGATGACTTTGGCAGGCCGTTTCTGGCCGCAGTGCCTTGAGTTTGACACCTATGCAATAGGGAATTCACCCAAATGAACCCCAATTGGAAGAAGTCATCTTAGACTGAAGGGTGCTGCGAAATTGTAAGTTTAAAAAAAAAAATTTTGAAGCTACTAATGTGGGCGGAGCACGTTAAATTTCGAGGATCATTTCATTATTTCGCCATAAAAATCAAAATGCTTTGAAAGCAAATTCTTACGTGCTGTCTGCTGGAAACCGAGCTGAATTCAGAGTAGTTTTTCTTAGGTGGTGCACTGAATCTGGACAGGAAATTTCCATACTCGTCCCTTACCTAAATTGCGCAGTACAAAGTTTGAAGTAGGTTAAAACGTTGGACTTTAATTGGCTTTGCGTGCGTCTGGCTGATGTTTTGAGCGACTGACCTGCTTGGAGAACAGGCAGTGCATCACAAACAGCATGAGGCCCTGGAGGCTGGCGAAGATGGTGAACAGGTACGACACGACCGTGGTGCTCTCCTCAAATTGGAAGCAGCCAAAGATCCACGTGGTGCCCAGCACGCACAGCTGGGCGACTGCAGTGACGGTGAAAGCCCTGCAGGGGGCGGCAGAGGAGCGCAGAGGGAGCAATGAGGGGGAGTGTGACGAAGGTTGAGTAACACATCTTTTGCGCGTTGTTCTGCAGGATAAACATTTTAAAAGGAAAACAATTTACACATGCTGAATCCCACTTACTTTATTTTTTGTAAGGTATTCATGTCAGGGTTTAGACTTGAGAATTTCTGGGCCAACTTCCACGCGGTGATGAGAAAGAAGAAAATGTTGATCTAGAAAGCAACAAAAATGTGATTTTAAAGGATGGAAAATAGACTTTTTACTGTTTGTGCACAAGTAGTTGGCTATCGCATTTTGGAGACATTATTCAAAAGAGTGACGATCTTACTGCGGTACTTACGGCAATGATGACACAAGCCGGGCCCAAAAAACTCCAAATAAAATCCACTTTCAACCAACAACTGCAAACACACATTGAAGAGCCACTGAGCAGATTGTTGCAAGGTGACACAGTGATAAACTGAAAATCACCATCACGGAGTACAGCACTCACTATCTCCGGGTGCCGTATCCTCTGGGGTTGACCGAAGCGCAGATGGCGACGATCACAGCCGGGACACCGTAGCCGCCCGCCATCATGTAGAGGGTCCGGAAGTTGGTGTTGAACACCAGGATGACCATCCGGAAGAGCTGCACGCCTTCCAGACACATCCAGCAGAACGCGGCCAGGAAGAAGAAATGCAGCAGGCCGGCAATCACTGCGCAGGTACTCTAAAGGATGGGACACCCAGCCAGCCTTCTTGTGTGGAGTTGGCATATTCCTCGCACATTGCAAAAACATGCATGACTTTTAACGTTTTTTTTTTTGGTACTCACCTGGTTCTCTGTGCGAGAGATGCCCACGAGGAAGATGAGGGCGGCCACAAAGAGGCTGACGCACAGGTGCAAGTGGATGGTGGTCCGAGGGCTTTGGATGGAGCGGATGAGCGAGAAGGTCAGGATGCAGATGAGCAGGCAAATCAGCGACAGGGACAATCCCACCCAGGTCACCACCTGCAACTCGAACGTGGCCTGTCCGGAGGAGATCGGCGCATGAAGAGCATCTCCCATCCTCACACTCGAAGTCATTGTGAGGCACAGGTTGAGTTCGGAATCATTCATTTATTACCCACTATACCCAAGCGCTACGCAGTTCTAGGGATTTCTCTTTTATATAGAGGACTTTAGAGTTGACTAAAGAGTCCTCAAAAAACCTCTATACAGTGATCAGGGAGTAAGGGATGAGTGAATAATTCTGTTCAAAATCATTCACTCTTTCCCCATTGAAATAAATGCAAATACCATTAATCCGTTACAGCCTCCCCAAAAAAGAAATGTTTGTGTTTGTGTTTTTTAATAAGGAAAATAGCACTCTATAATATAGTGTTTTATAAGAAGTAGTAAAAAGTAATAACATAATTGAATCCATTGCAAAGAATTAAACAGTTAATGCTGCAATCCAATTCGTTGCGCTGCTCCTTCTGGTGTGCCCGCCTTGGCCACCGGGAGTCAGTATAATACAGTAATGCAGACACAAACGAGGAACAATAGTGCTTCTTCTTCTACTAATACTGTCCGTGACTCGATAAGATGCTGTAATATGAATCCTTTTTTTCAAGTAACCATCGGTTGGTTGTTCACGACCCTTCAAGATGTATTGTGGGACGCATTGAGGTCACTACATAGTGGATAACCTATACTCATTACATATTCGAGCAGCATTACAAAATGGTGAGCTTACGATATAGCGGTTAGGGAGGAGTGATTCCAAACACAGCCAGAGTGTTTACCTCTACGTCGTAGAGGGCCATGAGCACGGCAAATGTGCTCAAGTGGTTGCAGGAGCACACGGTGAATTGGGAGTTGGACTCCACCGTTGCGCAGCCGTCGGCGGACCAGCTCCCGTTCCCCCGGGAGGCGTCCCAGAACACACACACGTGGCGAGACCCGTTTACCTGGAAGACAGCAGTATGAATGGATGTAGCTTGTACAGTGTACAATATGGAATGCACAGTAATTGAGAGTTTTTTTTTTTTTTTTTCTAGAAACAGCTTTGTGTGTGTGTTTTTTTTTTTTTTTTGGATTCACGTAAAAAACGAGTCACAAAACTACACACAAGCATCATCATGAATGAAAGATTTTAGTAGGATTTCGCACCCAAATAAATTGGTTATAGTAATAATATTTGAGTTACTTGAAAAAAAATAGTTTTATATGAAACAATATCTTAGAACTCTGTGAAAAAACTCTTACGAGATTATAGTTACCTGTGTCAAGTGGTGAAAAGTTAGCATGACCGGCTCTTCCAGGTGACTTGTGTCGGCGTTAGTGACCGAGACGGTCGCCGCTTTGGAGTTGATGACGAAGCTTTGGTTGGCCTGCGGATTCATCCCGCTGTAAAATCTGTCGGTGAAGGTCTCCAGGTTGGCGTAGCTGAGCAAGAAGACGCTCGCGAAGCCTGTAAGAGTCACAACATAAACACAACAATCAAGTTGACGTCTTCCTGAGAGCGCTCACTAGTTGACGGCGTGAACGCCACCTGGGTACTGGGAAGGATCTCCGGCGACTGTTTCCAACTGGATATTCAACATGACTGGCTTAGTTGATAATGTCACGACTCCCTGGGGTGACGTGGGTCCTTTGTGTGAAAGCAGCTCCAGTTCTGTCGACAAATACAGTAAATATGTCTTGGTCAACTGTTTCATGCAGTTATTACTGTTTTTTTGGTAATGATAATGACTTAAACAATTATTTATTTAAATGGCAGTAAAGTGTGTTCACCAAGTATGTTTGTGGAATGTGTTTACTGTTGCCAAGCATCATTTTTGTGAAATGTGTAGGGTTGGGCGATTAATCCATTTGATCAAGATTAATTAATTTAAATATTGCTCAGAATGATTACAATTATTATTATTTTTTTGGGCTTCTCAAGTTCACAGCAAAAGCAAAAGTTACTTTAATATCATTGCTATATTCTTTTTCTATAAGCAACGGGAAAAAACTGATTTTGTGAAAAAGATTTTATTATCAGGCCATATCGCATTACCACTACCTACAGGCCTGGAGTGGAAGTGCAGGGGTGATGATGCAGCGATGCAGCTTCACACTTCAGTTGTGAGCACGTAATAAGCATACATTTTTATGCAATTTCTTACTAAATCCTCGAGAGGAGACACTGCACCTCTTAAAGGAATGTAAAGCGGCTAGGAATACAGTATTATTACCTATGTAGGCGGAGGATCTCCTTATTCTAGGGGCTTTAATGAAAGGTCCCGTCATTCTCAGCGCACTCTCCACTGTGTCCAGAAAGATGGACACCTTCCTGTTGTCATCAAGAGCTTTAGTGGACAAGATGTAGTCCATGATCGCCAAAAGCCTCTGCAAGAACAAGGAATTATTTTTCTTAGAATTGAGGTATTCATCTGATGATATGTTTAATATTGTGTTGTGTGTGTATGCACTTTCTGCTCACCCAGTAGAGCCGCAGGGAAGTTGGAAAAAATAAAGCACCCCCGCCACGAATATGTATTATTGACACCGAATCTCGTACACATATTCATCAAGACAATATGCGCAAAAAAAAGGCAGAAGAACCCATGCTGTGAAACGCACAGGAAGTCAGCCATTTTGGTGGGAGGTAGCCATTTTGGCAATTTCGCGGGGTTCTTCGGCGACAAAGTTCCATTCGTCCATTTTCAATAGCCTATCCCAATTGACATTGGTCGAGAGCCGGGGTACATCCCGGACCGGCCGCCTGTCAGTCGAGTCTTCAATGAAGCTAACATGCATATTTTTGGAATGTGGGAGAAACATTCAAACTCTCCAAAGGCTGAGATTCGAAGCCAGAACCTCAGAACTGGGCAAAATCTGGCAACCAAATCGATTTTTTTAGGGATGCACTGATGTCACTTTACCTCCGTTTCAGTATCAAGTACCGATACCTGATAATGCCATTGCGTCTTGCAATTGTAATAACAATGTTTTCTTTTAGCCCAATGTTATTCGGAAACACAAAACATAACTTTTCTTGAACATGGCATACACTTAACTCAAATGTAACAGTTTTTAGAGTAACAAGTTGTTACAGTATTTGTGAGATTTGATCCATTTTGCAGAGCATAATTTGCAGTCAGCTACAAAGTGTTTTTTTTTTTAAGGTACTTTATCTTGACACGGCTGACCTGGCTCCTACTCCCCCAGTCCAGAAGGTACACTATATGTCTGGCTGGTAAAGTGGTATTGATGTCATAGTATTGCAGCATCCACCCCCCCCCCCCCCCCCCCCCCCCCCACACACACACACACACACCCACCCACCCAAGTACTAGTACTGCACAGACATACAGTTTTTAGTATTTTTCCAATTTTAAATGCAAAGTTCAGGGGAGAAATACCGAAAGCAGGTCCTGGTCATCCAAGGCTTGTGGATCCTCACCCTTGGTCAGGTCCTCACAACTTCTTTCCAGCTGCATCATCAGATCATGTGCAATGGGAACGATCTAAAAAGGAATTATTTTAAGGAGCATTAAACACAGGAAGAGCTTTTCAAGTACAGCCTGTGACTTGTCCGTGGAGTTACCTCTTTCAGATCCTCCGTGTTTTTGAACACATCACAATCGAATGCTGAAGAAAAATGAATTTTAAATTTGCACATATTCGTACCCGTGCGTATGTGCTTGTGCCTCATTTGTTCAATAAATCGACCTGACTTAACAAGGATGCTGGAGGAACTATTCCTACCCGTGCAGCGGGCGGCTTTGTGGCCGTAATTGGTGAACCCTGCGTGGCACGCACAGTAAGGGCCGCTGGCTCCAATGTGGCAGGTTCCATTTCCACAGTGGTTTGTCTCATCAGTCGAACATACGGCTAGAGAAACGGAAACATCAGAATGTCAAAATAACATTCCTATAGCGACTGTTGAACAAAGGGGAAACGGGGACTTTTATTCATTTAAAGGTGGCATCGTCGTGAAAAATCAGATTTTTAAATGCTCGTTTCTCCTCAATTCAGCGCTACATAGTTCTCAGTCTTTGCATATTTTCAGCAATTATCTTCAAACGTGTAATATACTAAGGAAGCTCTGAATTCACTTTACAGTTTAGTTGGTCAGAAAATTATTTATTTACAACAAATAAAATATCTTCCTTCAACTATCTATACCACAGATGTCAAACTGGTGGCCCGGGGGCCAGATCCGGCCCGCCACATCCTTTTATCTGGCCCGCAAAAGCAAATCAAAATAGCTAATTGTGTTTTAGTGTAATAACATTGAGATATTTTCAAGCATTTTTTTGTTACCAATCCTGCTTCGAAAGTAAATGGAACAGTTGAAAAACGTTTTGATAGGCTTCTGAATTCAAAACTGGTTATTCATTGTGTTGTTTATACTGTATTTAATTATATGAGCTAATCTTTCATTTATACGGGTTCACAGTCGTAGCGGCCTTCCGAGGCAAGTCATAACTATGATCAGAACTATGATTTGGCCCTTTGCAAAAATGAGTTTGACACCCCTGAATTTTATACCAACAACACATAGTGATAGGTAGAACAATTAAATTAACTGCCACTTGACGGCAGAAGGTACATCAGTAAGCTGTGTATCCACTTTCTTTGACATTTTTGATGTTGTGCTGTGAATTTGATTTCTAATGTAAAATACTGTTTGTGCCGTGGCTCAATAGAGGTTGCAAAACACTGTTCTAACGGTGTAACATTCGTCTTGAAGTATGAAAAAATGGATGGATTACATGATGGTGCTGACCTTCACATGGCTCTCGAGGTAACGTGAAGTTGTCTCTGCCAGACTTGCTTCCGAAGCCGTCGTTGCAAATGCAGTAATAACTGCCAGGCGTGTTGATGCACTTCGCATTAGGCCCACAGATATTTTCCTTCAGACACTCATCCACATCTACAGAACAGACAAACATCAATCTCTAAACAGGAAAGTCATCCACGTTGCAAACTCCACGTCCAACTATGTGCTGTTCAAACTACACTTTCAAAAAAACAACAACCAAAAAACCAGTACATCTTACCATCACAGTCAGAGTTAACATTGGCAACGAATCCCTCATTGCAAGCACAGTAGTACATTGGAATGGTGTTAATACAGTTTTGCAGTCTTGTACAGACGTCTTTATTCTCCAAACATTCATTTATATCTGGTGGGGGGGGATAGATATCAAAGATGAAATGAGCTGTAAAACTAATCTGAAATGTATCTGTATCTTTGAGAAGATAATTTACCGCGACACATTAAAGATGATTCGGCAGTAAAATTGCTTGACTTTATGCTGGTTTGGAAACCATTGTCACACTTGCAGAAGAAGCTGCCAATGGTGTTGTAACAATTTGCGTTCACTCCACATGGTCCAGTGTCATCAGGGTAGTCTTCATCAGTGGCACACTCATCTTCGTCTTTGAGGAAACATGAATGAATGAATGAATTTCCGATGCAACAATCAGTGGTGTTTAATATGAAAAAAACCTCATCAACCACTTACCATACCAGGAAATGTATAGTACTTTTCAAAACAACAAAAAGTGATATCTTAAAATATGGAAGCCTTACTTGTGGTAAATAAATTGTTGAAAAAAAAAATAAAAATATTTGTGACATTTGCCACTTGTTGTTGGGTAGAATTCATGGGCTGCAACCTTGTCTTTAATGCTGGCAACAACACACCCTTTTCTTTGCTTATTTTACCCCCCAAAATACAAAAAAAATATATATACATACCAATGCAGTCGCCGTTCACAAAATTAAATCCCTTGGAGCACGAGGATTCTGACAGCGCCAAGATGGACGACAGGTGCAGAGCTGAAAGGAAAAGGCGAGAAATTGCAGTCATCCTCCCGTTCATCACCTCCTCACACGCGTGACATGTCTTAAAGTGGAACCCACGCTTCATCTTCTTGCAGGTCGCTCAATCAATCTGAAAACGCAGCCACGGAGAAGTCAAATGATACGTTTGATGTGAATTAGTGTGCGAGAGACTTTGTCAAAAAGGCAAATGTTCTCATTTCTCCACCCTCATTTCCTCGGATTGTTCCCATATACGCCGTGTGCGCCATCACTCACTCGCAAGGCCGTGCGGGACTTCCTATGGGCGAGGAAACCTCGGCTGGCACCGTAGGTGCAAAATATATATATAACGTTACATTCTCAGTCAGAGTCAGTCCTCTGTGGTTGTCTAAATCACAGATGAGGAGCATAAAGTATCTAGAGACGGGAAGAAAGAGGCCAATTACGTCGCTTTTCCTCCATAAAATGAAGCCGCACTCACCCCTAAAAGAGGGAGGCCCGTTTTAACATGTATTATGACTTTGTGGAAACATTTACAAATGTGGTTGAGATGTTTAAACGCCTCCAGTAACTCAAACGCTTACTTTTCTCACAATATTAAAATTCTAACAGCTACTAATGAGTTCCAATACAAGCCAGAATTGTGCCTTTACAAAGATAATAATGCTCCGTTTTGATTAACAATACACTTATTATTGTGGCTGTAGTTTGTCCCAATTGTACATTTACTTTATAAGCTGACTTTTTGAAGTTAAACCTTCCACAATACCGCCTTATTGTATATGTGACATGATGTCATGATACTTTTGTCGGGCTTCGCCTTTTACTTATTGTATCAAAAAAAAAAACGTCAGGTTTGTTTTGTCCCCCGTGGGGTTGCAGGCGCTATCAGGCGGGTTCTGCATGCGATGAGCTCATAGTATATAAATGTCTCTTTTCTTTAAAAGCAGAACAGAGAGTCCTCTCTGTGAGTAGTGTAGCTGAGATAGGGAGTTGTTGGATGATAAGCAGAGCGACACATCCTCCCACTTCCCTTTAGTTTATTTGATAGCTGATTCTGTCGCCATTTAGTTATACTTTTTAAACTATTGGCAGCATAGTGGTTACCAACTCTGCCTCACAGTTCTGAGGGGTGGCGCCAAACTTGAAAAATTCCCCCCAAAAATCAATGTATTTTTTTATTTAATTAAAAAAAATATATATTTTGAAATTTTATTTTTGATTTCATATTTATTTTTTTCCCCTTAAAATTGTCACTATGACCAGACTTTAGTAAAAAAAAATATATATTTTGAAATTTTATTTTTGATTTCATATTTTTTTTTTCCCTTAAAATTGTCACTATGACCAGACTTTAGTAAAAAAAAATATATATTTTGAAATTCTATTTGTTTCCCTTAAAATTGTCACTATGACCAGACTTTAGTACATAGTAAATATTGTATGTGAAAAGAATCCGTCGCCTCTGACCCCATTTTGTTAGATTTTTGAGAAACAACCAATTACAGACTGAAGGCACGACTTACGATGTGTCCTTTATTTTAAACGTGTTTGCACGCCCGCGACCCTATTGAGGCGAAGCGGCTCCGAAAATGGATGGATGGATGGATGGATGGATTCATCGTGGGCACCCCTGTGGTCTCACAAAAAATGAACTTTGAACGGATAACAGTGTTATTTTATTTGGTGGTGTGAGATTTTTCTGATATAAAATAGGTGCCTTGGGTCAATAAAGTTTGTGAATCACTGCTTCAGATTGTCACGTGACATTTTCCATTGTTCTGTCACAATATTGTGTTTAGTATCTAAACAAACTAGAAAGGCAGACTTAAAGTGGACAATAAAAATAAAGTCCATACATCTTTATTTCAAATGCCAGGTTCTTGTGATATGAAAAAAAATACACGAAGATAAAAAAAACATTCTGATTTTTTGGGCGCTTTCTAGTAGAAGCCTGAAGCTTTTGGTTTTGTGGTTGACCCAAACATACCTTTTGGAATTATGGCAAAATGGTTCAGCATTGATTTGATCAGACCCTAAGACATATTTCCACATGTCGGATTGTTATGGTCCGATGAAAACAAGGTTAAATTCTTTTTTTGCCATAATTCCAAAATGCGGATGTGACAGCATCATGCTTTGGCCATGTGTCCCAACACTTTTGTCCATATAGCATTTGAAAGGAATCTGCCGATCTGATTACGAGGCAGTAAAACCACACGATTCCGCACAGCAATGATCTTAAAGAAAAATACACAAGGAAAGCTAACTGAATGAAAGGGTATTTGTCTCATTATGTAGGGTTGCAATAAATGATTTCCTAGCAAATGAATAAAGGTTTACCCCACAGACGTTAACAAATTGTATTTCAAATGTTTATAGCACTACGGAAGTCAGTGTTAAAACTAAAAAGAGACGATTTTCCATGGAAGCTTCTGCGTAAGAGAAGGGTTTTGACTCACCCAGAAGCAGAAGTTTCCTCCTCCCTGCCATGGTGACCAGAATAAGATTGTCTTAACTTCTCTTCTCTCTCCTCAGAACCAACCTCTGTGTTTGTGGGAGTTTTGTGCACTCACCACGCTTGTACGACGCCCCTGACATGAGCGGAGTATTCAGTGCACATGCGTGGGAGGGGTGAGCGAGTGGGGCGTGCGAGTGTGTGATGTTTGTTTTCATTTTTTTTTATTTTTTTATATCATTTCCACAAATCATCACGTCAGTCTCTCACTTCCTTCTACATGGTAATTCTCTGTACAGGGGGGCAGCTGGAGGGTCATGAGCTGTTTAGACTCCCTGACCTGCCATTGTTTTATGTGGCCCAATATGATGCTCCCCTCCACCCAGCCCACTGGCAGCGTTATTACAGAGACTCTGTCTTAACTATGACGATGACATATATATGGCTTCTGCTTCAGATTGCGACAATGGGAGACAGTGAAACAATGGTGCCTAATGTTGAACTTGGAAATAAATTGGAGGGGGTAGGAAAACCTCCCTTTCTTGTATTTTCCCAACATTTTCTCATTTGGATTTTTCATGGAGTCTATCTTAATTGAAATGCAGAGAAACTACATTGTCTATAGAGGGGCCCACGACCAAATTAACTTACATTATGTATCCAATTAGCTGCTCTATCATATTTTTAAAATGTTTTCTTTGCGCCATTCAGAGCACTACCCCCCCCCCCCCCCCCCCTCCCCCTCCCATTTCTGCCTAGCTGCATTTTTTTTCATTGTACATTTGGGAGCCCTAGTCTTAAAACCTTCCAAGACTGTGTGCCAAGTGCCTCATTTGATCCAGTGGATAACAGCGTTATGAATTTTATATTTAATAGAGGGGAACGATTCAGTGGACCGTATGCACGGCAACGCATTAAGCATTTCCGATGGAAAGGTCAGGCGGCATAACGGTTTTCGCTGTCAATATGTTGCAAGCTACGAAAGAAAATAACCTGTCATTAAATGTGGTAATCTGGGGTTGTGTTTGCGGTAAAAATGGCATCAAACGTTTTTTTGTTTTTTTTTTACTTTTGAAGACTTTTGAAGAAGAGGCGATATCTTCTCCAGCCAACACTAGTGAGCTTCCCGCTATGTACTACAAAGACGATGGAAAGTTAACATTCGCAGAGACAATTTCACCATCACAACTAACATAAGAGTTGGGGGTGGTTGCAGTACACGTGGACCTCTACAGTGAAACTGCTAATGGCTCATTAAATCAGATATGGATCCTTTGATTGTTGTGCTGTTAGTTGGATAACTGTGGCAATTCCAAAGATGTAACTTTAAGTAATTCCAGCAGCCAGAGAAGAAAGGTTAACACAGCACCTTAACTAAACGGTTGCAAACGTTAACTGCGAAAATGTGTAGGCCAAGTGCGGGAACAAGAACCTGTGGTTGGTACCTAATCAATAATTTTCCCCATATAAAAAGTCGTCTGCAAGTGAGAACCTAAAACGACATATAGTAGTAGCCATCATGTCGTTTAAAATAAAAGTTTAAAGGCTGACAAAAAGAAGAGGAAACTTCTGAAACAAGAGGGGGACATAATGTTCTTCTTACTTCTTAATTTGTAAGTTCTTGTGAGCTTCCGCAAACTCCATTTATAACGTTTGGCCTGAGAACGAAACACCCATTGAGGCTCTGTTTTCGTGCAACTCAAGTGCACAAAACAACTCCAGCACCGAGTGACAAGGCCATTTGTAGGCCACGACTCCGTGTCCAGACGCCAACCCACCGAGCTGGTGGTCATTTTAGATGTGAGAGTGACAGACAGCTGTTCTCTAGGGGGGATGGCGGGGGCAGCTTGAAATGTTGCTGACACAAAAATGACCTTAAAAAGGAGTTTTGGTGAGCTGCCTGCTACACAGAGTCAGAATTACAGGAAGAATGTGACAAAAGATTTGGAAAATGACCACTAAAACACAAAAGAGTGATTGTGTACATTTTTGATACAAACAAACCTTTCGATTCATTCGGTGCACCTGCGGCGTTTGTACGGTTTTGAATTTGAATCTTAATTAGTTTTTAGTTTCCCAGCTGAAAAAAGAAGAATTTCACAAAGAAAATTGTTCCGCATTATCAAGCAAGTAAGTGTTTTTATGCATAATGAGAAAAAAGAAGGCTCTTTATGCACTGAATAGTCCAGTGCCTTGTGAAAAGAATGAAGACGCCTTCAATTTTAAGAAAATAATCATATGGTCAAATAATTCTGAATTCTGGAATATTTCTGATTCCAGTTTATGAACGCTGTGCTACTTTGGATAGTCTAGATTGATGGAGTTCTGGATGGTCAGTGGGGGGGGGGGGGGGGGGGGGGGGGGGGGGGGGGGGCACCATGTAAAAAAAAAAAAAGGCTACCTTGTCAGCAAGGAGGTGGCAGAGTATTATTTTGGGATGTCAAAAAGGCCTAATTTAGAATGCCTGACAGTGCCAAATGACCTCTGAAAAATATTTGGAGTTTATCACAAAACATTTGCTGGCATGGTACAAAAAGAAGAACCGTGACTTCCACAGTAAATAATTTTGAGACAACGCACCATCCCAAACTGTTAAAATATACCACTGAAGCTGTGGCTGCTATGAGGATACAGGGAGAAAAACATATGGTGTGGCCACGCACATCCCCTGACCTCAACTCTATTGAGAACCAATGGAGCGTCCTTAAAGGGAAGATCTATGAGGGTGGACGATAGTATAACTGCAAACTGTAATTCTGGGAGGCAATTCCAAGGACATTGTGCTGCTCCTTTTGGTGTGTATGCCTTGGCCACCTGGGGGCAGTATAATACGGATATACAGTACATGGAGAGGGTAACAGCTCCTCAGTAAGCTGCAGTGATATTAGTCGTTCTTTGCAGAGGATAAAAAAAATGTATGCCTTTGAGTATCGTTTTTATTCTGTCTACATGTGCTGCTCTACCGTTTGTGTTCGAATATTATTCTAGAAGCTATCATTGATGATGATGATGATTCACGGGAGATTTCATTAACAATCATCATCGGCAAATGCTTAATAGTTTGGAACTCGTACATTTTGCAAATGCTGGCTGTTTGATGCAGCCTTTGCATTTGCTCTCAGTAGACTGTGCAATTGCACCCGAGCAACCATTCAAAGGCTTATCCTGTTATCTCACCACCTTCTTCCTGCACATACAGAGAGATGGCGCACACACAAGATTTCGGGCTATATTGTGTCGGCAGTGCCTTGTTTCGGAGTTCTCAAACAATGAGGAGGGACCTCCGTGCAAACCCAGCTGTCTCAACAACTTCCTGACAAACATAGGGCAGAAAAGGGCTCAGGATGGAGACGGAACGCGCTCTCGTCTGACGGCCGGGGTCTTCGGTTGCGTTTATTTTCAGACTGACTGCGCCGAAAGACATTTGCAATTGTCTTCACGAGAGAAATAATATCCAAAATGCTCCACATCACCCCGAGTCACACATTCAGAGAACAGTAGGCCCCAGTCCCAAAAAAATGGGGGCGTTTCAGACAGAGTTGTTATATCCTGCCACTGTTCTTGTTTAAAAATGTGTGAGCCAAAAACCAGACTTTCACTGAAACGTCTCACTTCTAACTCTTCCTATCTTCTAACTTTTCCTATCTTTATGGAAAATATGAAGCAAAAACGTAAGAAAAAAAACAGCCTTAAAAATTACACTTCCCTTTTATTGCCTTAGGTGAATTGCTATCTATCTATCTATCTATCTATCTATCTATCTATCTATCTATCTATCTATCTATCTATCTATCTATCTATCTATCTATCTATCTATCTATCTATCTATCTATCTATCTATCTATCTATCTATCTATCTATCTATCTATCTATCTTCCAAGGCCACCTTGAGTCACCTTTATTTTGTCATTAGGTTGACGCTTTCTCTTTGAGGCACATCAGGTTTTATTGTGAAAACCCTGTCTGTTCTACTTCCTGTGTTCCTTTTCACTGTACAGCGTGACAAACGACGAGTAGCAAGCTCATCATTTAGCTTCTTTTTAAAAAGTTATTATTTCACAGTCATTAAGTTTCGCCGTGTCCAAGTATTCCTGTCCTATTTTCTGGCAACATTAGTCGCGCTTGTACGTAAACTTATTTTTTTTTTAAATTGCGTTTTTTTTTGTTTTTTTTTGTTTGGATTGGACTTTTACACTCATAAGAAGCCATCACGTTTGTTAAACTGACACTTGTTCAAGTCGTCCCTTTTCCCAACATAAATGCTAACAATGTTTGAATTGAACTGAATTTTTTTTTTCTACAAATGTATCCCATTGATTAATCAAATAATCAGATAAACATTGATTTGCAATATTAAAAAACATTACCAACACAAGATGTTCACATGCAATGCAGGTATTTATTTTGTCGCCACCCACACACTCTACACTGTAGTATCTGGGACTTTGAATGTGTGTGGCTTGAAAAGGCAGGCCCTGGCTTGGTGAGTGACGTGTGTGTGTCGGCAAATGAGAGTGCAGTCGGCTTTTGTTCGCTCAGGTTAGCTCAATGTTGAGCATTTTCTCTCCCTTGCGATCACAGTCAGCAAAAGCCCGATTGTCAGATGTCGCCAATAGATTATCCTGAGCAATTATCCTGTGGTTTGGGGTGTGTTAAATCCCCATTTTATATTAGCATCCATCATCTAGAGTCAATAGAATCTCAATTTCATTTATGACCTTGTTTACTTTTTTATATTTTGGGGGTGTTTGGATGCCAAAAAAATGACAATGGATGTGAAAGGATGCTGGACGCAGTCACAGCGATCCTTCAAATCAAACATGTCTGCCTTGGGATAAGGACGCTTTGTGCTAGCTTGTGCAAAATGACATTTCCCTCATTTTGTCAAGAATAAATTGTCCTTGTAGAGCGCAGCACAGCGACTGTGCTGCTTTAGTCTGTCCACTCTCACACATTTTTTAATTTTTTTTTATAAAGTATAATGTGCTGAGATAAAATTGGACTACAGTATGTTGTTGCACTGTATTAGAGTTTTGTTTTCTTGAGCAAATTTTGACCTCCTCACTGTTCTCAGAAGAAATTACTTGGTTTATCGTCGCACTCAGAATTTAACAGCCGAACACCGAGGAAGCATTTTACATTGGTTATGTAACTATGATCGATTTTGTTGTTGTTGGAAAAGCACCTTTTGCTTCATCTTAAGCTGTCTGACAATGCTGTCCAGCTGCTTAATTTCTAGAATTAATATAAAATATATAGACTACATATACATACATATATACACACAATACAATGTATTACATTTTAAAATAATTTACACAATATAATAATAATAATTGCACTGAAGGCACAATAATTATGTATTTTTTACACTATAATGTTTTAGTAAATAATTACTTATATATATATATATATATATATATATATATATATATATATATATATATATATATATATATATTATAACTTTTAGAATTACTCATTTTTAAATTTGCACAATATGAAAATGTATATAATAAAATAATGATTATACATAATTTTTACATAATTGACAATTTTAGGTAAACAATTTACTTGTTACAATTATATTTTATATTTTTACACAATACAGTACACAATACAGACATTTATAAAATACACAAATAATGATGCAGATTATTTTGCACACAATTTACAATTACTTTTAAGTATATTTACTTTTATACTCATTTTCTGAAGTACAAAATAGAAAAATATATAGAATGCATGAATAATTATAAATTTTTACACAGTTGATAATTTTAAGTAAAACATTTACTTATTACTTGAATAATCTTTTTAAATGTACAGTATATAAAATATAGAATACATAAATAATCATACACATTTTTGACACAAATGACCATTCATTTCCATTCATTTTAAATTAATTTACTTTTGTAGTTACTTGTTCCTTTAAGTACACTATACAAATGTATCGAAGGCATGAATAATTATTAATACAAATTAAACATTAGATAATTTTAAGTGAACATGTCACTTATTACTTATATTTGCTTATTTTTAGATTACACAATATGTATAGAATACATTAATAGTCACATAATATATATATATATAATATCTACAGGCTTAGAATGCACTCATTTTGCTCAAGGAAACACGTAGAAAAATATTCCACATTTGGCCACAGAGACAGCAAGAGCACCTGCTAGTGGACAAATATGGTTATATATGGTCACCCTCTCAACTGTAGGCACTTCTGTTGCATACTGTAACATGCACACATAATATATAGCTTTAGATGTCTGTGTGGTTACTCTATTTTCTTTTGTAGACTAACAGCAAATTCCAGGCTTGTTTGGGCATATTTTGTATTCACCTCGTGTGAATTTTTGTTGGCGGGCCAGCTAAAATGGAATCTGTAGTGTATTTCCAGCACTGAGAAAAATATTCTCATCAGGTGCAATGTGGAACAACAAGCTGGAAATTAAGGTGGAAGCACCGGCTCAGCAAATTCAGCAAGTTATTTATTTATTTTTTACATTTTAAATAAAAGTCCGCAAAATGCTGACCCGAACATGCAGCATAAGCCAGGAGGCGGCTTAAGGCAAAATGATTGAATATGTTTTATGTTTGCAGAAAAAAAAAAGCATAGTTGCAATGGGTGGGTCTCCCGTGTCTCTCTGAATATATTTTTAGATATTCTACAGTGTGCTACATTTGGTCATGTTGGATTCAATTAAAAGATTGCACTCAGTGGATGAATGGATGGAGCTTATTCATTTTGTCATAAATAACAGTGCTCAGGGGCTAGAATATTTTTTTACATCGAATAACTGAAAAGAACATAGTATGTAAAGACATCTTGTTTGTACTTTCTCTGTATATGTGATACAGATTAGCAATAAGGTTATTATAGGTCGAGCTTGATTCAGCAAAACTTCCAAAATACAGTAAAATGCCCCTGAAAATGTAACATTCAGAATTCGACTGCAATTCTTTCGAAAAATATGCTAATAATGAGATGTTAGCATATATTAAAAGACTTCACAGAGTACGGGTACACGTACTTACATTTGAGTACTCAGCAATATCGAGTACCGATACCTGATAATGCTATTACGTCTTGCAATTGTGGTAAATTTGTTTTATTATGATCAAATATTGTCAAAAACAAACTTTTCTTCATCATGGCACAAGTTTCACTCAAATATAATTGTTTTCTAGTCATGACTGACATTTTAACCAACTGCATGTTTAGCAAATGTAGCCTGGTGTCTTAAGTCTGAACAGTAGGGAACACGATATAAAACGAGTAGGTCAGAGCCAAAGAAGAAATAAAAGACTAAGAAGAATGTAGAGTCTGTTGGATATAAACAAGTAGGAATATATGAATTCCATGTTACCTCAAAACATGGCAAAAACTACAAAATAAAGTGAACAATAAGAAATACAAAACTGCTCCTTGAGAATACCACAAATAAAACTATGACAACACAACTGTAGTGATACTTCATCACACCCTTGCTTGCTTCTTTTTACCCTGACGTGCCCCATCGTTATGCGTCGCCAGCCCGCCGCGGCTTCGTGACCGGAGCGAAGTGGCCGACGGGGGCTCGCGAAGTTCATCGTGCATTTTGCACACCATCATTTGGATCGGCGCGTAGTATCGGAGCATTTTTCGAGTACCGAGTACTGTACCAACGCACAGTATCGATATCTGTGCATCTCGAGTTAAACTGTATCAGCTGGCGTTCCCTTGGAAGTAAATTATCTTTTGGATTGACACATCCAAACTTCAGAGAAGAAGGCTAAAATTGCAGGATGATGAATACATGTTTTAGGAAGGCCACAGTTTGACCAGTTTCAAACAGATTATTTCAATTTCCATGATTTCCTACACGAGCCAGTATCCAGTAACGGATTGTGTTTGACTTTCGAGGTATTGCGAAAAATAATAGAGGGGAAAGTGGGTGCCTCGTATAATGGAGTGCATCTCTCTGAACACGGATCCACGGTCACGCCTGGGACTGGGTATTCAGTGTAGAATCTCCCCTAACCAAACTTTTTTACATGACTTGCTTCTACTCGGTCCCTGCGGTGCTCAAAGGCTCTGTGAGGAGAAAGTGTGAAAGTTCTGCTCTGCTGGAGCCTTGGGCTATAGGGCCACCCCTCGCCACCCTTCGTGACTAAGGGAATGTAGGAGCCAGAAAGCCAGTCTGACTGCTTTGTAGACCCCTTAAGTGTAAAGCAGGCAGGCTGCGCAGGGCAGGTGTCCAGCATGAGGCCTACCAAGGGCACGCTATTCAAATTTCAATACTAATTCATAAGATACAGTATATACAGGTGCATCTCGTATCTCAAGGCACCACTGTACAACTCTGTACAAATCCACGTAAAATGTAAAACCTAGTGTGTGGTTGGTCCGCTGAAGACGAGCCAGTAACCTGTCAATCAAATATACAGTATGTTGATGTTCGCTGTCGTCAACTACTGGCTGAATAACGTGCTACTGAGGTTATACTTAATAAACAGTTAACCTTCCCATGTTTGTGTCAATTGGGAACCAACACACACAACAACTTGGAGAGGCACTGAAGTTTTCAACTACTTGCCCGCTGTGGCGCGAGCTGTTCAACAATATTTCTAATGAGGACAATGGAAAGAAAATGGATGGATTGGTAATGCGTAAAAACTGATGATCTTTCCAGAGGTTTGACACAACTCTTGTATCAGCTTCTGCAGGTGTTCCTAATGTTGTGACCAGTGATTGTAATCCCTTTAATAGCCTCATCGTAACAATCCCCACTTGAGCGGTCACCACCCAAATGCCGAGTCCGTGTCATGTGCAACTCGCAAGTTTATGGCAGTGCATTAAATTTGCAAATATTTCACGATGTGCTGTTGACTAACGAGCCCTTCGGGCTATTAGTCGGATTAGTCTAATAAAATGTATGCTTTGTAAGATCTATAAGATTCATCATGTTTGAAGGATGGTACTATAAACGAGATTATTTATATTCTTACCTAATGCCGTACTAACTATATCTATTGATTTTTAAGATGGGCTACAAAATGAGGGCATAAAACACTCCAAATTGATAGCAGGAATGTTTTTGTTATTGTATACATATAATTTGGGACTGTAAAGGCGATATTTGAAGACACCACAAAGCGCTCACAGCGCCATCGCTCCCACATGGCAATGCAATGATCCCTGCGCCTAATGTGGATTCAAGAAAGCCCATTTGTCTAAAAGTGAGCCCCTCCGGACCCGTTCGACACCACTAAGTTAATAATCACAGACTGATGTACTTCATATTGTTTTGAAAGACACTTGAAATTGATTGCCGTCATTTGTAAGCGTGTACAGAATAAATGTTATGCGGGCGTGATTTAGTTTGGAGGTGCATGAATAATCGCAAAATGTCTGCATGGCTCCCGGGATAAATGAAAGCTCTTTGACTCGATATCTTTGGGATCATTATTTAGCAATTATTTAGCATTATTTTACATATATTTTGCATCCATGAGTGCAAGGGAGCACAACAGCACTGAAGCCACACATCTTGCCCAATGTCCATATGTCCTTTGGTTAAAAGGTTTTGCTTACTGAGAACTAAAGTGGGCGAACTACATTTTTGTTATTTTGCAGAAGAGTGATTTAATGTTTTATGGCTGCAATCAAATCTGGAGGACTTCTGTCTTTGTGATTTATATGGCAGTGATTACTTTTTCAAGATACTTTTTATTTGACAGAAATTGTGTTTTCCCTCAGATTTGAGTTCATTCCAAACATCCACCAAATCTATCAATACTTTATAAAAGATGATACATAACATTCACTTATACTAACATGCAGATGCACTGACATTCAAATGAAAGCAATATTTACTTTCCGAGTCTGCTATCAAACTCTGAACCTCACATTCTGGGATGTTTTTTTGGGAAGTGAAGCCTGGAATTGGGAGTTGGCCCAGTACTTGCGCTGATGAATCAGGAAAAGGGCCAGGAGCACTGCCCTTTACACTGCATGTCAAAATTGGAACTAAACCTTAATTTAGAAATGAATACCACTGAAAGCTATGCCGTTTCTCTATTCATCTCTTCACTTAACTTGAAAAGGACAAAAATGGGGTTAGCCCATGCACTCTAGATCTCAGTGGCTCATTTTATGTCAATGCGGTGCAGTGTTCCCCTGCTATATCGACGTGCGTGCCCCCACTGTATCACAGATTTTTAAGCGATCATTTATCGTGGGTTTTCACCTCACGTAGGCAAGTCCGAATTTAGAGTTGGCGCGCCTTTAGTGTAGTATCGTGGTGGCGCAACATGCACAACAGTGGATAACAAATGGGTAGGTTGTGCCAGGAGGGGCGTGCGGCGTTAAAAACTGTGCCACACAAATCATGCGAGTGACTCGGACTTGACCCCTAATGGGACAAGCGGAAAGTCACAAAAACAGATGAGGTCACCTGGAAGAGATGCATCGTAATTAAGAGCGAGACGAAGACGAGAGCGTAGTACCACGTTTTGACGTTTTAATATTAGTTGTTAGAGAATTTATGCCTGTGAGTGTTGTTGTATTCTCTGTATGTATGTGTAGCTACTCCGTGTGTGTTGTTTGAAGGTTTATAATTACCAGTCTGTACCGTCTATGGTAATTGTCATCAGCCCGTCTATGGCATTTGTCATGATATGCTAGCTTTTAGCTAGTGGACTTGTATGGTTTGATTGAAAATTACAGTGTTAAAACATACAATGTTTAATTCTCTTTTGTTTTGTGTGTCAGTCTTAGAGTGAATTTCAACTGTGAGTGACAAATAAACAGCTTGAAGATAGCACGCTTTGTCTCTTATTTGGATAACTGTGTACTTCTAAAAAGTATGTTTTAGTCAATTGTGTTTTAATAAATTGAAATGTGTTGTAAGCGTGTGGGAGGAGAAAACCGTTTTGATAGTTTCTCGATATCGTGGACGGGTGATATATCGAGGGTGGATCAGGAAGGTATCCTGGGCGATAAATGGGGTTCACTGTATCCTTCCTTTCATCGCTCGCACCAACCTGCTTTCTTCTCTGAAATTTAATCCTTGCTTCCACCTCAGACCTGCTTTTTTTCTTTTTTCCTTCCTGACCTCCTTCCTTCCCCACTATCTTCCCTTCTGCCTTCCTTCTATCCACCCTTCCTTCCTTCCTTCCTTCCCTCAGCCCACTTTGTATTTTGCATCCTTCCTTTCTTTCCTTAAAGCTACCTTTCTGCCTTCTTTCCTTTGGTACCTGGATAATGCAACTTCAGATCTCTGTTCTTGACTCAAATGATTTGCCATTATTGATGGTTCTTGTACAAAAATACGTTCCTTTAAAAACTGTATACCTGCTTTTTGCCCTCTGTATTTATTTTTTCTATAGCAAACTAAAGACATATTTGTTTTTGTTTTTTCCTTGAGAACTCCCCCTACATTAGCAGCACTTACTGTGACTGATGTTAACATTATCATTTATGTATAAAAAGAAAATTGCGGGAAGGTAATACTGATACTGTACCTAATGTTAGTATCAGTGTTAGCAACAATGTTGGCGCTAACATAACACCGCAGCAGGACTGATGCTAACGTGTAAGGAGCTACCATGGTAATAAAAATAATGGCTGGGATTTAAAAAGCTCCTTTCCAGGGACCCAAGGACGGTTAACAATAACTCATGGGGGTCATTAAAATGTTAAGTATGCTAGGCACGCCCTGTTCACAGAGGAGTAGCTTGCGTTGGCCACCTGCTGATAGTTTTCAAAGTCACTAATTGACATGAAGCGTGGCAGAAAAAATGGTGCGAGACTCGCTGTCCGGAGATGCACAAAACCCCTGGCCTTACATTCAATCTGTGCGTACCTTATAGACTACGAAAAAGAACAGTTATAGCACTGTCGTCCGTGTCTTTCTAAAAATGGCCACATTTCAGCCTACAAGAACTCGACTTTGAACTTGAGAAAATATGTTGCTCTTTTCTCCCTGGTGCGAGCTTATTGTGTTTGTGAAAACAAAGAAAGTTTCATCAAGCCTATTTCTTGTGGGTGAATTTGACTCAATTTCTGCTTTTCTAATCTATTCATATTTTAGTTGAAGTGACATGCTCTGCGGTTACTCACCAGTTTCTCAGAACTGGAGTAGTTTTTATCCACTGAATATTTACTCAAGTAATTATGTGGAAGACCTTTACTTCAGTCATATTACTCTAAAGTCGAAAGTAAGTACCCGATTTTTGGGTACTCTACCCACCTCTGACTGTACCTTATGCTATCCACCTCTGCCAAAAGCCATTCAGACCTTTCTCTGCATCATTTTGAGATGTTTACTACCCTGCATTCGTGGTGGTATGAAAATGATTTTGAACCTGGTGTATACTGTTCGATAGTGTTGCTTTAAGAACTGCCATACTGCAGCTGTCATCCGATGTACTCCACAAAATAGAATTTCCAAGTGTAGGCTGCGTGAGGCCTGTTGTAGATGGTCTCCACCAGCAGGATGCACTGCAGCCCCTTCACACATCAAATCCAGAGCCATCAAGCAGTGTTTTCTAGTGGCACCGAGGGGAATATTTATGTGTGCGCGTGTGCGAGATAGAGAAAATGAATACCATTCTTCACATAAATGAATATCTGCACTCAAATTAGAGTTTGGAGAAATGAAGGAGAGTATCTTGTTGCTTAATGCTTAATTGAAGTCATCTTCTAATTAGCTCAGCGGCTATTATTGTCGTCCCACCTACCAACATTTTCACCTTCCTAAATCCTCAACAATAGATTTTTTTTCCCCGAGAAAGACACTTAAAGCGGCTGCAATGGGAAGAATTCCAATCTGTGTCTTCGTGTTTCAGCTTCACTCACTGTGACCCGTTTTTTATTTTTACCCATCTGAACATTCATTTAGCTAAGAGCTAAATCTCTGAATTAATGTCTTGTCATTCTTTTTTTTGTACACCCCTCCTTCCTCATTACATGCTATCTTAGTCATATTACCTTTTTCACAAAGCTAAATTAAGTTCACTTGGCTAAAGCTGCGGCAAATAATTCTGCTGGCTGGATAACAGAATACATTTTGAATATTAAAACTGCCTCAGCTAGGAAAATACAGTGATATAGCATTTTGTGTGGCTATATATTAGAAACCACAACAAGGTTTGTCTGCTTTGTTTTTTATTTAAAAAAGCAATAGCTCACTCAACTAAAAAAAAAAAAAACAAAAAAAAAAACAACCTGTTAATTTTTGTTGCTGGTTGGTTAGCCAAAGCCTAACTGAAAATTGTTGGAGTGCCATTTAGTATTTCCTTTTCCACCTTTTTGTTAGATCGAATGTTGTTTTCCTGGTCCGTGGCAGATAAACTGACATTTTGATTCTGGTTTAGAATGTTCCATTCATGCCCAAAAATCATTGATCCTCAAAAGCAAATGAGTTGGTTATAGGGTCAAAGTGTTGCCATCATAAAACATGAATTAACTAGGTAGTTAGCCGGATCGCTAGCTAGCTAGTTTTTCTCACTACAATGGAACTGCTTAGGTCGAAAACTATCCATGGCTGCTGGTTGATGTCCGATTTGCAGGGTGGACTAGTGGTTAGCACGTCTACCTTACAGTTCTGCGGTTCGGGGAATGGATATTGTCTCCGGCCTTCCTGTGGAGGTTCCGTGTTCTTTCTGTGCTTGTGTTGCAGTCCACTACAAGCTTGACTTGGAGAAGAATCAGAGAACCTCAATTTGGCGAGTTCTAACTTACCCTTGCTTTGGTGAAATCTCATTTCATTTCGGCCGAAAAAAGCAGAGAACATCACAACTTGGATTAGTTGATTGTCAAGCAATAACGACAGCTCCGTAACTGAATAGTTTTCGTTATTAATGAATCACAAAACAAAACATTCACATTAGGCCATGACACACTCAGTCGCTTTCTACCAACAGCTGATATTAGTTTCTCCTCCAATATAGAGATATTTGAACAACAATGTCTTACTTCCTTGACATCGATACCACTCACTTCCTTTATTAGCAAAACCCTTATGATGTCTCCACAAGGCAGCAGAAATTCTGACCCTAATGAAGAAAATCGCTGAAGAAATTTGGTGAAAATAATCAGATCAATGTCCAAACTAAAGACTATTATTATACCTTTACCCATTGTACAATGTTTTAAGTCACATTTATACTACTAAAATGAAAAATTGTAAACCAGACTTTTTAAAACTTTACTTATTGTATGTAAATAGCTACTTGATGATCATACCAGTCATTCTGAGGCCCTTACAAGCCCCCCACCTCAGAGTAAACCCTAAAAATCAGTCAGGCACCACCGCGCAGCCTTCCCCTACACTCCCTGTTTTTCTCCTTCCACCTCTCTTTTGAATTATTGAGCTTTTTCTCTCAAGGAGAGCGGTTCCCCTCGTCACACGAGTGGGCCGCCGTCAAAGCTGCTTCATCGCTCCTTCACCCATGTCTGCGGCAACCTCGACGTCGCCTCGTGACATTGACGGAGTCGCTCGCACGTCCCCCTGCTCCCCGTCTCGCTTGCTCCCTCTCAATCTTATTCTAAGCCCCCCAACCCCGCTAACCCTTTTCTTTTAATCTCTCTCGCTAGCCCGTGACGTCTCAATCTTTTTTTCCCCCTTCACTTCTCCCGTCCTCCTTCCTCGGCTCTGTTTCTCTGTAATGTCACGGCCCATAGATGGATGTCATTGAGTTGATGAAGGAAGAAATGAGTCCAGGGAGGGAGTGGGCTTTGAGAGAGGGCGGGTGTGCAGAGGCAAAAGATCTGATGCGCGGGGGTGTGTCTCATGTAAAATGCTCCATGCGTTGCCATTCAGACACTTTGCCGTTATTGCGCCACAACTTGCAACGGAGGCCATTTAGAGCGGTGCTTGTGTGCGTGCACGCTAATGGCATTCCATTACAATCCCCCAAAGGAGCTCTTTTTGTGCAAAGACATGCATTGTCGTGCTGTGTTACTATGCAACGCCATTATATCACCTGGAAATGAGTGCATTGACTGAAAGATAATATATGTTGGTGAAACAACATTGGTAGTTGTGCAGCTTCATCATTTCCTCATGGATGGTCAGATCATTGAGAAGGAAAAAGGAACAATGACACCTTTTATATACTGCTCTGTTTTGCATCATTGAGAGCAATGAAGCAAATTTTCTAGGAGTCAGCGTAATAGGCACTGGTGGCAGTACATGTAATCCTAAACCTCATCAAGGGCACATTTTGGCTTGGCGCAATTACAACATCCCAAAAGTTGATGGGAGCTGACTATTAAATACAATGATTTTCCACGTGTCATCTCCCTTTATCGCTCTTGTCGGTCCGCAAAATCGATCCAATCAGCGGCAAAGCACAGAAGGCAAACGTTAACATGCAAGAAGCACAATTCAAAATGACATCAGTAAACATCTCACCACTCTCTCACCGCAACTTTTTCGCGAGCAAAGCTGTCGATGCACAAAAGCTTTGTACTTTAAATTTGTGTTGTGAGTTGTGTTTGAGCAAGAGACAGATGTGTGCTCAGCCACGATGACGATGCATCCCTTGGGAAGTGCTTTTGGAAATCCTCCCACTGCTTTTCAAACCGACGAGCAAACACAAACACACACACAGCGCAATGAAACATGGATAGTGGCAACAACTTGTTTCTCTTTCATTGAGTCTACATCATATTGAATAAAGTATGGTGGACATTTTACCTGTGAGAACAGGTTCGAGAAGAACTGTGTCCGTTCAATACACTTGTCCATATATTACAGTAGAATATGTGTGTGTGTGTTTCTGTTAGGGCTGGGCAATTATTCAGTGGAAGGCAATGACACAGTCAATTGTGACGGAAATTTACAAATACAGTATATGCTGCCCATTTACAGTATATGTTGCAAAAGCAGGGATTTATTAACATGTAAACTTTTGACCCGAGGTATGTGCTTCCAAGCCGCAAATTATTTGGCGAAGGCACTTAACCTCACCTGTACAACTCTAAATGACAAAATAACTTGAGAGAGTTGGAGACTTAATCTTACTCTAAGTACACTGAGCGATGCAGGCACAACCGACTGAAATGTCGCAGAGTGTGCGCGGTTCTGCCCCTAGTTTTCATGAGTGGCCAACCGGTGTCGCAGATGTGAGAGCCAATCACAAATGCACATGAGCTTTCACAATAATGAAAAAAAAACCCCAACAAAGTTTCTTGTAGGGCTCTGAATCAGAAACGAATCTTTATTCCTTGAACTATTCTGAAATAATAGTCCAACAAATTTTACTTGAAAACTATTGAACTGGAGAGAGAGTACGCTGGTACATTTTGGTTGCCGCGTCTCCTTTTTAGTTTAAAATGGCTTACTTTAACCAGGATCCCTCACCGTACCTTGGCCCAAGTTAGAAGCCCGGGTTGGTTTTGGTTCTTGCAGCCTTGGACAAGCTGACTTCTTTCTAGTTAGACAGCTGGCTACCCTAGACTGCTAGCTACCAAAACAGGGCTGGTTACCTAGCCAGCTGGCTATTTGCCACGTCGTGTTGGATAAACTTTCTCCCATTCATTCTCCAGCGGTCACCGTCCACCTTGGCGCTAACTCCTTTTCAGGGGGGGGGGGGAGACAAAAAAACAAAACTTTTCTTGATGAATGTCATTGTCATTTTCTTTTCGTATCAGTGAAAATCGATTAGAATCAGAAATCACATTTTTGTGGGAAAAAAAAAATATATATATATATTTTTAGGCTGTATCGCTCAGCCTTAGTTTCTGTGTTAACAGTCATGGTTGAGAGCTATCACAAGGCATGAGTAGTTAGTAAAAATGGGTCCAACTGCTGTGGTATTTGGTCTGGGAAGGAAGTTGGTAGGTCGACTTTATCTCCATTATTAGTCAAGCTCTGTTAGACCATGTAATAGCCTCACAGCACAAGCAGTCACTTTTCCAAGAGAATACTTTGCCCAGTGTGACATCCTGATATGGATGGGATTCATGGTACAGCGAAACACGCAGCATGGATGGCTCTGTGTATTATTTATTTATTTATTTATTTTTTTTGGGGGGGGGGGAGTTGGAGTGTTTGCATAAGTGCTGATTTTGCTCTTCCAAACCCTTCAGCTCTGCATTTTTCCATGCCCTCATCTCCTCGCCGCCACGCAGCTTGCCTCCGTGCCCTTTGCTTCAATTTGTCACACATTAGCTTCATAATACTTCCGGTGGTGCTTGCATTTCCCCCAAAAAATAGGTAAACAACAAGTTAACAGACGTCAAATCATCAGGAAAACCGTCTTTTGGTGTAGCTTTTCTTTGCGGGAGGGTGACATCATAAGGTTGTGAGGCAATTATGAAGACAGAGCTGTCAAATGTTATGAATAGTCCGTATTTTGCTATGGATATTACTGAACGCTAACTCGTTTCGCCCGTAAAACTGATTATTCTGGATATTGAAAACAAATCCAGGGTCCGACATTAACGGCCAGTACGACACTGTGTCAGGCCACCAAGACACTTCAGACGCTGGCCAGTACAAATTTCATGAATGAATTCAACAAAATAAACATTATAATGCCAGGCGTTAAGCTAACTTGCTTCACACTAGCTGCCGCTGTCTAGCTAGAGCGGCTAAACACTGCTTTCTCATGGTCTGGAGCCGCTCCTCTAATCTAAGTCACTAATCCGCGCCTCCATGGTGGTGAATAAGATACACTTCTGACAACTATTGTTTTCACTAATGGAGGATGCGGATTGGCTAATCATGCGACACACCAAGCAAGAAGGGAAAACAGGACGGCAAAGCCCTCCTAACCACTATGATAACATGAAATGTGAATTGCGAAACACCAGAATAAGTGCTAAGTTGTTGCGGTAAACCTTTAGCAGAAGTTAGAGCAGAGTTCAACTATGAACAGCAAATTAGCAGGTCGATAAATAAGCGACTAGGGAGAAAATAATACAACAGCAAGCACACTTGAAACTAGAAATCAATCAATACATTACCGCATACATCAGGTCAAAAGTATATTAGTATAGTTGATATTTATAATTTCAACAATGTTATTTGTGTTCATTTGCACTAATTTTGGACTATAGAATGCTAGGTTTTAATTTTGAGACCTATACAATAAATGCCCATAATCAACACTACGTACCATGTAAATATGTAACATCTAATGTATAATCAAAAATGTAGGGCCTGACAGTTTTATTCCTTTAACACAACAGTTTGTCATGATTGTCAGAAGCCTGTGTGATGAGGCTTAGATCCACTTTGGAGCATAAGCACACGCACGCGTGCGCGTGCCACCATCCAGTATATTTATCCATGTAATAAAGCAGCATTGTTCAAAAAGAGAGAAAATGGAGCGAGTGAATCAACACACGGCCCCAGTGCCAGAGCATTTTATGTGGCATCTGTTTTCCATTCCTTTGTTGGGCACAAAAAGCTGGATCGGTGCCACTGCGACGCTGTGGACAATCGGTCTCGGGCCGGGCTCGAGGTACGCAATCTGGTGGCTCATGAGAGATGTTTATCAATAAGCAACTGTTGAGCTCGGCAGGAGGACTGTTATTGGGTCAACAGTGGTGGTATCATTTCTTTGTATCCTTCCCATATTCCACCACTTCTCTTATATGGATCCATTCTCCTGTCATTCCTCGCGTTTCCCCCTCCCTCCTCATTCTTGACATTGTCTCGCTCTTGTTTCCACATTGGTAGTTATTGTAGTACCACTGGGATCTCATTAAGCCACTAACTTCAAATAAATAAAACAAACTACGGAGACGAAGCAAGGCTTCTGTATACTTATAAAAAAGCGGGTCATAAAGAGTTTTCCTTTTTCCCTATGCTGAAACCTTTCTCTCGGTCGTCTTTGTCTTTCAGGCTGCGTCCGTCAATTCAATTAATTACAAACAGGCTTCACTGGCACGCACGCACGCGGCATTTTAATTGTGCCAAGGACTTACCAAAAATAAATAAATAAAAAAACATAAACAGACTGCCTCTTCATGTCTTCTTTCCATTTCCTGCAAGACATGAGAATGATGTCCGTCCATGTTGCCCATCTTGAGCGCCTCCAATCTTCTGTCCATCTGCAAGCGCTCCTAAATTGAGGTATCCGGTCTTGCTTAGTTCCCCATTAGAGAAGAAAAGATGCCAGATTTGATGAATTAGATTGTACAGCATCTACATCTCATCATGTTTCCCCAAATGGCCCCTTATCCTTTCCTCTTCCGCTCCTCTCCCTTTTTATATCCCGGGGTGGTGAGCGAGCCAAGACGAATCCAGCAGTGCCTATCAAATAAATGCAGGGGCCAGGATGACCTACAGGTGCGTGGGAGTCGAGCTTTCCAGGATTGGGGTCCCAGGCCGGACCAGGGGGGCATCGGTGTGGGTCAGAGAGAGGAGATGAGCATCCTGGGAAAATGTCTTATTATTTGAATCGATCAGCCGTAGAGGCATTGTACCGGCAGAGATCAGCGGGCGGGGGGCGACTGGTGCTGCAAGGACTACCACGGAGATCAGGAGGCGGCCAATTTCAGCCGAAGAAGGGAGTGGCGGGGGCCAGGCGAAAGAGGAAAAAAATAGCAGGATAAAAGAAATCTTGATTTTTGGCTGAGAGGGTATTGTTTTTTTGTTTTTTTTTTTTCTTCTGAACTGCACACAGCTTGTTATTAGTTTAGAAAAAAATAACAGTTTTATGTGAGACTGTGCGTATGTGTTGTAATAACTCGCCTATGTTCACCCCAAAAGGGGCACAGTGGATGATCTGTTCAGCATCATAAAACTTTTATTAACGGTGTAGAAAATGTTTGAAGTAACACTTAAGCGGCATAGACCTGTAAATGTGAGTCATTGCAAATGAGCCTACTCTGCGTTACCTTTCTTAATTGCGGGTGTGGCAAGGCTCCACTTTTTCCACAAGATATTCAAAAGAAACACCAAAACAAGCTATAGTTAAGTAGTTAATCCTTTTGGGCGTTATTTAAAGGGTACTTTGCAGTTTTAAAATCAAAATGTGAATGTCGCAACACTTCACTATATTGTCGCTGACCAAAGCCGCGCCCGTTACAGATTGCACAAGTCCGATTCCCTAAACATGGACATTGTGATAAAGTCACAAAGAACGCTGTCCAGTTCAACAAAGTAGCAGTTCTCGCAATACTAAAGCTAACATTAGCACTGTAAACAAGCCCACGTTAGCCATGGCTGCTACGTTGGTAGCATGATTTATTTGTAATAGAGTGTTACTATAGCACAAAATATATCAGTTTGAACTTTGATTTTTTTTGGAATGTGCAATCCATTAAAAATCACAAAGCGGTGATAAACCTACCTGACAAGCAGAAATAATTCCGCGTTGCTTCTGAATCCTTTCAGCTGCCTGAGGTCCCTTTGCTTCTGTTTTCTAGTTTTGCCCAGTTGTTAGTAAACAAAGGATGGTTATTTTTGTTTTCCAGAAGTGGATATTCCAAAAGAGTAAACAAAGGTCCTCCTTGACTGGCAACAAGTCCAGGGCATACGCCGCCTCTTGGCCAAAGTGAGCTGAGACAGCTCGTCGACTCTAGCTCACCCACGATCCTAAATAGGACAAACATTATAGAAAATGGATGGCTGGATTGCCACACTTTTTGCATGCATAAGCGTTTGTGCTGCTTGACTTGGATGTGATTTGTGCATTTGGAACCAAGCGCATGTCTGTTGGGTTTGGTGTATCGGCACGCACGATTTGGAGGTTCTGGCGGGTTTGGAGATGTTGGAATTAGGAGAAGATTAGAGCGGTGATTACACAATATCTCCGCTCTAATGATCCCAACTGTTTGCTCATCTTATCAACCACATTGCACCGGATTCCACAAGCAACGCTGTTTGAGAGATAACATGCGGATTACATCTCAGTCCTCCAACTCAAACCAGTTTGGAACACCAGTTGGCGGGCGGGGGAAAAACAAAAAAAAGCCTTTTGGGTTGCACGCCGACAGAAAAGAGATGGACGTGCGCTACTGGAAATTCATGGCGGGTGACTCAGTCGGGTGACCTCTGGAGTCCACACAAGCATTAGCCAGAGTGCTCATTGTTCATTGAGACAATACACTAACCCCCCCCAGAGAGACCTCGGTGTACTGTGCAGCCGCAGCATATTACCTATATGGGAGCTGTGGGTGGTGGTAAGGTGTCCAATGTACTTTAATACACCGTGGTGTGTAAGAGTACATTTTCTGGCTGTTGAGGGGAAGACATATGAGGTTATTAGTGTTCAAGTGTGGTGTGTACATACAGCACACTATTCCCAGTGGGAGCAGGCTGGTTTCAGACACAGTCGTGGCCTTTGACCTAACCGTGAGCATGCGAGGACAGCTGTGTGGTTTTAATAAAGTCCGGATGTGAACGTTTGTTAGCTTAAATGGGAGGAATACAGTGACGTGTCAATGTGTGTGTGTACGTGTGTGTGTGTTTGTGTGTTTCGTTCCATGCCTCTATGCCACTCTGATCTCCCCATTACAAGGTCGATTAAGCCACTAATCCCCAAAATATACGCATCCAACAGTATGGCACCTGAAAAAAAAATCCCTCACATGGAAAGAAAAAAATGGCGGGATCTTTACTGCCTTGTTGCTGCGAGCTTAAGCCAGACACCAAAGCTGGCTGCTACAGAGCATGAGCACGGAAATGTGTTTTACCGCCATAACCACAAAGGCGGGGGATTAACGGGGACCTTAAATCCTGGCGAAGCAGTCGCCCTTGGACCTTTCGTCTCACGGGAAGACCAAAAATGCACACTAGCGGTGACATAGCTGGATCTGTATGGGGAAGGATATTATTCATACCAAGTAAAACAATGGAAATTGATGTACAGTACAGTTGAGAAAAGATGCAGATCCAGATTAAACTGGGATGGCTCTCAGTAGCAGAAGTGCAGACTTCTGCCCACGTCGAACAATCCCAAACATGTCTGGCTGACTAATTAATTTGGCGGGAAAAAAAAAAATCACGAACCCCTTGTATGCTGGCTTATAAAGGAGGCATTTTGCTACCGTTTTCCGGCTCATTGTCCTGTCATAACTGACGTTGAATTGGGGCATAACGTCATCCAGCCAATATTCTGCATTCAGAGGTGGTATCAGAGCCGTGAAATGTTGTTCTGTGTAAAAGGCACAGGCGGATACATAATGCATCTTCTGTAACGGGTCTGGTATGACTATTTTGTGTGATCTTTGTGGAAAAAAACAGCAATAAAGTACCAGGAAATGTTGTTTCTATCCAGTCCTTTAGATGGTAGTAATGCGGTGTGTGTCAACATCCTCGGCGAGGTCTGAAACGATTAATCTAACAACACGCGTCGAAGCTCCGCGGTCATATTTTTTTCCACATTGACTCATGTTACTGCAGACTCGAACTACCCCGTGTAGATATACGTTCCTGTGATGGCGGCAAGCCAGGAGGGTAGATTGTGTAAAAGACAGAGAATATCCACAGTTTTAGATCATTTCACGCTTAAAAAAGAAGATCAAGTTCAATTTGTCCATTGCAAAGCAGAAGTAACTATCGTACAGAAAGAGCAGAACGTCTAGGATCGCCAACACAAGGTATCCATGTTAACCGATGCCCCCACAAAGCCTTATTTTAGCCCTATTTAAAGAGGTAATAAGCAAATTGTATTGTTTAATAATGCAAAATCATTTCTTATGCGATTATTTACTGGTAGTTGGTAGAATAATATTCGATAGGTGCAGCCCTAAACCTCACACACCAAGTTTATGTCCCTGCAGCTCCTTCTGCTGGATCTGTAGGGTCACTTCTGCACTGTTTTCAATTTTTTTCCATTGAAATGTTTTTGCACAGTATTAATCCATTTATGAGGCCCTTATTTGGATTAAATATGTCCATACTTGAGTCAGTTTTACTCGTATAACCAATTACACATGAGGCACAGTCGAACTCTTCCTTGCGATCTATCTATAATACATAACCATTCCGTTGTTTCCGGTGTTTATGCTTGGCCAAGGAAGAAAATGCAGATTTTTCTGTAAATCCTTCCCCCCAATCAACCTACAGATAGTCCTGTTCATATCATCCACTAAGTGTACACTCAGATCCAGTAATTACCAACTCTTAACATATAGTATGTATCCCTCTTGTCCCGCCCTGCTCTCTGAATCTGCATCTCCATAATCTGTAATTAAAGTGCAGGTGGTGAGAATTGAGTCTCCACCCGGGAAGAGGACCAGAGCACCGCAGGCCTTGAAGTCTTCTGCTTCCTCAGAGCTGAATCCTCCCTGCACCCAATACCCTTTCCCTCCATCTACTGCCTAATTTGCCTTGATTCACTCAGAGCCATGATTTAGCCCTGAAGTGTTAATCATCTCTCTTCCTGTTTTTTTAAAAAAAATCATCATCCCTCATTCTTTTCCTTCTTTTGCAAAGTTGGCGTACTTAACAGGTTGGAATCAGGTCACTCCCATCTTGTCGATGTAACCTGTTGTCACACATTTCCCATGTTTGGCTTGGAGGCTCCGCCTGCCAGAAAACCCGAAAGGACTGTGGAAACGAAGAGAATGGTGTCACCGGCAGGCAGAAACACAGAACATAACAATTTAATAATCTGTTTATTCTCTTCCCACAATCTTTTGTTTTAATAGCTCCACCAGTAGCGTCATTCAGCCCGCACTCGGGTTCAAACAAAGCTCGCCTGTGGTCTGTAGCTCTCTGCTCCTCTCGAAGGATGCAGTTAATACAGTTGACCTCTATCCCTGCAGACAGTTGCCTGGTCATCTGTCATTGGCTGGTGCTTATTGTGACACCAGGAAGTGACTTGGCCGAGATCTGTGAGCCCCATTGAACTATTGCACATCCCAGGCTGTCTGGCCTCTATATGTCTTTATATCCAGATACAAGTGCTTTCAATCAAAATAAACGTCCTCTTTTAATCATATGTAACAGTTATCTCAGATTATGATGACAAACCACAGAATTGCCAGTTCTGTGCTACATTAAAAGCCAACATATGGGTGGTAATAAAACTAATTAGCATCTGGCTTCCTGTGGTAATTAGCGTGACGCAATGCAAGTGCAGACAGTTCATTTGTCCGGCTTACTTATCGCCCATAAAAGTGTAATTAGCCATGTTAAGGGCACAGGTGATGTATTGTACTGGCGCCGGCCAATCATTAATAATGGATGGCTGTCACCTCTGCTGAAACGGCAGGGTGACAAAATCCGCCAGAGGTGTAAATGCATTCAAATGAAATCATCAGAGCACACAAAAATAGACATCACTTATATTACCGCTTCTCCCCATTTGCCCTTTTTCTCTACACAGGGAAAAAGCGTCTGAACTTAAAAACACCGAAAAAAAACCCCCAAAACAAAACAAAAAACCCCAACAACTAACACACACACAAAAAACAAAAAAAAAAAAACGACTGTAGACCCATGCATTCTGTTCATGTCACATGCACCAATTGCTTACTCTCTCAGTTTTATCCAAAAGCATATTTTTGATATTACGCTTTAGGTATATTTGGGTAGAGAATAAGCTATCGGCATACAGTGGGTTCTGTGAAGTAACAACAAATGGCAGAAGTTGAAACCTATCACTACAACCGATGGTAATAAAGTCGTGACGGACGTTTTTAGACCATGGATGTAAAACAATTCAATGAAATACACTCAGTACGACGGTAATCGAGCGTGCCTACTTGTGCCGCATCACCACGCATTCTTACGCCGCTTAACATTAGCTTGAATTAGCAAAGTAGTTTATTGAAACATCATATCTCGGTACCATCGTAAACTTTGCTCGAGAAGCTTTATCAAGCTCATAATGTTGAGCAACATACAGTCATGAGTGGGTGTGTCGACGTTCTCCGTTTAAAACGCGTCCTTAAATGTTTTGATGGGCAATTCAATGTCGCTTTATCCTTTATATGCACAACCTTCTTCCGCATTCAGCAAAACAGTTCCTCACGACACGGGCATATGGAGAAAGGTCCAAAGATGACAATATCCGATGTTTAGGCTTCGTTTTGGTTATGTATATCATAGCATATATTTGTAGAAATAAAAGACATACAGATACATGTACTTAACTTTTGTCCGAAGACACCAGCCATAAAGAAAACAACATTTTAGCAACTTTGTTTTCACACAATCATGCCATCAACCCATAGCTCTACTCATTAGCGTACTCATTAGTGTAGCATTTCCCGGGTTTGGTCATGTGACGTTCTGCAAATAACGGATCGGTCCGAAAATTATTTACTACACTTTGCACAACTATCTATGCCAGCGATGTATAGGCAGAACAATTAAATGCTCTTCCACTAGATGGAAGAATTTTGTGACATTTTTGTTTATGGCATGACAGTTTTTTTCTCATGTAAAATATGTGCCTTGGCTCAATAAGGCTGCGAAACACTGAATTTGCATACAATTATACAAATTATGATCATTCAGGAAGGTTATGTCAAACAAGTAGCCCTCCTGCAGTAGACAGTACCCAAGAGGGCAAAGTGCTTCTATAAATGGCGAAGTGAGCATCTCATAAATAGCGTTTTAACCTGTGCGCACACTCGAAAGTGGCCAGGGTCAAACTGCACATGTGGGGGTTGTGGTGGATGGGCGGATGGCCGGGTTCCAGTGAAAAGCTTCGTGAAAACCAGAGGCATCATAATTAAATCAGAGCTGGTTTTTTAATTTCATCTTTTAAGAATACTTTCAATTGGATTGGTTTATTCTTGTTGAGGCTGGCCTGTTGACGCTCCAATTCATATGCAATACTACCATTCAAGCCATGCTGGCTTTTAATATTGCACGCCATTGTAAATGTTTGGCTTTGGCTCAGCAACATGGAGACAACCTCAACCATCCACTGACGCCATTGTGCGCTTCCATGTCTTTGATTATTTAATAGTCAGAAGAGTGTCAGTCGCTACTGGCTGTCCTATTATTATTATTTTTTTTATTAAGCTTTATTTTAGCGGCTGAGCCTGTACTGTTCCAACCACACCCCGGAGGATGTCTTCATCACACTACAGAATAATGACACAAGTACAATTTCCAAGGAACCTTTTAGCTCTTGTTAAGATGTGCATTTTGTAGTGGTTCACATTTGAATTCCTGTTTTCATTGTCATTCCATTTCCGATAATGCATGTTGGTACTGGACCATCTTGTAGATAAATGTTTGTAATGGCATTTAAGCGTGCACCTATATGTAAAATCTTAAATAATGATAAATGATGACTGTAAGCAGAGCAGAAAGACTCATTGTAAATGGACATTTTAATAGCCCAATAAAATCAAATGGGATGAATTATTCAATTCAGGTGCCCCCCCCCCCCTCCTTTATACAGTCTGCACCTGCAAAAGAGAGCAACAGCGTCAGTGATTGAAAGGCAGTGGAGGAGGAGGGAAGGTTGTAAGGAATGAATGGTGTGCTGCAGTGAACCGGTCCCTCGGGACTACATTAAGTGAACACTTCTTTTACGTGTAGGTGTGTGATGTCCCTTTTTATGAAAAAAATAAATAAAAAATTGCTACCCTCGCTTCTATAGCAACACGCCTCGGCGGCTCGATGCTTCGACGTGTAAACTGGGCTCTGCGTGCTCCCTGATAGCCACCGTCCTCGAGTGCTCCCACACTCCTTCAGTTATCCAAAATAATAACACTCAACTCTATTGCACTTGAGCCACTGAGTTGTTTTCTTTCGTGCGTTGGTATTAACCTGGACTTGAACTTACAGTTTATCAGGAAAGTAGTCACAGCGCTTCACTTTGTCCCCAGTTTTATGATTCAGCCGTATTCCAAAAGGAATTCAAGTCAATATTGTTTACACAGTACCTCATAATCCACCAAGGGGTTAAAAAAAAACATGCGAGACAAAATTCTCTGGTCTGATAAGACAGATTGAACTCTTTAGCGTGAATGATAGACGTTGTGTTTGTTGGATACCGGGCACTGCTTATTACCTGGCCAATAGCATCCCTACAGTGAAGCATAGCGGTTTTAGAACTTCTTCCGTTTACAGATGATTGAGACCACTGTGCTCATTCGGACCTTCAGAGCCGTAGAACATTTCCGGACGCTTCCCCAGATCTGCGCCTCGGGACAATCCTCACAATTCATTTGACTTCAAGCTTAGTTTGTGCTCTGATATGCGCTGTCATCTATGGGACCTTAAATAGACCAGGGGATAACCGAATAGCCGACTGGCCGACGAGTCGACTTTATTACTCCGCATCGACGTTTAACGCTTGAAGTTGACTAATCGCGAATTATGTGTTTTTGGCACATCGTCTTCCAGTCGGCCAATTTACAGAGGACTCTAGACTCGCTCGTCTTTTGTCATTTCATTTTCTCTCATTTATCATACATTTACAAAAACAAAACAAAAAACAAAGTTTTTTTCATGTGGTGGGCTGTAGTGTGTACATTTTTTAGAAAAAAACAACCGTTTATTCCATTTTGTAATAAGGCTGTAACTTTACAACAAGTGGAAAAACACTGTAAAATGAACAAATTTAAAAGAATCTATACAATTATGATAAATCCATCGCCTTTTAAAATGGCACTAAACAGGCCCCAAAAAATGTCATGCAAATTTGACACACCACAGAGAAGAGTAATGTTAACAAGCCTGCCAAACTCAGGCTTCCAAACTTGAATAATAATAATCTCAGGTCTCAGATGCTGTGGGCGTGTCAAATGGATGCGCCAAAAGTGAATCAAACAAACTAAGGGGGTGATAGCTTATATGATGTAAAATCACGTTAGGAGGCTCAACTTATTATGGACTACAATCACAAAAATAAGCACAGAAATCAACTTCAATCAAATCCGTCGTAAAATGCGCACTGCAGAGTATGGTGGTAGTGTTGATGTTCGGCTCGCCAACTGCGTGTGTCTTTAAAAAGTCAATCCATCGCTTTTTTGATTTCCTCATTTTTTGGGAGCTTAAATAATGTCACCGAGCTGTTCTGTCAATTGAGGCATCCAGTGAAGACGCATTTTCGGGGTGCAGCTATCGTTAGCTTGCTAATTGCACGCTGGACTGGTAAAGGAGCCTTGTTATGGAAGCTAAGCACAGCTAACTCACAACTGAGCAGCATAGCCAAACGAAATGATGTCACTTTTTCCTTATTTAGTGGGGAAGGGAACTCGCGCTAGAAAGTATACATCTCAGCCCCGTGACCTCGCCCACAAAATCAGGAAAATTCAAACAGTGATAAAGATGCTTAAGACATATCTCAACAATTCAGCACTGTGTTATGTTTTTGCATATGTTTTCAGCACTTACCTTCAAGCATTTTTAATATATTTAAAAACAAAACACGGATTTCTGCTTAGTGCCACTTTAAGGAAGTACTCAACTGATTTAAAGGGCTGTTAAATCATCTCTGACCTGTTTGCAACCGCCAATTATTGCAACAACATAAATAGCAATTGCCTACACGAAGGCACGTTCCCGCTCACATGCGAGAGTTGCTTTGTTATCGAAACATCGCGAGTGAGATGAATTAGCCAGCTAATTAGACCAGAGATCCAACAGAAATTGCCCGAAAAGGTAATACATCACGGCGCCCCAAAAATACAAAGCACTGCAATAATAATAGTGCTGTGTCACTTGCTTTTTTTTGTTTCTTCTCCGGAAATGCTCTCAGTTGGCTTGCAGCGCTTTTTCCTCCAGCGTTTAGCAACTTAAAATACAATTACTCGTGGTGCTCAGATGGCCGCCACGGCAAGCATCATTTAGTCACTGGTAATTAACAATTAAAAATAAGCTGCTATATTAGTCGTATCTCTAAAGTCACATGCATTATGTGATGCTCCCAAGTTCTAACAATTTACAATGTGGATTATTTCATTCCAAACTCTGTTGTCATCATAAAAACTTTTGTCAACTGTACAGGTAGTGTTTTAGTTAACGTTTTGGGATTCTAGTATAAAGATAAGTTAATTGCATTTTAATAAAACTAAATAAAGTGAAAATGTAGTAAAACTACTAAGCAAAAAAAAAAAAAAAAAAAAAAAAAAAAAAGGAACCTATTGTTGACCACCCCCAGGAAACACACCCACCGAGGCATAAATTGGGAGACCTGTAGGTGAAGTAGGTCTTTCTGAATAATAGTGCCTCTGCATGAAACATATATATATATATATATATATATATATATATATATATATATATATATATACACAAACATATAACACAGACCTTGTAGTTGCTTGAAAGCGGCTCTTGATCTCGCACTTAGAGACACATTTTCAGAAGAAGGCAGATTACAAAAACTATTTGCATCCATCCATCCATCCATTTTCTACTGCTTATCCGAGGTCAGGACCCGGGGGCAGTAGCTTTAGCAGGGACGCCCAGACTTCCCTCTCCCCAGCCACTTCATCCAGCTCTTCCGAGGGTATCCCGGGGCGTTCCCAGGCCAGCCGAAAGACGTAGTCTCTCCGTGTCCTGGTTCGTCCCCGGTGTCTCCTCCCGGTGGGATGTGCCCAGAACACCTCACCGGGGCTTCCTAATATTAATTGACAAATTTGGTCACTTCAACGTTTTTTGGCACCGCGCGAGTCAATTCGCGCTAGAGGGTGGAACTGCATGTTGTGTTCATGACACATCGGCAGATTGAATCCATAAGCAGTGTTAAACTTTCCCCTCACATACACACACACACCTGATTTCATCATTGATTTACTTTTGCAGCTGTGCATATTTGAAATGTGTGAGCTTGAGGCAGGGAGCGTGCAGGAAGGTCAAGGTGTGCTGGGTGTATGCCGATGTGAAGTGGATACGACTTGTGTGCAGCAAAGCCTCTGATAAAGCCACTCAAATGCTTCCTAAGCGCTACACTTACTCCAAAACATGTCATCAAGGATTAAGTTATAAGCCTCAGTTGCTGAAAAACTATTAAAGGCTCTTCTTTTTTATGTCCTTGCTGCTTTACGAAAACAGTTTTATTGAGTTTTTGGAATTGGTAAACAAGTGTGAATAGCCTCGCTGTGTAATTTAGGCGCACAATTCCTGTTTCTCATTTTCCTTGCTTAAATTGTAAGTGAATGTAATTCCCGGGGATGAGTGAAAAGTAAAGTTGGTAATGAAGGAAAAATGTGTAAAAAGCTGAGAGAGCACTTACCGAGTGAACTATGTGTGAAAATTGAGCCTGAAAGCCTTGTCTCCCGCTGACTGAACTGTTAAAAGCGAGGGTATTCACCTTTCTAACGCACCTAGTCTGTTTTTTTGTGGGGGGACGAGGTGCAAATAGACAGCAGGGTCATTCACTGTCCTCAAAAAATACATTGGAATAAAGGGTTGGAGACAATAATGAACTATAAAAGCTGTATTTGCCAAGCCAAACTGTGAGCAATACATCACAACAACAAAAAAAACAATCGTCGTGGTCCAATAAAAAGCATATGACTTTACATTTTGCGACTTTTGTTTCTTGTAAAAAAACAAAAACAAGTATTATTTATGTTTTGACTGTGTGGTGCACTCCTTTTATATATATAACAACCAATACCACTCAATTCTTAACAATCAATGAAGTGATTATTGTATCTGTCCGCAGTCCCAATTACAGGGCTTGCATCCATTTGTTGAATTAAAATATTTTGCCGGAAATGGGGGTGTTTGCGGGCTCACGATTGTATGAGTTTGACTACAAGATTAACGCTTAGTTTTCCTATTCATACCGCTCACATATAGCTTGCTACTGCAGAGGTCCGAATATGTAGGACTGAATCTCTTGAGTTTATTGTTATTCCGAATCTCAACTATTTTTGCAAGTGCCTGTATCCTGGGGAAAATGTGTGTTTTTAAAAAAAAAAAAAATGTAAATTTTTTTTTTATAGAAAACTCATTCAGTAGCGCCTCCTAAAAAGTTAGAAAATTAGCCGTGACTGACTGATGATGGATATACATATGTTTGTCATGATAGAAGGCAGGAAAAAGTCTAAAGGACCCGAAGTTGAGCAGGAAGTCGGCCATTTTGGTTTGGTTTAAAAAGTTTGAAGACCATTTTGAGGATTTTCTGTGTGTGTGTGTGTGTGTGTGTGTGTGTGTGTGCAGTGTCTGAGATAAACTGACACACCCACACATAGTCTCAGTGTGTCATTAGATGCCTTCCTCCAGACAGGTGACAGTTCACTGAAAGGGCTGTACTGTATATGCGGATGTGTAAAAGATGTCGAGCACTATTATTATATTCCAAGCGCTGGCGGAATATCTTTGCAGGTTGGCTCTCTGTCAGTTGAATGCACAACAATGGAACCCAGGCTCACCTCCATTGACCCGCGACACTTTTTTTTCTTCTTCTCTTGAATCAATTCTCAATGGTCGACTTCAGTAAGCTCATTAGGCTCTCGCTAGACACCAACTCCATTACGGCTGCATAATTACCACACTTCTGCCTCCATACTCCCCACTCCCCCACCCTCCTGTTCTGAAAGAAGCACCTTCATTCTGGGCCTGACAGTGATTATTGTTATGATTCATCACTTGGGAGGTGAGAGCTGGAAACATTCTTTACATTGTGTTGGATCACATCTACAAGTTGTACGCGTGAGCTCATAGCCACTTATAGATGGTTATTACAACAGCTCTTTCAAAACCTGCATTTGCCTTTCGCAAAGCAGTCAATATTACCATAGGGGGACTTTGAGACGTCACAATTTCCCTCAAAAAATTGAAATTTTTCATTGAACTTCATATTCATTGTATTAAGTCGATGTTATAATGTTAGAAATGCATATTGGTCAAGCTCCCCCACTTTTTTTTTTTTTTTATTTAACTGCCAATGGACAGCGTACATACAAGCAACAAATATGTGAGCTTGCTGACAGGGTGGACATTTTTGGCTCGTGTTAGCATCTTCAAATAGCAACATGATTCAGTTAGCAAACTGGCTGTGTCCTTTTTAACATCCAACTGCACACATAATGTGATGAAAATTATCAAAACGCAAAAGTACATATTTATTCTGCAACATTTTAGCCTCCAAAGAAGGAAGACAAAATCTTGGTAATAATGGCACTGAAAAGCATCAGAGTGCTGTTCAATATCATTCTGAAAAAAAGATTATAATTGAAAAGAATTACTTGTTTTATCATTGTAATTCATAAAAAAAATCTAGCATCATTTAACCACTTTATTTATCAGAGCAATGTGTGGGATATGATGACATCACATACATCCAATAATAATAAAAAAGGTATGAAATGAAGCAAACACATTATTGTACTGGTACGCTTGCAAATGTTTTGCCACTTACAATATGACTTCTGAGTTTGATTCTTCTGCTCCGTTTTTGTATGATGACACGAAAGGCACTTTATAGTAATAGTGATCCGGGAACATTACATACGGAGCTTTTCATTTGATCCTTATTGTCTTTGTGGAGCATGTCCTTGTTCACGTTGGCTGCACATACCTAATGGCCTCGCCTGCAGCGGGTTCGCTAGCGTGTGAAATCTACATTACATATTTGTTACATTTACATATGTTTCACTGCGTTCGCATATGAAAGTGTACGTGGCTATATGCTCACATGGAAGCATGGATTTGTTTGGATCGCAACTATGTGTGCGCCTTGTGTGTAAATGTGTAAACAAATGCACAGATGGGATTCGTGTGGCGAGAGCAGAGAGCAAGCAGTTTTGCCCTCGCAGGAGGCGCAACATAACAGGAAGATAAAGAAAAAAAAAAGTCATCCATATCCACCAAAGTGCCCAATCATTAGGTACACTGTCATCGTCTAAAGACGTCCGATACGAGAGCTCTGCCTTTTTTCGCTACCAGCATAAAATGCTGCAATGCTGAGACGGCGGCACAGGGATGTGAAGTTTCAAACTCTTTTCTCCTTTGCTGTTGCGTTGAAAGCAATTGGCGCTGTACTGCAAATATTCTAGATGTCACATCTTTTACTGTAGTTTAAAGACAAATATATATGTAAAAGACACACAAAAAAAAGAGACCTATTGTGGGTACTTCTGTTTCAGATTTGATGCTGCTATTTGGCAGTATCTCGTTGTGAAAGCGGTTTTAAATAGAGCGTCATGAATTATTCACTTTAAAATTAAGGAATATACAAGTGCCTGTGCAACGTTAAGAAATGGAGAAATAAAATCCTGGCTCGGAACCTTATATGTGGATCCACAACAAAATCTAATGGCTTCTTCCTTGGCCCATTCATTATGAGTTATTAAGAATTGGGTCGACATAACGAAACAACTTTTCTGGTACACAATGTATAAAAAGTTGCAGACCATGCATTTCTTTTCATCTGATTTTTTCCTGACAGCTCTTGTTCTGATTTCATCAGATTGTGCAAGTGTACTTAATGAAATGTGTGTGTGTGTTAAAAACAGCAAATCCAAACACAGAGGAACCAGAGTGGATCTCATGCAAACTTGCGTCTCGGCTAACAAGCCTTAAGGCGTCGCAAGCCGCTCGGAGAGCTGATGTTTCATTAAACCCGTTCGAGGGGGGACAGCGCAATCCCAATCCCATCACGGAGGACTCCCGGTAGAAGAGCATCTCTCACCGGAGTGTGCGCTGGCAAAAAATGACATTTTCTATCCAAGCCCACACATGTAAGAGTGACTCAACAAGCACTTAGCACCTGGGTCCAGCACCCACTCTTAAATGTTACTGGTAAAATACCCCCCAAAATCGATAAAGAGCAGCTTTATCCAGGCTAGCTGCGAAACTATTTAAATGCCAAATTGCCACTTGGGGTTCTCACCGGGGATGTGGAAATAAACATGAGATCATTGTTTGATCATATCAAGAGGGGGATAGTATGAGGGGCCGTTAGGGACATAATTCAGGATTACCTTACTACTGAAACACTCTCGTACATGCTACTGAAATGCTCTTAAATACAGTAAACACTGAACATCTTTTCGCTCATACACCATACTTAAAGGCACTCATACACACAACTAAAATCCTTTCACACATCATACTGAAACATGCTCATACACACAACCGTGTTCGTGTGGATATGCTGGCTAGAATATTCGCAACACACCCGCATTTATCTCCAGAATATGTCACGGAATTTCAGAATTGCATGTGAAAGGATTTCAGTTGTGCGTATGAGCATGCTTTGGTATGATGTATGAGCGTGGAAAACATCCTTTTGAGCACAAGCGGTTTGCCAATGTGTGGCAGGATTTTGCCTGACGCAAATTGGGACAGAGGTGGTAGCATTCTGATCCCTTGCACACTTGCTTATTTTATGAGACGTATCAGAAAAGCCAAACAAAAGAGACATACGGCGCAACGTTCATTTAAGACGTGCTCGGTTACTGAAGAAGCAACCGACACATTAGCAGTAGGAGAGAAAATCCATCCTTCACTTCCAACTGTTTGTGGTACAGCGCCGTGCCGTGCCGTCCGCGTGGCGTAGTACTGCAGTTGCAGTTAAAAATGACACCCAACTAGTACAATGTTGGTCAGATACCAGTTTTTCAGATAATGAAGGGGACCTGAAATTAGGCAGAGGGTAGCACCATTTTGCGGGCGTTGAGATGTCAACCCATCTGCTGCCTCGCACATGCTCCCGCTGTTGTTTCTTTTCAATGTTTCATCTATCTTTCACTGCTGTTTGTGTGTGCATGTGCGTTTTCTGGACCGGACACGGCGCCCACTCCCCGGGAGCGCAGGGATTGGCCGCGCTAACGGTTGCGCGTGATCTCGCGAGGGGCCCTCGCTTGTTCTGAGGTGAATACATTTCTTGAGGGGGTGATTAAAATGAGAACATTGCAGAGGAGGTGATAGATGAAAAGAGAGCGAAGGAGCACGTGAAGCACGAAAGCGAGGGAGAAACCAGGCGGCGGAGAAGTGAAAATTAGCAGGTGGGTGTACGAGAGCGAGGTGGGCTGAGAGTAACAGACATATCATGGAGAAAAAGAAGAAGAGTGGATGAAAAGGAGGAGGAGAGTTTTGGCAAAGCTGGGCAGTGGAGTTGCAACAAGAATAACCGTTTCATTATTCAGCGCACGGAAGGCGTAAGCATCGCCGAGACACCCCCTGAAAGATCTCACCGTATCGATGTAAGCTCACCTGAACGCGTCAATCTATTGTGAAACCAAAGGAGGAAATTGCAATCCTGTCAAATGCTGTGTCTTGACAGAGAGAAACGTATCCATGACTAATTGCTCGTTAATGCATCACAGTAATACCCAGATATGGGTGGTCCTCGAGTTCTGTTCTTACGCCGGCGACTTTACCGAAAGTCGGAGTGCGCTATCATCTATCACCAACCTACACTAACGCAGTACACAAATACAACGGAAGGGTCGAAATGAGAATAATAGCACTTTAACTGACTAGAAGTGCAAGGCATTCGGTAAACAGTGGTGGGGCCCGCTCCCAGTTCCGCGGGGGTCCACTGTGATACAAATGGGCTTGTTTGCTTTGGCCCAATGCACTTTTCGCCTACCTCACAAGATATCAGATGGCCTTGGAAAATTGTCCAGGTCCAAACTTACTGGTCCAGAGAAAAATCAAATGCTTGGGTTTTTAATCCCAACTGATATAGCAACTTTAAACACTGAATGAAAGATAACTTTTATACTACGTAGTGTCCTAATATATGATACTAACCCAATATATGGTTACTAAAATGAAGGAATATTTACAGTCCTCCGATCACGGCCGACAACGAGGCGTTTTAAGCGGCCAAGCTCGGTCAAAGCGTTGGTTTTGTTTTTTCAATAAGCAGAATCGTCAGGCAAGCAAATTTCCCAGAATCGGATTACTGGGAACTGGTTCTCAAAAAGAACTGCTTTTTGATTCCCATCACTATTGTTTTACAGTTGTTTATTTTTACCTCCCCTCTTAAAAAGATTTTTACAAAATTTCAATTGAGTTGTACAAGTTATAGATCACATTAATCGTGAAGAAGTTTTCAAATGATTTATTATTTATTCAACTTGTTTTATATCACAAAAAAACATGGCAATTGAAGAGGGGTGTGTACACTTTTTATATCTACTGTATGTGCCCTCAGATTGGCTAGTGACAAGCCCAGGGTGTTGGTGATAGGCTCCAGCTCACTTGCTACACAAATGAGGCCCACCGCTATGAAAAATGTACGGATGGATATTTAAACACCTGAGCCAAGAGTTCGAATTGTGTTCAAAAATGTCAATGCCATCGTATACTTATCTTTTTGCTCGTTTCATAAAAAACACGACTGTTTGATCATCTCGGTCAGCATTCAGGTGATATCAAAATATTCTGACACAGATTAGCTTTATTATGAACGCTCGTCTCACAGCGAATGTCATTTTGCGTTCAAGCGATGCATACATTCGAACATTTTGGCGACACAAAGCCAGACATGAAGTGTGATTTTTAATGAGGCGTCTATTTTTACAGTATGTGAGAAAGGGTGCGCGGGAAGGAGCGTGTGACTCCATCAGTCACCGGGATGGGCGTGTCTCGGCCGTGCGGCGGCCTCGTCGGTGGCCCATATTAAAGGCATTAAACACCGAGCCCGGCTCGTCATTAATCAGCCGGGAGGGATGACAGCCGCGCTCGGCTATCGGGCTCCTGCATCGCCGCGTGCCCGGCGGGGCTGTCCTGGCACCAGGTAATATTCCTCTTCCGCAGATAACGCCGTGATCGATCGACCCCGGCTTCTCAGATCGGACTTTGTCAGGGTCCAACGCTGCCGTGTTTGTCAGGCTTTATCAGGCCTTTTTACGCGGTTCATGATTCACCTGATATTTGACTTCCAAAAAGTGTGAGACCAGTACAAAATCAAATCAAATCAAAGTGAAGGTGCAGCAACTAATCGCAACTGTCATGTCGCTTGTCCCTTTCGGAAAGCGTAATGGCAAGCCATCCATTGGGCCCTCTGCTACATACTACTAATACTACTACTACTACTACTACTACTACATACTACTACTACTACTACTGCGACTACTGCTGCTGCTGCTACTACTACTCATATCAATGGTGCAACTACCACGAATTCCCTACTTATTCGACTACCACTACTTATACGAATGCTACGGCTTATACCACTAATGTCACTACAAAAGCTACTTCTACTATTACTATTCCTTCTTGTACTTCTACTCCTACTAATAATACTATGACTACTACTATGACGACAACCACTACTACTATTACAACTTAGATTTCCATCACTAATTCTAATGCTGCTCATGCCACTACTACTACTACTAGTACGACTACTACTGCTACTACTACTAAAAAAAAAAATATTATTAAGAATAATTCTACTATTAATATGGGTACTACTTATTCTAATATTACTAATACTAATAGAACTACATATGGAACTATTTCTTTGCTACTACTACTTTTACTATCACTACTACTAGTACTAATAATAACAGTAATGTTACTACTACTATTAAGACTACTACTACTTATACTACTACCACCGATATTAATACTACTATTTATACTTATTATAATACCACAACTGAAACTATGACTACTACTACAACTACTATCACTACTACTTCGCAACTAGCACAAATCCAGCGCTGTACTTGGCCTAACTCTGCGAGGAGGAGGGCTAGACCCGGTTTTGGTAATTTCGTGGACAGGCGTACCCGCGGGCACATTTAAAAGTGGGACACCCGCGCTGTCGCCACAGTCAACTTCAATCGTCTCCAATTGAAGCCGCTTCTTTCATTTCTTTTCAAAGCGGCGCAAATAGTCTCTCTCTATATGCGGATGAGGACTCAGCAAGCCGTACGTGTCTGGAGAATTGAATGCGAACGGTATATTCCTGTGAAATACAAAATGAGCCGGTAGGAAAAAAAACACTGTCGACTTAAAATTTCGGTGGCCCTCGTCGATCTACAGTATATCTCCTCCAACGATCGTTCATTGTTTTTTTCATTTTTTATTTCCTTTTTTTTTTTTTTTTTTTTTTTGATGAAATCAAGTGGTTGCTACAAGACAGAAAACAAATGTAAAAAAAAAATAAAAAAATCAAACATCCTCATTTAAGTCCTAATTGCTTTGTAATTGCACTAGCGACTTCAGTCTGCTCAGCGTGTGTGTGCTTGTTTTGGGTTGGGGGTAATGGGGGTGGTTGTTGTTTAATCATCCTTGATCAGTAATATCAACCTTGTTCCTATTTTTATAACACACACCATGTTGAGCAGTCGTAAAAGGTGACACCTCATCCATAAGCCAAATTCTTAATTTTGGGAACCTTTCAGGAAACACACACCCACAAACGCACGTGCACACACTTCTTTCTGGGACTGATGGTGAGTGATGCACACGCACGAGTCCAATAATTGCTATAGTTAGTGTTTCTCTTTGATGAATGTGGCTTCATCAAGGCTCCTTGAAGAGGAGGCAGGTGTCACTGTAAAGTCAATTGAGGTGGGATGCTGGCCACAGGATTGGGGGGGGGGGGGGGGGAGGTTCTGTCCGCATCACTAGATGTCGCTCTTCCGATGGAGTCTGGGCTTGACGCTGGCAGAGGTGGTCAGCGAGGTCACACTCGGAGCAGAGGTTGGCGGAGGGCTATTGTGAGGAAAAGGATATTGTTGTTGTTCTGAAAGCAGAATAATCCTCTCTCGTCTTTGTCAAAATACAATTCAGTCACAGTACAGGCTGCATTCTACAGATATAAAACATGAAAATCATGAATGAAGTGTGTCTTTTTATGCATTTCATTAGGCAACAAGCTCTTTGTATCACTGTAATACTTTTTTGGCTTCACCAAGCCTTTCCCATCCCTTTCTGGTTTCCTTGAGATATGTCTCTCTTCCCCTCTCCACAAATGTTCTCCATGCTCTTGATTACCTTCTCTTCCATACCCACATGCCAACGGAGGTTATTTTGTTTTGCATTGCCAGGTCAGAAAGACAGTGGAGCGTTCGCCCACAGGCGCTTATCTCAGCCAACATGATGAGAGTCTTGAGAATCCCACCGGAACTGCCCAACATGTGCAAGATACTTGAGAGCAGGAGGGCTTTCGTAAAGCTTTTCCATCGCTCCTCAAAATTGGGTGTACGCTTACATTTGTGCCAGATAATAAAATCAAAAAAACACACTAGACTCCATTGTGATATCCATGCTCTTTTTTGTCTTCTCACCCGTCTCCTCTCGTTGTGTTGTCGACACATACTGTAGCTACATCGGCGACGGAAATCCGCTTCTTCCCTGACAAACGCGGCATGCTGTTTGTTGTTCAATAAAATGATTATATAAGAACACCAGGGGGCGCAGTTTTGTTGCAGCGAGTTGGTGCGTGTGCGATTGGTATGGGTTAGTCAGTCACTCGCCAGGTGTGTGGGTGTGAGTCGCCGACTGTAATTTGTTCGCGATTATCCAGTTGGCTGCATCGCTCGGTGTGCGGCGAGTGTTTTTATAATATCCCTCCTGAGTCAATCACCACAGGGAGATGAGTGTGCAACCACAATATAGTCACCAGATAAGCTAACAGTGAGCCTTGCTGTTCCTATTTTTGCTTCTACTACGACATTTTCCTCTTCTTTGTATTTTCCCGGACATGAACACTTTTTTCCTCGTCATTTAATTAGGTTTCTCACGTTTAAAAAATTGGTTAAGGAGATAAAAACGCAGTATATCGGTACCCGACTTTACTCTCTTTGGAACCAAGATGGAGCCTACATAATTACTTATTAATCACGGTGGTATCATTTGGATTAGTCGGTGCATACAGTATTTAAACTCCTTGGTTCTGACTGAAATTGCTCTGAGTGGAATTGCTTCAAATAGAATTTTTCATAGTTGATCGAATCTACCTGGAAATTGTGCGGTTAGATATAAACAGCAAATTGGACCCGACCAAGACAACCACAAAGGCCAATAAATGAAGCTAACCTTAGCACCGATTGAAACTGATACGATACAACTCGGTTGTAATAAAAATAAAGTTTCAATTCCTCTTTTCGACTGGAGCATTTTGCTTTGCAAGATAATGTGTCAAAAGGGAAAGAAGAAAAAAAAGCCCAGTCCAGTACTAATAGGCTGAAATGAGGAAAAGCCACATACCTGTATACGCTGTTGGAGGCAGAAATACTCCATTTTCTTCCCGGCGCATGTGAACTTGGACAAAACACATTCACTGATTTATTGTCTCTATTAAACCTTCTCGTCTCATTTTGTCACACTTTTTGTCACACTCCTTTTCGCTATTGCATGCCGTCTGTTCATTTCCATTGCTTTTTGTCGCTTTGTTGCCTTGTTTTTTTGTTTTTTTTTGCCTTCCTCTCTGTCTCTCACGCTCTCTTCCTACTTATCTCGCCATGCTGGCTACTTTGTGCTTGTTGACATTTTACTATCTATAGTCTTTCTCTTGGTGTCTTCCTTGCTCGTATTGTCACAGAAGACAATTTTCAACGGGTCTTGTAAGATCAGTCAAAAATCCACTAAATCTGCTGGCAAAAAGGGGGAGAACTCTGCTTTGAAAACGGCTGGCGCAGAACTCATTAATAACAAAAGAGCATGCAGATTTGTCGAAGCAGTACTAGACGTGTGATAGCAAAAAAAAAAAAAACATCGAGGCAACAGGTACGATGATGATAGTGACGCGTAGAGTCTGCAGTGTTTTTGGTGTACGCTTATTATTCCCCGGTCAGTCGCAGCCGTGTCCGCAAACATTGTTAATGGGGCCGGACAACGTCTCCCATCTTAACTGAGACCCCTGCAGTCGCTAATTGGGATGAATGCAACCCCATGCTTCATTTAACCTCCTCGCCTATAATCCCGTCTGTCTTCTCTGCCCCTGTTTTCCCTGCAGCCCTCCTTCGCTTCTAATTAACGCCCAGCACTACGCAACTCTCTGTCATTGGTTGCTCCCTTTGCTGGTGCTGCTATGTGCTTGCTAATGGGCCTCCCTGTTGTTTTGATACCATAGATGTTTTATAATATATATATAAAAAATATCGCAGGGGAACTGCAATGGATAAGTTGTCTGCTCTTCTACGGATGACTGCAACACACTTGTGTTTTATTTGGACTGCACTGTATGCATGTTATTATAAAGTTCCATTTTATTTATATACAGTAGCGACAATTCACAATTATATGTTATCTTAAGGACAGAATATTCCCATCTCCAAAATCACCACTTTTCAGCAAATAAAACTAAAAGCCAACTTGCTTGATTTACCAAAGCATGTGGTTCATGTGGCCAAAGAAAGTGTGGTGAAACTGTGTGCTTTTATTTTGAAGTTCTAACTTTTGACAGGATGCCTGGAGTTGTTAATAAAAGCTTGCATTTTGGAATAGCGCCTTGTCATCGGTTGAACCCTTTTTACATCATTTAAGAAATGCTTTGGATGCATGTGGATTGATTCTGGAAAATGAATGACCGAGTCATGCGTTTTTCTTTTTTAATACAAAAACTGAGCAGATGAATCAAGGTTCCACTTTACTTCCAACTTTGTGGGAGCAGTTTGATGCACAAAGCTTGAAGAACTCAAACTAGAACTAGAAGTTTGCAGGTCCTCTCTCCAGTCAAACCATCACACAGAGAAACTCCAAAGTCTTCCCAGGAGAGTTAAAGTTAAAACATTTTGCCCTATTGTGTATTTCCTGTGGAACTATATATTGCATTTCAGGGAATATTGGAAATATTCATATAAATCACTTCTTTAATTTTCTGTTACCGGAAGCATGCGCGCATTGAACTACACTGAAACTAGAACATATGCATACTTCATATAGCTCCGAGTAAAAAAAACCAAACAAGTTAATGTGATATTATTCATTATGATTTATTAGTGTGTTGGATGCGTTTGGGCAGCATACAAGTGATTCTGTAATGTATTCATGGCTGTTGCTGCACCATCATTGCTTATGTGATGTAATCTCTTCTCCCCGGGCTTGGACCCCACCTGTGGGAGAGAAGGGAAGGGAGCTGTAAGTGCTTGTGTGATGTAAAATGCCTAATTTGGGGGTGGGGTGATTGATGGTTTAATATTGCAGCCTGCAACCTTGCTGCCCCCACCTACCCAATGAAGCTGCAGGCAGGCGGCAAAGCGAAGCAGTGTGCGTGTGTGTGTGTGTGTATATAATGTCACTACCCATTCTCACTTTCAAAGCCAGCAGGTGGAATTAAAGCAATTCGGAGTTGGTTTTGTGTGTGTGTGTGTGTGTGTGTGCGTTTGTGCTCGCGCATTAGCTGCGTCGTGCCGGAGCTAAAATCTATTTAGATGTATTAACTGTGGTCCAGAGTCACTGGTCAGTTATTGCAGCTGTTTCGTTGTTTGCTCATTTTGAGCGGTCCTCCCTCATCTCGCCTGTCAACTCCATTTGCACTGGGATGCGGTGTAACTGTCACTTATTCTCTTCCTTTCGCTCCTTTCTTCTAGTTTCAATACATTCTTTTTCTCATATGTCCTCCACGCAACGTGTTTTGCGGGAAGGTGCGCAAGCTCTCAACACATGATCTTCCTCGAGAATGCTTCAGCTGGGATTTCACGACAAATTCTTGAATTTCCGGGGAAAGAAAACCTTTATTACGTTTCAACATGTCAACATGCGAACTCCACATAGGAAGGCCCGAGAAGAGATTTGAACTTAAATCATCTCGACTGTGAGGCAGCGGTACTAACCAGTATTCCACCGTACTTGCTAGTATGATAAAATCCTTCATCGTGAATTATAAAGTGATAGAAAAACCTTCCAGGAAATTGAAATGTATTTATTAAACAGTACAGAGTGAGCTTGCTAACTCAATCATTTCCCAAGTGAAGGTCCACGATCCACCATGTGCTCATAAAATGCTAACATGAGCAAAAAATGTCCATCCGGTCATTTTTCCAGCCTGTCAGCGTGCTCACATACTTTGCTGTTTGCATTTGCATTGTCTGCTTGCAATCAGTTTATGGAACAAAAAAGTGTGGGACTTTTGCAATAATGCACTTCTAACAGTATACCATCAACTTAATACAATAAATACGCAGGTCAATGGAAAAGCTTAACTTTTTATTGATGAAATGGGGAAGTCCTAAAAACAACTTATGGTGATATTGACTCAATTAAGAAAGCATGAAAGTTTTTGTGATGGTAAATGTTTGACCCTGCAATGGTTTGATTTCAACTAGCATTATTTACTATGGGAAAGATGATTATGGAAAAAAAACAAAAATAAATCTGTTGCCATTTCCCTTTATTGATACTTTTAAACAATGTACAAATAATGTAATGCCTGCATATTCTTTTCAGTGTAACGTTTGTTGGCCCAAATCCAAATCCAAGTCGTGCATTTCACAATCTGAGCCAGATTTATTTAAAATTGCCTTACAAGAGCAGTTACCTATTTAATCAGGGGTGGCAAATGAGCAAAGTTTGCTGAAACTTGCTGAACGTGTTGGCACGCCAAAAGGGACAAACAAAAAGTGTTGTCCCCCCACAGTAATGATACTCATTGAAGAACGTTCTAAATGGGCAACTTAAAGCCATTTTGTCTCCACGCTAATTAATCTTTGGAAACTTTCTCCTTCCTACATGCTTCTGTTTCCGTCCCTCCTCCTCCCCATCATGCCAAAATGAATAACACCCGGGGAGCAGATAGAGAATTGACATCTGTATTAGTTATAAAAGTTAGACAAAGTGCATTCATCACCACTTCGGTGTTGATTTGTATTCTATACGGTTCTTTGAAGGGGAATTAATCATCATACGCCTGTGAGACATCTAGCCTTGCAGAAACTATAGTGCCATTATGTCGTTCGCCTATTATGAGCCATAAGGAACGTCTGTCACGGTGAATGCGTAATGCCATGCAGCATGGACAAGTGCAAACAACGCACTCACTACTTTTTCGGGATGTTTGGAGCGGCACGCCCGCACACAAAGCACGTGTGCAAATGCGGGGCCACAGCCTCGCATGGTAGTTGTGCTAATATGTTTTTAATGTCTTTGGGAGGCTGTAGACATCTCTAATTTGTTTTTGTCTAAAGCCGTGCGCTTATGTGCAGGGGGGGGATGGGGGGACATCAAAGCGGTAAAAATAGCATTTCTCATTATCAAGCTTTTCCTTCTCATTTATTCCCTCACTCACCAGTTTGTCCACACCAGTGGTGCTTTTTTTTTTTGTTTTGTTTCCCCCTCCAACTCGGCCTGTGAAGTGTTGAGAAGTTTCTGCAGGAAAGATAACAATCAGACGCTCGATTGCCGCTCTGCTGCTTGTTTTTGGGCCTCCGCAGCCTTTCATCACTCGCTCAAGGTCAAATGAAAGCGATGTCTGGAAATGAGCCACTGGATGCCTTTTAAATGTCACAAATGATGGTTGGGACCAAAGTGAAATAGTTTACACCAACATGTTTGCTTCAAGGGAGCCTGGCTTCGCCACATTTCCCCCACATGATTACATTTCACTACAAGATACATCACTTACTACTAAAGCAAAGATAAATACACATTAATATGCCCACGTGCCATATATTTATTTAATGTGGACGTTTATAGTTTATGTAGCCGAAGCAATTTACAAAGCGTGATCTATATTTTATTGAAGCAGCTGGACACCCCAATGCCGAAATTAAATATCAATGTTCTCCAATTCATCTCTTTTGTTTATTTTTGATTTTGCAGTTCTATAGCGAGCGTGTCATCTTCACAGGCGGCATTTGTAATCATCTCAATTTAATTGCCCTCGTCTGCGTTCGACTACTGTGAAACACATTTTTATTATTGAAGCAAACACGAAGGAACGGGCTTGTCATGCCACCCGCCCCCCTTTGCACTCCACCCATATAATGCATGATTTAAATTCATTATATATATATATATATATTACATATAGGAAGAAAGCATTGTTTTACATACAGTACATATACAGTGGAAATGCCAAAGTTGAACAAAAACGAGTTTGGACGTCACCAAATCTCTTGAGACGTCACCTCAGTAAGCTTTTGAGGAATTTCTTTCTTTCTTTCTTTTTTAATCAACAGTGACGACAATGATACTGGATACATTTCCTGTTCCATCTCCGTTACGATTCTGCCAGGTGTCTGTCTTCTTTTTAAACGTTTAAAAGCCAGCTGAGATAGACTCCAGTTTAACCCGCAACCCTAAAAAAAACGAATGGATCTAAAACTAGTCTAAACTAGCTGGGATCAATTCCAGCTCACCCCCGACCCTCATGAGGACGAACGCTATAGGAAAAGGACGGATGGATATTATGTGGGTGTTACAGTTGGGCAATTTGCCAGCCTGTGAGGGTTGTATGGTCGATGATGCTGGAGAATTCTCATGTTGGAGAAATATCAGCTTGGCCTAAATTTCTGACTTGCACTCTGGATTCTGTTTCCATAGTAATCACCTGAGATGAGTCCAGCGTATAGTGCTGCGAACATGCATTCTGATGACTGTTTTCAGCCGGTCAGGATAGTTTTGTGTCCTCTCGAGCATCACTCCCGAGAATAACTGTTGCATATGTATTCATTGACCATCACTGGGGAATTTTGAAAGTCAATTTGGACGCGCCTCTTTTTAAAACGATAACGCCGGATGAGAAGAAAGGGAGCAGGGTGATGCAAATCATCCCTCGCCATAACAGAATACATTATTGTCGGCCACTTCACGTTGCTGTGGAAACTGTTTAAGAGTCAGCAGGTCTGCCAAGGGCGTGCAGATAAATGTACGTGCGCGTGTGGGCGTGTTGCCTTTCCCGTGTTTTGTCAGTTGACAAGCCGGTGGCGAAGCCCTGGCACCACTGTATGTGGGACAGCGTATTTAACAGTGGGAGTCAAAACTAAGCATATTTTGATTTGTTTGTGCGAGTGTACCTAATGTTGTGGCCGGTGGTTGTTGTAATAGAGAATGAACTCTCAGCCCCTCTCTGTGAAGTACGATTAATTGACTGTGTCAATGAAAGTGTGAGCCGCGTGGTCACTGATGCAACACACGCACACACCCAGTATGCACATATGCATTGTGCTCCCTCTGCAGGCTCATATCATTACCCACCATTACACCCCCCATTTGGCATCCGCCGGCCAGATCGATGGAGGCCGATAACTCTGTCTCACTCCAGGCCGGCCCATCTATCTCTATCTCGCCAACTCTCATACCTCGCCTTCCTTGTATCTTTTTCACACTGCGCTCCTCTTCCTCCACCCAGCCCACCCGCTACGGCGCTCTCCTGCCTGCAAACTGTATCAAAATGACTTCAGTCGCCGGCCCGCCCTCTCCTCCCCGCGTCTTTGTCACTTCTGCTCGGCGCCAAAATGTCTCTTCATCTCCCGGCGACCAAAATCTGGCCATCTAACGCTCGCTAATCTCCCGAATCGTCCCTTGTTTCCCAGACATATTTCCCTAAGTCATAGTGCGATGACGGGAATATCAATCACCTCGTATTTCCATTTGTTTCTGACCGGCTTTCAGCTTCACTTTAATAAGCCTCCTCTTCCTCCGCCCGCAGCCCTCCCATGGTCTTTCATCTTTCTCACAGTCTGTCACCCATCTCGCTCCCTCCTCACAGTTGCTGCAGCTGCGTCTTTGCACAAAACCCGTCCACCACTCGTGGCCTCCTCGTGCACCGCCGCCAGCATGTTAATATTAGATATGACTCTTGGCCGATGGAGTCAAACCACAAAACTTTGATTGTGACTCTGACCAGCAACGAACACGATGTAACAATAGAAATTACAATTGAAGCCGCAAGCAGCGACGAACGGGCCCTTGCACCCTCTTTTTCATGCTTGTCTCCTCGAAATGATCACATTTTGTGCCATACTTAGCCCAGATCAGATAGCGTCAAGGGAAAATGTTAACCCGTTAATAGACAAGCGACAGGAGAAGCATTTTGACAATAATGACGGCTACAAGTTGAGAGTTCAAATACAACCTAATGGCTGGTCTGAGAAGTGTCTGGCCAGTTTTTTTTTTTTTTTTGATGAGGTCAACAGGCAGTTATCATCTGCCTCATGTAACTGGCATGTTGCTTTGTCTCACAGCAAAGTTATAAACCAATATCAGAGAGAGACCTTTTTTATCCTCACACTAAAACAAAAGATTATGATGTTATAATTACATAGAATACATTTTATATGTACAAAGGAATTTATTTGTCTAACAGATAGCGTAGGCAAAAAAAAACCTTTGCAATGGCTTGAATACCTGCTCCCGATTGAGGCGAATTCCCCGCTAGCAATTTATCAAAATATAAGCCGAGGAAATTGCTGAAAATGGTTGCTTTGAACCAAAATGGCCGACTTCCTATTCCATTTCGAGCATGGTTCCTTGAGAATCTTTTGTGTACCCTGTGATACACATTATTATGATAGACATGTATACCTGATCATGATTGGATCATTGTAAATGGTGTCTGGGGCCAACTATTAACTTTCTAAAAGATATGTTTTGGGGCATTGTGTTGGGAACCCCACAATTTCATAAACAAATGTTCACCAGGCGCTTCAAACCCCTTTTGAGTCAATTCATTTGTTATAAGAACAATAATAAAGTGATTCCAAGAGGGCCTGCACACAGCGTCATGCCTGGGTCCTAATAACAAACCCCCCAGCAAATCTATAACTAAGTCTATAACTTACCTGTAGAAATGCATTCCTGCCAAAGGCAAAAAAAAACAAATATTATTTTTTTTTTCTTGGGGCAATGTTGACAAAAGTGAAAACATCTGAGGATTGGACACAAAATTTGAGCTAAAATAAAATAAAATGTAGTGTTTCGCGTCATTAATGGGTAAAATGTGACCTCAGTGTGTACAATTGCAAATCTGAAGGGAACGATTACCTGTCTTGAAGGCGCTGTTGTTTCGGTTTCAGCACGTTAACTATCTGAAGAAGCACAACATGTCATCCGGTAGTGTAAGCTGAGTTACATCTTAGCTACTCCTCCAGGTAACATTAGTTTGCTCAGTATAACCTGGCATAGAAAGAGTAGTAGCAGAACATTCTTAGATCAAGGCGTCTTCAAGCGAACCAAATTTCCATGCAAGCGTCTACACCATGTCTCTTGCACTGACTGTCCTTCCATTTGCTTACTCTGGAGAGAGATCTAATGACGCTCTTGCCTTGATTGTGGTCCTCCGTGATCCTAATTCAATTTGGATGGAGCGAGCCTTTCAGACATCTACAGTCAGGCTCCCCTTCCATGGATTTTTTTTAGCTTCGCCAGTCACCGATTTAATGGCAAGACGCGACGCCACGGACAGACGAGAGCAACAATAAACACATCTGTCACGACGTGTTCTCATGTACAAGGACCAATGATGGCGGGAGAGTGCTGCACATTTTTAAGAAAGAATAAGAAGCGGTAGAAACATGCTGTTGGTTATGTGGGAATAGATATTTGGCGGGTTACTCGCAAAGTGCTATGTTGTGAGTAGTTTGTTTGTGTGTGATCTGGACTATTTGTCTTACTTTCTTTACTGGAAATGACTATTTTTTGTCCATGCTTCCCCACATGGGAATTTAGAGCTATATTCTCAGATTTGCGTTTGTCTTTTATTACCGTAATTTCTCGTGTATAATGCGCACCCATGTATAATACGCACCCCCAAAGTTGACCTGAAAATTCTGGAAAACCCTTCTACCTATGTATAATGCATTTCTAAAATGCATGATTTTGCTTCTACCCATATGATCAAAACATGAAGTATTATTTGTATTTTGTTAGTTTTTCCAAAGAATTATTCTAAAGTTAAGCACTTCATTTAAACACGTAATTCTTTGTATTTACTTGCTCTTATTTTGAAATTCGAAACTCTACTTTTATTTAGTAAATGAGAAAACACACAGTTGTCCTCATGTTTGATTACCCCGGCAGAATTTGTAAGATGGGTGCAAATCTTTAAAGAAAACATGAAGGGCCAGGCGAAACACATTTAGTTTATTAAATTTAATGGGATTCAAATTAAACTGTCAAGCATTTGAGAAAAGCATTATCATGAAACAAAACATAACCGTGAATGATGGTTGTTGTTCAGTCATCAGTCATATTTCAAAAAAACAATATTTCACAAATTCTGCCAGGGTATGTAAACTTAGGAGCACAACTGTACACATTATGCGGTTATACATACCCCAGTCATATTGGAATGAAAGTGTACACCTTTCTCATAACAGCCCTAAGTGTGCATGTTTTGAAGTCCAGGTTAAAAACTCTTCTTTTTCCTCATGCTTTTTAGCGCATTTGCACTTTGAAATAATATTTCTTGCACTGTATGCTCTTTTCATTTTATTTGTATTTTTTTCCTCTTTGTTTTAAATGATTATAATCATGTAAAAAAAAAAAAAGTATACAATATTTAACTCAATATTGCGACATTACGATGACTGCTGTTGTAGCCCTGCGCTTTCCCAAAAACGCCAAAGACTTGTCTTTAAATGCCAGCAGCTGGCACCATGTTTGAAGTACAATCCCTTGTGGTTGTTGGAGGTGAAAAAAGGTAGCTGCTACTAATATTCTTCGGTAAAAAAATATCACGACGAAGACACTGTAATAGCTACTCACAGCACCTCTTTGATCAGCTCAATAAAATCTGTTTTGTTCATTGTCTCCACATACATTTGTTAGTTTTGCGGAAGTTGATTACAATGTGTGGCGACGCATATTGTAACTGAATCTATGTTGTTTCACCCTCACGGGGTGCTGGTGTTACTACAGCCTCTGGAATAAGTAGGAGAAAAGGGTTTAAATTGGCCGGAGAATGCTCACAAGGCCAGATTTGACAGGGAATGAAGGTGCATAAATGGCAGACATAAGTGGAAGAGAAAATCAGCTTAGCCAGAAAAGCGTGCAGCTGTCTGCCTTTTCCCCCTGTTACACACATGGGAGAATATGGCCCTTAATGTGTAACATAAACTAACTGTGTCTCCTTCTGTTCTTACGCAATGGCTCCTGCGACTGATTATCGCTTTGGGAGCAGAGAAAGCCGGAGCTGCTCCTTAACTCATGCAAGCAGACCATGCTTCCACTTTAAATGAGATGAAACTGTTTGGGTACTTTCGTTGACCGAGTGTTGTGCGAAATGAGAACAAATGTGGTCACTTGAAGAGAGAGGATGCAGGCTTCTTCAGGGCTCATATGGACAAAATCTCTTGGAGCTAGTTTTAATGCACGCATAGTGGCTTCAGCCAACAGAAAAAAGAAAAAGCAAAACCTTAACCATACACCAAGAATAATGGTTCGCTGGTCTTAAGATCATAATGAGCAATGTTGAGGTGGGAAAATGCCAGAGGGACCTTGCCTGTGACCTCCCTGGATTTGGTCCACGAGAACTGTCTGTTCTCGGTCTTGACCGGTAAAGCAGAACCGGTGACCTAACGAAAGAGCCTGGAGGGATAAAAGGACGTTGTGGAGGATGTTGCAATAGTATAGAGCGGGGAGGAACATTGAATCCATCCAGCATTCGTAGTAACCAATTATGAGTATTTTTACAAAACTGCCTTATTTTGAATACAAAAAAAAATAAAAATACAGAATAAGCAAACCTATGCATGTTTTGCACATGTAAACAGCAACAACCAAAATGAGTTGTTATGCATGCAAGAGCGTATGAAATAAAATGTATTGCTGCCCACCTTTGCAGGGACTTTCTTTCCCCACCTGTCTTCTATGCATACTGGGTAATTATATTGGATTTGTGTCATTTTAGAAACACCAAAATACTGTACACCTACAATTCTTCCCCAGTCTACTTTGTTGGTGAAAACATATTGCCATATAACCATCGTTAAAATCTGAAAAAGTAATCCTAAGCATTTGAAATTTTATCCCAGTTTATCGGCAAATAGTTTCATCCCTATTGCAAAGTCTGATTTGATCAGTGTTTCGCAAAAGTCAACAGAGTTTATGCAAGCTGTCTTGGAAAGTAGGAACAATGGCTTGAACTTGCTTACAGTGCAAACATTTGCAACAAAGGCATAGCGAGGCAGCTACGGTGACAGTTTGGATGCTCAAACAAGAGACGAGGACATTTTGCTCAGACTCAAAGCTCAAGGTCACAAACTATTATGTTTACTACATTAAATGTACTTTAGATGATGATGTAGATCTGAAATTCCACAGAATGGCAGGCAAGCCTGGAGTTAAAAGGGAAACCTATTCACTCCAACTGTGACCAAATATGGTTCCTGTTGAGCAATATGACAATGTTATATGAATGCAGCACAGTCACCCTCTTCCAAGGTGCCAAAGTTGATGGGATGCGGAGACATGCTAACTTCTTTCGACTTGGGAACCAAACATGTCCATGTAATGGTTGCCTGTTCCGACCATTTGCAGACCATATGACAAAGTGAGGCGGCACGGTGGCCGACTGGTTAGAGCGTCAGCCTCACAGTTCTGAGGTGCGGGGTTCAATCCCCGTCCCCGCCTGTGTGGAGTTTGCATGTTCTCCCCGTGTCTGCGTGGGTTTTCTCCGGGCACTCCGGTTTCCTCCCACATCCCAAAAACATGCATTAATTGGAGACTCTAAATTGCCCGTAGGCATGACTGTGAGTGCGAATGGTTGTTTGTTTCTATGTGCCCTGCGATTGGCTGGCAACCAGTTCAGGGTGTACCCCGCCTCCTGCCCGATGACAGCTGGGATAGGCTCCAGCACTCCCGCGACCCTAGTGAGGAGAAGCGGCTCAGAAAATGGATGGATGGATGGATGACAAAGTGACACGAAGGTAGTCACAATTTTTGTTGTTTCACATTTTTGATCCTGCGCCTGCGGTTCAAAGCTACACATTTTTTTCCTATTAAAATGCAGATGCTAACTGCAACCAATTATTATTACCAATTGTTGATAATAAAGGAATGTTTGCATTAAAAGGAGATCTTAGTGAAGAAACTCAAGGTGTGCGCTAATTCTGCCAGCCTGGGGAAGCTCACTCCATTCACTTTCAACAACTTTTCAAATCCTTTTTATACAGAGTATGAGCACGCCAGCAATTAAAAGTGGCCTTAGTGAATCAGTCGAAAATTGCCCTTCTAGGGGAACGACACTCCGTTCGCTTTCCACCGCTTTGTTTTATGCAGACACGATATTGCAAGATTTGCAACTGCCAAGCGACAGTGGCCGTACCTCGTGGCTACCGTTAAGCATCGCGCTAGCATACGACATATTTCAAAACCATGCATACCTACAACACAGACTGCTGGAAAGTGAATGGAGTGAGGTTCCCTCAGCAGACAAAATAGGCGTGTCAATCTATACCCAAGCCTTTCTAATCCTTACTTTTACATCTAATTTACCAACTGGAAAAGAACATGGTCCTAAATAGCTGTTTACCTTTTTGTGAGCTTGCTTGGTAAAGCTCCTAACCCCGGTACCGCACTAAACCCACCAGCCTTTAGCCGCTGTCGTCCGCTGGCTGTGACGGTCCCCGAAGACGGTCCTGGAAGCCCCGGACCCGCTCGCCGTCGGGAGAGCCGGCTACATCAGTGTGTGCGAGGGGTACGTCAGGATCTGAAGGATGGATCCTATTTCAGCTGATCCGGCACACTCGAGACGTGGAAAGTCACAAAGACTTTGCGCACCGGTCCAAATCGGTGCGTGGACTCCAGTGTGATGTCACTGGAAAAGGTGAGAAAGGAGAGACAGCGGGAGATGGAGCAAGAGAGAGAGAAAGATGAAGAATAGAATATATTGGCTCTGTTCACACTGATCTGTTTGTGTGGGAGTGCATTAACATCAATGTGGGCAGGAGGGAAGGCCAAATATGCAAAACAGTGTGAGGAAAGGCAAATAACTTCTTAGCAGCTGTGCAAACGGGCGAGGCGTTTCCTTGACTTTTGCGGAGGATTTTGGACCGCTCGGAGGAGGTTTCTATTATTTCTGCTCGAGGGTTATGTCAAGTACAAGGAGGGAGCTTTTCACTCTCAAATGGGTGACGGGTGAATTTGAAGCTCCTTAACAATTGCCAATTTTATTATATTTCATCATCCAGTAAAGGAGGTATAAAGAATACATAAAAGAGCATCTGTGGAAAAAGTGATAATTAGAGGATGACACTGAGGATGATGACAATAAATAAGCAGCACTCGGGAGACAATTAACTTGGAAGGTTCTTACTGTACAGTATGTAGCAAGTGGTTAGTTGCTTTTGTTTTCTCCAAGTACTTCCTCCCACATTCCAAAAACATGCATGTTAGTTTCATTGAAGACTAAATTGTCTATCGCTGTGAACTAAAGTGTTTGTCTTGACAGTATTTGTCCTGCGATTGGCTGGTGACCAGTCTAGGGTTTACCCTAATTAGCACAAGCACTATAGAAAGGGATTATTAGGTGTCTGTACAAATAAAGTTTACTGATTCGAACGAACAAAAGTGTGCACACCCTTACATTTTTATTGACAAATATTGTATGTCTTTTCATGGCACCACACTGGAGAAATGACACTATAATATAAAATAGTGTACAGCTTGTCCCCAACTGTCCGCTCAAAGTAACTCAACACACAGCCATTAATGTTAAAACCGCTGGCAACAAAAGTGAGTACACCCCTAAGAGAAAATGTCCAAATTGTGTCATTATTTTGTGTGGCCGGCATTATTTTCTAGCACTACCTCAACCCTCCTGGTTGCCATTGGAATGCTCTTCCTCTCCTCCGTGACGACGTCACGGAGCTGGTGGAGGGGTGTTCTCACTTTTGTTGCCAGTGGTTTAGACACTGATGTCTGTGTGTTGTTATTTTGCGGGTACAGCAAATTTAGCCATTTCTTCATTGTTGTCCCAGGGAAATGTATAAATTGTTTACAAAAATGTGAGCGGTGTACTCACTTTTGTACGCTACTGTATATATTACAGTAGCGACATGGTGACTGCATTTCCCCCCAGTGCCATGTGACATACAGTACTTATGTTCATTTCTATTCAATTACTCAGCTGCAATACACAAATGTCACCACTGCTATTTATGTGGGAGTGCGCACTAAAAAAATCTCTTGGTTGTCTTGCGTTGCGTAATAGGCGGCGGGTGTTATCTTGCGATGCGGTTTTTGTCTTCGCGGGGAGGCGCGCAAATCTGCGAAATAATGAGCATGCGTGGTGAGTCCGAGTTGTGGTGAATGTGTTTATGCGCATGTTTGTGTGTGTGTGTTGCAGTGTTGGTTGGAGGGTTTCTGGCAGTAAAAAGAGGTATTTGAAATCTAAGATTTGAACGTCTTCATGTAAGAAGTCAGTTTGATCAATGTCTGCTGCACATCTTGCTTGCTTTAGGGCACAGTGAACCACTGATAGATGAATTCCTCAGTGTGTGTGTGTGTGTGTGCGCGTATATGTGTGTGTCCAAGTATTGATGCGTAGGTGAGGAGTGAGCACTAGAAGAAAAAAAAGTCAGTCTGAGTCCAAATGTGTTTGTGTGTGTGTGTGTGTGCGTGTTTGTGTTTGATTTCACACTTGCAATAATAGCGACTTTCCAGCAGAGAGACTGTGTGGGTGTTCGGCCAGCTTGTGCATCATGTGTCTCGGTGTGTGAGCTCTAATTGAATCCCCTCATTCTGAATCTCTCATTAGTATTGTCTTACTCAACGCTTGCATCAGCTGACACGGACACCAACGAGTCTGGACTTGATCAACCCGCTCCAGCCCGCCGTTCGGACCTCGTCAGGGGGGGCCCCGGAGCCCGGCAGCCAGCAGAGGAGCCCGCGTGCAGAAAAAACCTTTTAAAGGAGCCGGCAATCCGATTAAAGTCGTTGCACGGCGCTGTTGATGTCGAGATAAGTGTTCTTGCGGGGATCAACTCTGAAAGCACTGCTTCATTAAGCCCCCCCCCCAAAAAAAAAAAACATTTTCTGAGTGCCTCGATTTTGGGTCTCTTCGTACACGGCGAGGTGATAAGATGGCACGTGCGCAAACACGGACATGCTCGGCTGCCACGGCGATGAAATAATGACACTAGATAAAAGACGACGACGCTGCTGCTGACAGAGTGATTGGTGCTTGATGAATAGGTGCAAAAGTTTATTTTTACTCTTTTGATTTGCAGAAATATCTCGCTTGTGTTTGTTGACGACTGCGTTTTTTTTCTTTTTTTTTTTTCAAAAACAGGTACGACTTGAAAAGCCTCCATATTTATATCCAGAGTGTTCTGGCAGAGCATCACTTGGATGATGGATGATGTCTTCATCGGGGGCCAATTCTCTCAAGTTGCGGTTTAATGGCCGGACTGAAAAACAAGATTACACTTAATGGACGTTCACTCTGGTGGAGAATTAACTGCAGGCTAAACACACAACTTAAAACATGATGACGAGGGCTTGAATAAATAAAGCACAACTACTACTCTAGATATTATATTTCTTCAAATAGTGCCCTCCAGTTGACGTCGTGCGTCAAGTAGTCGCCGGGCCTGTTATCCGCTTAAAAACTGCTGCACCGGCAAGTCTTACCAATACAGTATATACAGTATTTATATATTATCCAATAATATTTGACAAAATGTACAATTTCATATGTACTTGTACGTGTGGCTAGAAAAGAAAGCAAGTCAAGTGCACAGATGCAGTCAGCGAATTCTCGCCCATTTCCGTTTCGTGCCCACCTGCTTCTTCCTTGACATTTGCGCCACGTTTTTGTGTTTCATAAAAAAACAAAAACAAAAAAAAACAATACAGTCTAGTATATTGTACCTGGAACCTCAAAACTCGTTACAGGGATGCAGTTTTTCCGTTGCAGCGTGTCGGTCGATGTGCGGTACGAAATCACTTTGGACGCGGCAAAGAGTTGGCGAATTTAATTATTTTTGCGATGATCCACCTCAGTTGAGTTTAACCGCGTTCCTCGATCTGTGGCGGGCCTATGCCTTCGATACATTCATCCATAATAGTCATTTTTATATTTTTAGACAATGCCATTGTTGTGCCACAGCATGGCTGAGCACATGTTCCGCTCTTCAGACGGCAAACTAAATGAGACCAAATTAATTATTACAACCCAGCAGTGTGCTCCACTGTGCCTTTGTTGCTTCAAGACACATTTAGTCAACATTCACTTTCACATACCCGACGTATGAGGTTTCAAGGTTCGTGTGGTTTGAGTTAGAGACTACGTTGTGCTACGACTTACATTAAAACAAAACAAAAAATCGTTTTATGTCAGCACCATAGGAACAGAACTCAGTTGTAAACCAAGGACCTTCTGTATCATTATACGCACTCAATTTGTGCCTTCCTCCCACTTGGAATGCGTGACAAAAGGTTGTACATGACATTAAGGCTGTGTCGTGTTTGCCTACAACCTTGCATTTCTAGTTCAACCTTATCTTTATTATTTTGGGTGTAGTTTGCAGTAATCCAGACCTGTGCTGCATCATACCGAGAGCTGTTTCGGTTCGTATATTGTCCCTCGTGGATAACGAGATGAACTATTTGAAAGGACTTTCCGTACGATGCGGGGCACTGCTACTAAACCAACCGCCCTGTGATGTGCCAATCAAAACTGTATTATTTGGAGTTGAAGTTTCTGCTCTTGTATTAAATCTCATCCCAAGTGATTGAACAGGCCGCCACCCTGCAAAAGCCAAGACAATGATGCATGTTAGCAACTTGCGTGCATCAGTAAATTGGGAATTTGCGATGGTTCCGGCGCAGTCTGCATTGAGCGGGACAAATAAGAAGGAACTAGAGTGAGGGAAAACTCTCAATTGTGTCTTGTAGTTTTTATTTGATGATCAACAATGTTGGATTTGTTTTGTTTTGAGCTCTTCTGAGAAAACATGCCATTCATTAATACAGTAGTGCCTTGAGATATGAGTGATCCAACTTTTTAAAGCTAAACATCAGAATAAGCAGAAGTTTGGCAAATAGCGAACAATTCATCAAAAAAGAGGCTTAAAACTGTTTAATGCCACGACCAGGTAGTTTACGTTCAAATTAAACATGAAAAAAGAGAACTACTCCTTGTCGATTTCAAACGGCCAAACAACTGCCTCATGAAGGGCCCCACTAGCTTAATGCTAATGCTAGTTAGCATCTGTGTTGTGGTGTTTTAACACTTAAAGCAACGGCTTGAGCACAAATGTTTCAGCAACATGCAGCCAGACAATATGAACAGTACTAACAGTCATATACTTTTTGTCCTCTGCATAGAACGACTAAAATAAGTGCCGTACTGATGAGCTCAGAGAGAAGTTGAGACATTATGAATCCCAGCGTTGTAGGCAGCACACGCCTCGCTGCAATACGATTGGCTGCTGCAAAGAGGCAAGGACTGCCTTGAACTCAGTTGGACTCAGAATAACGCCTCAATGACCGATATGTCTGTCTGTCTGTTTTATACTGCCCCAAGGTGGCCAAAGTGGGCACAGCAGAAGGAGCCTCAATCAATTGATTCAGTGTGACAAAAATGGTTGAATTCTTTTTATTTCTATTTAATGATGCCATTGCAATTTGTTTTTATAAAGTAAAATATTATGGAGTGCTATTTTTCCTCATTAAAATACACATTACAACAATTTTTTTTTTTGGGGGGTTGGGACAGATTGTAGGCATTGCCATTCATTTCAATGGGAAAACATGATTTTATATTACAAGCGTGGTCATGAAACGAAATTAAACTTGTGTCTCAAGGCACGACTGTAGCAAAGTTTCTCCCCTCCTCTCCCCTCTCCGATGGCGACGTTAGCAACCTCTCTACACGACTGTTGCTTTAATTAGGAAGTGAGCTCAGCCGGTGGAGTCACTTAACAGGTCTGCCAGTTTCCTCTCCCCTCCTTCGTCTGGCTTTGACCTTTTACTTGTGGCCTTTTCCTGTATAGTTGTCCTCGGGGTTTGAGGATGTGGGCAGAGGTGGACTGTATACCGGCTGGATCGATGGAGCCGCTTTCAGACACACCTGCAGTACCCAGGGTGGCCTTTGTGACACAGAGATAAAGACAAACCTCTCCCCAGGCTGTGTCGGCCAGTCTCCGCCTCCCCCACCCCCCGCCCCCTCCTTTCCTCCCCTCTGAGCCCACACAGAACAAAACGGATAAATCAAACTTGCGAGACAGGGTCCATGCGTGTGGGGAGTAATACTAATATTTCCAATATGACAGTGACAATATTGTAACTTAACCTTTTCTTAAAGGCAGAATGAGATCCACCCATCCATCTGCACTCGGGCTGTGCTGAGAAAGCTGAAAGAGCCGGAGGGCGGGGCCCATGTATATTTACCAAACCTCCGCTCAATCCATCACCAGGCGCAGCGTGCCGGCTCCACCTGTCTATCAGCGTCTTCTCACATTCCCAAGCCACTTCCTCTCCTCTGGCTTCTTCACAGACTGCCTTACACTTGATACGTGGGAGATATCACCCCACCGGCACCAACGCCTCCCGCACCCCTCGCTGTCTTCTCTGACGCCGGGCCTTTGTTGCTGACGCCAGTCTTCCACCTTGTCCACCGCCGTCTTGCTCGTCTTTATCCTTCAGTTTCACGTTCAACTCCTGTGTGTGTTTCCCCAAAGCTTGTGCAACAGAGGGAATGTGTCAGTGTGCTGTCCAAGCAGGTTGAAGAGGGTAATTCGAGTCCCAAAGGCGGCTGCGGGGGCTTGGATGTAGTTTTGGAAGGTGTGCTGACAGTCAGCACTCCGCCGCTGATCGCACCAAAGTCGCAGAGATGCCTGAGATGTGTGAAAGTCCTCCTTGTGGAGAGGCTAAGTGTAAATGAGCTCAGAAGAGAGCGAAGGTGGACTGATTGTAGCTTTATCCGCATCGACAGTTGACAGAGATGTCACTTTGCACCAAAGGCTATGTTTGGGCTTCTTTGGACTACAGTCCATTTGCACCTGACAAAAGATGGGAACGCTTCTGCCTGAAATGTGCGTGATAAAAGGTATTTTTCTTCTCTGAAGGGATGGGCATTCAAAGAAGATAAAAAAAAAAACGAAGGATCAATTGTGATATGACTGTTTCTAAAAAGCACTAAAATCGGCGCTTCAACATGAACTGAAACGGGAAGAGACGCAGCAGAGCCTGAGGCACAGAGCAAAACGTTTTCACATTAAAATAAACATGTCAACGAGTCCTGATTCTTGTTGACAAGTATGTTACTATGATGAAAACTCATACATTGTAGATACAGAAGGGGATGACAGATGTATTGATGCTAACTTTGCCAGACTGGGGAACCTAATAAGTTCACGCAAAGGAAGTCAGCTATTAAGGACTTTGTTCCAATCCCAGTCCTAAAACATATGTTAGCATGATGCTAAGTGGTAGCCACAAGGGTGTGGGCATTTCTCTATAGCGTGACAGGCTAACTTTGTCCACTTGGGGAGCCACAATCTACTTGTCTGTGTTGTGGGTAGAGACGATGTTGCAATATTTACCATGAAATGTTTGATTCCCGTAGCAGCCTGTTTGGGCGGCAAACTAGTCGCTAAATTGGCCAGATCAGGGAACCAAACTTTCAAGCAAAGGCCCTTGACTCTTTAGGACCCGGTTCCAGTCAATAAGAAAAAAATTGAAAGCGCTATGCTTAGTGGTGGCCACTGGGTATGGGCCAGTGTATGCTAACTTTGTCTGGCTGAGGAACCTCACTCCATTCACTTTTTACTAGTCTGTGTTGTAGGTGTACTGTATGTGGTACTTCAATATTCACCATTAACTTTGTGTTCTGGTTCAAAAAGCAGCCTGATGCTAAGTGGTTGCCACAAGGTAGAACAATGTAGATTGATAGGCAAACTCTCTACTTAGGGAGACACACGCCAGTGACTTTTTACTTCTCAGTGTTTCAGTATACTGTATATAGTATTTCACTAGTTACCATGAAATGTGTGCTCTGGTTTCTACGGCAGCAAAGTAGTTGGGTGCTGACTTTACCAGCTCTGGGGAACCAAACACGTTCCTGCAAAAGCCATGAACTATTTAGGGCCCATTTCCAATAGCAAAATGTTAAGTGGTAGCAACCAGATATTGCCATAGAGTGACTCGCTAACTTTGTGTGGCTGGGGAACCACAAACCAAAGTTGTAGGTATATTGTACTGTGTATGGTATTGCAATACTTATCTTGAACTTTGCATTCTGGTTTATACAGCAGACTGTTTTGGTCGCTCACTAGTTGGGCACCCATCAAAAGTAAAATATTGTCAGCGTGATGCTAAGTGGTTGCCACAAGGAATTAGCATTATAGATTGATAGGCTAACTCTGTCCACCTGGGGATCCACACACTTCCAACTTGTATTGGCAGCAAACTACTTGGCGCGAAAACTTAATCATATGTCAGCATGGTGCTAAATAGCATGGCACTGTTATTATAGAATAACAGGCTAACTTTATCCACCTTCGGAACCCTGCTCCATTCACCAAATGTGGGTTTCTACATCAACCTGTTTGGGCAGCAAACTAGTTGAACGCTAACTTCTCCAGCCCAGGGAACCAAACAAGCTCATGGCACCTCACTCCATTCACTTTGTTGTGTTTTAGTGCTCTAAACTAAAATGTTTATTTGCTCTTTTGGTTTTCACAGCAGCTCGTTTAGGCACCAAACTAGTTGCGTGTGATTATGCAACATGACCTTATTGAAACAACATATTACACAACAGTTTTGTGTACTAAAAAAAGTTTGCAAAGAACTTCCGCCACTAGCGCACGCCGCAATCCCGAAAAGGGAAGCGGCCTGGAGTTTGAGTGGAGTAGACAAGCGTCTGCTATAGAAGCCGTTTTAATATGTTATGTTAGCCTGTCTCCCTGCTGGCTCCCCCTCCCCCTCTCAGGGACGGCACTAATGCCATTAAGTGTGGGACAGATCTGTTCCATGTCTGCAGGCCTGCCAGTCTACTGGTCTGCCCTGAGACCACTCTCCATCTAATCCCATCCTCTCTCTCCCACTCTCATCCGCACCAGAGACAGGAAGAGGCGGCCGGGAGAGAAAAAAAAAATCTAATAAATAAATGAGAGGATGCAAGAGGAAGAAAAAAAAAAATAAAAAATTAAGTTCTCCATTCTCGTAAATCATGTTGCCAACTTCCAGTAGACAGGGGGGCGGAGTTTAAGAGCATGCATGGGGGAGAGCGCGAGCGAGGGGAAAGGCAGCGAGCTGGGGAGAGCGTTTGAGGGAATACGGGAAGCGTTTCTCTTCCACTCTCAACCTAAAGCCTTCCTCTGGAGACTTGGTGGCGAGGTGTTTTTAATTGATTTTTGATTAGAGTGGTGGTGGGGGGGTTGTCCATTAGTGTCGATATGGAAGAGAGAGCAGTGCTGAGACACTCATTCAAAAACACTGCAAAGCGAATGACAAGTAAATAAAAACACATGATATCCACCGATGGGACAAAACATTATTCTTTCATTTGCACTTCTTAAATGTTTTGCTTGAATTATGCACTGTTTTGGTTGGATTTCACTTGTAGAATTTCAAGACAACATTGATGTCTTTTTAGTAATTTACGTCTCTATTCTTGGTACGGATTAACTTTGGAAAAGAGAAGTTGGGGGAGAAGGTTGTCACTTCAAATATGACAAAAGTTCCACTTGGTGCTGCTCTATGTTGTCATTGCAAAACTAATTTTCCCATAGGAGATCATGTGACGTGAAAATGTATTCTAAATTTGACACTCCGCAGAAAAGAGTGTTGTTAACAACACTGCCAAATTTGAATCATTAAAAAAAAAAAAAAAATCATCAAGTGGAGGTACATACTGCTGGCTTTCACTTTGACGCCGCAGGTTTGATTCCCAGGCAGTGTACCAATTCCCAGCCACTGTCAGTCTCAAGCCCGGAGAAAAATTGGTGGGTTGCGTCAGCAAGGGCATCCGGCGTACAAACTGCCAAACAAATTATGTGAGTGACTCGCTCTGGCAACGTCTGACAGGGAAAAGCCGAAAGTCACTCATTCATTACTGTATGTTTTTATAAGTACAATTTTGTAGATTGCTAATTCTCTCATTAAAAAAAAAAGCACATGAAACACTTTTTGTTTTTTTGTTTTTTGGGAGGCTGCAACGGGTTAATGGCATTTCCATTCATTTCCAAAAAACAAATTCAACTCATAGTTATTGATGAATTTCAATAAGCGTGATGGTAGGCAGCATGATAAGGCAACTTTTGGGTTACTTAATCAGTTTGTACTTTTTAAGTATTGATTCTCAACATTTGAGCTCGTGGTTAGCCTGTCTGCCTCACAGTTTAGAGGTTCTGTGTCCGATTCTCCAACCCTCCTGTGTAGAGCTTGCATGTTCACTCCATGCTTGCTCCACATACTCGGGCCTCCTCCCACATTTTGAAAACACGCATGCTAATTTCTCTGAAGACTTGGATCAAGGGTGTCAAACTCATTTTTGTCATTGTTGGTACAGTTTCCCTCAGAGGGCAATTATGACTGTAAAACCATCTTCATGTTTCACCGCCTCATCATAATACTCGGTGGCGCCTGGTCAATAGAGGGCGCTATGGCGACGCCCCACCGCCGCTGAGTCACGTTGAAAAGGGCAGAAGTGAGATAATGATTATATATATGTCTCTCTATTGTTAGATAGACATATAGATAGACGAGTAGGATAGATACTATACTGTTAATGATGAGTAAAATTGATTCATTTATTTTTGGTTGTCTCATTTCATGACGCAACTCCTGGTTTAGGTCACATCGACGTTTTCCCATTGACTCTCGTTAAACGTTTGACATCTGCCCTCGGTCCTCGTGAAATACAAAACATATTGTTGGATTCCAGCGCCCTTTATCATCAAACAGGGTTTGTGTTAACCCCCCTATCAAGTTACTTTACAAAGGGGTTTGGTAAGAAAATAAATGCTTGTACTGTCTCAAAATTGTGACATATGACAATTTGAAATTTTGCCCCAGAATTGAGCAAGAGTCATGGAAGTTGACGCACATGATTTGACTCCTGTGTTTTAGATGTTCACTGACTTGGAGTCTGGCGGGATTTGCCTCCAATGTGATTCAGCTACATCAAATAATAAACCTTCTATTGTAAAATGAATTCCTCTCGTACTCTTGAGCAACCAAATCGCCACAAGGGAGTGTCCAGTTCCCATCTCCAATCTTTTCACAGAACTTTTCTTTCAATCTCTTCTCCTCTCACTCTCGAATTCAGTTCCCTTTCCAGTAGATCATTTACGTGTGTTTTCGTACAATCCATTGCCGCTCCTATTTACCGTTTCCTGCACGATCCTGAACTCTCCATCACCCCATTACGGATCCAACATTTCTCCATGCGTGCCAATAACCTTGTGTTCTCTGCTTCCCAGAATGTGTTGTTTTATTTTCCCACATACTGTATCCCCTTCCCCCAACCACACCCATCGCTTTCGTTCCTCTGTGTTGTGTTTTCCCTCATCTGTATTATTAATCAGTCTTTGAGAGCGAGTCCTTTACACTTTGGTCACAGTCACACACACAGACACACACACACACACACACACACACACACACAATGCTTGCACAATGACTTGAAACATCCCCAAAAACGCTTTCATTGGAACCAGATGTTCCCACCATTCCGCCAGGATTCTTAGCCAGACGCCGAGTCGCTAGCATTTCTCTGTAGTGCATTTATTTACCCAGATACATGAGTAGGATATAATGAGACTCAAGTGCAGTTGATTTTTTCCATTTTACAGCATTTTTCCTGCCTACGATATTGTCATGCTCATGAATAATACATATGATTTTACCTTAGGCTTTTTAAAAACAACACCTCCTTCCCGTTTATGAAAAATCTCAGGGTTAATACCGTAACCATGACAACAGAAGATAAACTTAAGTCCCACAAAGCATCTTTCCTAATGGAGACATCCATTCATTTTCTTTACCACTTGTTCAAGGTCGAGTGGAGCTGGAGTTTATCCAAGCTGACTTCGTCCAAAAGGCGGATTAAACCCTGGGTTGTTCGTCAATAAATCACTGAATGTATTCACAGCACTTCACTTTTTCTGCATTTTATGATGTTATATTCCAAAATAAAAGAAATGTTCTTTCTACTCAAAAGTATACACACAACACACTCATTGCTTTGTTGCTGCACCTTTCTGGATTCCACAAGATTGGCACACCTCCCTTTGGGCCCCTTCCCTTTTGCAGCACCTCTGAAGCTCCATCAAAAAGGACTTAAAAGAGACAAATTAAATACCCCCCGCATGTTTTAAAACACTTCCCATTTGTCTTAGTACCAAGTCTGTGACATTCGTTTTTCCAAATTTCCTAAGAATCAAGAATCTAAGAACATACCAAACTTTGTGTCTCGGTGAAATCCGCCTGCTTTAAGGGGCCGGCCCTGTCTCGTGCAAGTGAGCCGCCCTCATTCCGCTCCATAAACTGTGCAAGTCCGACCTTCGCCACTAGAGCGGCTGCCTCTTGTCATCTCGCCGGCAAGTGCACGTAACTGCTGGTCGGATTTCGCCAGTGCGCTCGTTCCAACCGGCTGCTTGCTTCTACTTGTTGAAGCAGACGCTCGAGTGTGGGGCTAAAAATGCAAGCGCCCGTCCAGCCATCCATCCATTTTCTCACTTGGATCACGGGTGAGCTGGAGCCTATCCCAGTTGACTTTGGGCGAGAGTATTGCAGTACACCCTGAACGAGTCACCAGCCGCTTGCAGAGCACCTATAGACAAACAAGCATTCACACTCACATTCACGCTTACGGACAATTTAGTCTTCAGGGAACCCAATGCACATTTTCAGAAATAGGCGGATAACAAAAGATTTACTTGCTTGTTTAATTTCACACTTGATCGAGTAGACAGGCACTCCAGAGACTCAACTAGGCCATTACATAGTCAATTTTACATAATATGACCCTTTTATAGGTATAACATTACGCTCGTGGATTTAAGCGGAAACAGCCCAGGACAAATCTTAGGGCGCCGGCTTTAATCAGCAAAAGTAAAAGAGTGCAAGGATCGCTTTATTTTGACGGTGCAAAGTGAATCAAGTTCATGGTCTAACTGATTACTCCGTAATGACTTTCAACATGTCATTTGCAACGTGGCAAACACGCCTCTTAGCACTTAGCTCGGCTCACAATTGCGCCAGTGAAGATCACAACCAGAGTGTTTCTCTTCTATCTGGTAATTAGTTCTCCCTCAGTCCCGGCGCAGCTATTTGATGTTATTTGGAGACGGAGCGCCATCATTCCGCCGCTCCTAAATTAAACCGTAATTGTTCCGCAGTTTCAATGAACCGCAGCGTGTGCGCTGGCTGACAACAAACATCTGAGCCAGGCGCCCAAGCTAACGCCTGATCACACTGTTTCACACGTCTTGTGGGGATCTGGTGGGTTTTTTGTTTTTTTTTGTTTTTTTTTATACAAGAGAGTGATGCACTGTAATTGGTAGAGCACATGGCACTTTTTGGATTTGTTCACCAAAAAAAAAAAAAAAAAAAAAAAAAAAAGTCTTTTATTCACATATCTTGACAAAAGCGACGGAATTGGACATTGGTGAAAAAGAAAACAAGTTGAGCTACCCTCCCCTGTTGCGTTGAAACAGGAGTTCAGAACATGCGGCGATTCAGATTCTCCCATCCCATTAAGAATACGAGTCAAAACATACCAATACATTGATTCATTGATAGTTCAGCTGTCCAAGTCTGGTGTTCTCGCTTGGATATTCCTGTCATATAATCACGTGATAAAACGGCAACTGCAAATAAATGTCAGCGTGCTAAAGGTCAAAACAGTAATGCCTCGAATATTAGCACTGCGTGACGGCCATTATCCTTGATTACACGCTAAATATTTGACTTCTCTGTGGATGTTGTTCAGCTTGTCATCCCAAGAGGATATGGAAACAGAAGGGAATCCAGTGAAATAAGAAGGAATTATGCCATGGTGAAAATATAAATGATCCTGGCACAAAAAGAGGCACTGATAAATGACCTCCCATGTATTGATTGCTTCACGCGCAGAATAATAACAAGCAGCGGCAAGCGCTGAGGTGTTGATATTTGCTGTGCGAAGGCTTTTTTTTTTTTTTTTCTCTCTTTCATTTTATTTCCTATTTGTCCTCAGGTTTAGTTTTAATGGCGGCGCAAATCAAGGCGAGAAACACAACACGCTCTCCTCTCCAACCATAAATTAGATTTGCACCTCCAGCTAACTTTCACTTTGCTGCTTGGTAACTTTCTCTCACTTCTTATAAGTTTTCTCATCTCCACAGGTCCAAGCACAATCCCCTGCCCACCCCTCCCGGTCCCCTCTATGCATTGGCAACTCTCATCCTCCTGGTCAGCGAAAGCGCTCCCAGGTGCACTTAAAAGCAATGCGCTACCGACGTAGACACGTTCCCGTTCTCCGCCTCCCTCCGAGACTCGCCGGGCCGGAGTAATATCCAAAGTGCAGGTGGGACCTCGTAAAACTGGCCGAGCACACACGGGCCAAGTATGGAGTGATGATCACTGCAGAGATTGAACAATCAAAGGTGTGTTTCGGGGGTGGGGGGCGGTGGATGGCTTGGGGTACTTGCACTCTAATTGGTAAATTAGCGAAGCCTATTTCCGAGCGCCAGGCCTGGCTTTGGGGGACACCCACAGCTCATTATAGACTCATACTCTGGGCAGGGAAGGAGAAAAATACGGGAAATTATACAGTTGCTCAGGTGAGAATGGCAATTAAGCAAGTGCTTAAGAAGAGCAGGAAATGATGCCTCATATAAGCCTAATTTACTATTGTCTCTTGTGTCTGGCTTTAAATCATTGCTGGTCCACTGCACTTTTTTTGCGGGGGTTGGTGCAGGGAGACGACAATTAATTTTGTTTACTCACTGCGTGCAGCTTTATATATACTTTTATATTGGATGTGTCACTCCATTAGTTACACGTACACAACCTAATGAGGACAAGAGCTGGCGCACCAATGATTCCTTACATAGATAATGTCAATATTTTTGATTGATAGACATTTAGCAACATATGGTTGTCCATCCAAAATGTATCATACTCAGGGGATGCAATATTTCCACCCTAAAAAAGGTGACTCTGTGCCTAATGATGAGTGTACAGTCAAAAGCCCCTGAAATCAAGCTGGAATTGCATCCAACTCCCCGCAACCATGAACATGATAAGCGTTCAAGAAAATGGATAGATGGAAATATGGTTTCCAAATGTGTTATCGGCGTTTGATCTCAGACGTTCATCTGCATTTCAATGGAAATATACTGTACATTTTGATTCATTAGCGCAGCAGGTTGTAATCCATTTCCCCCCCCCCCAAAATGCAAAGCACTAGATCCAGGCCAGTTAGCTTCACGTTTGATTAAACCCCAAATATTTGGAGTGGCTGTACGGATGAGAAGGCCGGCACTCGGCTTTCCCAGCTTTGAGCGGCGGCCCGTTCGTTTTTCTTTTAATATTGATTGACCGCCCGTCGACCGCAGAAATTACACTGCAAATTTGGTTTGAGAAGATTTTCCCCTGCTCATTTATGAGAAATGGGAGCAGGAAAATTCCCAAATACACACAAGCACTGTGAGGCTCCAATCGGCAGAATCAATGGAACCAAAACAACGTTGTTGTGCTAATGTACGCCGCTAATTGCTGTAATGGCGAGTTGTGCTCTTCACCTTTACTTGCAGCTCGCCGCAAGGACGCCACTGATCCTGCTAAACCTTCATTCCCCCCCCCCCCCTCCATCGACACCCCCACCCTTCATCCTCATCGCCACTCTCGTCCCTCCTCTGCCAATTTGCCAGCAGTAAAACTAATATTGTCTTTAATCAGATGCAATTAGCCCCGCAAGTTAAGATCGCCTTCCAATTACAACTAATTAAGACCATAATGCCATTATGAGAGTCATGGGTAACCACCGCTTTGGTAGCCCACCACCCCACCAACAGGAGCCCAAGTGGCTCGATTTTGGGCCGGCTATTTTCCCCCCACAAAGGATAAAATATTCTGACATATTCTGTTTTGATCAGCATCAGTCACTGGCTCCAAAAACTTGAGCGGCACCATCTGATTTTTTTCCGTTCACGCCGGAACAAAGACGCGTTTATTGTACAGTAATTGCAGTTCTTAGAGAAGAGAGCTGTGTTCCTCCCCTCATTCGTCCCTTCTTTCACTCGGTTGAAGGAGTACTATATGCATTGATCTAATCAGATTGCCTGGCGCTTCAAATGGTGTCTTTCAATGCCGCATAAGTGAGTCCCAGTGAAGAGCCCTCTGATTGGCATTGAGGACAAATGCTTGAAAATTGCAATGTGTAGAGTGCTGATGGGGAAAAGAACGACAACATATACAACAGTCTATGACCTGTGACCCAACCTCGCTTCAAGCTTGGCTACCATTTGCATAATCAATAAGGCTCTTCCACTCACAGAACAATATCACTAGTTTTGAAAAAGGCGGATTGCAGTAAATGGTGGGGTGCATCTACCTTGACTGTCTTGTGTTAGAGATCATTCAGAATCTAAAACTAGATCGCCGTCTTTTGTGAAATCGAACTGCCAATCTATAGGGCGCTTTCTATGACTATGAATACACTCCCTGTTCATTTGAAGATGAGTTAGAAAAAGTGGAGAAGGTTACAAGAACTTGTATTATGATGTCCCCAGCTCCCTGCGCCCACGTTAGGCTGGATATCATTCATATCACTTTCCATGACATGGGACGATACTCCCTGACAGTTTGAAAGCGGGTTGAAAAGTGACTGGTGGAGAATTGTCACACACGCTTGTATTGATTTGACCTTTGACCACAGTTACCTTGAACAGTTGCCTTGCCTTGCATTGAAAATCAATAGGGTTCTTCCTTTAAAACGGAGGGAAAGTGTGAGGCGAAACTGCAGCGTTAACAAGGAAGACGATCTAGTGTATGGCCCATGCACAAAAGGACTAAGATACACAAGCAATTTAATATGAATGGAAGAATGTTGTATTTGGTGAGAACCAGAACAAGGAAGAATAAGCAATGAACTATGTTTTAACGAGGCTCATTGGATTTGCGAGTCTCTCTATTCGGCTCCAGAGCAGTTCATCATTGATTCCCGCTCCTGCCGCTGTGGAGTCCCATCCCACCCCTGAAAAACCTGGGGTGAGACCTTGAAGTAAATGTGCTAAAGGCGCACAGACATGGCACGCCTGATGGATTGAAGCGCTCCCTTTGAAAGCTCTAACCATTTTCGCCAGGCGGATGAAGAATATCTTTGAGCGTAGAATGTTAGGAATCTGAAAAATATAAAGTGCAGCCTTGCATGGTGTCATAAGGCCCCGTGGAGTGCAATGGACATTTATGAGTACAAGTCGTGAGTCGGCAAGTGATTGTGTGACACCAATCAGCGGTAATTGCCATTTGGGGTTTTTTTTTCTTTCTTTTCTTTCCTCCTCTAATTAGCCTTTGCTGTCAATCAACAAGTGATTTGGGCTCACGATTGAACCAAAGGGATGACGGCAGAAGCGGCGATGGCGGGATAATTGAAAATAATTGAGCAAATTAAGGTATCTGAGAAGTCTGCTCCACGGGCGTTGGCGGGGGTGGAAAACGAGCGTCCCGGGCAAGGACGGAGGCAAACTGCGCCAGCGTTTAACAGTGATAAACAAAACACTCTCCGACCGTTCTGCCCGTGCCCTCCAGGATGAACGGGCTTCTCTGAAAAATCAGCCCGCAGTCTACTCGGTGTCACGTGAACCGAATGCTCCTTCTGATCTGCGCGTCAGCAACCAGTCGCGGGCGCCTGCGGGGCGCGCATCCGGACCCCTCGAGCGCGGCGGACATGCACCTGCGCGCCACTCGCTGCATATCATTACGTGCGTGTGAGGATTCATTGCTTCATTGTGCGTGATGAGAATAAGGACGAGCACTGCGCCATTGCTTAAAGGGGATTCATTTTATGGAATATTGCCTTTTCAATGTCTTGCATACAAATAGTTGGGTCTCTGGAGTGCCTTCCCACAAGTGTAAAATTACACAGCCAAAAAAAATATTTAGTTAGCTGCCTATTTGCGAAAATGTATCTTTGAGTGCGCCCTTCAGAATTTTGCTGGACATAACAACACCCCCGCACAGTTTTCCCGCCCATGACTTGGCAGCTAGGCCGGGTATCGATCCAGCATTTCCAAGCGATGGTTGGTGTTGAATATCATGTCAAAGCTAAGCAGAGGGACAGTGTTAGCATAGGTTAGCGTTAGCTTTGGATAAGCGGCACACACTGTTCCGCAAAGTTGTCAACGTGGGGGCAGTCATGTTGTTAACGAAAGCTATACTCAGCATTACCCCACAGTAGACATTTTGTTATGGTCCAATGAAACCAAGGTTGAACTTTTTGGCCAGAATTCCAAAATGTATGTTTGGCGCAAACACGACACTGCTCATCACCAAAAGAACAACGCACCTACAGTGAAACATGGTTGTGGCAGCCTCATGCTTCAAGGTAGTTTTTGTTCAGCTGGAATTGGGGCCGAAGACAAGGTGGAGGAAATTACGAACAGTTCGAAATAGCAGGGAGTGTTAGCACAAACCCCTTCTGCTCGAAAGACAATAAATATCAGGAAAAGCCTACTAGAACAATTGAAGTTAATTGGGGTTAATCAGAGGCACTTTACATCTTGGGCTGACGACATTTAACATGAGTTTGAATGTGATTGGTTAATTGTGAACGGTTATAAGAGGGTGTGCAAATTTCCTGTTACAGTGTTTCAGTGGAGTAAAGTATGAAATCCCCCAAACAATCAAAAGTATATAAAGTAATAATGATATATAAATTCAATTATATTCTTATGTAAAGCGCAATTCCATGCCTACTGCATATGTGCATGATGTACAAAAATATCCGCGTTGGCGGGCGGGCCATGCTGGAGGTGGGGATCAGTGGGGGGCTGTTAGTTATTCCACTTTGCCCCGGGTGCTGGCAACCCATGCTACGGCCCTGCCTCCTCGCATTTGTGCTCAGCAGAGGTAATTAGGCAACGTCCATATGTGCAATAGTTTTAATGACTCGTGTAAATGTAATGTGTAAATGCATGCTACTTGAGGCACTAACTTTATTGGGGCCTCCTGGCGTGTGTGTGTGTGTGTGTGTGTGTGTGTGTGTGTGGATGTGTGGGTGTGTCTCCATAACTAAATCAACGTAATCCGACTAAATGTTCACCCGTGGGTGGCTTTGTGCAGCTGATAGCGTCGCAATCCCGACAAGGTATCTGTCGGGACTCCTTAAAGACGACGGCAGCTTTCCACTTTGTTTGTCGTCGGGTCTCGCTCGTCTTCCTCCGACTCGTCCCGGAGAGCCGCTGTTTACCTTATTATTTCTAACCTTCAAGGGGTCGCCACTAAGTGAGAAATGGCGGCTTTCAAACAAAATGGCCGAGTTTGTATTCCATTTTTGACATGGGTCCTTGAGACTTTTTTGTGTGCGTTAGGATAGACATGTCCACCAAATTTTCCGTTGAATGGTGAAACTGGGAACTGGATAGCACATTTTTTTTAAAGCGCTATATACTGTAAGTGCAGTCCTTTTACCATTTAACTTTCGTGGGGGGGAATGACTGATTCAAATCAAAATGGCTGCCTTCATATTCAGTGTTTGTTAGGCACCCCTAAAATACCCACATTTTCACCAGGATACATGAGCTTGGCAAAACTGGCAAGTTTTCAAGCATTCTGAAGCCTTCCTTAGGCAATGATTTTGTCAAAAGAATAATAACAAACAGTGATTCCAAGAGTGCCATTACACTTTGTAGTGCTCGTGCCCAAACGCCATTACAGGATTTTTTTGTATTTTTTATTTTTTTTAACCTCCCCGCTTGTCATTTTTTCACACTGCTCTTAAGCACTTGTGCAGCTGAAAAGATTTACCTTGTCCTCCTCTCCTCTCTTACGCCTGCAGAGTCACGCTGCCTCCCCCCCTCCCGGAGCCTCACTCCCACCTTTTCTCATTCATTCTGTATCCCCCTCCTCCCTCCTCTTTTTCTCTCCCTCCACCGCTCTGGCTGTGTCACCCACAGCATGGCGTTAATACACCAATTAGTACTAAGAGCAGATAATGGACTATGTTGGACTGCAGAAGGGGGAAAGAGATACACGGAGAACGGGGGAGCGAAAATGAGTCCGATAGCTCGCTCGAGCCGGTGCTGATGCGGTCGGTGGTGAAGGTGTCTTTATTGGTCACGTTGTGTGAAAACGTTGTGAGCAAAGAGCATGTTGGGAAGAAGCGCTCCAGTGGTCACAGGGTTGCCGTATAAAAGCAGAGGTGTTACACCGACGCTTTGCTGGCTCCTGTTGCTGAAATCTATTTGGCTTTGTTGGACTCTTAAACTCTTTTTCAGTGGCTTCCTTCCCATTTTACTCCTGGAAATGCCATACAGGTTGTTCTTTTTTTTCTTCTTTTCTTCTTATTACTCCTATCTATGCCTACAGGCCTCCTTCTACGCTGAATATAAAGGCCGTGCATGAAAGCCCCGAAAAGACTTCCTCCAGGGATGCTGAGTGTGCAGTAAAGTGTTTTCATGTTTCTCCAACAGCCAACACAAATAGGATATTGATCCTTTTATTATGAAAATATGTCTTTGGTTATGCTTTTAGAAAACATCAGCATGCACAACACAATGCGGGTATTAATAGGCAGGGCTTCACAATGCATATTGTAGTACAGTGGACCGCGTCCTACCACAAATAGCTAATTCCCGCAAATAACTGATGCTACCTTAAAAGTGATTATAATGCCTGTATTAATATAGCGCTGCCTTGACTTATGAGAGTCGGCCTATTTTTCTGCTTTGACTAACCGGTGGTGGTAAACTCAAGAAGCAGTTTTGGCACATGAACAATTCTTTAAAAATAAAAAAGACCAAATGCAAAATTAAATGAAATATATATATATATATATATATATATATATATATATATAAGAAGAAACAAAAAGACAAAATTAGATAAAAAATGGGGGAAAAAAAGAAGAAAATTGGGAAAAAATTAGGTGAACCTGTGAGTGTGTGGAGGTCCACTCTATTTAAGATGTGCAGTGTTCTGTTCTACATCACTGTAAACATAAATCAAAATAATAACCATCAGTCTGAGCAGATTATTATTATCATTATTAGTATTTGCTATCGTGTTGGAACTTAGTTGAATGATCAAGTGTAGCGAAGCTCAACTTATTGATGTTGGTGAGTATAAAGCTGAGGATTTCTTTGATAGGAGAGTAAGGTTTCCAATAACTGCTATCGTTTGCACATGACTGACAGAGTATTCTCGAAAATTGTGATTTTTGTAAACAGTGAGACATTTTTGACACGAAACACCCTCTAACAAGCACAATGTATCTGTCGGTTTCTGCTACAGAGATAAGTTTCCATTCATGGCTAAACAAGAAAGCTGTTTGGTAGTGCAAATAGACTATGCTGTTGTGTAAACAGTGGTGCTGGATAAACACGAACCCTGACTCGGAGAAATTGGCATTAATCAAACATGAGGTGAGACGAATTAAAATATGGCAGCTGTAGCTCACCTTATTTTACTTTAGAAGACAAAAACAACTGACGCTCTGTTAAAGAAGACGGAAGACCAGTGAATGAGAATAATTAGTTTTAACAAAGACGCAGTGTGAGATTGGCCGATAAAACCACGACAATGAAAAACAACGGCGACTTTCTTATCTTTAGATTTTCTTTCATTTTGCCTGCGCCGCTAGTGTATTTTTTTATCAACTGACATCTGCACAAAAGCAGCAAAACTTATTATGATGTGACAATTGAAGGCTGTCGAATGCGACTGTGATTCAGGGGGGCGTCTATCAATGCAAAAGCCTGTTTATACAAGAAATACTGAACTATAATATCATCTACAATATTAATATTGGTGATTCACTATAATAGTGTGTGTGTGTTTGAGCATACTGTAGATGACAATCTGAGCGGTCTGGATGGATAGATGATGATATTTGAAGCCACTGACCTTTGCTTTGGAAAAGGTTTTGTTGGCGAGTTTAAAAATGTCAACAATCAATTTATTTTGGGATCGATCCAAGACGTCTCCCTCTGTGAAGTTGGACTCCTTTGTCTTGCTCGCTTGTGTTAGCTTACTTTTGGGTCGTGCACAAGGTCACATTTGGATGACAAATAGTATTGGCATCACGCTACCCACTCAGGGTTACCAACTACAGATCTTTCAGGTTCACTCTAGTAAAGTAAGGAGGTTTTCCATTGCTGTTTTTTCTGATTAAAAAATTACATTCATGGCCTTACAGTAAGGAGGTGAATGCTCAATTTTGACATGTTTGTAAGCTCGTCACAACTTGTAGCTGTCACTTCCCCGCCGCTGACAACTGTCACTTATAGTTGTTCGAATACAAACATCTTCAGATTGCATAGATTTGCTGTCAGCAACGTGGATGCGAGCGGTCTGGCTTTCCGCTCCGTCGGCAGAGAATACGCGCATGCGTAGCAAAGATGGCAATTGTGTATTATTTAAGCACAGACTGGAACAATAGTGTTCAAATGGTGTCGTCACTCTTGTTGTTGCTAAGAGACCAGAGGGTGTGATGTACAACCTGCTGTGGGTAGACACTGTGAATCTGTTCATGTTTTGCTTTGGAGCTGGACACCAGTCCGCAGGGGTTACCCTGGAGTCTCTTCTGAGCTCACACACACTTGCACACACACCATTTATTTAGCAAGGATTTTTGTATGTGTGTGTGTGTGTGTTTGCTGCAGCGAACAGTACGTATTTTGTTTATTGGTGCAATGAGTCAGGTGGCCCGCGAAGGTCAATTGAAAGGATTTGAGAGCAAAGGGTACACAGACTCAAGACGTATGAAGCCCAACTCTGTCACTCTAGCCGACTTGGTCGCGGCCGCAATAGAACGCGGCAAAAAGCGCTGGCGATACTTCAGTTCGATAAATCCATCTGGCAGCGTAACCTATCTTGTGTTTTGAGACCAAACACTGCTGTTTATCCTAATATACGAGCCCTATTGGCAAGGTTATTGTAGCATCCGGTGGTGAGTGGTGGGGAAAGGCTTTTAATTCAGTCCTTTGCTGTCGTCCCCGCTGTGTATAAGTGTAGTGGCAGTTGTAATGTATGACCCCGACGTAAAGTGCTGAGTAAGAGACCGCATGCAGCTGCTCTGCATGCACGCTAACACGCGCGAGGAGCCTCCGACTGAGCTTTGCTACGCGTCACCCGCTGACTCACAAGCACACCCATTCATCCCCCGCCAGCGCCACCCACTTTTTTGCAAGTGCTCCAAAATAGCAGAGCTGAAGGGCTATCACTTTTTTTGTTTTGTTTTGTTTTACTCACCTGCAGACATGCAGTGCCGAGTTAGCTTATTATGATACTTGCCCCCCAGCGTCTGCAACAGGTTTGTGTGGAATGGTATAGTAGAACTTCCAGGTGTCAAAAAAGTGATGGACTACCGCTGACTGGAACTGAAACAATGAAAACAAATTCTTGTTTGGTTTTGTGGGGTTAATCAAGCAGAACTTGTGGCTGAGGAGGATAAATCAAGTGGATGTCATAAATAGTTGTAGAGAGGAGATCACAAGACATAGCAGCCGCTTCGAAATGGACAAGCGACTGGCAACCAAACCTGCATCATCGAGTTTGTGGAAGGCATTTTCTCACAGGTACAGTATGTACAGTATAAAAGGTTCGGTTGGGTTGTCTTTGAGTAACGTATCAGAACATACCGTAATAGTTAGCCTGCTTGTAGATGACAGCGCACTAGCCATTTCACATCAAAAGAGCACGTCGGTGGCATTATTCTGATCAACAGAAAAGTCAATTATTTAGCCAGTCCCTCAATGATCATTGTTAACTACAGTCTGAACTTCCAATGTCTATTTTCAAATTACAGCCGCTGTTCCGTCTTTCATCTCTTTTCTTTTTGTTTCGACTTACACGTCACACTTTCAAAGGCCAACTTAACCCTAGATGTCAAAACTGCCTGTTATATTTTAAATGTGCATATATTCTTCATCTGATGCTGATTACTTAAATCAACGAAGCACTTAGTATTAAAAAAATATACATTTAAAACGCTGCATCTGCTTGCTTACGGGGGCTGCCATTTTGATGTTAGTACATGTGCAAAGTCGCGTATCTTTCTTCCGGCGTTAGCGGCTAGTGGCTAACAGCTAGCTGTCTCGGCCATTCGCTCACTGCACTCGGGCCGGGGAGCGCGGCCACTCAGCCGGCAAAAGGGAAGAAGTGAAGTCACGCTAATGTAGCTCGTTGTCTTACATTTGAGTAAGCCTGGTTTGTTAAAAATGTATTGGTAGTGCAGCTGAAGTCTGCTTGTTTACAGTACTTATCCTAGCTTGGTATTACTAGCGCTGCTATTTTAGTGATGCTGGATATGCGTTCTCTGTGACTATCATGACTACGCACGCACTTTCATGATCGCATGCCATTATGAACGGCCATGTTTGAGAATCGCGCCCGTGCACGTTAGCCAGGGGCGTGGCTTTGGAAGGGGGCGGGGGTAGATTCGTGAAATGTGGCTACATTCAAGTCTTGCTAGCAGTTTTAACACGCCAAATGCCTTCTTTAGACATAATGTAAAATGAGTTTGAAATGAATCATAGTTTGTGGTGTATTAGGGGCTTAAACTATTACTTTAGCTATTCATAAACATTGTTGGGGGTGTAAAGTATTCACAGTGGGTCCCTGTCTTTTTTAATCTCCTTTTTTTTTTGACTACTTACTCTTTTGTAACGTATGACAACACAGCTATTACAGAGGTAAATACTGTATATAAAATGAAGTGGCACGTATAGTTTCCTTATTTGGACATTGAGGGGCGTTTCTAAACTGTAAGAGAGACAATGAGGAGGCGCCACTTGCTTTCAATGTCAGCTACTAAACAGTTTTGTTTTTGTAAGTTCATGTGAGTGTGTGACAGCTTTGCGCGCGTGTGCGTGCGTGCGTGCGTGTGTGTGTGTGTGTGTGTGTGTGTGTGTGTGTGTGAGCTGTCTGTGGACAGACGAGGGGGGAAAAGGAGCCTGCATGTGTGCGCGTCAGTGCGCATGAGCGAGAGAGAGAGAGCGCACAGTGTGTGTCCTGCCTCTCCTGCACGGTTTGCCTGCTCATCTTCTCTCATTTGAGGCTGCGAGCAGCCGAGGAGACTCACTCTCTGCGGAACCAAGGACGTTTAAAAAGGGGAGAAAAAAAATATATGACTTTTTGTTGCGTGTGGCGCTCACGTGTGTCATTTTGAGTCCTTTTCAAGCCTTGATGATGGTGTCGTCGTTGTTTATTTTGATGCCCCCACGGGCGTGTTTGAATCTGTGAGGAGCGACACCTCCCTCCCTACACTATTTTTTACTTTTTAATCTTCTTCTTTTTTTTGCAATGTAGTTTTGACTTTAAGACAGCAGACTGCTATTAATTATTAATTCGTATGCATCCGCACGAAGGTGGCACCCAGAGAGGAGGAGAGAGAGGAAGGAAAGAAGAAGCGTGCAAGAAAAGTGAGGCGGGACGCCAGAATGAATGAATGAACCAATGAACGAGCCACACTGAGCTTTTCCCAGCAAGATCACATTGCAGGACCAGAGGTCGGTACCATGTAATTCTTGTGATTTTAATGCTATATTACTCTATGTCATATGTGCCCCTTGCATTGTCTGGGTGCTGTCTGATTGTGATGTGCGGGTCTTTGGTCAATGCATAATACATGAGGGACTCAGTTATGCATCCCTGCTTTGCACGGGAAGCAAAGGTGGACCTCTCTTTTTTTTTGTTTTGTTTTTTGTTTTAATCAATGCAGCCAAAAAAGGACAAGCGTGCATGGAATATTTCACACTGGGAGCCCCCACTCGCCCTAGAAAAGTGTGGAGCTGTTTATGAATTTACAGTACTAAGAGCCCAGAGCCACAAAGTGAACTACTTTCAACATCACGTGCAGAGTACACCATTAATCCTCCACCTTGTCAAATCATGACCTATCGGCCACTTGCCCTCAGGAGGAGGAGGAGGATGAGGAGGAGGAGGAGGGAAAGAGGGATGCAGAGAGAGAGAGAGAAAGAGGAGGAGGGCCCCAAGAGTCCTTGACAAATGTCCCCGCAGCAAATTGAGTCGTACTTGAATTTCCTTTTAAAATCTAACTTTAGCAAAGTAGTGGAAAACAGAAGCGAGGATGATGAATGTCTTGTTTGGGTGCAGCATAAACACGAGGAAAAAAAGACCCCTCCCCTACCCGTCCCCTATTCTCCTCGTCTTCTTCTACCTCGCTGTAATTAAACATTTCATCTCGGGGTTCATATGGTGAAGCTATGCTGATCTAATTCCCCCGAATAATAAAACGTAAAAAAAAAAAAAAAAAAAAAAAAAAAGGCACCGGCAGCCCACACTGTCGTTACGGCGGAAGAAATTAAACCTTTTGTCTTTGTGTTGTGGTTTTGATAACATTGAATCGGCGCTAGGTAGAAAAACAAAAGAGGGCAAGAGAGCTAGTTATTTCCTGCCGGTAAGCCTTTTGCTCATTTCATCACGGTGCATTGTGTTTGTCCTGACAATTCGAGGCCCTGAAATTGGCATGTCCATTCTGACTTGGTGGTGGGGTTGCTAAATGAAATTCAAATTCTTCAGGTGGTTAAAAAAAAAAAACAACAACAAAAAAACAGCAATATTGGAACTGTCTGATGGCGTTATCTGGCCGTTCAAGAAGCCAGACTCGGAATTGGTTTACTGCCAAACCCGCCCTCCCCGGGAAGACAGAGGGATTTATTCCCACCCACCACCACCTCCCGCCTCTTGTCTGTGTGTCACATCACTATCAGAAAAAAATATTCTCGCCTCTCACTGGCTGAATAATATTCATACATTAGCATGGCATTAATGGTCGTCAGACTTTTAATAAGTAATTAGATTTATTGCAATTCACAATTGAAACACTGCGTTATAGGTCCGATTGGACTAGTTTGTTGCCCAGGGAAGATATATAGGCTGTATATTTGTTTTTGCTTATCTGCTAAATTCATTTGCTGGCTGTCCGCTCATGCATGGGTGAACGAGCAGGCATGCAAATGACAGATGCGCGTGCGCACACGCACGCACACACACACACATAGATACATTTTTAATTTTTATGCATACATAAATTGAGGGGTGAAATGTCCCAAAAGTGAATCCTCTTGTTCCCTTTGCATGCCACTTCTTTTAATATGCATGCACTCCCTACAGCTCTTTTAACAAGGCTTCCTCGATGAATATGTTAATGGGAAATAATCAGAAAGACAGCCACTAATATGAATTTCAGAAATTGACCTGCGACACAGCATTTCTTCATGTCCTCAGGACAGCTACGTTGTTATTTCTTCTCCTCCCAATGAATGCGAATTTGAGCAGTGTGAGAATACAGCAACAACAGCAGTTGGTAAAATCCAGGCCATGATGATATTATTAAAGAAATCACCCTTAATTAGAATCTAGGGATCATTGACGTCTGTCTGTATAACAACAACAAAAAAAGCCTTTAGTCGGACTTGTGTTGGTAAGCTTGTCAAGGACGCATTGGAAAAGGAGTGTTGTTCAAGTCGCACTGGCCTTTGGGCTCACGAAATAGCTTAATTAAAGATCTAACAATGCATTGCGCTGATGCAACGATTCCGCAAATACACAATCCATCTGTGCAGCTTTTTGATTTGAACTGTCCTGAGTTTTTATGCCCGATTGAATCAGTGCGATTCACGGCAGCGGCCGTGCAAAGTGTCACTTACACCCTAGCATTTCTATCATAAATCTTGGTTTACTATCACAAATAATAGGCATTATTATACTCTATACTCTAGAAAAATACTGCATTGTTTTCACTTTTATCACAAAATCACCTTTGCTAGCTGCTTTTAAAACCAGCATAGCCTATATTTCAATAATCCAATTAATTACAAGAAAGTTGATGTTTTCTTTTTCTTTTTTTTGTTGTTGGCTGATGCCAAGTGTCCTGTCGTGGTATCCGATTAGAGCGTCCAGCCTCGCTCCAGCTGACCTCCCGTCCTCCTGGCAAGCGCAGGAAGTTATTTCGTTGATAATCATGTCCGTGCTCTGTATTGATTCTCTGTAATTTGGAAGATTGTTTGCAATTATAATCCATTCAAAACAAGCCTTTTGCAAGATTGGATTTCTTCTCTTTTCCGCTGCCCGACCAAATAAAACCCAAAATAATTTTGACAAAAGCAATCTTCTTGGTGTACTGGTTTTGCGTTTCATGACATTTGTTGCCGATTTATTTATTTATTTATGTATTTTTGTTCCAGAAGCGTTAATGGTTTAAGTGTCTTAATTGCGAGGAGTGATTAGGGAGTTTTCCTCCAGCAATTCCTTCCAATTAGACTGCAGGCGTTGGTGATGGATGCTGGGCTGCGTATTGTATGCTGTTTATGTGCAGTTTCTTCTCGATCGTTGGCCAACTTGGAGCTAGAATGAGTTTGTCGTCCCTGCTGTTGTTGTCCTGGCAAGTGGTGTCTCTTTGGTGCGTCAGGACAGGAAGGCACATTGCCATTGTAATGACAGTTTATTGTGCTTCGATGTTTTACCTCCGCGGAAATGACTGCTTGTTCTACTAATTATTGCCACCCAAAATAGCCAATTGTGGTTTTGTAATCTGTTTTTTTGGTTGTGTTTCCGCGGTAAATGGGTTGCATTTTCTGTTAGATAATGACAAGTGGGGGCAGCATGATGGACTAGTATGTTGGATTGTCTGCTTTATAGTTCTAAGGTTCGGGCTTTGAATCTTCGGTCTTCGTGTGTAGGGTTTGCATGTTCTGTCCGTGCTTGTGTGGGTTTTCTCTGGCTTCCTCCCATATTTACTCCTATTCATTTAGGACTCCATTCTGTCCGTAGGTGTGAATGTGAGTGTGAACAAGCAGAAGTGGGTAATAACGTGTTACATTCACTTAGTTACTTACAAAAAAAAGCACCACTTTAACTCTGTTACATTGACCTACATTCTGCTGGCTACTTTTATTTTTATCCATTTTTTATTTCTTGTGTAATCTATTTGTTTTGGTTTGTCAGAGAGAGACTTCTGCCACAGGCACTGTCACCATGTCTCTGTTTCACCAGTCAAACAGATCCTGGCAGTCACATGACCCATCGTCCGCGTGGCCCCCCAAAAGTTTGAAAGTTACTAATTTATGTGAAGTTGGCAGTCAGAAGAGGCAGAAAACGCCTGGCCTCACATTTAATCTATGTTTAGCCTACAGACTACGGAAAAACAAAACAAAACAGTTAGGTCACGTATTGTCCTAAAAATGTCCACATTTCAGCCTACAAGAAGTCCACTTTGAACTTGAGAAAAAACATTGCAGTTTTCTGTTATCTCTACCTGGTGAGCCTACTGTGCTGTTTCATGAGTGTAAACAAACAACGTTAATTTAAGAAAAAACAAATGTCCGAATTTGCCTCAATTTGTTATTTTTTATAATTAAATTAAATTAGATTCAATTATTTTGATTTAAGTGATATTGTTGAGCAATATGTGAATTTGCACATTCCTGTTTTATTTGACGATTGATGTTCATGCTCAAATTAAAAAATAAATCACGTTACTCACCAGTTACTCAGTATTCGAGTAGTTTTTTTTTTTTTTTTTTTTTTTTCTGAACACTTACTCTTATTCAAGTAATTATCTACAGAATAACGTTTAACTTGAGCCACATTCTTAAGTAACAGTTCTCTTACTTGAGTACAATTTTTGGCTACTCCCCTCTTTCCAGGTTGAACCCCGCCTCTCGCCCAGTCAACTGGGATTGGCTCCAGCTCCTCCAATGTGTACAAGCGCTTTAGAAAACGGATGGATGGATAATGACAACTGGGATGAGGGGCAAAAAAAATGAATGTCAGGCACCAAAAAAGCTTGGAGAGGAGGACCTTTCCGTTGCCATGTGGCCGTGCGATGCTACAAACTGGGATTTAAAGGCTCAAGGTTTGGGTTCCGAGGGGTGCGTTTTCCTGGAACCCATTCCGCACGCTAATTCAATTCCATGGCCGTCGGCCTTCCTCGTGTGTCGGCGCCGGCGTGGCGAAAATAAGCGGCGGCAACAAAAGAGCACAAACACACACACACACACGCACGCACGCACACACAAAACAGGATCGATGGGGACTGTTTTTCATAAATTGAGTGGGTGTTAAATTAGCTGGATGGGGCCCGCCGAGCAACACTTGGGATTGAGTGACTGGTGTATTTGGGTGGTGTCTATTGACTGCGACACCGACTGAAAAGACCCAGACCTTGATGCTCAATCAATGGGAACAATCAGCCCCACCTCCATTTGTGTTTGGAGTTCTTTCAGAGTGGAAGGCAGTGCAATTTTCACCAGCAAATACTTGTAATGTTACTGTAATCTTGTAATGGCCACTTCTGATTGCCTCTTTGTCGCCCGCCTGATTTTCACTATTCATCCTGAAAGCAAGTACAAATAGCAGGATTCAACTCACTATATATGCTAGTACTGCCACTCGTTTAATGGTTTTTAAAGGCATCATACAAATACAGTATAATTTAGACGCCACTTGAGAAAAAGCCACCGCCATCCTCCCACCCCGAATCAATATAACCTTGCCCAACTGGTTGTTTGGCATTTAGTGAAGTCGGTCGTGGCTGCTACTGCAAAGCTTTAGAAGGGCAACAGCGCTCTTAAAGCTGCAGGATCGATTGTGTTGCTGTTGCTCTAATAGTGAACAATATTGAATATTGCAGCCCAGGAAGCCAACACCAAAAAGACCAACATGAATTGTATTCTTTGGAAAGTAGACACATTATGTGCATCCAGGCGTCCTAGGTTTACCTGAAATGCTCTGTTTCAAAACTCAAATATGTGAGCCAATCTAAAACAGTCATTACAAAAAAAGGTAGAATAACAATAATGTCAAGTGCGGGAAATTGGGGTGGAGGGTGGACAAGCACTGAAAAGATGTTGGAAGTGGAAAAAAAGGAAATAATTTGTCTAGCCTCTAGTACCGGCTCAGTTCAGCTCTACTTGGCCCTTGGTCAGTTTTGTTGTCTTTTCAAGCCTTCTGAAATATAGCTGTAAACATTCTGCTCAAATACTGTCCAAGTACAATTTCTAGTAGTAGTGGAGGTACTTCTTTTACCAATGGAAAAGTGGGAATACTGACTAGAGACTGACATCGGACCAATCTCAAAGATCGGAATCGGGACACTCCTAGTTACAACTGTGGTTACGGAATGAATTCAACTTGTTTCTGAAGGCACTGTACCCGTTTGGTGGCATGTCCTCAGTCCAAGCAGCTTCCCACATCCCACCTGTCCCTCTAAAAAGAGGAGTCACCCATAAATGAAAGCAAAGGGTGATCAATTAACCTAATAGCTTGTCCGATCAATCCTCATGTTTTTCTGATGGCCGGACACAGGGCCAGTGGCGTAATTGGCTTGAACATGGGAGGCGCAGTGTTAATGCCAGGAGTCCGCGCCTTCCTCTCCTCCGCACCTCCTTGGGTCCTCGCAGCTCTCGCCGCGTCAATACTGTCACCTCTTTGTCCTCGCAGCCATCTTCTTAATAGCGTGTGCGACCCCTTTTAAAGTCTAACGCTCAACATTGACACGTTCAGTCAGGCTGCCAAATTAGGAGAGACAACAGTGTGTGTGTGTGTGTGTGTGTGTGTGTGTGTGTGCGAGTGAGTGTGTGTGTGTGTGTGCGTGCGTGTGTGTGTGTGTGTGCGTATCCACCTGTCTGGCCCCTGAGTTATTCCATAGAGCAGAGGTTTTTAATCCAGTGCAGTACATTTATTAAATACAGTTCAGTTGTATTTAACTTTTAAGTACAATACAGTTGCATTTTTAGGGACAATTTTCATTTAAATTATGCACGTTTCATTTGAATGGAATCATTATTTACGTGCAGATTTTGTTTTTGTTTTCCTATATGTACGACAGTTTGTTAATGTTCAAACTGTGCATAATGTTACAGTGGCTTACAATACTATTGAATACAGTGTTACCTTGAGTTTCACTCAACTACTGTAAGTGACTCCGTATTCTGCAGTATCATTTGTCGTTTTTTGCAGAAGGTAACGACTACGCCTTTGAGTATCATTAAATTGTCTGGCTACATGCGTTGCTGCACCATTTGTGTTGAAATATTTGTTCCTTAAAGCGTTATACACATAAATTGTTCGTTAGCCCCTCTATGGCGTTTCCCATTCGGTGTTAGCATTAAGCAAGCAGACTTAGTAAAGTTACGTGGTTGTTTTAAATACACAATGTGTAAAATGTCTGATGTTTACGTTGACAGTAACCGTCAGCTGAGAGTGGCAGTGAACAGCTTGAAGCCTCTTTTTGAAGAATTCTTTACTATCTGCTAACTGCTGCTTGTTTTGAAGTAAGTTTAGTCACCTGCCACCATACGCCGCTTCTATCTCAAGTTTGCACTCGCAAGACAAGGCAAAAATTGTCCTCATCGACGGCTGGTATGTACAAGTATGTATGTATTTTTTTGAGGCGGTACTTGGTATAAAAGGTTTGGTATTGGACTAGTATACAGGATGTGTGCGTGTGTGTGTGTGTGTGTGTGTGTGTGTGTTGGGGAAAAAGAAAGGGCAAAGGCCAGAAGAGGCTGCGTGATGGAAAGTGAGAGCAATGAGCAGGAGAGCACATCCGGGGTGGATTAATTAAGGATTATAATTACGTTGGGACTACGCAGGCCTCACCTGAGACTGCCCCTTTGCCGCCGACGCTTAGCTCCTGGCGCCCTCTGCCCCCACCCCGGTAACAATGAGAGGAAAACACAAGCCTCACATGCGGTATCGTACGTGCACCTCTTGTCGACCACCGTGCTTAAATTGTATCTAAAAGTCTCTCTACTGCCTTTTACAATCTGCTTCAACATATGTTGCACTGCGCTGTTTGAATGCTTTACTGCTGTCCATATGTCCACTTTGTTTGGAGGCTGATCGCATTATTAATACATATACTAGATCTTCTTAATTCACGTCACTGGGATTTATAGCTGGTCTAGCATCTGTACTTTCTATAAAGTGCAAACCAGCAACGTCTGTCGCTAATCCCCTAATATGGCACCTGGGATCACAATGCACAAAATGTACATACGAATATTTTTGAATGGGTAAGATTTACATAGTAGCTCCAGTCAACTGAAAAGCAGGGTATTGTATTGTTTTATATATGAGGAGACCATTAAGGCTCAAACTGTGTCACTACTTTTGCGTAAAATTTAAATAGTGGTTTTAATTAGCATCATTATTTAGCCTATACTGCAAACAAATGTAATCCTTTCATAGCCAATTTACGACAACCTGTACTATTTGAATCCATAAACAGGTTTTATGTTTAAGACAACCAATTTAATAGTCAGCAACTATTCTAGTTTCTGTTGTTTTAGTTATTTTAATCTGTAAACAGATTATGTTTAGCCAAAGCATGCTAATGTGAATTGTTAATGCTAATTAGGTAGAAAAATGGATTGTTATAGTTACCAATGCTATGCTAACTTAATGGATGTTATTCAGGCTAATTTAATCCATAGATTTATGTTGACCAACCTATGATAGATGTTATTTAGGTTAGTTTAATCTATAAATAGATTGTTTAGTCAAACTTTGCTAACATATATTGTATTATCGAGGCTAATTTATTACAGAAATGGATTATGTTCTACAGTATTTACCAACATTCTGCTAACCTATGTTATTTAGTCTGATTTCATCCATAAATACACTGTTTCAGTGAGCCTAACTATGTTAGGCTTGTGTATGTTATTAGGCTAATTTATTCTGTGTACACATTCTGCAATGTTTAGTTTAACCAAAACCTAATTTCACCGAAACTATGCTAATCCAAGCTATTTAAACCCCAATGATAATTGTACCATATTCAACAAAATTATGCTAACTTTTATCTGGAAATTTATTGTGTTAGAGTACCTTTAGCTAAATGCTGTTGTCTTGCTTTATGTTGTTTTGGATAATGTAACTCCTTAATAGCTGTTGTTATAGTAAGCAAATCTTAATCTTTTGTGTTTGGCGTAAATTATCGGGAAATGCAACAAAGGGTTCAACCTCGGTGAGACCTCTAAAATGGTACCCTTAAAAGACATATTTTGTTGTTGTTATGTATGTTAATAATGTATGTTAATGAGCATTACCTTTGCGACATGAGAGCATATGACAAACTGCATTGTATATTCCGCATGACTGTCTGTTTATCCAGTAAGTGCCACAATGCCTGACTTTTTACACGTCTCCCTGGTGGATATTGAATGACAAAGTAATATAAAAAAAATAAAATAATACAAAAAAAATCATACTAGCTTTCCCGCAGGTGCACTTTCACCCTGCAGTACACAGAAGCTGTTGTAATGAGCTATGGAGAAATAGGCAGAATGGGGATTTCTTTTTTTTCCGCCCTCCCCGTCCGCAGTGTGTCCTTTTTAGTACAAAGATCGCACTAAGGCTGCTCTATTCCTTTTGTACTATTTAACAAAATAGAGATTGTAATAGCTGCTGCACCAATCGACAACCACCGTCCAGGACCTATGCTTCTTCATCTACTCATTCATTTTCTGTGCCGGTTATCCTAAATAGGGTCGCAGGTGAGCTGAAGTCTGTCCGAGCTGACTTTGGGCAGGGTTTCGTCCTGGACTGATAAACAAACAATCATTCACACTCGCATTCACGCCGAAGGACAGATTAAAGTCTTCAATTAACCTAAGAAGCAGCATGTTTTTGGAATGTAGGAGGAAGCCGAAGTACCTGGAGAAAACCCGCGCAAGCACGGGGATAACATGCAAACTCCACACAGGAAGGCCTGAGCCCGCAATCGATCTCTAACCTCAGACCTGGAGGCGGAAACTCTCACCTACCGGCCACCCTCAATGTGTTTCTATTAATTACATTTATAGTTGAGTCTTTTTTTTTTTTTTTTTTTTTGCTTTACAGAGCGAGATATTCTCCCAGCCAATTGAAGAATATTTAGAACCTAACAATGGATGAAATTCTCTCATAAACTGAACCCCGGCCATTTGCTGTTCGCTATTCACAAATTCACCAATTAGCATTTTTTTTCTGTGGAACCTATCGTCCGGTATTTGGTGAAAAACTCACCTATTTACAGAATGTCTTCATATTTGGGGGCTTTGTCTGTAACGCCCTAAGATGCCATAAGATGGTGCCAAAGCTAATAGGAACATGGTAATTGGTGTCAAAGAAAAGAAGTTAAAGACATACATCTTGACTGTTCTAAGATCTTTGTATTTTGGGAGGAGCTAAATTTAACCTGGGTTTTTAGCGTTAATTACGGAGAATCCGCTCTCCAGACCATATCTTAACCGAAACACAATGGAGCGCACTTAAACAGGAAATAGGAACAGGCCAGCCAAAAATGGCACGCAGTTGCAGACGTACAGTAATCTACATTCACGCACCACCGACGCCGGTTATTTTTGAAGTGCCATTTCTGATTATGATGTGCGCCTCGTTTACTGTTTAATTGATGAATCCTTTCATTCCCAATGACAAAAACAAGTGCGTTGTTATTTTGGGAGCGGGAGCTCGCTGACCACTTGGCCGGAGTCGTCCACGCGACTTGATTTATTAGAAAATCCTATTGATTGGGTGAATTAATGCGGTGCCAGTTTAATCAGTGCGCAATGGGAACCGCGCCGCACGTCTCTGAACTTGAAATGAATTGAGCGTACACTATCGATCTGGTTAGCCGCAGTATTTATACAGCTATTTGTCCACTCCTTTATTAATTCACTGTGTACAAAACAATGTCGCCATGGTTTTTGTGAGATTAAGTGAGTGTTGGTTTGTGTTTGTGTGTGTGTGCGTGTGATATGAGGGACAGCTTCTGCAACCAATGCGTTTATTCTGTATATATGCATTCAAAGGGCAATGGAATGACAATCATATACAGAACAGCCTTCCCCCATGAAACTTCAGCTTTTGTAAAATTTTTGCAATTAGTAGAAAATGTATTCATACGTGCAATTTTGTGATTATTTAAAAACTGTTTTACCTTTTTACCTTTAAACTGCAGCTGAAGTTATCTTCGCAGATAAAAGAATAAAAGCAGAAAAAAGAAACCATTTTATTTTTATCAAGCCGCCCAACAAACAAAAACTTGCTTTAATGAATAAATCTTTGTCATGACTCAAGGTAAGTTAGCCTCATTAGTGCAAGTTAACTTAGCAGGTTTAAAAAAAAAAAACGGGTTTTCTTTATTTTTATTAAGTCGCTGCTCCTCGCCTAAAGTTCTCAAACCTGCGTCTATTTTGAAATCATTGTCATGACTCGGCGCTACTTAGCTTAGCAGGTTTAAAAGTTGTTTTTCTTTCATTTGATGGAGCCGCTGCACCTCTCGATCCAAACTTGCTCCAATTATTAAATCACTGCCATGACTCAGTGATAGATAACAGCGGTTTTTTTTCCTGATTTTTATCAAGCCGCTGCACCTCCCTTGAATTCTTATTTGTATCGAAACGTTTAAATTCTTAATTGATAAATGGTAGATAAATATAAAAATCTCCAGATAATTCTATCCAATCCAAAATGTATTTGCACACTGCAGTGTGTGCCAAATGCAGGAAATGGCAAAACCTTTAATGATGAGGTTTCCTCATCTATTTTGCAAAATAACCAAGCGTTCACGCGCAGTGTGAGCGCTCTCGCTTGGTTGTGCGCACCGTGAGAGGTGTCATTGTGGAACAGCGACGGGGCCCCGTCGAAGCAGAAGAAGCGTGGCAGTGCTGTGTGCCGACGTGGCGATTGAGCGGTACCTGTCAAAGCAGGGAAAGTAGCTCCCTAATTAGAACTAACTGTGGACGGATGATGCTTTCTGACAGCTGTCTCATCTGATTCAGCCGCCTGCTGATGGGGAACATTTGTTTGGAGGTGTTTGTTTAGGCTCATTACCGATTTAAAAGGAGTGACTTCACCTCTCTGGCCCCCTGTCTTCTGTGTGAAACTGAGGGCTATTGATATTGCAGAGCTCAGAATCTCAACTGTCAGTGGTTGTCTGCACTTTACTGAGCTATTTCTGTTCATCTTGTGTCATTCTGGTTAGCAAAACAGCTATTTTAGTGCACCTATTCTAGCTGGAATTAATCTATAATGGCACTCGTTGGGGGGGGGGGGGGGGGTGACGTTGTATTTATGATGATGTGCATTGTGTAAAATGGAATTTTGAATGTCTTGTGTACAATTAGTCGAGTCTCTGCAGTGGCTGCCCACCCATCAAATGTGACTTTAAACCAAGTAAATATTTTGGTTCGCTGCCCACAAACCAGCTTATTTACGTACCAAATACCCCGCACACCATGTTTCTTCACCTATGACCTGGCAGCGTCGCCCCTAGTCGTCATGGTAACGCTGTACTCAGTATTGGCCTCACAGTAGAGGGAGATAGGCTGAACTAGGTTTGCACGGTGTACCGGTACTTAAATGTACCTGCAGTAGCTCGCCGTCAAAAATGATACTAGGCAATGATTGATTTTTTTTTTTTTAAGGAAAGCTTTAAAAAAATTAATGCAGCGACACCGCTCTCCAGCTCTGCAGTTCCACATGAGAAGTGACACATTTCAAAGACTTCCCTTCAAAATTTGTCAAACAGGTGCGATATAATTAATACACTGGCGACATAATTAATAGACATACTGTATTTACAAATAAAAATTGTTCATTGTGTTTGAATTTTTAAAAATCTTTAAAATGATGTTTTAAATATCATGAGTATCCTAATATTTTGAAGAAATAAAAATACAAAGAATTGATGTTTTGTCAGCTATTATCCCACTGCTTTTACTGGTATTTTATGTTTTTGCCTTGGTAGCGTTTTAGTACCGGTATCGGGGTGCTTTATGCAGGTAGAGTCTCGAAGTCAGAATTTTGGTTTTGGTAAAGAAACAAAACAAAACAAATGTTTCTGTTGTATAAACAGCGGCAGATTTATTGACAAAGATTTAACATGAAACATAAGCAGCTTACGTTTTTTTTCTTTTTAGGTAAGTGTGACATAAATAGTTTCTTCCTTTTAGCAAATAAAGGTTGCAGACAATTGCAATCGTAACGGTTTGAACAGTAGGAATTATTTTGCTAGAAGTCAACAATGGCATTTTTTTAAATTATTGCTTTGGCTCCATCTCAAGAGCCTGGGAAAGGTTGTTCAAATTCCTCTAGAAATTGTGTTTGCACTGCTGTTTTTTTGTTGTTGTTGTTGCGCTGCACTGATATTCATTTTTGTGTGATGTTGTTATGTTACAAATGAGAAGTTATTAAGTTTCTGCCAAAAGCATGTTGCTAGCCATTACAGCTGCTAGCTAGAGGTTGCGCTGCACTGTTTTTGTTTATAGACATGTAGCACATCTTGTCTCTTACCAAATCAATTTCTCTGTCATATGAAAATTTCCCTTGCTTCTAATTGTTATAATTTTTGATGGCTAACTAGTTTTGAACAGAAGTCTTGACAGAAAAATTGTGGCAAGCAGATAAAATGATGTGGATGGCCTTGAGTTGGACACCTCTATAGTTTGCTGTGCAAAGGCCGTATAGGGAGAGGGCAGTCGGCGAATGACTTCTATAGTGTGTGAAAGCAAGAAATGATTTCACTCCATGTGTCATTGAGGCTGTTTTATTAGAGGAGCTTTTATTACTGCGAAGTACACATCATAGATTGAGATTGCTTCTTAATCGGCGGCGGTGTTTCAAGGAAAAATGTCACCTTCAACACTCGAAGCTTTGTCACATGTGCTACATGCGTCTTTAACGGAGAGGTGCCGTGCAGGTAAGGTAGTTGGGACGAGCTTAAGGTGACGCTCCAACTGCAGCTGCACGCTAACAGGATTAACCCGCTAGAAATTATGAAAAGTCATTTGCATAACGTTCCGATCGATCTTTGTCCGCGAGCCGCTTCTTCTGCAGGTGTCAGCGCAAACAAAGCCGAGCGCGCGTGTTGTTCCGCTTTCATGTTTCGACTCGCCGTGCGTGTGACAGCGTTCGCCGTCGAGGGCGCCGTAAAATCATTATCACAACAAAAACATTGACTCAAAATACCCAACCTCCCTTAATGTTTACGTGAAAAGGAAAAGAAAACACACGGCCGTTCCGTATCAAACAAATCATGTTCGTCGGCATCAGCTACGGGCTCCCAATCGAGTTACTGCGAACTGCAGTCGCCTTGATTTGTTCCCAGTAAACAGGTTGAAGGTTTTATAATTCCCACAAACCTTTGTCATTTGGTTCTCCAAGGCTTTTATTTGAGTTATTCTTTCCATAAACATGTATTCCCCCCCCCCCCCACCCCCCATCCTCTTATGTTCCAAAAACAATTTGTTCTGCCCCCACAGGCGAGACGGAATTATGACGTTACTCCAGCCCGCAATCACACGCGTTTGCTCACCGGCCATTTACAGTTCACAGAACTAACTTAACGTGTGTGTACTTGCCGGTTCTCCAGGAGTGCGTCTGTTTACACTTTGGACTGTGCACTTGTCCTACAATCTACCTTTGCACCCGCCAAGATATGGATGGAAATACTAATGACCTCTGATGAAACTCGATACTGAGCTGTTTTAAAGCTGGGAGCCTTTAGACAATATCCTCCTCCCCCGTGCGAAGGTGTGAAGGGATAGAGGCTCCTCGCTACAGTGAGGTGAAAATCTGTGATATTCAGAGTAGTTTGAATAGTTTTACCTTTCCTCCTACACACTATTTAAACATTGTAAACATGTTTGCACATAACCAAATCAGTGCAAGCATAACCCTTTTAGACATGGCTTTGGAGCCATCTTAGGACATAGCGCCAAAGCAGCTAATAAACAGGTTTTGCCGCTATTAATGGAGGATAAGGTTAAAAACATCAGAGAATAGGTGAATTTGTGAGTCTTCAATCAACAATAGGCGGGAGGAAACTGTGTTATGCAAATACTGCAGACAGAAAAGCAACTGACGAAAACGATTTTGGCTATTTTTCGATTTTTCATCCCGAAAAAATCAAAAAGAATCCAGTGATCTTTCGAGCCATTTCTGTTGTTTTCTCAATCGTTGTGCCTCGTCAAGTCACATGAAAATGGTTTGTTTGCTAGTGGTGCCATCGGCATCTCTTACCACCCGGTGAAAAGGCCTAAAGGGGAGTCGCGAACGATGAACCGCAATAAAGCGGGGGGAACACACACTGTACATCTGGGTTTTACGGGATTTATGACACCCGTCTCGAGCCGTTATCTCTCGTCAACCGACGAGAGAAATTAAAAGGAAAGAAATGCGGTGGCCAATAAGCATGTAGTGAGATCAGCCAGGGAGAACGAAAGATGGAGGGAGAGAAGGGCAAGGTTATAATCTTCCCTCCGACCCTTCCGTTTCTTCGCTCGCCAGTTCGGCTCTCCCGCGGGAGATCATCTCCGAGCGATGGCTGCGCGAGACAGATGGGCAGATGATGGATCTGACGTGATAGACAGCGGGGTGATGGATGGATGCTTAGGCTGATAGGGGATTAATGCAGTGCCGGGGGCACGGCGGCACACTGGATAGTTTAGCGATAGATAAAACCGGACGAGCAGATAAACAAGAGAGTGCTAATCCGAGCCCCGCACCCCCCCTTGATGGACAGAAAATCAAAGCCAGGCAAAGGAACCACAGAGGGAGGAACAGTGGACCCTTTTTAGATTACCATCGTGGGGTTGAAGAGCTTTTAATGCGAGGGGGACGCAAACGGAGTGAGAGTGGAGGTGGACCACCGCGGCGCGGCGCGTCTTGGTATGGGGTCAGTGATAGCGCACATCTGTCCATCCGGGCTTGGGGCTGGATATATTGGACAAGAAAGGGAGGCGTGCTTAGTGATATGACACTGCAGGCGACAGTGAGGGCCGGCGATGGGCTATTTTGAGTGATGGCCAAGCGTGAGATTGGGCGAAGCGGCAAATTGGCCGTAGTGGGACGCGATGAGATGATGGGACAGCGGGGGGAAAAGCGCCGGTTGGGGATTGAAGGAAGATGGTGGCAATGATTGCTGCGTCTGTTGCCGTATTCGATTCCCCTATCCCTCGATTGTGGAAGAGCGTCACGTCGCGCAAAAACAAAAAGAACGCTTTCGCTTCGCTCTTTATGTTGATGCCATTCTACCAAATGGCGAGTTGAAAAGAAGCCTGTCGTGATGCGAGCAAGGAGGAGGGAAAGCGGGAGGACGAGCCCGGTGAGAGTTAATCTGAAAATAGGGAGCAAGCTGCCCATCCTCATGCTATTATCGAGCGCTAAACTTTGTCTCTGTTCATCGTTTCAGGGGGACCCCTAGGGGCCTCTGGCATCGATCCGCTGTGCTCGGAATGCACTCCGGTGTCACCTATTTAAGCACAGCGAGCTGCCAGCCAGCACAGACGAGCCTTTATTTATCAAGCCTCTGATTTTGGCCTGCACGGATGACAACCTGATTATCACTTAAAGGAGCTTCTAAATCTTTTATTGGAAGCAGTCTGTATGAGGAGGGAGACAGTGGTCTTGGGGAGATGAGGTGAGGTGAGGGTCTGTGTCATCCTTCGAGGGGGCTTAATGAAGGAATGGACTGGATGAGAAGTGTGTGACGGAGAGAAAGGAGAGCACAGAGGGGAACAATGGCTGAGAAACCGAACGGGTGGTGGCAGAGATTTGGAGGAATAACCAAGAGGATGAGTGGAATAATGTGGAATGAGTGGGGAGATCATCCCTGATAATCGTCACTGTCGCATGACACTTACTGAACGATCTGCCACAAATGACTCTTACTGGACAGATTTAGTTCCAAAAATCTATTTAGCATGGTGTGCACCACTCGTTCAAATGTTCCAAACACTGCAAACAGTTGTGTCATTTTAACGATGACTCTGTAATCCGAATTTGTACGTAATTTGGAACGTACCGTAGTCCATCACTGATCTAGGTTAAATCATAATAAAAAAAAATCATAAAATCATAATTACAGTCAACATTTGTATGAAAACACTTCTCTCCTGCTATGAATGTAAAACAAGATAAAAATCAATCAGTTTTGATGTTCTCCACTTGTAATAATTGAAGAGCAGCATTATCCAAAGGCTAATAGCTAATTTGTCAACATGATTTTAACCTAATGTAATCAATCAGACTTGAAATTTGACCTTTGTTGCCAGTGATCAACTTTACATTCATTATCCAATGTTGTCCACGTTTGTTTTATTCAAACAAAGCAACGACGTTCTGCTCTTGTCTTGACTGCGTTGTGAATCTTAACAAATGAACGGAGAAGAAAGCGAAGGTGATGCACCCTCCATTGGGGATACAGTAAAGTTTATGACTTAGTTTTAAAGTTAGCCTGAAGTCGGAACGCTATAGTCACTAAAATCATCACTAATATATCACTAATAGCCATATCGCTAATCTATGCTCACTCAGTAGCAAAGCTAGGATCAAAGTAAAATTTGGAATGAAAAAATACTTTTAGGCCATAACTAGAAACATGTACTGTACTTACAGTATATATAAAACATATTTTCCCATCACATGACATTAATAGTCATCAAAAGTACAAAATGTCCTCAACAATAAGTGTGACACAAGCGTGTGTATGCATACCGCCTGCCGGTTAACAGAGGCGGCGGGACGGACCAAGTGAACAAGTAATAGGGGTTAGAGATAGAAGTGTTGACAGAACGTGTAAGCTTTAACCATGTTGACCCGCGGATCCGCTCCGTACGCACACGAGTGCCAACCCGGACGTGCGGCGACTGCAAAATCGGACGTGTATTTCGTCGACTTGGATGTGAAACGAATGCAAATAGCAGCGAGAGCGAGAGAGAGAGAGAGAGAGAGAGAGAGAGAGATGTATGTATGTGGAGGGTCTTTGCGCATCTATCTCCATGTGTCAGTCCGCTAGTGCTCCGACATCATTTTCGATGAGCCCAGGGGAGAGAGAGTTTCTGTGCGTTCTCGGCGCCACATAATTGTTGCCGCATCTGAGCCTCCATTTCATCTTCTCTATAATACCAGCCAATTTGTTTCATCAGCTTTTTGTTTTCTCCTCATTCAGGTTTTTTTTTTTTTTTTTTTTTTTTTTTGTCTCGCCTAGACACCGAAATGACGTCTTGCATTTTTAACATGGTGTACATTAAACCTTAAACAGTCAGTATAAACTATTTATGTTTGTTTACTCTATGCTAGCATTGAGAAGTAGTAACTCACCTGTACATAGAGCTACTTGAGTATTAACATACGAACATTAGAGCCTGGACATTTTGTCCAAAATAATACTTTTATTAGAATAATAGACATTTTTAACATCCCTGATTTTGAGTCTTTAATTAACCTAACATGCATGTTTTTGGACTATAGAAGGAAACCGGAGTACCCTGAGAAAACCCATGCAAGCACAGGTCCTACATGGTAACCACGAGTCCGATGTGCTAACTATGGGAGCGACGTGCTAGCCACAGATCCGACGTGCTAATCACGAGTATGACATGCTAATCACGAGTCCGACGTGCTAGCCAGGAGTCCGACGTGGTAATCACAAGTCCGACGTGCTAGTCACGAGTCCGATGTGCTAAGCACAAGTCCAACATGCTAACCACTGGTCCGAAATGCTAACCCCGGGTCTGACGTGCTAACCACGAGTCAAACGTGGCCGTGCTAACCACGGGTTTGACTTGCTATCCGCCAGTCTAACGCGCTAACCACGACTCCGATGTGCTTAGCACGAGTTTGACATGCTATCCATGATTCCGACGTGCTAACCACGAGTCCATTGTGCTGCCCTATTGAAAATGTGCACTGAACGAAAAATATACGCAACACTTGTTTTATGCTCCGATTTTTTTTTTTTTTTACTGTTTCGTAAAATAAATAAATGGTTTAATTGACCATGAATTTTCCCCGGTGTCAATCATGAAAATTGCATTCTGTACCTGCAATTCAATCCAGTAACAAGCAACCATTGTGTGTTCCATAATGTTGACAAGGTCATGTGACGCACAGCTCAATATTGTCTCGTTGAACCCACGCCTCTGCCTGATGGAAACTCTTCGTGTTATAAATCAGCGGGAGCCGTTTCATTTTTCATGTAATCAGTTGTTTGCTCTCACAGTGACATCGTAGCGAAGCGACGCCAGCTCTTTCTCTTCGTCGAGCTCTTATTAGAGAGCAGCGAGATGATTCAAAACGCTGATCCATATTCAGCGCAAACATGCGCATACACGAGTGTCACCGTAGATACGCGGTGTGTGCTGGGGGGGGGCACGTCCTGTAACAAAAGCTATTGTGCGCACTAATCAAATGCGTTTCCCCTCTGTCATCTTGTGTGTGTGTGATGGCAGCACTAGTGTAAAATGTCAAGAGAATTAGCATGGCATTAACGCACACGCTCTGTTTACTGTCTCCCTCTCTTTTGGCCTTTCACTTTACTCTGCTCGCTTGTCTTCCCCGCTCTCCTCGGGCGCCCTCCTGTCGCCACCCTTGGCTGTCGAACGCATGTCCGACCCCGTCCCGTTACCCTCGAGTGTGGGGAGATTGGGGGCTGTGGGCGGAGTCACGCCTCTCAGTGATCAAACTCAATTTTTCGCACTATCGCCATCAATTGGCACGACGGGACAATCGAGACGGATTTGGCCGACTGTCGTGAAAGAGACTCCTTCTGCCGAGGTCCGGGCAATGCGATTATCTTGAAATGGAATTTAATTCCCACCATTGTTGATGTCTGAAGCCTGTCTACCTCCCAGACGCCGTGACGCACCACGCCTCGCCTCGACTCGCCTCACCGACGCTTTCACCAGTCACGCTCGCTAAATCACTCTAATTTAATCCTGCTCAATTTTTGTCTTTCACTGTCAATTCGCTGTCCAAACGGTATATGTCAGTGCCGCAATGCTAACACGCTCGATGCTAATACAGTAGCCGCAGACGGGTATTTTTTTTTCTGTTTGACGGAGGGGAAACATATGTTCAATGCGATACAAAAGGAAGTATACATTAACCTATAAAGAAAAATACATTGTGGGGGTTGTTTGGTTCAAATTAAATAGATAAGAGTAGGACGGAGAACATTGTAGTTCCTTGTTTTGAGTACTCATAATTGCAGCACAGCAGTGAACCTGTTTGGGGGGAAAAAAATTGCCTACAAGAACAAAATAATGGGCAATAATGCAATTTTTAATTTTTTTTGATGGGTTTCAATTAATGGAAACCTTTTTTTTCTTATCCATATTATACAGTAATTGTGTCAGGTTATTTACTTTTAAAAAACAAAAACAAAAAAAACCTCAATAAATGAGAAGCCGTCCACTTTAGCCACAACGGCCTGTTTGAAATGCGCAAGTGAACGAATGAGTAAATAGATAAACGAGTAAGAGCTGCTGAAGCGTGAATCGATGTTTATGGATCGACACCCAAAGACTTGCTGTGCCGCTGATGAAATGAATGCAGTGTGTGTGTGTGTGTGTGTGTGTGTGTGTACAAGTTGGGTTTTGAAGCTGGTGGTGATACTGCGGCTCTCGCTGTACGCTTATACATTTGAATGATGTCGTAACGAGCAGCAGCTATTGCCATCAGCATTTTATATTCCCCCTTTCTCCGGTGTATTTCTTCGGTTTCTTTTAACGCGAGAACAGAAGCCTGATCAATACTTGAATTAATGTGAGTGTCGGAGAGGTGAAACAAACTCCCCTGCCTCTTTTACAGAGCTATGCAGGGTTGGGCAAAGTATGGCCCGCGAGCCACGGAAGGCCCACTCCGCTCTTTCAAATCCGACCCACTGAGCATTTTCATTATAAGAGTGCTGTAATATTTGCTGCACTGATGGAGTTTTTTCCCCTCAAAGTTGATCATTTAAATGTATTTAATAATTGGTTTATTTTGGATTAATTTTATCCCATGAAATAATTGTTAAGTTGATTTATTGTAAATAATAAAATAAACAAATATTAGTAAAATAAACAAGAACCTGGCCGTGATGTCTGTTTTAAAATTAATGTGGCGCTGGAGTACAAAAGTCCCCCCTATGTATCTAATGAATACCTAATGGAGGTCAATTAGTCAATTGAGCATTTTGGTCTTTTTTGGATGGCTTCCATAATAATTATTAGTTAGGACGTGTAATTATATCCCGCTGCTGTGGTGAATGGATGCGGGAGATGAATGGGCTCGACTGTAGAATGGCACCCGTATATGATCTGAAAGGATTGCGTTCATGTAATCTTCTCAGATCAAATCAAAAACTGCCACACTAAGCCACATAGCACCTTTTAATTTTTTTTTTTGTGCCTTCACCTTCTCTTTGTGCTTCCAAGTCTCTTGGTTTGCATTTGTCACTGCAGTGGGAGTCTGCTTTGCTGCAGAGGCAAAAGATTGAGATCTTGAGAGTCTTGAAAGAGTTAAGAAGATGGATGGTCTAAAATGGCGACGGCACAGGCTAAACAGTCTGCAAAAACACACCGGAGGAAGGCGGTGGAGGCTTTGCTGCATCCTAATGTGCCATCAAATGGTGTTGTTCCACTGTAATGACACACACACACACACACACACACACACACATGCACAGGTCACAAGCGCTCATGTTTGTTTTGAGCCAGCGCTGGGCGGTGCTTGGCACAACAAATCGGCGGCCCTAACAAGTGCGGCATCTGTCTCGGCAGCAGGAGCCGCCCGCCTCCCCACCCACACGTGACCCGGGCCACTTTTTTATTCACCGGCCTCGGGATGGGCCGCCACCTCCTTCATCCCGCCCCTCCCCACCCTGCCAAACACTCCCTCAGCTTTGCCCCTCCTCCCCCTGAGCCACAACCAGGTCCTTACCTGTTCGACTTCAGACATCTATGTAGCAGAGAACACTCTAGTACATAGCTTCCATTTAATAAATCCTTGGCACTGTTCCCTTTTCACAAATTAGCGTTACACCCCCCCTCACGGAACCTTATTTTGCTGAAAAATTCACAGTTTTGCATATTTTTGTGCTCTTTCTGTTACACCCTAAGATAACACAAGATGGCGTCAAAGCCCGGGCTTAAGGGAAAGTAGTAATTGGTGTGAAGGAAGTGAAGTGAGCTAAGATCTTAGCTCCGGGGAGGAGCCAAGTTTAGCCTGGATTGTTTCGCCGCATTTGCATTTTTTCAAAAGCAAATCATTTGTAAGCCATATACAGTATTTTCAAGAGTGATATTGTAAAATGTATTTGAAATGATGTGTTTTGGCATCGGTTGAACAGCGACTGTTTATTGGTTGGCACCCACCAAGCAATCAAGTATGTGCCGCTTATCAGAAACCTGCACTGTTAGTTAACGCTAATCTGTACATCCAACACAACCGATTGCAGCTCTGCTTACCTTTTAGGTTAGACATGATAGCAAGGGTGTCGCACATGTGGGGCATGATAGAGCTTCCGCATGGTAGTGTTTCAGACAGCGTAGTCCAACGGCCAGTTTCTGGCCATTGCTCGAAAGTGGCACTGGATCTTCACCTAGCTTAGCTGATGACGTCATGGGGTGGTTATTATGTTAATTAACCATACTGTTGTGTATCAGCGGGGAAGAACAGTTCTGGATACATTTTCAGAAAGAGTCAGATAAAATATTTACAGGACTTGATTGTTGATGGGATGACAGGCACTCCAGATACTATTTGTACACAAACCATTAAAAATGTCATTTCCCACTATATGTCCACTCCTCAGTGGAAACACATTCCAGATGAGGGTTTACCATTTTCAACTGAAGTGTACCACTTGGTGGAAGAGACGTCTTAATACATAGCCTCATCCTTCGTCTTCACCGTCATCCGAGCAGCAGCTTGCTAACGGGGTCGAAGCACTTTCCACCACGCTGGAACCCCCCAAGGAGAGCCGGGAGTAGTGCAAAGTAGCGCGCACGCAGACGACGCACTCGTAACAAGCGCACACACGCAGGCGCGCGTGCCTGTTCCCCGATGCCAGTGTGTAGTACACGCACGGTCAAGCAAAGAAACGTATCACGTCCTCCGGAGCGAGGTGAGAGGTGGTTTCCGGGGAGAGGGGTCTCACAGGAAGCCAGGCTGGATAAACATCCATGTGGAGTGTGCAGCAGATCCCCCCCCCCCCACCGCAATGACTCCCTCTTCCCTGCTTCTGGCTTCTTCTCTGCTCTCATCCCCTCATTATAACTCGGCATCTCCCATCCCTCTCTCCTTTAATGAAAACCCTCTCCCCACTGCTCTCTTCGTCAACCTTTGCCTCGCAATCTTTTTTTTCACTGAGTCAACCCATCTCTCCCTTTATCGCCGTCCTTTCTATTCCGACGCGCCTCTCATCACGCAGGCCGCTCGCTAACTCCGTGCCTCGCCGCTTATCCGGCGGCCATTGTTTCTCCCGATTATTTCTCGGGGGGCGGGGGGGATCACCCATGCTTACTACGCCGTGTTATCTCGCTCATCAAGCGAGCTTGAAGTAGATCAGGGTGGGCGGGGTTGAGCCTTAGCTTTTTGGCAAACAGGTGGCCCTCGGGGAAGAGCGCTAACATGGTGCTCAGTACAAAGGCGAAAGGGAGGCGGGTCGGCGGGATGTGGGAACTTCTCTTCCCACTTTGGGTCGAATTAGCGGGGAATTGTCAGGTAGCGCTTCGGTCCACTTGATGGTTTACTGCTGAGAAGGTTTATTGCGGAGAACATCAAGTTGAGGTCGTCTCAGTAGCAACCGGGTAGAATTGAGCCTGTCGGATGTCTCTAAAAGATTACCCTGAGCTATTATCAATCAATACTTTGTGTACCACCTTCCACACTTAACAAAGCAACACAAGGAGCTCTACAGATGAGGTGATATTAAACAACGAACAAATCCCCCCCGCCCACTCCCCCCAATTCCCATTAGCCTGTGGTGTGCGGTGTGTTAAGGGAGAGTTTTTCCCCCTTTGCGATCAAAATAAGAAAAGCCCTTATTTCCGGCTGTCTCTAAAAGATTATCCTGATTGATTATTCCGTGGTGAGTGGTGTGTTAAGGGTGACTTTTACTTCCTTACGATCACAATCGGCACAGGCCTGATTGTGGCTTGTCGCGAAAAGGTTATCCTGTCGTGCGAAGTATGTTAAAGTGTGATCGTTCCTCCCCAATCTGCTCGAAGGCAACAGTCGTAACTATTAAACATGTTTAATATTTCCGATTCCAAATGTGCTATGTGTTTGTATAACATGTCCCACAAGTCATTCACCACAATAAAAATGACAAGGAAAACAATTACGGAACGAGCTAACAGCAAAGCGTCTTCTATTACTTCTTCTTTTCTCATTATCTCCTGTACGAGCTGATGCATTGTCGAAATGTTCAGCGTTGTTGAGTATCGTAACTGTCTACACTCCAGCGACTGTTTACTTCCCGTGGCGGTCGATTGGATGTAAATAAACCCGACGGTACTTTTGAAGCTTAACAACTGTTGGGTAGATGAGATGACTGCAGGAACTAATGAACAAATCTTAACCTTTATGCCTGAATAATCCACGATATGGACAATATTATTATTATTATGATGAATTAACGTTCTTATTTATAATATAAATGTAAAAGGAAGTTGGCCCACTGCCTCTGCTTTTAATAGCTCGATAATGGCGTGCTTGGTAGAGCTGAACCAAAATTAACTTCTGGTGTACATTGTCCTCTTAAAACCCTTTGTTGAGACTGCTCCTTTTTTTAGAGGAAGTGTTGCAACAATAGCACAAAAAGCTAAAGAAAAAGCCACCCATGTGACTTATTTAATCCATGTCGTAACATCATGTGATGGTGGTTTTAATTTCAGACTTGAGTGCAACTATACTGGCATATTTTGAAGAAATTTCCCAAATTGTACTGTTTCGTGATACGAGGAAGCTAAGAAAAAGGAAATTCACCAACATCGGTCTAACCCGCCTCTGGTGCGCAATCACACCGCGCCAGATTTATGCCGTTCATGAAATTACGGCCCTATCTGTCTAACTATCCCTACAAATTAAGATGTTAGGCATTAGTGGTCTCTCCCAACCCCAAGTGATTTAAAGGTGTGTCTCAGTTCTATATAGGCACCTGCAAATTGACATCCATCATTAGCTGGCCTTTTAACGTTTCTGTTTAGAACGTTGGAGGGCATATAGCGTAGCCTGCCTTGTGTCCCCACACCTTCTTAAAAGGCAAAGCATCTCGTCACCAGGAAGTGGGAGCGTGAAAAGCACAGAGCCCTTATTAAAGCTGTCCTCCAAAGGCTGCCCTCTGACTGATCTCCCTTGTAAATCTCCCATTAATTGGGAGAAGACACGGCGGAGAAAAGGTGTATTCTCCCATCTTGCCGGATGGATGGCCAGCGGGAGAAGGACGGAGACAGCCTGCGAGAGTCAGGTGGGAGGGGGCTCACAAGTCAGCGATATAAGCATGATAAAGGCTAAAGAGGTGAGAAGATGAACAGGTAGCTCGGTAATGGGAGAGCCAAGGGCAGACAGGTTTGTGCCAAGGATGCTGCAAACGAAAGCAGCCAGGAAGGAATGGAGGGAGACAAAGAAATGGGTGAAAGAAAAAGAAGGTGTGTCTGTGGAAAGACAGAGCGAGAGAAAGAGAGAGCGAAAGAGGCTGATTTTCACCAGAGTTGCAGCCCGGAGTGGCTCCCTTAATGGGGTTGCCATGACGACAGTGTTTAGGAGTCAGGCTTCGGCAGGAGGGTGTGCGCGCGTGTGTGCGTGCGTGCGTGTGCGTGTGTGTGTGCGTGTCTGTGTGTGTCATGGGAATGTGCGAGCACGTGCTCTCCTGTCCGAGTGATTGATTATGTGTGAGATAACTAACAGCACAATGCTGCAACACCAGTGCACTCTGGGCATTAAGAGAGCGGACAGTTTGTTTCGTCTCTCTCTCTCTCTCTCTCTCTCTCTCTCTTTCTCTCTCTCTCTCTCTCGCCCTCGCTGGTCGGACGGAAGTCAAAGAGACCGATAACGAGGGCCAGGCCGAGATGCCGTTGAGCCGAGGTGACGTCACGGCGGGCCCAGCTGTCACGGCGCTCGCAGGGGCCGTCCCACTGGAGCGCTAATCTGTCATCATTATATTAATGACACGCATTGCACGGCTCACAGTGTCATCACTTGTGTGTGCTGCGGCTAACGAGCGCTGGCCTGATTGTAAAGTTAATTGAAAAACATTTTGATTAAGGCGTATCCCTGCACTCGTCTTCGTCAGCTTTTTTTGTTTGTTTTTTTCACACCCCAATCACGTTGGGAAGGGTGGTTAGCACAGGCGCCTCGCAGTCGAGAGGTCCTGTGTTTGAATATATTTTTCAACAAGAAAACGCAAAATGCTTTTGGAGTTACTCCTGATTTGTTGAGTTTTGCTGTGGGTTTCTACCAGGTACTTTGGCTTTCTCCCACGAGGCTGAAACGATTAATTAAATAATTTGAGTAATTCGGTTACAAAAATAGTCAAAGCAAGATCGCTGGCGTGAAACTTCGCAGTGATCATTTTTACGCACGGGCGAACGTTACCTCAAAGTCACGCACCACTACGTATAGAAATAGTTTGCCGTGATGGCGGCAGAGAATGTCCAAAGTTTGGGATCGTTTCATACTTTAAAAAAAAAAAAGATAAAACTGCAGTGTGTCTACTGCAAAACCGAACTAACTAAAATACCACGACAGCATGTCAACGATCGCCAACAGAAGGCATAAGGTACGCTAGCTAATTTTTCGGTTTAATCGCCGCTCCTTAGAATGTATTGTGGTCAAGCATAGGCAAAGCTGCCGGAGCACTTCCAATCGCTTTATTGAACAAATGGTAACAAAATAAGCAAATTCACAGTTGCCACAGCCACAACTGACGCCCAGGCATTTAACACTAGACTGGCTAACGGTGGGCCAATTAAAAGCCATCCGCTAACCTGAGCTCACGACAGCCAACTCTACACGCTCATTCGCTCACTCGCACGTCACTCACTTTTAAAGCCACACACACTCAAAGTCGCAGGTATGAAAGTGTGGAGCGTTAGGATGGCGACACCAAGTGGACGACAATAATACCCGCACCTCACATACACATTTTGTTGTCTAATAATGCAAAATCCGAACACTCGATTAATCGATCGGATAATCAGTAGAATAATTGAGTCTAAAAATATTCCACAGCTACAGACCTACACCTACATTCCAAAAGCATTAAGTTCATTGAAGACTCTAAATTGTCCATAGGTGTGAAAGTGGGTGTGAATTGTTGTTTATCTTTATGTGACCGATGAAAGTCATCTACGGATAGGCTCCCTAATGAGGAAACGCATTATAAAAATGGCTGGATGGATTTTTCGTGATACCCTCAACCTTTCCCAGCCCGCCAACTTGCTCACTATTTCCCACCGAACACGCTTGTTTCCGACCGTCTGTCACTTTCGTTAAGCAAATTGCTCTTAACTGCCTGATCCTCGCACCTCTTCTACCATTTGCCTCCTCCTCTTTGTCTTTTCCCATCATGCTCCTTGCTGTGATGCTCTCTCTCTCTCTCTCTCTCTCTTTCTCTCTCTCTCCCTCCTCACATCTCCATCATTGCCCTCAGTGTGATTTCATACAGTAATTGTTCCATACTGTAAACTATACAGTTCATTCGGTCAAACACATTCCGTTGAGATTTCCTCATATCTCAAGGCATTTTTTTCTCACAAGAAAAAATTGCAAGTGGAATCATACAGAGTCATAAAACATTTATTAACTGTACAGGAACTGTCAAAGAAGGTAACCTCTGAATAATAATACCATAAAACTCAATTAAAGCAAAATTAGTCTTAATGACATGGGACTTAGCGTTAGCGTTTAAAGATTGTTGAAGACTATTATCACCCTTTTTACTATTGGTGACAGTCATGCAAGTGCAAAAATAAGCCTCGTAGTAAAACTACAACTAAAACAGTGGATGGATTATTGGGTGTGCCTGGGCGGTGATTCTCTTCACTTGAATTCTGCATTCCAGACCGCAAGGAATTACCCACTCGGAGCTTCTGAGACCTGTAAGCTTCCAATTGAACGAAGACAAAAAACAGGTCTGATAACATTCATAAGTGTATTGTTGACATTCCTTTACTACTGTTGTCGACATATGTTCCCTTCAGCCATATTGTACTTAGGAGCCCGGACAGAGACCTGTGTACCGCTTTCTCATGTTTCAGAAAATTCTGCTTCTGTGGTTCTTCACCACATTTGTCTTTTGTGGAATTGTGAAACATTTATTAACTGTACAGGCAACGTGGAGAGGAACATTTTAACATTAACTGTCATATACTGTAAATATAAGGAATACTGTATAATACGACAAAATAACAGTAAAATAGAATAAAACTACCCTTTGAAGCCTAACCGATATATATATATATATATATATATATATATATATATACACACACAGGTGTGTGTGTGTGTGTGTGTGTGTGTATCATTAGGTCAGTGACACTGCCCCTTGCATGCTTGAGAGTAAAAATGCAGTATGTATGACAGTCCATACAGTGTGCGAGGATAATGGAAACCGCAGGGATCGATAATGTCATTGGACGCAGTGATGATACAGACAAGGAAGAGACATGGATCATCAGCGATCAATAATGGGCCCTATTGATCAGAACAGCGCTTTGTCACCATGCAGATCACATTCCCCCGGAGGACTCTCGCCTCAAGGGGTTCAGTCCCCCTACTTCATCATCAGCCTCAGAGAAACCGTAGACACCAACAAGGGGAGCTCTGATTAATGTGTGCCTTGTAAATACTTTGCTAAATAAAATTTAAAGGCCTTACACGGCCATGGGAGTATCCTCAAACGCAACATGAGCATCTTGTTAGTTATGCCATAACAAGGAAACATGATAGCTACAAGCATTTTTTTCATGGCGAATCCTCAAAATGATCATCAAAGTTTGACGAAATGTTCCAACACTCAATGGCAAAGGTTGGCAAATTATGTCACTCATCTGTCATCCGTCTAACTGCTTGCGATTAGGACTCCTTTGGGCAAATTTCTCTTTGAGAGTTTGTCCTGGTACGAGTACTGGAATTTAGCAGATTTTCTGTTCAATTTTGTGCATGCGTCCTTTAGACGCTTTTGTACGTCCTTTTACGATTTTTTTTTTCGCAGGGGTGTCAATTTTCGGGGTTGTGTTTGGGGCCTCCAAAATACATTTTCATTAGGATACACATTTTCAAAATATTTTTCAAGAACTACGAAACATTCTTTCTTACATAGCTATTCTCAAAGTGTGGTACGCAGGCTCCCTCTAGTGGCACATGAAAGAAGCACTGCCTAAGTGCAGTTCAGTTGTATTTAACTTTAAAGTTCCATGCATTTCCATTTTATCTTAAAGAACTTCATTTTTCAGTATTTAATTAAGTATATATTTTTTTATTAAAATGTCATATGCAATAGATTTGAATTGAAGTAAGATTGCTTTTATTTTCCTATAGCTAAGTGCACCATTGATTTGGCACATTCGTGTGGCCCGTTTTACAGGATACACACTGGCCCCCTTGCCACAAACACGCCCGCGCACACAAAAAGAAGCTAACAGTAAAAGGACCGACTGCAAAGTGACGGTAAGACGGCTAGTGTTGCCGTAGAAACACAGCGTCACATCCCCGGCGCCGATAACACATTTGGCGCTATTGCCTCTGTGATGATTCCCACATTGGCGGAGGGAGAAGGGAACAGATGTGATGGAGCGCTTTTGTTAAATATTAGCGAGGAGAAAGTATTTGCTGCAAAAAATGGAAACATCCAGCTAGTACAAGATGGTTGTCTGTGTCTTGTCTGTTTTGGACAGGCCGGAAGGCAGACCACCAGACAGCTGTGCGTTAAGACACTTATTCCGTTCCACCCATAACACACTTGGCCGTGATGCTTTGGCGGTCCATTCTCACCCGGTTCATTCTTTCCATTTGGACTCATTCACCAACACCTATTCTCAACACGTTTCTGCATAATTATTGCTTTATTCAATTATGTATATGAACAGTCAAGAGCCTATTGAGTGCAGACTGTGTAGGTCAAGTAATATTTGAATGCTTATTCTGATACATTTTAATGTTTTTTTTTTTTTCTTTCAGTACATTATCTAGGCAAGGGTAAAGACGTTGACTTTTTTTTCTCTGTTTCTTTTACAATTTCTCATAAAATCTAACAACTTGGGTGTTACTGGAATTACGTTATCTGAGTTCTCGCCTGTCAAAAGTGACAAAGATTATGCGTAGAGGGGGTCTTCGGTTGACGACGGAGTTCCGTTCGTTACCCAAATTTGTACGTCGCCTAAATGCATCTACTCCCCAGTCACGTTACCGCTCAAATTCGGGAGATTAGGTTGCAGCTGTTTATTGTTTATTTTTTGTCCGCTTTGTTTGCATATCCAAAACCCAAAGTTAACTTTAAATAATTTGTTCTTATTTACTCAAATCCAGCCTGGAGGATGCAAAATTAGCTGTTGTGTACCCCCCTCAAGGTTCTTACTTCTGAGTTTTTAACTCTAGTTAAAACTCTAGTGATTTGTGTGTGCGCGTGTGTGAGTGTGTGTGTGTGTGTGTGTGTACCTGAATTTGTATGAAAAAGAACTTCTAGGCCATAAATTCTAGAACAATCAAATGAAAACAAGTACAGCAGTAACTGAGCGTGCCTTTCTGTAACCACGTATTTTTACGCCATTGGCATGAAATGAATGAGTGGCGTGAATTGTGCCTCACAACCAGTGGGAAGAAAAAAAGCATGTGAGCAATTTTGTTGAATTAGGATGCTACAGTTGTTAACATTTAAAGTTTTATCGTATTGAATTATATAATGGGTTTTTGTGCGATATACCATCTTAACGTATTAGCAAATGAGCGCCATTGTCCTCGGGGCTTTTCGAAGCAGCCTGCTAAAAAGTGATGTGCTCAAACATGCACAGGTGCAGCAGGGGGTCTTCTCCCGCTGCCAAATGTTGTGCTTCTTCTACTTCTACATCTTCACTCGCCTCCGGGCTCTGCGGCAAAGGCTGCGAAGAGTTCTCTTTTGCTTCTGGAGGATTTAACAAGAGGAAAAAGGTGCAGCTGCGAGTGTTTGATCAGTCTGCCAATACAACTCGAAACAGGCGAAGCGAGTGGGCCTTGAGTATGTACTGAAGATAAAACCGGAAGAAATGAAAGCACGTCGGCGCCTAGAAGAAGAATCTGTGATGAGTATTCCGCCAGAATAGTTAGAACGAGGATTGTTTACAAGAATGTACAGTATATTGCAGTATTCCCACATGCACTTGAGGTGAGTGCACTCTGGCTGCATATGTCTCAATGGGGAAAACTTTTAGGAGAGCCTTTCAAGTCTGAAGTACCATCATTCATTCATTTGCTGTATTTAAAAAGAGAAACCTCATCGCTTGAATGGCCGAGGCGAGAACGTAATCCATCCTCTCCTGAAAGCCTCGCTCGAGAGAACGACGTGCACATGGTGACGAAACGGCAGCAGCTTCTCCCTCCCTCCTCGATGTCCTTGCTTTCTCATTGGCTTTATGTCTCCCAGGGCGGCGCTCAGAAATGTCGAAACGGGGCCTGGCTCGCCGAGCAAAGAGGCAAGAGTCGTTTAAGCCAAGTTAAACAAGGGCGCTTTGATTTTTAAAGGGCAATAATCTCCGGAAAGGAGCACTTTAAAATCCATCGACAAGAAATATAAACGGAAAGAGGCTGATTGAGCGCAGTTGTCGGTGATTAAGTGGCTTAATTTTTTACCAATGAGCATGAATAATTAATTTCATGTCGTCTTTTACGTGTGCGTGTGTGTACCAGTGTTTGTGTGCGTGTTTGCCGGGCTGGATCAGGCAGCATAGGTCCACTGAGGGCAGCCGTGCTGTTGACCAATCAGGGCCCTCGCAGTCTGTGATGTCACGGTGTCAAAGAGGGGTGTGCGTATGTGATAAATCACACTGGGGCTTGTGAGCGAGGTGTGTGGTGAGCATCTGAGAACACGGTACACACGCGCGGGCCGCCACCGCACAACACGAATGGGATCCGCGACAAGACTCAGTTTATGTACACAGTCAATTGAATATATGTTTATGAATTCAAATCAGCACAATAACAAGGCGCTTTACATATAAAGCAGGTTTAAGACCATGCTCCCAATGCTTTGCTAACAAGAAGAAAAAAAAAAAAAAAAAAAAAAGTTGATTTGCTCTATAAAAGGTAGTGATGAATGGGTCCTCGCAGCCCCTTTTTCATGGCGTATCCACCAAATGATCATCAATCTTTGACGCCATGCGTCGCCCGCAGTAAATGGCGTAGGGAAAAAAGCTTTGCAATTTAGCACTGCCCATCTGTCTAGTACATACCGTCTTCCAATTGGGGCTCATTTGGGGCGAGTTCCCAAGTAGACGTTTGTTAAAGTACAAGACCTGGAATTCATCCAAAATGGATGCTTCAAACCAAAATGGACGACTTCCTGTTCAATTTCGGGCATGTATCCTTGAGACCTTTTCATTTGTTTTGTTATGATGGCCACTTCCACCCAAATTCGTGTCGATCCGTGGAAAGGGTGTCAGCAGCTCATTTTATTGAACTTTCTTGGAAGCGCTACTGAGTAAAAAAATGACTGCTCCAAACTAAAATGACTGGCTTCCTGTACAATTTTGCGCGTGGGGCCTTGAGACTTTCACATGCGTCTTATAATGGACACATCCACCCAATTTTGTGTCAATCGGTGGAATAGGTGTCAAGGGCTCATTTTATTTAACTTTCTTGGGGGTGCTATTGAGTGAGGAATGACTGCTTCATACCAAAACGGCTTCCTTGCTGTTCAATTTCGGGCACGGATCCTTGAGACTTTTTGTGTGTCCTGTTATGATGTACTGTATGATGTGATTTTGCTTCCATCGGTGGAACTGGTGTCTATGTTTTCCCCCCAACTTTCCTCGGGGTGAGTTTTGTAAGGGTCGTGTTCGGGATCGCTGAAACAAAACAATTCCGAGCTCCGTGAGGAAAAATCGAGGATTCGTCTCGGCAGCATTACACCGATGAAAAGTAGGAGAAATTGGCCGCAGAGACAAAATGTGACAGTTATTCCCGCAGACGGCGGCGGCATTGACATTGCTTGCGATTCCAGCCTTTGAGGGCATCAGTCATAACGTCTGAGGCCGAGGGATATAATAGATTTTCAGGCTGCGCGTGTTTTAATGAAACCAGAGAGCCGAAATTCTTATCGGTGTAGCGATGCGAGCTCCAGTGAGTGCAAACATTTCTAATTATCTCGCAGTCTGCAGGCAAAGGAGAAAACACCTGGTGTCAGTGGTGCGAGCACACGCATATACGCACCCAAATAAACACAGGCGCACTATCGTGCACGCTTGCCCTTGCTCACACCTTCTGCATCTCCATGCCGGGGCTTTCTCTCTCTCTGCAAGTCGTCTTTTCCTGATTCTTTGTTGCAGTTACGCCCCATGCAAAGAGTGTGAAGAGTGTGTGTGCGAGTGTGTGTGTCCCTCCTGTTCTCTTACGTAGAAGGTGATGTCAACGCCGCAGGACATTTGTGTCCTCGCCTGCATTTATTTTTGTCTTTGTTCCGTTATTATTATGATTATTAAACATGTATAAGTCAACTTCATTATCAAACAAGGACAATGGAGCATCTAAGGTGGAACACGGACTGTGACTCTGGTTGACTTACATATTTTCCCCCCCGTAGGGAATAATGTGAGGTGAATTAGATTTTTACATTTTGGTTGAAATTGTGACAAGTTTGGAGCGTTTTACTTTAGGGCGGGCAGCACATTATTGGACTTAGTGCTTAGCACATCCGCCTCACAGTTCTGAGGCTGGAGGTTTGCATCTGGTTTGCATGTTCTCCCCGTGCCTTTGTGGCTTTTTTCCGGGGTACTCCGGCTTCCTCCCAGATTCCAAAAAGTTGCATGTTAGGTTCATTGAAGACAACATTTCCCATAGGTGTGAGTGTGACTAGTTAGCTAAGCAAACCTGATGTGGATAGAAAATGGATGGCTGGATATTGTTGTGAGCAGCCAGACCGACAGGATTTCTGGTCTGAAGTCAGTTTCATTTCTTTCGCTTCGTGGTTATCAGTGCACTTTTCCTCTTTGTTATCGTTGTCACAAAAACACACACAAAAAAAGCAAAACTAATGTGTAGTTGGTGTGAGAATTTTGTTAGAAACTGTACCATTTTGGGGGCATTTGACTCTGGGTGTTAATTAGCAACTGTTGTGCCTTTAGAAATATAAATAACGGTACATGTTTCCAATTGGCTAAAACGGGTTGTTTACGTTATTGGTTGGACTGCACTTTTTTTTTCATCCAAATTGCATCGACGAGTACTCAAATGCAAGTCCTTGTACTCCTAAAAAAGTGGTGTCGGTGCATATGTAGTTGTTGTTGACGTGGCGCCCACATGCGTGACCACGTATACAAGGGCCCGCGCGCGACATTGCGTGCTGGCGCTGATGTTTGTTCTTGTCATGCCTATTGAACATGGCTTATGTCCTGGGTTTGATATTAAATCCCGACGCTGAGGGGGTAGCTTGCTTGCTGCACTGATCAGATAAGCGCCAGAAGGAAGGAGGGTGGATTTAAATGCTTTTAGTAATCACAATCCAAACAATCTGCCCCCCCCTCCCCACGGTAGTTCGTTACAATCCGCGGGGGCTCTACTCCACATCCCAACTTGGGGATTTCCATTAATACCGTTCGGGCCTCGCGACCATGGAAAATGCCAAAGCTGTAGCGGAGCAGCGCTGCATCGCAAGTACGGCGGCGCCGCCGCGGCCGACCTGCTATATTCTACAAGTCGCTCAAGGCGTGATGAAATATTCACAAGACTGAGTGTTACAGCAATATCTGGCGCTGTGAAGCTTTTTAAGGTCAACTTCCACTGAAAAAGTCTCACTTGGCAAGCCTGTCCTCTCTCCCCTCTGCTGATCTGGCAGGGAAGGGGAGGGCGTTGTAAGTGACAGTTGCCATTCTCCTGTGACTTCCACCCAGTCGTACGCCACCAATACTCTTCCCCCCCCCCCCGCCCACACACGCAACCCCCGTTAAGTGCACAGGGCGTGAAAGTTGGGCGAGTTTCCACAGAGACTGGCTGGGGTCACCGTGTGGGTCATTTGGGATTCGAGCTGGCCCTCACCCGGGCTGTTTTACATTAGCGAGGCACGCGCTGCGGTCTTGCAATATTCATCACGTCGGAATTAACGGAACTGTCAGTCACAGCGGTTAGCGCGTGTCCTCCAGCCCTATCGGCGTCGCATCCTGGGCCGCCGCCATCATCTCCCGCTTCAAACCACCAAACAGGTTTTATTCAGTCGGTGCACTTTGTCACTGCAAAAGGAGTTTGGAGAAACAAAAGTATCAACAGTGCGACATGGCGCATGGAATCGATCGGCCCTGCGGTCTAATTACACAAGCACAGTAACCCCCTTACTATTCACGGGCGATGGGGACTGTGTTTTGTCGTGACTACCGAAAAACTGGGCGGCATCCAAATAGCTGTGGGAATGTTCCACAGAAAAAATATGAATTGTGAATTTTTGAATAGGCGTAAATTCACTGTCCCAGCAACCTTGGATTATGAACACAATAGTTTGAGAGTATGAATGAACTATTGGTTCAATCTTCTCATCTTTTTTCACACGGCACTCGTTTTTTTGTGACATTCACCGCGGGGCGGGGCGCAGAACAGCGCCAGAACGACATGATGCAACTGCAGCCAATGTGACTATGCTATATTTTATTTCAAGATGATATTTCAATGGTAAAAATGCTAAAATGACTTGTTTCAACCACTTTTCAAGCACCCTGGTATGTCCATTGCTGTGCCTTATTTACCACATCATCGCCCGTCATTTGACTCGTGTCCTGAAGCTCACCACACTGGGTCACCGCATTTATTTGTATCTATTTTTTTTCATGTCATTTACTGAACAACTACGCCAAAATCTTTTGCTCTGAAATCCCTCCACCAGGACCTTTCCTATTGGATGCGCCGTCTGTTGTCACAGCGCACGTGCACCCATGTGCCATGGCACGACGTTTCGTACACATACACAATGAATACGCTGGTCCGCGGCGCACTGCACGCTGCTAAGTGCAGTGTAAAAAGGCGTTCACGTCGTCCTTGCTTTAATAGCACACAATGAACTAGCTAGCACAGCGGTGTAGGCGGTGTTTACTGGTTTCATTTGATTGTTTTCTGTTTATATTTACGCGCAGACCGGCTAATGGTTAGCAAATTAGCATTCAGCCGCTAACCTGAGTGCCTGACAGCCAACCCTACCCTCTCATTTGCTGCCTCCCACGTCACTCACCAGGCCAGGCCACACCTTTTAAAGCCACACCTTTCAAAGTCACAGATACTACAGTGTTGAAAGTGAGGATGGCAACCTCAAGTGGGCAAAATAATACCTTCACCTCACACGCATAATGCAAAATCATTTTTTTTATCCAATAATGCAAATAATCAATGGGATAATCTCTAAAATAATCAATTCTAAATATATTTGATAGCTGCAGTCATAGTTGGGTGGACGTTTTCCATGGAATTCGCTCGCATTTTAAAATGTAGACTCTTCCGCCAACTGGCATGGCGTGGCAAGCTGTGGGGCGGCACGGGGCGATAATGAAACTTCATACCGTCGCCCTCATTAGAGATAATCTCACTTCGGAAAAGATGCCACGAAAACAACAGGAAGCACTGACAACACCTTCCTACCTTAATCTCACTTCCTCCCGACATTTTCCACACCTCGGAACTATCCAGGTTAGCGGCGGGTCAAGGCAAGGGGGGATCTGAAGGGGTCTCCAGCGTATCTAATTGAGTGCTGCGTAGTTAATTGTTTGTGCATGGGAGAGGAGCAATCAATCTGTTGTCTCACTGCCGTCACTTGAGGGGACGTGTTCGGTGGCGGTGGTGGGGAGGGGGGGGGGCAATGAAGCTGGCAGACACACAAGACGCAACGCGCAGCAGCTCTGCCAAATCCTGCCTCGCAGCCACACACACACACACACACACACACAGAACATGTCGACTCGTTCTGCCAAAACGCACGGCCAGACGCGCCTCGCAGGAAGTACGATGCACGCACGAGGCCTCAGCGAGTCAGAGGCCAGCCATCGATCGGAGGCGGCGACGTGAGAGCGGCTGAGGTCACGGGGGGGGGGGGGGGAGGCAGACGGGATGAGACAGCCTACAGTGAGAAGACCCCCCACCTCACTGCTAACCCCCACCATCCCTTTTGAAATGCAGAGCCAGCTCTTTTTTTTTTTTATCAATTTTAATTTTCTTTTTTTTTAATAACTGTCTCTGCTCAGTTTACAAAAGAATCTGCGAGCGGCATTTGACACATCAATGGCAACCCGAAATGAATCTCGACTAATGGCATCTAATTGTCATCTTTATCTTTTCATCTGGATCCAGTGGTTCAGATTATTACGCGCTTAGTATATAATATATATAATTAATCTGCGGCGCGCAAGCGGCATGTCAATTAACATATTAATGTCGTCTATGAATAATAATGCAATTTGCATATTGGGCTAATCAGCTCATTTGCATGTGTTTGCTTGTCTTTTAGGGTGTTTCGCTTCATGACGGGAGTGTTGCAAGTCAGCGAGAGCTGATTTGCATTGGAAATCTGTCCCCCCCTTGTCCCCCCCACGCCCCGCAGAGAGCGCGAGAGAGGTGCCTGTGTGGGGGAATTTCACTGCAAAAACTCACCTGAATAATTTAGTCGTGCTTTTACGCGCTCGTGATCTCATTGGCGCTCTCCACCGCCTCCCATCCGCTTATTATTTTCATCCAGTCCAAAAATCTTTGCATTATTAATGGCGGACAAACAAGCCAGAGATCTCATGACCAGATGTGGAAGTATTTGAGTTCATACTGCCCAGTCCTTCAACCGGGAGACGTACGTGGAGTCCTCGCCACCCTTCTTGTGCGCTCTGCCTGCCGACCTTTTTACAAGCGAACAATGGCCGAGCGATTCAGAGTGACCAGACGCCCGAGACTCCCGGAATCAAGCCGCAGAAAGGTCACTTGAAACAGGAGGCTCCGCAGAGACCGTCGCTGTGTCCATGTACTCGGGCCTCCGGAGACTGGAGACGGAACGGCGGATGAATGCGCGTTTGAAATGGCCGGAAAAAAAGATAGTGTGGGTGTAAAGAGAGAGCTGTTTAAGCGTGCGTTTGAGGAGGTATTATCTTTACACCTGCAGTCGATAACGCACAAAGGATTGTTGAAAATCATGTATGGGCCATTTGTGACGACATGTCCATGTTCTTCTCCATGTACGATCAACACAGTTTAGCAAAACGATCAAAATAGTCAAAACCTGCTGCTTGCTGTCACATTTAGTGGCTATTTTTCAGTAAACCAATTGATTGATCCATTCCATCCATTCCATAAGCCTTTCAATTTGGTATACAGTGGCACCTTGACTTTGAGGAAGCCCAACTTAAGAACTTTTCAAGTTAGGAGCCTTCTCTTGTTTTGGGACATTTTTTTTTTTGCTGTTTGTGAGACAAATTTCGAGACACCGTGATGCCACAGTTGTCGATGCAGTTTGAGGCGTTTATTCAACGGCAAAAACAGTCAAACGCACAAATACCAAATTAATGCTCAAACCGCACTGGAGGCAAAGCTCCTGATATCGCTCAATAGGCCACGCCCCTTAAAGGCACACTACAACACAGAAACTCGACAGTGTGTGTGGGACTCATGCCTAATTACGCTTTATAAAACCAATGTATTTCTTGACATTGTTATGTGTTTATATTGTTTTATTAAAAATGTAAAAATATATATATATATATTCCGCCGCAATTCAAAAAAATTCAAACCAATGCTCAGGCTCCTCCCCTTGTTGTCGTGGACTCGGTGCGGTGGGGTATATAGTTGCTCGTATGCATGACATGGGGGGGGGAAACAAATCGCGCTAATTTCAGTGAGACACGACATTTCTTGTGTTTCTTGATATATTTTGACAAAAGCATGTCACAGAAAATCAAAATGTGTCCTTTAATTTAAACTCAAGTGAATTTGTTCCGACACCAGTGGAACAAGACAATCACAGCTCTTAAGTGCCCGTTATTGTAAGCCATTATTTGGCCTGCTTGTAAACATTTTAAAGCATTGGTGGATGGAGCTCTGCTGCTAAATCTTTCCAATCAGATCAGTCGTTTGTAGTGTTTTTTTTTTTTCTTGGCCCTAATTAAAAAAAAAAAAAAAAAAAGCAAAAGACTAATTTCTCCTTGGACAGAGACAAAAAGCTTGTGCAGGGAAGGCTTGTGTTCTCTGGCGTGTTCCCAAGTCAACCGACTTTGGTCAGACGGGCCCTCTGGATTCTCTCCATGCGCTCGTGGCAGTTCACCGAGCTCGGCTTTTGGCACTGGTAATTAACAGAAGCAAGCAGTGGAAAGTCACACCTGTTACAGCCTGACGAACTTGAAGCAACCCACCCCACCCCCGTCTCGGGCTGCGTCTTCTGTGGCTTCCCTTTAATAATTCCGAGCGCCACTACCTGTTCCTCGCCAGGGGACCTTATGGCACTCAAGTGTGCACTTGTGTTGATTTACCATCCTTCCTCCACAAAAAAAAAAATAGAGAACATTAGGAGAAGTTGGAAACAAAGGAGAGATTTGCCCTTGCATGATGTATTAGAGTAATTACCTCCCCCAAGGAGCGTTTCATGGAGGAGGAGCTATTTGTCTGCGGGCAACTTCCTGGCTACTGAGTTTATATACCAACTTGGATTTCTCACGATGTGAGTACAGGTGGTGCTGAATTTATGACTGTCCGGAAATTTGATAATTCAAGGTTATGAATGTCGCTCCAGGAACATCTGCCTCAAAATCGAGAGGTTCTGGGTTCGAATCTCGTGGAGTTTTCATGTTCTTTCTGTGCTCCGGCCTCCTCCAACATTCCAAAAACAGGCATGTTCAGTTCACCAAATGAGGACAGGCGCTGTAGAAAAGGGATTGATGGCAGTATGGATACCAAAACAATATTTCTTATATCTATGTCAGGTCCGGAGGCTGTGATGTAAACATTTCAGACGCAAGTACGGTTTGGCAGATTACAAATATTTCAGCCTCGGCAGATGTCTACATAGTTATTCCCAATCCGACCACGAAGGCTGCTCCTATTAACTGCTTCCGCTGCCGCTGTATGTAGGCCAGCGTCGGTGCACCTTCATCTCTCGTCTCTCCGTGCTCCGCATATGTGCGTGCTCAACCAACGTGGACGAGCGACGAGCCGAGCGAGGAGTGACAGCCGTGTTTTGGAAATTGGGACGTGGCAGCCCGGGCCTGCTGTGTCAGGATCTCCCGATGAGCGCTCGGCCCGTCCCGAAGCCGGATAACCTTGGCAGGCAGATTGGGGTCACTGCCATCGTACTGGATACATCGCAAAGACACACCGTTGCACAACGGCTCACGTTCGGTTGTTTTATTTATGAAGCGCCAAATCATGACAAAAGTTACTTCAGGCCACTTTTCATAAGAGGCCATTCTGTCTTCGTGGTGGACCCAAAAGACTCATTGTTGGGCGACCATCTGCCTAGACCAGATTGATGCTCCTTTTCTACTAAACAGGAGTTACTCGGCTTGGCACACGTATTGACGCGTTTCAATTGTCATAACAGTAGTACAATTTCTAGTACCAGGTACTATTTCCGCCGGTGTGGGAGCCCGGTTGCTCATTCCTGCCGCCGTCATCCTCCTCTTGGATACAAATTTCTCTGGTTCTCTTACATTGTTGTTGTTTGTTGGTGATGCAGTTCCAGTTTCGCGCTTTAATATAATGAAGTGGAAAACCGAACCCAAAATTGGAATGAGTGGCTGATATGTGATAGTGGTAATAGTAGTCTATAATGATATGCAATTGTAATATAACTTTCCTATCAACAAGGCTAATGCTAATACGACAAATGTAGTTGTTTGCCAACAGCATTATCCCCATTTTTTTGTATCTCCATAAACAGGCAGCGTGCCTTCCTCTCCGTGCATAATCAAACCATGTGAAAAACAGCAGACAGGTGCAGCGCTTCAAAGGATTCGGGAAAGTTTGGTTGCATTGTGAAAGTGGCTCGAAATCACGACCTTTACAGGCAAGGGCCTGTCTTGTTGGGGGACGACGCCATGTTGATAAGCCCCAGTGCGCTCATCTTAGGCCCAATTTATGTGTGTGCACATTAAAGCCTGGAAGCCGCCCGAGCCAGAGTTACGAGTGCAAACTGTACTATGCCTGTGTGGGTCATTTACATGCTTGTGTGAAGGGAGTGTTGCTAACAGCCAGCAAGCTCAAAGCGATCTTGTCCAAACGAACAAAACAGTTGAGCCAAACAACTTTGCATTTCCCTGTACCGAACTACTAAGATATGTATGTGTGTGTGTGTGTGTGTGTGTGTGTGTGTATATACTAGGGATGCCAATACATAACATCTATGCGGTACTTATACTCGTAAAAATGCACTGATACTACACACCAATACCACTTCAGCAGCCCCACATATACCTATATATATATATATATATATATCGGAGCGATGTCAACACTTTGACTGACTCTGAGTTGTTTGTGATAGTTTCATTTTTATAACATTGTAGTTAACACACAGAGGTATCATGGCATCCTGTGTGTGCATCCACCAGACCTTACGTTCATCGTCTCTTCTTCGATTCTTATGTACTCCTTTTACATAGTGCCCTCTTGTGTTCGGACTCAGTCACACAACTGAAATGCCTTGTGTTCCAGGCTACATTTAAGTCAAATGTTATGCAAGACTGTTTTAAAAACATGCAGTTGAAAGTTTTAAGAAAAGTTTTTTTTTTTTCCCTCAGTGTCAGCAAGTACTTAAATGTAAGTACTTGTACTCGGTCTCAAAAAATGTAGTATCGGTGTAATATACTGTGTATATACACAGTCCCAGGTAACTAAGAGTGTGCCAGTGTCCTGACAAATAACTTGAAGTGACGCGCCATCGGTTGCCTCGCGTGGCTGCTGTCGAAGTGGTCCGCTGAAGATGTGACAGAATAATGAGATGAAGTTCTCAATGACACAAAAGATGGATACCTCCATTGCACGGCATGAAAAGAAACCCCAGCCTATTTTTAAATGTCACTCTCTCTTTTTTATGTTCTGGATCCTTGCTCCACTTTGTGCCACACATCTAAAGTGGGTCAACATCACATGTGGCACCCCTGTGGGCTCCTCTGTGTGCATATGCGTGCGTGCGTGTGTGTGTGTGTCTGTGTGACTGTTAAAGTCACGATTTTATTTTTTTTTTTCATCTCCTGAACACACACATACACGCACACAATTATGGCGTGTCTTTAGTTTACGAGTGATTCCCAAAGGTGACTCAACAATTATGACTCCATTTCATTTAATCACCTTTTATCTTGGCCAGTTAGGAGTGAACACACATTATCTGTAAAAGCGTCAACTCTATTGAGACTTATTAATAAAGAGTGATCTATGGATGGGCTGCTGCATAGTTGGCATTAAAAGACTGATAATAACACACAAGTCAATGCATTCCTGTGTTCAACAAAACTGGTACTCAAGGATGGGTGCAATTTTCTTTTTTTCTGCAATCAGGAGCATGCGTTCTGACAAGAACAAAGCAGTTGATTGTGAATCCACGCACAAAATAATGCAATCCGTGTCCTGCTAAAGAGGTCTACACTCAATTCCTACAAAAAGCTGGATGTTCACATGACATACTGTAGCAATTTTGATTTTGGGGCGGTGGGGAGGACCTTCCATTATTACTTAAACAGCATAAAGAGAAATTGAAGTAATCTAAAATATGTGGTATATGTATGTTCGATAACAGCTCCCATTTCCATTGTAGCCCGAGGGGGAAAGTTCCATTGTGTCTCAAACTGCAAAAACAGAAGAAAGAACCTTCAAACAAAGTACAAAAAAAAAAAAAAAGAAAAAGTGTTAAGTGTCTTATTTCGCTCTAGTCCATAGAGAATGACTAAGATGAAGACCCTATCATTTGCATTCTGGGGCAGGGGAGAACAAATTAAACAGATTCTTTCTCCTGTGGCACCTCTTTATTAAGTATCACGGAAATGGGTCATGTAGTATTTGCGAAGTCTTGCTTACTGTTTTGGTTCAAAGCTGTCCCATGGGGGGGGTGGGGGGCTGAAGTGATCAAAAAAGTAGCGCTCAACCTCATGCTCTCGCCCTTGGGGGAGGTAATAAGGCTTGGATCTCAGCGCCACTCGCAGCCGCGGGACAAGCGGGAGCAGCGATCCGGCCGAGGCGGAGGCGGGAGTTCAATTTCATAACATTAGCATAATCACGCTATCGGTGGCGGCGGCTCATCGTGTTGTAAGTTATCAGTCACTCTTGTTGTTTACCTCTCATGGTTTGGACTGAATTATTCATTTGCCTCTATTGATTTGTGAGGCTGACGACAGGGTGACTGATATAGGCCCGTGTCTAATTTGACCCTGAGCTTGGGAAACGCTTGGCGCGTAACTAGGTTGGCAGTTTGTAAGCAGTTTGCTACTTTTCAACATCCGCTACTCACAAAATGTTCGTGATTTTCGGCGTTCGGGTGTCATTTCAAGATGAACCGAAAATGGGCTATAATCTTTACCGGTGAACTTAATTGGACTTTCTCGAAACTTTTTGATGTTTCAGTGTCTTTTGTATAACAAGGAGCTAAATTCACAACAGTTGCATAGTAATATAGAACCAATTAATACATAAAATTGATGCGACACGTCGTGGCACATCATGATGCGTCATAATATCAAATTGAATCTTTGACGTAATAATCGAATCGAATCGAATCACGAGACCAGCGAAGGTGCACACTTCTACGAATAACCCAAACTTTCTGTGAATATAATGTACCTCGCACCAGTGGAAATGTATGTCGGCCTTTCCGACCGTTTGGGTATCAACTCTACAGCCGCCGTCGGTGTGACGGCGCAGGTGGAACGGCAAGGTCACTTCCCGGCGGGGCGTCACGGGGCCGAGCGTTGATGGGCGAGGACGCTACCTCCTGTCCTAGCGGACGTAATGAGCGCTGACAAGGTCGGCGCTTGCCACGAGAGATCACAGGACCGCGTCGGAGAAGGCCGGGCCACGCTACGCCGGCCCGGATAAAGAAAACAATCTGACCAACTGCCACCGCTACTCGGAATATTCATGCAGTATGCAGACCTGCCAACCTGTATGTGTGTTACCCGGCAGATCCAATTTGTCACCAAAAACTACACAAAAACAACTATGCCTGGAGTGCTCGTGTGCAGCCTGACGAAAATGCAAAATCATTCGGACTGATCGTTGTCCCGAATTCTGCTGTAAAAAAAATTCAATCCCAAAACAAACTTGGAATTTCAACAGTGCAAGTAGTGCATGGCCTGAAGGAAAGAAACTAATTTGGTCTGATCGACATGCCGGATTCTCCTAAAAAAGTTGCCGCTCGACACAGGAGATGCGTCCCCCCTCCCCCGAAACTGCACATAAATGACCATTTCATGTCCAATTTGCTTCTATTTTATCCAATAGAATTTTGACCAATCATTGTGCTGGATCCGCTTCATGGGCCATAATCACTCTGGATGGCTGGTTTGCAGGATTCTTTCAACTTCTTTACAAAGGTTAATGGAATGTGTGGAAAGTTCACGTTGTAAATTAACTGTAACTCAAGCTTAAACCCTAATAAAGTTAGTGTACCGTGACGTAATTAGCGAGCTTCTATTTATCTGACCGTTAAAAGTCAGCGAGTCCACGGTTATTTGACAATTAGTTGTTTGTCTTAGATTGGGAATTGCACTTTTATTTTATTTTTTTAAATGTCATTGCATACCTGAAAATTAACCAGGTTCTTATGGAACAGTTACCCTTGTTTCACCTCCTATTGTGTGGACGTTTCCCTACGTGTGAAGCGAAGTGTGTACATTGTGCGACTGCCATGTACTGTAGTATGTCATCTGTTGTGTCTTATTGGCTCCTTGTTATTTCAAAGGGACAAATCCGTTGTCGACTCGTGTGTGCGTGAACAAGTGCCACTGTCTGTCTTTTGAATAAAGTGAGAGAAGGTCTTTCTTCTCCTTTTTCCCTTTTGCGTTTACCTCTTTGACAACCTCACCACTGTTGTTTGATATCCCCGCACAGCTCTGCACATTCCCTCGTCTCATTTACATTCCCTTAAAGCACCCGTCCATTAAAGTCTGTCCATTTTTTCCCCTCTCCTCCCTGCCTCTGTTTCCTCATGCTGCTGCCGGATAGCCGACTTGTGTTATATTCCTTATTGAGCCGACTTGTGTTATATTCCCTATTGACGTGGCAAAAAAAAAAAAAAAAAAACAGAACATTTCAAATGTGGATGTAGGGGTTGTGCGTGGGTGATGAAAACAAGAGCTTGGACTGATCGATGTGCTGGATGCACCTAAAAAATTTCACCGCTCGATGCAGCCGAGACAATTTGTTACTCCAAACTGCAAAAAAACAAACAAACAAATTTCAACTGTGCATTGCAGTGGTAGGGCCAGGCCTGTGAAAACAAAATACTCTGTCGCCTTGAGATACGAGCTTCATTTGTTCCGTGACCAAGCTCGTAACGCAAAACACTTTTTTTCCCCCCCAATTGAAATGAATAGAAATGCCAATAATGCGTTCCAGCCTCCCCAAAAAACAACAAATATGGTTGTTAAAAGAAGAACAGGAAAATAGCACTATTTTATTATACTTTATAAAACATGCATTAATGACATAATTAAATAGAATGTTAAGAAATAAAACCGTTTCTGCCACATTTTGTTGCTTTAATTCAATGGGCATTGTGCTGCTCCCTCTGTTGTGTGCACGTTGGCCATTTTGGGGTAGTGCAATATAGACATACAAATATAAATCAACTCAGCTCCTCAGTAATCCACAGTAATATGCGTCGTTCTTTGCAGAGGATAAAGAATATATGCTTGTGAGTATTGTCACATTCTGTCTACGTGTTGATCCACCTTTTTGACCTTTTTGGGTTTGAATCTTTTTTTTTTTTTTAAGAATTATTCAGTCTTTCAAACTACTGCTAGTTGTGAAATGAGTTGAGTTCACTGCCGCTCGCATCTTGTTTTTGCTCGCAAGTCAAAGCAAAAAAAAAAAAAAAAAGGTCAACGACAGCTCTTTAGTGGGATCACTCATATCTCAAGGCACCACTATAATTTCAACCAACCATTGTGCTGGCTTCTCCCAAAAAGTCACGTGACCATTAAAGTCTCAGTTCTTTCGCTCCTCACCGCCTGTTTCCTCACTTGTTTGCCGGGTAGGCGACTCGGAGGGAGTCTTATATTCCCAATTGACGCAGCAGACTATCCTCGCCGCGCCCGCGTCGGTAATCAAACACACGGGCCCTCATACGCGAGCCATTACAAGATCTCTGATGTTCCGTCTGCACACGGCCCGGCTCAATGGTGTCATTATATAAACAGCCACGCCGTAGATCCGGCCTTGACTAACCCATCTGAGTAAAATGGAGACGTGTTCGGATGGTCTGACCCCCCTAAAACATGCCAGATGAGCAGCATTATCCGTCCTTCTATCCATCCAGGCTATCGGTTCTGACCGCCACTGAGTGTCAATGCAAATGTAATAGAATCGGCTTGTTTTGAAGGAATGATATCTAATGCTATTATGTTGCCTTGGCCAGCGATAGCGTCACCAAAAAGGATTAGGAAGATTAGAGATACGGGCCCAACTGGAAGATAACAGAAAAGGGAGGGGGGGTGGGGGGGGGGGGGGCGCGTGAGGGCGCTGGTTTATACAAGATGCTATCATATTCTATTCTATGCAGTGGTATTGATCCAGGCTTTGTACTGCAGCTGTCCGCTGTACAGAAGGCGGGTTTGAAAGGACATGGGGGGGGTCAAACAATTGTGCTTAAGAGGAGTTTCCTATTTTTAAGTTGAAGAGCAAAATTTGGACTCTTACGATAAACTCTGCAAATGTATCTATTTTAGTGTAGCTGAACTATAATGGCACTGGTAGAACATAGAGCTCTGCCAAGACCAATTTGAATTTCACCACACCGTCATGAATAGGCATGTCCTGAGCCGATCACGTGATCAAAAAACCGCGGTCGATCACGTGATTTTCTGCTGATCGAGATCGGGTGGAAAAGATCGGTTTTATTCTTCTAACATTATTTAACATTATTCTTCTAACATTTTAAATGTCACAAAGTGGCAAATTAATCCAAAGGTACAAAGATCTTGCCAAATGGAACACTAATAGCTTCGTCTTATGTTAAATTTGTTTTACTTTTGGCCGTATTTTTAGTGAAAGTGACTCGTAGACTATGTGTGTGTGTGTGTGTGTGTGTGTGTGTGTTTGCGTGACACTCACACACAAACACAGTCTCTGACCTTCCTAGGCGTGCTTTAAACTGTTTAATGACATCCCAAGTGTAGTTTGCTGTTAAACTAAAAATAATTACACACACTGTATTTTTAAATACAAGACACATGATCGTTTTAGAAATCGCGAGCCTAATGCTAACAGTCAATGGAAACCCCCATTGACGGGCTCGCTAGAATTAGCATTAGATCACGAGTGGGATTTACCTTCAAATAATCAGAATCCTCTTCTTTTTTTTTTGCCAAGAAATGTATGTCAAAAACACACAAGGAATTTGGAGCCACTCTCGTAGCCATTTTGACAAAAAATAAAAACATAAAAACACACTACAGAGAGTCACTTAGCCTCTAGCAATTGAATGGCAAGCGGGAAGAAGCTGTTGGAATGTCTGCTGGTTTTAGTTGGCATTAGTCGCCCCTCCCCCGCTTTATCATTTCTACCACTCCAGAACACAGGTTGCTAGCTAGCTACGCCCACACCCTGAAAATCAAGCACAGACGCTCCTCTGTCATTTTTTTTGGAAAGGTTTATCAGTGGCCCAACACCGCGTCCGTCTGCAATAAATGTCTGTGTGAAACATTGATTCTGGCGGCGCAAACATGGTTCCTTTGAGGCAGAAATTCTGCATCGCCCTATTTTTTTAAGTCGACTTAGCCGAGTTATTTGATTGATTTATTTATTTATTTCCCCCCAGCTCTACTCCGAATGACACATCTGTTGTTGCCAATGATTTCAGTATTCTTGTCTCATCATAACTCTGAGCATGCCCGACTGTTGTCAGAAGTGGGATGAGAGTAGAACTTTTTTTTTTTTTTTTTTTTTTTTTTTCCCTGCTTACTGCTGCCTGCTATCAAACAAACAAAGGCTGATGATAATTGAATTTTCTTGGCAGAGGTTATGAAACCATTAAATCAAATTGGGCGTCAGACGTCTTGTTGACAGCCAACGCTGGACGAGACCGGATGGCCTCGAGGGGGGGGGTGAATGGTGATGACAATTCGCCACATCCGTCACACGATTATATCCATTTAAGAAAGTGATTAGTTTTATGGTGGTGAAGGTGTAATTAATGATTCCCCTCGCTTTTATTGCGCCACCTCCTCGTATTGCTCCCTGGTGTCTTACTCCAAGAGCGGTGGGAGGAGTATCGAGTGTGACGAGGTTTCAGCACCGATGAGTCACGGGTGGAATTAGAGCCCCCCAGGCGACGTGTACCTTTTTTGTCATCCTCAGCAGTCCCATCAAACTGTGATAATCCTGCATGGGGCTCGTTTTCGCAGAGTCTGAAATTAAAAAAATTAAAAAAAAAGAAAATTGTCTACTTCTTGATTTATTGCAATTTGCGTCCGAGTCAGTGGATTATTTTTGCGTGATTACAAATATTTCATACGGCATCGCACTGTGATTTGTAAGTGAGACGTGATTGTGCCATTTGGTTGCCGCCTGTTGCTAGGCGGCAAATGATTCCTTTGCCGACCGGTATTTACTGTCATCCGAGGCACCAACACAGGAAATGGAAAATACATGTGATGGAAAACATTCTCATTGCGCAAGGGGCAAGGAGACTACTGGGCAGATATTTCATAAACAAATGCATTTACACCTTTTTTTTGTCCCACTTGCCACTTTGCATGCAGTCGTTGACACCGACATGAAGCTCATCTTGAAACGTGTCGAGATGCCGGTGGGCTTTTGTGCGCACAATGTCTTTGGCACCCCTTCACTTGGCCGTTTGGTTGTGAAACAGAAACTGCAATCAGCAGCAGCGTGCACTAGCAATGACTCACTCTTGACTTACTTCCGTCTCACACTTTATGCCGGTGATTCTCAAAGTGTGGTACTGTATGGTACAATCACTGCCTAAGAATACTTCAGTTGGATTAAAATTTGACGTTCATTACATTTGCGTTCAATCATTAGAAGCTGTTTATTTTTAAAGTGCAGTGTTAATGTACAATCCGTGGCTTGCAGTAATATTAAATATACTATTAGAGGAAAAGAACTCTGTCTGTCTGAGAACATTTGCTTTATGGGGTTGGTCTCGACAGGTTGGTTTCCCCCTCTGAATCTTAAATCTTATTGAGACATTTCAACCAGGTGTCGGCACCGACCGACTTCAACGTTGGGATGAATTAGAACTGAGATTCGGAGGACCTCTGATCTCAAATATGGACAAATAGTCCCACGGCTGCAATTATCGGTGAGACTAATGGGGATAATAGGTTTCGCTGTAATGATTGTATTGCAGAGTCGTGGGCAAAAAAAGACGTTTGGAAAATATTTCTCTGCAAAGGGACCTTGGAAGGAGTATTTGTGCCACACTGGAAATTAGAACAATACAAAAAAACTATTCAAAATCAATCAATGTTTATTACATTTTTGTAATATGAGGAAAAAGTCGATCTTTTGAGGAAATAAGTTGGTGGGTTTTTATTTAAGAAAGAAACAAGTTGTAATCATGTGAGGAAAAAAGTGCAAAGTCAAATTGTTCTGCCAAAATTGGTTGTTTTCGCTTCAGAAAAAAAATTGAGAAAACATTTTTAATAAATTGAATGGAGAAACAAATGGACAATAGTGAAATCTTTTGAGGAAAAAAAAAAAGTTTTTTTCAAAGAGTCATATTTTGACAGTTTTGCTTTTGTCTGTGCAGTGTTTGCGTTTCTCCAGCGTCAGAGGACCCGAAGCGGAACTTCACCAGCTTTTCCTCATTGTTCAGCAAAACCCGTCCATGCAAACTCTTTGTTCCCTCTCCTTTTCCATTCGGATTGGGTAATGTTCCGAAAAGCTTCTTCTTTTTGTGTGATGGAAAAATGGCCCCTGTCAGCCAGCCTGCATTAAGAGACACCCTGTTCTGGATGGAAAGCAAACTGATCTTAATGATCACGGTGATTATCGAAATGATCCGGTGGAAGAGGATAATGAGGCAATTTGCTTTGGATCAAGGCCACCCGCAAATGAATAACGGCAGGCGCGGAAGGCGACGTCGGGAAGAAGATAACGCCGGCCGCCATCTTTGCGCGGATGTCATCGACCCAGACGCTCTTCTCCACGCCTGCGAGCATTCCCACCGGCGGCGTGAAATCGCTCCCCGGTCTTGAGACCCGCAGTCTCGCGGGGTTGCCGTGTTTTCTGCTCTATTAAAATATCGGCGCATGCGATCCGGTGCAAAAGGTCAGCGCGTGGCCTCGGGCTTGTCGCATGTCACGGCGTCCCAAGTTATCGAAGATGCACCCAGGGGTGGGCCGACTCGTTGAATGTCTACTGTCTGGAAGAATTGCCACCATTGCTTTTTTTTTTCTTACATCCTCTCCCGCTGTGTGTTTATTGTTCTAGAAAAACTCTCCCTTAGCTCATTTGTTCTTTCTGTTTGCTATCAACTCAGGTTGCCTCCGTGCCTCCTTTCTCTCGTTTCCTCATTTTTCATTTGATTATTTTATACGCGTGGCCTAGACGTGTTTTTCGAACAAATATGGACCGCATTAGCATAGGTTAGTGATAAACTGTGGTGTGTTCTGACTTAAGCTACAAATTCAGGTCGGGCAGCTGCCGAAGGAATAGGACTCCATCATAAACAGAGCACCCGCTGTAATTTTTTTAAAAGCTCCAAATATGAGAAAAAAGTTGGAATTTTTGAAAGAAAACAATCTGAGGAAAAGAGTTTACAATAATAAAGTTGTATTTTGTTTTTGGAGAAAAAGATGGACTTTTTTCAAGAATAACATTTTTGAATATTTTTGGGAACACACTTGTATTTATTAAAAACATTTTTTTTAAATGAAGTTTATTTTTAAAAATACATTACATTTGAAGTTATCAAAATAAGATTGACTTAAAACAGTTTTGTATTTTACATAAAATATTTTTTTCTTGAAATTAATATTTTGTAAGAATAAATATGAGTTTATATAGGACATTTTTTGTTGTATTTCTTTTTTTCTAGAAAAAAAATAACCTTTTTGGGATTGTATTTGTTTTTATCTACATTGTATTTTTGGGGAAATGAAATTTTTTTTTAGGAATACATATTAATTTATTTTGATTTTTGGAGTACAAAGTTGTATTATTTGAGAGAAAAACTTTTTTAAGAATAAAATGGTATTTTTTTTCGAGAAACATTTTTCTTTTTTAAGACCAGTAGCATTTTTTGAGGAAAACGTTTTTCCCCCTAGAAAATATCCTGTGGTTTATTTATTGTTCGAGATAAATACTTCCTTAGCTCATTTGTCCCTCCGTTTTCTGTGTTTTCTATTAACTCTGTTGCTTCTGCACCCTCCTTTCCCTCGTTTCCTCGTCTTGTCATGCCGTTGTTTCTTTTAATCCATCATTCCTTCCCACTACATTAAAAGCGTACCTTGCTCGCTTTCCTTTTTTTTTTTTTTTTGGGTCACAAAATGGAAACCATTTTTCCAGCTCGCACTTTTCCCTCCACTGTCATTATGACCTCCCTCCCTGCTCGCCTCATCTGCTGAGGCCACAGGAGAGCTATTGTCCAAAGGTACAGACTGAAGCAGTTACAGGGGAGCGGTGGGGGGAAGACTGATTTTTCTTATTAAAAGCTCAAAAGTTTAAGAGAGGGAAAAAAACAAGGGGCCTTCACTCAGCGGGAAGCGGCTGGTTTCTGAGCGTTACATTGCAGAGAGGAGGGGGAGCTGCCGTCCTCTGGCACATCTATTACGAGTTCCCACTGTCTCTTTACTCTTGCTTTTCTCTCGCGTCCGCTCCTTGCGGACTTGTCCTTAACTCTCAGCTGCTGGTCATCCTCGGCGCTGACAGCAACACCTGATTTCAAGCCAGAACGCCAGCCGTCCGCATACAGTACGCGCGGGGAGATACGCGTTGCGCCTCCCGTTTTTCGCCTCCCCCTCACGACGTCAGCGCTCCTAGCCGCGCCGCTAATCCGCGCGGCGACGCCCAGCGGGTCGCAGCAGGTCGCAGCTGTGGGCCGGGCGGTGCCAATGGGGAGAGGGGTAAATATCAGAGAAGGTCATCCCGAGGAGGGGTGCAGAGGAGGATGATGAAGAGATGGTGTATTGAGGAGGAGCTGCCATCTTCTTTTTAAACCACAGTAAAACCATCAAATTCCTTTTAAAAAAAAACACTAAAGGAAACATTCAATTTTACATCGGATTTTGTTTGTTATTCTAATTAGTTATTTTGGTGTTGGTCAGTCGGTAGCGTAGTTTGTTGTTGGTTGGTCAACCAGTTACTTGGCTAATTGCTTGGTCAGTTGGCTGTTTAGTTAGTTGGTTGTTAGCTGGCTAATCATTTGCTGGTTGGTTGATCAGACGGTCGGTTGATTATTTGGCTAATCGGTTGGTTAGTTATTTGGGGGCTGGTTGGTTGCTCAGTTAGCCCAAACTGTCTTAATAAGATGAAGCATCCAGATTCAATGTCCTCCAGCTGAACCACTGATTGATTAAATATTGATCGAGAAGTGACTTTTCTCGACACATGTATTTCCAGTTTGTATGGATGTTGGTGGCATCCATCAAATCAAGGGGCTAAGAGGTTGGCAGGGATGCAAGCAATCCTCTGAAAGCTGTCGCCGTGCCACCGCAGTCCACCCCAATCCAAAAAGAACAAGTGGCGCGCACACACGCACGCACGCACAGACGCACAGACGGTGGCGGCAAGCTCAGCAGGAGCGAGCCTCGGCAGTCACGTCTCGGCTGTTTACGCTCTTTAAGCCCCCAGAGGGCCGGAGCAGGCTTTGCTGTCAAAAAATCAAGAGCTAAAGTTCCAGATTGTGATTTATTTCATTAGGCAAATGAGATGTGCGAGTCCTGCAGCACTGCCGACTGACTCCCGCTCCTATGCACGCACGCACACAATGAGTATTTTTTCATAGCGCGCACATGTTGAATATGGCCGCATTAACAGCCCCACGACATATGTCGCGTGTCCAATTCAATCAAGCGTCCAATCGCAGCCGAGCGACGAGCCGCTTGCGGTGACAGCTGTCGCCGCGGCGTGCCGCACGCCGCCGCCTGCGTCTCCATCAATCTACCTGACCGCCATCGCTACGCCGCTGCGAGCTGTAAACCAACAACGGTGACGTATTTTTTTCTTTTCTCTCCCCCGTGTCTGGCCTCTTAGGTTGAAACCCGGAGTGGCTGTAAGCTGATCTCGCTCGTCCCCTTCCGCCGTGTCACCTTCGCCGACCGCCATCCATCATGGCTCTCGCCGTCTGGATCGTGTTGACGTGCGCCGTGGCTCTCAGTAACGTCACGCCATCCTCTCAAGGTACGTCAGGGGAATTACTACTTTGGGATGCTCAAGCAAGGTGGACCCAAACCCTTAAATGGGGTACACACACACAAACACACATTTTTAACTTTGTAATCAATTTATCAATCAATCAATCACCAAACCAGATGCAGTACCAAAACTGCCCTGCAAGCGGCAGCACAGGGTATCCACACTGCTGGAAACTACAGAGAAGGCAAAAGAGTAGTAGTAGAAAAATAGATAGATAAAGCTAAGCTAACTGTTAGCTTATGCAGTAACTACTTTGCTATTGCTAACCTCTTAGTCACTTTTACTCACTCAACTCAACCAGTTTAAGCTTCAGATTCGGGTCGCTTCCTAATTAGCTATTGTTGCGTTTTCCTTTTTGAATTTTGTTTAAAAAATATTGAACAGGATTAGCATTTACGATTGTCGGCCCCGACCCTTTTCTGAGCAGATGGGGAAGGAAAAATGACTTTTAACTGAGACTAATGTTTTAGGGACGTCTGATAACTGATTGTTATGCGTGTACTGAGCTACAAGTATACATTTATTCCAGTATGTCTGTGTAATGTACAATATTTAGCCAAAACAGTCATAGGCAGGAGCTCTCCATTTTCAGCAAAATAGCACTGTATCGTAAAATATAAATATAAACCCATAATAAAAACAAAGAGATGGTTTTGTAAAGTCTAATTATGGTGAAAGTTACACACACATTAGCCAGCTTTACATGCAGACGTTTTTGTAATTTTGATTGAATTAATTTCGATCGAAGATCTCAGGTCAAATATCTACTGTTTACATGTGACGTGATCTATTGCGATCGGATGTATACAAGTGAACTGCATTTAATCGGAATAGCCGGCTGCAACAACTAACCAACGAAGTTGTGGCACTCGGTACTGTCAAGGTACTGCTGCACATTATACAAGATGAATCACATTTTTTTTTTACTTGTGTGTTTACATTGCTGCTCCCTTTGAACCTACAACTGCAGAACTGTGAGGCAGATGCGCTGGTACAATGGCAACCGAATCACGAGTCCAGATTTCCACTATTCTGGAGAGAGCTGGCTCGCCGAGCCTGTGGAGGCTGTTACAATTTGGCTGCGTTCCGAAATGTTTATGTGTGGCATCCAAAAATGTGTCACTTCAATATACTGAATGACGAGCACATTTCCCCCCCCCCCATGAATGGTTTTTTTCCTTCCTCGACGGAACAGGCATATTCCAAATACGACAATGCCAGGATTCATCAGGCTCAAATTATGAAAGAGAGCCATATTTTTTTCTTTTTATCAGTCTGGATCTTAACCACATTAGGATGCTTTTGGGAGTGGTCCAACACGTCCCGACATCAATCAGATATTGCCCAAAAATGAATGCAAATATTGATTAAAATGAATATTGTGACACGCCAGGGCAAATGAATGCTTTAATCAAGGGGGAGAGTGGGTGAATGAAATATTACTGTTTTTCTCTCACTCCCCTCCTGCCAGACAGCGTACTGTATATTCAATATTGCACAAGTTCTTTGTTTATTTATAAGCTACCCGCCGCATAATGCGTTGCTTCCCTGACCCCCTGTAACGTGACGCACGCACTGCCAATGCGTTCAAACGAGGGTTATTGCAAATGAGGATGTCATATTTACATGTGAGCGGCGGCGTCTAGCTTGTAAGCGTATCGACTTGCTGACCAGGCTGGAAACGCGCTGCACTTGATTAAGCAAACGTGTCTCGGCGAGCTCAGGTGGAGGCTACGGGGGGTGCGTATGTGTGAATGTCAGTAACGTTTGCTGACAAGTCGGAGCGCGGCAGCGCTATAAGAGGGGAATCCAGGCATGTAATGCTCCCATATGTGCGGCTTCCTGCGGGCTGTGTAACATAATGTCATTTCTTTTTTTTTTTATTTTACATTTATTGTTCATATTATGGTATTCCGCCAGTTTCTATTTCCACACTCATCAAACCATTCCATTGTCCAAATATTCCATTCATTCAGGACATGCAGAGACATATTTGCGACATTACCAGAATTCCCGCTCCCCCCGTTATTCCACATTTTACATATTCGAAATAATGGAGAAATTCCGGAAATTCACTTTAATTCACAAATTCTCAACCGATTCAAATAATTCCACCGTCAACATATTCAGCCCATTTAGGACTTCCTAGGAACTATTTCTTACATTCCAGACTTTCCATCTTCCCCAATTTTCGTAAGAAAAAAAAAAACATTCAAAATAATGGAGACATTTTACAAATTCCCCATTTGCCAACCGATCCGACCCTTTCAGATGTAGTTTCCTTCAGGAAATGCTGGAAAGTATTTTTTACATTCCCAGAATTCCCACTTATCACATTCCCAGAATTCCCACTTATCACATAATTCAAGATTAATCAAGATTCATGAAGAACATTTTCAAATACAAATGAAACTCACCATTTCCCAACCGATTCATAACATTCGAACTTTAAAATGCTAGAAGCAAAAACCAAACAAAAAAAAAATACTACTTTGGAAGAATTTTCCAATTTCTACAAGAAAATTCCCAAACTATTGAATACACTTTATAAATTCAGCACTTTTCACCATTCCATAATATATTACTTTTTGAAAAAGTCAGCATTTCCCATGAGAGTTTCCCCAAATTACCGGAGGCGTCAAAAATGTACATCCATCCAATAATTCATCTTTTTCAGGTTCAAGTCTCACATTCTACATTTCAAAATTCATTTAACAGCCTTCACAGGCATTTTCCACATAAATTGCAATTTCTAGTTCTATTTCCGTGCGTATGCAATGTTTTTTTTTTTTTTTTTTTTTTTTTGTTTTTGTTTTTTTATACATCTGGCAGCAGGTGACCTGGTTCGGCTGCGTGATGCTGGAGGGTGTAGAGGAGGAAGAGGCGGGTGAGGAGTAGCAGGAACTGCTGGGTGTCCTGCTAGTGGCCTGACACACAGTCAGCAGCTCACCATCTGCTGCAATGCTCCCAGTCGCTGCTGTGCCAACCGGCCGCTGGGTGACGGACATTTAGCGAGCGGAGGGGGAGTTGGGGGAGGGGAACGGTCGCCATGGTGAGGTGCCAGTTGATGAAGCGGAAGCGGAGTTAAAGCGAGCGAGCGAGAGTGAGAGGGAGGGAGGCTCGGATGTAAATATTTGTTGTTTGTGCTTGTGTCAGCACTGCTATTAGCATTCCCCGTTGTGTTAGTTGACCACCAAGTCGAGTAGGAGCTGCTTTGTTTTCGTTCTTCTCCTTTTGTAGCTTTACAATCGTTCCCCGCTTTGACACGTTTGCCCTGTGGCGCTGTTTTGTTCTCTCGTGAACAAACAGTGCAACCTCCGAGTTTGGGCGCAATCCGTTACGGAATTCTCGGATTTACTGGACAAAGAATGTTTAAATGATGGAAAATGAACTTTCTAAAGTCTAAAATCTGCAAATAGTTGTGTGTCTGGAGTAGCTCCCCACTCATCAAGTGTGAAATTAAACCACCTTGTGAATCTTTTGTTCCCTGCCTATTTCTGAAAATGTGCCTGTGAGGAAACCATTCTGTACTTCCGCCCCCATTGTTCCGTAACTTTGGGGTGTCAAACAAATTTTTTGTCGCAGGCCATGTTGTAGATACAGCTCTTCCCAGAGGGCCGGTATGACTGTGAAACCATACAAATGTTCAATCACCTCATCATATTATTCCAAGTGCATAACACATTGATGGATAATTAGTTTTGAAATCTGAAGTTGAGGATAATAGTTTGTTTAACAGTTGTTGAAGTTACTGTAAAAAGAGGTTTGGTAACAACAAATATTTGCAATAAAAAAAATGTTATTTATTGCTTAGGGCATTTTGATATTTTTGTACAGACAGATATTAGCAAGACTCATGGAAGTCTGGAAGACACGCATGATTTTCTTTCTCGGGCCACATAAAATGATGTGTCGGGCCGGATCTGGCCCCCCGGGCCTTGAGTTTGACACCTGTGATTTACATAATAACTGCGTCCACACAAAGATTTACTCCCCATGACTTGGCAGTTAGGTGAAGATTCAGAGCCACTTTCAAGTGATTGAAATGATTCAAGTGGACTATAACGTCTGAATCACTACATCGAAGCTAAGAGGTAAGCAGAGCTGCATTGACTTTGGTTGGATGCACAATGAGTTAACAGTTTTAATAGTGGGCGGGATTTGTTTTATGTGTCACATACACACAGTGTGGTCTATGAAGTGCTGCCTCCAAAGTCTAAATACAGTGGTACCTCGACTTACAAGTTAAATTCATTCCGTGACCAAGCTCTCATCTCAAATGATCTGTACATCAAACCGATTTTCCACATTTCAATTAATTTAAATTCCATTAATCTGGTCCAGCCCCCAAATAACCTCTGCATTTTTTTCTTTACTTGTTTACAGTAAAGAAAACTAGCACTGTATTGGAAAATATGATTTTAAGTAATGTGTTTTTTCAAATGTAATTAAGGCCTAAGTCACACAATCGGATGGTATCGGGCTGATACTTCAATGTATCGGGTATTCGTGAAGGCTGCCGATACCAGTCACCGATATGACATCGAGTAAGTCCTCCTTGCCAGTAGTCGGCGCTGCATTGCGGACCTTTGACACATCGGCGAATCACCATGTGCGTCAGAAAGAAAGAGAGGTTTTGGTCACACTTATCTGTCATTGTATTCATTGAAATATGATGTATCAAAAGTACTAGTGTTATCAGTGAATACGCGTACCGTTATCGGTCTCAATAAAAAAAAAAAGCGGTATTGCACATCTCTAACACACATAGCCACACTGTAGTACATTTATGTGTAGTGTGTCTTTAAGGGGGCGTGGCCTAATATCAGGACCTCCAGTGACGGAGTTAGCTCAGTTAGCGTTTGTTGCATGCTCCTTGTAAGTGTTTTCATTTTGTATTTGTGTGTTTGACTGTTTGTCCTCTTTTAATAAACAGCTGAAACTGCATCAACGATGTTTTTTTTCCCACTTTTTTGTTGAGGAAGCTCGTTCGTAACTTGAGGTATGTGTGTGAAATTCATTTACTGGGTTCTGTGTAAAAGGCAAAGGTGTCTCAGTAACTAATCTTTTAAGCGTAGCTATTTTGTGTGATCTCGGCGGACAATATAACACTTTAGCTAAAATAACAAGTGATATAACAGCTATGCAGGAAGGTACTGACTAAACTGAGTTCTAGCGAGGTCTTGCCTGCATGTAACGCATTTGAGAGGGGGGGACGGCATCCGGCTATCCGAGCTGACCCCTCAGACGGCATTAATAATGCATTAGTAATCAATTGAACGTGTATCCAGCCCTGAAGCGCCAGCGCAAATCTTTTCTCGCGCTAATGGACTCCGGCACACGTGTATGTAAAAGGATCCACGCTCGGCCCCGCAGCACCGCGCTGCTCATTTAGGCCGCAGAATTGTAATTAATTTATTTAATTCCCTTTTATTGCCATGACCCGAGGACCAGGAGAGGAGAGGAATAAAGAACAATGGAGATGGAATTTAGCCGAATAGGCCATTTTGTGATGTGACGAGAACCTTTTAAAATGGTTCATCAGAAATGATTTAGAAAGCTGCAGGTTCATCACACTTGGCTTCACCGTATAATGTGCGCGCCTGCCCCTTCTGTGTCTTTGAAACATATTATTACAGCCTAATATTTATCATTTCGCTATACAGGGCTACCTCAAGTTCCACCATAATCAGCTCGTGGTCGACTTGGTCCACGTTTTTGCTTTGAGATCAAATAGATTTGGAATTATTCATTTCAGGGCTGGCACTTCGTACGAGTGGTTAGCACGTCAGCCTCACAATTCTCCGATTGGGGGGCTTGAATCTGGGCTCCGATTTCCTCCCATAGTCCAAAAACATGCATGTTAGCTACATGGAAGACTAAGTTATCCCAATTTGTTAATGTGACTGGTTATTTGTCGTAGTTGCTCAAAACTCAGCTCAAATAGGCTCCAGAAAATGTATGGATTCAAAATTCATTGCAGTAGCCATCTAAAATATTGTACAGGCAGTGATTTAAGTCGCTAATTTTCACATTATCGTCATACAAGCCGAAGTTAACCAGGCTAATATGATATACGAATATATATGAATATACGCTAACGGGGCTGGGAGCAAAACAGGAAGTAGTAACACCTACCAAAATAAACTCGTTGCTTCACAGAACCAACACTGGTGCTCAGTCATCCCTATACAACATAAAGGTATATCCTCCTTCAATTTGGATAATTTTACAGTATGACATTGTGAAGTCTATTACAGAGGTGCCTTGATTAATAAGATTCATTTGTTTCGCGACCACGCACGTTCCCCTTTGAAATGGAGGAAAATGCCATTAATCCCTTTCAGAAAAAAAGGGATACTCTATAGTATGGTACTTTATATTATATTAAATTATAAAATCAAGCAGTAATACAATAATTGAATAGAATGTAAAGAATTAAAACGTTTGTGCATCATGATTAATTCATTGTCTAGCATCTTTTTGGGAAGAATTTCTCACTGTTTTCATCTGTCAAACTGCTGCTTGTTGTGAAGTAAGTTGACTTGAGTTCGCTGCCACCATCAAGTGCTTCTATCTCAAATTTTTGCATGCAAGTCAAAGCAAAAAAATGGGCCGAGCCCTCAGCTGCTCTCAGGCCAAAAGTGATATCATTATTGTTTTGCCGCCATCTTGTGACATCTTGGTCCCAAGGAACAATGCTGAAATAAATTGAGGAGCTTAATTACACAAAAGAAGTGCTTTGGTGCCAACTTGTGACATCTGTGGGCAATTTTAAAACTTTTTGGAAGGGTGGCAATTACCTGCTCCGAACTGCGGATAGCGAAAATCTGTGGATAATTATATATATTATAGCCACTATAGTGCTTCCATTCTATAATTTTTTATTCTAGCAAAAATATATTGAATAAGCAGGGATAACCCGCCAATTGGTGTTTTCAGGTTTGATTCCCCCCCCCCCTCCCAAAAAAATAAAGAAAATAAATAAATAAATAAATAAATTTAAAAAAATATATATATATATATATATGTCTGTATGTATATGTCTATACTAGTTTTACTAGTTTTCTGTGAACTAAATGCAAGCTAATAATAACCTGTGCTGCTTAGCAGCCACAAGCGTGGGGCTCCCTGACAGAATGACACGTTACCTGGCAAAAGCGGAACGTTCCATCGATTGAACGGGATGCTGAACGCAACCCCGATGTCCCCCCGATAGTCCATTAGGCCCGCATAATGTGGCAAAATGGCAGACCCGCCGCCACGTACGTGACAGAGCTCCCCCACCCTCCCCCACCCCCCAAAGCCCCGGCTTTCATTTAGCACGCCGCTAACCTTGCTGCGCCGCGCGCTATTTCACGGCGGTAGCAGCACGGCCATTATAAGGCTATTTGTAAGTCATTTCGCCACATAATGCTTGTGACATGTTTCAATTTGCAAATGCGCTCACGTAGGCTCATGCTTCTTACTTGTGTTCTATGCCAGGGTGGGAACTGGCTTACTAGTTTAATCTTGTATAATATAACTGTCCTCCCCCTTCTCTTCCCCGTGTTTTTTTTCAATTAAGTTTTCAAGCATATCTATGATATCTATGATATATATGTACTCACTTGGCACTTCATTAGGTACACCGTCATAGTATGTATCCTCTCTGCTGTCTAATGTTCTTTTGTTCTTATGCTCAGTCATTGGCAAATGGGGATGAGCATTTTTTTATTTTTTTTTTATTTTACTGAGATGGATATTCTGCCAGCGGCACGGCGGACGAGTGGCTAGCACGCCTGCCTCACAGTTCTGAGGACCAGGGTTCAAATCTTGGCCTCGCCTGTGTGGAGTTTGCATGTTCTCCCTGTGCCTGCATGGGTTTTCTCCGGCCACTGCAGTTTCCTCCCACATCCCATAAACATTAATTGAAGACTAAAAGGCCCGTAGGTGCAAATGTGAGTCCAAATGGTTGTTTGTTTCTATGTGCCCTGCGATTGGCTGGCGACCAGTTGAGGGTGTACCCTGCCTCTCGCCCGAAGATAGCTGGGATAGGCTCCAGCACGCCCGCGACCCTAGTGAGGAGAAGCGGTACAGAAAATGGATGGCTGGATGGATATTTTGCCATAGTGTCAGCAAAGCTCCTGAAGCCCAAGGTAACAAGTCAGCGCAAGGCTGCACAGGTGTATCGGTGACCAGCTATATGAGTGTGCCCGCGAGTGAATAGCACATAATTGACAGCTCATCGGTTATGCCTTCTGATTGGTCGTTTTTTCTCTGGCGCCATGGTTTCTTAAAAATTAGAGGTACACGAAGGAGCCAGAAACATTGATTTTTATTTTTTTACCAAATACTGATTTTTTTTTTTTTTTTAATGTTTTTTTTTTCTTAACTGCAAACACCCCACTTAAAGTCACGTCATGCTCTATTAATTGTGGCCTTCTTCCTCTGATGATATAAATCTGATTGAAAATGTCTGGAAAGGTTAGCCTTAAAGCAGCATCCATTATTCAGCTGAGTAACACACATTCACTATGGCAATTGGAAAATACTGAAATTGTAATTCCACCGGCCCTCTTAATTCATCGCACAATTGATTTCCTGCCAGCCGAGTAGTAATAAAATTATGAGAGGCAATGCCGCTAAACTTGCTATACATTAGCTGCTGTTGACTTTCATTTGCTAAGCGATGGAGCTGCATTACCTTCATACTTGTTATTGTTGTTTTTAAATTTGCATCACTTTTGTCCATTGTCGTCGTTGGCATCTTTTGAATAGATGCATAAACACACACTTACTTTGGTCGGTTCTTAATGCATTTTGCTACTCTGATGGCAACATGCTCATTCAAAGTGTTTCTGTCTGCTAGAAGGTTAGACCTTCGCTACCGCTTTAAGATTTAAAAACAACAACAACAACAAAAAACGATTTCCTTGTGCATATATTCAGCACAGCATGGCCTCAAGAAAGCGTTACACATAGGGTACATCTGTCATCTATGAACTGGCACTAACAAAGCAAGGCATACGCACCTAATTATTATTTTAATCTGCATGCTAATGTGTGTAAATGAAAGGTTGGCGTGGGAATAATGAATAGTTGTACATAATTGTATGGCCAAGTTCACTATATATAGCAGACAAAAAGACGGTAAACATCATGTCAAATGCTGAAAGGATGCACTACAAAGCACAATACATGTCAGCTAATTTGTGTACACTTATAATTTGAGAGATCAATATGGCCAAAAATTGTGTATCTTGTGTCAATTTTGATGAAGTGATGACATTTTTCCCACATTTTCCGCATCAGTCAAATGTTTGGAAACACTTACTCATGCTAATTGAATGACAAGGTGTGTCCAAACTTTTGAATGGCATTGTTTGTTGATTTATAGGAGGCGAAATGCAATATTTATACAATTTTAAACCATTTGTTGTTTGTTTTTTTAAATAACATCTATGTGACATGCTTTCGTCAAACTACCTCCAGGATAAAAAAAAAATAAAAATGGCAACTTACTTTGCACATCTCAAATACCCCCCTTCCAACGCCTCGACACCTTCACCAAGCAAAGGATGTAGTGTTTATCAGAAGCTAACGCTAATCTCTGCGTCCAACAAAAGTCAATGGGGCTCTGCCTTCCTTTTTTGCCGTCGACATCATCGCGGGTGACATTGGAGTGTCTGCGTGATCGTGCCTCTGCACAGTCTGTCCGTCGCTTGAAAGTGTCTCTGGATCCAGAAACCCAGTGTGGGGCCAGTTATTATATGAAGTAGTCGTGCAGAATTGCAGAACGGCTCGTTTACAGACACGATATCAGAAGCAGGCGGATAACAAAAGATTTACTGGCTTGTTTAATTTGACACTTGATGGGTGAGCAGGCACCCCAGAGACACGAAAGTTTACATACAAGTAATTAAAAAGTCAATTTTCCATAAGAGTTCCCCTTGAAAAGTTCATTAAAACAATGAACTCAACAACTTATGGTCCATACACAGTACAATAATCACAAAAAAACGCAATGTAATGTTACTGTCAAAGTAATCGATGCCCCCCAAAAGTACCAAACCACTACTTTTCTATGAAACAGGGCTTGTGCAGCATCTTGTGACATCTTAAGGCGTTTCAGAAAGAGCACAAAAACAGCAAAAGGCGTGTTTTTCAGTGTTTAACAGAGGATAAATTCATCCCAAAAATCTGGAATAGGTGAATTCACGTGTTGTGTAGGCAGAGGAACACGGTGTTGTCAACAACTGAAGGATCGGACGACATTGAGCGACACTGATCATCTGGAACCGTACATCACTAGTTAAGTAGGACTTTGCATGCCATGAAAATGAATGCGGCATATTCATGTTACAAAGCTAATATTTATCTTCCTTGTGTTTTTCAAATATTCAGTGCCCCCCGGATGCCATATGAACCAATACTGTGCTGCAATATCAATGCCAACATTTGCAAAACAAACCATTTTGATGATGGCTATATCATTCATGCATTTGTTTGTTTTGTGTGCAAACAGAGTGTCTGTATGTATTATTAAAAGGTTACGCTTGCTCTAACACGCTCTCATTTTACTACTTTCATTTTTTTGGCGCTGTTGTTGAAATTTGAGGCACCTCGGGCTGCCAATTTTGTTATCTCGAGCTCCCCGTTGCCTCCCCATCTTATTAACAACAACAGCAGTCTTGTCACTTCTTCGACTTTGCATCCGTTTCCTCTTTTCTCACCTCGGCAATGACTGCACGATGTTGTGACGGCCCTCGCCCAAAACACTTTTCCGTCGTCCTTTCCTCACCTCCTGGGGGTTTCCCGTAAACGCACGGCTCTCACCGTTGTCATATCTTCTTTTCACGTGTACCCACTTTCTGTTTGTCGCCTTCGCCTACGACCGCCCGTGCTCCGTGCGGGGGTCTTCAAAGCCCTGGGCCGTGAGCGGCGGATCACACGGGGGCCCGTGCGAGTGAAAGGTTAATGGACGGCCTTTGAACATGTATCGCGAGGCGGCGGCGGCAACATGGCGGTGCGCTCTTTTCAAGCCGTCCTTTTTGAAGATGACACTCGGCTCTCCCTCGTGTCGCACGTTTTTCTTTTCCTTTTTTTTTTTTAGTTTCTATGTTTGCTGTATCAGTGCATGCCAGTGTTTGTGTGTTTGTGTGTTTGTGTTTGGATGTATGTTAGCTTGTGCGCATTGATTCAAACACTACAAACATATGTCTTACAAAAAAGGCTGCGGGGCTGTTTGTGCTGTCGTGTGATAGCTGCCTCCTTCCTCTCAGGGCCTGGAGTGCAACTTGAGAGACATATGATGTTGTTGTTTTTTTTTTACAGTTTAAAACCGTTTTAGTACCATGAGGATTAAGACACACCCTAGTTCTTGTCTTGCTAGAATCACATAATACTACAAGGACACTGGAGACTCTCATGCAAGTGATTGATTGTATAACCCGTCCGGTGTACTGAAGAAAATAATAAATAAAATAAAAAACACCCTCTTAAATAAAATACAATGTAGTTATCCAAGTACAAGGAAGACCGTCCAAGATAGAAACGTGTGGCGGAGGCATCGAAAGAGCAACGCAATTAAGTGTAAATGCATTCATGTTTTTTTTTTTTCAGAAAATCAAATCGAATTAGTTGTTTAGGTGAAGAAAGCAGGGTTAAAAGGGGGTCAAGTAGGACGGCATCCAAAGATGGGAGCATTCAACAAGCGTTATACTGCTTAGTGTGTTTTATTGGGAACGAACATAAATTTGAAAGTCAGGAGCGCCGGGATTGCTGCACAATCAAGTCGCATACATACTGTAAAAGGGATCGGCTAACGTGTAGACAACTACTGCCAAAGCCCAAATATTAGCGCGCACTGATACACACACAGTGTCCACGCGGCCGAAGCTTTGGCCCGCCGACTAAGGAGGTTAATTAAGTGTCTAATGCAGCGGCAGGCCCGAGCTTTGACACTCATCTTCCCTAACAGGTCTTTGGATTCGATTTGCAACTCTTGCGACTGCGCGGGCATTTTTCTGACAGGGAGCCTCGCCCTCGCTCGCCTCCGCACTTTGCCCCTCGGCTGCGAGCCTCCTTGCTTCCCGAGTCTCGACTTTCACACTGGCACATCCCTCTCAGGCGGAGGTGGAAATATATGAGCTACATTTACTCGGTTACAATGACTGAAGTAACTTCTCGGACGGTTGTTCTGGTTCCTCTCCCAACTCGGCTTCACTTCACCGTGTATTGTGTTTCTTGACTGTCGTGCCTGCCACCGCTTTGCCTTTACGCCAACATGTTGCGTCGATGAGACACAAGATGTCTGCCTGCTCTTGGGATATGCGCCACAAACAAATATTTTACACCGGTTGCATCTCGTACTTGGGCTGGCCGATTTTTATTTTGGGGCTATGTCTTTTACATTCTACCCTCTTGCTGACGTTAAAAAAAACGTCTCGCATAATTAGACACCAGAGCTAGCAATGAAGCGCTTTGACAGTATGAGCACGTCCAGTCTCGCCTCGCTTCTCAAGTGTGTGTGTGTGTGTGTGTGTGTGTGTGTGTGTGTGTGTGTGTGCGTGCGTGCGTGTGTTGGCATCTCAGTGGCTGTCTTAATCTCCCCAGCCATGCCTGCTAGGTCCCCCTAAAGCAAAGTTTGTCAACAAGCGAGAGTTCTGGAGGTCGAAGCTGGATGAGGTTTTTCAGGCTCTTCTCCAGAGGGACTTTTTTTTTTTTTTTCCGTGGGGTAATTTTGCAAATATAAGTTGTTATGGGGAGAGGGTTGCTGTGTATTTCCTTTCCAGTGGGGGCTTGTTTAATCCGGACTTGACTGATGTAATTTAGTGAACGGCTCAGTAATGCAGTTTATTTCGCTGCCATGTTACGCAGGCGTTCCTCGTGATCGCGCTCCATCATCGTCAAAGTTTGATGTTGTTGTTGTTGTTTGTCTGACCCCGGCGAGGAGCGGGGCGTCTGGTGACTCCCCGCTCGGTCGCTCCTCATCTCAGCTCGAGACTGCGTCGAAGCTTCGAGCGCCACGCATTAGCTCGCACATGATGTGGACAGAAGTATTGGGACACAATTCATCAAGTAAAGTGTCAAGTCAATTTAGTGATTTGTTTCGAAATACATTATACCTGTTGGAAAATAATTGTTGAATACATGAAAAGACTGACAACTACAAAGTCCTTAACTGTGGAGGTTTAGCGTTAAACTTTTTCCACCATTACTGTGTTCCTGAATTTTGGGGCGTGGCTTAAACAGGTGCCCAGTGGCGGACTTGGCCAACCGGCATGAATCCCCCGTCTCCTATTATGTAAAGCTTTTGTTCACATCAGTGGTTATGAGGCACAATTGGGAGTTACGTACGTAGTTATTATTACTATAGGAACATTTTTACCACTACAGCATACAGTTCGCTAGCTAGCTATATCTACACCTCAAAAATGCATTTTCAGTGGATGCCACAATTTAAAGAACGGCTTGGTGTCGTTATTTCAATTCCCAAGCGAGGAAATGGCGTTGCGGACGAGCCCGTCCGGCGGCCTAAAGATCCTCGGAAGCCTGTTCGCTTACGAGCTAGCTGCTAGCCACCCAGACTCTGTTTTCTTTCATTATCCTGTATGTTTAATGGCCTGGTGTCCCAATTCTTTTGCCCACATCACGTAGCTCACCAAGACCCTCCTCATGCCAGGCCTTTAGGTTTGTCTCAGGATGTCACCGCTCCTCAGCTCGAAGGCGTACTCGCCGATGTGACAGTCGTCGCCGCGGTCGCCTGGCTCGTCAGCGTTGACGGGCCCGAGCTCTAGCGACTCATTAGGCTAACTTAGCGCGCTAAGTGAGCGACAAAGATCCGGGGCTGCTATACTGATGAATTGCCAGGGACGCTCATCGGCTGTGTCGGGATCCCTATCGCTGTCCCCCGTGACTGTGCGAGGAGTTGTTTTCTTCGCCAGCGTGAAGGTCACTCTAAGGACAAAGAAAAGAAAGCAGGACTCTCACTTTCTCAAATTCCCAGCACTGCTTTGGCATGAATGTTCTTTGGCACGGTGCTTGAGTGCAATGCTAATGAGCAGCATTAAGAGATAACTGCTGGAGCAGACAGGAGGGCTAAGAGCGTCTCATCACATTACGGGCGCAGGAAAAGCCAACCAGCCACCTAACAAGTTGGCCGGCCAACTCCACAAGTTGAAGACACACCACCTCTTAATATTCCTTGCGTATTCATTGGCAGTACAAGCAAGTTTCGGCTACTCCGGGAAAGAAAAAAGTCGCCGATGCGCTTTCACCTGGGACCCTGTCAAACAAAATACAAAATGAAAACACTCACAAGGAGCGTGGCGCAGAGGCTAACAGTGAACTAACCATATGACTACAGCTCTTGACACCACTCACTGGGCCAGGGATTCTCAACTGGTGGGCCGCGGACCCATTCAAGTTGGGTCACAGACAGTTAGAAAAAAAAAAAAAAAAAAAAAAATCACAGGTGTTCGTATTCTGATTTGTTCCCACATGGAAAATAGTAGGAAATGTATCTTCTTTGTGCTCTAGCCGCTACTTCACTCTGTAAACCATTACCGTGCAGCTTATTCCGTGGCTGCTGCAGTCATGGCAAGCAATATGCTTTTGGGGGTACAGCAAACTCATTTGAAACGGCGTTTCAAAATAGAATATACCGTACATGTGTTTTCAGAGGCTATTTTTAAACAAAAAAATCTTTGTTGCTCTGAACTTGTATACAAGTCGGTTGCAACGACAGGAAAATGCAGATCCCAGGGTGACAACAGTGGAGAACCACTTAAAGAATTCAGACAACACACAAATGTACTATAACGTGTGCGTGACCTTTGCCTGAATTACACTTTATAAAGCTATTTGCTCAGATTCTCTTTGATTATGTTTTGATTATGTATTCATATATTTACAGTACAGTGCTATTTTTGTATATTTAAAAACAGGAAGCCAAATTTTGTTGGTGTTTTAGGGGAGCTCGAATGGATTAGCAACATAATTTGAATTGATTTCAATTGGGGAAATGGATTTTGTGTATGAATGAATTCGGTTATGAGCTTTGACATTGAATATTTGAGGCATTGCGATGCCCTCCCATGTGGGCAAAGAGTCAAGTCAGGTTACTGTGTTTGGACACCTATTCAGTGGCAGTTCTAGACCGATTTTACTGCGGGGCTGGGCTGGGGCCAGGGGTTTTATCAGAGGGGCACGCACGAACAGACACACACAAATTGAGAGAGGGGGCCCATGCACAGTGTTCAGAGGGCATCGGCCCCCCCTTCCCCCCCCCCCCCCCCCCCCCCCCAAGAGCCACCGCTGAACCTATTGTCTAGACGTATGTTACAAGAGATATTTGGAGGGTCTTACAGTTTGTCAGAAATGTCAAAGCTAACATCCCACGGTCAGATTTCGCCGGAAAACCTTGACAAATCCCAAAAGCCGACGCGCGCAGGCCTTGGAAATCAAAAAAGATGACAGCTCTGCGTGGATACGGTGAGATCAAGTTCCGCACAGCATGTGAAATCGTTCTCATGGAATGTCGAGGGGTATTCATCCAGACTGGGAAAACGTTGCCCTGCGCATTCCCAACGCCATAAATTTGTGCTGGAATTAAAGCCATTACAATTCAATTAAGACAGTTTAGATGTCTCTTGAGATAGTTTGTCAAAGGAAATATATGTCTGTCTGTCTGTCTGTCTGTCACAATACATAATGAAGTGAAGCCTTGTTGGGAGAGGAACCAGAACAACCATCCGAAAAGTTACTTCAGTAATTGTAACTGAGTAAATGTAGCTCATATTTCCACCTGTCTAACTTCAATATAACCTGCTTAAATAGGTCCGTCATTTGTCTATATACAGTACATGTACATCAACCCAAACAACACAGCCATGGTGGGCAAAAATATGAAAGCAAAAACTGTTAAATGTAGTAGTATTATTATGGTACATTAATGGCACATATACCATTTTCGGTTGAGGGAATTACAGTAATACGTTCCAAATATGGTTGACAATTCCTGTTTGTGGTTTTTGTGCTCTTTCTGAATTTGCCAGAAGATGCCACAAGTTTCCCCCATCTAAATAGGAAAGTAGTATTGGTGTCAAGGACGTTTGTTGAAGTGATACCTCTCAATTGAGAGACAAGCTTTGTATGTCGGAGAAGGGTAATGTTGGAAGATGACTTGAAACGATATTGAAGTGCTTTGAGATCAAAGTTGTGGTATAGTTGGGGTTTAAACTATTAATAAAGGCAATTCTAAACATTTTCTGGAGGTGTCATTTACTAACTGTTTTTGCTGTTCAAGGCAGGGGTCGGTCCCCACCTCGGAATGCCTCGATTTAAACCAATGGGGGTCAGGAATCAGTGTGGGCCAACTAAGCGTTATGTTATGAATAAGATTTGTTGGTTTTTTATTGTTGACTCTTGTGTTTCTGCTGCCCAATGTCCAAACGTGTGTGGTTGTTTACGTGGCTTTGTAGTGTATGCACGCGAGTTGTTTCAGGTGTCCACTAAAAGTAATTGCGCTAGATACTTGAGCACATATTATTTGGTACGTCGTGTAAATACAGCCTTTGGGCGAAGGCTGCTGAGAACTTTTCATCCTTCCTTTCATTGTGCGTCGAGCGTCGTTAATGGCTGAGCGGCCGCCGAGACTCGTAATAGGTGGAGAAAAGAGCGAGCTTGTGTGTGTGGGAGGGGGGGGGAGGAGAAAAAAACGTTCTTGTCAGACGGTCCAAACCTCCATTCACCCTCAGGCTTTAATTACTGTGCCAGGATAATGATTCAAATCCAATCATCCTTCTCTCTTGCTCTTAATTTGTAGCTTCCATTATGAAGGCAAGCACTTCAGCCCCTCGTGCCCGCCCGCCGCCCGGGAGTAACCCCGGCCGCACCGAGCCCACGCAGATCAGCGCATCAAATTAGAAAAGTAGCTCATGTCATAACGAACCTGTGTGACAATCAGCAGCCATTTCATTTATTTGCAGCAGACAAATATTTAACCATTTTTGTATAGCACAGTTCTCAAATGTTTTACACCAAGTACCACCTCAACAAATAATTAACTCTCCAAGTACCAGCATCATACCCAAAATTTCAATATAATAGCGTATTAGGCCGAAGTGCTCATCAAAAAATTAGACTTTTTATTCCTAAAATGTGTGCTATTAGAAGTCACAGTAACAGTAAGCACCGTTTGAACATTAACACTGTGCTTAAATATCGGAAAAAAAAATGTTAAAGGGTAATTTCAAAATTGACTGTACATAAATGCTACATACAAATTGTACCATACTTTTAGAATACGAGATGAGTCATAATCTCACATAGGGATTAGATGCACCTGTACATGTGGCTCGTGCTGAGGAAGACGCTTCGTCATCCGGCCGCTGACTCGATGCTGAATGTTTGTGTTTGCTTGTGCGTCACTTTTCCGTCTGCGTGTGTGTTTGTTTTTGCTGGCTGGCTGCGGCGACCCTGAAAGCGTAATGGATTCCCGCGCAGTGAAGGACAATCGTAGCTCATGGCCGGTCCAAGATCATCCTCCCCTCATCTCGTCTCAGCTCAGCTCCACTCCAGCTAGGCCTCCAGCCATCTGGCTACACACACACACACACACACACACACACAAAAACACCAGTAAAGTTCCACTCCATTCAAAAGCTCATGGAAAGTACATCCTGATATGCTGATGTAGGCGCTAAAAACTTCCCCAGCACCCAAACTTTGTGAATTTCAGCAGTGAATGACTTGAGCAGACTTGAGCTAGCAGACTTCATTCAAGTGCGATGCTGGCTGTAATCTTTTCGTGCACTCACCTGCGCAATCTCACGAGATCCAATACAACATCCTTAAATTACTTCCGACAAGCACTCGCAATCCCCAAAATGTCTATTTCAATGGCTCGCAAACTTTTCACACCAAGTACCACCTAAAAAAATACTTTGCTCTTCATCTACCAATAACATGACATTAAAATACAGTAGCATACAAGGCCTAAGTGTTGATATAACACCATATGGAGGATTTATTTCTTATTGTCAGCCACTTGGTGAACATTAACACTGTGCTTAAATATAAGACAAACTACACTTAATTCAATTAAAATATATCAGAGTTAAAAGTGAAAATTGTCCCTAAATAAATTTTTAAAAACAGTTGCTCAAGATTAAATGCAAATGTATCGAACTTAAAAGTACAATACAACTGAGCTGTACACAGGAAGTGATTATTTCGTGTACCACTAGAGGGAGCCTGCATACCACTAGTGGTAACACATTTGAAGTATTACTGATCCATTTCATAGAAAAGTCATGAGTTGCAAGTGATACTGTTCCACTCCAGCCCTGTAGTTGGCAGTAGTGCGTATTGCAGAGTGCTCACCAGCTGCCACGCAGCTTTTTTCTCTGACTTGATTATAATAATAATAATAATCATAATAAGGGGCTATCGCATCCCCTTTTTCATGGTCCTTCAAGGCCATGCTTCATCCACATCAGATGGCAGAAGCAAAAAAGCTTGGCAATTTGGCCTGGCCCATCTGTCTAGGATACCTGCTTCTGATTGGGGCTCATTTGGGTGAATGCCCTCGTCGGAGTTTGGCAAAGTACGAAGCCTGGATGTGGCTCAAAATGGCCGCTTCCAACCGAAATGGCCTGTTCAATTTCCCTCATGAGACTTTTTTTGTGCGTTGTCATGATAGACATGTCCACCCAATTTAGTGTCGGTGAAACTATTCGGCATGTTGAGCCCCCCCCCAAAGGCAATTCGGAATAATATTTAACACAGCAAGGTTAGAAACAACTTCCAGTACATTGTAATGCAGAAAACTACAGCCACAATAATAGTAATAAAGATATTATTCCTCTCTGTGACCGTGTTTTGGATTGGATCTCATTACATTGGGCAGGTGTACCTAATGTTCAGGCCCGTTAGCGCCTGTGCTAATGAATAATTACCTGAACCAGCTAATGGATTTGTCTTCATTCATCCCGTTCTGTATGAAATTGCCGCGTCGCCTCGGTGTGTGACAAAGTAAACACTTCAGTGTTTAAACGGACGAGCCGCAGATGATAGACGGCACCGTGCAGGCGTGCTGATATTAAGCCGAAATTAATTACACAAACACAAGAAGATAAGCATATGTGCTGGTAATGAAACAGCCCGGTATCAATCAAAAACAGCGCAGAATTTGTTTATTTTTTTATTTTTAATTTTTTTTAACCAAACAGCTTTCTCCCAACCCATTAGTCTAAAGAAACAAACTGTGCCTTGGGCTGTTATGTCAAAGTTCTCAGCCTGTGTACCACATACATTTCAAATAAAAATAATTTTTAAAAAAAATGTAAGTATGTAAAAACATAAAAATAATGTTCTGAAATGTGGAGAAACTAAGTTAATCGAAAAAAGTCCAAAAATGGATGTGAAAATGCTAGCATCAATATAATAACTATAATCTTAAATTGAATTAAATACAGTGTAAACAAATAAACAACATTTTTAAATTAAGGCAGACATAATATTAACTAATTCACTGCCCTGGACAATTAAATTCCTCAACTGGCATCCAGCTGTTTACTGCCATTGACGAATATATTCGTCAAGTGCATTTTTCAAAGCTGTTTTTTTTTCTGGTGAAAAAAAGAGATTAGGTTCGGTGCTTAAATTGTCACAGTACACGATATTCTTTGGCTCTTGAAAGATCAGTCCAAATGCTCTAAAACAGCTGGCGGCAATATGGGGAACTGCTTTGAAAACGGCTTGCAGTAAATGAGTTTATACCGAGCAGTTACATTATCAAGCGTTCTGAAATGTTTGATGCATTAATTCAATCTAAAATGAGTTTATTTCAATGTTTGTTTTTCATTCATTGATTTAATAATAGACTACTTATTTTTTGTAAAAACAAACAAAAAAAGTAGTACAATGACCAATTTTACATTTACATACATTTGTTTACGTCTACGAATTTCCCGGCTGTTTTTAAAATCCGACGTGGCCTTAGAGCACAAATGTTTGCCCACGCAGCGATATTGTTCCTGTTGTGCGAGTCGACCGACTACCCGGGCCGCCCCTCCGCCAGCCTTCGAAGGACTCTCTTTGGGTGTGAGCTTCTAATCGTTGTCCAGCTGCGGTGCACTTTTCACCACATGCTAGTTCGCAGAAAACAAGGCCACACACTGACACTGCTGGGCTTTGTGATCCTCCTGCGAATCGCCGCCATGAAGTCTCAATGCGCTTCTCTACAATGTGTGTCATGAGGTGTTTGCACAGTTTTTTATTTTTATTTTTTTGCATTCGCATGTTTTTGTGTGTGTGTGTGTGTGTGTTTCTGTTTGCCTCGCCTGCTGTTTGCATCTCTGTGGCTTTAATTAGAACGCACTTTTGCATCTAGGGTTTGCGATTTGGCGCTGCATGCTGGCGAGGCAGAAAAGATACAAAGTGTGTGGGGAGTGTTTGTGTGTGCGCAAGTCATTCAGCCCTGATGGAGTTAGTTACACAACTCAACTCCACCCCCCCGCCACATCAATGGGTGGCATTTAGAAATACGAGCAAGTCAATTGGCACTGAATCATGTAGCACGCGGCTCCAGAGCACATTGGTGGGGGGGGGGGGGGGGGGGGGGGGGGGTGACTGATGTCAACATTGACCCAAATGGGCACTGCGCCACTGGAATCAAACAACTCTCTTTCTCGATTCTCTTCGTCAGATTGTCATTTGTTGATGTTGAAAAAAATTAAGGAGACTATTTGGACAAATTAAGGAGTAGAAAGTCTTCTTTTTTAGAATGTACGGAGTAAAAGTAGTTGACAGAAATAAGGATATTCTCAAATGAAGGACAGATATCTGGAAAAAAAAAAGTACAGTCACAAAGTATTTGTACTTGGTTACTTCCCAACACTGACCGGAAGGGAAAGTGGGCTGAAACCCAAGCAGTGTCAAGAAGGTGAGGCGGTGGGAAAAACATCCCGACGAGGGGCTGACTCAGAGCAGGGGGATGTAAAAGTGGCACCCCGTGTGAAATACGAGCTATGACGGCATGCCGAGCATCGACTCGAAGCGCCGTCAAAGCCGTCAGCTCCTCCACAACACTTTTGGCAGCTGCGTGCCGACCCGTTTAGCAGTTCTCCGACAGCACGTCCGCTCACGGAAGACTCAGTTTCTGGCCGTGCGAGAAGTTTCGTTAGTTCAGAACCACGGACAGCAGTTCGGTCTGCGCGCACTGGCTGGCAGGCTCCAGAGAACAAACGCTGGCTGTCCATCAACGAGCACTGGACTTCCAGATTACTGATTTCGCTCTCCAAGGCTGTATTGTGGAACCTAACCTCAATGAATTAGCTGGGGGCGAAAACCTTCCCTGTTTGAGGTGTCGAACGTAAGATGCCAAGGTTTTTCAGCATGTACTTTGGAGGAAACTCTGTAAAAATACAGCAACTGGAAAGCAGGTTTGGGCCTGGCACAAAATATATTCAAAGAGAAAGTTAAAAAAAAAAAGCAAAAAGTGTGTCTATTGAACATTTGTGAAGTTTTGTGAAAACTTTAAGATGTGATTTGTTGTTGGAATTTTGATAAATAAATATATTCAAGCAATATAACACCAGAGGGAATGACATTGTACTGTGTGTATCATCACGGTTGTGATTCAGTCGTAAGCACAAAGCAGCAATATACAAAAGTTCTACGAGTGCCATTTATTAGTTATTATATTATTAGTTAACTGCAATAAGAGACAACCAATTATGATTTGTTTTATTTAATCAGTTTTTCGGCTCGACCAACAGGAATAGGAGCAAAGAGTGGCGTTAACCACAGAGTTTGAAGTTAGCGCGACATGCTAACTAGCCAAATGGTCAGCGTCGACATCGACAAAAGAGTCGGATGATTCGTCTACTTCGCATCAAGTCGTGTCACGCTATTACGGCATTTAGTGGGCGCTCCATGACGTGCAAAAGTTGCACAAAATAGTCCGGAAATGCAACGGCTGTCCACTCGTTAGCCGTGTTAGCATGTTAGCCGAGTGTCCTGCTCCATGTTTGTACACTTAATATGTCATTAGTGTGTCAATTAATCACATGAGCACACCCGGAGATTTGCCGTGGCATCTCTGGGTTTCTCTTCTCAACGAGCGATCAGATTCTATGCGTTTTGTTTTGGTTTTGTTAACTGCCGTATCCCAACCATGCCAAACGAGAGCAAAAAAAAAAAAAAATTGAAAATAAATCAGAATTGTGGCCCATATAGTGTAAACCCAGCCTAATTCTGCGCGTGTTTTTTTTCCCCCCCAACCGAGAGAGGCAGTGTCAAGGTGTGCAGTGAAGGAGTGCTGAAGAGACAACAACTAACTCTCAAAGCACCTCCCCGCATTCCTCGTTCGTGCCTCTCAGCCTGGCTCGCCGATTAACCCCGCGTAGCCCTGGTCCCTGCTGGCTGCGCACCGAAGCCCCTCGCTTGCCTGCTGACCACCGCGCATGTCAACCAGCAGCAAGCGCGCACACACACACACACACACACACACACACCAACGCAGAGACAAAAGTGGAGACTGACACTTTTATTTTTGCAATCTTCTCTCATCTGGCCCGCGTCTCTGACACGACGCCCCCCGCTGCGGGCCCCGAGTGTAGGAGTTTGTTAACGTCTGACACTCGCCGTTCGTCCGACGAGCGTCCCGCGTGCCAATGCGCGGTCTGTTGTGTCACCACAACCAGCTGTCACCATTCTACTTTACGCTACCAAGCCCAAATCGAGCGCTCGCGTCGTGCACAAGTCTGTCGCTTTGTGCTGGAATTCATCCAATTACAGTTGAATGAAGCCAGTTTAGTTGAATTTAAGTTATTGGCTCACATTGTTCTTCTTCTATTTTCATAATCATATTGAACATTTTGCAGTGACATGACGACCAGCATTTTGTATTTCTCAACAGAGGCTGATACAGATTAATCAACATTGATTATTTGTTCGTCATATTCATTTTAGTTGACAGAAGATATTTAAAAACTGTTTTTTCACATATTTTTGTTTCAGTAATAAAATATTAAATGCTCAAAAGTCATGCATCACGGTGTACCCTCGTGGTTAGCACGCCTGCCTCACAGTCCAGAGGTTCTGGGTTCCAATCGCTTTTGCGGAGTTTGCATGCTCTCTCCATGCTTGCGTGGGTTTTCTCCGGGTACTCCAGCTTCCTCCCACGTTCCAAAAACATGCATGTTAGGTTAAGTGAAGATTATTAATTGATCATAGGTGCGAACGCTGGTTTGTTTGTATGTGCCCTGCGATTGGCTGGCGACCAGTTCAAGGTGTACCCCTACCTCTCACCCAAAAGTCAGCTGGTAGAGGTTCCAATTTAGCCACCCCCCCCCCCTATTGAGGACAAGCTCGATAGAAAATGGCAACCTACAAAGTCTTCGCCGTATGTTCATCCAGTTTCACTTCCCAATACTTTGGTAGCTCTTTAATGTGCTCCATGAGGACAAGAACCTGGACCGACACCTCACGTCATATTTAGAGCGTGGCCCGGCAGTAAAGCGTCTCCTTTAAGGGAATCAAGGTCTGTCGATTTATCAATAATTCCCCCCTGTCCCCCCTTTTCCGCCATCTTCCCCATCCAGCGCTGAGCCGGTCGATGATGCCCTTTGGCTTGATGCGCCGAGAGCTGGCGTGCGAAGGCTACCCCATCGAGTTGCGCTGCCCGGGGAGCGACGTCATCATGATCGAGACGGCCAACTACGGACGCACGGACGACAAGATCTGCGACGCCGATCCATTCCAGATGGAGAACGTGCAGTGCTACCTGCCCGACGCCGTCAAGATCATGTCGCAAAGGTCCGTCTGCACCCTCTTCACATACACTCATGGGCCACTTCATTAGGTACACCTTCACATTCGGTTGCGATCCAATACGAGACCTGTATCATAAACTCTGCCTTTAAAAACATATTATTAAAAAAATATTGTTTGTGTTAGATTGCAGTGGCGTGCAGCTGCACTAAATCATACTGAGAACTATTTCTATTGTATTCACCGTAGAACAATGTGAAATTACTGTTATATGTATTTCCTCATATAATGTCTTGGTACATTTATTGACGCAACTTTAGAGTCCCAGGTGTCTATTAGGGGTAAGGCATTGATATTTCCGTATAAGCGAATTGCTTTAATGAAGGGCTTTAGTTTTACCTTATCTAGTGATGATATTTTATGATTGTAAGGTTGTTTTTGAAGTGTTAGAGTTTGTAATAGTCAACATTTTGATGCCAACATTTTTTCCCTTTTATCAGGAAGGAATATCAACCCCAAATATCGTTTACCGGCCTTCTTGACTACTCATAATCGGTATCGGCCCTGAAAAAAACATATCGGCCTATCACTCATTTAAATAACGAATAACACATAAACCTCTGTTGTGTGCTTTACTGAGTGTCAATCTATTTTGTTGTTGTTGACTTCATGAAGCAGATTGTACCTCTTGTTTTGGATCTCAAGTGTACCTACTACTGTGGCCAGTGAGTGCACAGCGTACTTGACCAGTAGTGATTCACAGTGTTGTTGTATGTAGTCCCACTAGTGGTACATGCGCTCCCTCTAGTGGTATGTGAAAGAATCACTGAATTAAATGTTAAAACTGTGCACAATGATACAGTGACTTCAAATTGTTTTTAATCTGGTACAGTACATTTGTTAAGTATAGTTCAATCGTATTTAACTTTTAAGTACAACACAGCATTTGATATTTTTGAACTGTTGGCTTTCCTACATTAATCTAGGTTCGTTTTTATTTTACTTAATTTACAAGTAATTGTTATTTAGTTTTGTTTATGTGCAGTGGTCCTATTCAAACTGTGCATAATGTTACATTAGCTTACAATAATATTGACGATACCTTTAAGAAATAAAAAAAACAATCTCTCCTTTTTGATGAACACTTGGGTCTCCTACACTGCTATATATGTCAATGTGGGCATAAAGGTGGTACTTGGATGGATAATTATTTTATTGATTAATTGATTTCTTTTCCCCCCGGTTATACTTGGTGGGAAAAGTTTGGGAACCACTGACATAGAATCACTAAATTCAGCATCTTTGTGCAAAACAATGTGCAAGTGTCTATCACTATGAATGTGTACACTTTAGTAATAATAATATATATATATATATTTGTTTTTTTTTTTTTTTTTTGTTTCAAGTGCCTTTGTCAGGCTTCTCACAGCCGCTCTCTGTGTTTGCGCTGAGCATCTGCTTCCTCTGAGCAGGGCTCAGATCAATGCAAACCCTCTCCCCGCTATCCATCATGCATGTAATGGAGGCGCAGGGCTTGAGGGTGTGTGAAGGTAAGAGCTCGCAGGAGAGAAATGAGGGGGCAAAGAAAGGGGAAAGAGCTCTAAACATGACGGCGAGATGGTGCCAATGCACCAGAGGTTTAAGAGACGACATGGGAGAAATGCTTAAACACGGAATTATGTGTGTGTGTGTGCATGTGTGTGTGTGTGCATCCGGCAGCGTGCTTTAGACGGAGGTGTCCTGTGCATACAAATGTTTCCCCCTCCCCCCATCCACATGCGGCGAGGAGTGTTTGCCTTCGTCCTAGCATGTTCGCTCACCTCTAATTGCTCCCACTCACGATGCCCCGCGAGAGGCGGGCGTTTACGTCACGGTCCTCCGTCCTCCCCTCGGGTGCAGCTGTCACATGATCTAGTCTAGTGTGAAATTACTTCCTCCCCTCGTGTTCCGTGTCCGTCTTTTTGGAACCACGGCTTTCAAACTCCAGGCCCAGGGGCCAGGTCCGACCCGCCAGATAATTTCATGCGGCCCGCCAAAGCAAATCAAGGATGTCTGCTTCTGTACTGAAATTGCATTTTTTCCTTGACTTGTAATTGTGTAACAATGCATGAATGGAAAACCTTTGAAATAGCAAAACAGCGGCACGCTCGCTCCAATGCAGTTTGGACAAAAAAAACAATCGGACAAAGAAATTGAAGCAAAATCTGCGGCTAGGTGAATCCACGGATGCTGAACCGCGAGTGTGTGGGGGTCCGCTGTCCACTCTAAACACCCTGAAACTGCGGCCCCTCCAAACTCATTTCGGTCCGCAGTATGCAAGCATTGCGGGGATAGATGACAATCACATAGTCCGACAAGATCCACGCTATTTGCCGGAAGTGCTTCAAAAAACTTTGCAGTCACGGGCGGCCTGTCGAACATGTTAATGCACCTAAAAAGGCACCATCCCGAAATGAGTTGAAGTGGGGCACAGAAGAAAAGACATGGAAACCTTCTACTCTAATCTCTATCCTAATCCAGTCTTTGGTGTATCGTCCTACTTTTAACACATTTTATAGCCTTTTTTTCACCAAATTCCTTCCTAACATTAATTGAACAATAGTTGCCTCAAAGGTACCTGGACTTACTCAGTGTCTACAGTTTTCTTTGTTTTTCCTGTTGCAAGTTGTGAAAAAAGTGGGGGATAGAAAACAGAGCAGAAGTTGCCGATGCACTTTCAGCCCTTCCTTGAATGACATAAACAGTCAAACACAAATACAAAATGAAAACACTCGCAAAACTCGCCAACCCGACTGACAGTACTCATTAGGCCACGCCCCTAAAAGGGACAACATGGAACTACTACAGTACGAACAGTAATTACACTTGATTAAACCAGTTTATTGAATGTTTTTCAGGGGGGGTGGAACGAATTAATGGCATTTCACTTCATTTCAATGGGGAAAATCGGTTTCATATACAAGTGAATTGAGTTATGAATATTTGCTTGCCAGTGTTTTCCATGATTTCTGATTTCAATTGCGTATGTAATAATATGTGATACTGGCCCATGCCAAAAACCAGTTTGACCCCCTCTCTTCTCTCTCTCAGGTGTAACAACCGCACTCAGTGTGTGGTGGTCGCCGGATCCGACGTGTTCCCTGACCCCTGCCCCGGTACCTACAAGTACTTGGAGATCCAGTACGAGTGCGTCCCCTACAGTGAGTACACTCACTTTTTCCGAGAGCTTCCCGCTTGAGTATTCCACCCCTGCCGCTCTTGCGTCAACCCTTTCGAAGTCCTCGTGCCGCTCAAACACGCACAAGGGGCCAGTCTGTGGATTACGCACGCACACATGCACACACACACACATGCACACACATGCGCGCAGGCACAAAAACGCACGCACACACACACACAAACACTGCGGGGGATTCACACAAAGTGATTCCACAGCCCACGCACTCCCATTGACTCTCACAATTATTATTATATATATATATATATATAATTTTTTTTTTTTTTTTTTTTTTTTTTTTTACTTAAATACTTGTTACTTTAAATTTTAAATAATTCCTTTCATTTTTTAATTCCAGCTGGGGATTGGCAATTTGCCGACATGTCTTTTAAATGACCGACTTCATTGTTGTTGTTGTTTTTTTTTCAATATACGTAATTCCAATGGGAGAATCTTCCGCGATGGCTGTTTTAACATCAGCGTTGCTGTCGGCCTCCGCAGAAGTCAAGTTGTTCTTCTTTAGACTGGATTTACACTGCCGGTCAAATTGCCCCATTCCTATTTGATACCTCTTGTTTTTGTTTTTCTTTCTAGTTACACTGCCATCGGGCATAACGCAATTGTGCCACCTGAGAGCAAAAAATAAATAATAATCTGAATCAGGTCACTTGAAACATTGCAGTGTAAATCCAGCTTCAGACACTTCAAACACTGCAGGGTGATCAGAAAGTCACGGCGCACTTACAGCATGGAATAAAGGAGGTACATATGTTATCAAATTGAAACATGTCTGTTAATAAAAATACAATCACACGGTTAATTTCCAAACATTCTGAAGTCAAAAAAGGGCCTGTGCACCTTTCGACCAAGTACGGCTTCTTTATCCTCATCCAGACATAATTCATCAGTTCCAGACAGAATTCTTAACAATTATGGTTTATCGATTATCGTCCCTAGCTACACTACACTGCAAAAATGCAAAATCTCACCAAGTGAATTTATCTTATTTCTAGTGGAAAAATATTTTGTACTTAAGACAATTTTGACATTTTTCAATAATTTCGGCAAGACTTGTTTTAGGATCCAAGATCTTATTTTAAGAAGATCAAGTCATTTTATACTCGTTCCATTGGCAGATTTTTTTTTTCTCTTATTTTACTGACAAACGTCTTGTTTTTGGTATTTTTGACTTGTTTTGAGGTCATTTTTTTCTAGTGTACTTGGTTACTTAAAAAATGGAGTATTACCACAGCTCATTATACAATGACAACATTGTGTATTATATAGATTCTTTACTTCAGAATGAAATATATCATTATTTTGTTTTTCACATTTATAATTTTGATGATTAAAACTTACAGCTAATAAGAATACAAAATTCACCATCTCAAGACATGAGAATATTACATTTAAAAAAAAAATAACCTAAATGATCTTTGATTTAGATATTAGGTAGGAATTGGCCTTCTGAAAAGTACTGTATGTCACATTTGGATTTAAACTACTGGAATAAATTATTACGATATTTTAGATCAGTGATTCTCAACTGGTGGGTCGCTGACCCATTTTGGTTCGATCGACGACAGCCGAGAAAACAATACGTACTGCATGTTCGTATTCAGACTTTTTTTCAATGTATTTAATGTAATTTAATTAGATTTTCTTTTTTTACAGTACAGAGGCGTACCAAGTTCCAACACGGAATGTATTAAGGCAAGCGATAGGAAATGTTTCTCACTTGTGCTCTACTCACTAAACAAATACAGTGCAGCTCAGCCTCTGGCTAGCGGGCGTCATGGCTAGCAATATGCTTTTGGCAGTATGTCAAACTCAGCGTTTAAAAATACAACATATATTCGTGTACATGTGTTTTCAAAGGCTATTTTTAAACAAACACAAAGTGCGTTATTGTTCGTCGATAAAAGTGGGTCACGAGTCGCCTTTGCAACAATAGAAAAAATGCGGTTCTCAGGGCGACAACAGTTGAGAACCACTGTTGTAGATGATTGAGATTCAGCTTTCCATCCAGTGGAAATGTGTTAAGAGTTTAGTGCTACTTTCCTCAATGTGGAGCATACATCAATAGCAAAAAAAAAAACGTTTTCAATTTTCTCCTGTAGCACTGCTTGATTTTTGTCTATAAGGACCATAATGCCATCATAAGTCTACTTAGATCCTCGGCGTACCGAATTGCTTTTTGTGCTAATTTTCCCATCAAAACAAGAAGTGGAAGCGCGGGCGTGTCGCGTGCACAGGAGTGTCGTCGCAAAGACGTGATACGAGACCGCACCGTCACTTATGGTCGACAAGACAATCCCTCAAAAGCAACCACACACACACACACACACACACACACACACAAACATCCATCGACTTTTTAATTACAACCCCAATTATAATGAAGTTGGGACGTTGTGTTAAACATAAATAAAAACAGAATACAATGATTTGCAAATCATGTTCAACCTCTATTTAATTGAATACATTAGAAAGACAAGATATGTAATGTTCAAACTGATAAACTTGATTGTTTTTGGCAAATAATCATTAACTTAGAATTTTATGACTGCAACACGTTCCAAAAAGCTGGAACAGGTGGCAAAAAAGACTGAGAAAGTTGAGGAATGCTCATCAAACACCTGTTTGGAACGTCCCACAGGTGAACAGGCTAATTGGGAACAGGTGGGTGCCATGATTGGGTAGAAAAGGAGTTTCCCTGAATTGCTCAGTCATTCACAAGCAAAGATGGGGCGAGGTTCACCTCTTTGTGAACAAGTGCGTGAGAAAATAGTCGAACAGTTTAAGGACAATGTTCCTCAACGTACCATTGCAAGGAATTTAGGGGTTTCATCATCTACGGTCCATAATATCAACAAAAGGTTCAGAGAATCTGGAGAAATCACTGCATGTAAGCGGCAAGGCACCGACATGGAATGCCCGTGACCTTCGATCCCTCAGGCGGCACTGCATCAAAAACCGACATCAATGTGTAAAGGATATCACCACGTGGGCTCAGGAACACTTCAGAAAACCAATGTCAGTAAATACAGTTCGGCGCGACATCCGTAAGTGCAACTTGAAACTCTACTATGCAAAGCAAAAGCCATTTATCAACAACACCCAGAAACGCAGCCGGCTTCTCTGGGCCCGAGCTCATCTAAGGTGGACTAATGAAAAGTGGAAAAGTGTTCTGTGGTCCGACGAGTCCACATTTGAAATTGTTTTTGGGAAATTATGGACGTCGTGTCCTCCGGGCCAAAGAGGAAAAGAACCTTCCGGACTGTTATGGACGCAAAGTTCATCTGTGATGATATGGGGCTGTGTTAGTGCCAATGGCATGGATAACTTACACATCTGTGACGGCACCATTCATGCTGAAAGGTACATACAGGTTTTGGAGAAACATATGCTGCCATCCAAGCAACGTCTGTTTCATGGATGCCCCTGCTTATTTCAGCAAGACAATGCCAAACCACATTCTGCACGTGTTACAACAGCGTGGCTTCGTAGTAAAAGAGTGCGGGTACTAGACTGGCCTGCCTGCAGTCCAGACGTGTCTCCCATTGAAAATGTGTGGCGCATTATGAAGCGTAAAATACGACAACGGAGACCCCGGACTGTTGAACAGCTGAAGCTGTACATCAAGCAAGAATGGGAAAGAATTCCACCGACAAAGCTTCAACAATGAGTGTCCTCAGTTCCCAAACGTTTATTGAATGTTGTTAAAAGAAAAGGTGATGTAACACAGTGGAAAACATAACCCTGGCCCAGCTTTTTTGGAACGCGTTGCAGCCATAAAATTCTAAGTTCATGATTATTTGCTAAATCAATCAAGTTTATCAGTTTGAACGTGAAATATCTTGTCTTTGTAGTATTCAATTAAATATAGGTTGAACATGATTTGCAAATCATTGTATTCCGTTTTTATTTATCTTAAACACAACGTCCCAACTTCATCGGCATTGGGGTTGTAATTCATTTTTGACACACACAGGCCACGGATTTATAGACTTTCTTTTGATCCTCACTCAAGTGAAAATGTGCTCACTGTCACACTCTTATGTGTTATTGCACTTATCGATCCTTCCACTGTGCAGGATCACCTGACTGCAGGGGGAGGAGCCTCTGGGTGCAAGTGGTGTTAAAGTGAGAGGTGTTTTGGGAGTGGGGAGGTTCTTTGTTGTTGTTGTTGTCTTTTTTGCCCCCCTCAGGTGCCAATGAAGCTTGAGGATGACACCGCTAACCTGCGTCGCTCTCTTCTACTTCCTCCTTATCAATTCCCTCTCAGGTGTCTGCTGGATTTCATTACCGCTCCGCTTCCCTGTTTATCCTCCGTCTGCCCTCTGAGCTCCTTAGATCCACCCGTCCTGTTCTCCTCTTCATCGTTCTTTCATTCGGACCCTCCCCCCATTGTCGTTCTCCTCTGCTGTCTCTTCTGTTTCTTCTTTGCAGGTGAAAAACATGCAGGGAGGCTCAGAGAAACTCAGGGACTTCCAAGCGCTTCTTTCATGCCTGACCTTCCTCTGCTCACTGCTTTCGCAGCCTCTCGTTTACCTTGTGAGAGAATGATACAGTAGCCGCGGATAAGAAGCCGTTTTCTGCTTTTTGTTTTCATGCTCGGGAAGTGTAAATGTCCTTGGTGAGGTTTCCTCTCCAGTCTCCTCCGCCCCGAACGTGCCTCACGAGTGATGTTACGGAACATATAACACCAGAAAAGTCGCTTTTACGATCGTTTCCCACTTGGCCACGCTGGCTTTGTCGTCGTCGTGCTGCTTTCAAGACTGCTGGGGAATAGGATTAGCTCATATTGTTCCACAAATGTAAACAAAACAAAAAAAACACTGACAAGTACGATAACCTATAGCATTTGTTGTTTGTGATGAGATTATGTGACTGTCAGTCAACAAAAGATCTATACACAAGGTACAGCGCTACTTCGACTTATAAGTTTAAGTCATTCCGTGACCATGAAATCAATGTGTAATTTACTGAGAAAAAAATAACACTCCATGATATTGCACATTCTAACAATTTTCCCAAATGAGCCCCAATCAGAAACAGACAGATGGGAGGCACTAAAAAGCGCCACTTTCTTGCCTATGCCATCTAATGTGGGCGGAGCAAGATGGTAAAAGTTGATAATAATTATGAGGAGTCTTGGAAAGTAAAAAAAAAAAAATAAAAAAAATTGCCCCTGACATTAGTTTTTTATCAATCAGCACAAACATTGGTGAAATTATCTATCATAACAAAACACAAGTAAAAGTCTCAAAGTCAGCCATACCTTGACAAAGCCCTACTGGGCAATTCGCCCAAATGAGCTCCAGTCGGAAGAAGCCATTTTGGGCAAATTCAAGGGTTTGTACTTTTAAGAATCTCCTACTGGCCCGAATGAGTCCCAGCCAGAAGCAGATCTCCTAGACAGACGGAGAAGCTTTTTTTCCCCCCGATGCCATTTAATGTGGGCGAAGCGTGACGTCAAATTCTGATGATCGTTTTGAGGATTCCCCATCAAATAGGCCCGTTCGTCGCTGCTGACGGATTTAATTTATACTGTTATCAGATGAAGTCCGCTTAATCCTGGCCCATAATATGAATTTTTATTTCTTTTTTTTTTTTTAAGCTGCATGCTCGCATGCAAGCTGGATCTTCCCGTGAGGTCACGGAAACGCGCCTTGCTTTGTTGTATTTGGCTTCTCATCTTTGTGCAGGCTCACCTTGTCCTCTTCCCGCTGGCTGACTGCTTGTTCTATTGCCGTAAAGCAATCAAGCGGATAATTAAATAGCTGCTGACTTGCATATTTTTTTTTTTTTTTTTTTTTTGCTCCTTGCGTTCTGGTTTGTCAGAGGGGAAGAGAGAAAGAAAAGAAAAAAGGAGAACAAACTATGTCGATTGAATCTGAAGAACGGCGCGGCTTCGAAAATTGGAAGTTGATCCTTCCGTGATGAGAGGTCTGTCTGGAATGAGAAAGAAGAGTCAATTACTCCCGTCCTCTAACTGCGGTGGGGGGGGGGGGGGGGACAACAACAACAACAAATAACAAACCCGAGCCGACTTGCGCATTCCGAGCCGCTCATCCCAAACACCTCAAGTCGGGCACACGCCACTCAACTCGGCCACTTTTAATTAGCAGCGCGAGGGAGGGGCGGCGAGTCGCTCCCTTCCGTTCTGCCTCAGCAGAGATTTGTCAAGATTAATTGAATTTGCTGCTTCTAATCGCTGCGGCAATGCCCCCATCGTTCAAGCGCCGGGCATTTTTTACAGCGGGCGTCAGGTGGGCCGTGTTCACACCGAGCGAGGTTCCCCTCTTTGTTTGCGTGAGTCATGTCGGCGAGGCGTCAGCGCTCACCTGAAACCGGGGACGTGACAGCAGCAGGAAATGACACGCACGCGCACGCGCACGCACTCTGACAGGTTACGCTTGTTTGGCGCACACGCGCGATCGCCTTGACGACGCCAGCTGTGCTCGCCCAATTACTGACGACACTGTTTCACAGAAAGGTTTTTCATGATGCACGACAAAGAAATGATGGTTAGTCAACAGATTTCGCACTCTTCTTAGTTTTGGAATGATGGTTAGCAAAGTGGCAAAGGGAAATGACGGCAACGACTTCTCAGAGTCGCGTTGATAGTTTACGTTGAAATGGAGACATCGGTAGTTATGTAGGTCGGCATTAAAATGGTCCATTATTTAATTAAATTAGGAAATGGTATAATATGGAGCGTAATTAATGTGCATTTATTTCATGAAGTCTTTTAATTATACGACATTTTGATTCTTTTAATGGCTTTTAATTTATGAGATTTTTTTTTTTTAGTATTTAATGGCATTGTTATTTGACTGTTTTAATTGACTCTATTGAGTGTAATTGTCTTTTTTATTGATTGAATCATATATTTAATCTCATGGAATGACATTTTCCCGGGACCTTTTTTCGGTTTCACGGCGTCCCGGCACTACCGTAACAACTTGCGCGTCCCATGAAGACATCTCCGATCAATTGGTGTGTTGATAGTGCTGCGCCATTAACGCACACGTACACAAAGTCAAAGTAAATCTACCTCACGAGAGGTTGCCACCTGTTCTCCCCGCCGCCCCGGAGCACGCCACTTCATCATTATCGACCCCCCGGAGCGGCCGGGCCCAGGCCATTAGCCCCCCCCCTGCTATTTCATCATCTGTGATTTATCTTGTTAATATGCAGCCAGTTAGCCGCGGTTTTAAAAGTGTCTGCACGGGCTTTAAAAGTGGTGGATCGCCACTCGCTTGCACAATGTCCGCCCTTTATATTCATATTTCCAGCCTTACATTGATCGTGGCGCACACACAGGAGGCTGGGATGGAGAATAATGGCATGTCAATCACTCCGCAGTGGTGTCAAACCTATGGCCAAGCGGGCCACAACCGGCCCGCTACGGGTTCAGATTTGTCAGTGAAAAATGACACGAGATATTGTGGTGGCGGAGGAAAATTTGGAAATTCATTTTTTCCGTGACCCCGCTCGTAACTCAGAACACCGGTATCGCAAATCATAAATCATCTTGCTCCATTAAAATGATGGAAATCCATGCTGTCCAGCAAAAAAAATTAAAAATACTACATTTATAATGTTTTTAATAAGAAATATAGCACTCTATCATATTGTACATCATAAAACATAAAGCAATGAGATAATGAAATAGAGTGTATCAAAACTAAACCGTTTTTGCCACATTATTTGCTTCAATTGAATGGGCATCGTGCTGCTCCTTTCTGGGTGTGCCTTGGCCACATAGGGGCAGTATGATACAGTACAATTCTTCAGTTGCAAATACCTTCAAATTGACTTAAAATTGTGTGCCTTTCTATATAATCACTGTGATTCTATATGAGGTACACACATCGATGATAAACGAAAGCACATTTTTCATCGGGATGTTTTTAATGTTCAGTAAAATGATGGGTTCATTAAATGTAAAGATTGTCCTAATATACTTATTGCTTTAAAATACAGGAGGAAAAGAGTCATTGTTATTAATTATGCTAGGATTTTACTGGTCCGGGCCCCTTGACATCAAATTAGGCCGCATGCGGCCCCTCAACTTCCATGACACTCCAGCAGTAATAGGCCACGTTTTCAGAAAACTGTATTAATTATAATTCAGCAGTTGTCATTCGATGTTTGCGCCAATGAAACACTTTTGTAAAGGAGTGAGAGGTCGAAGAAACTGGAGAGGACACATTACGGAGGCCGAGGCGCCCTGGCAACAATGTGCGTCTGAGGATGTGTGTGTGTGTGTGTGTGTGTGTGTGTGTGTGTGAGAGTGTGTGTGTGCGTGTGTGTTTTGCTGTTGCTCGTTAGAGTGGGAGTAATTGACAGGCTTGTAGAAAGCATTGAGCAGAGTGATTAAGGAGAGAGCGGTCGACGGCTTATTTCTCAAAAGGGCTCTGAAAAGACGAGGAAGGCTGCCGCGATCACGCAAGCGACCGCGGTGGCCTTAAACTCGCCTGGCGCGCGTCGTGAGGACGCCTTGAATAGTTTGCGTCGCTTTTCAACGCTATTTGTCCTCAGGTACATAAGTTGAATCTCCCTCTGTGTGTTCTTCGTCTTCTCTTTTTCCAGGGCGACCGGCGGGAAAGGAAAATGAAGTAAACAAGTCTTCCACCTCTGCTTCTTCTTCTGTGCAGCTCTTTCTTTTCTCTCTTTCCACAGCAGACCACCTTCTCTCCATGATTGAAATCATTACATTTATTAAGGATTATTAGGAATGTAGTAGTAGGATCGTGTACAAAAAAATCTATGCAATTGCTAGAAATGTAATGTTGTTTGGGCCAATGTTATGTTTTTATTGCTGTTTGTTTATTAGTGCAAAGGGCGAAGTTCCAGTCTCGTAGTAGATGTAGTATTCATCGATCACTAACATACGCTAACGCAGTCGCAAAGTCATAATTTTAATAACTATTGGTACGAATCAATCAGATGACAAACAGTACGTACGATGGTCGCTTATTCTTACTAATTCACTGCGTGCCATTCCTCAAAACCGATTTTCCTCGGTTTTTGGGCGGTCCAAATAATAGCGTGGAAAGCTGCGCAAACCGTGACACATCGAACACGTTCCTCAGAAACTTTTTGAATTACAAGATAAGACATTTTTTCCAAATGTTTTCTGTTTATGGAGATGTAATGTTTGCGGCCAAAGCCGATCCATGAGCTCGGCTTTGGTGGGCGTCCGCAGCCGATTGATTGCCATTCTTGTTTCGGCCGCAATTTCGAGTTGTTTCCTACTCGATTGTACACACGAGAAATAGAATGGGCAAAATCTTCCAAGATGGAAGCCCCAAATGTCCACCTCCGCCCTCTTAAAGACTCCTTTCCCAGATGCCTTGTTCCGGCTCCCTGGCCCCCAGGTTCAAAGAACGTTTGCGTCCGTAGCCTGCGCCGTGTTTACGCCCGCAGGCCGCCACCATTGCCCGCGTCTTCACAGAGCTTCGTTGTCCAGTTTGATCCGGGCGGATCACAAAATAAAAGATCTTATCCCGGCGCTGTCTTTCGCTGCTCTGCAGCTCAGATCGAGACCGATCCGCCAAGATCAAAACTCCCGCTTTCCTTTTTTTTTGACCCCCATTCCTCCCCCTCTCGTATTGCGCTCAGACTTCTGTCAAGGTTGAGTTCATTCTCAACATTCGTAACTTTGTAAAATGTGTGAAACAAATTCTTACCATAAAATGGTGTCATACCTTTCCGCGACAAAAGACGGGATCCATAGAGGTCTTTGGTACCTTCTTGTACAGCACTTAAGGGCTTGAGTTCATCCTTTGAGAATCGCTCAACTGAGGTCTCACTTGATGCTAACCTTCGCAACAAAATAAATCGCCAAATAAATAGCAAATCAAGTTCTCCAATGTCGACCTTTAACACCTTCGGGTTGAATACGTGGTCAGACGGCACAGGACGACACGCTCACTTACTGTCGTACTTGCTTTATCAAGTCAAACGTGCGGTGTCAATTGCTCCGCCATTAAGACAGTAATTGAGAGTCAGCATGGTGGCTGACACTTTTCCTTGTCACACCGCTGACCGTGGAAAGCCCGCAGCCCGGGGTGACATTAGCCCGGCTTTTTGAGTTTCAGGCTCGATGGATAATATAGTGAGGTCTCTGTGAGGGAGGGCTTAAAAAAGAAAAAAAAAAAAAAAAGGGGGGGGGGGGCCCTCGGTCATGCCCGTGCCTTATTTATTCCCTCTGGCCTGTTTGTTCTGCTTCGCAACGTTTAGGCACTGGGGTGAGCAAAAGTATGGCCCGTGGGCCACATCGAGACCCCTTGGTTTCGAGATTAATTGGTTGCTCATTCGTTCATTCGTTCATCTTCCGTTGCGCTTTTCCTCACGTGGGTCGCGGGCGCGCTGGAGCCTATCCCAGCCATCGTCGGGGCGAGAGGCGGGTTACATCCCGAACTGGTCGCCAGCCGATCGCAGATTAATTGGTTAATTTATTGTGATTAATCCAAAAAATATTGTTTAGATACAAAGTTCTATACATACATGAACCTTTTAAATACATGACCAGCTAACATTGGTTAGTTAAATTACTAATAATAGAATTAAAAATGATTTCTTTTGTATTTTTTTAAATACGCATCTTAATTTTTTTAAATTATTTTTTTTTTAACCTCGTCTTCAAATGACCTGGCCCATTTGTCCATTTCAAAAATCAAATGTGGCCCTTTAGCACCAGAACTTTGCCCCCCCCCCCCCCACCCCCTCATCTTGCATGTCTTCTTCTGCTTCTCCTTCGTCATCTTCTTTTCTTCTTTTTCATCATCTTCTTCTTCTCTTTCTTCTTCTTTTGCCTCCACAGCTGAAGAGGACGCCAGCGGCAAGTTTGTTTCCCCCTCCCGCAGGTCTTCCAGGCGCCGTTGCCTCTGGGGAGGGTTGTGGCCAAACGAGAGGGGTGGAGGTCGGGTCGAGAGCGTGTCGTTGTTGCTGTTGCATTTTGGGGGGATTATTGATGAAGTTGAACTGAATTTCAAAGCTAGCTCAGGCCATTTTTCCCTCCTCCTCGTATTTCAGTCGCCTTGAGAAGCATAACACAGACAAGATAAGTTAGGCGAGAGAAAGGCCAGCGTTTTATTTAATCTCTCTTTTTCCCCCCCGCTCCTTTCATTCTCCTTTCCCTCCCTCTCTCTCTCTCTCTCTCCCTCCGCTGTCTGTCTATTTTTATCTCTCTGCCTCCCTCTTTTTTCCGACGCTTGAATAGAAGTGGATCAAAAAGGTAACGACCGCTATGAACATAACAACCACAGCTCGCCCCTTCCTCCTCCTCGTCCTCACCCCCATAATCCCTCCTCTAACCCAGCACCTTGTGTTGTGCGCTCATGACGTCCAGATCCCCCCCCCTGCCCCCCCCCTTTTTTTCCCCCGCTCCTCTTCTTCTTTCTGTCTCTCTCTCTCTCTCTCTCGAGTTTATAACCAAAAACTCTAAAATCCTTCTAGGTGTCCACGTGATGACACCAGGCTGAAATACGCACGCACGCACTCACTTACAAAACAACCAATGAGAGATAAACTGGACATGGTTTCATTTCTTTACTCAGCGTCTAAACCGACAGAACCTCACATTGTTTCATCTCAATCCTCCCGCACGCACGAGGAAGTCTCGGATCAGAAAGACTTTTTCTCTCATTGGTTTGTCCGCCTGCGACGCTAACTGGCTAAGCTACTCCTCGCAAAGATCCCATTTGCAGGTTCACTGTCGCACTCCCCTCATTAGCATTACCTCATGCGCTCTTTCTTTTCACTCTCATCTTTCCTCCATTGGTTTATCTCTCAGATCGTCCGTCATAAAGGCGGCGTCAATTCGCAACCCCACCCCCCCGCCCCCCCGCGCCCCCCTCTTTTCTTCTTTCTACAGTGTGTCAGCGCCACCTCTTTGCTTTCTTCTTCTTCACGGCTCATGCAAAGTGAAACCTGCAACCCCGCCTTCCCGTGCGCACCCGTCACCCTCCTCCCGTTCTCAAGCCTCATGCACGGGGTCCAGAGAGGATGGGAAAAAGCGGCATATCGTCGCGCGAGGCGTACTCCGAGCTCCTTGTAATGCAGCCGGGGGCCTCCTAAAGAGCCCCAATCAGCCTCAATCACTGGCGTCTCCAAAGAAATAGGCCCTGACCCCCGCTCTTCAAGGCTCAAAGAGAAGATTTCCCATCAGTGGTTGTCCTACACGGTCAAAAATGTCGCCTGAAACTTTGGAAATGTACTGATTAGAAGAGCCCAAATGGGAGGGGACATGGTCTAATGAAATACGAATGTTTTTGGGGGGGGGGGGGGGGGTTCAGTTTTTTTTTTTTTTTAATCATCTTGCATGAGGCGATTTGAAAGAGATGGGAGTTTACCCTCAATGACAAACCTTCCAAATGCAACAGGAGTTTAAAAGGGTCTTTAACCCTTTTAAAATAAAAAAAAAAGGGGACCTAGGACTGAACGCGGTGGAACTGAATGATTAAAATTGCACAAAGTAGCGAGGAGTTACGGTAATTTGAACTACACCATGCGCCGCGGTGTCACTGGTGAGCCGCCCGGTTTTAAAAGCGTTAAAGGCTTTTATCTTGTCTACTCGCAGCAAAACGTATTTTATTATTGTATTTTCCCTCAAAATATCCAGCCAAAAATCCAATGAGCGATAAATTATTATATAATGTAATACAGTATATGAGCACTTTGATATTTTTCGAAAACATCCATTTTCTGTAGCGCTTACCCTCACAAGGGTCGCAAATTATAATACAAAGAACTCATAACGGCAGCGGATGAGCAAGTCGAAAGTCCTGCACAAATTGTTGGATTGGAAGACGAGACACCATTAGCGATTAGTTGACGAAAGCTTAAAACGCTGAGTAGTAATGTCGACGAGTCAACTAATTGGTTCAACCCCTTGTTTAAATATGATCAAATATTTACCAAGATTGTATACATGCTCATCCAGCCCCCCATTTTTTTCGGCTGAGCTGTACTCTTTAGTTCATCTAACTTGCATGTTTTGAATGTGGGAGGAAACCCGGTAGCCAAATGCATCCAAACGTCAAACCGGAAGGCCGTAGTCCTGCTTCAAACCCATGACCTCTGAACTGTGAGGCTGATGCGCTAAGCACTAATTCACCGTGCCACCGACCTATACATCCGTAAATAGGAGAAATATACCGTCAGTGTCGAGACCAAAACAAATGGTCACGTTATTTCCTCCTTTTTTATTGCCGTTATACGTTCCGATGTTTTAATAAGTGCATTTCTAATGTTTTAGGTGTTTTATTCCGGTCGCGCACCTTCTTCTTTTTCCCATCAATTCCTGTCTGGCCCCCGTGCCTGGATCCAAACGTTGTTGGGGGTTAAGGGGGTCTGCTGTTCGACCATCAAGTGGTCTGTGGAACCTTTTGTCTGTCCATGAACATGTCCCACATTTCTTTCCCAGCGCCAGCAGCCATCTTAGCTCTTCATGCAGAGGCATAGCACAACACCAGCCCTTCCTTCCTCCTCCTCCTCCTCTTCCTCCCCCTGGCTGTTGTTTACTCCTCTTCCTCCCACTAACACAGAGAGGAAAACGCCGTTTTCCTCTCTTTGCCCACCTCAGTGTGATTTAACATTCCAGGCCTGTGTCTTGCACGCAAATGTCCAATTGAATCCCGGCAGTTCGGGAATAGGATGAAGTGTGGTGTGGCCGTGGCGTGGTGACTTCAAATGCATTTCCACTGCTTGTCAGCCTACAGTACCTGCTGTCTATTTTAAGATCGAGAGTCACGCACCTCTGCTTCTCCCCATCACTTCCTTTCACCTCCATACGCTTGACAGTCGCACCGGGCGCGCTTCCCTCGTCATTACCGCGTTCCCTTTATCGTGCCCGTCACGACGGAAAGAACCTCGCCGCTGCTGTATTTTTTTTTTTTCCATCCCTCGCATTCGCTCTTGTTTGCGTCTTGAGGGGGAATAAAAAGAGCCCGGGGGAGGGGGGGTGGACGGCGGGGTCAGCCCGGCGAGGGAAGGAGGGGGAACATCACTCATGCAAATATCGCTCCAGTCTCCACCTGTGATTTGTAAAAGTGAATGGCTACGCAGTGAAGAGGTGCGCCATTGTGAGATCAAGGCACAGCCGTCGCTATAGAGACGTCGCGCTGCGAGCCTCATTAGGGATGACCCTCGGCCCACGATCATGGTCATGTGACCAGGCAGTGAGAGAGTGAAGGACGGGTGCAAATGTTGATTGAAACTGAGGTTGTCAAACATTTTGGCTGCAGGGACTTGCGACATTTTTCCCAAGACCCCCTCGTAATCCTAACGTCAATTAGTGTAAACATACCTATCGCGGTCCTTGGGAATTATTGATTTTGTTGACTGTTTCACACTTAATATTCATAACCTGTTTAATAGAAAGGGACTACAGAATTGAATTGAATTCCATTCAATATTTGTCCATCGTCGCTAGCTGACGTGCACTGCTTACACTAACAACATGGCTGCGAACAGAATTACTTAACGAAAGCACCGTCAGTGTTACCAACTTAGCCATTTGATCGCTAAATTTACCGAGTTTTCCGACCACTCTGGCCGCATTTAAAAAAAAAAAAAAGTGACGAGCGAGTTCACACAATGAAACGGTCAACATTAGCGAAATCATGTTCACATTTTCGTGAGTGACAAGAAACGAGCCCAGTGGAAGGCAGTCACGGAGTTAATCGCACTGAACATCGGCAAAGACGTGAACGTTGATTTATCGACGCGTTGTAAACTCTTGACTTGAGGTATGTATGTGCGTTCAAGCCGTAAATATTTTGTAGAGGTCGCCCTCCCTCACCTGTACAACTCTACACGTGATAAACATAGCAGAGCTTTTGATTGATCCAAGGATTAATTGTTATAATAAGTTTTGTTTTATTGGTGCACTGATCCCTGGGTGTAATTTTTAAAATTGATACAACATAATTCATTGCAAATTATTTTGCGGACCCCCAACTCCAAGAATCCCAATTTGAGAACCACTGGTTTGAAAGACAAAAGAACCTTAATCCCTTGTTTCGACCAAGCATTACAATTTGGCATGGCATTACATTTTTTGGGGTAACCATTTGTTGGGGAACTAAAGTAGGGTACCCAAGGTGTGGGGTCGCGCCCTGTTACAGCTGTTCCATGCTGCATTCAATGCTGCTATGAAGTCGAAAATATTCCAGTCAAACTTAAACAAAAAAAGGTCAGTTGTGGCATACGAAGGTGTTGATTGGACATCATGTCGTTCCTTAGGCTGCCCACAATAGAAGGTCACCCGTAAATGTGACCTGTGGAATGTTGGTCCAGTCCTCTTCAATGATTGTGCAAAGTCACCGAGTGCAAAAACAACAAATAAGAGAGTCTCCCCCCCCCCCCCCCCCCAACAAAATCTGCAAATGACAAACTGCGAATATGCTGAAGTAGACTTATCCATTCTTCCACGATGCCACCCCACAAGAAACAACATGGATGTCCTACATTGATAACCACGCTGAAGCCGTTATCGTTCCAAATAGGTGAACCGTGCCTTTTATGGGCAGATTCGGAAGTTACGATGGCCGCGCGGCGCCACCGCTTTAGCCTTAGTCCGTCGACGCGCGGAACGGCCTCTTTGTCATCTTGTCCCGGCGACCGTCACTGTCATCCCGCGTCACCTGACGGCCGATAAGGCTCGGCTGTGAATGCTCGCTATCGGTGCGCGCTGCCAGCCTCTGCTCTCGGTGAAAAGGATTCTCTTGAGGGCACGTTTGACTTGATAAAGGCTCCAATTTGACACCTGCCTTCGACTGCTGTCTGAAAGGTTTGTGCGTTGTGTGCGTGGGTGTGTAAAAGTGTGTATGTACACGTTTTTAAAAAAAAAAAAAAAATGTTTTTTTCCATTGACTTGACCCTCTTGTAGTTGGAAGGAAACAGAAGAAGCACAAACACAATTTTTCTGGGCACTTTATGTTGCGCTTCAGCAGGTTAACTTTAACTTTAAATTCTCATTTTTCTCTCTGTCTCTGTGTCTCTCTTCTCTTTTCCATTATGCAGAACACATTCCAGGGATCCACGCTGATGTTTCCCCCCCCCACCCCCACATAAATTTTAGAAGCATAATGAGTCAACTATATTTATATTTTAAGAAATACCGTAATATCGATGACAATATTTCAAAACCCCGCACTGATTGCATTTATTTATTATATGATATTCAAACATGGTCTGGAGCAGAAAACGAAGGAAAAACAAACCCAGGCAATGAAGCGTTTTGCTAAAAATAAGCTGTAAATGTTTCCCCTTTTGAGAATGTGATATTGTCAATGGCAGTTTGGCCCAGTGTTGTTGCCGTACGACCGACAGTATACAGTAGACCCTTCGAGCGTGTCCTCCAGTCTTCACAAGAGCAACAGTAAAAATAAACCAAAGAGGGAGAACGTGAATAAGACTCGAACTAATAATAAAAAAGTTCTTTTTATGACAGTTTACCAGAAATTACTCAACACAGTAGAGTAAGTTTTGAAGCCATGTGGCAAAATGTTACTCATGGACCACTTCGGATTTTCTCCAGGACCACAAGTGGTCCAGGAGCCACACTTTTGAGAACAACCATCTTAGAGAATCCGACACACCGATCGGACGATCGGAAGTCAGCGAAGTGTCGGCGGTTCTGCAGCACATTCAGACGCACACCGACTGCAAGCCCTCTCGAATGCCCATTAACTCCGGAGTGGCGTGCCGAGCTCCATTCTGCCCCCTGCTGCCCATATGCTGTATCCGCCAGTAACAGGTGCGGGATTCAATTAAAGCAGCGGGCGCTCTGCAGTCGGTCAGAAGGGCCAGGAAGGCAAACTGGGCAAAGCTGCAGAACAAGTGGAGCCTTCCAGATTCAAAAATATACCTCCAAACTGACTGGTTACATTTATTATAGTATTGTTGTTATAAAAAGTATATATTATGTACAGTACATTGCACAATATTAATTCATATTATCCAGGATTATATAATCCGTGAGTACTTGACGAGCCTCCTAAAACGGTTTGTAATTGCCTATCGATGCCACAAGATGGTGTTCAAGGCCTACTTTTTTCTTAATGCAGCTCCTCAACTCACTTTTGTTTCCTTGTCACCAAGATGCCACCAAATGGTGCCAAAGCCATATTGCTGTTGCTTTCGCCCAAGCACAAAAGCGTCCAATTCGTCAGTTTTGGGGCTCATAAATCCCCCCCAAAAAGCAGCTCATGGACAAATTTGAATATGCGAGGGTTCACTGTACATTGTTCCCCTCGCTATATATCGCACTTCATCGTTTACAGCCCCACTATGTCATGGCTTTTTAAAGTGATATTTAGTTACTTGGTTACGATAATACCCTCGCGTGTAGGAAAGGAGAGCCACAATCGCCGAGACACTTTTCAGACATTTTCTTTTAACAGTAAAACACAGAAAGATATTGAACGCACTCACCCAGGAGCTGCTGTTGGCCACAGCTCACACTCACACGCAGACCTGCCAATGTCACAAGCCACGCCCCTTAAAGGCAAGCCCCGCACACAGGCAATACAATCCATCCAGTAATTTCCATTTTATGCTTGCTTGCTTTTATGATTTTTCACCTAATTCACTGAATAGTTGATATATATTATATGGATATTATATTGAGAAAAGGGATGAATGAACATACAGTATAATTCATATATAAATAGCGAATAACCTATATATTATTATATAATTATCATTGTAAAATCCAGAATGGTAATAACAAGGGCGTTACTGCAGATTAAAGTTGTTGTATTTGTTTGTACTGTATGCATCCTCGACAGCCGGCATCCAAAATTAAAATCCTAAATTTAGCCCCAGGCGTCTCACCTTTTAATTGTTTTACAAGTCATTTCGAAAATGACTCCCGCTCACTCAGGGGAGCTCGCTTTTTTTTTTTTCTTTTTTTTTTTTCTAAAGCCATTTTTGCAGTAGACTCATATTGACAAGCAGCGCGCTGACCTGTGCCTGCGAGAAGGATTATGGAGATGAATAGTCAATTATTACAGCGGCATTTCCCCGTCTGCGCCGCGCTAATGGCTGCGCTAGAGTGTGATAGCAATAAAAAAAAAGCCTGTCTTTTTAATCCCTGATAAGGTAAATTTCGTTTGCCATCTGGCTAGTTTGGAGGCTAAATAAGTGCTGCCCATCGCAAACAAGAAGATTCCCACTTCCAACAAGAATTCATCGATTTAATCTGACTGCCTGGCGTAAATCCGTGTGGCTTTTCCTCTGGCTAACGTGCTCTAACCAGAACTGCATAATACTTAATCTGAACATTTATGCTTCACTCCTAATGCCTATTATTACTTAATACCTCGTTCATACTGTGGCCATGATAGTGTTGTGTACTATACGACCGCCGCTGGGTTTTCGGCGCTACGGCCTCCCACTGCCACAATCAGCATTCGCTTAGAGAGCGACAGCGAGAGGTGAAGTAAACAGGAAGCGGGTCTGAGTTAATGGACCTCCCAACCCGCCAACCTGTGCAAGGTGTGAAGTGTAACTAGACTGTTTACATGGCCAGTGTGTGCATAATGGTACCTTGCCTTACAAGTGGCCCAATTTACAAGTTTTTCGAGATATCGCCTGGTCGATTATTTTGTATTTGTTTTTTGCTTTGTGTTAGGAGCGAAAATGGAACTTACGAGTGAGATTTTTTACAACTATGGATCATAAGAAAGTGAGTGCTGAAAAGAAGCGGGTGATGTCTATCGTGCCGTTCTTGAGCGTGTCATGTACAGTTTGGCAGATAGCAAACAATTCTTCAAAAAACGACGTGTGCTTGCTTCACGATGTTTATTTCCACGCCCTGTTAGTTATCTGTAAAGCTAAACTTAAAATAAAGACAATTACAAGTTGTCCACATAACTTAACAGTTAGCTTGAAGTTAACACAATGTGAAACGCCAGAGACAGGCTAACAAAACTGGCATCAACATTGTGATACGAGTGATCTGACTGACGAATTGTTTTTAGATATTGTTTGAGCCGTCTTTCAGATGATTTTTTTGCTTTGACTTGAGCGCAAACATCGATACGAGCGCTGTATGGCAGTGAACTTAATTCATCTTACTGAACAACAAGCAGCAGAGAGTAAACAAATCTTCCAAAAATGGCTTCAAGCGTTGTAATGCCATTCTTAGTAGAAGTTTACTGTCAAACTAAATATAAAACCAAGAGAATTACAAATTTTGTCGTTAAAAACAACCACACAACTTTGCCGTTCGCTAGCTTAATACTAAGACACAATGCAAAATGCCATAGACGGGCTAACAAATAGCATCAATAGTCACGGTAACCCTTAAACAACGAATATGTGAAGACAAACGGTGCAACAACACATATCGACAGACAATATAACAATACTTACAGGCATATTTTCGTTATCCTCTGTGAAAACAGTCAAGTACAGCTTTTTCTGATTCTGCTGAGCTGCCTGTTCTGAAAGGGGGGAAAAAGTGACAGTGGAAACAGGACGATGCCTCTCTCCTAGGCGGTCTACAGTTCAGCTCTTGTTATTGCTGTGGGTCTGATCAAATGGAGGCCGATACCAATTTAGGACAAGGCTATTTGGGGGGCCAGGTGCAGTAATGGACTGATTTTGGCCAGAACGCTGATGATTTGTGTCATGCATAATAAAAGCGCTCTTGGCGAAGTGCATTGGCTCCACCAGTCTAATGTAATAACGAGAGCACCCACTCGAGCCGGTTTTGTTAAATCACTCCAGCTTCCGTGTCGTCCCACTGTTGCTTGGAAATCTGTGGAACTGGGAGCCTCGGTGCCAAGTAGAGTAGTTGTAGTAGTAGAAATAGATTAGCCAAATTGCGATGTCACAATTCGTCAAATTCAGGAGCTGACGCTCACAGACGCATTTTCAGAAATCGGCAGATGACAAAAGATTTACTTTCATTTCACACTCGATGAGTTGGCACTGCAGTCACTCCGCAGACTCAACTCTTTGCACACAAGCAATTCGAATGTCGGTTTTTCGTGACATGTCCCCCTTTAATGTTTGTTATTGTGGTTTCAGTTTGCAGTGCTGTAAAAACGTTTCAGTCATACTGAGTTGTTTTGGTTTGGGCACCATACCGCATACTCCAAACCACAACCACAAGAATAAACATTGTTAACTAAATACCTTTCTGACAGTATTTCTATTGGTTCGCGTCTGTGCTAGTGTACGTAATCTTGTGTATGTACAATTTCGGGACTAGCTATCATTGTTTTGTTTTTTTTAATAATCAGATTACTGCTCACAAGCCAATATTATTCAGATCTCATATCCTACATAAGACGACGATGACTGGATGAGATGAATCGGCCGCTCGCGTGCATGTTAATACTTACATATTATAGCAATGTATCCCTTTTTGAAAGCAATTGCACGCTTGTTTGTATCTTTAATTCTACCTTGAGGCTGAGTCTTCCCAGCTTTGTTTATGGGTCACCTACATGGACCCAGTAAGTCCACCGCCTTGTGCGTGCTGTTTATTTCTCCTTTTTCCACCAGCATTATACTTTTATGGCGCTGTCCTACTTTTATCGGCCGTCTCGCTCACGCCGCAGCATTTCAGCTCTGATAACATCGCGCCCTGCACAGTGCTTACAATGTTTTTTTTTTTTTTTTATTATTGCTCCCTCATGTGTATTACTCCCCCACTGTGTCTGGATCGAAGATGTCGTTTGATTGTAGTGTTGCCGGAGTTGAAGTTACCGTTAGTGGAGAGATACATCGCTCGGCCAGATTTACTGTAACTCCGAACATTATTTGGCATATTTCCGTCGCCCACATTTGTATTTGCAAGGCAAACACCAGAGGCCTCCATTTTGGTTTGACGATTGTGTGTGTCAAGGGTAAGGAGTCATTGTAAGTGTTTGTTTATGCCAATGTTTGCTTTAATTCTTCTTTTGACTGCCAGTCTCAATCCCCGCTGCAAGGTACCACGTTGGATTAACACGGCGCGATTACATCTGGGCGATATTACGGCTGGGTGATATTGCCTTAAAATAAGATTTCAGATTTTTAAAAAAAATTTTTTCATAAAAATCTGATATTCGATAATTCCCCCCTTTGCTAAGACAATAAGCAAGCGGCAGTGACACTATTCAAAACATGCTCTTTGTTTTTTTTCTGAGCATTTCGACTTTCACAGAAATAATAATTTAGGAAAAACTTTACAGATAAGAAAATAAGTGCTTCCTCTTGGGACCAAACAATACTCATTTTGTTAAAACATATGCAAAGACATTCCTTAATGAATTGAGAGAAACATTTTGAAAAAATCAACAGTTTAGCATCTTAAAATTAGCCGTCAAACTTCATGACTCTGCTTGTCCAAATTGATTGGCTCGGCAAAGTAATTTGAAATAATTGTTGTCTTTTGTGTCTTAATGGGAATTTAAGTCTCTTTTTGAAAAATAGTAAGAAAAGTCGCTAACCTGGCAACACTGACTGCACTTTTGTAAACTAGCTCCTTTCCGTCAGCAACAATGTTGTTCGTGCAAGTGAGGTAATGCTTTCAACTCCAGAAGCTGTTAAAAAAAAACATGTTTTTAATTGTCCTGACAAATAAACTTGAATTGATCGACAGCAAGGACTACCAAGTATGAGTTTTAAGTATCGTATGGCTAGAAATTACACAAATAAACATGCATGTTAATGTTAGCTTACTGTTGTGCCTAAACTGTGGACACTACACTATAATATTGCGCAGTCTCCATCTTGGTGCAGCACTCCGTTTTTGTCTCCATACTGAGGTCAGTGACTTGGAGAGGACTCATTGTCCTCCATCGTTGACGTACTCTATGTTAGCGTGTCTCGTTTCCCACTGATGCGTTCAATCTCACATGGTTTTGTGGAAATCCGACTGTGCAGCGGAAAAGACAGAACTAGCTGACTCCTAAGCGACCCAACGCAGTCTTGGCATTCTTTTTCCGCACTCGACACGTTTCGAGCCCGACCAGATACATCATCGTGTGGCAGAATTTTGCGTGGCCTGTGCGTGCGTCTACATACAGCTGCACGCACCACATGTGTGCTTAGATGTCGTGCACCTCCCTATCCTGTGTGACCAAAACTCCCCTGCAGTGTCCAATTAGTTCAGAGACGCGTTCAATCACGAGGTGGCCAGCAGGTGTCTGCTACCCCAAGCCAGAGAGCCATATTACTAAACTGGCACGAAGGGATGTGTGCATGGGGGGGAGTGTATTGGAGGCCTGGGGGGTCCTCAGCTGTTTTGTCCTGTGGTGGCTCCAACTCTTTTTTTTTCTTTCTTTTTTAATTTTCTTAGAGAATGCCATGAGCTTTGCTTGTAGGACATCTCGAGCGGGGGCTCACGAAATGACTGAACCCAACTGAGCTGCCGTGCAGTTTGTGGTGTTCTACCACTCCTTTTTATGAGTGGCTGACCGTCAGCCACTAATTTTGTAGTATGACGCAAGATACAGCTGGCGCCAAGTCGTACCAATTCAGTATATACCGTCATTTCTCGTGTACAATGTGCACCCATGTATAATACGCACCCCCAAAGTTGACCCCAAAATTCTGGAAAATTCTTCTACCTATGTATAATGCATTTTTACAATGCATGATTTTGCATCTATCCATATGATCAAAACATGAAATATCTGTATTTTGCTTTTTTTTTTTTTTTTTTAAAGTTAAGCACTTTATTTGAACACGTGATACTTTTTTTAATTTACTTGCTCCTATTTTGAAATTCACAGCCCTACTTTTATTTAGTAAATCAGAAAACACACAGTTGGGCTCATATGTTTGATTACCCAGCCAGAAGGAAACAATTCTTTAAGGAAAACATGAAGGACCAGGTGAACCACATTTAATTTTATTTTAATGGGATTCAAATTAAATTGTCAAGCATTTCAGAAAAGCATTCTTATTAAACAAAACATAACCATAAAGAAATTAATGTGAAAAAATATTTTCACAAATTCTGCCAGGGTATGTTAATTTATGAGCACAAGTGTACATATATGCAGTACATAGTACCCTTGTCATATTGAAATGAAAGTGTAGGCTACACCTTTTTTATAACCACTAGCTGGCGGTGGCATATTAGAATGAAAGTGTACACCATTCTCATAACCTCTAGCTTGCGGTGGGATTTTGGAATTAAAGCTTTTTCATAACCACTAGATAGCGGCATACATTTCTAAAATGTGAGTTTTTTTCCATTTGCCCCTATAACTATGTATAATGCGCACTATTGACTTTTGACAATTTGGGGGAGGGGTTGGGGGGGGGTGGAAATTGCGCGTTATACACGAGAAATTACAGTTCTGTGTTTTATAATAACACTTAACTATATTTATAATTTCATATGTGAAGTACCTGTGGCTAAAAAGCAAAACGTGGAGAGTCTCTGTCCCCGAAATGCATGAGAGCTTTCACAACAGAAATTACATTTCCGGGTATGATGCAACATCCAGCGAGCAGTCACCGAGCTGTACCAATAAAGTACATATACGGTATATGTATTGCATTTTACAGTAATGCTTAACTGAATTCATTATTTCATATGTAACTGCGGCTGAAAAGCAAGCATAAAGAGTCGCTTTTGCTGTCAATGAATGGAGCCAAGGCCCTTTCAAATACTGTATCTACAGTATAACCCCTTTATTTGTCACTGGTATCCTTAATTATAATATAGCTACAGCGGCCAAGGCAATTTGCTTCTCTCTCGACAATTGCGCCATGTTGGTTGGGAATCGGTAAAAAAATAAATAATAATACAATACATACAGTACTGAATATGCGGCGCCTCAAAACATTGTTTCCCGATAAAAAGGTTTTTCGTTGCAGCGGGTTGGTATATGGGCGAGCGTCAGGGGTCAAGGACTGTATTTTTTTTCCTCAATTGTCGCCTTCAGGCGCGTTCGGCTATGTCATTCATTGTGTGGCGGGCCTGATGAGCTTGGTGGTCTCATGGCAGAAACAATAGGTGAAACCCACCTGCAGCAAGCTACCGTGTCACATTTTTATTTTAACACGCCGTGTCAAAGCCGGTCTTGTGTTGGAAAAGGACCGCAAAAACCCAGACAGAAACTGCGATCGAGACTTTTTAGTTTTGTAGCCCAGGAAAAATTAAGGAAGGTTTTATTGGACTACCAATAATTAGCCCGATGGGGTACACGACTGCAAAGCAAAGCCACAAATGACTTGAAACTTGGTCCCTGACTTATAAAAACACATCATATCAACATATACTTTAAATGGAGCATATCATGACCTGACTTAATTACAACAAACACAAATTAAAAACAGGTTCTGCCCAAAATGTATGTGGCCGCTTGATGATCAATAAAACAGCTTTGTACTCTGAAAGTCAGTGTTCTAATTTAACAAAAAAAAAAAAAAAACCTTGGTTTTGGGGACCTGAAATACTTTTGGGGTTCAATGTCGGGTTGGTACCCTCTAAAGTAGGTACCACTTGTATTCGTGTGATGCTTGACCTTTACAACTTGGAAATATATACCCTTTTGTTCCTGGAAAAGGTACAAACAGCTATTTTGGAGTCTAATAATTCATCATGTGTGGTCGCCTCTTGGAGGTTTAGCCTCGAGGGACACAAATGGACCCATTTTTAGAGACTATACCTCAAGTTCAAGAGTTTGCTTGCAAATAGTAAAAAGTACTACTTTGTGTGCAATTTCTGTCCAAGTCAGTTTTCCATCCAATGTCCCCTGTAAGCAACAATGTACAATTCTTCACGTGATAAAAACAAAGACTGGTGTTCACTTCTCAACACTCCTTCCACACAAACCTTGGTTTTGGGTCCCAGAAATACTTTAGGATCACATCTTGTCAAAGTTACTACTTTTGTCCCCTTTGACACTTGACTTTGCAATTTAAGAACACCTTTTGTCCCAGGAAAAGGTACAAACGGCTACCTTGGAGTCGAATAATTCATCATATGAGGTAGGTTAGCGTAGGTTTAACCTCAAGGGACAGAAATGGACACGTGTTGTACCCCCTTTTTTTAGAAATCGCATCATCGGATAGATTTTTGAGAGTTAGCTTGCATAACAATTACTTGGTTGTATAATTTAACACTCAAGAGATCAGCATAATTGTGTACAAGCAATTTTAAAAGTCAGTTTTCCTTGCAAAAACCCCCTTCAAGTGGAATTTACAATTCCTCACATCATAAAAACAGTGACTTAGCATATGCTAGCTTACTTGGAGTAACTTCACACTTTTGTTCCTGGAAAAGGTACAAACCACTACCTTGCAGTTGAATAATTAATCATATGAGTCAGCTGAGTGTAGGTTTTACCTCGAGGGACAGAAATGGACTCTTCCAGTACGACCTTTTTAGCTACCGTACCACTTTTTTTGGCACTACCAAAAGCAGTGGTGCCATCCAGATCATGTGTTTTGGCGACCTTCCCAACTTTTTGGCACCGCTTTGGGAAAATGTGTCTTCTTACTGTCGGCTGAGAGCCAAATTGGAGCCTAATAAAAACAAGCTCCGCGTTGACTGTTTTTCCACCCGCGGAAACAAAGAGGCCTTTGAGGTAAAATTGCGCAATCAAATAAAAAGAAAAAGTAGGCCGAGATGAGTGCGATTAGAGACTACACCGAAGCGAGAAGCGGGCGTCAGCCGGAGCGCTCCCCATTTATCAAATCCCGACGAGCACGATGCTGATGTCCTACAAATGAGCTGATAATGCATCTCATCTCACTCTGCTGCTGCCCATTATCATCCTATCCTTTGTGTCCTTCTTTTAAATTCCTGACTAACTTTTATCGACCCTGATCTTTTTTTAGTTTTAAGCTCCCCTCCCCGTTCCCCGCTCCCTCACCGTCTCCGCCATAGCTTTAAATGATGGCAAAACCGTCACTCTGTGTCCGCTTTCTCCACTGCGCTTCCTTCCCTTTCCGCTGCAGTTTTTGTGTGCCCGGGGACGCTGCTGCGCGTGCAGGCGCCCAGCTCTTTGCAGGAGGCCGAGCACCAGGCGGGCGCGTGGTGCAAGGACCCGCTCCAGTCAGGCGACCGCCTCTATGTCATGCCCTGGACCCCCTACCGCACTGACATGCTGTTCGAGTACGCTTCCTGGGAAGACTTCAAACAGAGCCGAGCCACCACCACCTACAAGTGAGCAGATTGGCAAACAGCAGCTGTATTGATTTATCGCCTTTAGGCCGTGTCCATACATACGCGAAGAGTTTTAAAGGAGACGACATGCTATGCATTTTTTTTTTTTGGACAATTTAAAACAGTTCCCAGATGTCTGAATAAAAGATTTCTGACCTTCCTTGGTCAAAATACACAAAAAGATAATGGATGACAGCGAATCTAACACCCACTTGTTAAAAGTTAAAGTTAAAAGTCAAAAAATTATCTGTCCCCATGCAGATAGTTAAATACCCCCATAAATGCATCAGGTACGATGCATCAGATATCGCGAACTGAACTGTACTTAACAACTGTACTATACTGGAGTAAAAAGAAAGTTTTAACCACTGTAAAATTATGCAATGTTTAAACATTTACTAAAGTGATTATTCACTTACCATTACAAGGAGGGAGAATCACTGCTTCAGGGCATTGGAAGGATGATAATGTTAGGTATAATTAATATAAGGTTTTTACCCCTTTGAGACTTTTATATTTTTGGGGCCCTGGAAAAATCAATTAATAGTCCTTATGTGTTACATAGGTTTCAAAACGTTTTCCGCTCAAGACATCATGGCATTAGATGTGCTTATAATTGGTGACATCCCACTGAGCCCCCACGTTTGCTCACCGTATGGTCCTCTTGTAGTAGGGCCTCAAGTGATCTGGCGGCGTTCTCGCCTCCCCACAGGTTGCCCAACCGGGTGGACGGCACAGGCTTCGTGGTGTACGACGGCGCCGTGTTTTACAACAAGGAGCGCACGCGCAACATCGTCAAGTACGACCTGCGCACGCGCATCAAGAGCGGCGAGGCCATCATCACCAACGCCAACTACCACGACACGTCGCCTTACCGCTGGGGCGGCAAGTCGGACATCGACCTGGCCGTGGACGAGAACGGCCTGTGGGTGATCTACGCCACCGAGTCCAACAACGGGCGGCTGGTGGTCAGCCAGGTGGGAGAGCGGCGTGGCACGACACGGCGGAGGAGGGGGGGGGGGGGATTAAACTAAGCTGGAAATCTCATTTGACCAATGGCGCAAGGTTAAATGTTGCAGTGAGATTACAGCGGGCAGGAAATGGGAAAAAGTTGTTGTATCTTTAAAACTAATCATGCGCCGTTGCTTGACCCACTCATTCATCAAAAGTAAAATCACCAGAACCCATCAAGTGGATGTCATAATTATTTGTGGACCCTCACTAATAGCAAACATTTGCGAATAATGGACGCCATCGCCTAGATATTTTTATTTTTGCCTATTAAATGAACCCTGACCTATTTGCAGTTCCCTATTCCCAAACTCACGTGTGTTTTTTTTTTTCTTGTGGACCAGCTATTTGCTAGAAAACATCCGCTTTTTGCGTGGTGTTCTTTGTATAATGTTCTAGGATGCCACAAGATGGCGCCAAAGCCCTGGCTAATGTGAAATTAGTAATTGGTGTCAAGGAAGTATGTTCAGATGAAACATCTCGATTTAGAAATTCACGTATCTCGTGGATTAGCAAGGTTTAGCCTGGGTTAGTGGAAGTTGCGGCGAGTCTCAACCACGTGCATTTACGCTCAGATTTTTTCGAGATAAAATAATCTCCAAGCCCTTTATTTTTGGGGTCTAATGTTGTACGAAAATATTAGTGTTTTAGGGTCATAGTTCATAGTATATTTATGGTTTAATCTCATACTAAAGGCAACTATAAACATTCGTAAGTCAATTTTTGGTTTGTTACGTTTTTTTTCGCAAGTGATAGGGCCCAAAACCTGCCACGAATAGAGAAAAAAATGTGAGTAATTGATTATAAATGTACCTAAAAATCTTGATTGTATTAATTTAAACCATAAATATACCCAAACTATGATCCCAAAACACTGCCATATATTTTGGGTTTTTCTTTATTGTTGTTGTTTTTTCATGATCAGCTGCATGGTCAGACAGAACTCGGTTTGTGAGGGGACAGACAGAGAGAAAAGAGAGACCACAACAGAAATGAAGGGAAAAACAACACAGAAGAATTGCAGAATAACATGGTATATGATTACTATAACATTACATAGTAAACTTTCATATCATTTCCAACTCACATTACCCTTAAAATGAAATGCATTAGAAGTGCGAGGACACTGGCATGTATGTTGCCGCCTCACAACCCATAAAAACACCAAGTACTACTTTCCTGTTAGCCATTTTATTAAGATTTTGATTCAGTAATAGATAGATAATCTCAGATTTTAAACACATTAACAGTATCGCAAACTTTATTTTACGGTAAGTACCTTACGTTGAGCAGCTAGCTGTTAGCAGCTGATCAGATGTTAGCTTCCACCTCTGCCAATAGCGATCCGGACATTATCTTAAGAAGTTTACCTTCCTGCTTTCTCCGGCGTCGGCCCCGCAAGGAGCCTCACATGCTTGTAGGACATTTACTGGAATGTCCTATTATGCTGTTGTTCGCTGTCAAGTTGGCCAGCTAGCAGTTGGTGGCCAACGCAAGCTAATCCTGCACTAACATGGCGCCCTAGAAGGAGGTGGGCATCCCAGGGCGGTCCACAAAGAGCAAAAAGCACATCATGTTTCGTCCTTGATTCACTTTTTTTTTCATCTTAAAAGTCAATTTCTACCTCTGATTTCAATTTTTAAAAAGTAGTATGGCTCAAAGTAGTGGCGTTCTTCATCAAGAAATTGTTTTCTGGTGACTTTGATTATTCGCCACGCTAGTTCTGACGGCTGCTTTGTGCCGACGAGCGCGCTTTGACGCTACATTAAACAGAAGCGAGAGCACAACTGTACGTCTGACGGCAACGTGAAGGTTTAATACCTTTGAAAATATGCGCGGTTGTTCTTTGGTTTTGATGTTGTCCTTTAGGGGCAGAAATTAATCAGCAAACGGCGATCAATAGGTGTTGTAGGTGCAGCGCAAACTTATTTTCAAAGCATACCTTTATATTCTAAATATATGATTTTTATCACATTCCCTGCAAAATGCCAGACCTTTAATTAGCCTCTTAAGATACACACTGCATACAAATATTAATATTGACATTTATACAGGCAAAACTCCTATTCATTTTGAGTGATACCCAGCACAAGGTGGCTGAAGGTCCCCATTACAATTGGCAGATCCATGTCTTTTTCAAATTTGTATATAACGTCCTCAAACCTTTCGGGATTTTTTGTAAAAGCATATCAGAGCAATAGCCTTACTGATTTTGAGCTGGAAAAACACAACACCAAGGTCAAATGAAGGATGCTTTTTCACTCTTCTTCCTCGAGTTGGACCAAAAACCTGTTCAGTCATCCTGAATGTGAAATCAGTGCCAGCTGATATGCAACTGTGAAATGCTCAAACTTTATTGTATACTGCAGTTAGAACCTTAGCAACTTTAGTTTTTGTCAAAGATGGTTGGTCTTACAATTACATAATTCCTGTTCAAGGGACAGTTTGCAATTTGTTAAAAAAAAAAAAAAATCAAACAGTAATACATGATTTTCATCTGTGGAAAAAAAACCAAATCTGCCCTCTCTGGCTTGTGCCTCTAATTTGATTTGCAAGAAACATCTGCACCCGAGGAAAAACAACCAATCAGAGACAGAAGGCGCGACTGACGAGGTTTGAATCATTTTTCTTAGCGGGCAGAACCCCACGGCCTCACGTTGACTTGTTACCTTGTTAAACTAGAAAAGCGCCTCATTCGTAATGACGTGTTACTATAACTAACGATAATTTTGTGTTTGATTTTGTCCAGGTGAACCCGTACACGCTGCGCTTCGAGGGCACATGGGAGACCAGCTTCGACAAGCGGCTGGCCTCCAACGCCTTCATGGCGTGCGGCGTGTTCTACGCCGTGCGCTCGGTCTACCAGGACGACGACAGCGAGGCGGGCGGCGACCTGCTGATGTACGCCTACAACACCAACCGCGGCCGCGAGGAGCCCGTCAACATCGCCTTCCCCAACCCGTACCAGTACATCTCCTCCGTGGACTACAATCCCCGAGACAACCAGCTGTACGTGTGGAACAACTACAACGTGCTGCGCTACCCGCTGGAATTCGGCCCGCCGGACCCCACCGCAGGTTGGCGTAACACTTTCGTTCAGTCGCAACGTAAACGAGCAATTACTGTCAATCTTAAAAGTCGCAAATTAGCAAGGTAGACCTCGGCGAGACCCGTCAAAGTCGTAAAATCAATCTGAAAGCGACAGGCGACTATTAAAAGTTGACACTGCAAATAAAAGGAAATCTTTATGCTCTTGACTGTGACAGCAAATAAATGGAACGTCGCCCACGGCAGTTTACTCGGAGTTAGATTTATTAAACGTGCGCACATTTGATCCACATTAAAAATGTATTTAAGCGTCATCAGTCAACATTGTTGTTCTCACATCCTTTAGCCTCTTTTATTTTTTAAATATCATTTCAATTATTTTCTTTTATCATTTTTATAAAAATCAGCCCTTTATGACAGTGTTACCTAATTTATGGCATTCGTTTCAGATTCAGGTTACGGCTGTTTCAATGTAGTTTTTCTTGCGTTACTTTTTTATGTCACATTTTATGTTGCATTTTATAAAAGAATTTATGTTACACTCAACCATTTTATTAGGGACACCTGCCTGCCTTTAAAAAGATAATAATGCTCGGTTTTGAGTGACACTTTTTGCCTTCATTATTGTGGTTGTAATTTGCAGTGTAATATTTTGGTTATTTCCCCTTTTCATTGGCCCCTTTAGGCCACGTCCACACATGTGAGTCTATATACTGTGTTTCCCTTTTTGAATTGAACTACTGACATAAATTAAGTTTTACACGATATTCTAATGTATTGAGATGTAATATACATTATGTACACAGGCATTTTAGAAGTCAATTTTCAATTACTGATACAGCTCTTGTAAAGAGGATCTCATTAGATTAATGTTCACGTTGCCTTCAAATTAGCATTCTGTTTGGCTCCAGATTGCCTGTTTTGATTGGTCAACCCTCAGAACCTCCCCGCGCTATTCCCATAGACATCTGCCCGCATCCGGCGCCAACAGGCCGCTTTTATATCTCCAGCTGTTGCCGCAGCGGCGAGGAAAAGGAGCGTCTCAACTGCTCCGTGTCGTAGATAATGAAAAAAGTCGCCGCAAAGTGATAACGCAAGTGGGAGGAAGAAGGAGGAGGAGATGAGCATCTTGGCAGCGGGTCAGTGGAAGAAGCGAGGTTTGGCGGCGCTGGAGCCACATGAAGGTCTCGTGTGAGCGACGTGCAGATGTGAGCTGCTGCGTTTGATCACTCAGGATTTCATCCGTTGTGATGCACGACTTTTATCTTCCCATTAAGTCTTGTTGTTAGTGATGGTGGCGTCTCGCGTATATTTGATCAATTATTTACTTCTGCCTGAGTTGTGACGAGGCCTCCTCGCCATCTCCCCCCGTTCTCAGCACGCTCTCTGGGGGATGACGCTTTGAAGGGCCCCCGAAAAAGTATTTGCAACCCCAATTATTACCGGGCTGACTCTCAGAAGTGCCATTTTATATTCCCTTTTGAACCTCGGGCAAACGTCATGTATTCACAGACATCTGTCATGCTTATTATTTGGAGCTTTTGGTTGCCAGCAACTTTCCTTGAGATACGAATGACCCGACTTAAACGTCCTTCGGACAATTTTTTTGCTTTGACTTGCAAGCAACAAATTTGAGACTCAACTCATGTCACCACAGTTTAGGTGATAGTGAACAATTCTACTTCTTCTTCTTCTTCAAAAAAAGGGGGGGCTTCGACCTGTTTGTTGCCATTCCCAGTTAAAAAAAAAATTCTCTCAAAAAAGAGATTTACACGTTTAAAACAACCACATTGCTTTGCCTAAAAGTCTGCTATCTTAAACTAAAATACATGATGTGAAACGCCATAGACAGGCTAAGCAACGGCATCGTTATACCCCTGTAAGCGACGGATTCTTGAACACAAACAGTGGAGCAACACATGTAGAGAGATAATATAACAATACTCACAGGCATGTATTGTTTTTCCTCTGCGAAGAACAACTAATATTGCGGCGTACTGAGGAGCTGAAACCATCTCCATGTACAGTATATCTCTGTATTGTACTGCCCCCAGGTGGCCAAGAAGGAACAATGTCCAATGAATTGAGGCAAAAAAATGTCAAAAACTCTTTCATTTCTTTTCCTTTAGATATGTCATTACTATATGTTTTTTTTTTTTTTTTTTAAATAAAGTACAATAATATGGAGTTGCTGTAAATGCCTGCAGTGTTTCTTTTAGGGACCGAATTTTAGTGCAGAAAAAAATCATGTGCTACAATCAAAATGAGGCATTTAATCGCACGTGTCTATTTGTGCGCAGAGACTCATGGATTTTGCACAGTCAAGCGTGTCTGGTTGTGGATTTTTCTGTGGTTAACACAGTTACACTTCTTTCATTTCATACCTGTTCTACAGCTTCCTCACGCTCTCTCTCTCGCTCTCTCTCTCGCTCGCTCACCACTGAAAGGAGACGCACACTGCACAACACGATTTCGTTTTGTTTTTGTTTGTTTTTTTACCATTTTAGATGTTAGAAAGGTCCGATTCAAATGTTTTTCTGTTTACTTGAGGTTAGGAATATTGCGGTGTTCTGAAATGTACTTGAAATTAAAAGCAAAACTAATTGAAAGTGCCTGCGTCTACAAAGACCTTTAAAAGTCCTTCAAACTCTTAAAGACAGACAACTTGAAATTATGCGTTTTGTGAATATTGTCTGCTGAAAATGCAGCTTGAAAGCCTTTTTGTATAATTTCCCTCACATTGCTCATTAATTCGGGATATTCGGCAATGGGATGAAATTTCAGGATGAACAGAAAATGCCCTATGACCTTTACAGGTGAACTTTACTTTTGTCAACTTTTGGATTCACACGTCCAACTGGTATTTTGTTTTGTTTTTTAATTTCATGAATGTGGATTTTGCTGTTCTGCTTCTTGTTCGAGAACAAAATGTTGCGCATTGAAATGTCTACAGAAGCTCAAATGAAGTTCACCTGAAGACCTTACATTGCATTTTAGGTTCATCCTGAAATGTCACCATTTTCCCCAACTTCTTGTGAGTAGTGTATTGTAGCACAATGGAAAATAACATAAATCCATTGACTTGTGTTGTTTGAATTCATGCATATATCTTTTTAGGTGAATTGAAAACACTGCTTTTTGTGTTCAATATTTCTATTTGATTAAATGTTAGTTGCAATGAAGTGAGCAACTTGTTTCTTTACAAAGCGTTATTGCCAACTACTGGCTTGGCATACATATCACAACCTCGTTCAGTCGTTTTTGCGGTTTTGTCTGAATGGGATGACGTTGGTGTGTATTTGTGAGACTTGTGTACTATTCCCGTCGTTGAAAAATACCTTAAATCTAATTGTGTGCTGCCTTCAGGTCCTCTGACCACCACGCAGGTAACCACCACCCTCCCGACCCGGCCCATCACCTCCAGCGCCAGCCCCTCCACGGCCCGGCCGATGGCACCCACTCTGCGCCCTATCGGTTCCATCAACAAGCACCCCGACCTACGCGCCATCACGGCCACCGTCCCCGTCACCCGCTGGACGCCGCCGTCCTCGCAGGGCCCCCACGTGTGCGAGACCAAGCTGGTACGCAGCGTCCAGTGGCCCACCACGCTGAGAGGGGAGACGGTGGACCGCCCGTGTCCCAAAGGGTCTCTCGGTATGGAAAAATCATCTACACTCACTTTTTTAGGTACATCTGAGATCCAATAGAAGATTGGTATGACAAATTTTGTCTTTAGCAAGATAATATTGTTCAGTTTTGATTGACCAGTCATTAATCATGATGCGCAAGCTGTTTATTTCCTTAAATTCTGTTTAATTATGTTATTACAATACATACAATATTACAGAGTGCTATTTTCCTTTTTTAAAAAAGACAAAAACATTTTTGTTGCATTTTTGGAGGATGCTGGAACGGATTAATAGCATTTCCATTCATTTCAATGGGGAAAGATGATTTAAGTCACCATTGTTTTGAGTAAAAAGCGTGGTCACATAATGAATTAAACTCATAAGTCAAGGCACCACTGTATACTGTAAAAAAATAAAATAAAAAATAAAAAAGCGACATAACAGGGGAAGACTGTATATCCCACAAGGGATTTTCTATACTCTTGAATGTCCTTCAGGCATGATTCTGTGCGGGGCGGGGAAATCTATCTCTAGTTTTGGTCTTGTCGCGTCGTCTGACCAGCAGGCGAACGTCCCCGAGGACTCGCAGATGAAAACTGCTCCTCCACAAATGAAAGGCTCATCTCCCACAGAAAGCGAGCTGATTGAAAGTGGCGAATAATGAAATGAAAGCCGAGGCAACACAAGCCTCAATGTCCTTTTTTTTTGTTTTTGTCCTACTCTTCCAAACGTGGAAACCGGCGAAGCGTTCTCCCTTCCCCTCGCTCTCTTAGCGTTGTTGTTTGCTGCGTGTGCAGGATGCCTCTCTCAGTGGGAATATATCAACGTTACATTAGCCTCACTAAATTAGCTCTCTAAGCCGATCTGCATGCGGTGGACAAGAGCAGGTAATAGGGCGTTTAAATGCAACACCGCATCGTCTCTGATCCTTTTGCGTGCCCTGTTGTCTTTAATCGCTTCTCCTCTTCTTCGTCTTTTCTTTTGCATCTGGACGCTGGTTGTTTGTGTTCGTAGCGGACTGACGCTTCTCTGGGCTCATCCCAGAGTGCTGTCCTCTCTGTGAACCCGCTCCACTAAACACAACACGCCGGCTGGAAATGACAGCCAGTAGAGAAGAAGACGCTTCCCTTCGGGGTGGCGGGAGGCTTTTATACGACAGATCATGTGTAATGTCTTTATATTGTCTGCGCTGAGAACACGCGTTGCGTTCGGGGCACATTTTAAACGGTTGTTTTTTTTTTGAACTCTTAACTACCCAGTTCCTCCATGCCCGAAGTTGACTGTCAAGCAAAAACCTAAAACAAAAAGAATTACACGTTGTGTATTTCAAACAACCGCATAGCTTTGCCTTAGGAAAGTGCACATGGTTTATGCTCACAAATAGCATCGGTCTTGCAGTGAAAGCAACAGATATTTGAACACAAACTGTGGAGCAACACATGTAGACATGTAATATAACAATTCTCACAGGCAGGTATCTTCTTTATTCTCTTCAAAGAATGAGTAATATCACTCCAGCTTTCTGAGGAGCTAACGCTGGCTTTGTGTACAGTATATCCTTATGTCTGTATTATACTGCCCCCTGGTGGTCAAGGCGCCCACACTAAAAGCACCAGCACAATGTCCATTGAAGCTAAAAATGTGTTTTACATTAAGTTACGTCATTACTGAATGTTCATATAAAGTACAATATTTTAGAGCACTATTTTTCTTTAACAAAAAAAAAGAATAATAAATACATGCATTACAAAAAAATTGTAGTTTTTATTTTGGGGGGGAGGGGTGCTGGTTCGGATTAATGGCATTTCCATTCATTTCGATGGATGTTTTAAGATACCAATGGTTTGAGTTACAAGCATTGTCCCAGAAAAAAAATAAACTCGTACTGTACCTACAGGCATCACTGTATTTCCAACTGCTTGTTAAACTGCGTCTAAGTCGGACTAGATTAAACTGCTGACATAATCGAAATGAAGAAAATAGCCCAAACGTTTGGCATCGGCCGCAAAGAGCTTAGCACAAAGAAATTGCAGTACCAAATCTAAATCGGTGATGCAATTAAGGAAAAGCTTAGGGCCAAAACACGGATCCATAAGGCAAACAATATGTGACCTCAAATGCATTAGGTTAGTTTTTGTTGATTGTCACCAAGACATATTTTCTTGGCAAAGAGCTTTTCTGTATTGCAATTGTAATGCATGAATACAGTATCTTGAGCTGAATACATTTGGGAAACCCAGCTCGAAATGGTTAACCTTCTCCATCAAACATTGAAATTACCTTTATTTAAAACCCACACCGTTTCTCTCCTTTAATTGCACACACCTAAGGCATCTCATTTCTCCACTGTGATGGTCTCCAGGCATCGCTTCCTTCCAATGTTTGGCCGAGCAGGTCATGTGGAACCCACGCGGTCCTGACCTGAGTAACTGCACCTCCCCGTGGGTCAACCAGGTAGCCCAGAAGGTGAGACACCGCAACCCGCTCCTGCTGGCCTCCTCTTGGCCTCCTCCTGGCCTCCTGGCTCCATCGTTCCTCTTTGTGTATTTACATATCTCCGAGGCTGGCCTTATTAATTTACACACTCATTTGAGCTGACCCTTCGTTATCACCCATCTGCTCTTAACACCTAATTAACTTTCTCTCATATACTTTGTAAAGTGAAGTTCCATTACTTTTGAGGAAGTAGGTCAAACCGTAACTGTCAATCAGATGTATTATTTTTGGAATGTGTTCAGTAAGCTTCATTTTATGTTGTTTCTCAGGGACAAGAATAAATGATCCTGGGTCAGTTTGACCTACGGCATGTTTAATTGTCCAAAAGTGTCACAAACAAAATCAAACCGTATTTAACATTGTTTATATTTTATTATTAACTCAACTTGTAAATATGTGAAATGAACCAGAAAAAGAAATGTCCCTTTTTTTTTTTTACCACAGTCAATGTGGTTGTTGTTTATGTTGTAGAACTGAAATGAATCCTACTGAGTTGTAGACTACAGTAATAATAATAGTAATATAATAGACCAGTGGTTGTCAAAATACAGTAGGTAGCAGGCCTAAGTGTTCATAAAAAAAAAACAGGAGTTTTTATTCCTAAAAAATATGTTTTTCAAATGGGGTTTAATAACACGTGCTTTTTGCACTCTCCTGAGGCACCACTGTTAGTTTGCTGTTCACTGTTGATTTCAGCGTAGCAACCGTGTTGGTAATGCCAAAACGTGATTGGCGATTAATCGACCTTAAGCTATAATCGTCATTATCAAAATCGATGTACAGTCAACTTGTTGCGATAAACGGGGGTTCACTGTAGTCCATTTAGCCACGGCTAACCTTGTCTGCGCACTTTCCTGGTGGACAATGGAAAATTTCACGCCGTGAATAATCGATCCCACCTCTCGCTTTTGGCAGCGATCGATCGCGGCGACAGAAAAGCAGCCGGTCAGAGTGTGATTTGTGAACTGTACCCACTTGACAGTGGGTACTTGACAGTGGGTACTGCAAGGTTTGACTACTACTAGAGGAGCTGTGCTGAAGATCCCTTTCCGAGGGTCTGGGGAAAATGAGAACTCAGCAGAGAGCACACGAAAGCGTGTTGCTTTCTTTTTGCTTCCACTCGCGGAATCAAAGTGCGTTGTTAGTGTCGGCCCTTCTTCAATAAAATAAGCGTTTGTGTGCTTTTCGCCACGAAGATCAAGAGCGGCGAGAACGCGGCGAACATCGCCGGCGAGCTGGCCAATCACACGCGAGGGCGGATCCAGGCGGGGGACATCAGCTCGTCGGTGCGGCTGATCGAGCAGCTCCTGGACATCCTGGACGCCCAGCTGCAGTCCCTCAGGCCCGGGAACAAGGAGTCGGCTGCACGCAACTACAACAAGGTGGACCACGATGCACGCACGCTTATTGATGGATGATGCATTTCTTTTTGTCTTTAATTGACTTTTTTTTCTGTCCATCCAGTTCCAGAAGCGAGAGCGCACGTGTCGGGCCTACATCCAGGTACGTGTTCGCTTTTGTCTCCCAGCTTTGCACGCGTGTCAAGGGCGGTGATTCCTCAGGGAGCCTCAATGCTGCTTTTGTCGCAATTGGCAAGTAGAATTTATGTTCAAGAGCAGATTGAAGTTGTAATATGACAGAAAGTGTAATGATATAAGATATTTTTTTCATATATTATTATGAAAACAATTTTATTTTATGAGAAAAGCAATAATTTATGAGAATAAAGACATAATTTAATGAGGAAAAAATAAATGTAGGAGAATCAAGTTTTAATACGAGAAAAATAATGTTATGAGTGTAAAGTGACACAAAAGTCATTTTATAAGTGTACTTTTGTATCATAGAGAATTTTTTTTCATGATAATACATTTGTTAAAGTTGTAATATTATATGAAAAAATGAGATTTTGTAAGAAAATAATAGTCACGAGGAATATATTTTCTAATTCTAATATTAGAAAAAAATATATATTTTTGAGAAAAAAGATATGAGGAAATTTTTAATTTTATGAGAATAAAACCATAATGTTATGAGGGGAAAAAAAATAAGCATGAAGCTGAAATATGTGGAAAAATGTGATTTTATGAGGATAAAGTCGTAATTCAACGAGGAAAAAAATGTGAGAATAAAATTGTAATATAGGTAAAAATATAATTTACATATATATATATATATATATATATTTAAGCTGCAATATGAGAAAACATTTTTAATATTATAAGAAAATATATATCTTATGAGAATGAGAACATATATATTTTATGAAACATCTAAAAGCACCGCTGTTCGAGTACATTGAGTGGCCAATGAAACTCGTAACTCAAGGTACCATTGTACGTTTCAAATACGCAAGGCACATAACGTGACCTGATGTCGTCATTTCTCCAACGTTTAGCCAAGGACGCTATATGTCGAGCTCGAGGAAACATGACATTTGATGTTAGTCTGTGAAGCGCTTTGTGTTACCGAGCTGCACTTTTTCAAGATGTCTGCGCTTCTCAGAAACCTGTAATGTAATATCGTGAAAAGAGAACTGTTTCCTTTCTCTCTGACCTTTCTGCAGCACACTGTTACATGACATCACACGAGCTTTTGTTGCTTGATGAATAGCCTGTACTGTACACACAGTTTTTGACAGTATTCAGCAACGACGGAGACAATTTGAATGCGATGTAGCTTTTATGAGCAGAAAAAGGTCTGCCTGCCACGGCACCACCGAGTCAATCTTTCATTCTGAGAGGCCTCTGGAAGAGAATTACTTGATTCATCAAACAGCTGACTCAAATAGAATTGCCATTAAATTACTTTTATTGAAGAAAATAGAATGTGTAATATGTCTGATGTAGAGCAGAAACAATTCAGAGCAAGGAGGAAGACAGGTTAAACATGATTCAAATCAGTAAAAAAATTTCCAGTGCAGGAAAGTCATTTTAAAATCGATTTTTGTGACTAACAATAAGAATTGCAGCACTGTGAACAACAGTTTTGTATAAAAAAAAATATTGTAACATTAAGAGAAGAGTTTATATTTTATGAGAATAAAGTTGGAATGTTATGAGAAAAACATAATTTCGAATATATAGTCGGAATATAAGAAAAGTCCTAAGATTTGAACTTTTTTTTGAGAATTAACTTAATAATATTTTAAGAAACTCGTAATTTGTGAGAACAAAGTCAAATCATGTTTTTTAGAATAAATCAAGTAATATTTTAAGAACACAATATTTATGATAATTAATTAGTAAGATTTTAAGAAAAATATATCATTTTGAGAACACAATTGCGATATTAGAAAAAGTTTGAATTCATCATGAAGCCCTAATATGAGATTTCTTTTGAAAATTTTAGGGAATGTTCAGCTCAGTTCCCCGGCGGATTCCAATGAGCTGAACATTTTGAAATTTTAATGGTATGAATCGAAAGAAATATGGAAGCAGAACGGAATAATGTCAAATACATCTTAATATTTTTGCCGTTTTGGGATTTTACTGTGGGAAAATGTGGAATTCTTCTGTGAAAAATGCATGTATGAACTTGGATTTTTCTTTCTTTTATTTTTTTTTATTTTTCGTGTTTCATTCACTTGAATGGGTTTTTTTGGGTGGGGCGTGAAAAATGTGGACTTCTGGGAAAACGGAATTTTTGAAATGTTGATTGACTTGAATCCGTTGAGAAATGAACATTTAGTTGAATGTCAAAAGTAGCGGGAATAATAACAATGAAGAAAGAAATGTGAGTTCCGCCCGAAACAGTAGAATAATGCGAAAATGTCCGTTCGGCGGGGGTGCCAGGCGGTGGTGCAGACGGTGGACAATCTCCTCCGTCCCGAGGTTCTGGACTCCTGGCAGGACATGAACAGCACGGAGCAGGCGCACACGGCCACCATGCTGCTGGACGTCCTGGAGAAAGGAGCCTTCCTCCTGGCCAACAACATGTACGGCAGTCGCTTCTCCGACCGAGCGGCCAACATCGGTGAGCTGTGAAAACACTCGCTTTTTTTAAAAATCATTTCGTTGGCTTATATTGGGAAAGTTTAGCTGCAGGTTTGCATGCCTTGCATTAGAGAAAGGAGTCATAAGGTCATAATTTTGTCCCAATAAAGTAGGTGAAACAATATTATTTCATGACAGAAAATGATCAAGATTTTTTTTTTTATATAAAGTACAAATGAAATATATTTTAAAAATAAATGTAATGAGAATAAAGTCATAATATGGTGGGGGGATCTGAATAAAGTTGTAATATGATGAAAAATGTAATTTCATTAGTATCTAGTTATAATAAAGAAAGTTTAATTATATGATGTGAAGTCCTAATAGAATACATTGTGTGTAAATATATTTGTAATATGAGAAAAAAATAATGAATTTTATTAGAATAAAGTTGTATTAAGAGGGGAAAAAAATACTTTCTCAGAATAAAGTTGTAATATCATGAATAAAATTCAGTTGTGAAAAAATATTATGTGGGGATTTTTAGAAAGATTTAGAGAATCGAATACATTTATAATATTTGAAGAAAAATGTAACGTGCTAATTTTTTAAAGAATGAAGTTATAACACTAAGAAAAATGTAAATTAAGTCGTAAATGTTGAGAAACCATTTAACCTTGACTATGACTTTTCTTATCATTCTTATATATTTTTTTCTTTTCGGTTTGCACCTGTTGATTGTAACATTAAATAGAATATCAACAATTATTGGAGGCAGTATTCCAATTTGAATGTTTTGGAGAATATAAACTACAGTATACTTGTTCCACAACAAAACCATTGTACTGCATGTGAGCAATATATTTTTCATGAGGTTTTCCATCTTACATTTAAATGGCTGCCAAATGAGGATTGGGATCATCTGCTTGCGAATTTCTTCTCATTTCATTTCTTCTCCGCCAGATCTGGAAGTGCACGTCTTGAACACGGAGATGGACCTGCAGGACTTGTCCTTCCCCCTCAACCACGCCAACGACAGCGCCATCCATCTGTCGGCGGCCACCATCAAGCAGTACAGTCGCAACGGTCAGCATCACCGAATCATCAGGCAAACATTTGAGCTCAAGGGCCACATTAGATTTTTTTAAACGGACACATGGCACACAGGGTCAGCGTAAGATACAGACGTTTGTGTGTGACATTTTTAATATAATAAGTAAATACAGTAATCCCCAGTTATTCGTGGGGGATCAGGGTCGACCCCTTCATTAACAGGCCAATAAAATTCTTTATAATTGTCTTTTAATCGAGATGTGTTAGTAGTAGTAGTAGTAGTAGTAGGAGTGACATAGTTTGGTTTAGTTTTTACATACATGGTTTAATTTCCATTTCTTTCAAGTGTTTCAATCATGGCCCTGTAAAAGGTTAACAAATCAATTTTAGGGTAATGAATGTCGAAATGAATGCAGCAAATATCCCAGGACTCTTGATCATGTTAGTGGGCTGGAGTAAATAACAGAGTGGACCGCGCGTGTCCCACGGGCCATATTTTGGCCACCCTTGGCCTACCTTAACACTCTGCTCGCTCTTTTATCAACCCATTTGCATTTTTATGCAAGCCTAAAGCAGCGACTGAGTTAGTGCTTCATAATAATAGGCCAATCAGATTAACAAAAAGCGCTGAGACCTTTTTTTTTTTTTTTTCCCCCCACTCAGCGACGGTTTGGAGTCTTAATAAAATGGCCGGGCAGACATGTCGATCACAATCAGGCCCGCCGGTCGCACCCGGCAGTCTCAGCAATCTTCGGCTCTCATCCCAATCCCTCCTCTGTTGTCTGTCTGCGCTCGGCAACCAGATTAGAATGATTGAAACAAACGCACATGAAATATTCATACGGAATAATAAGAGATCTGTGAATGCTTGAGGGATGAATGTTCCATTGCCCTCCGCATTAAATCTCGCTCGCCGCCGGCCGTTAAAATGAAACGCTCCTTCCCATCATTCTAACCTTCACTAACTCCCTCCCTTTGTCTCCCGCTCGCTCGCCCTGTCACTCCCCGCCCTCCATATCTGTCACTCTTCCTCCATTAGCATATTACGCCCCCGTTTTGCTTCAATTTGCGCTCCCGTTTGGACTTTTTACGTCTCCCGCCGTCTCCCGCAGGGCAAGTGAAGGTGGTGTTCATCCTGTACAAGAACCTGGGCTCCTTCCTGTCCACGGAGAACGCCACGGTCAAGATGGACGCGCAGGCGGCCCACGGCCGCAGGCGCCTGGCGGTGAACTCCCACGTCATCTCGGCCTCCATCAACAAGGAGTCCAGCCGCGTTTTTCTCACCGAGCCGGTCGTCTTCACGCTCAAACATCTGCAGGTGTTTTTGTCCAAAGTTTTTGTTACAAGTGGCCAAGTGCTTGTTTCAAGTTGTTTATTGGCATAAAAAAGAAACATAAAGCAAAGACGTATGTTGTGTTAACTTTGTCTAATTCAAAGTCAACTACCTTATTGCTAACACACCATGCAAAACGCCATAGACGGGCTACATTAGTGTTATAAGGACCCTTCAAGCGATGGATATTTGAGCACAAACGGTGCAGTAGCACATGTAGACAGACAATATCACAATGCTCACAGACATATTCTTTATCGGCTACAAAAAAACAATTAATATTATTCCAGCTTACTGAGCAGTTATGACCGTCTTCTTAGTGTATATTTGTATTACAGTATGTATTCTACTGCCCCTGGTGGTCAAGGTGTGCACACCAGAAGGAGCCGTACAATTAATGCATAAAATCATGAAGGTCCGGTTTCCTGGTACCAGTAACAAATCGAGCAGCGGCATTCTGGACCAATCGGATAGATTGTTTTCTTCAGACCTGTGTAAACCTTGTTACCAATAGTCCATTCTGTTGAAAATTCACATTTAAAGTTGTTTTTCTGTGTCTGGTTGAGACATAAAATGGTTGATTCTCGCGATGTTCCTCAGGCGCTAATAAGCAGACTTTGTCATGCCTGTGTTCACTTTAGTTTTTTTCTTTTCCCAGATGGAGAACTACTACAGCCCAAACTGCTCCTTTTGGAACTACTCGGAGCGCTCCATGACGGGCCAGTGGTCCACGCAGGGCTGCAGGCTGCTGGACTCCAACGGCACACACACCACCTGCTCCTGCAGCCACCTCACCAACTTCGCCGTGCTCATGACCCACCACGACACCGACGTGAGTACACGGGAGGCCGTCATTCGGCACCATGTGGGATTTGACCCATCTGATGCTCCAAATTGCGAAAAACTGCAAGTAATTTACGCCCCCAGAAAAAATGTTTTTTTGAATTTGCTATATTAATAGTTTAAACTGTAAATATACCAAGACAAAAAGTAAGACATCTACAAATAGCAGTTGTCAAGCAATAAAGATAACCTTGTTGTTTGTTAGCTTTTTAATAGCCTCCCAGAAAAGCAAGAACATACACATGCGCCAAAGACTCTCAGTAACTTCCACTAACAACCCGGGCTAAACTTAGCTCCTCCCCATCAGAATCTGAATCGTCTTTATTTTCCAAGTAGGTCAAAAACACACATGGAATTTGTCTCCGGTAGTTGGAACCGCTCTAGTACGACAATAGACAGCCATTTTGGGAAAAAAAATTATAATAATGCTTTTGAGACATAAAAAGATCAAAAGACACTACGGAGAGTCACCACTTAGCCTCCAGCAATTTAATGGATACAACAATCTTGGAACAGTCAAGATGTATGACTTGAACATACTTTCATACTTTTTTATTTATTTAGCGCTGAACCTCAAATAACCGCTGCCTCTATATTCTGGTTTTCCTTCCCTTTTTCAACCGGATTTTCTTTCTTTTTTACTATTTCTGTGTAGATGGAGTCTTTTTGTTACTGGTTTTCTGCCCTTATTAATAATAAGTATAATCATATTAACAATGAAGGGATAATTGATTGTTAATTTTCCCGATCAGTGATGAAGGAAATGCATGGCAGTGCCCGCCTCTAATGGCCACGCGGTCCAGCAGTGGGAGTAATTAATGCAGACACATTAATGCACGCTCGGCAGGCTGACAGGCTCTTTGTTTTGAAATATTTCCCTCTTTTCATCTTTCAAGCCGACACTCACGCAGGCTTACAAATTCCTGTCCCGCTATTTCCAGCTGACATTCACGATTTTTTTTTGTACGCAGGACGTCTTGTCTCTTGTCTTCACACTTTAGCTCTTTGCATATATTTACAAATATTAAATGGAGCGGCGTTGCGGTTTCTCTCCCTTCCCCCTTTGTTCTGTCGCTCCGCTCGCTCCTCATCGCTCATCCCACTGTCTTCCTCGCACTTTGTCTCATGTCGTTGCCGCCTCGATTTGTCTCATTTGTCCTCACGTTCCCGCTTTTCTCCCTCCCTTGATTTCCCCCCCCCCCCCCCCCCCACACTTCAGTTCCAGGGCAGAATGCACGAGCTGATCCTGTTTGTGATCACCTGGGTGGGGATCGTCATCTCGCTGGTGTGCCTGGCCATCTGCATCTCCACCTTTTGCTTCCTGCGCGGCCTGCAGACCGACCGCAACACCATCCACAAGAACCTCTGCATCAACCTCTTCATCGCCGAGCTGCTCTTCCTCATCGGCATCGACAAGACCGACTACCAGGTGAGCTCGATGGTGAAATCTCACGGAAATTCTGTCAGTTTTTTAGGGCTGCTTGGATGGGGAGTAAGGGACACTTCATTAGGTACACCTGCACATGAAATGTGAGGAAACACGTTCTTTACAAAGATAAGTACAGTGTTAAAGAGGAGCATGCAGGCCCAGTCACTATGGTAATACTCCATCTTTTTTTTTTTGCAGTATTTCCTTGCATTGCAAAACAAAAACACCAATGAAAATATAGCATAGAAATATACATTCCCAATTTACTTCCTGTTTTTGCCACTATTGTTTTTTTTATCATTAAGTGATATTTCAACTATTTTAGCTGAGGCTCATCGTTAAATTTATAATAAATAATAATGCATGTTAATTTTTGGTGCCTTTCTTGTCAACTCAAGGTCACCTTACTGGATGAAAGGAACATTACATAAATTATTATTTAAAGAGTATTGATTTTTCTTATTACTGCCCAAAGGAAATGTGAAAGGCTAACTTTTTTTTTTGCATTGGTTGTGGAAGGGTTAATCTGTTGTTGTTGTCTTTTGCAATATGATGCAACCCCATGAATACGGTGTCAATCAAAAATGAGCATTATGATCCCTGCAAAGCTCTGGCCTATAACTTTTATTTTGGTTAGGTAGGTTTCTCCTTTTTTTTCCTCCTCTACCCGAAGCAAACTTCTGCACTAGTTGATAGTTTTGCCTCTTTTCTGTCCTCTCCACCTGAACTTTCTTCCCTCTCCTCTCTTCTTCCTCTACTCCCTCGCTTCAGATCGCCTGTCCCATTTTCGCCGGACTCCTGCATTTCTTCTTCTTGGCCGCCTTCTCGTGGATGTGTCTGGAGGGTGTGCAGCTCTATCTCATGCTGGTGGAGGTGTTTGAGAGCGAGTACTCCCGCAAAAAGTACTACTACCTGTGCGGCTACTGCTTCCCCGCGCTGGTGGTGGGCATCTCGGCGGCCATAGACTACAGGAGCTACGGGACCAAGAAAGCGTACGTGCCGAGACGGGCTCTCCTTTTTTCTTTTCTTTTTTTCCGTTTTTGGCAGCTGATGATTGAGAAGTAGCCCCGGCATGGAGTGTAATATCCCGCGCCTCCCTGCAGACCGGCCTCCGTGAACACACTTAGCCAAAAGCCTGATGATTTTAGCCTTCACATAATAATCCGCCGAGACAGCCAAATAGTGTGTGAACGCACTTCGGTCTAATTCCCTTCTCCTCTGTGTGTCACTCCAGATGCTGGCTGCGGGTGGATAACTACTTCATCTGGAGCTTCATTGGACCCGTTTCATTTGTTATTATGGTATTAGCTTTACTGTCTGCCAGCGCTATGACTCTCTTTCTCTCTCGTGCGCTTTTCGATATTGCACAGGCGAACCTGAAAAGTATTTGGTGGCACTTTTATCGAGGTTACGCAGAGTGCAAAGGCGGGCGTTTGCCCGCACGCTCCGCTGCACTTTTATTTGATTGGTCTTTCTTTCTCTCTCTCTTGTCTTAGCTCAACCTCGTTCTGCTGATGATCACTTTACACAAGATGATTCGAAATTCATCGGCACTCAAGCCTGACTCCAGCCGTCTGGATAGCATCAAGTGAGATGGACTTTTTAGCTCAAGTTTTTAGTTTTGTTGTGTTTTCACCTCTAAGGGCGAATATAATGCTGAGGACCACAGATGTGTTCAGATCTTGAAACAGTTTTTCACAAAAGGAAATATGCAAATCCAAACGAGTGTTTCGAGGTACGAGTAGTTACTCAGTCGATGTTTTGTTTTGATTTGCGATGAAAAACTGGACATACAAGCCCTATATGGTGGAGGCGAATTCCACTCAACCCACAACAAGCGGCAGTTTGACAGATAGGAAACGATTCTTCAAAAAATAGCCTCATAGCTGATTTTTGCCATTCCCAGTTGAAGTTTAGTTTCAAACAAAACACGAAACAAAGAGAATTATACGATATGTATTTAAAACAATCACACAGCTTTGCCATCTGCTTGCTTAATGCTACAACACAAGTTCAAATGCCTTAGAGGGCTAATGAATAGCATCGGTGTCGCACTGTTCTAACCCTCTAAGCAACGGATGTTTGAACAACGGTGCAGCAACACATGTAGACGTGTTGTCCATGTATATCTGTATGCCAGTATTATGCTGGCCAAGGTGCACTTACCAGAATGAGCAGCAATTTAATTAATCATAAAGCACAAACTGTTTATATCAATACATTCTATTTCATTATGTTATTACTGATGTGTTTTTTTTTTAAGTGTAATGCTCTATAGTACTATTTTAAAAAACACATACACATTTTTGGGGGGGTAGGCTAGAACGGATTCATGATTCATTCCTATTTATTTCAAAGGGGAAAGATGATTTTAAATACTAAATGATTTTAAATTCTGTAATAAATTGTATACATTTTTATTATTTTATTAGCTCTCACACAAGTGTCAAAAAGAAGTGAACCCCTGTAAAAGTTGAAAATAATAAAACATTCTTCCTGAACTTTACAACTGAGAGCATTGCAAATTCTTCTCACATACTTGTTGCTCCTTTTGGAATAATTCATGCAAGAAAGAAACGCGTCACAAAAAGCCAAAGAAAAAGCGTAACGCCCTGTCTGTTTTGATGTGATGACTCGCTGTCTTCCAGGTCGTGGGTGTTGGGGGCCATCACCCTGCTGTTCCTTTTGGGGCTGACGTGGGCGTTCGGCCTGATGTTCATCAACGAGAACTCGCTGATCATGGCGTACCTCTTCACCACCTTCAACGCCTTCCAGGGCATGTTCATCTTCATCTTCCACTGCGCTCTTCAGAAGAAGGTACTTGATAATGCGCCATTTACGCTATGTTCACGGCAGCCCCGTTTGCGCGAAACCGACTGCATCCTTGGGATTTTGGTCTTTTTTTTCTCTCTCCGTATTCAAGTCTTGCTAAGTTTTCTCAAGGTCTTTCTATGACGGGGCTGCTGAGTTGCTGAGGCTCAAAGGCACACTGCATTTTGGCCCTCGTGTTCGTCACGTTCGGTCAAGGCTTACTACGGATAAAACGTGGACAGAAGGCAGTTTTGGAGCACGTCAGATGAAGCTTGCCTTGGTCCGGCTTTGGAGTCGGCGTCAGCACGTGGGGGGGGGGGGGGGGGGGGGGGGTACCTGTAGGCTATACTGCTGCTCAATAAATGTTTTATCATAATACTTTTCCATTTTGAACACTGAAGATTTGTCAGTAATTTGAAAATAACTAAATAACAGACCTAACTGACCAATAGACTAATAGACTAGATTAAAGATCCCACCGGGCGTACACAGCAATCACAGCCTGTCACGTTTGCTAGTCCCGTACCCCCACGTTCTCTCGCGAACGTCCCGTTTTGGCAACAGTGGTCTGAAGCGAGCTACAACCTGGACTGGTTGCCAGCCAATCGCAGGGCACGTATACTGTACATAGACAAACAACCAACCAATCACATTCACGCCTATGGACAATGTAGAGTAGTAGTTCGCATACGTTCCGCTCGTTTCTTTAAGCTGGCCCGCTGAGAAAGAAACATGAAGTAGACACACTTCATTTGTTTTAATGGGCCTGAAAAAAAGTGTGTGGCCACCCTTGAGTTTGACACCTGTGTGACTAGCTGACTGATTTTCTACTGATTTGTGTGTTGCAGGTCCACAAGGAGTACAGTAAGTGCCTGCGTCACTCCTACTGCTGCAGCCGCACGTCCGCCAGCAGCTCCCACGGCGCCATGAAGAACTCGGGCCTGCGCGCCAACAACCGCTACTACAGCGGCAGCCAAGCTCGCCACGCGGCGGCCCACAGACAGGTGCGGGCGAGACGGACGCACAGTGCACTTTTCCTTTTTCCACGTCCGCCGGGTGTCATCCATCCACTGCGGAGCGCGGAAATTGTGCGCAAATGAAAGTGTCTCTTACGTGTGTTATTGTGTTTCACCTGAAAGCAATGGATTGGTCGTGCTTTATTTTCGCAAGCAAATTTTGAGTCAAAACAGGAAAAATAACCTTGTAAATCAGGAAAAGTATAGAAACCCTTTTTTTTGGGCTTGCAAGCAGTGTTGAGTTAAATGAACCCATCCATCCATCCATCCATTTTCTGAGCCGCTTATCCTCACAAGGGTCGCGGGAATTAAATGAACCCATTTAAATTAAATGGTTGAATTGTCAGATACACAGTGGCCACTTCATTAGGTACGCCTCGCACTGGGATCCAATACAAGAGCTGGATCAAAATGTATCTTTCTTACATTACAATTACAATTGTAAATTACATGATTAAAATTCCTATTTTTTTCATCATTACATGGTATAACAATGATACATGCTACTCTAATATTCATTCAAGAAAATGATTGCTTCATAATAGAGGTCTTTTTTTCATTAACATTAAATATAAAAGAATAATACACAGTAGACGATCATTATTGTAATTATCATTACAATAATTTGTTGATTGGCAGGGAGAAGTCACACGTTTCTACGTGCGGTCCGATATAAAAAAAAATTATACATTATTTTTTTTTAATCCATGAAAATGACATTTATCATTGTCTTGTGAAACATTAATATGCAGTATAATTTATTCATCTTTCATTCAAGAAAAAAAACCTCATACATTACAGGACTACTTTTACATTATTTTTTAAAATCATTATCATGACATTGTAAAACAAGAATACTCGGTGTAATTGTTTCTTTTATTTTTCAATATTATTCCATTTATTTGTTGATTTGCTGGGAGAAATAATTGCCGTACATGTTACCAGGTATGGTTCCTATTGCCTTATTTAAATAATAATTCTGACAGTGGTGTTGAACTGGACTGGCTCGTACTAAGAGTTGTTTCGAATATTTTGCGTACACCTCAATCAATCCACACATAAAGATGATTGTCTTGAATCTCATGAGATTGCGCAATGTCCAATTTGATGTCGCTGCGTTGATGAAATGTGTGTAACCAAGACATTTCCTTGATAAATGTGTCGTTTGGTCTCCATCTGCCGTACAGTTGAGTACTGTTTCGAAAACATCAATCATGCAAGGCACAGAAACATAGAAACGCACGCAATTCTACCAGGCAATAAACCGTGTTTTTCATAATGGGACTAGATCAGCAACTGCAATCATGTCTCGCGCATCACATTGTTATTTGGCCCCTCTTGCCGACATTACATCGCCTTGCAGTCATCTCTTTGTGTGGCTTGTTTTCTTTGTGGCTTATAGCAAACCCCGCAGTTGTGATTACAGCATCCCCGCGGAGCTGGGAAAAAAAACTTCCTCCCACCCGACCACCACACGCTTCCTTTTTTTTTTTCTCACCCCGCGCTGCTCTTTCCCTCAGAGTCGGATCCGCCGCATGTGGAACGACACGGTTCGGAAGCAGACGGAGTCTTCCTTCATGGCGGGGGATATCAACAACACGCCCACGCTCAACTGTGGTGAGTTTTCCCTCTGTTTGCACCCGACCGCCCTTTGAGTGCAGGACGCTGATGGAGATTTAGGAGCGTGTCGCAAAAGCTTTTTCGATTGAACCATAACTATAGAACTTTAAACCGTAGCATCACATGTACTTCCGGATGTCACCACTAGTCAACAAAGCCTAGGCAGAGCGAATGCGAAAACAGGCTAAATGGCGTGGAGACGGAAGGGTGGCCGTAAATCGCATTTCAACAGGTGAGCTGATTCAAAAATAGACGTGGTGGAAATTCAGACATAGTTAAAGGGACTGGCTAATTAATTGATTTTGCTGTTACTCGTTTTAATGGCACTTTTGAGGGCGAAATGAATAGAGCTCATGTTAGCTAGCAGGCTAGCCCTTGTTTTCCGAATGACTCAAAGACAACCCAACCAAATAATTCATACATACCAGCAGGAAAATATCTTTCACAAACCCAATGATGGAGGTTTGATTCCCAGTCTGTCTCTTTAGAAGTGGCTACCACGCCCCCAGGCGGATTTACAATATCCTCCGAACATTTATTTACGACATCCAATCTGCTGGATGAGTTTAGATTTTTTTGGAAGAAAAAAAAACCCCAAACCTTTTGGGTTCTATCTGCCTGTGCAAACCGAAACGCAATAAGTTTTTGTCATTGTCAGCGGTAGCCGCTCACTTTTCTGCCGCCCCGAAGTACCGAGATGGATCAAATGTGATCTGCCAAAGCAAATGGCACCCATAATTAAGATGCTTCTGCATCTCTTTGACTTTGACACTTGACACTGTGTCTGTGATGCACAACAATCTCTGGCGTGTCCCGGAAACAAGATGCTCACGACACACACACACACACAAATGAAGTCCTTTGCCCTACTTTCTCTCCGCACTTCAATCCGGGAGCTCGGATATTCCTAAGAGGACATCACAGAGAACGTATCCACATTAATTTGGTGGCGTTTGCCTCCGTGAAAACAAAAATAAGCCTGGCGAGAGGAAGTATGAAAATGCGGTTGAAGCGACATAAGAGAACAAGCCAGCGAAAGTAGAAAGCGGGCGGCGAGCTTCGCCAGAGGCTTTGAGGGAGGAGGGGAAATGATGAATAAATAGCCGAGCGTGAGTGCTTATTTTTATTTTCCACGTGCTGCAGGTCTAGGATAGGCCGTACCTGCAGCCCGCACTTAGCGTCTGCGCGCTCTCCGTCATGCTGTCCTGTTTTTAATTTCATGGCATTTCTGCTCGCGCTTGCCTCGAGCCTTTTTACACTACGTCCTCTATATGCTTTCACTTCTATTTGTCTTTTTGGTGGCATTCACATTTTCTGTGTAAAATTAACTGTGTTTCAATGGCTGCACTCCGGGACTACATAATGGCATGCATTACTGTTCCCCACTCCCCCAGCCAGCCCCTCCGTCCTGTCTGCACTGTTGAGAGCCAAAGGGAAACAAATGGCAATAACCGCAAACAGTAACTTTGGCTTTTGATTGTGTTTTTTTACTCAAAGGTTACAATCAGGAGGCTGTGAAATGACTCCATAAAACACCGCCGTAACAAAAACAGCCCCGTTTGGGGCAACTGTAAACGTTTGTGTCATTTCAGGTGTTATTACCCAGCGACATCGACTGGGCTTGATTTGCATGCGTTTGATGCAAAGAGCCCATTTATGCTTACGTATGTTTTGGTTTTTTTCTGTAATATTACAGCGGCCATGGGCAACCACCTGCTGGCGAACCCGGTGCTGCAGACTCGCAGTGGCACATCTCCTTACAACACGCTCCTGGCTGAAAGCTTCACCCCGCCCTCACCCGGCATCTTCAACTCCACCGGTTAGCCCTACTAGATATGTGTGTGTGGGTGTGTGTGTGTATATTATGTGCTGAAAGTCAGGTTACAGTTGTACTGCAACACTTGGTGCATATGTGTAAGATTTCAGGATGTGGACAGAAATATACATGAACATGGGGTGCAGATGGAGGATGCAGGTGCATCGCAATGAATATGAATATTGTTGAAAGGCTTTTGCATATTGTTGAAAAGTTTTTGAATATTGTTCAGCTTTTTTTTTTTTTTTGCAACAATTTACATAGGTAATTCCTTTCAAAAAGTGAAAGTGACTAAAATACTTTTCAGAAGGCCAAGTCCTACCTAATTTCTATATTTATGTAATATTCCAATTTGTTCAGTTCGCAGGTTTGGGTTTTTGGGTAATCAAAAAATAAATAAAGCATTAAATATTTAATACTGTGCGTAGTAAATCTATATATGAGTTTCACTTTTTGAATTGAACTAATGAGATTTAAAAAAAAAAAAAAAAAAAACGTTTTCCACAATATTCATATTTAGTGAGCTGTACAAGACTACATGTACAGTACTACACAATACATTGATGGTATGGCACGTCCTCTGGACGCTGTTCTGCTTCATACTGACATGAAAGCAGGAGTTCAGAACATTCAGAAAGCAAGTCTCCCATCCCAAAAGACTTTCAAAACATCCGTCGATGAACTCATGCTTAATTTTCCTCGTAGTCGATGAAGGAAATGTAGTCAAATGCCCGTCGCTGCTTGTACGTAGACGCTCACCCCCGCGTGCGTGCGTGCGTGCGTGCGCGCCTTTGTGTTGCTTTCTCGGTGTGCGCTGTGCATTAACTGTCAAACGGATCCAACCAGGCTGTGCAAAACAAACAGCCTGACTTTGCCATCTGGCCTCGCCTCGAATCGCAATCTGACGAGTGAAGTTTCGCCGCGACTTTGACTGCCAGGAATCACATGGGGGCACGTGTCCCGTTGCTAACCGGATAATGAATCGGCGTGAATACAAACAGGAATGTAGCCTCAAAATAATTGGTCCTTAACTGAATTAGGTTTGGCAAAGGTCGATGAATTGCTTTTATTAAAATCAGACCCTGAAAGCAGCACAGCTCTTCACACTGTTATGATGCTTTGCAGCAAGTTTACGCTCTTTAAAACTGCAACTTCAATATAAAATCTGATGTCCAAAATTGTGTTCTTTCATGCTGACAGAAATTACAGTAGAATAAATACGTCCCCGAGGCAAACTGTACGGGCAATGTTGTAAATAACATTTTGTCATTGTTAAATAATGAATTAATACCTCTTAGGACATAATATAAAGACCCAGATTCGCCTTATGATGTTAACCACTGTAAAAGGTAAAAATAAAACAAGTTCCATTTTTCACCATCATCATCATCATCAAGCCTTGAACTGTACGGGAAATGTTGACATTAATAATTGTCATACGAGTGTAAAAATAAGTGAACCACTATTAAGTAAAAAAAAAAAATTTTTAAAAACCCTTATGAACTGTACAGGCCATACTTTAAGTGACAGTTTAACATTTTCGTGAACTCTCAAGAATTTTCTGTAACCTCTAAAAATTCAAACGCTGGGCTAGCTCATGACTAGCTAATCTTTCCCAAATACAATTTGTTTTGTTTGCGCAATTTGTAATTTGATTGTATTCATTTTAAAAATCAATATTATCTGATGCATCAAGAAAATCATCTTTTCCCCAAACCCTTTTGTAATTGTATCGTAGTGGTTACTTTCCAATTACATTTCCATCACTTAATCCAATCATTTGTTGCAAAAAAATGTAATGGTGATAATGAAATGCGATCGCAATTATGATGAGCACAGCATATTGTTTCTTTTTTAGGGCCACCAGAATTCAAATTTCATGTTGAGCGCTGACAGTTTGCTGTTGCCGGGCGAAATTCCAAATAAAGAATTCAAATGAAGGCGGTTAGCACATCACATCATATCATAGCAATCACCAGATACAGTATACTGCCCCCAAGTGACTGCGAGTGGCACGTCAAGCGCAATTGGACTGAACTCTGACATTCTGGCTTCATTGCCAGTGGACTCACACAATAAACATCTTGGCCTTCGTCCATCGGCTGAAATGTGAGGCGGCGTCTCTGTTAAATATTTCAACACTTGGCCCGACAAATCCGTCAAAGTCTGACAGCCGCGGGCATTTTTACAGGAGAGGAAGCAGCGAGGAGAGCGCTTCATTAGAATGTCTAATCACATCGCAGTGGCACCGCCAAAGTGGAAGGCTCCTTAAATGTGCTGCTACAGGCTGCAGAGCTTTTTGCCCGTAAATACACAGTTATCTTGAATTGACATGTTTTTTAATACAAATCATTTTTTTTAAATAATAAAAAAACTTTTTTTTTTTTTTTTAACAATACAAATAAAAAATCAGCTCACCTACAGTAAGGAGATACAAGTGTAATGTCAATTATTTTTGTGTGAAAACTCTTTAAATAGAAAAAGTCTTGTTTTCATAAAAATTTACTCAACAGAGATCAAATGCAATCAATGTTTGAGAAAGGCCAAAAAGTTAGAGGGGAAAAAAAATACATTTTTAAAAAATATCCATTTAGGCATAAGTCAGAGCTCGAACTGGCGAGTTCATTCCCGAGAACGAGAAAGAGACGCAAAGATGGCTGAAGAGGCTGATAGATTTTTCATTCCATTAATGGTGGCCATTTAAAAATCTTTAAAAATGAATTGATCAAGTTAATGTTGCATTAAATGACACTTCCCATCTTTTATTATATCTGCTTCCTTTTGCATTCTCTTGGATGGACAGGAACTTTTCGAGACCCAAGTAAGTGTCTTTGCTCCTTACGTTTGTGCTTAGAGGTCATAAATTCAGCTGCCAAGGTCGTAATGTCCAAACTGGTTCCTGTGTTGTGTTTGGATCCAGAGATCACATCCAAGGCCCGCGACCCCTGTGGAATGGAGACCCTGCCGCTGAACGGCAACTTCAACAACAGCTACTCCTTGCGTGCCGGTCCAGGGGGCGCCGGCGGTGGCAGCTGTGACTTCCTTAGCGGCGGTGGCGGAGACAGCCCCCCGCCCCTCCTTAACCCACGCGGCTCGGAGACGCTGGGCGGCGGCGGCGGAGGCGTCCGGCGGAACGTCTCAGACGCGGCGGCCTTCGAGAAGATGATCATCTCCGAGCTGGTGCACAACAACCTGCGAGGCGGGGGCGCGGGCGGAGGGAACGTGGGTGGGGCCGACGCCGGGGACAGGGTGTGCGGAAACCTGGGCGGCGGGCACCCTCGGGGACCCGTCGGGCCCGAGTCGGGCGACCAAGATGATGAGTTTCTGAGGGATGGGAGGCAGCGCGCGCCGCAGGATGTGGAGCTGCTGTACAAAGCTCTGGAGGAGCCCCTGCTCTTACAGCAAGCCCAGTCCGTCCTCTACCAGAGCGACCCGGAGGAATCGGAGAGCTACACGGCCGACCTCACCGAGAGTCTCGGCCGCAGCGGTCAGAGTTCGAGCGGGAAGGCGGGTAGCAGGGCGCCGGACTCGCCCGCCCGGGACTCCCTGTACACCAGCATCACCAACCTGCGAGACTCTCCCTACCCGGACAGCAGTCCCGAGCCCCTGGAGGTGGTGCCGCGATCGGCCCAGCCTCCCGAAGAACTGTACTACAGCTCCGGGAGGCCCGCCTTGGGCTCTCGCGGCGCCCCCATGCAGACCTTCTACCAGGCCCAGCCGAGGAGGCCGAGCGGAGACCACGTGCACCAGGCTCAGGAGGCCTCCCACAACGAGGGCGACGGACAGATGCAGCTGGTCACCAGCCTGTGACCGCAGCACGGAGAAGGACGTTTGGGGACTCGAGTGACGGCCGGAGTAGCCTCCGAGCCTATGTTGCCCTCGCGCCGGTCCACTTCCTGCTTGTTTGGTTGCCTTTTTTTCTCTTAACTTTGACTGAACTGATAGAAGAAACAAACAGAGTGACCTTCAGGTCCCCGGAAGACGCCTTTGACTTTTTAAGGAGCATCGATCCAAGCCGAGTCCTACCCGGTTCCTTTGGTACCTTAAGGCCAAGTCCAGCACTCTGAATGTACCGACCCCCGGCCACACTAATCCCCCCCCCCCCTCCCCTTCGGATCTCTTAAAACTTTGCTCAAACAAAAGTTCTGTAGTGTTTCTGGAGACGAGACTATCATTTTGTATTTGCTCAGTTATTTGCCCTTTCGTACCGACCATCATTTGCTAGTTAGCTGTGGAGACACATTGAGCCTAGTACGCCGTTAGGAGCAAAAAAAAGTTTCAAAGCAAAGCTCTTCATCGTTGCCAAAAAATCTCTATTATTGAGCCAGAACAACAGAAAATACAACACACACACGTCCAGAAGTGCTCATTATTGAACATCACATGTGAAAAGAGTTCTCCGTCTTCAGTTGAAGACGATTGAGAGGAGTTTGCCTTCTTTTCCTGGATCAGAGGCGGAGGTGATCCGTTTCCCTCCCAAAACCTTTTCACCCGCCGCCCTCTCTGCCTGTTTGCTTTTTCGCCATTTTCAAAACATGACTGCCTTGCTTTCGTTTTTTGCTAAGTATTCATTTAGTTGACTTTGGATTTGCATCCCGGGGATGGTGCCACGCTCCCCGCTCCTCCTGTACTTGCTGTATTAGAGCCTAGCCAGCCGAAGTGGACTTTTGTCTCCTGTGTGTGGTTGTGACCGACAACACTATAAACGTACGTGTACATACGAGAACCGCAGCGTGATTCCGCTTTATTCCTGCTGTGTAAATAAATAGGGACGACGGCCGGATGAGCAAAAGCAACAAAACGTAAGAGACGCAGTGAGAAATAACTTCTTGTACTTGCAACAAAAGAGAAAAATAAAATGTTTCTTTTTTTGGGGGGGAGTTTGTGACCCTAAAGTGTTTATGGTAGCTGTCGTGAAGCATTGTGGATGAATAGCAGAGCATACGGCCTGCCGCACACCGCGCGATGCGGACCAACCCGATTGCACCGGATCGTCGCACAAAAATGAGTTGCTGGCTTGCTGACCCACCCTCGCACAATGAGCGATTAGATTTATGGACGCCCTGAATAGCGAGCCTGTAAAGGCATTTGGTGCCGTATATAGAAAATACAGTGCATTGGTTAGGGATGGCACTGGACAGGGAATAGCGAAAATCTGCGCCCAATTATAATTGCATCGAAAAAGAAAAACTTTTTTTTTTATTTTATTTTATTTATTTTTTTAAACCCCTCAAATTCTTGAATAATTGTGGGTAACCCATCAATAAGGATTTCCAGGGTTGGTTCCCCCCCAAAAAAAGAAAAAAGAAAGAGAAATTCAAAAAAATCAGGTGAATGTGTGGGAGTATGCGGGGATCCACTGTATTGTACTTTAGCAAACAACGAAAAGATATATTAATCGTTGAGGAAGAAGCAGGTTGCTAAAGAAAGTAGAAAGTAGTAGCAAGAGTGTGGATGTTTAGAAAGAGGCTCGCTGGCTCCTTTTCATTTGAACGTACCCAGCTCGGTACGTACATTTTGCTTCACTTTTTCATCCACAGAGACATTATAAAATATAAGAGTATGATTGAAAAAGTGAATATTTGATGCGTTGTGCTTTGCGTAAAACCCGGAAATGTATTTTTTTTAGCGTGAGTGAAAGTTTATGTGAATTTTGATTGGCAGTAATCTGCGACGGTGTGTGCCATCAATTAACATTTTGAATGAATCTGTTCCAGCCGCGCCCCAAGAAAGAAACACCAAAATGTGTTTATTTTTCATTAGAAAAATTGCATTCAACAACATTATTGTGATGGGTTTTTTTCTTTTTTTTTTGGGGGGGGGGGGGGAACCAATACATTTGAGCATTTATGCTTAACAAACACATTTTTAAGTAATTACCAGTGCTGTTAATCTAGGGCAAATTACAACAACAAAAAACTGAGAATAACACCTTTTTTCTTTTTTCTTTTATTTTCATGAATGATGTGTTTTTCTGTCCTAGTTTCAGCCTCAATAAGCGGTCCGTTCATTTCCGGCATGCCCGAGTATGTGTTTGTAGACCTCTTTTTTCCCCCTCTATTTTAGGGAGATATTCATAAAAGCCCCGTGTACATTTCGAAGAAGTCCTTTCGGGCACCGCGGTGCATTCAGGTGAAAGGGCAAGAAAGGGAGGAAGTGGCACCAGATAAGAGCGCAGGGAGAAATGTGTTCTCAGTGTACTTGTGCAAGTGCTACATTTGAGAAATGAGGTGTCAGGAGAGAAGCCAGAGAACAACCTCTCCAACTGCAATCTCAATGACCTTTAGGAGCCGACTTCCCAGCTTCGTTTATCGCTATTTTGCCATGGTTTATTATTATTTATTTGTTTTATATATTTTCTGTCCCAGAAATAGGAATTCACATTTGATAGATTCTTATCATTATCATTGAACTCACATCCTGTTCTTTTGTTTGTTTGTATGTTTTGTGCAGCCAACGGATGATGTGTGGCTCTGTGGTTGGAATCGGAAGCAGGAAATAGATGCATTTCCTGCCGTGTGACATTTGACTGTCCCACTCGGGAGAGAGCCCGCTTGGACTTTTACGAGATGGCGGGGTTAAAAGCAGACCAGGAAGACAGAATTTATCTTGGTATTTGATATTTTCATAATTGTAATTGTAATTGTAAGATTACGGGAAAAATAGGTTTTGCGGTATGCGATAACAATAAAGTGCAGAAGTACATTACCATTATCGTTGCAACTTAACTCTCATAAAATCACACCGATTTTCTAGTAATATTACTTTATTCTTGCACAACTACAACTTTACTCTTACATAATTTGAACTTGTTTTTCCTTTTCATATTACGACTAGATTCTCACAAAATACAACAAATATAGTTGGAAAAAATATTGTAATATTATGACTTTATTTTGACAAAATTACAACTTTTAAATTTTAATTTTACAATTTTATTCTCTTAAAATTACAACTTTTTCTTTTAATATGAATTTGTTGTTATAAATCTTTTTTTTTTCCTTGGGATATATATTTCACAAATTAACGTTTTAGGGGGGGAATATTACGACTCACATGAAAATCAAAACCTTTTTGGTAATATTAAAACTTTACCCTCACAAATGTCCTACTTGTTTCTTGTGTTTTGACATTCTTGGAAAATTACATTTCTTTTACAATTTGATTACAACTTTATTCTCATGAAATGTGACCGTTCTGTAGTAAAAGTATGACTTTTAATTTCATATTTCAACTTGTAATTTATATTCGTCGTATTGTTTATTTCTTTTTTGGTCGAGATTTTTTCGTGGGTGTCGGCTTTAAAATGCATTATTACGATAATACGATTAATATTAATAATATGCCCCGAAACCTGAGCGGCTTCTAAATAATTCAAAAATGAAGCTCTTGCCAAAATATAGCTTTGCATCATCGCTACTATGTTTATGATGCCTTAAAAACTAGTTGCGAGCGAATAGTGTAGCGCCTACAAAAATAAATAGGGCTGAATTATTTATGTTGCAAAAGACAACACGTGCAATAGAGCTTTGCTGCAACATAACAAAAGCAAACCTTTAATATGCACATGCGGTAAATGTGGCCCTGGTCAGTTGACACCGAATGAATGTCTGTTATCAGAGCAGGCTGAAAACAGCTCTCCTCATCTGCAGTCTAATTATGAGCATAATCACCACAATTAGCTCTTCTGTTATGATGTGCTGATGCTGATCTCCAGAGCTCGGGGTAAAACACCGTTTAGGCACCTTGGGCCTGATTTTGTCTTTCCCAGCACCTTCCCGAGCTCCCGCTTCTACGCTAGTCTTATCCGCTTTTTTAATATCGGTCTCGGTAGACTCCATTAGCACCGCAATTTCTATTGAGGGATGTTAATTTGTTTTGTCAAAAGCTTTGTTTATCCCAGATTAATATCCCAATAAACAGAGGCTGCGCATACTGAGCTAAATGATGATGATCATACGGAAGGAAGGCTGCGGCCCACGCTGTTGGACGCGTTTGGGTTTTTTTTTTTTCCCCTAGGGGGACTTTGTCCTGCATTCCAAACCTCTGATTGCACTGATGGTGTACTCCTTTGTAGTAGTGCACTGGGCTTGGCTCTTTTTTCTTTTATTCCCCCCCTACCATGTACTGTACACGACTTTACTGTTTGTTCAAGCCTGCAGCTTATGGTCAACGGGGAGCGAAGCGTGTCGATGTCCAGCGCACTGACGAGTCAGTTCACGTGCATTTGACCCCCTTTTTGTAACAGCGGAAGAACCGAGGAGTCGTTATATGTCTCAAGAACCTCGCAAAACATGAGATGGCTGAATCATGTTCTGAGCTAGAATAATAGGGAGAGTACTTGAAGGTATCCAAATGACCTCTGCCAAGGTAGGAAAAGAAAAACCGTACCTTTTGTAGTCATATAAATTGCACGCTAAACAACGCCCCAACCCACGCTGCAGAAAAGATCATTTAAGCTTAAGGGGCTATATGGGGACACACAAATAATTGACGCACCCACTAGAAGGCTTTAGTCGTTGAATTTAGATGCCACAAGATGGCGGAAAAAGCACTCAAAGTGAAGAGGATCATAAAGCATCAACACCATGCGTCGAGCATGTACACAATGTCGAACCCATGGTACATCAACAACTTCACTAGGTGAATTATTCAACACTATCAAACCACCTTTGCATGAAGCTCATCAGTAGTATTAACACATTTAACTCACCTTTTGGCATTTAAACGCAAATGATAAATGTTAGGGAATACAGGCAAATTGGTAGGTCCAGATGGAAAGAGTTCCGGATGTTTGCAAAGCGACCGCAAAGTCATATTTTGTCCTGGAATAATGGCGAGTGAGATCACGCGGCCCTTCAAGTGGCCTGAAGGTGTCGAAATGACCTCAAAATATGTGGAGATTCTCACCACTCCTTTCCTGCCGTGATATCAAAAGAAGAGCCGTCCTTTCCGCGTCACCGACTCCCAAGAGGGGACGGCATCAGTAGCGGCACGGGTGGCGCAACCATTGCCTGGGTTTGGGCTCGAGGGGGTGGCTGGTTGCATTTGCGGTGAGGCTGCATGTGGCGATAAGGAGATGGATGCGGCGCTTGGTCTCAAATGGTGCTTTGCGGTGCAGAGGTTATCACGGTGCGCTTCCAATGGAAAGCGCTCAAATAAATTGGGCTTTGTTAGTGGCAGAAAAATGGGATTGTCCTTCTCTATGAAGCCAAAGACGCTGTGAGATTTTTACAGCGCTAAGCAAATTCATCTTTTTCGACCCATATAGATTTTGGATGTACTGTACATTACATTAAAACAAAGCAAACAAAAGAAGAAGCACATTTGGTCTGCGGATGGAGGCTTGAATGGGAACAGTCGCTTCTCACGTTGTTGCCATATAGTTTGGTGAATTCATGTAAATAATAGACAATCGAAATATACACAGCACATGTTTCTCTGGTCGCATTGAAACGATAGCGGCTTTGACGTGTGTGTGTGCGCGCACGTGGTGTAATAAATGTTTTACAGCGCCCACAATATGCATGTAAACTTGGAGCTCGCCTGGCTCCCGATTCACACAAATGAAGAGACTGACTAATGCGAGGCTCATGTTTTATGCACACGCCCGGCCTGCAGGTTACAAGCGCATTGTGCTGTGCATCTGTGGCCCCAGCGACGTTAAAAACAAGACAGCTCCTCCTTTGAAGCACACAATGGATAGGAAGCTTTTTTTTCTTTTTTTTTGACATTTTGGATGAGGCTTCTGCATCAAGACTGATGACAACATAGAGATGCAACTAACTAGAAGGTTTGTACACTCGCTGGACGTGTCATACATACAGTTGCACAACCAAATAAGGTCAGCAAACATTCTATTTCATCTCTCATATGTGTCGATCAAAGGTGAGCATTGCTTGTCATATTTTTGCATCCAGAAATAAGATGATCAATAATTTTCAATGGGGATTAAATGCATTTTTTTTTTATGCAGTTCGTGTATTAGAATGTGCATGTGTACCTAATATGGCAATACTGTAATGTACTATGAAGTCATGCGATTCAGCCCTGATGATAAATTCAGTGGAGTTATCAGACACGTGACTGCTATGTAAATGATGCTTTTAGTTTGTTTGTTTGTTTAATAGTTATGGAAATCATTGGTGTCTTTACGTCCTTTTGATCATTTCATCAGCCCTTTAACCTTAACTACCACTGCCGCTGGAAGTTAATTTTTTTCCTGAAGCACACTATTGAGCGATGTATTTTATTTTGACGCTAATACTACAATTCCCAGAATGCACCGCGGTAACCGGTGCGAGGTGATGGAACGTTCTCCGCTCGTCAGTTGATACCGATAAGGTAACTCGTTGGCCGCTCAAGTAGCTCTTTTGAGTCCATTTTAAGCGGTCATTTTTTACACAAGTAGTTAGTGGGGGATATTTTTGATTTGAAACATGTTAATTTGTTTTCTAAATTGTGTCAAAAACGCGAGTTGTTTGTCAAGCGGTCGTTAGCCTATTAGCTTTGCTGCTTAGCTTCGCATGTGTTGGTGGCGTTTGAGGGACTAATGGAATTTTGTAAAGTGGCCCTTGTAGAAATGCAGAAATGGGGTATTTGTTTTTCCAAATTTATTTTAAATTTTGCCTTAGATTTTTTCAACTAAATGCTCCAACTAGTATTAGACTTTCTTGTTTTGTTAAAGCACTAATTGCAAGTGATAGTATATAGGGGACATACATTTATAATGGAAAAAAAAAAGACTAATGGCTTGTATACCAATAGTTTTTTGGGGTCATTGCCTGCCCACCCATCAAGTGTGAAATCAAACAACCAGTAAGTCCCAATTTATTTATTTAAAAAAATTTTTATCTGCCTATTTCAGAAAACTTTCCTTTGAGCAAGCCGTCCGGAATTTTGTGAATTGGGTCATCGCAACTCCACCGATTTACATAACAGTCCGATCGTCAGACTACACAGAAGCATGTCAAAGCCAAAAGGTAAGCAGACATGCAGTGGTAGCACAAATTAGCGTTTGCTAACAGTGTTTACCAGCCTTAGCTTCTGCCCTGGCAAATGCATACTCAAATGTTTGGTGGTGGAGTGCTGCCTCCATGAGTGAAACTACAATCTAATCTCTTTTCGTTCTTAATTGACGTCAATGGATGTGGTTAAATTAGCCAATGGTGGCTTCGCAGATTTGACACAGAAGGGTCAATAGCGCCTGCTGTAGAGGGAGTCTTAGTTGGAGTGTACAAAAACAACACAAGTGCTAGTATCTGTTGGAGGGGGTTTGCAAGTCGCTAAATGTAGCAACAATGTTACTAAATTGGAAACACTGAGTTGCTCTCACTTTGCTGCACGCCGTAGCGTCACCCCCAGTTGTCATGGTAACGAAAGACGTACTGTACTTGGCATTTGCATGAGTATAGGGATGCACCAAATACCGGTATTGGTTGTGATACTGTACATACAGTACTTGGTACTCGTTAAAATGTTCCAGTTGTACACACCGATACCACGTGACCAGCCTGACATAGGCGCCATATCAGCCGTGTGCCGATACTTTCAGCACACAGATGACGACACTTTTCGGCGACTGCAAATTGCGCTTTGCCAAATAGATGATTAACTCCGCTCCGGGGTAACCCTGCATGAGATAGTACCGCCTCCCCAAAACATTGCTTTCAACCAGAATGTGACAAATGGACATTAAGGGTGCTGTCATTCTTTATCCTTTGTGTATTTTGATTGAAGAATGACAATTACCTTATTAAAGACACCTGGAAATTGTTTCAAATTGCAAAAAAATTCCATAAAATGTCTCCTTTAACATTGTGATTGGGGGCTGAGTGCTCAATGTTGTTTCTTTTTATCGTTTTTCAGTGTACTTAGTAGACTCTTCCATTACACTGTTGTTCGCTGTCATACTTTCCAGCTATTAACTGGTGGCCAACGCTAGGTCCTGACATATACTCAACATTTTAATTGCTGTTAGGCAACCTCGGGTCCCTCGAAAGACACAAAATAAATCTAAGATGTTGTTATTATTGGAGTTCATGCTCATGCAGACTGCTTTGTGAAGCATCAATCAGGCCTAATTAATGTTGCACGCATTAAGTGATCCCTGGTGTAATTTTCTCATAACTGAAGTGTGATGAGAGTTGTGCAAGAAGGGAACGTGACCTTTAGGTGACTTTTACTTTATGCTTAGCTTGTTTGGTAGGGGGAAAAAAACAAAAACAGGTTGAATTCCATCTTCTTTTCCCTTCAATGTGGCATGAAGACTTTGTGGGAAGCTGCCGATGACTGTTCCGAAGCGTGGCTGCATCATTACAAGCTGCTTGGTGGCTAATTAGCACATGTGGAGCTATTACGTGCGCCCGGGCGTACAAGCGACAGCTTTTGTTGCCCAATCCGCTTGAACTCGTCCAAGAGTCGCTGTGTGGCGACGATCCGAGGCCTTGGCCATGCACTCACCCTTTGTTGATTTTATTTTTACTATTACACTAACGCTCAAACTGTGTCTTCCCACCAAAGCCGTTCACCTGGAAACACTCTCCGCTGTAGAGGTCATCGAGCAAGGAAATCTTAAAATAGAGACCCATTGATAAATCAAGCCCCAGCAAATCCTACTAGATACAGAACTACGCTGAACTAATCCTGAACCCGCGCTGTCTCCCTTGTGTCGTTGTGTAAAGTTAATGGCCGACACGGTCGATCAGGCCAACTCAAGTCTGATACTACTTTTAAACACATTTATTAGTTACGAGAACAGAAAAAGGTAAGTTACTCAATGATTGTTGAAAACATTGATGGAAAAAATCTAACTTTTTTTTTCATTTTTTTCCACATAATTATTTTTCATTTGTACATACAAAATAAATATACAATGACACCACATATATGTTATCCTAATTTCTTACTTCCCCATGTGTTATGTAGTCAGTACTCCTGATCCCTATATACACCGCCCACACACAAAAAGTACAAAGGTACACTGGTTTATTTGCAGTTAACATTTATTTTTACCTTTCCTTTTGCACTCACAAATTTAACTCAATCACATTGCCAAAAATGATTAGAAGTATAATATTGAAAAAATGGATACAGTATATTGTATATTTCAAGCGCTCGATTCCAATATGCATTAGACACCAGATCAGACTGATCAGCCAAACTAAATATTTTCTGTGTTTGTAATAAAATAATAAACTGATTTACAATCAACAACATTGTTATGGGTTAAGTTAGCTATTGTTGAAGACGTTCAGACTGCGCCAAATAATTCTTTTAACAGGATCAAATTATTGTTTGCAAAAAGCGAGAGAAAAAAAGTGCTCGTCTGGGTCAATGTCATTTTTCTACAAATCTTTATGCATTTGTAGCATTTTGGAAAAGAGCTCTTCATTTGAAACAAAAAAAAGAAGTAAAAGAAAGCAAATGAACAATCATGCAAAATCAAAGACAGCCCTAAAAAAGCAAAACGAAAACTGATTAATAATGCGTTAAAACTATCCCAGCTGACTTCGGGCGAAAGGCGGACTACACCCTGAGCTGGTCGTCAGTCAGTCGCACGGACAACCATTCGCACCGTCACTGAGTGGGAGGTGAACCTACGCTGCCTGCACAAAAGTCAGGCAAGTGTACCACTACACAATCAGTGACTTATTATTATTATTATTAAGAGAAAGTAATATCTTGTGCGCTGTTGGCATAACAGGCATTCAGAGTACCACTTGTCTCACTAAATATGATATTATACAATATATAAAAACACTACAATTGCAGTGTATATAAAGTACTGTATAAGATGTTTTGGTCGTACATGTAGGTATGTTACTAAATCCAGAAAAACGTTCCTGGAAATGGGGTACGTGAATTTAGCGTAGGTCTACCAAAATTGTGTTATCTCATTATTTCACGCGAGGTAATACTTATTTTCAAATTACGTTGTTAATAAATCCCTTTACCACCTCATTTTTGAATTTTTCAATTTGGTTGGGATTTTCTGTGGTTGTGAAAATGTACCTCGATTTCGACGTAGAAAAGTACACGTTCATACGATTTGGCGGTGATAGAAAACTATTTGTAGGTGATTCACTATTATTATTCTTGTTTTCTGTTGAGTTTGAAGTCAATCTGACCATCGTGGTGCTCTCAGTTTGACCATCAAAGTAAGATGCTCAGAAGGCTCGAGCAGATGCCATCTTGTTGAAACGTCACATTTCCATCTCAACGAATAAGACGAACATCCGGGCATTTTTCTACCAAAGCGTCAAGGTTTCGGTCACAAGTTTCCGAATAATTTAATAATTGATTTCTGGGGAGAAAACCGTGGCAAATTTTGGAGATAAACAGTGGCATAAAATCCTTAATCCTTATCCGATTCTTACAAACCAGGGCACATTTTATTTGTGAAAAACTCCTCTATCCAATGTTATGTCTATTTTGGTATAAACGTATTTTGAAAATTGTAGTCACATACCTAATACATGTACTCATGGCACACATCATGGAAAGCATTGTGTCCTCGAGTTACGACGTACTCAACCTACGACGTTTCGACTTTACGACGCCCGTGCCTCGTCCGCCATTTTGTCCCCAGCACTATAGTGGCCAGTAGAACCTGCACATGCTTCCTCAGCTATAGCCCTCACAGCCTCCCCTCCTTCTTCTCCACCCACCTCTCAGCAGTAATGGTAAGTACAGCATCGTATTTTTTTATTTTAATTTATTTTAGTTTCTTTATACGAAATATTTCGAGTTAAATTTCGACTGTAACGGTGAAATCCGCCTTACGCGGAAATTCGTGTTACGTCGCCAGCATAGGAACGGAACTCGTTCGTAAATCGAGGACTTCCTGTATATATTATGTGTTTAGAGTAATATATAATATATTGATTCTAAAAATTTTTTGAAGAAACTCCACTTTCTCGATGTATTTTCCTTTAGTTGTTGCCAGGTGTTGACTCCACGCCAATATCCTGCAGCAACAAAATGAAATTAAACATTTTGAATAAAGTACATTTGAATCAAATAAGCACATTGATTCCTATTCAAAGATGAGAAAAATGTACGTACTAGCACAGAAGAAACCAGTCAAACCAAATCTTGGCCAGCAGCCCTGCAGACACAAGCGCCAACAATGGAGACACCAGTGTCATCAACAAGTTCGAACTTGACCTTGCCCTCACTTTTTTTTATTTTGTTTTGTTTGTTTGTTTGTTTGGAAAAACAACAAAAAGGTCTTACATTGGCAGTTTCTCTTGTAGCTCGACTTCATCTACTCCAGGGCTCGAACCATTGCGTGCGTTCCTACTGCTGGATGAGAATGAACCGTGATGAGGGTTACATTTAAAACAACTTTCAAACAATAAACTATTATCCTTATGATTCATATATTTGTCATTGGTGGACTAAAGATGATCGTACCTCCCGCTACTTATGCAGTCTGGAGGAGTTAAATTGTGTGGTTTCAGCACTCAAGATAATAACTGACGAATAAACAAAGAGGCAAGCTGTAAAGTCCCTGAGGCCTAAGGTGCTGCATTGGGGGGATACAAATGATTCCAAGGTTTGGGAGACATTGTAATCACACTCTCTGGAATCAGGGGTGTCAAACTCAATTTTGTTGTGGGCCAAATCGTAGCTATGGCTACCCTCGGAGGGCTGTTATTACTGTGAACCCATATACTTGTAAATGAACTAGTTTTGAAATCAGTAGCCAATAAAAGTTTGTCAACCACAGTATTATTCCATTTATTTTCAAACGGGGAATTGGTACCAAAAAAATGCTTGAAATATCTCAACATTATTAAGTGAAGACAATTTGAAACATGAAGTTGACGCGCAGGATTTGCTTTCCCGGGCCGCATAAAATGACGCGGCGGGCCGGATCTGGGCCCCGGACCCCAAGTTTGACACCTATGATCTAGATCAAGGCTCCTTAAAGTGTTTGGGTCCAGGGACCCCTTTCCGGGGAAATTTCTTTTTACATCGTAATCCTAACGCCAATTAAACATCTAAGTATATGTAATATGCTGAAAGTCACAACAACATCTTTTTATCTTAAGGTTGTAATCTCCACAAGAACAAGTGAAAACCTACAACAATTAAATTATATTTTTCCCAAGATAAAGTCATGATATTATGGCGTTAAAGTCAAAGTTTACCAACAAGGGAATAAAGTCACAAATTAGTTTCAAAAATACAACTTTATCTTTGTAATACTGCCATGCCATTTTCTCCCCCCAAAAAAAGGACTATATTCGCAAATTTAAAAAAGAAAATGAGAAAAAAAATAGACTTTCTGTAATAAATGTTTTCAATAATCTTTAAAAAAGGTGACTATTCCTGCAGCAATTTCAGATTTATGTGATGATTCGTCAAGGGAGAAGTCATGTTGTATGTTTTTTTAGTTGGTATGTATGTGGGTATGCATTTATTAAAATGATACAAGATCATTTATTGCAAATTGTTAACACTGCAGGAAAGAGGGACAGACTCGCTTAAGGGGCTCAACAACCACAGAAAAAGATCTAAGAAATGAGCCAGTTAAGGGCAGCCCCCACGATATGTGATTATCAGTACAGTGGTATCAAACGTTTAAGCAGTACAAGGATTGAACATTGAACTCAAGTTTATCCAAACTTTTGTTTCTGTTCAACATGGTGATAGCTGGTTTGTGACATTTCCTCAATGTCAATGGAAGTGACTTGTTAATGGAACAAAAAAGGGTTGCGTATTATTTGTTTCCACTGTATGTTTAGGCAGCGGAAGTGACAATATTGCAGTACACTATGCAAATATGAGCTGACCGATTCCACAGAGTGGGTCGTAGATTGTTCGTGAAGCGTCTGCAATGTGTTGCAACACCGGTGTGGTGCCTGCTGTTAAGGAGAACCGCATTGCTGACTCGTGAGTCATCCTGATCCCATGTGGCTTAGAAATGGGGAAGTGGGTGGAGAAATATAGAAAAGCCTCACATCACCTCTTGATTCCCCTCCAATAGCAGGCCGCAGATATGACGCTGAGGACGACGAAAAGTGCCCCACAGATCACACCACCTTTGTGAAGAATTAACATGATTGGTAACAATTATCATCATAAACTACCGCAAACTTCAACGTACAGTGGAACCTGTATACTTTTACACTTACACTTTTTGGTCCTTCTGAAACTTCCACATTTCTCAACCCATTCAAATCATTTCAACCTCAAAGTATTCAGCGACACTCGAGCTCCATCCATCCATCCATCCATCCATCCATCCATTTTCTGAGCCGCAGACACTCTAACCAGTCGGCTCACTTTGTCCAAAATGTCAACGTTGTGCCTGACTGATTAGCAAATTAGTGGAGACATTTTACAAATGTTCCTACTCCTTCCACATTTCTCAACCCATCAAAACCACTCCAGTGTCAAACTGTTGAGCTCATTCGGGACATTAGTGCTATGTAGCCAGGTCGTTTTTGTAAATTTGATCAACTATTCAGGGTGCTAGTGACTAATTTGCATAGGAGACCAAGCCAGCATGACACTGTAAGGTCCGGTTATGTTTAAAAAAAAATTTAAAAAAAAAAACACTTTAGGGTGATTCTTCAGAACGAGAACATAGCCATGTAAAGCTTTCCCTCGTCATGTTTTCATCTATGCCAACCTTCTGTGGTGGCATCACACACAAAACACATGAGCGGAGATAATCCTTTACCTATTTGTGCAGCGAGCTCATATCTCCTGTTTTTGTCAGGATCTCTGGTGATGTTCTTTGTGACACTCTCACCTGTTTGAGCAAAGCAATTGATAGTAAGCAGTGTTGTTGATGTTATGGAAAACAATATGTACATATACCAATACACAGTGATAACGCAGCTGATGGAGCCTAGTCCTACTGAATTTGAGCGAGAGATGGGCGACACTCTGGACTGGTCGCACGTACAGACAAACAAGCATTCGCACTCGCATTCACATCTGAGGACAGTTTAGAGCAGCGGTCACCGACCTTTCTGAAACTGAAAACTCCTACTGATTAATGAGAAGGGCTGCCAAGAGACAAGGCATTAAGTGCAACATCATCCAAAAAGGACAGACAAATCCACAACATAAAATCGTACACACAGTGCAAAGTTTGGGAAACAAACAAAAAGAAAATAGGATTGTTTTAATGTTCAGTGAAACTGGATGTGTGAGGCAATATTAAGCAGCCTGACAAACTCGTGTTCCTCAAACGCAACCTCTGAAACACGTCATTAGCACTTATAGTGATTAGATTTAAGGCATACTTGAATGTTACTTGAAGAACTTTTCTAAATAAATTCAGAACAGATTAAAAAAAAAATTGCAATTCATTTCATGTTTTTGTTTTGTTTAGATAAATCCTGTATATCATTATTGGGACATAAAATACGTTGGCGTAGATTAGACAAATCTTAATCAGTTATTATTCCTGTCCCTAACACAAATACACACATGCACACACACACACACTCACACTAATGTAAGGGTTTGTTGCTACCTTACCACTAGTTTTGTAGAGCACACAGAGTTCAACAATTACCCCCTGAAATGGTAATCAAGAAAGTACAAATTGCTCATTTGACAAAATCACACAAATGATTACAGTTAGGGTTCAAATGTTATATGGAAATAACAGAACTTACATCACGATATCGGGCCCTTATTTCGGTGTCCTTAAAGTGTTTTAGGACTATTGACACGTTATCCATTTGTAGGACTTCTTCACTCAATGTAAATTTCCACGGAGTTGCGGTGAAGTTGACCGTAGCAATATTACGCTGTTGGGAAACAAAAATGGGAAATAGTCGCAGCATAAGGTTGACGGACCAGATTTGTTTCAATAATTTCAGATTTACAGCAATACCGACAATAGAATCAAGTTTAAAATCAAATACCTCATTTTGAGAAACGTGAATGAAACCTCGAGCAAAAGGCATTGCCAACTGGAAACCATCTTCAGTTTGAAAAGTTGGAGAGAAATTCCACTTCTCGCAATCTAGGCGGAAAAACGTTATTCAGGAAATGGAGAAAGCGTTTGCTTTTAAGGAACAACTTAACAGGAAACACACATGTAAAGACAAACTTCGGGACATTAGTGCTATGTAGCCAGGTCGTTTTTGTAAATTTGATCAACTATTCAGGGTGCTAGTGACTAATTTGCATAGGAGACCAAGCCAGCATGACACTGTAAGGTCCGGTTATGTTTAAAAAAAAAATTTAAAAAAAAAAACACTTTAGGGTGATTCTTCAGAACGAGAACATAGCCATGTAAAGCTTTCCCTCGTCATGTTTTCATCTATGCCAACCTTCTGTGGTGGCATCACACACAAAACACATGAGCGGAGATAATCCTTTACCTATTTGTGCAGCGAGCTCATATCTCCTGTTTTTGTCAGGATCTCTGGTGATGTTCTTTGTGACACTCTCACCTGTTTGAGCAAAGCAATTGATAGTAAGCAGTGTTGTTGATGTTATGGAAAACAATATGTACATATACCAATACACAGTGATAACGCAGCTGATGGAGCCTAGTCCTACTGAATTTGAGCGAGAGATGGGCGACACTCTGGACTGGTCGCACGTACAGACAAACAAGCATTCGCACTCGCATTCACATCTGAGGACAGTTTAGAGCAGCGGTCACCGACCTTTCTGAAACTGAAAACTCCTACTGATTAATGAGAAGGGCTGCCAAGAGACAAGGCATTAAGTGCAACATCATCCAAAAAGGACAGACAAATCCACAACATAAAATCGTACACACAGTGCAAAGTTTGGGAAACAAACAAAAAGAAAATAGGATTGTTTTAATGTTCAGTGAAACTGGATGTGTGAGGCAATATTAAGCAGCCTGACAAACTCGTGTTCCTCAAACGCAACCTCTGAAACACGTCATTAGCACTTATAGTGATTAGATTTAAGGCATACTTGAATGTTACTTGAAGAACTTTTCTAAATAAATTCAGAACAGATTAAAAAAAAAATTGCAATTCATTTCATGTTTTTGTTTTGTTTAGATAAATCCTGTATATCATTATTGGGACATAAAATACGTTGGCGTAGATTAGACAAATCTTAATCAGTTATTATTCCTGTCCCTAACACAAATACACACATGCACACACACACACACTCACACTAATGTAAGGGTTTGTTGCTACCTTACCACTAGTTTTGTAGAGCACACAGAGTTCAACAATTACCCCCTGAAATGGTAATCAAGAAAGTACAAATTGCTCATTTGACAAAATCACACAAATGATTACAGTTAGGGTTCAAATGTTATATGGAAATAACAGAACTTACATCACGATATCGGGCCCTTATTTCGGTGTCCTTAAAGTGTTTTAGGACTATTGACACGTTATCCATTTGTAGGACTTCTTCACTCAATGTAAATTTCCACGGAGTTGCGGTGAAGTTGACCGTAGCAATATTACGCTGTTGGGAAACAAAAATGGGAAATAGTCGCAGCATAAGGTTGACGGACCAGATTTGTTTCAATAATTTCAGATTTACAGCAATACCGACAATAGAATCAAGTTTAAAATCAAATACCTCATTTTGAGAAACGTGAATGAAACCTCGAGCAAAAGGCATTGCCAACTGGAAACCGTCTTCAGTTTGAAAAGTTGGAGAGAAATTCCACTTCTCGCAATCTAGGCGGAAAAACGTTATTCAGGAAATGGAGAAAGCGTTTGCTTTTAAGGAACAACTTAACAGGAAACACACATGTAAAGACAAACTTCTTTAGCCTACCAGAGTCTCCGCTGACGCAGACGGAGAAAGCTAAAAGCGCTGCAAGAGTTGCTATCCTATTCATCTCGCAAATGAACGGCAAACCATCAGACGTTTTCAAGAGGGCTCGGTTGGTTGAGATTTACAGTTGTTGCGTCATGTTTCCCGTGAATGTCATTTCCTGTTCCTCTGACTCAAAACTTTGCCAAGTGGTTTGAAGTTCAATATAAACAAATCACCTGTGGGAAACAACACCAAAGTTCGGAATTTCTAATTGTTAAACGTAATTGGCCTCTTTTAGAATGGCGCAAAAGACTGTTTACGCCAGATGTTGTAATAAATAAAGAATTAAATAAAAATGGGGGCCACTTTCAGGACAGAAAACATATTTTAAAAATCACTTTAATGTAAAATTTGGCCAGGATAGGACGAATGTTAGACCTATTCAGGGGTCCTAAAAATGACATGTATAGTTAGTTAGTTAGTTATGAGTAACCACAAGGGGGTGCCCTTGTCTTACACTTAGTGGGTAGACCGTGTGCAAGTCGCCTTTGTAAATGTTTTATCTTTGGAAGACGATGGAGCCGTTTGAGTCGTGCATATTAGGACATGTAGAACTCATACAGTAGCAGTTAACTATAAATGTTCTTAATTTTTCTTCATTATTGTATGTAAAACCTATCTTGTGTTGATTTGTTTTGTCTTTGGTCAATAAAATGGAGTTGATATTACTGCATATTTAAAAAGGGTGGCACGGTGAAGCTGGTGGTTAGCATGTCTGCCTCACAGTTGAGAGGTTCGCCGTCCTGTGTGGCGTTTGGTTTTCTCCGGACACTCGGGCTGCCTCCCAATTCCAAAATACAATTATAGGAATAATATGTTATATTTTTAAACATAAAACATAAAAAAACACGCCAAGTATCTTTGCAACAAGTTTCTTTGCAACAAATCTCACAAGAATTTTGCAAGAAATTGTAGGAAAAGTACTATACTTTGTGCAGTTCAATCTGGACTATGACAGCAGACAGTGAGGCCTCTGTCACGCCTACATACACACACACACACACACACACACCGTGTGCAGAGATAAAGCAGGAGCCGCCTTCATTGAGAGCGCATCTTCTCTGGTCCACCGACAAAACACAAACCGTAGTCTGTATCACTTGATTTGGGCCCCTCTTTATCACTCTATCCACTTCCCTCCCTACATCATTCCATCCACCCTCAGCCTTCCCTCTGTCACATGTCATCTACTGCAACTTGACCATGATTATGACCCCCGTCTAGGTGGATTCCTCAATTCAATAAAGGCCATTTAGGGTAAGTGATTACTATGCTAGCGGGGATTCTCATCAGCCCTTCTCTTTGCCGCAGCACTTTGGTTGGGAGCCAATTCAGGCTCTGGTATTTGGAATAATTAGCCACAAAAGAAAAGAAAAAAGGTTCACTGTTATGAGCCCAAGTTAAAAAGAAAAAGTGGTCGCTATTGAGAGCGTGTGAGTTGTGGAGTCAATGGCGAGGCCAAGCCACACTGAGAATTTTGAGCAGCATTGGAACAAAAGTGCTGGCTGCTTTGCACTCTGCTCAACTTCATTTGGACTCAATAGGACTAAAACAGCAACCACAGAGACAAAATATCCATATTGATATTGAGTATATCTTTTTTTTTTTTTTTTTTTTTTATAACTCAGTCATGTTTACATTATGGCAATGCCCCACACAAATGGTAAATGGACTGCACTTGCATAGCGCGTTGTCTACACCATCACAGTGCCCAAAGCCTTTTACAAAGCCTCACATTCACCCATTCACACACACATTCATACGCCAATGGATTAAACCTAACACCACCACCACCAAGATTCCACCAGTTAGTGCCAAAGTAATGCTTTTATTGTTTTGGCCTAAGCACAAAAACAGCAAATAGGTGACGTTTTCAGTGAATCAAAAAGGATAGGGTCACCAAATAACATGCGAGGGTTCACTGTATTGCATATCGCTTGGTGCATGTACCAACAAAGTAAGGAGAGAAAGATACTTAAAAATCCTGCTTTTCGTTTGGCCAATGTGATTTTGGTTTCAAATTCACCTTAAAAAAAAGTACTACTACTAATAATAGTGGAATATGTTTGTTATTCTCATGAGAACAGGTTCAATACACTCTTGAGTCGAAGTTGAAAAATGAGAGAACTTCCTGCCCACAACATCTACTGCACCTAAAAAAAAATGAAGCTTTTTGTTGATCCGAGGATGGACTGCAACCTGTCATCTGATTTCCTCACTTGCCCTTTCACAAAACCTGGGAACATAGTTTGGGAATCATTTTCTTTTCTTTTTTTCCCCCTGTCCGGAGGCACATGTTGCTCAGTGTCAGAGATCAGCGCCATCCGGCTCTATGAATCCACTTCCCGGCACAGTCTCCTGAGAGGGGATCTCTGTCAAAAAACAAACATTTCTGTTTGAAGTGTGGCCTCCAGTTCAACTTGTTCTGGCTTTTCGCTCTCCTCCTCGGGACCTGGTTTCTCTCTCTCTCTCTCTCGCTCTCACTTTTCTCATTCTAACTCTCTCCCTCTTAAAATTCCATTTTAAAGTGCAAATTGAAATGTGTCCAATTGACTCTCTGCCTGAAATATAGTATAAATACGTTGTTCATAGGAAATAAGAATGGCATTATAATTGATCATTTGTTGTCTCTGTGGGGGAAAAAATAAAAAATAAACTAGTGGTGTTTTTGCAACTTGAGCTACACCCACACTATGGCACAAGTCCTCTGGGCATCATTAGTCTGAGATTGATGTTGAAACAGAAGGAAGATTAGCCCCTCCCCATTCAATATAATCTGCGACTTTGCATCCAATTTTACACCGCAGCAAAGCCATTAGCCTACAGTCATCCACTCGTGAAAAGTAGTTGACGAACCCTGCAATAGTTGAATCCGTTTTGGCTTTGTCACTTTATGTGCGGCGGGCCTAACATGCATGTTTTTGAAATATGGAAGGAAGCCAGAGTACTCGGGTAAATCCCACGCAAGCAGGTGGAGAACACGGAATCTCAAACTGCGAGACAGATATCCTAAGCCACCCTAAGAGGCATATTATTTCTTTAAAGTGTTGGTCAGATTCTGAACAGTATGATTTTAGGGGCACTCGGGTTCTGTATTCTCTTCTGCCTCTTGTGATTCAGGATTGGCCCGAGTCTCCCTATTTGGTAGGGTAAATCTCGTGTGAGCGTGTCTTGTTACAGCCATCCAGTGCTTGATAAAGGCCAGCATTGTGCAAACAAATCCTCTCAGAAACAATTGAGATTTTTAAACTGAGACCTTCTGTTGTTTCTCTTGCCTCACGTGTAAATATGCTTTGACACACATCCACTCTGCACATAGAGAAAGCATACATGTACAGTATATGCTGGCACACAGGCGCACTTTATTCACTGCCATTCACCTAATTAAATTCAAAATTTCCAGTGACATAGCTGCAGGTAGAGAGCGTCAGGGCCTTTTGTAAACGGCAAGCCGACGGAGCGCGCTAAAAATGGCAGTCATGTCGGAACGTCTGTCACTGTCATGTTTGGTTAGGGCAGCACCTTATGTAGCTCTTCACACTCGGCTGAGCCCCGTGGTTAAATAAACAAAGCTTTGTGTTTGGTTTTGCCACGGATCAGCGCGGCAATCGGGCGCTCACCTGGAAAACTGGAGACGAAAACGGAAAACCGAATGAATGAGAGCATCGCCCCGCATTTACATGCAGTTGGGAACAAAAGCTCAGTTTCATTACAAGCAAATGGGTTTTTACTGGGATACCAAAACAAAGTCAATCCGCTTGTGGGTTATTTGATCCACCTGTTAAATCCCTGCTATGGCTTGCTTGGTCAGTAAGTGGTAGACTAAGATCGTATTTTGCATGGAAGATATTCAAAGTTGGCACATGTTGGTTAAAACAAAGATGGAAGAGATAAAGTTGATAAAAAGTAATGATGGCTCTATTCCATGTAGCGGAACATTGTTTTATGTCTTTTAAATGTCTGGGACGCCATCCATATAAACATGTCTTCTCAATCTACTAGTTTCAAACAGCCTTTTTGGATATAATTTATCTTAGAATGGAGCTAATATAGTTAGCATTTGGATGGTTGGATATCGTCTTAATTGAGGACAGAATTTATTTTTAAATACGAAATGAGCGCACTCATAATGTTAGCACTTGTAGCTAACATTAGCTAGCTCAGTTAGCTTATTGCCTATTGACCTCACACACACATAACAACAACAAACTACCAGAACACACATTTATTTTGGTTATTTGACATAGGTGATTAAAAACTAAAGTAACACACCACACATTCTCAATCACAATTCATATTAGCTATCCTAGACGTGGCACGAATGTAGTTTTAATGTAGCTAGCTTGTTTACCTGCTCGGTAGGGTGGTATGTCTTTAATCATTTCCAACTCTAAAATGTTTGTTTTCACAAAGCTAACCAATAGCTACTCATAACCTCACCAGACAAGATGGTGCTTGCTATAAACCAGTTTAAATGGCCAATTAATTATAATTTTTTTATTCTTCCTCCCCCCCATTTGTTGTCTTTCAGATTGCTCTCTTGCGCACATGCCGGCTCTTGCCGAAGACAGCTGCTGGCCGTCTAGACAGACGAGAGTACTTCTGCGCATCCAGGCCCAGGATCTTCTTCCTGTCACTGCCATCATTCCTCATCTGCCGAGAGGAGCTCGCCTTCACGGGCTTTTCCACTGCCGTCATCATCTCACCACGAGCGAGAGGAAGGGAAAACATAATTACAGGACAGAGGCAACCATAACTCGCCACCAACTAAGGTTAACACTAATAACAATGGTAACCAGCAGCCGTGACATTGTTTTGCAATCACACCAAACGACTGTAAACAGTTTGTCGTCAAAAGCTTGTGCAGTCCACCTGTTGCCCGTTCGCCTCAGGAAATTGACTATTTATTTTAAGAGAGGGATGAAAAGCCACGAAGAACATTTTTTTTACCCTGATTTAAGCAAAGACTGCTACTCGCTGTGTGGCACATACAATCTCCTTAATAAGAGGTGTATTACTTAAATCGCCTCATTCAAGACTTGGATTACAGGAATATTATTGAAATAACCCTCCTCACACAAGTAACACTGAGCTAAAATGATTGAACGTGTTCATCCACTCCTCCCTTCGCAGTCATCGGTTCTCAGGTTGATTTTAACCACTTCAGGACCTGCTTTTTCCTTGAATTCAGCTCAGCCACAGCATCCCAGCATTCACACTTAACCTTAGAGGGAACTGCGTTTTGTGTGTGGGCGTTAATCCAAGCAGGACTGCTCTGATAAGTTCAACCTGCATGCGTCCCACAACACACGTCCAAACATTGCCTTTGAAGCGCTTGATTGTTGTGTTACTGTTGCCGAGGAGATACTTGGCCGTAGATGTATTCCCCCCCCCCGTTGTCGTTTTATTTTTTTCCTTTTTTCCAACCATCACTGCACTCCCGTGCTGCATGCATTCTTTTCTCACACGCGATCGTCCTCTTTGACAGGATGTCCAACACAAACATTACCGCTCCAACGAGCGCTGTGTCCTCGTTTGCATTAAAAACCTCAACGTCATTTTTTGCACTCTTAAATTTTCCACTCTCGTGCATATTAATATTGTGCTGAAAATGCACGCCGCCTTTTTCATGCAGCTAAAAAAGGTAACAAAAATAAAGTGGAACCTCCATAGTGGAACACAATCTATTACATAATGTTGGTTGACTTCCAAATTGTTCTAATTTCAAAAGAGAATCCCATAAAAAATTATGTCAATTAGTTGTATTTGTAAATTAAATGAATTTGTTCAAGGCTCAAACTTTCTAAAGGCAATGTTTTAGGTAACATTTTAGTGCAAAGTATATTTGTGGTCTGGCATTGGTGCATTCACACATTCCCAGATTTTTGGGGGGAAACCTTTTCCACATTAATTGCTGAAAAACTCACCCTCACCAGGATAAACCAATAAAAGTACTGTTATGCCACCATCTTGGTGCCAAGGAACTATGTTGATTGAGTTAAGCAGCTTCACTTTGACAAAAAAAATGTGCGTTGTCATCATCTTGTGGCTTCTCCAGGCCTCATGGGGGGACATCAGTTCGAGGATTGTCACTATTTGCGACAGGGCTTGGTCCCTATTCCCTGCCAATAGCAGGGGTTCACGGTAAAGACAAGTTCACCACTGTGTAGTAAAACAAATAAAACGACTCACCTTGTAGTCAACAGAGTGATAGTTATTAATACATTAATACATACTCTCTATGTTGTTCGGTTTTCCCTCAAACTGGTGAAGTAAAATGTATTTGTTCCTTTTTTTATTCATTTATCTCATTAAATATTTGGCTACCAAGTGATTGTAATGAATAAAATAAAACTACTGTAAAATGCAATAATTACAGTTCACATTTCATTAAAATATTAGTTGATTAATTTTAGTTTAGGTAAAAAAAAAACTTAATTAATTAAAATTACTGAAATATACTATTTGACATACACATTTGAACTATCTATTTTAATATCCATATGATGGACCTGGCCTATCCGTCCATTTTAAGAAACTAATATAGTCCTTTTCCCAGATTTGCTGACATTAATCCTCTTTAAATTGGTCAATACTTTATATAAGAGTATGATTGAGGAACAAACATGGGTGTTTTCTAGTTATTTTATATACCTGAAAAGGCAAGTTAGCCCCAACCTTTTGACTTTTACTGAATAAATAAAGTTAGTTGAAGTGAGTTTTCGTGTGCAGCCAGCTTGTGTTAACATTAGCGTCACGGCACACTTACGGGGACACGTGCGAGGGCTCGGCTCGGCTGGCCTTGAATACCCAAATCATCCGCCCACATCTCCTCCACTGCCGCCGTCGCTGACACCTCCCAGATCCCGGCTATTGTTTTTATTCACATGATGGTGTTTTTGCATTCCAGTCTACCCTCTGCAGCCTGAGGGTTACGGGACAAGCATAAACACACACACACACACACAGCAGCAGACATCTCTCATTCTCGAGACGTTCAGTATAAACAAAGTGCTTGTGTATCTTCTCCAGCACGTCTTGTCTACGTCCTCCTAGATAAGCTTGTTTTATTAAAAGCTTCTCAAGTCAAAATGCAGCCGCGTTGATGCCGTTCTGAACAAAATCTGTTTCATCCTCTTCTGGAGAAGTCTTTAAACATATTTATACTGGCTCATTTTCAGAGCAGAACAAAATGGTAAAAAAAGGCCGGTCGGTCGGTGGGAAAACACCTAGATCTCTTTAAAGAGATGCAGCAGGTCAGCCTGAACACTTTTGGGCGCCTTTGTCTTTATCGGGCAGCCTCTTGTGAAGACGAATAATTGGACCTGCGAGTTGGTAAATGTTGGCTTGTCTGTGCAATTTCTGCTCTATTTGCACAAATGGAAATTGTGTTTGCTGAAAGGAAACATGAAGGCAAAGCATTCACATTTAGGCTGTTGTGTGTGACAGCACAGTGTAATCGTGGTTAGCATGTGTGCCTCAAAGTTGACTTAAAATGAAGATTCTAAACTCTAAATTGTCCTTCGCTGTGGATGTAAATGGTCATTTGTCTCTAAAGTGTTTCCTAGTCGTTATTCGCTAGTTACAAATTCCCCTTTTGGCTATTTTCTTTTAAATTTTATTTTAACCTATTCTTTGATAGGCCTCGCCGCACACCGAACAACGGACGGAACTGAACAATTGCGAACAAATTACAATCGACGACTCCCTACCACACAACTACTGATGCGCTGCAACGCGAAAACTGCATCCGTCATCCCATCCGTGTTACTACCTCAGAATGCAGAATATTGCCCCCCAGGTCAATGTCTGTGCCATTTATACAGAACAGCGACCTGGGACGAAAAGGCGAGTAAATCCCGACTTGAACAAGCTGTGTAAGAGGGGCGAATCAGAAAGGTTTTCCTCCCAAATTGGTAACAAAAAAATCATTTGTTCTGATTTTGCTACAGGCCTGTGCAGCATGTTTCCTGCAGAGCGATAGGATCCTGATCAGATAGCACACTGGTGTCAAACTGGTGGCCCGGGGGCCAGATCCGGCCCGCCACATCATTTTATGTGGCCCGCGAAAGCAAATCAAAATTGCTCATTGTGTTCTGGTGTAATACCAATGAGATGTTTGCAAGCATTTTTTTGTTACCAATCCCCCTTTGAAAAGAAATGTAATGGTTGAAAATCATGTTTTTATAGGCTTTTGATTTCAAAACTGGCTATTCATCAGTGTTGTGTATACTGTATGTAATTACAGTATAGGAGGTAATCTTTCATTTATACTGGATCACAGTTGTCGCAGCCCTCCGAGGGAAGTCATAACTATGATGTGGCCCAAAAAAATGAGTTTGACACCCTTGAGATAGCGGAATGGCACTGTCCTCATCAGATAGTATTGTGTTGTAGCTATGCACACACTGATTAACAGGGCGCACAGCGCATTTACCGTTGAGTATGTGACAAACGTCTCGCAGGGACATACAGTAAATACTTTGCAAGAGTTCCACATTTGGCAGTGATTAAGGCCTGTAAGTGTGAGACTTAAAACATTTTGAGCAGATGTGCTGATTCTGGAGTGTCCCAATCCCTGAAATCCACGAAGAGCACAGAGAAGACAACATTGTGTCTGCTCTGGACTTCGCTAGCTAATAATTTTCACTGACTTGCCGAGCCAATGTTCCTGCCTGCAATGCTAATGACTAGAGCCAATACATTCACTGACACCGCCATGACTTGGGCAGAGAATTATGCAAAGCGGCAAGCGAGGCAAGGGGAGCAGGCCTCGACTTGAGCGTAGCCTCTTAATCCGGTTTAATTCTATTACGTTTTGCACTACAGATGGTTAAAAAGTCTGCATCGCTCCAGGCTTCCTAAAACCTGATTCACCAGCAGGGACGCTTGTGTTTTTGTCTTGACATTTGACAGTGATGGTTAGACTGTAGTACTGTCCTCACATTTCTTAAGGAAATAATTAGGTTGGTTAGTTAGATCCCCATGAATCTCAAAATCAAGACATTGTGAGCAACTTTATGCTTCCAATTTAGAATTGCGGGAACACTTTGAGATCTTGAATCTACTTCCTCTAAGCAAGTCCATAAATGTGTGCTTAGATCAGTTTGGTGTCAAATAAGACGACACTACTGGGATGTAATATCAGGAGTCCACCATTCTCCAAAAACTTAACAGGGATCAACTCCATGTTCTTCCATTTTCACTTCCTGTCTGAGTAACAGTGAGGCCTCCCCGTACATTTTTCCTTCTAGGATGTACACTGTTTGGCCTTTCATCACTTCTCAATCAGACTGACTTGAGTGAATGGAATTTGGCAAAGTTCCCAATGCCTCAGTGATGCTATCATTTAAGGGGGGGGGCAGCAGAAAAGTATGCCTCCGGTGTCCCTCCCAGGTGAGCTACGTGCCTCCAGCAGCTTGCTTATCTGCGCACCGAAATGCATCAACACTTCCTGGCACAGCAGTGTCTATTTTTTGCACCTGCCCGAGTTAATTCCAAATCTTATCGAGGAATTCCCAAAAGCAAAGTTTGAGGAAGCGGGCAGCATGTGTTTTTTTTTTTTTTCTTTTTTTTTTTTTTTTTATATGAGCATGTGACAACCCATCCAGCTCACCAACCCAAATATTTTTGGTTTTGACCATTCATCTGCACTCATACATTGTTTTTTTATTTATTTTTTTTATTTATTTTTTTTTTAGTCGTGCTGTCAGTTACTGCTTTTGTTTTCTGGGTTTTAAACATTAATGAGACCCAGTCGGTTGCCGTGGTGCTGCCAGGCCGTACAAATGCCGTATGTACAGTAACCTATATGTACTGTGTAGTTTTACTATAATACTTAACTGTATTTGAAATTTCATATATACTTCTGTGTGAAGAGTCTCTTTGTGGTAATCCGCTTTCTCCTTGACTATAGCGCCATGTTTTTGTGGTTCAATAAAAAAAATTATACAGTTCACTATATTTATGTGGAGCCTCATAACCCGACACAGGGTCGCAGTTTTTACGTTGAAGGGTGTGCAACAGCGAAAAGTAAGCAACTATAACTTTTTCGTGATGGGCCATTTCTGTCACGTTCGGCCGTGTCGCTCGGCGTGCGGTTTTTTAAATTGCAATCCGCTGGGTCTTGATTTTATCATTAGAACATAAAAAATATAGAGAAACTATTTATTTTTTTTTTAATACGGGCATGTGTCTACATTTTTTTCTACACAGAGGAGAATGTGATTGAAAAGGAAATGTCATATTAGACCGGATGTGCAAGTTGACTGAAGCAGCCCAACGCGCAACACGCACACACACATTTACACGCACATACACCTGAGGACGACATACAAACGAACCGGTGACGCAAACGAGTGTCTGTCACACAAGCACGGGCATATTTACATCGCTGTGGAATGAAACATGTCTCCCTAGTTACAGTATTACTAAAACAAAACAGGCCTCAAAACCATGATCGCATTCCTTCCCACCCAGAAGCCCACCCTCACCGCCCCCTCCACACGCCCATCGCCCTCGCTCGTTCCCAATACCCCCGCCCCATCTCTTGTTGCCAAGTCTTCCCTTGCCTTCATTAGTGGACTACTTTTCCATCTTGTATGTCTCCCAGCTTACCGAAGCCCTCCCTCCCTCCCTCCCTCTCTCCATCGGATCTGCCCTTTCTTCTCCTTCCACTGCCTGAAAGTGGATTGGAGCGAAGGATGGGGGTAGAGAGAACTGAAAGAAAATGCCCTCAGAAGCCCCAATCTCTATCAGGCAAGGCATCTCCATGGTAGCATGACCCCCTAAAAGGCTCCATCATGCTCCAGTGCACTCCAAAAGGACTGAAAGGGGAAAAGCAGGAAAGGAGAGAAAGAATGGAGGAAAAGTGCAAGCTTCCGAACACCACACGAGATTAAATCAATTATCATTTGAATGTTACTAAGTTCCTTCTGCTCATATTTCCTCACATTAAACAAAATGATGAGAGAGGGGGGAAATGAGGCAATGTAACCGTAAGAACATTCAACATTCATTTTATTGGTTTGGTTTTTTTTTTTTGTTTTTTTTTGTTTTGTTTTTTCTCCTCCCAAGTACAGTGGTTATTTGTGCCTTTCTGGCCTTCACAGACGAAACAAACAATATGTGGGAATACAATAACCGCTTTCTGATAATCTATGGCTCAGTCTAGTTGTTACAACACATACAAATATTTCCGTACCTGATCAACATACGTACATGTAAAGAAAACAACATTGTCACACGAACTAACACTCATGAAATTGTGTGGTTTATAAAATGACACAGACTATTTACATTCAATTGGAATAATAATCATTTCACGGGAGAACAAAACCACAATGCCACCAATGAGTCATAGGGCCACAATGAAAAGTCATAAACAATTAATAAAGAATAAAGTTTTTGTATTACAAGAAAAAAAAAACTAGAAAGAATAACTTAATTTTCACGAATAAAGTGTTGTTAATGTGCCAAAACATCGACTATTTCATTGTTTATGAAACTTATACGAAAGTTTAACTTGACATCCTCAGCAATCCTCAGCTTCACGCAAGTACATTGTGTTGCTGTACTTGTAATTCTATGACTTCATTATCATAGTAGTAGTATTTACTGTATTTTATTTTCAATGTAGCCCTAAAACGTCTCCGTACAAACCAAAGTGAGCCAGACAAATATAAACACTGATTATTTTTTTCTTTTTCTTTTTCAACTTGTCATACAATATATAATATGGATGATAATAATTATAAGGTTCCGTTATGTACGTTCAAGTGCTCCTAATAAAAGAGGGGTTCACGCAAATCAAGGTTCAGCTCAGAGGCCGAGTTTGGGAACCAAAATTGCGAAAATTCAGTCAAACCTTTGCCTCTGAGACACGATCAAAGTGGTTAGTACAGAAACAATGTATATCATTTTTAGTTATCGTGGTCATTTAGTGGGAGGGGCAGCCTGACTGCATCAGCCAGGCTAAAGAAGTCGAAGCCAGTGCTTGTTTCTCGTCAGCAAGTGTTTGTCTCTTGATATCGGAGGCCCGGTGGCATCAAGTCACAGCAGGCGAGCGCCATCTTTGAGGAAGACGCATTTTTTTTTTTTTTTTTTTTTTTTTTTTAGACACCAAAGTTCGGCTTGGACGGCTGACTGAGCGCACTTGACCTCCACCACAGATAAAAACAACTGTTTAACTATCAATATTAGCAGCTTCTAATAATCCTCTGGAAAAATATACTTTTTTTTTTAAAAACATCTTTTCTTATTTCAATATAAAAGAAAATAAAAACTATAATATCACTACGCAGTTCTTCCCACTGGACGGGTTTGACTTGTGCTTCTTGTGTGACAGCAGGTTACATCGCTGCCGCGTGACTGATTGTGTCAGTGTGTTAGATTTTACTCCATCAACATTTCATCATCTTGGAACGATTCCCTTTCTTGAACAAAAAGAAATATTCTCCTCTCAGCTCATCACCGACGCTTTAGGACATTCGTCGACTCTCTCTCGTCAGTCGCATCTGCGGAGCCGTCGCATGCTAGCACACAGTCTGCTGGCTGGATAGAGGACTCTCCAGGGACATGCTAGTGGGAGACAGGTCTGGACGAGTGCAAGGCTTAAACATGGAGGAGATGTAGAAGGCCTGCAGGCACAGATACAAAGCATGTCAGAGAACATACAGTACCTAGACCAAACACACTGTCAATCATCTGCTCTTATCTAAACATTCAAAGAGTCCGAGTCAGGAAGAGGCTAAGATAGAGAGCTCCTCGATTAGGGAAAGGAGACCGGAACAAATCCAGGCTGAGATTAAGTAGCATTTAGGTAGTACATGAAATGGATCCAGGCAAGTATTTGGACACCTGACCATTATACCTACAGGAAGTGAAAATGGAAGAAACGTTCACTTTCTGCCACACCTCTAAATCGATCAAATAAGAGGTACAGCATGTCTCAAGACTGAAAAATAGATCTTACTTGTATTTAGCCTGAACCAAAACATCTTTCACATTGACTTACCACCCAGTATGCAGTGAGCCCTCCTTGAATGAAGCCCGTGAGGACATCGGTGGGGTGGTGGCGGTAGTCCGAGATGCGGCTCAGCCCAGTGTAGATGGCGATCATCACCAAGATGAACTGTATGAGAGGACGCAGCAGTCGAGCCCCTCGCCATGACAACCGAGCCTGCAGGTAAAACTGCGAGAAGGAAGAGAGGGGGGGAAATGAAGTGAGGTCGCAAAAAAAAAAAAAAAAAAAAAAAACCCTTTCTGTTGACTTATTTTCCTTCTGCTATCCGGAGGGGAAAGTGAAGCTGGGCATGACTCCATTAACGCTATCTTAACCCCATTTCCTCCTTTTGTACATCCTCACCTCCTGTACAAAAAAAAAAAGGCTTGTGAGAAGTGGGTCACTTTCGGGCCCAGTGCGTTGCAGACACAGCGCGAGATTTATGAGGTGGCTGAACGAGACCCAACCACCACAGCGGAGAACATGCCCTGCATTCCTGCTCCTGCCGACGAAAAGCAGGTGTCACTCTTTCTGACTTACACGTGAGCATCTGGCCATGTTTAAAACCATTATTGAACCTTTTAGGAGTGCGGTGGTTCGCCACCTTCAACTGGACTGCTTTTATACTCTACACTGACATATAATTTGGGCACATTCCTGTCCAAGCAACTGCCCCGGAGCCCAATAATTAGTACTAGTGGCTACAATGGTGTTCATTCAAATTTGAAGGGGAGAAACGGTCTTGTACAATGGACATTATTGTTTTTTTTGGGACTTGTGGTTTGTTTTTGAGTGCCACTAATTTTGTCCCTTGACATTTGGCCCCTGCATCACACCTGTGCCTTCTTGGTCTTCGAAAAGGTACACACAGTCTCCTTGGAGTCTAGTTATCAGCGTTCTGTACTATAATGGTGTAGACCGCACTTACAGTAAGTTGACCGAAATGGACTCCTACTGAATCTGTATTTCTGGTACACTGTCAGAAATTAAGCACATCGTGTTTGTCAATGGGGTAGTACCTTCAACGTCTCTGCTTTGGGACCCTTGTACCGCTTGGGACCATATCTGTACATTGTTGTACAAACTAATACATAAGTATCCAGAAATTTGCCCTACGTGATAGTGAATCCCTTAATTGTCTCATTTCAGACTCTGAGAGAGTTGTGCCACAAAGCAGTTTGGGGTTCAAGGCCTTGCTCAAGAGCACTTTGAAAGTGTTCACTGGCCTCTTTCCTTGATATTCCCATATGCGGAAGTACTGCGTCCTTTCAGACAGAGCTTCTGTTCTTCTCCATAACTCTCAAGGTTGACCACAGTCTGGAAAGACAAAGGCTAGCACACCCCAACTCTCTCGAGTCATCTTTGAACAATATTTTATCTAGTGTCCCTAAATCTTTGAGGAAGGGGAATATCGATATTTTAAGAGTAATAATTATGTGCTTTTGTCTCGCTGTAACTGTCATGTCTCTCCCGCAGTGCACCAATGACTGGTGGACAGTGCAGCGAGAGAAAGATGAAAAGACGGGGGAGGCTGGGATGGGGAGGGGACGTGAGCGAGCGGGTGTCTCATGCTGAAAGAAGCCTGTCGATCTCTCAGCAGGCGTATTCAGTCCTTCACCACCACCACCACCCCCCCCCCACCCCCTTTTTAAATGAGTTCCACAACAAGGCCTCCTCTGTCTTCGTAGGCGCTTCATCTATTCATGTTCCCTGCGGAAAACAGTATCCCTCATTCTCCCCCTCCCTCCTTGTTTCAAGCTGGAAGCGGGATGCCTTTGGAGACTTGGGGCCCTCAAACATCTCCTCCCTCATGATCAGGATCCTTGATCATATTAAACAGTGCATGTCTTGGAGTGTTTGCACATGTGTAATTAACTTGTGGAGATAAGAGAGGCGCACAGTGTTCTCGGCCTCTTGAGGGTTTATCCTCTCACGTTCCGAAACAAGAGTGAGAGTTTGTGGAGGTAAACAAGAGGTCACTTACTGCTAGATAGAGCATGGTGTACATGGCGAAGGATGCGTGCCCGGAAAAAAATGACTTCCTGAAAGAGATCAATAAAAGATACGGGTTACACATTGCCTTCATGAGCAAAAAGTACTGCGTGCCCCACCCTTGATACGCTGCGCACACACCTTGCCTCCTCGACCATCTTGAGGTTGGGCTGCCGGCAGCTCACCTGGGACACGTAGCTGCCGGGCGTGCAGTTGATGGACGCGTAAGTGATATTACAGACAGCCAGAAAGTTAGGTCGCAGGCGTCCCACGCTTAGCTTGGCCATGTTGGTGAGCGACTGACCCACGCAGCAACCAAAGAAGAAGCTCCCCAGCTCTTTGTACAGGCACGAAACGTAGCGGTTGCCAACAAACGCCCTCGAGCGTACGCCTCGGAAACGGACTCGGAAACATTCGCCCAGTGCGATCTAAGAAGAGAATGAAGAGAGAGGTTAACCTGAGGAATGAGGCTTTTCGAGTGCATGTGCTGCATGTACCATACTGCAGGCTATATGGACAAAAGTCTTGGAATACATGACTTAGCTTAGACTGGGCTTGAACCTGAATTTCCCTCTGAATGTTAATTGTTCATTTTACCAAGACATTTTGGACAATTATGTGCTTTGTGGGAAGAGTTTGACGCAGGCCCAATTCTGTTACAGCATAACTGCACAAAGCAAGCTCAATAAGAGTTGAATGAGTTTGGGTGGGAAGTTGTTCTAGATCAGGGGTGTCAAACTCATTTTTGTCTTGGGCATTGTAGTCCTCAGAGGGGGGATTAGAACAGTGAAACCATATAAATGTTTAATCACCAAATCATATTATTACCATTGCACAGCAAATTGAGGGATAACTAGTTTGTTCATGTATTGTCTACGTTACTGTAGAAGAAGGGTTTGGTCACAGAAAAATGCAATATCTCAACATTATTGTTAGTTATTATGACACTTTGGAATTTGGGTACAGATTTTAGCGAAAATCACGGAAGTTGACGAGCATCATTTGCTTTCGCGGGCCACATAAATTGATGTGGCGGGCCACATCTGGCCCCCGGACCTTGGGTTTGACACCTATGTTCTAGATGAATGGCAAAAAATTTCCTACAGAGAAAAAAATCCTTTACAAAGTCTTCCCGGGAAAGTGGAAGCTAGGATAATGAACTCCGTTGTACCGATCCAACCTTTTGTCCAAATAGTTTTTGTCATTAAGTACTTAAAAAAAAGCATCATCCTCTTACCGTGAGGCCAGTGATGGCTATTCCACCAGCGATGAGCAGGAAATCTGGGATAGCCTCTCTCTCCACGTAGGGATACGTTATGCTGCTGTCCCCACAGAAGAACCCTCGTCTGTACGGCGTCACCGCCTTCAGCTCGCACGCAAAGAATGGGATGGAGGCTGATGAAATGGGTCAAAGTAAAGAACGCAAAACAAAAGTAAATCAGCTTGAAGGGTTGTTGTGGTCTCCGATCACGGAGAGATTATGGAGCGCATGATAACAGCGATAACAATTTAAAGATGGCCGCAAAAAAAAAGGAAGCAACGTGAGGAGTGTCAGTCAAATGGAGATTTCCAGATGACCGGCGGATCAGGCATTCCGCACATTTCTGCTTTCACAGAAGGAGCAGGAGGGATGAAAGACAGGAAAGGAACGAAGAAGAACATCTTAAAGGACGCGCTAACTGCTGAATGTCCTCACATACTGTATGACTCGGGGTGATAGCTTGAGCACGCTATCGAAGTTACAACGCATTCCCGTTTGCGCTTGCTGCGCAGCTGTAAGACCATGTGAATTTGTTTCTTTTAAACTCAGTTGCCGTGGGTTGGACAAAGGACAAGACCTTTAGTTTCAAGTGTACGTGGGAAAGTGGGATGAAAGTAGTCGCTGTGTTTACAAATGCTGTGGGTTATGACTGAGGGATTTATGTTTCGCATCATCTGCAGGCGATGTGTACCAAACTCTACTGTATCGTAAAGGTATTTACTTGGGCAACCCTTATTTTTGCCACAATTTGAGGATGTATGGTACATCCTGCTTCACTTACGTCCTGCTTAGCTGCTAAGTATAGCAGTTCTTGTTATCGGGCTAAAAGAGGTCAAGGTCTGGCCCGGAAACCCAGCAAACAAACCTCACAGGCCAATGGTGAAAGTTCACTCGTGACCAAGTTGAGCAATATTAGTACCTCAGATGAAGCCCGGGCTGTACTCTTTTATTCCTTTCTGTTGTTTTTTTGTTTGTTTGTTTTTAAACACTAAAGATTGGTCAAATGTTTCAGCCCTTGTCATTCCACAGAGTGCAGCACAACCACGGGACAAATCATTAACCTCTTTGCCTCTCCCTGAGCTCCCAGGCCAAAAACATTCTGACTGCCAGGGAAGCTCACACAGTATGTGAACTGAACACTCTCACAGGCTGTCCATATCAGTCAAACAAGAACAAGCGAACACGAGACCTACGAAATCAGACAAGGTTCACGTTTTTTTGTTCTCCAGTTAGCCAAGAACACGCCTTGCTTGCTCATTCAGGCGCATGGAACTGATAAAGCGAGGGTAATAATCTGCAGGTTTGATGTTATCTGCGTGGAAAACACACAAGCGGGGCATATATGACGTGGCAAGCCAGGTGGCTTTAAGCAGCGAGGCTGTCGTCAAAGTCACGCTGCCCTTAACACACAAATCGGACCAGGCTTGATTTTGTGTTTGTAAAAGTGCGAGGGGCAAAGAAACTTCAGGCAGTGTTGACATGTCAGAGGAGGACAGGAAATATCTTGCCTTCCCCAAATAAGGAATCTCTTCATGTGCATTACGCAGATTCTGGTTTTGCAACCTGCACTGGCATCATATCTGTGACACAAACAGGTTCGAGTCGCATGCAGGTGCAGGAGGTTCTGATAACATTTCCCAACTGAAAACACACACCCAGAGCACAGACCTCCTGTGACAATATATCTGCTTCAATACTTTGGGGACTTTCTGGCCCTTGACACGATTCGCCTCCATGTTCGCTTTTTAGCAAGCAATTCTATAATTAGCAAGTTGAGGTTATAAGGCGAATATTCATAGGCTACCCTTGTCCCAGGAGATACATTTTAATAAAGACATTGTTATTTTTTAAAACAAACATCCTCTGAGAGGATTTCCTGGTTCCTTATCATTGTTTATTACAGCTTTGTGGAGACCTGCAGTAGACAACAGGCGTTCCGTCGAGATTGGGCACAAGTGAGCGAGGGGGTTTTGAGTGCAATTCCGAGCCCAATATTTAGTAATCAAGGTTGGAAAAACATTCACAAACAATGAGAAAGGAAAGTGGATGTTGTTAGTTACCTCTGCCAATGATATTGTTTTATTTGCTGTTTCATACTGGGCAGGGTTGCACTTACACACAATCTAAAGAATTGAACTGAGTTGTATGAAATGTTGCTTGTGTGCTTGCACCAAGGGACAAGGACGGAGGAGTCAAGTATTTTGGGGATTTTCCTCTTTTGAGCTTTTCCAACATTTTAAGAAGTCAATATTGCACCAGATCTTGATGGCTGCGTATACTCAGGCATACTGTATATAGAAGGTTGATTTGTATGGTTTTTGTACAATTTGATGCTGCAAATTAGTGCAGTTTTAGTTGAACTGACATATGACAAAGTACATTATGCGCCCTTTTGTAGGTTAACAAACAGATCAATTTCTATACATTAACAGTCCATCTTTTTGTCCTATCTGAATTCTGGAGTAGAGATGGTCAATATTGTCCTGCATTGATAGGAATATAATGGACGGGCTTTCCGTCACAGCTCTAACACTGCAGTTACAGTTGGAGCATTGACCTCTTGAGGGATATTGATACATATGGATGTCTAATGGGAACCCTGAAGTGCTGACCTGAGTAGCGGCTTGCTTTACTGCCTCGGGCCTTCTATTACTGATGGTTTGTGTCCTAATGGCCCGGATGGCCAGGATCCAAAGATCACTCAGAGCAAAGCGGGGTAAGGTTCTGCCTGAAAACTTGCGCTGCGGTGCTAGTTTACTCAGCATTGCACCGTCCCGTGGACAGTGTCACAGTCAACCTCGAGCCTTTTACAACAAGATCCCCAAACCCCCCAGATGCCCTCACATCATGTGTCCCGCAGCTGTGAAAAAAGTCAAACACCTGGCCAAAAGGCTTGCTCAAAAGAGAGGCGGGGCAGGCGAGGGGACCATAAAGGACATGACGGAGTGGATCGGCTTACAGAGCCAGTCCAAAATCTGCCGCTCGCTGGCCACTCAAAGGCTGGAATGCTTTCACATAGTCAAAAGGGTCTGAACACAGAAAGAAAGAAAGAAAGAAAGAAAGAAGGGGGGACAGAAGAGCGGGAGGGACGGAGACAAGAAGAGTGAAGGAATGAGAGCAGAAGGGATTTGTGCCTCACTCTGAGAAAGTCTTCTGGTTCTAATTTACACATCTATGACCACGGCCCCAAATGAGCTCACTGTGAGAGAACAACCACCAACAGCAGGAACAAAATCTAGGGAGAAAATGAGGCCCAGTTTAAAAAAAAATGATCATGATTCATTAGGATGCTTTATGGCCTCGCTGACGAAGCCGACATTCGTTAAACATTGCAGGCAAAAGACTGACAAACGAGGGCGGGGCTGGAGTGGTATCGGAAAGATGGGTCTGAACCAGAGAGATGCGGCAAAGGCGAGAGAACACCAGACGGAGACGATTAGCGTGGTTCTGGAATGTGAAGGTCAGGGATCCGGGCTCTGCTGGGACCCGCTCTGTAAACACGACCCTACCTCAACTTGAAGAATACCCCCAACTTTGACTCAACACATGCACATAAAAAACAAAAAAAAATAACACACAGAGATGCAAACAAACCAAATCTAGGGCCATATAAACAATGTGGCAACCAAACAAACCACAAAAACCAAATGGAAACCGCAAAATCAACCATGATGATAGCTTTTTAAATCGCACTGGACTTCCAAAAACACAAAGTGAATACTGCAGTGTTTGTTCATCATTACCATTGACCCATATGATTTCCTATGAAGGCTTCCGCAAACAGCCAGCACCGCACTTCGCCTGAAGCTATGTCAAAGCTGTTTCATCACATCCAATAATATCTGACTGACTTTGGTAGAAACAGAGGACACCCAATCAATGAATGACCTGTCAAGTCCATTAGACCTGCAGCTCACGAATCTGCAGGGTTTACCAGAACCCTTCTGGGGTGGTCCACCCTGGCGAGGCCCCCCTCACTGGCGTGCCATGCCAACATTTCCCAACTCAATTTTAAGATGTGTGTTTAGTGTCAAGTCAAGCTCATGAATGAAAAACACAGGCGGGGTTGCTGAATTGTAAAGTGTCGTAATTTGTTATTTGCGAGCCTGATGATCCCCAGTAACGTCATTACACGAGGCGAAGACATGGCTGCCTTACAAGCTCATAAACAGCAGGCTACAGCTGGTCTGGGTGGGCTTGCACAATTATTTGCTCTTCGACGACCGCTCCGAGTTGCCTTGATCTGTTCCCGTATCTAGCTCGGTCTGAGTCAGCCGCTTCAAGGGAAACGTCTGGATTCACAAGAGGAGGTCTTTGTTTTAAGAGGCAGTGCAGAAATAGATTAAGGGACATTCAGACAATTGTGCAGTGGCGTATAACAATTTTAAAGGAAGTGAAGTCATTCAAACCAAGGCTGTGATTAAGACAAGCTCAAAGAAAGGAGACTGCGGGAGTGTGTCCGAGACTGAGGATGCTTTTTCTTCCTGGCTGTCCTTGGTGGGCTGAGGCAGATCGTGGTGAGATAGGAACAAGGTTTCTGTTCTCTTTTTTTTTTTTTTTTTTTTTTTTCCAGAATTGGGTGTCATGATTTGAGATTCTAATCTGTTTTGTCTTCCCGAAGAGACATGACAAAGAGTACAAAGAGTGACTTCTGAGGCCAAACACTGTCAAAGTATGTGCTCCAAAGGAACTTGATGGGAAGCTCCTGAACAAGATTCACAAGTATAACCTAAGTTACACCTGCACAATTGAATGATTCAGTACTAGATAACGGCGTAAAGATACCAGCAACTGGGGTCTCCACTGTTTATGTGTAATTTTTCTCCAATTTATCCCAAAACCCATTAAGTCCTGTTTGATGGGTGTTGAGGTCAGGGCTTAGTCCAGTTATTCCACGTGGAACTACACTAAGCATGCCATTAATGGTCCTTGCTTTGTGCACTGGGGCCCATTCAAGTTGGAGGTAACATGACCGCATGTGCGTTCCACCGGCGCACCGGGAGATCTCTTCCCTCACCCCTCGCCTCGTTACAGCTGTGCCAGCGTCGACATACTTCTCACAGCTGCTTCTGCTCCCTCCACACTTCACTGACCCGCTTCCTGGAGGCCCGTTCTGGAGCTCAGGGCATGCGTGGTGAGCTCTGAGGTGTCTCCCTGCCCGCCCCGTCTGATTCACCAGGAACCGTCACTGCGGTATGTACCTCGGAGATCTGTGGTGGTTTTGGTATCGGCAAGGTAAAGTCTGACAGGCTGCAATATGAGAGCGAGCCAGGGTTGTGGTTCAGACTGCGAGGTAGTTTGGAGGGGTGCTTGGCATGGAGCGGCAGGATTGCGGTGGGATGCATGGAACAAATCAAGGGCTGTTTTGTCTGCGTGTTTTGGTTTGCAGGAGGAATGTGCCGTTGGGACACCTACAGACGAGGTGGCTGAAAACAGGGCAGGATCTTTCAGGTGAGATGGGACACACTGATACAGTGGCCCTGATAACCACAGTGCCCTGGGCTGTTTTCTAACGGGATGCTTACACAACACACAGCAACCTTGGGGAAAAAAAATAGTAAAGACTTTGCGTTCATGAAACGTTTCACGTACAGACAATGGCATTGTCGAAGCGATCCCCATTCACACTGACACGCAAGAACAGCAGTAATATGCATATTCTGTGTTTTGGAGGCTTCAAAAAAACAAAGCAAATTTGTAAAAATGACTTTTTAAAATCTGTTTTCAATTCAAACGGACTCCTTAAAGTCCCTGCAAAGTGAAAATAAATTTGACACTGAATGCGCTCTGCTCAACCGCACCCTGCTCAACTGTTAACTGACAATGAAACACGACCTGGAAAAACAGATGCTACTTCATCTTTCTTATGCACACACAGGAACTAAATGGTTGGGCTGTGAAAGTGTATCCATTTAAAACTGAATTATCACCCATGGGTCGTCACAGGGCTTTTCCGTGCCGCGACAACGAGGCACTTCAAAGCGGCCATGCAAGCGCAAAGCCTCTGTCCACACACTGTCTGTTACGTAGGACTAGGAGAAAAAAAATCCTTGCTCTTCCATCTTCTCTCCATGACGTGTGCATTCATGGCCGACAACGAGGCGCTCTAAGGTGGCCACGCCTGCCTGAGACGCCGGTCCACACACTGTCTGTCAGGTATGACTTTTATTTCCCACCCTCCCCATTCCCACTATTCAGCCTTTCTCTACGGGACATGCGCACACTCGCAGCCGACAACGAGGCACTCTACTACTGCTGAAAATGATGAATAACAGTTTAACGCCCCACAAATGAGTACTACATAGGTCACAGTCTTTATACATTTTCAAAACAAATGTCAGAATTCACTTTACAGGATCTTTGAAGATTTAAAAGAAAATGTTCCTGCACTATCCAAGCTAAATAAAAATGAAAGGCATTAGGGCAAATGAAAATGCGTTTGCTGACTATAAAGCCGCGTGACAGGTGCGCTAAGCCAATTTCATTAGCCGAAAAGGCACAATAACACCAATGGCAACTCCAGGAAAAGCAGAATCCTATGTGTGATTCAAATTGGAATTCCTGCTAAACAATAGATAATCTCCTTAAGGAGAAGAATGAGTCATATTCAGGTAGAGGCGCTAATGCTCCTCAAACATATTGCAGCTAACGACCACTGACTATTGCCTCATTACAGCTAATAGCTATGGACAACATTGGCCACTAATGGAACCTTCAAGTTAGGAGAAGATTGCAGATGCCTCATTAAAACTACATTTGAAGCCATTTACTCTTTGAAACTATCAGATCCTTCAACATCCACACTGAGACATAAGCAGACTTTTGGGGCTAAGATCCCAGAGGAACCTGATGAGGTTTTCTTCATCTCTGCGCACTCCCGCCCTGGGCCCATCCCTTCAGTCAGGCTATCACTTGCCCCTCAACCTGCAGGTAATTGAGACATTCTCAGCCAGCTCTGGTGGGCTAACGAGTGAAGTGCTGAAAGCAAAGCAATGCGATTGTATTGGGGGAAGCTAATGGACGCAGCCGCGCATTAATACGTCGACAAAGGAGAGTCCGCAAAAGCCTTTCTTCCGTTGGCTAATTATTTGTCTGCCACATTTTTAATGGCGGACCCTCTCTTAGCCGCAGAAGTGACGCCAAGTTAAATTTGTCAACAAATGATGCGCACATGGCAGCTGGTGCGGCCGACACACATTCACACCGCTGCAAAATACACACACGTGCGCACACACACACACAGGAGACCATTTAATATTGCTTGGCCTGTACGCCTTGACATGTTGTTACGTGTTGGCCGCATACAGCTTCACTCACTCTGCCAAAAAACTGGAATCCTACTTGCATAAATCTACCACCCGTCCAACACACATGCTGACATTAATAAAACACACACAGACACCTAAGAACTTGCATGTACTCACTCGTAAAATTGTACTTGTATTAAGAGCAGGAAAGGGGAAAATGGCTAATAGCGAGGAAAAGAGGGAGTGCTTGTTGACTGGACTTTCTTACTGTACCACCCAGTTTGTCTTTCCAAAGATTCACGCACGGACATCAAAACGAATCCTGTTGACGTGGACCTCCCAAAACTGACTGAAAATGTTGTATGATGTAGTAGATGCCAATGTCACTTGGGCAGAAACTATGTCCTCTTGGACAGAAACATCTTTCCAAATAGTCTTTTTTGATGTGTGTGTGTGTGTGTGTGTGTGTGTCATAGCAATAAAGACTTTGGTTAGTGATGAAGTACCCTTTCCTGGAGAAGTCTGTTTTCAGCATTTAGATTATAACACTATTAAAAAAAATCCACTTTGAGGCTCGTTTCAAAAACATGTTTGCGTTTTCAAGTTCCCTAATGCCATTGACATAAATAAGTGGTCATAAATGACCATTTTCCGATGTGTTTTTAGTTAAAAGTGTTATTATTTAAACCAGGGGTATCCGAACTGCGGTCCAGGGGCCGTGGTCCATTTTTTTTAACAGCTCGCGGCATATACAAAACTTCCCAATTGACACGTTTGCTTACGTTGTACACTGAGTGGCAAGACTGCAGTCATTGTTTTCCACCAATCACACGTTACTAAAATCGTAACCAAATTTCTATTCATAACACCCCAGTGAAAAAAAGATAATTCAGTTATATCGGAATGCTTTGCTGCACTTTCTAATCAATTTTTAGGCCAATTTAGTACAGATTTGTTTTGGATCCGAATGGGAGATACAAAATAGCCCAAAATCCAGAAGAATCTTTGACTTTTTCTTTTATTACCTGATGTTTTTTTATATATATATAAATACATATAATATTTAAAAACAATATATAATTGCTTCACATATCTTTACATACACTGATGGATTGGTTTGAATGTGCTAAATAAATTAAAGGGGAAAATGTCAAAGAGGCCCTTGGAAGAAAACGTTAGGACAAACGGCTATTAAGCATGCCACCTCACGTCTAGGTAGAAAAGGCAAAGTAGCAAATACATATTTTCTTAAAACTATGTTAAAGAAGGACAAGCCCAGTGACAGTGATGTTAAGGTCAGCTTTTAAAGGCTGACCTCCAATAAATCAGCACGATTATCACTGTAATTGGGGGAGAAGAGGTGCAAGTGGCTTTATTGGGGTCTAAAGCACAAGAAGCCAAACAGCAGTTCGGGCTGTCAGGGCCTGTCGCCGCACGCTCGCCACATATGACAAACGCCCGATTCCCTGTGACCTCTGGCTGGCTGGAGGTTTCAGCGTTGAGCTGCAGGGCTCCCCGTGCTTCCCCCCCCCCCCCCCCCCCCCCCCCCCCCCCCCCCCCCGCCGCCTCCCCACACCACTACTACAAGGAATCCACGCACACTAATAAACAGCCAAGGAAAACACATTCTTCAGCCTACACGCAATTTACTTTCACGGAACTGAACCAGAACCAGTCCATTTCGGCGGAGCATCCATCACGAGCACGTCGGGGAGGCGACGAAATGAGCACAGCCTGCTTATTGACGCACAACCAGCAGCCTCATTCAAAGAAGCACTGCAGACACATGAAAGTTCATTCCAAGTGACACATCATCCCCTCTTTTGTCAGCACTTTATTGTGAGGTAAATACGATTTCAAATGGCGAGGCTGTGAAAAAGCTCCGAGCATTGTGGAAGTCCTCTTGAGCTGATAACATAATGAGGACGGGACGCTCGTGGGTGAAATTCCACAGTTACAGTCGTCAATGAGCCCCTTCACGGGGGCGAATTAGGCCGCCGGGTCAAACCGTCTGCCGATGGCATTTTTTGCGGGCAAATTGTGTTAGTCAGAGATAAGAGGATTTGGCCGAAAGAAGGAACCAATTCATTGCCAATAAGTCGCGGCATTCACTGTCGGATGCCCCCAAATGAGTCAAGGTCAAGCCTCTGCAGATAGTGAGCGGCGCAGGATGCATACCAGACGGTTGCGAATATCATTGGCCGTGAATACCGCAGTGGTTATCTTTAATAACCATTAGTATTTTGAGGGATTTTTACCTCCAACTGGCAAAAAAAATAAAAAAAAAAGTGTAAAGATCAGATTATATTTCTTTGAAAAATGGTACCACCCTCCAAATAGTAACACCTTCTGTCCTCCTCCAGGAACCAGGAAGTAGCCTACTAACCAGCAGTTGTACCAACAAACGCAAGTAAGGCGGTCCGCTATTTTTTTAGCATTTTTATGTATAGTTCAGCCTCGTTAAAAAGTCTGCATTCAACTTAGGGACATGCTAGCTGCTCTTGAGGTGTCAATCATCACTTGCTGAATTATACAATCGGGTAATATTAGGCCCATTACTCGCCAGTTGATATGGGATTGGAACACGGATGCTTATTTATAGTTCCTTACCAAAAAGCAACTCATTACGTGATTATGGCAATTTTATAAGTGGAATAGGCCAAATTCAGAGATTTCGGTCTAAATACATGCTTGAAGATAATTGCTGCAAACATGTTAAAAGACTAAGAACTATGTCGAACTGAATTGTGGCGATATAGTATTAAACTGTTTCTCACCATTTCAGTTCATCGGATTTTGGGGGCGTGGCTAAAACGGTGCCCAGTGTCACACACTGTTCCAGATACCGTGCGACAAGCTCCTGACGCCATAGTTCTATGAATCATTCGCCCCTAGAAACTGCAGCTGACTGCAACTATTTTCTTATCGCACTACGACAAGACGGTGACATTGAAGAGCATTTCCTCTAAGTGCTTGTCCTCATTAGGGTGAACGTGAGCTGGAAGCCATCCCAGCTGACTTTGGGGTACACCCTGGACTGCTTGCCAGCCAATCGCAGGGCACCAGTACAGACAACCATTCACGCTGACATTCACACCTACGGACAATTTAGAGTCTTCAGTGAACCTGACGTGAGTTTTGGGAACGTGGGAGGACGCTGGAGTACAACGGGGAGAACATCCAAACTCCACACGGGAAGGCAGCAGCCGAGATTTGCAGCCAGAACCTCAGAAGTGTTCCACCGTGTTGTCGTTTGGAACTCCTTGTATCTCACTTAGACTGCATCTCAGAGCACAAAAACATCTGACATCCGCTCTGTTTTTTTTTTTTTTTTTTTTTTTCTTCAGCTGGAGGCTCAATATGGTTCGAGTCTGTGTGCTGCGGCAGGTCAGGGAGGATATAAGCGGCCAGCAGCGGATGTACATTCGAGGCGGTAGGGACTTCCAGATTCGTGGGTGGGTGGTGGTTTCCTCTATCATGTTGGCTGATGCTCGCCGCTTCCTAAACGCAGAGCTTAGCTAAGCTGCCTCGTGCGGGGGGGGAAAAAACATCTACAACCCCAATTCCAATGAAGTTGGGACGTTGTGTTAAACATAAATAAAAACAGAATACAATGATTTGCAAATCATGTTTGACCTATATTTAATCGAATACACTACAAAGACAAGATATTTAATGTTCAAACTGATCAACATGATTGTTTTTAGCAAATACTTATGAACTTGGAATTTTATAGCTGCCAGACGTTTGTGTTTGTGAAAAAGTGCGTGAGAAAATAGTCCAACAGTCTAAGGACAATGTTCCTTACCGTACAATTGCAAGGAATTTAGGAATTTCATCATCTACGGTCCATAATATCATCAAATGGTTCCGAGAATCTGGAGAAATCAGTGCATGTAAGCGGCAAGACCAAAAACCAACATTGAATGCCCGTGACCTTCGATCCCTCAGGCGGCACTGCGTCCAAAACTGACATCAATGTGTAAAGGATATCACCACGTGGGCTCAGGAACACTTCAGAAAACCAATGTCAGTAAATACAGTTCAGCGCGACATCCGTAAGTGCAACTTGAAACTCTACTATGCAAAGCAAAAGCCATTTATCAACAACACCCAGAAACGCCGCCGGCTTCTCTGGGCCCGAGCTCATCTAAGATGGACTGATGCAAAGTGGAAAAGTGTTCTGTGGTCCGACGAGTCCACATTTCAAATTGTTTTGGGAAATTGTGGCCGTCGTGTCCTCTGGGCAAGAGGAAAAGAACCATCCGGAATGTTATGGACGCAAAGTTCAAAAGCCAGCATCTGTGATGGTATGGGGCTGTGTTAGTGCCAATGGCATGGGTCACTTACACATCTGTGAAGGCACCATTCATGGTGAAAGGTACATACAGGTTTTGGAGAAACATATGCTGCCATCCAAGCAATGTCTTTTTCATGGACGCCCCTGCTTAGACCCCGGACTGTTGAACAGCTGAAGCTGTACATCAAGCAAAAATGGGAAAGAATTCCACCGACATAGCTTCAACAATGAGTGTCCTCAGTTCCCAAACGTTTATTGAATGTTGTTAAAAGAAAAGGTGATGTAACACAGTGGGAAACATGAGCCTGGCCCAGCTTTTTTGGAACATGCTGCAGCCATAAAATTCTAAGTTAATGATTATTTGCTAAAAACAATAAAGTTTATCAGTTTGAACATGAAATATCTTGCCTTTGTAGTGTATTCAATGAAATATAGGTTGAACATGATTTGCAAATCATTGTATTTTGCTTTAATTTATGTTTAACGCAACGTCCCAACTTCATTGGAATCGGGGTTGTAGGAGCAGACCTCCAAGGTTAAACAATAAACTTTCAAGTTTAACCGCCAAACGAGAAATCAGACCCGTCACTCTGCCTGGACAGGTTACACCTCTTGCTCGCTCGCTCGCTCACTCACTCACTCACTCTCTCTCTCGTGTGTTTATTACTCATTTTAATAATTGCTCAAATCAAAATAGATCATGTAGCAGCAATGACAACAATAATATAATATTTTATATTTGTTTTCTTCTAACGCCACACGTTTCTGTAGCGTGCCCCAAAGTATGACGCATCTCTGGTTCATTTTAGATTTCTATTCAATTTGTCGTGTTTATGAAAACCTTAAATTTTACTCGCTGGCAGGATGCCCATAAAGCGAACAAACTACTTATTAACGAAGACATGAACATCTCAACGTTTGTAACTGAAAATGGGTGGCAACACTTTTGTACTCGTCATTGTCGTGCGCCATTGATAAAGATCCGTATGATGTCATCAATAAGAAACAATCAGCAATGCCAAATTGGAAATTTGAATTTTAAACTCCCCAATGAACTTTCTTTTCTGCAGTATTCAACTGTCTTGGGACTAAACCAAACACTTTGAAATGGGCAGAAATTAGACTGCAAAACATTAGATATTGCACTGTAATCGTGCATTCAGGCTAACCCGATATTGCTCACGTAATCAGAACAAGATGTGATTATTTACAGTATCAACTGTTCATCGATGCTTCGATGGTTAAACGAGTGAAATGTTGCGTTTTATCATTCCTGGTTGCATAAATGTGTTACTAGTTTGGCTTTAGCATAGTGAAACCAAACCCCCCCCCCCCCCAAAAAAAAACTTGAATTCGCTGTGATTGTTTTGTGCTTCCTTTGCTTTTGGTTGTTTTGTGAGTGTGGGGGCTTTGTTTGTTGTTGTTCTCATAGGATTCCGCCTTCCAGCTGCGCACTGTAAATTATGTGGCTGACATTCAGTGTGCCCGAGCACGGGGATGTTTTCATCCCAATTCCCACGTCCTTCTCCCGGGAACTTGCGGGTGAGGGGGGGGGGGGGGGGCGTTACCATGGGAACAGATGAATTCCTGGGACCAGTGTGCATCCAGCGCCCCTCTTCCCACCCTTCCCTTCCAGGGATCACTTTCATTTGGACTATTTGGGAGGGAAAATAATGTACCCCCCCCCACCCCACCCCACCCCCCAAAAGGCTGGATGCACTTTGCATGCAATCCCAGTGCGCCTGCAAGTAATGAATGGACGTGATTTGTTATTTGAAAGCCTTACCGACACACAGGCATACGAGATCCAAACCGACGAGCATCTTCCTCTTGCTGCAGATGGAGCTGTCCTCGTCCTCCTCCTCCTCGGCTCTGCTGAGGAAATGCTTGCCAGCACCGTTCTCCTTCCCCTCCGCGGCCCCGTCACCGTCGGCCAGCCGGGGCAGCGTGCCGCTCCCGTGGGCATTCAACTTTTGCATGTCCCCCTCGCGCAACTCGCTCCCAAAAAGTCGCTCAAATGGCTTCTTCGTAGCAGATCAGCGTCCGGCAAGAAGTGGCAGAACTTTGTTCAATCCGTCCGCAGGTGCCAGAAATCCATGTTTTGTTTTGGGTTTTTTTTTTTTTTTTTTTAAAGGAAAAGTTGTGACAGCGAGACTCCACGAAAGCAAGCCGGTCGTGGGTGCTCGCGCGGCGGGCATCCGGTAGGCGACCGTGCCGGTGAAGAGCGCTGCAAGGGGGCGGACTTGCAAAGTTCGCTTCGCCTCGTTCTCAAACCGTCCTCCCGAACCCCACTCACTTTGTGTCAAAGTCAGAGGAGGGAAAACTTTTTCTTTTTTTTTTTTGCCGTCGCCATGCACTTTTCAAAGTTAAAGTCACACTTCCGGTGCAAGGAGGCGCGTCGAGTTGTATTTTGGCGGATGTAGGGCGGCGCTTCCGGTTCGTGGTTGCGTTAGCTTAACCTGGATTAGTGCTCGAGATCAATTTGTTGACGATCAGTCGCGGCGCTGACATGTTCGATCTCCTGTCTGACCTACAACACAACATTGACTGACTCACTGTCACGATGCCAGGCCTGACAAACTGCCGAACACTTCTTTAGGCACACCTACTTTCTAGTCAATCGCAAACAAAGTTCAGCTGGTTCACAAGCCCCAACGACGACAAGCGCAATAAAAAAAAAAATAATAAAAATAAACAAAAAGATGAACGATGTTCCCAGACACAATTTGATTCACCAAACAATAACTGTATTACTAATGAAGATTTTCTGCAAATCACTCCGTAAAGAATTCTCGTTGGCTATTAACTACGCCTTTGTCGTCAGTTGAGTATTAAACTAATAAGGCGTCTTTGTTGAATGCTTTTTTTTAAACAACATTTGACAATATGTGTCAGTTGATTGGCTGTTCGTTTGATTTGGTCCCACAGCAGATTTGTCGTGCTCATGGGGAGGATGTTTAGTGGCACTGCAGCGCCGCCATGCGTTCAGGAGTGGTACATTTGCCAAATCAGCCCTTGGAATACTTTTTACATCAAATACCACCTAAAAATATATATATATATATATAGTTACTCGGCAAGTACCGTCATCACGAGCCACATTAAAATACAGTAGTCTTAGTGTTTATCCAAAAAAAAAACATTATGTACAGGTTGAACATTAACACGGCGCTTAAATATAGGAAAATAAAACAAACGCTTCTCAACGATTTAATAATACATATAAATATACTGCACATAAAATTGTACCTGACTGTACCTAATTTTTTTAAAGCAACCCGTTGTTAAAGACTAAATGCATACGTTGTGCTGAAAAATACAACTCCACTCTACTAAGACAGTGTTTCTTTCAGGTACCACTAGAGGGAGCCCGCGTACCACTAGCCACTCTTACCATACTTGCATAATAATATTAATAATAGTATTTACAGCACGAGTGGTTAGAATCATTCATGACGACAATGACAATGTGTAAAGGATATCCCAAGACAAATGAAAATAAAAACAATAAAACGTAATATTTTATAATGAATTACTATTCATTCACTACTTGACCAATATCAGAATCATAAAGATGATTCTGATTCTGATTCTGTCATTCTCATCTCATTCAGCTTATCAATTGCAGCGATGATGATCACGCTAACTTTTGGGTTACTGCGTATGAGTTGTTTTATTGCTGGGCACTCTTCACGAGGAAGCGGACGATTCCTCGAGACTCTCCCCGGTTCTTGCGTGGCGTGCAGGCGGAGAGTTGTGGTGCGCACCCACCGGCTTTGACTTCGTACAGGGAAAGTACCATTTCTGTCAATTCCATTGTGCTCTGACAGACCGAACGCTCGCACAGCGTGATCTCAGAAAGCTCCGATTTTTTTTGTGCTCCCCGGGCCTCGCGGCCTCTCGCCATGCCTCCATCGACCCAGCAAGTCCTCATCTGCATCCTCCTGCTGTGGACCGCCGTGCTGTCCATCATCCAGGCGGCGTGGATCATCTTGCGCTTCTCAGCCGCCGGCCGCGACTGCACGGTGAGACGATCGCGACGGGTTGAAATCTACGGTTGTGGGGTTGTTGGTTTTTTTTTTTGGTTTGTTTGTTTTTTTGTTTTTTTGTTTTGTTTATTTTGACACGTCTCCATCGCGGTGAAAAAGAGCAAGAAGAAAAAAGGTCGTCACCTGCGAGGGTGTCGCTTCGCTTGTGGTCTCTGCTGCAAACGCAGCTGGTGAGAACTTTACGTGCTTGCGGTTTGGGAGCACAACTTGTCAGAACATCTCTTTGAGCAACAATAAATAACATACAGGCCAAGATTCAAAACCAGAACCTCAAAACGGGGAAGCAGATGTTCTCATCGCTAGCTAAGGAAATTCCGTGGCAAAGCTCAGATTTGTTGTGATTTCAAGTTGGGGTTTTTTTTTTTTTTTCCTGGGTTTTTGTTCTTTGAAAATAATGGAAAGATTAAAAAAAAAAATAATAAAAAAATCCCTACTCAGTTCAATCTGCCACCATCATAAAACTTGATTCACTGCGAGATTTGGATGACGCGCCGTGGTGCTCACTGAGCTGATTTCCAGTGGGACATGCTGATCCCGCGCGAAGGATCAGTTCCAAACTCCGCACTTTTGTGGGACTTTACATCCAAATTTGTGAAGGAGTAACCATTCGCATTTCAGGTTGTATTTTGCGCATGAAACCAGACGCGCGCACGCTAACCCTAACGTGTCATTGCCTCCTTCGGGGAAATGACAGCATTTCACTCTCACTTTTGGTTTGAAGCTTTGGGTTTTTTTTTTTTTTTTTGATTTTTGATTTTTTTTTCCTTCCCCCAGCACGCCCGCGACCCGCGTGAGCGCTACGGAAAAAAAAACGGATGGTCGGAAGTCAATGTCATATATGATCAATGTGATCCTCTTTTGGCAGTCTCCACTCGAAGCTGCGCCTCAGTGGGGCGAAGGCCGAATGCTCACCTACGCAGCAGTTGGAGGTAACCTCGCAAATGTCGCCAGAATCCAAGAAGTTCTATTTATATCGTGTTGCTTTCAAGACACCTTTCAAGAGCATTCGCGTGTCCCACAGCAGGCAAAACAATCAAATGGCTGGCGAGGGATCAGAACACGGAGCTGATGTCCGAGTCGGGGGACAGTCTGGCCGTCATGAAGGACGGCTACTACTTCCTCAGTCTGCAGGTGACCCTGTCGTCGTGCGGGGAGGCCGCGCGGCACACCAACGTGAGCCTGAAGCGCGGCACCCGAATCCTCTTGCGGGGCCGCATCCACGCCAAAACGTGCAGCACGGGCCTCCTCGGCAAGGTCGAGGCGTTGTCGGCGGGCGGGGGGGCGCTGGAGGTCGCCGTCAGCCCGCCGAGCGTCAACGTCGATTACGCGGAAGCGCTCACCCACCTGGATGTCGTCTACATGTTCAAGCCGTAGTGGCACAGCGGATTCTGCTTCGGCCAATGCTAACATTGACTCGAAAAGCACTGTAAAAACGGAGATTGGATGTCCTTAAACCCTCCTCTTACAATGTACCAAGTATCCAGTTGTCATGTTTTAAAGTTCATCTACCCAATAATTCTTTTTTTAATTGAACAAAAATGTCACTTAAAAAAAAAAAAAAAAAAAAAAAGTGTTTTTTTTTTTGTTTTTTTTTTAAATAATTTACATTTTTTAGGGTTAGGGTAAGTAACAGTTAGAACAGGAGGGTTAAAAAAAAAAAAAAAAAAAAAAAAAGCTTTGCCACCATCACTACAATTCTTATTTTCCTCGAACAGGAAAATTGACGCTGTGACGTGTGTGATGGAACAAAAAAACTCTTTTGTGTTTTTCATACTTGACGATTGATTTCTTTGTTGAGCATATTTAACACGTGTTATAGTAAAGTAAGAGTAAGAATGTTATACAGTGGACCCCCGCTATTTGCTAAGTCTGGGAACAATTATAGTTGCCAAAATGTATTTATTTTTTCTCAAAGGAAAAAAAAATACAAACTAGTAGGGGATCATGTAAAACAAAATAAAAATGAATAACCGAGACTTTCCGAAATTAGGGATTCCGAAAAATCCACAAAAAGGCGAATTTGCGGAGGGCCACTGTCGTGCCAAATGCTCACTTCACTTGCTGATTGCTTTCAGATATTTATATTGCATTTATTTATTGTTTCGTTACAGTATGAACATTTATAGAAAATTCATTACATTTATATCACATACACGTGCGTCAAATTACAATGATCTATTGTAATTGCGGTTTGCTGTATCACTGATTTTTATTTATTTCTTTTTAGCGGTCGCTGTATATTGAAATGTCCACACGGGGGCGATCTTTAGCACATTTTTGAAGATTTTATTTTGCTTCGATTAAACAGGGATGACTCTTCTCAAGGCGTAATTCCTTAACAATAAAGCTTTATTAGTATTGTCAAGTTGCTTACATTTGCAGTCGTGATTTCAGTATTTTTTTTAAACATGATGTCCCCCCCCCCCCCCCCCCACCACCACCCAAAATAAAGCATTTATTGTTTAAACGTGAGTGTTGTCTCTACATAAGTGAACTCATTAGGTAGACAAGCTCCATCTACAGAGATCCAACACAAGTGCCGTGAACGATTGTGAAAATAACAATTGCGGCCACAAAATCGCCATAATCTGTGTACAAAATGTTAAATTATGGCTCAAAAATACGAAATTGTGGCTAAAAATAAAGTAGCCATGGAAAGCAGCTTATGACAGTTGAAAACAAGAGGAATGAAAGTGGAGCTTGTTAGTCATCCACCAGACGCACATTTTCCACCGTCGGCAAAGCTTACCAAGCGTCAAACCTCAACTGTCAAATTGAAGGCTTTTGCAACAGTAGAACCTTTTACTCATCTCCAAGCTTCTCTTTATATATTCTCCCCCCCCAACAAACACACACATACACAAAGTCACCTTCTATTGGAACTCCTTCAAAATAAGAATTTAAAAAAAAAAAAAAAAAAAAAGGGAGGTCATTTGGTTTTCATTCAAAATCAAGACGGTCTTTGCTTTGACGCTGTGTATGAATTGCTGATGGTTTGCAGCATTTGTGTTCCTTAACTATTTAAAATAAGGTACCTAGGTCATTTGGGTATTGTTCAAAATCAGTCGGGTCCTCGTTTTAATTCCTGATAGTTTGAAAACGTGCGAGAGCAGTTGGAAAAGGAATACAGTATAATTGCCTACGGATGCCACACACACAAAAAAAAACATTTAGGCATTAGACAAGGCTATGGCCTGACTCAGAGACGCTCCTCCCCCTCACTTGCGCATAGTTCCTGGGCACCAAGATGCCAAAGCTATTTTTTGTAATAATAAAATACAAAAGTGTGAAGAACAGCCTGTGAAATAGAGCTGAAAAAAACCGAAGAGCATTAAATCATAAATGCACCGAAGACGTTCTCGTTAGCGATGACGCGCACTATTTTGGAGGTGTCGCTGACTTTGACAAACACGGCGTCGTCTTTGTGCAGGTGGAAGACCCCGGCGAGGAAAGTGTCGCCGTTGCGCTTGTTCTTGTCGTCGGCCGAGGAATATTTCCTGGACTGCAGCAGGAGGACGGTGCCGCCGGGGTGCCTGCGAGTGCGCATCATGACCGCGTGGTGGAAGACGCCGCGCTCGTAAAAGCTCACTTTGGAGTAGACGAAGTAGAAGCCTTCCCGGCGGATCACCAGACTTCTGTCCTTGTAGTCCACGCCGCGGAGGATGCGGTCCGAAACCAGGCTCCAGCCCATTACTCCTTTGCCGTGGACCACGTCCGCGCCGTCTGCGTACAGTCAACGCGCCAGACCTCAATATGGAACACTTTGCTATTGATATGAACAGCGTCTCTCAAAAGTAACAATACACTTCCTTTTTGTATGTTGCTGTATATTTTTATTTTTGCATCATTATTATTGTATTTCTTTTAAAACCATCGACATTAATTTCACACCTCTGCAAAGAAAAAAAAACGACTTGTGCTTTGATTTCAAGCTTGGAGCCGCAAGTATTCGTTTCGATCGCGGGTGCACGTGTCGGACTCACCCATCAGGCGGGCGACTGGTTTGGAAAGCGGCATGCGAGGAGCGGGCGTGTGAGAAGATGCGTTTTTTTCTGCTGTGAGAGGAGGAATGAGGAACATTATAGACAGTGGATAATCAAAAATTAAAAAGAAAAAGTCTACACACCCCTGTTTAAATGCCAGATATTTCTGGGAGAGAAATTTGATAAAGATGCATTTTTAAAACAATAATCCACCATTAATGTCACACATAACCTGTACAACAATATATCACGGTGGGGGTGGGGGGGGGGGGGGGGGATGTTGTTGCACAAGTGTGCACATCCCCTCATAATGTAGTTGCACTTGTCAGACTCACCCATCAGGTGTGTGAATGTTTTGGAAAGAGAGTTAAGACGTTTGGATGTCTGGGGCGATGCATTTTGTTCTGTTGTGCAGAAGGAAAAAAAGAGTAGTCATCTGGATACAAAAGTCTACACACCCCTGTTTAAATGCCACGTGTTTATGACATAAACAAACAAGATCAAGATAAATTTGTTTAAAAAAAACAAACACTTGACTATAAATGTGATCTATAAGTTGTACCACACCATGAACATATGGAAGTATATCTGTGCCTTCAGATTTTGAGTCTGAATTACTAACACAGAATTTTGTACAATGTAATTTTCAGCTTTAAAAATTCTGCATGTTCAGCTGCTAATCGTTGAAAGCCAACTCGGAGGTAGCGAGAAATCTCAAACTTTCCAATTGGAACACATCTCAGAAGTGACGTTTTTTTTTTTTTTTTGGGGGGGGGGGGGGGGGGATTCACTGAATGTTGAATTTTCAGCTAAATATGTAGAATTTTTTTTTATGCTAAAAAGTACAATGAATATTTTGATGGTAAAAAAAAAAATAATAATAAGTGTTAGTAATTCAGACTCCAAAATCTGATTTGCTTCCATCTGAAAAGTCATTTTTGTCATTGAATTGAAAGGCGCTGCGGCGTACCTGCGCTCGATTTGGAGAACGATGGTGACGGTGTCTGCAATGCAAAGTGAACACGGCACACGCGTTTAAGTTTAGATGTAACACAAACTTTTCGTGTCACCTTTGCACGCTTGTGTGAGAATTGTCAAGGCCGACAGAAACAGGAAATAGACCGCTTCCTTTCGCCACCGTCTCCCGTGTACAATTTGTCTTTTGCCATTGACGAGCAACCGCGACACCGTGACAGGAAATGCTCACTCATTTGTTCTTCTTACAGTATACAGTGTGCATTATGATCTAACAACGCGCCCACCGGCTGCAGCATTAAGCCCAACCACCTTCGCAACCTCGTTGATGTAAGATGTACAGTCAAAATGGCTGCCGCACCATGTGATCTATTGTCTTACTTTATGTCACTGCGCTCAAACTAATGTAAATGATGATGATTCTTCGGGGTCATTTGTGTGCCAAAAAAGGAAGTACATTTAATGGTAAATCATTTCTAAATGTTTTGGATAAATTGTATGCATTTCAATGTAAATAATTGGTAAAAATAAATAAATAAATAAAATAAATTATTTATATATTATTTCAGTTTTAAAAAATACATTTAATCGTACATAAAGTGTAAACAACAACAAGAAATGTTTATATCATGTAATTAAATTCAAAATAAATGTAAAAAGAAACAAAATTATTTTAATGGTAAATAAATTAAAAAAAAAATTTTTTTTTTACAATGAATGATAAATAACGTAAGAAAAAAATATAAATAACAAGGTACATACATTTAAGACATTATTATGTAATTTTCAATCAACGCTGTTGAGGTGACTTTTCGACACGAGCAAGAGTTCGACGGACGAATCGTTCAAAATCCAGGACGACAATTGGTAAATTCGTCGATCAATGGGCGATGAGTGCGCGGTGTATCCGACGGGCTGCTTACCTGTCCGAAGTGACTCGAGTGCAGATAGAAGATGAGCAGACCCTCCAGGACGAGCCCAATCAAAGCCACGCTCAGCAGCGCCAAGAGAAGCGCCTGAGCCGGCCCGCCGCTGCAGCGGGCCCGGCCCGCTCGGGGGGGTAACGGAGGGGCCGCGGCGTGGCTTTCCAACACATACACGGACGACGGCAACTGCCTCATATCTGCGCCCCAGCCAAACGCTTCTGAATAGAAAAGTCAGACTGGATGCTTGCGAGGCGAGAAGAGAAGATGAGCAAATGGGTGGGCTTATTTGTGGTTGCCGAGGCAACCACAAGCATCTGTGCTGTGACTACATGATTGTACGCGTCTGCTCGTGTGTGCGCCACTTGATAACGGCAAAAGAATCACTGAATTAAATGTTTAAACTGATGTAATGTTATGTCAAAGCCTCAGCCTTTTTTCCATCCAGTACAGTACATTCGTTAAGCGCAGTTCAGTTGCTTTAACTTTCAAGTACAATACATTTGCATTTAATCTTTTCAAACTGTTTCTTTTCAAACGTTCACTTAGGTTGATTTTTTTATTTTTTTTATTTAACTATTTGGTGCCACATATACTGTACATCGACATCCGTACAGTATGGATGACTGCGCTCGGCTCAGCTCCTTGCAGAGGATAAAGAATATATGACTGTGAGCACTGTTATATTGAATTACTAAATATGTTGCTGCACCGTTTGTGCTCAAATATCAGTTACGTGTTAGCATTAGCATTAAGCTTGCAGACTAAAGCGATGCACACTGTGTAATTGTGTTTGTGTTATGTATAGTTTGACAGGAAACTTCAACTGGAAGTGGCAATTAACAGCTTGGAGACTTTTATTTTATTTTATTTGTTGCTTGCAAAATGAGCGCTCATATCGCTTGCAAGTCAAAGCAAAAAAAAAAAATGTCCGAATGATGGCTGGTATCTGGAAAAACTTGTAAGTCGTGTCGCACGTATCTCAAGGAGCCACTGTATTAGAACGTCGGAACTTTATTTGGGGGTCAATCGGGGGACTTTAAGTGATCACAACCCCAGTTATATGAGGGTGTGCATACTTGTGCAACCACATTATCTCATTTGTTTATTTTTATTTCTCATTAAAAAAAATTCAATAGAGTTTTACGGGTTATGGGTCAGACTTATGGTGAAAATTTCTTGGGTAAATGGGTAATTTTTTTTTCTATATCACGAAAACCCGGCAATTGAACAGGGGTGTGTAGACTTTTTATATCCACTTGTCCCTACCGAGCCACCCAGTTACCTTCCTACCTACATTGTGACCTGAAAGAAGACGTGACGGCGTAACGTTTGGATGAATGTTTCCGATGTTGTCGGTGATGACTAATAGCAGGTTACTAGCGCAACGATCCAGACGTTCTGGTGGTGCCGGATGGCCAACGGCGCTAATTGAGACACGAGCTGAGCTTGTTGAGCAGGTTTCGCCTCAAGCGCGTGCCTCGCGAGCGACTGTCGTCAGTGCGCTCACTGCGATTTGGAGGATGGCGCGAATGTGTTGGCTGACTTTGGGGGCCTTTTTGGCCGCGAACGTCGCCCGGGCTTCGTCTTCGATGCCCAGTCAGGAATTGGAGTTCACCTTCTTGTTGCCGGCGGGCAGCAAAGAGTGCTTCTACCAGACCGTAGACGAGGGCAACATCCTGGAATTTGAATACCAAGTACGGTAACTCGGCAAACGTGTCGTAGCCTTGTTTGAGCTTTAGTTCCATAAGTGAAAGAATATGCTGAATATGCAATATTTGGACAAAAGTAATGGGACGAAGTGTGGATTTGGTCCTCGCTGCACAGCTTGTGCTCGCGCGCTTGAGCCGACTGAGAGCTAGAGTGGGCTAACTTCATTTTCGGTCATTTTGCAGTAAAAAAATGTTTTATTGCTTCTTCCAGTTTACTGTCAAACTCAACATAAAACAAATGCTAACACACAGTGCAAAGTGGCACAGAAGGGCTAATGAATAGCATCCATAGTCGCGGTGTTGTAAGCAACTGGAAATTGTGGTTGTCCTCGTTTGGCATGTGACCATATAAAACTACTTCAATTTGGATGGTATTTTAATGACACTTGGTACTAGTGCTGAGTGGGCCATTTTATACATGCAGATTTACATCATGTAATTGCAACAACCACACAACTTTGCCTTACGAATGTCCACTAGCTCAATGCTAACACGCAGCAGAACGCCACAGACGGGCGAATGAAGAGCATCCATAGTCGCAGTGTTATAAGCAATGTGGAGGATTTTTTTTTTTTATTAATTGTTGAATCAGATAAATATATATATATATATATATATATATATATACACACACAAACAGGACATTATTTCAAATCAATTGTGTTGAAAATGCGCAACTGATTAAGATTCAGTGACTAGTTTGGTCCGTGACGTGAGAAAACATGTAAAAATGTTGATCATTGTTATCCAAAGTAAAAGCGCGTTTACTTTCATGGGGAGCTCCAGAAATCGGAGAACATTGACTGTTGAGAGGCTGAAAATCCCCAAATTCTGACAATTTTAAGTTAAACGATGACTCGAAACGATTAATCAATTTGATGATTGATTAGTTGTCAATTAATCAATTAACTGCTGCACCTGCAGTTATGAGGAGGTTTAGTTTGAAATAAGAAATATAATTGTGTAGGTAGAATACATTTAAAAAAAAAACAACTCGATTTCGGACATCGGTGAGGTTTTTTGAGGCAAGCTATCTCCCCAATTAAATTTTCCTTTTCCGTTGGCAGATCATTTTGCTACAATGACATAATATATCCTTCATTTCATGACATTTTTTTAAGCCCTTTATTTGCAGAGCAAAATGTCTTGCAATCAAACAACCACAATTGTTTCGTGGCGTATAGTTTACGATTTTTTTTTTCCTCAACTTGCATTGTTGAATTGTTGCTGCAGAAAGGTGTGCCAGCTTCTTCCACATTTAATTACCAGTTGTTTTTAATACTTGAACTTGTGACATTCCTGACGGGGAGTTTTACGGCGCAGCACGAACGTTCTGCTTGAAACTGAGCCAAGTCATACTCATCGTCAACGGGGCCTTTGTCCGAGAAAACGAGTTGTGCTACAATTAAGCGACGTGGATGCCGCTTGAAAATTAGCCGACATCATTCAACATGACAAATGGAGCAGTGTTCTTATGTCAAAGCATTTTATGACAAGAGAATCATATTAGGAAGACGAAAAAAATGGCCGAGTTGTAATATGTGAGAAAATTGTACAAGACTAAAGTCCGACAATTTGGTGGACAAACTAAAGCTGATACAAGAATCGAGTTAAATTGTAAGAAAAAGGGAAAACTTGGAAACCTGACAATATATTTCGGGCAATAAAGTCGTAATATTACGAGCGAGAGAAAAAAAAAACACATTATTCAAAAATGAAGTTGTACTATGGGGAAAAAAATGCTATGAGAACAAAGTGTACATTTTATGAGAAACGAAACACATTTATATGAGATAAAAGGTGTTCATATGAAAAAAGATAAGAGAAACTCAATTTTAAAAGAATGAAGTCGTATGAGAGCGTTAAAAAAACAAACAAACATTGAAATGATACCAGAATAAGTAGTATATATATATATATATATATAATTTAAAAAATCCCTTAAAATCATATGAGAATAAACCGGTAAGATTGTGGGAGAAAAAGGAAGAGGAAAAACATTGAAACGATGGCGTCCGTGCGTGCGTTTCAGGTGATTGGCGAGTCGAATCTGGACGTGAGCTTCGTCATGATTTCACCCAGCGGCTGGCGAGAGTTTGACGACAGCAGGAGAGGTCACGCCACCCACAAGTACCTTTCCACCTCTGACCTCAAACTCGCAAAATCATTTTACGCGGACAAATCAGGGATCCAAATTGGAACTAAAAGTTGATTTCACCCAGTGTTCATCAGAAAGATATGCCTTTTCATTTGTATTCATTTCTGCACTTAACTAAAAAATAAAAAAATAAATAAAAAATAAATGGCGTTAGCTCACAATTTCTGTCATACATGTTTAAAAAAAAAAAAACGAGCTAATGTATTTTTCGTAGGCTGGAGCGCACCGATCAAGGCGACTACCAGCTGTGCTTTGACAACAGCTTCAGTAAGGTGAAGGAGAAAATGTTGTTCTTCACGCTGCTCATCAGCAACCCCAACAGCACGGCACAAGACGAGGGCATCGTGGGCAACGCCACCACCGGCCAAACCTTGGAGTACAAGCTGGCGGACTTCATGGTGAGTCACACGACGCCGGACAAAGGATGTCAAGGTGTCATCTGATTGGAGGAAATTTGGTATTTTTATGTCCATATTATTTAACAACAAAATTCTTATTAGGGTATTGTATAATTGGAAAAAAGTCCAATTTCGAAGGGAATAAAGTGTGTGTGTGTGTGTGTGGGGGGGGGGGGGGGACACAAAACTATACAACAAGTAATATTGCTAGAAAAAAAATCTGAAAGATAGTAAAGTTGTAATTTAATAGAGAAAAAAACTGTTACGAGAATGAAGTCATAATATTATGGCGAAAGATTTTTTAAGTATATTTCAATAAATGAGAAAAAGTTAAATGTGTAAAAAAAAAAAAAAAAATGTAGTCGTGAGAAAGAAAGAAAGAAATCTAAATTATCAGAGAATAAAGTTATATTACAAGGGGGAAAAAAATGTCTAAATCATAATTAGGATTTAACGAGACAAAAGGTGTTACGTTAGAAGAGAATAAAATCATAATAATGAAAGTAGTAAACTAATAATTGTATAAGAGAAAAAAGTCGTAATCTAAAAATAAAGTGGACAAAAACTTTGTCATACATGAAAAAGTGTGAATATTCTGAAAAACAATCCTTAAAATTTTACAAGACTAAAATCCCAATACTACAAGGTAAAAATCTCCAAATATAAATGTATTAAATTCATAATCCCATGGGGTCCAATAAAAAAATTCTAAATTCTAGAAGAATAAAATCGCAATATTGTGAGGGAAAGAAAAAAGAGTAATATTTTGTAAAAAAGAAAAGAGCAAAATGTAATTTTCCAAGAAGAAAGTCCAAATTTTGAGAGAAATTGCAAATTATACATCGATAACATCATAAAATAACGAGAGAGAAAAAAATCCTTATCCGAGACTTGTCTGAATTCTACAAAACATATTGACATTTTTTCACCCTGAGATAAAACATTCAAAATTAAAAAAACAGAAAGTCAAAACATTTGTAGTTTATAAGAATAATGCAAAATATTAGATGCAAAAATTTTACAGGAATAAAGTTGTAAATCTACGAAGACAAAAAACTCGAAGACAACGTTGTTAAAAATATTATGAGGAAAACCTCAACATAATATTTTTATGAGGATAAAGTTGGATTAACATGAGGAAAGAATTCCGTTTTACACGAGTACACCTCCAAAAATACGACATACCACCATCATGACCAGCATTAAAATATAGTAGCGTAACCATGATTTGAGTTTTAGTCGCTGTAACAATATGCACAGTTTGAACATTAACACTGCAGAATTATAGCAAAATATATATTCATTTTTATATTATTTAATAATATTATATATATATGTATATATATAATACAAGTATACTTCACTAATTATTCAATTAAAATGCATTCCATGTAAAAGTTAAATAAAACCTGTAACCGAATGAATGTTTGAAAACATGGGATTAAATACAAATGTATTGTACTTTAAAGTTAAATACAACTGAACTGTACAGGATTTTTTATTTTTTATTTTTATTTTTAAGGTAGGGCACTGTAGTTTTAAGGACAGTTTGACGATTCTTTTGCACACCACTAGATGGAGCCCGTGTGGCACACTTTGAGAATGACTGCAATAAAGTCCAAAAGTTGGTTAACGTTGTCGTGGTGGCGGTTTTGTGGTGTCCCGCAGACGCGTGTGAATGCGTTGCACGTGAAAATCCAAAGGGCCCGCGTGATCCAGCTCATGTTGAGGACCTTCGACACACGGGACCAGCGCCTGCAGGACAACAACCTGTGGAGGGTCAGCTTCGGGTCGTGCATCAGCGTCGTCGTCATCCTGGGCGTGGCCAACGCGCAGGTTCGCATTCTCGAGTCGCTCTTTCCCGAGAGCTAGGACTGCTCGCGTCGCCCGCCGGGGGCGCCGTAGGGAGGGGGCAGCGCTGGCCAATGAGAAGCTGAGCGTGCTTGTACCTCAAATCCACTTTTTTTTTTTTTTTTTTTTTTTTTTATAAAATAAGGCGTAATGTTATTGGATGGAATTTTGTTGTTTTGTTTCCACACCATCTGAGAACAATATGAGGGCGGGGAGGGTGTCTTAAAATATCAGAATAAAAAAATCAAATAAAGAAAAAAACCACGAGAGTAATGTAATATTATTATGAGAAAAAACATCAAAATCATACAATATTAAAGTTACAATGCTATGGGGCAAAAAAATTTACTTTTTGAACACAAATTGTACTATTGAGAGAAAAAGTCATATTTCAAGGAAAAAAATACATTTTAAGAAAATAATGTGGTAATATTGTGACCCCACAAATCTCTACAAAATCTTATGAGAAAAAGTAAGATTACCAGGAAAAAAAAATGTGTCATGATGCTGCAGGAAAAAAAATGGACCTTTACTGACGAGTTGAATTCCATTTGAGACGATGTTTGTTTATCAAAGCAACTTTTCCTTTCTGATTTGAATGGAAATTCCATTTATTCATTCCAGCTCCCAAAAACAAAAACTCTGTGTAACGTGTCTTTTAACAAAAATAAACAAACAAACAAAAATTCTGTATATAACACACAGTAATAACATAAAAATAAATGAATGTAAAGAAATAAAAGTTTTTATTTACTGTTGTTGACTGTTTTTGGCCACACTTTCCTCACTTTCAACTTTGGTACCGCTCGCTCATGTTTTTCCATGATTTTATGATGTAATCATTTGCTTCTTTTCTCAGCATCCATGCTCGGGAAAAAAATTATTTGACTAAATACGTGCACTAAAAACGGAAAACGCACGCACAAAACACAAAAGATAGCTGCACTTTTTTGGAAGGTTAACTGATGGGGGCCGGATGTTGTGAAGCTCACTGCCACCATCAAGTGGCAGAATGCCTGAAGTTCACTTTTATTTATTTTTTTGCTTGTAACACAAAGCAAAAAAAATAAAATAAAATGAAAAACTCGTAAATTGTAGTACTCGGAAGTCAAGGTACGACTGTATTTCTTTTGGAGAGATGCTTTTCATCGGACCGTAAACATATTTGCCACGCAAATCACAACATCGTCAATATTTCGTTAAAAATGAATCATATGACTACAAGTCATAACAAACAAACACCGTCTTCAAATATTTATACATGGCAACAGATGATTTTATTTTATTTATTTTTACATTTTCAAACAGCACAGCTAGAAATAAATATATACAATATGGGAAAAACAGTCTCGCAGAGTGTTTCCATTTCATCATTTGTTTGGTTAATTTTCCTGATAAAGTATTTAAAAAATACACATAAATCATTCACTGGACATGTCCATTTTTCCACATCCTTTTTGTTTGACAGCGACAATTCATATAAATCCTTACCCCCCCAAAAAAAACAAAGAAGCACGGTGGCCCTATTTGGCAGGCAACAAGCTTTCACTCATAGAAAGTGAAAATGTGGGCTCACTATTTGGCAAGGTAATATGATGTTTACATTATATGAGCCGTAAATAGAACAGGTACCAGGAAAACATTTTTTTTTTTTAATGAAAATAGAGCAATAATATAAGACAAAAAGAAATCCCAAAATAAAAAAAATTGAAAAATTGAGCTTTTTTTGGAGAAGTTAAATAATATCTATATCAATATAGTTATATGGGGATTTTTTTTTTAAAATAACATTCAATTTTTGTATTAAAAAAAAATTACAAGATCAAAGTTGTAACATTGTGACAGAAAGCAGACAATTTTACAAGCATGAGTAGTTGTAATTTGTAAAATTAACAACAGCCTAAAAATCTGATGAGAAGAACTCAAAATTGTACATTTATAAATTATGTGTACAAATTCAATGTGGGCTGACTATTTGGTAAGCAGTAGGGCACGGGTTTGTGTGTGGGCTCAATTATAATGAATGAGTAACAACAATACCTATTGCTCATTAGAACCAACTTGTAAATAATTTAGTCTCAAGAAAGTGCCATTGTTTAAAAATGCAGTAATAGCACTATCCTACTTTTGCTAAAGTTTATAAAAACAATAATCACTCTTAATGTGTGCTTCTTTTCCTTTTAATCCTTTTTTTTTTTTAATCCCCCCCCCCCCCCCCCCCCAACCCTGCTACTATGTACAGAGGATCTAAAAGATAGACACACCCCTGTTGGAATGCCATGTTTTTGTGGTTAAAAAAAAAAAAGTTTGCAAAACTTTTTCCACCGTTAATAATCTGTACAACTCGCCTTTTTGTATCATTTTGAGGGTAAAAGTAAAAAAAATGTTTTGCAAAAGTGTACACACCCTTTAGTAACCAGGTGTGGCTGTGTTAAAAAATCAACCAATCACACTCAAACTGTTGTTAAATAATCAGCATACACCTGCCACTGTTTAAGGTGCCTCTGATGAACACAAATAACATTCAGATGTTCTAGTCAGCTTTCCTGACATTTCTGTAGTCAAATCATAGAGCACAAGCCATAACCTGCAGAGAGCTTCTAATGTATGGCATCAGAGGGATCTCATTGTTTAAAAGTATCTGGAAGGAGACGGGCAAAAAAAAAAAAAAAAAAAAAACAATTCACAGTGGAAAAAGTTTTGACATTTTTTCATCTTATTTTTTTATAGCACAAAAATGACGTTCGAACATGGGTGTGTAAACTTTATATTCACTGTACTTGTACATTCACCTGAGAAGAAAAAAAATAAATTATGCTGAATGCATGTGTTTCATTGGCAGTGTAAGACATCTATTAGTTTAGAGCGTCGCTCCTCATTTAAATCTGGCCGAAGGTCGCTGAAGGTCACCACAGATTCCGTCGCGGAGGGGGGCGCCTGTTTCGACGACAATCAGCCACCGTTAATTACTCGTGTTAACTATGACCGCATCGTCAAGATGGACACATTCTCCAAATCAACACAATATTATTATATCTGCACAATGGAATGAGATCAGATATGATGCCGTTATTGTGGGCATCTTTGTGATGTGCTGAAAAGTGCCAAAATGGTTACACTGGGGGAGTAAAAATCAATAATAAAATAAAATATAGAAGGACATTTTTTTTTTATCAAATGTGTCCCAATCACTTTTTTTAATTTAAAAAATATATATTTTTAAATAGCATGCATAAGTTGGATTACCAATAGTAACAATGATAATAATAATCAATCAGTAATATATTAAATACATTTAAAACATACTACAATAGTGTAATGTGACTGATTCTTGGCATTCAGGCAATAGGGAAAAAATTAAATTAGATATCAAAAGAAAAAGATTCTATCTTTTTTAATATTTTAGCTTCCATGTTCAGCTCAAGGAGAGGGATAAAATATTACAAACACTTCTCAGTACGATGACAATGAATAATGTGTGCAGGAGTACTTAATATTGTGACCAGAGTGTCAAACTATGAAATATTGTATTGTAGTAAAAGCCTAATAGCATATGCGCCCAAGTCATTTCCAACTTAATCGCAATCTCAATACAATTTTTTTTTAAATCAATTTGCTTGCAAAAATGGTGTATTTTATTTATATTTATGCAAGTTGAATCAAGGCAACTCAACTGTTTTTTTTTTTTGTTTTGTTTGGAAAAATATGACTTGGGCAGCTATGCTAATGCTAACGTTATGATGGACGAAAGAGGAGGAGAGCAAGAGAAGTGTCACCAAAACCTCTTTATTGTACACGAGCTCTTTTATTGGCTCTTCATGGCTCCGTGGCGTGTTTGTGAGGCTACACAGGCACTTAAAAAAAAACATGACTACGCCACTTTTGGGCTGTACAGCGGGCACCACACGGTGAAGACAACGAGGGGACGGCGCCATCTTGTGGGGCGAGTGTGTGTTGACAATTGTGTGAATTCAGGCAGGGGTGTTCGAACTCTAAGCCATTTGCGGACCGCCAATCGAGTTTTCAGCGAGCCGTGGCATAGATTAAAATCGAAAGTTTTGATATGGGCCGTGTCGTTCGCCTGAATTCTCCCACGTACTTTCTACACTGAGGAGAAGAGAAGAAGCTGCTTCTCATCCCTCCACTTCCTGGTTTTCAACCAACCGCACGTCAGTCCGCTAAAACGTGACGCCAAGGTCTGCTGTGGCACCAACCCAAAATCTTGAAAAATCTATTTTTTTTTTTTTTACTTTGTCACCTAGCTTTTCTTTTCTCATGTAAATATAAAGCTCTAGAAAAACAAGAACCCTGAAAAAAATATTAGTTTATGCCAACAAACTTAATTTATGACAACTTTACCTACACTGAAGCACTGATTTAGCGTATTAAATAAATTCAAGGTGAAGAATTTCAAAGTGGCTGTTGCATCCCTTTCAATTTTTCTGAATGGTGATCCCTTGGAAGAAAAAGTACAGACACCCCTGCTTTAAATAATAAGATGACATCATTTAAGGCCTGTTTGTTTCTGTAATTCCCCCCCCCCCCCCCCCCCAAAAAAAAATACAAAAAGATGTGGCTTTAAAACACCAAAATTACCACCACCATTATACACAAGTAGCCCCACAATCCATGTCCCCCCTCGACCCCGCATATCATTCAATAAAGCAGGGCTTCCCAAACTGCATTTTTAGCGTCTCGCCGATTGTCAAGGTTATTGTCCTGTTCCAGCGATCAGCAATCAGGTTTCTTGTGTTCTTTATTAGCAGTTTATGTACAGTATATGCAAAAACACATTGGGAGGACTCAAAGCAGTTTGGGAAACCCTGAATTAAAGCAAGGACACATAGCAAACAACGAAGCCCCTCCCCCCACATGCAACCGATACATGACGGGTTATAAATAAAAGTTAGTCACATGACACACAGGCAGCGTTAGTGCGTCCCGCTCTCCCATTAGAAATCTAAAGCGCGTTGACACGATGAGATATACAAATGCTAACCTCCCCGCTCTCTGTATTTACAAGAGGTTGAATGCATAGAAGAGGAGGCGGATATAAAGTCAAAAAGCACGATGATGGGTGAGGGAAAGTGCACGCGGCTGCTGAGGGGAGTTTACGGGCCAAAAGCTACATTTAGCCTTTGTTTTATTCTTTAAAAAAAAGGGACATATTTGCTCATTTAGACGAGAAGTAACTGGTATGAGAAAGTTTGGCTACTCTGCGTACGTGTGTGTGTGTGCGTTATGTTATATTGTTTGCTATTGACCATGAATAAGTCATTACCCTTTAACAACCGAGAGAGAAAATGTTTGCTTTTTGAATTTCCTAATAGAAAACTCAAATCGTTTTTAAAATAAGAGCCTTTATCATATGGTTGAGATGTCACATGGTGGTAATAATAAATAAAAAGTTTGTATCTGAAGGAAACACTGCAGAAAATAAGAAATATTATCATGGTGACGATTTCTACTCTTTTGTCATTTCATCTGGGTCACCTTTATTTGGGTTTTACAATAACAAAACGCTACGGATGTTAAATCATTCCTTTAAAAACCGCTGAGCCGACATCTACGGTCCTTATTATTTGCTTCGTTAACGTGCTCTGCTGATTGGTCGAGCGGGTAGTTAATGAGCAAGACAGACTACATGTTACAGTGAGCCTTTGAGCGGATTCACTTGAAATGCATCCTACATGTGTTGGATAATCATCACCTCCTCCAGTCCCATCTCACACACACACACACACACACACACAGAAGAGAATTGGGGTGGGTTCGGCCCACGGGGTCTAGTCTAGCAGGGAGGGCTCGGCAGGGCGGATAATGGTGGGCCGGTGAGAGGGAGCGCCAGGAGGTCTTCGGCTGCAGTGTGGAGAGAAGATGGAGAACATGCAGTGAAACCAAAACATCCCGACAGTGAGAACTCAGAAGGAGAGAGAGAGAGAGAGAGAGAGAGAGAGAGTGAGAGAGAGAGAGAGTGAGAGAGAGAGAGGGGGGGGGGGGGCGAGGTTGGGGTGGGGGGGGGCAGGGGGGGTTCTACATGTTACGGCTGTCATACCTGGGAACGCCAGGCGGGATGCGTGCGGGCCGGGACGGGATCTGTGGGGGCGCGCCGAAGGGGTCCTGGAGGTTGTTGAAGCCCCCGGGCGCCGGACCGGGCCGAGAGGGGATAGGAGGGGCGCCGAAACCCGAAGACGGGTTGTGCGGAGCGGTGCCGAAAACCGGGGAAGGGTTGATGGGGGGTCCGGGCGTCGGCCCCCGGACGGCGGGCGGGCGGCCGGGGGGCGGGGCTGCCGATGGGGGCGGCCTGCGCTGAGGGGTTGGGCTGGGACGAGGAAGACAAATTCAAGACTTATTACCCCACCGAGGATGTTTTCAACACTCTGTTGACAAATACCTGAATATTTAAAATGTTTTTTTACAATGATTTTTTTTCCCCCTTCCATATTATATGACAACCTTTATTTGTAATTTTTGTTTGTTTTTTTCCCCCCGAGGACTTTTCCTATTTAATTATTGGTAACAAAACTTCCTGCGTAAATTTTTTGGATACAAGCTGTATTTAAAAAAATATTTTTCCCCAAATCATACAAAACCTGCATTAAATACAAAAAACTGGGATTTTTTTTTTTTTAAACTGAATTTTCCCATATAATTATGACTACAATACAGAACAGTATATATATTTTTTAATATTTTAATAAAAATATTTTTAGGAATTAAAAAAAATATTTTTTTCCAAACATTTCTTCCTTTATCTTAATTTCCCCCCCAAGGATAATCTTGATTAAAAAAAAAGTTTAAATTATTATTATTATTTTTTTTATAAATGTTTTTTTTTTTTAAAGATTGGCCTTTTTAATTACATTTTTAAAAACTACTAGGGTTTTTCCCCCCCATACCAATACCCTGACGTTTTATTTTTGTTTCTAACTTTACTGAGGATTTTCCAAAATAATTTGGTTGCAAAACTATGTTTAGAATTTTTTAATGATTCTTTTAAAGGAATTTTCCCAATGACTTTCCTATTAAAATATATTGAATTATGAATTGCATTGTCTTTTTAAACATTTTTTAAAATTAATTTTGCAGAGGATTTTCCAAAACATCAATGTTTAATTATAACAAGCAAAATTAAATTGCACTTTGCTGTTCAAATAAAGTAAGTTAAATATTTATTTATTTTTATTTTCTTTTGAATTTTTTTTAGTCTTGCTTGCTGGTAGTTTAACGTCATAACAGGTTAGGTTGTTAATATGCTTGTGTAAGGTTTTAATACATTTTGTTGGACATTAAAATCCAACGTGGAGCCATTCATATATATTGAAATGTCGCCAATGTGCCTGCGTCTCACCTGGCCTCCTGTAACCAGGTGTTATTCACAGGCGGGGGCACGGGCGTGCTGATGGTGCTGGTGGTGATGTCTCCGATGATGTGCAGCGCCTCCTTGAGGGCGTGGTACATGCGCAGCATTTCGTCCCTGCGCTGCGCCTGGTCGGCCGACTCCTCCATGAGGCTGTTCTGGTCGGCCGACGAGTAGAGGTAGGCCAGCAGCTCCGAGTGGATGAAGTCCTTCGCCTGGTTGGGAGGCAGGAAAAGAAACTTACTTTGCACACTTGTGTAAATGAACTAAAGGTGTAGTTTGTTATAGCGGCTGTCGTATTAGAGTGGATCCAACTACCGGAGACAAATTCCTTGTGTGCCGTGACGTACTTTGTCAACAAAGAGGATTCTGATTCCAATTACATTGCCGGAGGTCAAAAGGCTTCCGCAACTCACGCTGTTGATCATAAGGTGCATGATGGTCTTGGGGACCAGGTCCCTGATGGATTTGTTGATGATGCCGATGTAGGAATCCACCAGGTTGCGGATGGTTTCCACCTGACGCTCCAGCTGAGGGTCCATGGAGAAGGTGTCCGTCGGGGCCGCCTCCTCGTTCTCCGTCTGAGGCGGCCATGTAACATGAGATTCAGAAATACAATTGGACACTTCATTCGGTACACCTGCAACATGTAATCCAAGGGTGTCAAACACAACCACTCAAAGGGCTGAAGTTGGCCAAACCAGACTTAACATTTATTTTTATTTCGAGTCTAGTACAGCCAATGCTTTAAACAGAAATATTCAATTCGAATTGTTAATTTTTCTCTTTCTGGAACTTGCCCTAACCCCCTTTTTTTAAATACAGCACTGGGGGAAGAAAAGAAAAAAAAAGAACCATGGCATACTTTGTTTTAAAGTATTTGCATATTGTGTTATTTAAATCAACTTTTTAGAATGTATTTATTCAGATTCATTCAAATCAGCATCTGTGAATTGTGAAACCGATGAAATTTAATCAATCAGAATGTGTGACTATAGTTTAAATATAATGAGCTGTGAATCAACTAAGACTCATTTAGTTATAAATGATTCAATTGCTTTGCATTAGGTTTAAAGCTATACTTAGTAGTTGTCTGTGCGTTTCGCTTCTTGTAGATCATTTGGTGGTCCCCTCAGTTCAGTTGGTATTTTGGTTCTCAAGTGCTCGAAACAAATAGGATTTCTAAACGACAAATACGGAAATCATTTTTTGTTTATTCCAAACACACTGAGATTATGAGTTGGAGTACATAAATTTCATTCTGGCCTCAAATTTGACAAACCCTATGAAGTCTAATTCAATACAACAATGCTCATCTTTTTGTAAAAATGTATTTATTATTGGGGTTGTACTTTGTGGCAGGGTCGAACTGCTCTAACCTGGTCCTTCTCCGGGTAAACGCCGGCCCTGAGGAAGGACGCTTTCCAGCTGTCCACATCCTCCTGAGAGTCGCACGCCAGCTCGACTTGCCGCAAATCCTTGTACACGTTCCTGCACACACACACACAGAATATTAGTGCACCTCTGGTGAAGAAAGAAAAAAAAAAAAAAAAAAAAAAGTGTACATAGGTATACGTGTGTTCATGCAGGCGGCGAGAAGATGGCGAGATAAGAGAAGGGCCACTGACCTCTGCTCTGTGTTGAAGATGGCAAAGATGTGCTTTGTGGACATGAAGCCTTTCTCCACATCTCTGATCTTCAGGTTATCCAGGGGCAGCATGTACTTCTTCTCTTTTTCCTGCCAGGGGACACACAAGCGTGACGACGGAAGCTCAAACATCACAATCTATCCATTTGAATTTGACACCTAGAAAGACGATACTAACGGATTTCTTCAAATGGACGGAAAGGGAGGGGAAAAAAATAACAGGTGGTGCCACTAGGCAACTAGTACTAATACCCCCACCACAGCAGACGAGGGATCTGTAAAGATGAAGTTTAAAGATAAAGTGCAATATTTTAACACTGACCTCAAAAGAATCAGGCACTGTACAACGTGAGTGTGAGTGTGAATACTTAGACAAAAGCGCCCGAAAATGGAAGCATGTGTTGAATTTTGTTTTGCTGACCTGGATGGGGGAAATATTATAAATGAATGTATGTTATATGCATTTTAATTATATTTTTTGTATTTGAGGAGGAATTATTATAGTACTTTCTTTTTTTTTTTTTTTTTTTTATAAATAAAGCCATCCACTTCTCAAGGAAACACTTTAACCCTAACAGAGGTCTGGTAGTACTTTTTGTAGTCGAGTAAATAAAGCCCCCAGGCACTATTTGAGAGGAAAATAGTCTGTGATATGGTATATGGACAACAGAGGCGTATATATATAAAAAAAAAAAAGGTTCTGTGTGAGAGACCATTAAACTGGTTGAAAATAATCATAAAAAAAAATAAGGGAAGGCAGTGGGTGGAGGAGGGGGAGGAAGAAAAGGAGGAGCATGAAGGAACAGTGTGGAGGGGGAGGATGGGGTGCCAGCTTTCACTGGTGAGAAGAAACATCTGGAAGCATTTATGTCTGCAGAGGGTGGCGTGGACCCAAAGGTTGCATCACCCAACAAAACGCACACAAAAATAAAATAAAATAAATCTATACCTGTTGCTTTAACATGTTACACGATGTTCGAGTGTGAACAAACTGACCCTCACAACGATTTTGAACCCACAGTCCAAACACTAAGGCCACACACGCACACGCACACACACACACACACACACACAGCATCGCAACCCCCACGCCCCCTCCGGCCCCCGTAACCCAGTACGATTTCCTGCAAATTCCAAAGTCGGATCCCGGCTGGAACACTTCAGCCCGCCTGCCACGTCAGTTTGCCTCCACCATCCTCCCCGATCGCGTCACCTCTCTCTCTCTTGGCGGTGGCCAGCGTTAGAAAGTGCAACGTGTTCAGTTAGCGCCCGAGGCCGCAGGCCGCGGTCTAGTTTGAACGCTTTAGGTTACCGGAGGGGAACGAGTCCTCGGAAAGGACGACGAAGTGGTGAGTAACACATTCACGACATTACTTTTCATTAACCTATGGCGACAAGATGTATTTGGTTCAAACTTTTGAGTTGAGTTAAAGGACTTTCATGCTAAACGTCAACGTGTCAACGTAAAAGTCCTCACAAAAAAATGCAACTATTAAAAGTAGCCATAAAAAAAATATAATAATAATAATAATTTAAAACATAAAATTCAAAATTACACTGTAGGCCACCTTTGGAAGAAGCAACACTGCTGTTTATGTGAAAAGGAGCATGAGATATAACATGTACAGTATGTGACTTCTCAATGGGTACCCTCAAGGTAATGTTTAATCTCTGTGTACTCTGTCCCAAGTAGCGAGCGACCAGCGGCCACACTGACCTCAGGGTCCTTCCTCCCATCGGAGGCCTCCTCACCCCCCCGCCTGCCCAGTGTTCAGACTACCTGTTCATCCGGCTTCAGCTGAACAGTAGTCTGCACATTGGTTAGGCTGGGCCGGGACACACATGCAAGCCACACAGCGGGACCAAGACGCCGCTCACCTCGTCGTCTTTGTACCACGACAGGGACTCTGCGGTGAGGACGAACCAGTACTCCTTGGAGCCTCCCTTCATGATGCTAATGTTGATGGTCAACCAGCCTTTCCTTATGACCTGATCCGAAAACGTGGGGGGAAAGAATAGAAGGGGAAACGAGAGGTGTCAGGATTGAGGGAAACAGCTTTGTCATTATGTCTTGTAGCGAGACCAACGGGCTCCGATCACATGTAAAATCGTTAATACTGAAACGTGAATGACATGAATAAAAACTTACCAACTTACCTTAGTTGTTTTCTACTCTAAATGAAACATGACATCCTCTTTATATGACTAATATGTGTTATTACACAGAGACACGGGTTGAAGGAGAATGGACGTGACGTGCGGCAGTAATTCATGCACAACAAAACACGATGACAGTAATAAGCACGATTAGTTCTTTTTGACGCCACAGGAAAAAGCCACAAACAAAAGCAGATGCTGCTCAGACGGCGACTTTTGTATGCAAGTGTCGGTGTCAGTGGGGTTAATATCGTCTTAAAGCAGGAGGAGCAAAGTGCTGAAAGTCATTATGTTCACTGAACTACGATCGCTACATACGAAGAGGGAGTTGAAATCAGACGTTTGATTATTTCAAGTGCGAACGGGCATATTTCAAAAATGGTCCTCCTGCACTCCCTCGCTCAGGCAGACTACTTTATGAGAAAGAAAGCTCCTATAGTTCAGAGGCGCCAACATAAACACATACGGGAAAGCGCGGCACATTTAGACCTCCAGCGGCAGCCTGTCTTGCCAGCAAAAATACATTTCTCAGAAGCGCTAAATTGTTTCTCTGCAGGAGCCGGCGAAAGACGCTGCGACACAAATGAGAAGCAGGGGGGTATAGCTGCTTCGATGCTTTTGTTTGGACACCCTTGATCTACCGTAGACAGAAGCATTATGGAAATATGAAAGTTTATTTTTGTGTTAAATGATCAATGTGTTCCCTTGATCATTGCCACTGACGGCTTTAGAAGTCAAATATCCATGTTAACTGGGAGGGCCGGCAGTGAACGAGTTCATTTGTGAGGCATCGGCCGATTCACTTCACTTACGCATCATTGACAATTTTCTTCCCATATATCGTTAAGTTGCGTTGAGTTTCATTTTAGAATGTTGATTTGTTTTCATGTTCAAAATAAACATTCAAATCAAAATATCCCGGTATCATATCGCAGGTTTTTCCACAAAAAAGGTAAAGTTAATGAGGGAGCTTGCATCACAGGTGAACCACAAGATTAGAACGTGAAATGACATGAAGTCGATCTTCAACGGCAGAAAATTCAATACGGACCCATCACCTTAATCAGTAACAGAAACCAGACACAAATGTATTATAAAATTTAGAGTAATTCAAATGTGTTTTTTGCTCTGCAAAGTGAATATAGTTTTCAATATAATGTTAATTATGTTAACATGCACGGAGGAGACACGATGAACGTGTTGTTGATTCGATGTCCCCGACCCCCCAACGAAGTCTGGGACGAGACAAGGCGGACTTTTGGGTCCACCGACCGAGCACGAGGAGGCAGCAGAGGCGACAGCCTGGAGACAATGGGAACCGGCGCCATCTCCGGTCAGTGGTGGCACCTCCGGGTGTGCGTCGTGTGGCTTTGAATGTTAGTGGCGTGGCGAGAATTGCAGACAATTACTGTCATGTTATGAGAATTAACAGGGATCGCACAAGCAGTTCCAAATTGCTGGTAACTGCGAGGCACTGGAAGGACTGCAATCAGTCCGGAGACTATACCTTCTCCTCCAGGACCTCGCCAAAAACGCCGAGCTGTAGATGGGTAAAACTACTCAGTACGGGCGAGAGCCGAATTCTGCTCGTCTCCCGGCTTGACGCGTACGTGACGGCCTCGGTTCTGCTGCTCGGCCTTACCTCTGCTGCCTTGCCCGGCAAGGCGCGGCTTACATCAGTGGGTACTTACCAGAATTTCACCCTGTGGTAATGAGGGAGGGGAGGGGGATTCAAGCCAAAAAAACAACAAACAAAAAAACCAACAAAAAAAAGAGGGAAGGTAGTATAAAACCACAGTTGGAAGAAGTGAGGAAGCAGGCAGATGTGAAGGAGGAGTGCACAGGAGGAGAGGAAGAGGAGAAAGGGTGAAATTGGAGGGAAAGGGGGAAGGAAGGAATGAGGGTGGAAGGAGGGAATCCATGAGACAAAAGAACAAGAAACAGGGGAGAGACAGAGCAAGAGAGTTACATGCAATTAGAAATGGCTCCACATAAACCACAATTTGGTTATGTCATAGTTTATAGCGCAGGTGACATGCGCCAGGTTCATGCACGCTCTCAATTTCTAGACAAGATACAGACGCTGGAGAGTTAATGGAGTTAATGTAACGAAACAAACAAATTACAATTAGGGCATTAAATGCTTAATTGTAGTAAAAGATCATGCCCAGAAACTCGCATGCAAACATAGTTGCAAGTAAAAAATAAATAATAAAAAAATAAATAAATAACTAAAAAGAAGGGGCGGGAGGATGAGGGCTGCAGCAAAGCAGGAAGGCGAAGTTTGGGGGTTGACCAAATGTCAGCTTTTCACTTTACGACAGCCGGTGTAAATCACACAAATCTGTGTATATTAGTCTAAATAATACGCACGTCCTGGAGTTAAAACCATGTACAAGGTGGATCTTATTAGCAGCTACGTAGGGCAAGGAGGATTAAAAGCCACAGCCTCAATCGACCGTCGCAGACGGGTATAATTAATAGGCTTGCTAATGGGAGGCATCCGTCAGCGGAGATTAAATTTGACAGTCGTGAAAAGGCCAGAGGCTGCCGATGGGACGTACCTGGTTAGGAATGGCCCGCTTCTTGTTGGCTGCTATATTCCTCTGCTGTGCACTGTCATTACACAAAGAAAGACAGAGAAGACAATGAGCACAGACAGCAAAGCGTTTAAAAAAAATACACTGGAAATAAAAGAACATCCATGCCACTCCCATTTTGTTTGTTGAAACCACAGAGAATCTTTTATAGTCTGGATGAGAATAACAACGACAAATCTATCTCTATCTCTCTCTCTCTCTCTCTCTCACACACACACAACCCTACATCCCACCTGTTGTTGCTGTACCCTGGGGGGCTACCATCATCCAGCCTTCTGTAGTCAAGACTGAAAGTGATGTCATAAGAACCGTTAAAGAGCCCCGGCTGAGCTCCGACGCGTTATATACGGGAATCAACTCGCCATGCAGATGCGAGGCACTGAGTGCACACACCGACTTGCTTTGTCAGATGCCAGCACAACACACACACGCACACACACATATACACACCGAGCAGACGATAGTCACGCGTCGACCAGCTACCATAACACCAAGCATGAGCAGTCAAGCAAGAGATTCCACGACATCATTTCATTTATCAGCAATTTGGTAGTCAGTGCACTAACATTAGCACTGCTCTAGTGACGGTCAGATTGAGTTACATTTACAGTCAAACAGGAAATTGATCTCTAACTTTGTGTGGTTAGTTAGGGATTGACATGATAAATGAATTAAATAATAAATGACGACATACAAAAATTTGTTGAGTATCTGTTAAAGTGCTGCTACCGAGAGTAAAAAAAGAAATTGCAAAAGTAGTTTAATGTGGAACCATGGGCTGAGGAGCGGTGGGTGAACAGGAGGGCAGAATTATTTGTCAAGGGGAAAGTTACACATAAAATGAGACGAGAAGAGACACAATTTGAGGATAAATGGGAAAAGTGGACGGATTATAGGACGCAAGAAGAGGACACCACAATCACCATCGAATAATAAGGACATGCACAACTATGCATGTATGATGTGCCCTGACACTGTAGCTGTTGAAAGAAAAACGCAAGTTCAAAAAGCCTGGTGGAAAACGTATGGAGTGAGGTGGCATGGGCTGGAGATGTAAGCATGTCAACGTCGGTCATTTCCACAGCTGGACCGAGCGTCGCGAGGCTGCTTTCGCATGCTCACATGCTCAAACCTATCACCGAGAAGAACAAGAAAGGCTTCCGCTTGTGCATTCTTTCTATTACAGGCTGGTGTGTTAAAGCACACAAATGCATCGCAGCTTCCAAGCAGATGATTATTTGTAACTTTTGGAATGCGTAAAAGTTGTTAAATTTCACGTCGTTGGCATATGATTAGAGGGCATCTTTCTTTTCAAGTACGACGAGCACTTAAAGGGGGGGGGGAGAAAGATTGGAGGTGCATACTTAGCAAAGCCAATGAAGTCCTCGTGGTTGGTGTTGATGTAGGACAGTTCAATGTCAATCAATAGCAGAACCTTCATTTGAAGCAGAACATCACAATTAGGACTGAGGGGTCACAATTAAACACGATTCCTCGAGACACGCTGTCAATTTGTCACAGTGCACAGAAAAAAAAATCTCAAGAGTATTAACATAACATGAAACTTTTCACACAGAGTGAGGTTTACACTTTTATAGATCATCATCAAGATCTGAGAGCTCATCATCCAGCCCACCTGGTCCTTGCTCTTTCCTTCCCTTTCTCTGATGTGAGTGGTCACAATCCTCTCTGTCTCCTCTCGCAGCCTCGGGTAAGAATTGAGCTGAAAGACAAGGCAGCTGATGCAGCGCTTAACTAAAAAAAAAAAAAAAAAACACGTGTAGACGTGAGTTGAACCTAGTACAACTTACCAATAGAGAGGGGACAGGAGTGAGGAGTGAGAATAATAAAGATGAGAACAAAGAAAAGGGAAGGAGACGGTCAAGTGCCATTTCAGGTCGACACGCTTTAGAAGACACACAGTCGGGCATACTTGGAATACAAAGCATCCATGTCTTCAAACAAGGCAGTAAGGAGTTTACCATCAGCCAGGAAAAAAACATTGTTTTTTTAAAAATTGGGGAAAAAAAGGGGGATTGATCATTTTTAAACAGTCATCCCTGGCTGATAGTATACATGTAAAATGCCAGATGAGAAGGGAAAGTGACAAAATGGGGAAAAGGCATAAGCGGGATGGGGTGCAGGGTCCTCGTCTGTCCACCAGGGGGCAGTGGAGCACCGTTGCTATGCCAACTCAGCTCACAGCGCCTTCAGGGCCCAGTACAGTAATATCCCCCGCTGCCCACATCCCTCCAGGTCCTTCTGAATGTCAGTTTGCCACTGTGGCTCGGTGGGGAAGCGTAGTCGGGAGAGCCAGGTTGGAATTTGGACATGGAGAGAAGAGGGAGGAAGCAATGTGGAGGCGGTGTGGAAACGACACATGAATGAGCTGATGACAACTTCATGGAAGTGGGCTGGAGGAAATTTTAAGTAGTGCTTAAAATCTCTTGACGTGTTTTACGTAACGGGGACACAAATGGCAGGGGGGGTTGGGCCGGGTCACACGGGGGAGTAAAGGTGTGAAGCTGAGCTCAATGAGTGGGATCACTTCTATTTACATGCCATTCTCCCGGCGGGTGTGTCCCACGGTTACCTTAACGGCGCACTTCATGGCCAGTGCGGTGAGCTCGGACACCACCAGGTCCACACATTTGAGGCTGGGCTCTTTGAGTTTGAGGATCAGCTTTTTGACTATCGCCTCGAAAGCCAGGTCGGGGGTGAAGAGCCCCGTTCTGGGGGGGGGGGGGGGGGGGGGGGGGGGGGGGGGGGGGGTCGGGGTTAGAAGAGTACGTTTTGTTGAGTGGCAGAGAGAGAAAGAGGAAGTCAAGGGGAAGAAGAAAGACAGAGCGTGAGAATAGAAAGTCTGTGCTCAGTTAGTCATTTCGAGTTGCTGACGAGAAGAAACAAGCAAGAGGCGGACAAGCCAAAGGTTTTCATACATCCTGGATGAACGTCAACGCCAACTCTAGTACCGAATTAGAGCTAAAGAGCACCACTTTTTGGACTGGCTTTTGGAGGGTTCAGAGCCGAACGACCTGCGGCTTGTCCAGGAGAGACCAGAGATGCGCAGACAGGCCCTGAAACATCTCGCAACCATGACGACACGTCACCCGTCACAACACTCCACAACACGACAGCGCCGCCTGAACACAGGGCTCACGGGGCCCGTGGGGAAAGTTCTGAGTCAGCATACCCGCCGCCCCTCACGCGGCCCACGCTCGCCCTGTGTTCTCAAGCCGGGTCGGGAGATGCTGGACCCCCGCAGTACCTTGTTGGAGCACTGCCTGACTGTGTTGATGAGCTCCTGAATGACCAGATCGATACATTTGAGACAGGGCGTTTTCAGCTTAACGATCTGCTTTTTCACGATGACCTCGAACGCCAGGTCTGGAGTGAACAGCCCCGTTCTGAGGATGCACAGAGAGACAAGGAACAAGCGCACACAGACACACGGGACAGTTAACGCACACGTGGACCATAGAACGACATGTGAACACACATGGACACGCAGGGGGCAAAATGATATCTGTGATCAGACATTGACAACAGCTTATGTAACGAAAACGGGACATTTTCTGCAATTTTTAAATCACAGTCTAGTTATCGGATTAACTCAACTCTGTTTACGCCGGTCCCAACATATGACATTTTGAGGTTATGACTGGCGCGCAGTGACTCATTCGTCATGTAGCACAAAAAGGTATGCACAGTTAATATTGTACTTACTGCTTATCATTTGACTGTTTTACATATGCAGCCTATCAATGTATTTCATACAAATTTCTAGGAGAATGACTTGGGAAAGACTTTACTACCACCGAGTAGGTTAGTGAAAGAGTAAGGCACGTGCCAACTGATCTACAAACTCAGGTTACAATGCCACAAAACTCGGTCGTAAACAGTTGGGACATAAGTAACAAGGATTCTTCTCGACTAAATGCCTTTGAGTTTGTGTAGAAGCAGAACTTCTGATTCATGTTATGTTTAGTGACAGTTTTGTTGTGACATAGTAATCCCAAAAGGGATATTTTTCTTAAGATACTGCTGTTAAATTTCAAAATTCAACATTCAAAATGGTTCATTAAAATGTATTAACATTGGGCCACTTTATTTTCACATTGTAAATAAAAAATAGATATTCTTCCTGTGAGAGTTCATACATCTAATGCTGAAAACAAAGCAAAAAAACAACAACAAACAAACAAACAAAAACAGTTAAAAGCCTGTGTTTGTAAAGAAAACAAAATAAAATCCCAGAACGGGGCAAGAGAATTTCAAAAAGCAAAACTTGTTTTGAATAATGCCGATAGTTTTTTAATTGGAGGGATTTAAAAAAATAATAGTTCAATACAATTATTTTTTTTTAAAATAATAATTAAAAAAAGAGAAATCGATCATAATCAGAAATCCTATTTTTTGGGTAAAATAAAGAAAGAAAAGTTCAAGGCAAGTTCAAGTTTTATCAACCTAAAACACTTACTTGTCGTACATTTTTTTTTTGCTCCTGAGATCATCAGATCTCAAGTTCTTTTGTAAACACACAAAACGTGAAACTATTCCAAACGAAAAAACATCAATGCAGAAGACAAACAAGAATTCCCAAGGGATAGAATTAAGCCTTCAAACACAAACTACATGATGAGCATGAAAGTAAGGTACCGCATAACAAATGTAGACAAAAGGCAAATGGAACACAAAACAAGAATTGAATTCCCCAGCGCAGAAAAGCAGCTGGTAGAGAGTAGCAGTGAGAAGACACAGGGAGGACATTCTGAGGAGAGCAAATATAAATCAGGGGACTTGAAATTTATACGTCTCTCTGTTTGATTAAAAACCATGAATAACTGTGAAATCAACAAAGCCTGTGTGGAAGGCAGCGGGAATGTGTACAGTGAGAAAGCTTAGCTGTTGTGCTCCACTTGCCTGACACCATGAACATTCTTGATTGCGTGACTGATTTCCCGCCGCAGCTCCTTCTCATCAAATACAATCTGTGAGGACCGGGAAAACAAATACAAACATTAGAAATGTGCCAACTAAGCGCATCGAGCCTTTACGCCATATGGAGAGAAGTATTGGGACAACTGGTTTTAACACCCATCAGTAAGTGAGGCTTTTTCTACGAAATTTCAGAGCTTGTCACCGGGAATATCTGTGCGTGTTGGTCATCTGGAGGACACTACACGCTATAAAACCCTTCAGCAAACACCTGGCCATTTTTCCGTGTCACCTTTGATAAATGTGTGTGTGTGTGTACCCTGCTTTAGAAGTTTGTCTCAAAATGCTTGTCCATATAAACAGATGCTACATTACTGACCTTGACTAACTCAAACGGGAAGCGTTCGTGGAAGATGCGGTTGATCTTGGCACCTCCAGACAGCTCGTTGGTGTCCACCTGGTCTCCGGAGCCTTCGATGCGCTTCTCAAAGTCCACACCAAACTGCTGCACCATCCTGCGGAGGATGAGGAGGAGAGAGAATAAAATGTCCTCGCGGCGTGCTGACTGTTACTGTGCGTTTTAAGTGCACTGTGCACTACACTCACTGCAACAAAGCCTTGGTCTTGCGCGTTGGGTCATCTGGACGGAAGTTCTTGTACTCTTCCACCTCTTTCTCCAGCGAGAGCATCTGACTCTGTAACTTGCTGCGCAGACCTGGAAGTGTGTCTCTGATGTGATTGGTCAGTTGCTGGAGGCAGGGAACAATAGGGATTAGCTAGAACAGGTTTTTTAGTTGCTTTATTTTATATTAGTTCAGACATGGAAGCGGACCTGGTTGAGAGCCTTTTGAAGATGCGGCGTCCCCATCCGCTCCGCCATGTGTCTGTAAGCAGGGTGCGACAGGAAGAACTTCCTCTCGGCCGCCAAAGCAGCACGAATGTCCTTCTTGCCGTCAATGTCTTTCTGACTCCGGTTCACCACGCCGATGTAGCCTGTGCGCATGTACAAAACCCTCACTTTAGAATCAACAAGTCAAAAACCATCAATGTGCTGCATTTAAATTGCTCACCTCTTCGCAGTGGCAAAAGCTTGTTTTCGAGGATGTCCTTCGCGTCCGTCCCTTCGTCCATCAGGTCCAGTTTTGTTATGACGCCAATTGTGCGCACACCTGCACAGATTGGCCAAGTTTAGTTGAGAGAGGTACAAACTGAATGTCAAAGCATCAGAAATGCAGGCGCTTACCCTGTGGGTCCACCTCCTTGGCGATCTTCAGCGCATCCGAGTTGGCCAAGTCAGTGTTGGCGGGCGTGACAGCTAGGATCAGACAGCTGTCCTTGGTGATGAACTGCATTAGCATGTCTCTGATCTGATGCTCGATGTCTACCGGCTGGTCTCCCACAGCGACTTTGGTCATTCCCGGAAGGTCGATCAGCGTCAGGTTCAAAACTGTCACGAGCGCAAAGGTTATAAAGATTTTTCACACGAGAGGAAACTATGATCATACTCCCCTGGGTGCAAAATGAGAAAAACTAACTAAATAAATAAATATATAGTGCATCCTTTTTCAAGCAGTTCCACAACCATTAACTGTATTGTTTCTAACAATACATAGCACTGCCAGTATGAAAGTGTTAAATGACGTGAGTGCTACTGATCCCAACGAAGTTCCTGATGTGTTGTTTCAAGATCTGTATTTTGACAACGTTGAACACTCTGTCTTGTCTCAGAGATTGGAGGGAATGTTTTTAATGGTTCGGTAACTATTTGAGCGGCGTTAGTGGTGTTTGCTCACCTCAAACTTCATTCTAAATGGTCTCCCCCAAGGGTCCACACTGGGTCCCACTTTATTTAATAAATTGTCAATAATTCTAAAGAGACTAAAATGACGTGCTTTCCAAAACCAAGAAATACAGATGATGTTTGTCAGATTGTTACACTAAAAGACAATGTGATTGAACAAGTTTCTGTCAACAAATACCTTGAATTTTACATGGAAGAAAATTTGTCATTTAAACACTACATTGAGTATCTTACAAAGAAACCCTGAGTGAAACTGGGTTTCTTTTATAGAAAAAAATGGTTTTGTGCTGTAAGACACGTTCTTTTTCATCACCAAGTCAGCTATATAATGTAAAATGAGAAATAAAACATGCCCCATAGATACTGTGTGTGTTTGACAGTAATTTATTACCATGAGGAGAGAAGACCCTCAAGTTAATTGGGATGTTGGAGATGCCTTTGTTGGAGCCCGTTATCCTGTCGGTCTCCGCTTCAATTTCTGCGCGCACCTCTTCAAAATCCACAAACTTCTTTGACTTGCAGTGCAGGAACTCGGCATATTCTACGCACGGAGGTTGGAGGCCGGGGAAAGGACAAAAGGGGGATGAGAGAATATTAAATCAAGAAGGCATGATGGCACCAGAAAGAAAGCGTAGCCTCAGGCAGAGTGGCAGAGAAGGGCCACATTGCAGCACAGCGATGATGCAGAGCAGAACTTACTTACGTTGTCGTTATAAAACTGTGCCGTGACACACTCACCTGCTTTATTGTTGACCAGCTGCAAAATGAGAGGTCTGCGGGTAACAATGCCAGATCCTCGTGGAAGAAAGTCCCTTGGGAGAGACAGAGAGAGTTCAACAAACAGCCGACATGAAAACATGTTGGGTAACAGGGCCGGCAGACAAAAGAGACCCACACAGACAAAAAGCAAAAGAAAAAGGCTATTTGTCATTTATTTACACGCTACTTCTCTTCCACTACATAGCGTGGCTTCGGGAAGATTGACGGGCATGGGGTTGGAACTTTCACACCTTGCACTCTTCAAACACACCAAATCAAATGTGACAAAGTCATTTTGTCTCATCATAAAAAGGCTGAGCCGAGCCATTTATGCACACTCACTCCCACAGCTATGGGGGGAAACCAGACACCCAAGAGTTCCACATTTTGTACCAGTGAGGAATTGGACATTTCAGCTCCTGTTTAATTCGTAGACCTCGGGACTGAGCAGCTGTCAGAACAGCTTTGTCGATAATGACTCATCACAGACTGTGATTTTATAAGAACAGGCTTCACACGCTGGGATCCAACGCAAATACCCATTAAATTGAGCTCTTTTTATTGGGGGGGGGGGGGGGGGGGGGGTAAAGAAGTCTTTGCTACAGGTCTTGCATTGGATTCCATTAGATGGTGCTTGGCATGTGTGTAGTCCTATTAAATATACACTTAAACTATATTCGAAGTACTTGAATATAGTTTAAGTGGGTACTTTATACTGCAATGTAATAACACTATATCCATCCGTCCATTTTAATACATTTGGATACAAATGATAAAGAGACATGTAGACAGACATAACGATACAGGCATATATTTTTCACCATCTGTGGAAAAACTACTATTACTGCAGCTTACTGAGCAGTTGTGACAGTCTTGTTCTGTATATATGTACAGTATGTATGTATGTATGTATGTATGTGGTGACCAAGGCGCACACACCAAAAGGAGCCACACAATGTATTAAAGCACGACATTGTGATACGCAAAGTAACTCTCTACATTCTCTTTAGTTGTGTTATGACTATGTTTTTTATAAAGTACAAAAACTACAATTTTTGTTGGTATGATTGGCGATACGAGTGTTTGGGGTTATGAGCAAGGTCACAGAACAAATTAAACTGGTTATTCAAGGCGCCATGGTACCTTAACCTACTAGTACCTTCATTTTGTCATTTACAGGTTGTAGTTTAGCTTGGTCAATATTTCGCTTTGTGTTGTAAGCCAAAATTATATTTGTGGCAAAATATATATAAATAATAAAATAAATAAATAAATAAAAGGAGAGCAATAGTCACCAACGCACTTTGAGCCATTTAATGAATGAGACGAGTGGCCAAACACACAAAGACAAAATGAAAACACTCACAAGGAGAATGTAGAGGACGCTAACACTGAATTCACTGCTTTGAAAATGGCCAACGGGAGCAGGAGTCAGAGCTCCTGACATTTCTCATGAGGACACGCCGCTTAAAAGGCACACAACACACGAATACTACAGTATGTGACTTTCGGCATAATTACACTTTATAAAACCAGTTTATTTCTTGTTTACTTATTCATTGTTTTATATTAATATTTTACAAATAATATATTTGGGCGGCTGAAACCGAATAATGGCATTTTAATTTATCTCAATGGGGGGAAATTGATTTGGTATACGCCACCACTGTATATGAAATCATTCAGCAGTACATGATCTTTTACGGCGCCATTAGCCTTTTTCGGCTCTTTGACATGAACAACGTTAGCCACTGTTCAAGTTTAAGGAACAAGCGTGACTAATGGCGTCAGTGAGCTTTTGTGTAAACCCAGCCAGTGTCAATGCAAGTGCTTTCAGCCACAGTAAGGACTTTGCAGCGACAATCGATGACGGCAACGCAAACCAACAAAAGCTGTCAGTGCAACAATGGTGTGTTAACAGGAGAGGACGCCTATGTGCTGAATAATTATGGTTTGTGCGGATGATTGTTTAACCAACGTCACTTGTTCAGGTCTTCTCACCCCACTCCCACCTCTTAACATTCAACATCTGGTGGCAATAATCCACTCCCGTCCCGAGACATTTTCCTTAACGTCTGCTGGATTGTACGCTCGAGCGGAACAAGGCGGCGCTTGCTGACTTCACCCTGGAAGCAGTGAGTCAGCGCCAGGGCTGGGAAGAGAAGAAAAGTCCTGCGGTCTATATAACAAGGCAGCGGCTATGGCAGGACACAACGGGGGGAAGGTTCTAGCTGGCTCTTACATCAGCACAAAGCCCCAGGTGCTGTGTCATGCACATAATGTAGAGCCCGGGGGGATTTGGTGGTGCGGCAGACAGTATAGAAAATGTGAATAGCGACCCAGAGGGAAGGAGCGGTGTTGGTGGATATAACGGCCGCCGCTAACGCTAGAGAGCAAGGGTCTAGACCGCCACATCATCTCAACATTAAAAGCGACTCATTGGCGTTTCAGCTGAACAACCACCCACCCCCCAACGAGCAAATTGATCAAACCGTTAAAACGTTCCACAGGTGTATTCAAGCACAATGAATGCATACATAAGAGAGCCATCCGCGGCGTCATCTTCACAAAGAGAAGTGCTTTAATGGCGACGGCCTATTGAAAGGGAGGCAAAAGGCCTGGATTCCATTATTGATGGGCTGTAAATGATAGACGAGGCCGAGCAGATTGTGTATCGCTTCATGCATTATGGATGGACGAGGCCGACCGAGCGTGGGCGTGCGAGCCTTCCTCTGGAGAAAGCAAAAAGAGGGAGACTAGGGCAGGGAGAGAAGATGCCGGCTCCCTTGCATCATACTCTCTTGGGGGGGGGATAAACTTCATTATCTTTGTGAAGCCTGACGGTGTGATACAGCGCCTCAATAACTCAGTCGACTAATGGGTTTATAATGACACGACGACAGGAAGGCAGCATTTCATTTGCAACATCCGAGAGAAGGCTGATAGTGGCAGATACTACAAGGACCTCCACCCAGGCTGGCTGGTGGTGTCGAGATAGGATGCCCTCCCGCCACCGTCACCAGAATCGTTACACAGTTTTGGGTGGAGGGGCATACTTCAGTTTTAATTTTACAATGCATACAAACTTGAACATAAGAACTAAAGGCAGAGAGACACCACCCCACCCTGTAAGAAAATAATAATAAGAATCCCGTAAGGGGACGACGATCAAGCACTTGATATGGCTACCACACTGATATGGTCCAAATACAGCTGCCAAATATACATATTGGAAAAATGATTATTATCAGACGGAAATTTGTTTTAGACACAAAAACATTGCTGCTCTTGCATTCCATCACAACAGGAGACGACTACAAACATGACAGCACAACAGACAGCAGACAATATAAACCGCAGACACAATCCATAATAAAAGAAGTAACGAGGTACTTTGGATCATCAATATAACTTAAAACAAACAGCGAAGCAGACATGGTAAGAGCCACTGAAGAACATTCAATTATGCTTTGGAATAAAAGTGTCAGCAATAAGACAATTTAAATCAAAATCTAGTAAAATATGAAGTAGGCGTTATAATAAAGCAGTTTATTAAGTGGGGTTTTTAGTTTTCTCATGCTGTTTGTTTAATTCTTTGATTATAACATTTATTAAAGATTTGACCCTACTCTTTGTTCTGTATGGGAATCTAGACAAATCGGAAGCGGACCAGCTTACCGGAATTGACTATGTTTGACGTCAGACGGACCACTGTACTTTGAACCTCATTAAATGAATCATTGTCCAAGAAAGGCTCGTATTTTTGTTTTGGAATAAATGGAAAGACGGTCTCGAATCTATTTGAATGTGTCAGGGCCTCTATTGGGCTCGATGAAAAGCTCAACTCGATGGCGTCTACTCCTTGTTGACAAAAAGCAGCGTTCACAAATCCGCACGGCTGATGTGATTTGATTAGCTTGTGTCCGGCTAAGCATCCAATGTGCTCTGCTCACCTGTGACACACTCGCGGGGAATGCAAGCCCCAAATCGCATCAACGCGGCACGCCGATCCAATCCAACTGAACCTGACTCGACTCGGTTAAAATGAGAAACGACTCGACTGGGAGACAATCGCAACAATGAAAACGTGCTCGCCCCTTACGTTATTCAAACATGTTGCGTACATAAGACGCGCAGACTGTGACAAAACATTTTAGGCCGGAGACAGAAAAGCTTGGAGCACAGGAAACAAATTCCTAAATTTTTTTTTAGACATATTGGCAAAATAAAGATGATTCTGATATGCGTTTAATCACAGTAATGAAAGAATATACAGTGGAACCTCTCCAGTTAGGTAAGTCCCGTTTCTTCTGTGAACGCTGGTTAATTTGTATTAAAATCAAACTCTCCCATAAGCTTTAATGTAAACTGAATTTATCTGTCCGTCATAGGAGTGTAAAAATAAAAGAATAGCTATATTAATATGTTCAAAGAATTGCACATGCATTCTTTTTGCTTTGAAGCTTTGATGATGTGCAACGGATGGGTTACGGTTACATTCCGGCCCTCTTAGAAGAAACTATGGGGCCACGCGCACACACTGACCGCATGTACAGCATACAATTTTGAGCTCAATATTATTTAGTGTTCATTTCGGTTTGGGAACACATATTGTATTTTAATACATTTGGATCCCTTAACCGTGAGTCACGCCGACAAGCGCACACCCGTTCTTATGAAACTTCCCAGGCACCTCCCTAAGTATTACCATGTTTGTTGCACCTGCAACACACCAATACTGGCTGGGTTGCATCAAGGGAATGACAATTAAAAAAGGTCACTTTTTGCATAGTGACTGTCAGTGACTGTCTTAGATTATATCTTGATACGTGTCAAGTATCTCACTGTACAATTGAAAACAAAACAACAACAACAACAACAAAAAAAGAACGCAGCCCAGCACAGATTTGCGTTCTTCTCGGCGAGCAAGTTACGACAGGCTCCCTAAGCCAACGTCTATCTAACGCTGATTTTCTGTGCTTCCTCTCGTCTGCAAGACGACTCATAACCCGGCACAGGTTGGGCGACAATCGCTGTGAAAACCTGCTCGACAAGCTGGCTGAAAGTGAGCTTGTTTGGTCTCTCTCATCTGTGGGCGGATCGTATTCGCTGCGGAAGTGGGAAAGGACAAATTGCAACGAGAATGGATTGACATTGCGACCTCAGACCCATGCCCGAAAAGTAACAAAAGAGGAAGATGCACAAGGAAGTTGTGTGTATCCGCAGTCTCCACTTTTACATGAAAATGTTGAAAGGGAGCCTATTGTACAAGGCAAGTGCTGTAAGTCCAGCTGCGACAATCCACATTCTGCAATGGAAAGGGAGCTCAAATTGAATTTGAATCAAGATAAAAAAACAAGCTATTCGGCTCTGATTCAGTAAACGAACACAATCAGATATGAATATGTCACTGGTGTGGGTGTGGCATTTAATTGCATTTATCGTGACAATCCGCGTGCACTGAACATATTTGGGCATATTCAGAAGACATTTGACCTTGCTTTTTGGGTGAACCAACATTCATGGGAAGTCAAGCAAAAACATTTACATAAAGCTTATAGAAAAGTTATTTCCAAGTTGTGAGTGCAGTCACTCCCACAACAGTTTTAGACAGCCTGTATGAGTTCGCATTGACTGTTAGCTTCACTGTTTGAAAAGTTCCTTTGTTGGAATTGTTTAAGCACACAATGGACAAGCAAAACGCATATTGAGAATAACAAATATACATTAAACTAATATGTCACAATCGAGGTTAGCTCGTTCAAGCTTACCTGCCGACAAAATTCTCCAAAACGGAGCTTTTCCCAGCACTCTGCCCGCCGACCACGGCAATCTGAGGAAGGTCCAAATTGCAACTTTGCCCGATGGAGCTGAAGGCGTCCTGGAGCTTGTTGATGAGGGGAATCAGGTCTTCCATGCCCCGGTTCCCCATGGCGTCGTTAGCTCGGGGGAGCTCCTCCGCACAGCGCAAAACAAGCGGAGGCTAACGTTAGCTCGACTACGTTAGCGACAAGGTGCTCACCGGAATACTGTGTCTGTGAAGTCTACTTCAAAGAGCCGAGACTTTTTCCTCCCCTCAGAGGGAATTATTATTATTTTATTTTTTTTTTAAACAACTAGTGCGCCTCCCGGCATGTAATTCACACGGCTAGCATTTCGTGTTCTTCTGAGGACATTTGCTAATCGTTCAGTCAATCGAAGAGGACGGAAAACTCGAAAAACAAAACTTCCTCTACACGAACACTATCCGGTCAGTAGAGACTACATCCGATCTGCACCGGTAAATTAAGCCTCGCCTTCTTCCTGTCAATTTCAGGCTTCCATTGGCTATTTTTGCTGCCACTTCTAAATACACTCTTTTGATTGGATAGCTTAAAACCACTACGGCCCTCTACGGAAATTTCTGCCTTTCCTATTGGTCGACCTCTACGTCACTCAACCACTTCCCTTGTCATGTGGACCTCACCAACATGGCCGCCACTAATGCTCGTGTGGAAACACCGCCGAGCACGAACATGTCTTTTAAGAAAGCGCTCGCCGTCGCGTCTCCCCTCACTTTGCACATCATCGCGGAGTGTCCGGTGACAAAGGCGAGGGCGTGCGACCTGAAGCTGCCGCACTGTACCGTCAGCACGCCGGTTTTCATGCCGGTCGGCACCCAGGGGACCATGAAGGGAATCACCGCCGATCAACTGGACGCGCTGGGATGTCAGATATGTCTCGGGAACACGTACCACCTGGGGATGAGGCCGGTACGGAAGCCCCACATAGCATGCAAAGATGCCCCCTCAGGCAGTGTTGCCCATCTGTGGATTGAGCGAAGGCACATATTTTACAATAGAAAAAATATCTCAATGCACAACACCAAACAAAATGTCACAAAAAGTGGATACACGGTTTAATTATGTATCTCTCGTGGAAGCGCATTTAATCATTCTTCCTGTCACTATATGTCGCTGGCATAGATCGATGAAGAAAGAGAGAGATTTCTGGCGGTAATAATCATTTTCTTATAAGTGGACACTGGCTGGAAATCATTGGCATACGATGAGATCATTTGTTCCATTTGTCGATTCATATAATTTCATTGTAACAGCATCCACACACACGCAGATGCTAAACAAGTTGGGGGTGCACCGTGAGATTTTCAAGTTGTGAAAAGTGTGGGTATTGAACCCTTCCATTGGGAAAAGTGTGGGTGTTTGAAACAACCACATACCCCACGGATGTGACGCATTGTTTTCAGCAGTGTACTAGCTCATTACCTGTGCTATTTTGAAGGGGCCCGATTTGATCGAAAAGGCCAACGGTTTGCATGGATTCATGAACTGGAAAAGGAATCTGTTGACGGTAACGTTTTGAAGAGACATGCCGTAGTCCCAATTGCAATAGGAGACCACACGTCAATAACGACTGTATTTTCTTCGCTTGAAGGACAGCGGGGGCTTCCAGATGGTGTCTCTCGTCGAACTCTCGGAGGTAACAGAGGAAGGGGTCACGTTCAAGTCCCCCTACGACGGCGAGACCATCCTGCTCAGTCCGGAAAAGTCCATCGGCATACAGAATAGTCTCGGTCAGTGATTCCCGACGACTTACGTCCGGAGTGTATTTAGTCATTTGGATGCCCGATGCCAACCTGTTCGTGGGGCTCTCCACATCCGCGTACTGCAAAGCGTTGTTCGTTAATATTAATGTTTATAATCAACTCAAATGTGAATTTTAGAAACTTGTCCAACAAGTGATTTTTTTGACAAAAAAGGCTTGTTTTGCTCTCACCTTCTCTTTGATAACTGCGTCATTTTCCTCACAGCGCGCCAACAGGCTTGTGTTGCTACCCTCTGCACATGCGCAGTAAGATGATGGAGTAGTCCATTGCATGAGGAGGGAGGGGGAGTGCTCTAAACGATCATGAGAGTTTAAGCATTTTTCTGTGTTCTGTGGCAACAGGTGTCCATCTAGGACTAGATGGATGGACACCTGTTGCCATTCATACAACAGAATGACAGCTTTGTTTTCAACTAAACAGGCCCATATTTTACACTAAGAAGAGTAAATGTATTTATTTTTTAAAATGTATTTTCTGACACCTTGGTTTGCTGGCATGCCGTGAGATTTTGAGTATGTCGTATATGTGCCTTGGCTCAACAAAGGTTGGGAAACACTGGTCAAGGTTTAAGACGATTGAATAGCGCAATCGTGACAGAGCTATGTGGAACACGATTAGCATCTCCCGTGTTGTTTACGATCGTCGCAGGGTCGGACATCGTGATGCAGCTGGACGACGTGGTGAGCAGCACGGTGACGGGGCCGCGCGTGGAGGAGGCCACGCACCGATCCATTCGCTGGCTGGATCGCTGCATCGCCGCCAACAAGAACCCGCACAAACAGAACCTTTTCGCCATCATCCAGGGCGGACTGAACGCCGGGCTGCGCAAAACCTGTTTGGACGGTACTCCGTCTTATTCTCTTGTTAGACTCCGATCCCACATCCATCCATTTTCTCTACGGCGCTTTTTCTCATTCAGATCGCGGGTGAGCTGGCGCTTATCCCAGCCGAAATCGGGATAGGCTGCATTTCACCCGCAACTCATGAGGACAAACGCTATCGAAAATGGATGGACTATAAATCCAATTCATCTTAGTGGGGCACAAATTGTCATTTATTTAACAGTATGTTGATTATTGTGGTGTAAAATAATCATATTTTGTGTATAAAAATAGCATTTTGTGTTGGATCTCATTGGATTGCGTACCTAACGTGAGCATCTGGGTGAACGTTAACGTTCCCCGCGTGTCCGTTTAGAAATGACTAAACGTCACGTTCCTGGCTTTGCCATCGGGGGCCTGAGCGGAGGGGAAGAGAAGGATGACTTCTGGCGGATGGTGACGCTCAGCACTGACCACCTGCCTCGAGAAAAACCTCGCTACCTCATGGGCGTGGGGTAAGTACGAGGGGCCTAAAGAAGACGCTTCCTCTTTAAGCCGTAGCTGACCTGCGATCTGTGCCGCAGATACGCCGTGGACTTGGTTGTGTGCGTCGCTTTGGGCTGCGACATGTTCGACTGCGTCTTTCCCACCCGGACGGCGGTAAGACCCTCGCTCCGGCGTGACTTGACTTTGAAACGAATACAATTCTGTCACATTCGCGGGTCCTCAGAGATTCGGCTCGGCGCTGGTGCCCTGGGGATCCCTGCAGGTGAAACAGAAGCAGTATGCCAAGGACTTTCAGCCCATAGACCCTGACTGCCAGTGCCCAACCTGCAAAAGGTTAGCTGGAGATTAGGGTCGCATTTCTGGAAAGTTTCGAGTCAATTTTCGTGAGGGATTTTGAAAATATTTAACTGTGCATTGAGGGTAAAGGAATCAAAAAGTATAATATTCAAGCATAAATCTAAACATTTTGTTTTGTTATACGCAGACATCCATGCAAAATAATACATTTGAAAAAAAATCATTTCATTTCATTCATTTCATCATCAATCATTTTCAGTAGAATTCTGTGATGGGCACCTGCAAGATCCAACACAAAAGACGACCTATTTGCCTTTACAAAGCTAATAATGCTCACATATTAGAAAGATCTCTCAGTATGAGAGGCAGAACCACAATAATAAACAACTGAGCATGATTATATTTACAAAGGCAGATTTTTTTGATGCAGCTCTTGTATTGGATCTTATCAAATATTTATACAAGAGTGTAATGGATAAGTGTATAAAGTGAGAGTGTACGACTAATATTTTTCTTCCCAACCTTCATTTGCATAAATTCACCAACACCTTTTTCAGAGTGTATACGGCCTGCTGTGTAAAAAAAACAAACAAACAAACAAAAAAACTCAGAGAAAATGTTAGTTAAAACACTGTTGAATTAAGTATGGTTCCCCCGAGGACTTCATAGACATTAAAATGGCCCCTGTTAAGAAAAAATATATCCACATTCAAAAACGTGTGTTCTGTTTCAGACATAGCCGGGCGTACCTGCACGCTCTGTTTAAGAGCGACACCGCAGCCATGCATCACGTTACCGTCCACAACATCGCCTACCAGGTAACTATAGTGACCAAGTATCTTCAGCATGCATTTAATACCAGGAAACACAAAGGGGAAGAACAAAAAACACAGTGGAACCTGAGGTCATATGGTTGCACCAAAAATACACCTCGAAAGTCACACAAAACATGCTGCGCGTCGTTGGCAAGTCTGGCAAGATCTCAGTTTCGTGAGCATCAAAGAACTCTTACCAGAGGTTTTTTTGCTTTTTCTTTGTCTTTTTTTTGGGGGGGGGGGCATGTACTTCAAAAGCTATAACAAAGGAAGGGAACACTGTCATCAAGATTAACGTCAGCAGTAATTCACTTATTTTTGCGCCCACAGTCGAATGCTAACACTGAGAGGACAAGCTCGACTTTGCCGAAGCGTCGTACGTTGGGATCGTTGCAAACCGAAGACCCCCTGTAATCTAATGCTCGTCTCGAGGTCTGAGCTGCGTGAGAGATTTCAAGTCAAGTCCGTGTGACAGATATGACTCATCCTTCCAACTGTGCAAAGCGACAAGAACAAAACAGTGGGGAGTGTCACTCATTATAATCCTTGGTAATACATACACGCACACACACGCGCTGTCTACTTATACAACACATCACTATTCAAAAGAGGGCCTCCCCGATCACATTAAAGCCGCACAATCTGGGCGACATGGCGATTTGTCAACGAGTCCCGCTCCCAATGGGATGAAGGACGAGCTTTTTTAGCAGCGTTAGCGAGTTACACAAATAGTTTTCCCCACCATCCGGCATTTACTGTTACCTGGAGTCAATATTGCGCTGCCCTGGGGATGTTTACTATACACCCTGAGGACCCTGTAAAGTTGCAAACAGAGAAAATGTAACCTTTTTAACAGAAGTCCAGCTCTCAAAGTAACATGCGGCCGTTGTCGCATCGCTCAAACCCAATTTCATGTGACCTGTATGTTTTTCTCACCTGCAGCTCAACCTGATGCGCTCCGTGCGACACAGCATCGTGGAAGGCCGCTTCCCTGACTTTATCCGCGCCTTCATGCGCCGAATGTTCCCCTCCCGCCACCAGTACCCCGGCTGGGCTGTGGATGCTCTAGCCTCCGTCAACATCACTTTGGAGTAACGCCACAGACAATCCTTTTTTTTATACTATACATATATGTGCAGCACAAGGATAAACAGTGACACATTTCCTATCTTTTTTTAAAAGGATGATTTAAAAAAAAAAAAAAATGTAATTCGTTGTTTACATTTGCATTACCCTGTTTTGTGGGTGCGTGGGCGTTTGGGGAGAAAGTGCAGCTTTAGTTGAACATGATGGAGCCTTTATTATGTGGCACGGCAGCAACTTGCAGCCTGGGCAAATTGTCCTCGGAGTAGACATTATGGTAATGTGCCACTGGATGAGGTTTAAATGAGGTTCAGAAAGAAAAAAGAACACACACATGCACACAAACTGTCTCGAGGGATGCGCTTGAATTTTTGTGCTGTCGCCATGGTTACGTGGTGAGGCCCACCCACTTGAAAGGAGAAATGTTTTTCGCCTCGCCTGTCATGCTCTCTGCACGGATGAGCGTGTTAAAAGAAGGCGTGTCGTTCATCACCGCCGGCACGAATATGGTGAGCGCGTGCATTTCGGCGTTCTGCTGTACGTTGATTGCAACAAGACGAGCGGAGTGTGTGCTCGTCTTTACGGCCAGCAGAGGGCAAAATCTCAACATAAACTGGTCATGTATACACGACTAAACATTGGCATCAATAGCAATTGGTCATATGTGATAAAAAAATGTGCACTTGCAGATGATTAACACATTCACTGCCATTGACGGCTTTAGAAGTCAAATATCCATGTTAACTGGGAAGGCTGACGGTGAATGAGTTAATAGTGATTTTTAAACTACAGCTGTTGCATTTGTCCTCTTTCACGTCACATTTGCTTTGCAGTGTGTGAATGAACACGTGCTCCTGTTAAGCGAGATACACACATACTGATTTTTAACATCTTAAAGCTATCAACTGCGATTTGTGGCGCCCCCTAACGCTGCAATTCAGCATTACAACAAATCCTTCATGGCTACGATATGATGTAGGCTAACCGCTTGTCTGGCCTTCTCCTCCTCCATCCAACCTCGCATGCTTCCACCACCTCCTGTATGGCTCAGTCGACCTGCACACTCAATATATGGTTCATAGGTGAAATATTTCCACTGTCATTTTAGGGCGCCACCTAGTGATCCAGTGTGGGAATGTATAGGATAGTCACTAAATATAAAAAAATAAAGATTGAAAACTATAGCAAGATGTGTCCGAAGCTGATGGGCTTAATCAGCATTCAATGTCATCTACTCTTGTCATGGGTTATTATAATTATTTTTTTAAATAGATGTGGATTATAGTTTTAACAGACTTTTAAAAATGTTAAGACAAGGAAAGAAATCACCATGTGTGCTTGCTTACTTATAGTGCGTGTTGTCGACCAACACGGCACACCACACACGATAACCACACCGACTGCCACGAGTCTCCTCCACGTAAACAGATGTCTGCGGCAGTACCAAGCTTGACCAGTGGAGGCAGCATGGTGAAGAAGAATTAAAAGCAGTGATGCTAACTGTTAGCTGCTCAGGTACATTGCAGTACAGTTGCCTGCTGTTATTTCTACCGTGGTGAATGTGAGACATGTTATTCTAGCATGAAAACTACATCCTCCGAGTGAGGCAAAACTGCACTTGCTGACAACTGTGTGCTACTAGTACTAATACTGACATTATGAAATTGTACCAGTTAACATCTAGCGATTCACTAGTAGTACTAGTAAAAAACAGACCTCAACTAGACCAGTTTTGCCTCGTCAGTAACGCAGTTGCCCTAGTAGTATGCCAAAGTTGTCCTACTTAACGAGTGTGCAGAACTGGCGCGCAGTCGCGGATAAAAACGTCACTAGTAAGACATTCTCATTCTATAGTGCGCCCTAGTTCTGCTTGCGCGATGAATTGTCTTAAGTAGTGAGGAGGGCAAAGAGCGCACTTGTACCCCTTTTTAAATGAACTTCACAGCGAGCAAAATCCGTGACGGTTCAACGCTCCAGCGCCAAATAAAAAGCGACTCAACAAGCGAAAAGCATATTTCTGTATGGCTTTTTTTCCACCCTACCCATATTCTCTCGTCTCTGCGATTACGATATCTTAATTAATCGCAGGATTATATTTACAGTTTGCGTGTTAGCTGTTTATTTTGGAATATGCCTGGTGAGAGAGGGAACGAGGACAGGGGTTGAGGTGGGGCGGGGGTGGGGGGGGATGTTGGGGGGTGGGGGCTTTGTCGCCAAGTCGTGCAGAATCGTGTTACCGGGGCCTTGGAAAAGTTGTTTATTCACCACGTTAATCGGTACGTGTCGTCATGTATTGGGGGCGGTCCAGCAAAGCGACATGGCAAACGTGCTCGTTAAAGAGCAGCGGAGAACTTGCGAGTGCAAAGGTCAGCGGCAGGCCGCTGCGACGGACACTTGAAGGGAGCGCGTGGCTGCAGGAAACTGTTCTTCTCCTAATCAAGCTTCATTGGTGTGCACATTGAATTGTCTTTTTTCAAAACACACCAGCCACAGCATTTAGGACGGCCGCACAAAGTAAACAAGAGCCAAGACAATCGCATCGATGTTTCATATTGAGAGCGCTTTCTGATCTTTTGGTTATTTGGTTAAGCTAAAACAACGGCTTAACGTCTGCCTCACAGTTGTGAGATTCTGCGTTTGAATCCCAGCTCTGCGTGCCCCGCCTCTTGCCCGCTGCGATTGGCGCAGAACCCCGATTTATTTGGTTGTCATCTACACATGAGTTATCTTTGTGGAAGGAGGATTTTGGTGTTCAACTTGAATTATGCAGGTGTGCCTAATGAAGTGGCCGGTTAGTGCAAATGTGCAAACTATAACCAAAGTAATCGAAACGCAGTTCCATTGTGCGCATCGTCGTCTCTGTAGTTTTCCGAATTGTTTGTACCGGATGTGATTCGAATGCGCAGGGGTTCCTAATATTGTGGCCTGGCTGGTCGCGCACACCTCGTCCGCACGCGCACCCGCGCGGCGGCGTCGCTCATCCCCAGTGGCTGGCCGCGTCCGTGCGGGGAGGATGCTGCGGAGGAGCGACGCACGCAACCAGTTGCTGCTCTCCGGCTGCCAAAGTGGATCGTCAGCCGCCACCTGTCGCCGAGTCCAGCCCAGTTGTAATTCGGGACCGAGCCGAGGCCGACCAAAAAGCACCATGTCGCCGGCGGTGATGCTGCGATAAGGACGGAGAGGAGCGGAGGCTTTTGGGCTGCTTCTGCGGTGCAGCTCCGAGGAGGAAGCAGGATGGTCGAACTGGAGAAGGAGGTGCTCCCGCTGCCCCCGCGGTACCGGTTCCGAGACCTGTTGCTCGGGGACTGGCAGACCGACGACAGGTAAGGCGTGCTGCCGACGGAGCTGCGTGTTTTTACGCACGCGCGGCGCGGCGCAGCGCATCTTTTTTTGGGGGGCGCAAATCAAAGTGGCAGCGTCATCTCCGTGCGGTCTTCAGTCTCGTGGGCTTGTTGTCGCCTGCAACAGGTCCACTTGTTTAGCAATACGCGCGCATGCGCCAGCGGCTCTAACCACGCCAAAAACACGACTTACTAACTTGATCTTTTCTTTTTTTTTTTCGCCGCAAGTGCACGCTTGTTAGGTAAAACTCCATTTCTCAAAGGTAGGGATGGACCCTGGACTAGAAGGTGTCGCATGCGCCTTCTCGCCTTCTTCCGGCGTCTCCTGCTGTCACGAAGGCTGAGATTCATGTCGAGCGGACCATCCGCCACCCGCACCGGCAATTGTGGCTGGCAAGCGGCTGGCAATTAACCTCCGCTTACGCTCCATTTGCACGCCGCCACCTTCCACTCGCTATATGATGCTATGCCTCGCTTAATATGGATATTTCATGAAGACGTCTCATGGAAAAAGACGTCAGGGCGCGAGCGGCTGTTTTTTGTTGTTGTTGTTGTTGTTTGTTTTTTAAAGTACACCAAAGTTGCAAATGTTTCCAAAGGATCCCGAAATCAATGCGAGAAGGCGACGGCCCACTCGAACCTTTCAGCGGCGGCTCGAGCCTCGGCCGCACACAAACGTCAGCCGATTTCCACGTTCATCACATCACGTGTTTGCAGAACGCCATCTTGGAAAAAGGCAAACTCAAATGCAGAGGGTACCGGGCTTTGGTCAATTGAGAGGAGGCCCTGTTTGTGCAAATGCTTGACGAAGGACATCTTATCGTCACGTCAAATCTTTCTAGCTACCTACTTACCTACTTACCGATCAGCCGACCTAATGTATCTATCTACCTACCAATTTACCGTCCTACTTACGTACTTAGCTAACTTACTGACCAATTGACCGAGCAAACTACCTGTCTTGCAAACTGGATTCATTCCATTTTTTTTTCAGTTGGAAAGTTCAGCACTTCAACTGAACTGGACTATTTTCGAGCAACATGAGTGACACCGCAAACGTGGCGGACATGTGTTGTCGACGCCGTGTTGAAAATGCAGTTGTTTGGCAGAGGAATGCCGTTTTATCATCATTTCAAAAGGGGTCAGGGCATTTGTGACTCCCAAAATTTTTTTTTTAATAAAAATTGACAAGGGAACTCACCTCAATGTAGTAATATTAGTCGTTCTTTGTAGAGGATAAAGACTATGCCTGTGAGTATTGTTATATGATCTGTCTACATGTGTTTCGCCACCGTGTGTGTTCAAATATCAGTTGCTTCAAGGGTTCGAAAACTGCGACTTTCGATGTTAACCATTGGCACGCCAATTTCATTTTCCATTATCTGTTAACATTAAGCTCGCGGGCCATTCTTCAGGAAACGTCGTTTGGTTGTTTTAAATACACGTGTAATTTGATGAATTTATTTTGTTTGTAGTTTTACGCTAAACTTCAACTGGGAGTTTTCTTTTTTGATAAATTGCTCACTTTTTTGCCAAACTGCTGTTTATTGTGGAGTTAAGATGAGTTTTACTGCAACCACCCAGCTCTCTTATCTCAAGTTTGCACTTGTAAGTCAAAGCAATTCATTTCATCATGTTTTGTTATCAGTTGATTATTTGTGTAAAGAATGTGGTCAATTCCAAAATTATGATCTTTTAAATGCACTTTTTTTTTTTTTTTTTAGAGGAAACATTCAAGGGTCCTGTTGATGCCTTTATTTAAAAAAAAAAAAAAAGAAATGTAATCAAAATATAATCAAAAATGTAATTAGTTATATTACTTTGCGAAAGTAATTGAAATAGTTACACTACTATTCCATTTTCAACTTGTAATTGTCACCAACTACAGTTCCAAATTGATCTTCACAACATTGTTTAATATAATTCCAAAAATGCCTCCCCTCATCTGTGGTTGAGAAAATAAAAGCCCGCTGGCAATTATTTGTGCTATGTAAATGACATGAGTAGACTTTTTTTTTTTTTTTTTTTAATGAATGCTTCACAGGGATGGCGAGCGAGTGCGCGTGTGTTTGTAATCACCCAAAAGCTTTCACAGACAAGCGTGTGGTGAAAAAAAAAAAAAAAAAAAAAAAAAGAGTGACAGTAAGATGCTGATCTCCATGCCAGGGGATCATTAGCTGCAATAAAGTGGGCAGATTAGAAAGCCGGTCCGGCCTGAGATTGATAGTGACAGAGGGCTTAATTACCGGCGGATCACACGGCATTTTGCTGCCATGCTGCATTAATGGTGGGCTAGCCTTTTATCTTGCACGAGAAGAGCAGTCATTGGTGCCTCAAAGCAGCACGTGGTGCGAGCGCAACCTTGGCACATGAACACAATCTCACTCGTAACCCCTTTAACCAACCCCCCCCCCCCCCCCCCGCCCCCTGACTCCTCTACATCTGATTCAAGTGTCCTCAGTGTGGTGTTTTTTTCTTTATTCAAGAGCTCTCCTGTAACCTCCTGAAGACCCTCAGGTGGCACAATTTTCCACACAAAGGACGTTAAAGATGCTGCATAATTCATGGCTCGCACACGGGGGGGGGGGGGGGCAGCACTTTTTGATTGCATTTCTAAGATCCCTCTTGCCAACAATTGTGTGGACAGGAGGTCATGACCCTCCGGTGTAATTTGTACATTTTTGATGGTTTACTTTGAACACTCAAACGGGACTGAAGACAGTGAACGGAAACAGTCATGCAAACAGAGCGTAGCACCGTTGTGTATGGGTGTTAATAATTTATAGGAAATACAGCTGTGATTTAAAAATAATAATAATAATAAACTGTAAATAAATGTGTCTCATATTAATGGGAACCTTGGGGGTAATTAATAACAATAATACATTTTATTTGTATTGCACTTTACATTCATTTACCTCAAAGTGGACGACTGGTTCGGGTTTGTTCACTAGCAAATCACTGCGCAACGTCTTAGCCTTTGGGCTAAACCAATCCCGATCGTCTTCTTAGCCTTTGGGCTAAACCAATCCCGATCGTCCTCTTAGCCTTTGGGCTAAACCAATCCCGATCATCTTCTTAGCCTTTGGGCTAAACCAATCCCGATCGTCTTCTTAGCCTTTGGGCTAAACCAATCCCGATCGTCTTCTTAGCCTTTGGGCTAAACCAATCCCGATCGTCCTCTTAGCCTTTGGGCTAAACCAATCCCGATCGTCTTCTTAGCCTTTGGGCTAAACCAATCCCGATCGTCCTCTTAGCCTTTGGGCTAAACCAATCCCGATCGTCTTTGCATCCGCAAAGTTGTGAAGAGTAACAGTATTGATGATATTTGACTTCAATTTAATCCCACTTGAAATATTAAGCACAACCGTGGACATTTGTGGTGATAGTAATAATTCCGCCACGCAAGACGGTTCATTTGTGACACGCGTCGATGACATCACGTCATCGTTAGTAGACATGCCCATGAAATGACGTCGTCGAGGGAATGATCGTCTCATTTTCCCCCAAACATTCTTGGCTCATCTGTCAACGTCCTCGTCCCCCCGATGGAATTTCTGGTGGGGGGCGCTTGCATTTAAACAGAGGAGCGACCACGTCGGAAGTCGGAAATCTGGAAATTCAGATGAGACCATATATTACATGCACATTTGTTTTGGCTTACCCAAGGAACTGTACAGTGACCCCCCCCCCCCAAGGAACAAAATACATGGTGTTCACGAAGTGCTCCACTATAACTAGCGGTGATGAGTTACGGGGATAGGCACTCTCCGGAATCACCGACACACCTTTTGTCCTCAAAACAATGTCGTATCGAACTGTCGCCTTGGTATCTGCTCACATTTGGTCTCCGTCTACTCTTGCCCCCACCCCGCGCCCCCGTCAATATCGACGGCGCTTTGATGCACTGGCTTTAGAGTACAAGTGTGCCTCTAGATATTTAGCAAATGAGACCGAGCATTGGAAATGTATCTTGTCTGTGTGTTACCAAAACCGCCGGAGCGCACGATGAGAGGAGTCACTTTGTTAAGGGGATATCACGCAGATGGCGGATGGAGGGATGTCGTCGCTGTTCATTTCTAGGCTGGAAAAGACAGAACCTTGAACGCGAAACAGGAAGGAACTGCACATGGTCGATGGTCCGCTGCGGCCTGGGAAGCGGAGATGTCAAATAAGACCGCTGCGCTGACATCATGCCCGTCCCCTCGGGTCAATTAAAAATAAAGCCAAATTGATATTGGCAAAGGTGGTAAGCGTTCGATGTGTTCTCACAGGAGTGAAGTCAGAAGTCTTCATGAGACTACTTTTGAGGTACACGAGCGTTTCACGGCCATGGCGGCAATTCCTCTACATGTTCCATTCCGCAACTGTCGTGGATATGCTACGTAGTAGGTTACGGTCTCAAATATTTTTAGAATCGATTATCTCATTGATTAATTGCACAATCGTATAAAAAAAAATGTCTTATGCATTATTGAACAACAAAGTGCGCATGTGAGGTGCAGGTATTGTTGTCCACTTGGGTTCGCCGTCGTCACGTTCCAAACTGTAATATCTGTGACTATGAATGTGTGCGGCTTTAACAGGTGAGGCCTGGCCAGGTCATTGATGTGCTGGTGTGCTACAATATTTAGTTCCGCTTTGGAGTCGACACACTGCGCTTTGTGTCATCTCCTTTTTTGTAAGTGTGAAATGATCCCAAACTTTGGACGATCTCTTTCTTTTACGCACTCTTTCTTCCTGCCATTTTCATTTCAACACAGCGTGGTGCATGAGTCTGCGGCGACATTAGTCCGTGTGGAACAATGATCACTGCAAAGCTTTGAAGAAGTGATTTTGCCGCAACTATTTTTTGTAATCGAGATATTCAAGTTATTTGATTAATCGTTTCATCCCGACTAGATTTAGTTGTTGTTTTTTTTTTTTTTTTACCAAGCAAATTCCGTTTAAAAAAATGCTTTGTTCAAGGGATTTCGACCTTTCGATTTGGACCTGTTCAACCCAAACCAGGCCACATCTCTCGGTGTGCAGCCGGCTTGATGGTCAACAAAGGCCGACTTTTAAGGTGGAGCGAAGACAAGGTTTCTAATACGACTGCAGCATTTCTTCCCACCGCTTTTAAGACAACCGCGGTGGAAACAGACAGCACCGCAAGAGAGTGGACCTTCGTAACGTCCGAGCGATTTCAGTTATTGGATGTTGCTGGAGGGCCTCCCCCGGTGCACGAGGCCTATCTCTAACAGGCTTGTCCACCTATCACGGCTCCCTTATTTGCAAACCATGTCAGCGTTTATTACGCAACCGGCAGGGGCCGTAGCGGCGATTCCTCTCATATTTCATTCCTTTCATTTAAGATGAAACAGACGGGTGTTTTACACCGAGTTGATATAAGGGCAATTGTCTGCTCTCATCTGCGAATAATGTAATGCGAGGAGACAGATAGATTGCTATTTGATGGTTCTTAATAGAGTTATGAACAGTGAGTGATATATTGTTTCATACTTTGGGTGATTGTTCTTGTGTTTCCAAGACAAAGTGTTGGTAACGAGCGACGGTCGCGCTGCGAGCGGTGAGTTGCAAAGGCTCTTTTCGGCGAGGGAATGAGGCAAGGCTGATGACGTCAGGGAGCAAAAGGCCTGAGCATATTGTAACCACGGATGATATATGGAAGCTGTAATACCACGGGTTGTGCACGGTCGCCATTAAAAGCAACGCAGAGGACTAAATGGGACAGTAAAATGGAACCAACACTTCTTTATGTGTGTTACTCGCCAACGGACGTGCTATTGGCTGCTAGAAAACTGCAGTTGTTTGTGTACGTTCAAACTCAGCTTGTGGCAAACGTGAGTGACGTTATACATGCTGTGATCGTGAGATTACAATTTAAAGTAGTTGGAGTGCAAAAGAATTTTTTTAGGTGGTCCTTGGTGCGAAACGTTGAAGAACCACTAGATTGGGGAACGCTTTGGGAACCCTGACGTCAAGCCTATCGAACACCTTTGCGAATTTTGGCCTGGTCCTGGTTAAGTGACTGAAGAGCTCATCACACAGAAATCTCGTAGCGAGTCTTCCCAAAAGAGTGGAAACTGTGATAGGCTACGATAGCATGACAAAGAAAATGTTTTCTTCTATTTTTAAATGCTGTGATGGCTATTTGTTCCAATATTTCTGACTGCATAGCTCACCTATTGTCGATTACAAGACATTCATAATCAGGCCGGCTCACTTTCCACATGCCGATTCAAAAATTCAAAGGTGTATTTTTGTTCCGATCAGATGAAAAGTGAAGATAGCGTGACACTAATTTACCTCCTACGTTTGGAGACATTGACTCATGATAACCCCCCACCCACATGTCTGTTATACAGCACTTGCTTTTTTTTTTTTTGAATTAATTATTCAACTAATTATACCTCAAAGGGAAAATTCAACTTCCACTCTACTGTAATTATTTTTTTTTTTTTTGCACACTACACAGAGAACCAGATTTATTACACAGTGAACTTTGGGCAAGAGGTGGGGTACATCCTTAAGTGGTCGCCAGTCACTTGGAGAAACCCCCCCCCCCCCCCAAAAGAAACATTCCCACTCACATTCATGCCTAGAGGCAATTTCAAGTCTTCACTCAACCTGACTTGTTATCTTGTAGCATTGTGTGAGGACAACGGGTGCTGTGTGAATTAACCTACATTAAAAACAAGATGCGTCCTTCGGGGTTGATTTATTGCCCAGACACTGTGGCATCTGCTGAAGAGGAAATATGTTCTCTTGATCCATTGAAATGATTGCGGGAATTAGAAACGTACTCTCGGCTGGAGAGCGCAACAGACACTCGACACGGTGTACCTGTTGTATGATGATAAATTGCGCCGGTTCTTATTTATTTTAGACACTCAATATTCTATAATGGTGCATTGGGGAACTGTCCTGAACTGGTGGACTAGTGGTTAACATGTCTGTCTCACGGTTGAGAGTTCCCAGCATCAAATCTCGGCTTCAGTTTTGGTGTTGTCTATACGGTGGCATAAAGAAGATTCTGGCTTTTACAGACAGTGTGAACGGGGTTCTGTCATACCCCAGACCACTTTGGGGGCAGAAATTTGGGGCTTCGATGGACAAAAAGGGTTGAAAAATAACACATTAACACATTTGGCTCGGTTGGCGACCAGTCTAGGGTGCAACCCGCCGTTCACCCAAAGTCAGCTGGGATACATTCCAGCTCATCTGTGACCTTAAATGAGGACAAGCGCGATAGAAAACAAAGAGATGGATGGTTGTTTGTGAACCAGGGCAGGGCAAGTTATTTTTTTATGATGCAATTCATACCAGGCAATTCAAAGGCGAATAAATAAATGAAAAAAGGGTGTTTACAATAAAAGAACATTTAAGAGGCAATGGGGATTTCAAACAGGAGAGTAAAAATGTTTATTAAAATACATTCGGAAAAGTGGAGACATTATTAAATCAGTAATTCTTTAGAATACTGCAATAAGAAATAATGTTTTCAGCCCTGACTTAAAGAAAACTGACAGTTTGAGCAGACCTCAGGTATTCAGGAAGTTTGTTCCACAGCCGAGGAGCATAATGCTTTAACTATGCCGCTTCGTTTGGTTTGGTTCTAGTTCTGTGAACGCACGATAGACCTGAGGGGTCTGAATGCTTCGTCGGGAACTAATAAATCTTGTCTGTATTTTGACCCAAGACCATTCGCAGCTTTGTGGACCAGCAGTAAGATTTAAAATCTATCGCTTGACTCACAGGAAGCCAGTGGAGTGACGTAACGATTGGTGTGATACGGTCCTGATACGGATTCGTGTCGTTTTTAAGGACTCTGAAGGCCAGGGCATACCCCGCCTCTCACCCAAAGTCAACTGGGATAGGCTTCAGCACACCTGCCACCCTAATGAGGGCAAGCACCATAAAAAAAACAAAAAACTGTACACTAATGGCTTGAGATACCTGTGAATTTAGAATTGTCTTTTTTTTTCTTTTTTTATTTTGATACTAGCTGTCGATTGGATGATTTTTTGCTTTGACTTCTGTCGTGATTTGGCACTATATAAATAAAAATGAATGGAATTGAAGTTGCCAGCTCTGTATGGCGGCAGGTGACTCGACTCACTTCACAACAAGCAGCAGTGGGCAGGTAACACTATTAAATATTCTTCTAAAAAGAGGCTTCGAGCTGTTAATTGCCACTCTCAGCTAAAGGTTACTGTCAAACTAAATGACAATTACACGTTGTGTATTTAAAACAACTACTAATATGACTGCCGTACTGAGAAGCCGGAGTGAGGAGCTCTCTCTACTACAGTCTAGTCGAATGTGTGTCTTATACTGCCCCCTGGTGGCCACCAGAATGATCAGCACAACCTCAAAAATGCTTATTAGGGGTTTATCCACGATTATTCAAGAATTTGGGGAGTTAAAAAATAAAGAAACTTTTTTTTCAACGCAATTATATCGGGCGTCGATTATCCGTGGATCTTCGCGCTTCGTGGTCCGGCCCAGTCCCTACACCACCGCAATAGCAATAGCATTCACTTCAATGGGGAAAGATGATTTCATATATGTAGCATCAGGGATCACTGTAATAGCAAGTAGTAATACAATATCAGCATTTCTCAGTTTATTTCCATCCAAACCATGCAGATTTTTTTATTTATTTTTTTATCCCTGAATGAAAGTATTAAGGGCACCTGCGGAGCGTTTTAAGATCTCGGGGATTTATTAGGCGATTATGAAAGTGTTCAAATCAATCCCCTGCTAGCGGCGTGAGTAACATTTTGCTCTCTCCTCATGAGGACTCATTGTCAAGCATTTCTTTGTATCCAGGACTACTTTTTCTTTGTTATGCCACATCATGCCCCACGTATGTGGGTCAGGGACAAGCCGTTGTGTCAATTATTTCACCACAGCAGTCTTGGCTCTTTCGAAAAGTTATTAGAGCATGCAGGTGCAGAAGTGTCATTTATTTGCCTCTCGTCCTCAATTTGTTCTTCAGTCTTTTCTCTTTGCTTTTGTAAACAGTGTCCTCCTTTTTCAAGATGACGGCGTACAGAATGCGGAGTAATAACTTTTCATTGCTTTATGGCGATCAGCATTTTCAACTGCAGGGGCATATTTCTTGTAACAAATGAAAACGGCGTCACCGGGAGTGGATTAGCAGTCGAGTATTTCCATTTCTGCCGTCTCCTTTCAGAGGCGTAATTATCATGAGTCTTCCTGCTTGTCCTTGTCCGATCTCAGAAGTAAAGCATCCGCCGCTCTTCACACTTGCCAACAAACGGCGTCTTGCAGCCAAATATTATTAATCCATTTTAATAGATTTTGAAAAATGGTCGGACGTTTACAGCCTATCACCTTGAAAGGCACTTTTTGTTTTGTAGGATTACAAACAACGGATGATGTTCCCCTGCAATTTTGCGTTTCGCTGTTGGCGCCCCCTGCTATATCGCAATCGTTGTTTTTTTTTAACTTAGTCTGATGCCCTCCCATGTGGGAAAGGAGAGCCACAAACAGTGAGCACTTTCACGCAGAAGCTGCTGCCGGCCACAGCTCTCACGCACAATCGCACGCAGACTCGCCGATGTCACAGCTATCCCCAGCAGGCCCCGCCTCTTTAAAGGCAAGTTCTCGGACAAAATACAGAACAGTATTTTCAATATATTGAACGATTGCAATTCTCTATGTGTGTGTGTGTGTGTTCTAACATAAACTCTTGAAGTGTGTCATGTGAGGGGCGAAACAGTGGGGAAAAAAATGGTTTCTGGATACAACGCATGTTCACCTAACGCGGGTGGGTCTGGAACGTAACCCCCACGATAAGCGGTGGTTCACTGTAAACCAGGCGTGTCAAACTCATTTTTGTCACGGGCCACATTGTAGTTATGGCTTCCCTCGGAGGGCCGTTATGACTGTGAACCCATATAAAATATTGTCTCATATCATAGCGTATTAACAACAAATTGATGGATAACTAGTTTTAAAATCAGAAGCCAATAAAACAACTATTATTACATTTACATTAATTCACCTTTTTGATGAATGCTACAATGCAGGATTTAGGTATTTCTGAAAGCAGGATTGTTTCGCCATGATTTTGAACGTTTTTCAAAGTCCATGCTGTGACTTCTGAGTTCTATTCTATAAATAAATCAGGGTGTGAGCACTGACCTCCACACGCTCATACGAAAGACTACTATTGCTGGCTTAAGCGTGGAGGTTGATGGGAGTCGCCGAGTGTGCTCGCGGCACTTCTTTTGTCTCGCTGTCATGTGATTAAAGGCCCGGTGCTGTGTCATTATTGGCCCGCTGGCATAGGTGGAAGCCAAAGTTTCAAACTGTCATTCTCTCTTACACCATCCTGCGCAAACACAGTTACCTCATGGACTGTCTGTCTGACAGGTACATATGAAGTATTGTTGATTATTACTGTATAATAATATACTGTATTGGTATGGCTGGTCGGCTGGGTTTTGTTTACTCTTACATTGCTGTTCACCGGCGATTTAAATCTTGAATCACAACATAACCAGTGGTCAATGGTTCGCACAGTTCGGTCGGTTTTCGGCTGCTTCGCGCGGTATGCGACGGGGTGTGGAAAACTACCTGTAATTATTACAAACCTTTATTAGTAATGCCTTACGTTATGGCATTTTAGAAACAACAACAAAAACAACAGATTTGACTTTGCTTTTGTTTCTGTAACAGTTGTGTTTCGGACTTGCTGTTCAGTCAGCATAAGCACGGTGATATCAGATGCGGGTCACTTGAAAGTTGAAAGACAAAACAAATCGGTAACGGAACGAAATCCGAAAGGGGCATGAAGACCTGCAGTGGAAAATGCCATTTCAAGCCACCATTCCTTTTTCCCAGCTCCTGTTTTTGCTTCACAAAGACCATCTCAGTCACACGCTGAGAAGGAATCCATTTGATAAACTCGGATGGACAGGATGAGGAGTGAGCGCGCGGCCGGAAAAGGCCAGTCTGGACATTTTAGAGACAAACAATAACAGCGGCCACACTGAAATGGTTCTGACGCCCCGCCGAGGAGCCACAATGGCTTACGTGACGTGGACAAAACTATTGAGACACACATTCATCAACGATGAATGGAAATAAAAAAACATTTTGGACAATTTTCTGCTTGCAACTTAATTTGAAGAGTTTGGGGAAAGCCTTTTTCTGTTCCCAGTGCCCAATGCTTATGTCCATTAAGGTGTGAAGGACACACTCCAGTCAGTATCAGGTGAACATTTTTTTTTTTTTTTTTTTTTTACTTTAACCTTATCAGGATGGACACAAAGCTATTGTAATATCCCTTCAAGACTTATCAGGATTCCGTATTCTTCATGTTTACTCGAGGGAAAAGACCGCAGCGTAAAGAAAGGCACATGAGCCTCGTCCCTTGGGATGTTATCAAAAGCTCTCCTGACATCATTTGAATAGGCTTCTTGGATTTTTGGTGAATGAACGACCTCATGCATTGAACAGTGCTCATGTGAGCTCATAGGGTATACAGATAGAAATGCTTTTGCTTTTGAGTAAACATACCTCAATAGGAGCTCTTTGGGAAGTGAGGGCAGATCTGAAATAAAAGCGATGAAGGAATCGATCAATTTACTAATGTGTTCAATGAGCATCAGACCCATTCCCTGATATTTAACAGCCATCTCTTTTGCCTGAATATTAGGAAAATATCGTACCCGCGTTGGACACTTCATTAGGTACACCTGCACAGTCTGCTATTACTAAGTTGCTTTGAAAATTCTGCCGCTACAAATGTTCATTTTTGAATGACACTTTCAAAGTAATAAATTTCCTGCGGACTACTTGTTTCTTGTTTCTGAGGCTGTCACTCCCCGTCTTTCATTTCCATTGGATGCATTTTTCAAAGCATGTATAACATGTTTGCAAAGAGAACTGATGATCACTTTGTCACGACGCGATATCGACTGTGTGATTGCTCTGCGCATCGATTAGCTCAGGCTGGTAACCACACGAATCCCGCTAACGCTATCGTGGTCGCTATGCAAATATACCCCATGTCCTCTCATATCTGCAGCACCCAGTCGCATTCTAATCAGAAGGTGCAATTACACCCACGCGGGCCTTTGGGATCCTTCACATGTGCGAAAAGTGATTTTGTCAACAGGCGGCTTATGGAGGGTGGGGCGGGTGTGGGTTGGCATCAACAGGTTTGGACCCCATGGCTGAGCGCCCTTCACAAGTATGTTTGCTCACATCTGCTCGTGTATGAGGGGAGCGGGAGGCGAGCCATCTTTGCGTTGCCGTGGCAACTACAGGGAAGCTTGCACCTCCTTCGTCCTAAAAGTGTGTTTGTGTGTGTGTGTGACCGGGACGAGGGTCACAGCAGAACCCCCACGCTCGCCAATGGTGTTGCGACTGTTAAGCCCGGTCTGGCCTCTTGCATCCACCCCCCCCCCCCCCCCCCCCTCCCACAACCTGAGTCATTAAACTCCCAAAAGACAGATGAAAGGAGACTGAGCGGTCAAAGAGGAAATACGGTCACCTCCATCCAGTCCGAGTCGGACAGGGCCTCTTTGTTGTTTTCCATCGCGTCTCTGCGTGAGCGCTGTAATAATCCTAATAACCCACACGCGTGCAGGCGGGTAGTTTTGCGCACACGTCGCTCTCGCCAGAAGGGTGCCGGCATGGAAAAGGGGCGGGAAAAAAAAGTAGCAATTATGGTCTCTCATGTTGAGCAGTCACATCAGAGGCAAGTCATTTGTTGCTCGATATTCAATCAGCGTGGCTAACGAGAGCAAAAGAGGATGACTGGGCTCTACTGGAGCGCCATTTCCTCCTAAAAGCCATTACTGACTCTTCTTCTAATACTTGATATGCTTAAATAATTATCACCCCTTTTTATCTGCAATTTGATTTGTTTTCCCTCACAGTCCAGCTCACAGTCTATTTCCTCTCTAGACATTTTTGTCCACCATCTGCTTCAGGGTGCAAGTGGAGTTCTACGTGAACGAGAACACGTTCAAGGAGCGCCTCAAGCTGTTCTTCATCAAAAACCAAAGATCCAGTGAGTTGCCCCCCCCTCAGCGTGTTGGCTGCCTTTCATCAGCTGCCTCAATTTGCCTTTTGGTTCTCCATGAGTGACTCCGGTTGATGTAACATGTGGTGTGCATCAGCGCTCTCTCACTTGTCAGTATGTTTTCATTCAACCTGTTTGCGACGAGTGAACAACAAGCAGCTGAGGCGACGGTGTTTAAACTCAGTAGCCACAACAGTAGGTACACCTTGAGCCATCTTAGCGCCTCTATTCAAAATGTTACAGAAAGGAGCCCCAACAAAATCTCAACCCACAAATGCTCATGTGAGCCTCTGTAAAGTACTTTGGGCACCATTTAGACTAATTTTGTGAGAGAAAAATAAATACAAAATCAATGATCATTAGAACTCAGTAGAAGACTTGAAATAAGCTGAAACATGCGTGTAAAAGTGCAAATAACTTTAGTGGTCCATAAATATTGAGCTTGGTCCCGCAAGTAGTGGGATTTCATACATAAAGTAAATAAAGCATTTTAATCAGTAGAAACCTGACAGAAATGGATAGAATTATGTTTTAATATTGTATTATATTAATGGTTGTGGTTAATTTGCAGTTACTAATTTGATTTCAGTGTCATTTTGGCAATGTCTAGTACATATTTTGGGAATTCAACACAATTATCTAAAGGGTGGTACTGTAGTAATCGTCTACGTTTGGGGGGGGCAAAATCAATTATCATTGGAATTTAGTATTATCTCATAATATAAAAGTAATACACTAAGAATCTCACACCATAAGTTGTACAAATGCTAATGAAAGTGTAAAATTAGCAGTCGCTTCGGTCAATAATAAGCTTGTTCCAACCTGAATTAGAAGAATTTCACACAAAACTTAAAAAAATTAGTAGCAAGATGACAAAAAACTGTGCAGTAAATTTCTTTTTTTATATATATATATAATTTTAGCACTGAATACACTTTAGTAGTATTAGCCATTGGGAATTCAACTTTTCACATATATTTTTACTTTTGTGACATTTAAAAAAAAGAAAAAAAATCAACTAACATTCAATGTCATATGTGTATTTCCTAAATTTCAAAGTGTTCATTCTTATCGTCAATTTTCATGCTTTTCTGTATCATACAGAGGCCTACCTTAAAATATGGTTCCTCGCCATAAAGAGTTAACACAGACTGAAGCAAGCCTCCAATCTTTCCATTTGCAGGTTTACGAGTGCGAATGTTTAACTTTGCGCTCAAAGTGCTGAGCTGCCTCCTCTACATCGTCAGAGTGCTTCTGGACAACCTGCAAGAGCGGAGGCCCGACTGGTGAGAACCACACAACACGGCGCGGCATGGTACATTCGAGCGGGACCTGGGAGAGGAACCCGACAGGAAATGACCGCTTTCTTTTGTCCCCGCCCCGCAGCATGAGTGGATCGAACTCCACCAAACAGAACGCATCCTCCCGCCAATGGAGCGAGTTTGACTGGTAAGTGTGCGGCGCGTCTTTAAATTACAAGTGATGGCCCCTCGGCCCGGCCCCTCGACGGTCGGAAGCGTTGTATAACGCGATCAATGCGACTTCACTTTACTGATGCGACGCACATGCTCATATTGAACATTCCAGATCCGCATTCATTTATCACAATCCGGCCGTATGGATTAGTTGTCAGTTTAATATATATCTAGTGCCTGTGAAGCCTAATCAACAGCGATCTAGTGGAGATAAAGCAGGTAATATACAGCATTGGGGGGGGGGGGGGGGGGGGGCAAAACAGGAAGTAGCGGAAGACAGGCCCCCGGAAGACCACGGCGTGTCTCCAGCCCGGGGACCTATTGATCTAATTGGTGGCCAGTGACGCTGGCTAAGCTCCGGCTCCAAATGAATAAGGAGGCTGACAGAGCGAGCTCAGGCGAGGGCTGCTGCCGCCTCCAGCGCCAGGCGGGGGGGGGGGGGCTTCTTTTTCTCACAATAAGGCTGTAAATTTCCATTTGACTGTGTGAATATCACTTTTCGCCTACAATATGAGAACATGAGCTGTTGATGGTGCTAGGAAAAATGAAAATATCTTCAGCCAAAGTAGCGGTGAGTGTTCTCATCCAAATTTTGGAGAAAGCCATAGGTAATAGTAATGCAATGTAAATAGTGCAAAGCTGGAGGAAAAACTTTTTTTTTTTTACACCAAAACAAATATACTGTAATTCATAGAAAAGTTGACGATAACAATCTTGAAAAAAGCCCGAGAAAACTTGGAGCCTGTTCAAACCACAGTTTAGTAGGATTGTATACAAAAACTAAGACTAAAACAGAGGTCAAAATAAACTGGGGAAAAGGGGACAACAATTTTGAAAAAGAATATAATATATATAATGTAAATTATTTAGAGGTCATTTACAGTATGTCAGTACTGACTAAGTTTTCACCAGAATTTAGGAGAATTTTATACAAAAACAATGCAATGTAATGAGCAGAAAATTCACGAAACATGACCACAAAACTAGGGGAAATGTGTGGAAAATGTTTGAAAATGTAATAAATCTACCCTAAAAAGTTTGAAAAAAAGCTGACAAAAAACCTGGCTAAGCAAAATCATTTAGTGTCATGAGTGACCGTGTTCTGACGTTATGTGCTGAAATTACTAGAAAGGTCATGCGAAAAAAAACTAGCTGGGAAAGCTGAAATTAAAAAATAAAATAAATATGTATATATAAATATTGCATCTACTTTAGCAGCCACTTGAAAACAGTCGGGATGCCCAGTATTAAGCATGCTCTTACCTGAACTAAGCAGGATTTACAGACAAAAAGTGGCGCACTAGTAGGAGTAAATATGTATCTGAGAAAAAATAATAATAAAAAAAAAAACATATATATATATCGATGCAAATTAGCTGTCCTTTGTACCTATTGCCACTATTTTCTGATAGGATTTAATACGTTTTGATATGGAAAGTAATGCACTCTAATTAGTAGAAAGCTCACAAAAATGTTTGTTATATTTGATTTTTTTTGGGGTGCATCACTGACAGGGTTTGTACCGGCACAGTAACACTCCCATTGTTGGTAAATTGCCCAATTATGAGCATACACGCACGCATGCACACCCACTTCCATTAACCAAGAAATAGCTTGGCCAGTGTCAGAAGTGGGCTGCATCCAGTTTACCACTTAAACATGGACAGTCATGCAACGTTTTGAGCATGGCTGCTAATTGTTGTCGCTTTTCGATCTCTAATATCTATTACCACATATTTCATTCATGAGTGCTTATGTGCAGTATTTCATGTAGTCTGTATTTGAAAATAAAATCACAAATCACATTTTTGGTACACGTTCGTACAAAATTGCTGTACCTGTGCTCCCTTGTCCTGTCATGTCATGTCCTTCCACTCTGCAGGAAGCTGATCATCTGGGTGGATAGACCTCTACCGCTGTGGGCCCTGCAGGTCAGACGCAATAGATGACTTGTGTGTTGTAAACATGCCTCCAACAAGGCATATATATTTTCCATGTGTGCTTTCCTCTTACAGGTTATGTGTTATTCCCTCATTTCCTTTGCATACGTCTAATGATGCGAGTAAAGGCGCGCAAATGGACATAAAAGTGGACACGATCACGGAGCTCTTCGCTCACACGGGCTTCTTCTCTCTGTAGCTCAATCATCAGCACGCCCACTGATGCCACCCACGCTCCTCTTACATCTGCCATGCCTAATTTCTCTCTCTCAGACTGTCTCAACTCCCTGTCTGTTCGCTCTCTCTTTCTTTAATGCCAGTGCTTCCTCTCTCTCTCTCTCTCTCTTTGCAGGTGCTCGTGGCTTTTATCAGCTTTTCAGAAACAATGTTGCTTGTGTATCTCAGCTACAAGGTGAGTTGCTCAGGGAAGACTGTTTTTATTGTAAAAGTCACCAGATCCCTTCTAATATGGACTTTGTATGTAATACAGTGCTGCAATTCAACTGTGAAATTCATGTACATGAGGGTCCTCGTTTTAAGACGGTGACCACAAACCATGTTCCGATATTACAAACTGAGTGCAGTAAACTAATTAGTGCATCAGTATAAGAAAATGTCAGTTACCCCAGTACTTACTTTTCATTTGACTGCTTTATATTTATGGCCTACAAGTGTTTTTCGTACAAATATTTACTGCAGGTTACTGACAAATTTGGTTTACATCGCCAATGTAGGAAGGAAAATGGTACTCACTCTATATTAGTAAACGTGTTTCATGGGTTTGAAATTCCCAGTCTAGTGGGCGTGGCTGTCATATGCTCATTTGTCATTAGTTTACGAGGCACAAATGATTGTGCTCTTGAATTCTGCCGAGCGACAAGTGGGGCATTTCTTCCTGCCGCAACATGACAGGCCGTGATTGAGATCTTTTCATTGTTGACCATTTGCGGCCTGCTCAGCTGTAATCAAATTGGGCACACGCAACTAAACCTGACAGTACGTGATCGAGCGTAACGTGACTTGGAAGCAGTCCGCAGTGTGGCGGGAAGCATCGTCACAGACAATCGTAAATGTTAAACCTGTTCAACATGACAAATACTGATGAGTGCGGTCAGAACCGAGTTGGGCCGAGTCACAGACGCTGTGATTGCGATGTGAAACCTACGATAGCCAATTAGGAACCTGTTGTTAATCCGACCTAGTCATTCACTACCGTTGAAATGACAAGTAGAAGAGTTTAAAACCACAATGTAGATCTTGGTACTACAACGCACATTGTTATGTGTGCGTTGTGTTGGTTCTCTCAATTTGTTTTCGTCTTCCTGCGCGCGGTCTCTCACATTTAGAAAAATCGGTCAAGATGTTACAAATCAGAATGTGTGTACCCTTTCTTAGTGGGTGGTGACCTCCCAACGTGTCCAAATATTGATACATGAGACGGACTTTAGCGGAAACCCCGTGTCGCTCCTGCGGGGCGTCGATCCATACAGGTGTGCCCGTGCCTTTCATGTACTTTGCACGAAAAGCCTATGAAGGGCCCCATGTCTGCGTTTTGTGGATGCAGGAGGTGCGACCCCGTCCACCTACACTCTTCTAGGACGGGGTCACATGAAAAGGCTGGCATGCTAATCGGCGGCAGCTTAAACTGAGTTCATATTTTTCCCCTCAACCCGCCTTCCAATTTAGAGCTCCGTGTCCCCTTCTGCTAAACGGGTCTGTTATGTGGTATGTGGGTCGCCATGACAATGGAGTTCCCTGACCTCTTGTGTGTGCTTTGCGTTTCCAGGGCAACGTCTGGGAGCAAGTACTACGTGTCCCCTTCATTCTGGAGATGATCAGCGCCGTCCCCTTCATGATCACTGTGAGTGGAAAGACATGCGCCACTGAGCACCGAAAGCACTCTCAAACAACACCTTCTGGAATACACATTTATCACCTGCTGCTACAGTGTATGGCAGTTATGGGTGTCACAAGAAAAGATTGTGTATGCAACGTGTCGGAGAAACACCAGCAGAAGTGAATTGCTCTCCGTTTCTCTTTTCCACAGGTGATTCTGCCCTCCTTCCGAAATCTCTTCATCCCCGTTTTCCTCAATTGCTGGCTAGCCAAACACGCTTTGGAGAACATGATAGTGAGTCAAGCACCGACAGTAATCATCTCAATATTATTTTGATGCCTTTTTATTAGAGTGATAAAATTAATTCCTTGAAGGCAGACCCATCAACTTGTATTGCAGGCTGAATACAAAGCTAACGACCGACCACAACATTCGCAACCTGAGTGAAGCGACCAAAACGTGCAGTGTGGGGGGGGGTTTGCCACTAGTTTTCACAAGTAGCCGACCGGTGAATGGCTTTGCAACATCACAGGTGTAGCACTTATTAAAATTCGCACCAGATTTCACAAAAACTAAAATTGTTTCCAGGTTTTAAGCGTAAGTGAGGCCGAGACGAACGGCGGCCACCAAGCCTTACAATCCTTACGCTACAGTACATATACGGAATACTCGTGTTTTAAAATGACAATTAACTACATTTACAATTTCAACGCAAAGTGTGGAGAGTCTCTGTTCCCCAACTGCACAGGTGCAGTCAGTGAATGGGGTGATCGATTATGGTCAATAGCCTCTCAAAATATCCACACGCTCCGTTATTATTGCCCGTTTCCTCCTCTTTGTGGCCATCCACGTCTTCCTTGACAATTGTGCCATGTTTTTGTGGTTCAATCAAATATAACACAGTACAGTAGTAGTTTTAGAATAGAAATAACCGGTACAGGTATTACTAGTGGCCTATAGTACCATTCCAACAGAATATAAACATGGTCGCCCACAACATTGTGAATCGACCACTAAAGACTAAAGATGCCATCGACACATAATGTAAGATCGTACGACATCTGGTAAGATGCCATACTTTAATTCATCTGATCAACTGTTAAGGGGCCTAAGTAGGTTCTGCTGTTTTGGTTAGCAAATGGGCTATTTAATGCCCTTTTGTGAACAGTAGCATAAACGGACGTCAATTTGTTTACACTTCCATCCAACCATTTTCTATAGCGCTTGTCCTCATTATAAACACATATAAACAAACAACCACTCACACTCACATTCAAATTTTAAGGACATTCAACCTAACGTACATGTTTTTGGAATGTTGGAGGAAAACAAGAGTACCCGGAGAAAAGCCATGCAAGTACGACGCAGAACATACAAACTCACATAGGAGGCTAGCTGAGATTCAAACCTCAGAACTGTGATGCAGACATGCTAACCACTACTCCACCACGGTGCCGGTAATTGTTCCATGGTTTGTTTTTATCCTAATGCGAGAAAGGAGATGTTTATTTGTCATGCCGTTGAATTGGGGCCTGGCGTCTATTCGAGGAAAACCCACTATTTAAGGAAACATTCTTTCTCCCACAATCCACCAAGCACACGTCCGATCTGTTTAAGACCTGAGCAGGGCACCTCGAGGCCCCGTTTCCTTTTGCACGCCTCAGCCGGCGTCTCTCTCTCTCTCTCTCTCTCTCTCTCTCTCTCTTTGCGTCATTCTGCAGAACGACCTCCACAGGGCCATCCAGCGGACACACTCGGCCATGTTCAACCAGGTGGTGATCCTCATCAGCACGCTGGTGTGTCTCATGTTTACATGGTGGGTAACCACACAGACTCAAACCAAGTGCAAAATGAAATGGACAAGAAGTGATTTCACAGCTCAGGGAGGGGAGGGGGGGGGGGCAGAGGGGTGAGAGAGAAAAGAGAGCAAACAATGGTGCGGCGATACATGCAGTAACACAGAGATGGCGAGAGAGAAAGCGGTGAATAAAACAAAGCAGAAAGATAATTGGTAACTGCGAGAGCGAGATAACAACGCGACATGACAACTGGTGATTGTTGCAAAGCAACAACGGCAGGGCTCATCTTTAAAGATCAACTACAGCACCGCTGACGAAACTCAAGGGGGAACATTTACCTTGTTTCCATCCCCAATGGGCTGCTCCCGTACACTTAAATATGCACTCTTCCGCACATTAGCTCTGGAATGCATCCACCCGCCTACAAGCCAAAACACTGTTGAAACATTCCCACACTTCATTAGGTACACCTGCAAAAGCCAAAGAGATATCACACAAATCAGTAGTCAATACAAAACCTTACGCAAAGATAAAACAAAAACCAAAACGTGTAGACTGAAGCCAAGGCTTGGATTGTCTACTCTTTTAACACAACGGCAGAGTGCCGCCATTGTGCAAAAGAGAACATTAGAGAACGGAAGAAACAAACTAAAAAAAAAAAGGTAAGATAATGCCTGGTCTTGGTTTTAGCAACATCGCACTTCATACATTCATCCACACAAACACCAAACCAATGCACGTACGCATCCATATATACTGTATGTACAGTATTTCCACCCATATTATTATATACAGCATACTTATGCACATATTTACACTTGTATACACATTTTATAGCTACGTGGATATATCCGCACACATCCATATAGACATACTGTATAAACATGATTTTGCATCCACTGCGGTGGCCAGCGAGGGCATAACCCGGGCGTGCTGCGCTCCTGTGATGTTTTTCTTACCTCCTGACCAAAACAGCATCTGCGGCATCCAGCACCTGGAGCGGGCCGGCAACAACCTGACCTTGTTCGATTCGCTCTACTTCTGCGTCGTCACCTTTTCTACGGTGGGCTTCGGGGACGTCACCCCGCAGATCTGGCCCTCGCAGCTCCTGGTGGTCATCATGATCTTCGTGGCGCTCATTGTGCTTCCCATACAGGTGAGATGAAAAAGATGTTTAAAAAAAAAAAAGTTTTTTTTTTTTAAAAAGACACAATGGAAAAGGAAAAAAAAAAAAAAAAAAAGCATTATTACCACAGAGAGACAGACAAATACAAATAAGTCCATTTTAGCTTCAGAAATCCTCACAATGAGATGTTTATTCAACATTGTGAGTTATTCCGGGTTTCTGGATGTTGACTTTAAATTGCATACTTGCCATTCTAAAATGACGCCTTCAATTGAAACTCTGAATTGCACACTCAGCCTAGTAAACTCATTTCAGCGAAGGTTACATTGAGACGAGTTAACACAGACACACGGCAGTGACTCATTTCATCCATCCTCCGTTGATTTGAAACACTATTTTTATTCTGCGGACTCCTCACTTTCCCAAATCCCCCCCACACGCACATTGCCGCACAACACACACACACACACACACACTTTGCTTCGGAACACTTTGATAAATGTGTGAGTTACATCTTATCCGAGCAATTCCCAATGCTGGTGCGGCTCCCAACAGGCAAATGATTCCTAATACAAGAAATGACCTCTGTGTTTGTGTGTGTGTGTAGAAAGCGAGAAAAAAAAAAAAGAGGAAGGTGTCTTTGCGCTGCAAATCAGACTGAATGATTAATTTTTCTATTTCTATTTACTTTTGGTATACGTACTTGGCACAGATTGTTTTAAGGTCCATCGTTAGCCTCACAGCATAATTGCTTAAATCACTTTGGAATGTTTTCAGAAAAACAAGAAAGAGCAGAACAAATTCAACAAACAAGAGTCCAGTTACCTCAACTCCACTTTTGCGGATCGCCGTGACCTTGATGACTGAGAATCTACAGAGACATAGAGGAAAAATAATTTTTTTTAGCAAGCACGTTTGTTTTTTTTTGTTTTAGATTGTTACAGTAACGTCAAAATGTCTTGGGCAACTACACTAACGAAATATAACTGGGACTCATACGTAATGTTTTTACGGCAGAGGTTGCTAGCCGAGCTGTGAAATAAGATTTTCCCAGGGTATGAAAACTTGGATTTGACAATTTAAAACAAATATTTTAATTTAAAAAAAAATGTACAATAGAAATAATTTTCTTTTGGTTTTTGCATGTCATCTTTTCTCTCTCTCTTTCTTAAATTCTGGATAAATTATTAATATGTTGGGTTAGCATCAGAGTTGGAGCATGTTATTTTATATATTTATTACATACATAATAAAAATAGATAATTATATTATTTTGTAAAATATATTATTTCGTTTACATTACATTTCATTTATTTTTTATTCAAATTTAATCCAACAAAAAAAAGTCAATGACAATGCATTTTGGACATAATGGCTCTTAATTCGCAACTGCCTCACAGTTCTGAGGACCGGGGTTCAAATCCCGGCCCCGCCTCTGTGGACTTTGCATGTTCTCCCCGTGCCTGTGTGGGCTTTCTCCAGGCACTCCGGTTTCCTCCCACATCCCGAAAACATGCACGGTAGGTTAATTGAAGACTCTAAATTGCCCATAGGTGTGAAGGTGAGTGCGAATGGTTGTTTGTTTATATGTGCCCTGCGATTGGCTGGCAACCGGTTCAGGGTGTACCCCGCCTCCTGCCCGATGAGAGCTGGGTTTGGCTCCAGCGCTCCCGCGACCCTTGTGAGGATAAGCGGCTCAGAAAATGGACCAGGAAATGACAACGTGTGAATCACCAACATGGATGCCACGTCATGTCCTTCTCCACTTATTCTGCCTCCCCATGCTCTTCCATAAATACCCCTTGACATTTAGATTTGGGCCTCGCTTGGCCCTAACCCCCCCCCCCCCCCCCCAGCCCGTGTGCGCGCGTGTCCTGTCATGACCTCCACAGGGACGCATCAGACCACATCCGGTTGCACCTATTGTTTGGGGTTTTTTTCTGCACCTCCTACCTTTTCCTGCACTAAAACACGCACTTTCTCAAACCTTCACCAATACATTGTTCTGCCATTGAAAATACCGAAAGCTAAATCGATGTAAATATCACATCGTTCGTTGTTTTTTTTTTTCCACCCGAAGACAAATAACAAAGATGCTATTTCACGAAGCCATCTGTTGTAATGGATTCACTTTGATGGATCCCAGCTTTTCCTACGCCGCCGACGTTGTCTCAGCACAAAATCAATGATGTTTATCTGCACGACCACCCATTGTAAAGCGGCATCCAAACTCTTCCGTCCGGAAAAACTCTTTCGGCTATTCATCGCAACTTTAGTACAATTGCCGTTTGTTTTTAAAAAAAAAAAACAAGGCACAACCACCTAATGACTCAAAATCAATTTTAAATCTGAGAGAAATTTGTGGGTGGATGATTTGTTGTTAAAGCAGAAAAGAAGAGGAAAGTGCATGAAAGGTGACTTTAATGAGGATGTGTCATGGAAGCCTGAAGTCACATTTCGTTGGAGTACTAGCATAAGTGACATATTTTGACGGTTACTTTATTTTTAATAAACGAATGTCAAATTGTGAATAATATGACATCAGACTATATAGCACTGCCATTGCGAAATACAGCATTTTGATCAAAGCATGTTACCAGTCGGCTTTTAAGTTTGGAAAATGTTTGCCTTAACATTTTGTAACAAAACAGTTTTTGGGTCATAAGGGCAAAATATTGAAAAGTAATCACTGCCATGTTTGTGGATTGTGTCATGGCAGGACCTGTTGCATGACTTTTATTGTGTTTTTTTTTTCAAAATCTTTCAAGAAAATTATATAGTAGGTGTGAATGTGAGTGTGAATGGTTGTTTGTCTATATGCCCTGTGATTGGCTGGCGACCAGTTCAGGGTGTACCCCGCCTGTCGCCCGAAGATAGCTGGGATCGGCTCCAGCACGCCCGCGACCCTCAGAATTGAACTACTTTGAATTTGTAGCAAACTAAGGTCCATGTCAAAAGCACATTTTCCTGGAGTGTGTCCGTCATATTTGTGCCGTGTTTTCTCTCAATACTTTTTAATCAATTTTTTCAGTAATGTTAGAAAATAACAAGACCTAAACTTTTAGTTGATTTTGCATTTTTAGAGGACCTTGTTTGTGAGTATATTGAGGCATGATTTGGCCTAAAAAGTAATCACTTGGAAGTTATGGAAAACTGTCAAAATCTATGGCTTTTGTGACAAAAATGTTGTGTTGTTAGAATGTCCTCACTTTTTGTGGAGTATGTCCGGCATATTTATGGAGTGTGTTGTGGCACAAATCTTATCCATTTTTCATTAATGTCAAGAAAACATTATAGCCTAAACTGAGTCCATTTTAAGTTTGCGGCAAACTTGTTTTGTTTTGGGTGTGGCAAGATTATTATTTTCATAATCCACGTGCCCGATGTGCCCGATGTCATCCCAAATACAGTTTGAGCAGCTGGCCTTCCTGTGGATGGAGCGTCAGAAGTCCGGCGGTAACTACAGCCGCTACCGGGCGCAGACGGAGAAGCACGTGGTGCTGTGCGTCAGCTGCCTCAAGATCGACCTCCTCATGGATTTCCTCAACGAGTTCTTCGCTCACCCTCGACTGCAGGTCCGCCGCCAATAGCTCCGTGCGGCACAACGGGCTCCTAATCCTCTCCGGCTGAGGTCAACACGCAGGATAAATGCAGCAGTTGGCGGGATCACGCCGCTGCTGCCTTGCTCAAGCAGGAGCAGACGTGTGTGTTTGCTCGACGTGTGCGTTTGTTAACTTGTTGACACCAGAGGTCGATGTTATTGGGTGCCAGATTTTGGTCAGAGAATTAGCCAGAATGAAATTGAACAAAATACACCCCCCCTCCAAAATAAATGCTCTTTGCTTTCCCCCCAGTCAAATAGTCTACAAATGTACAGTGCTGCCTTGAGATAAGCTTTTTATTCAAGATACACGTGGTCGTTCCCACGATTTATTTCTTTGAGTTGAGAATAAAACAATTTGAGATGCGAGCGCAGTGAACTCAACTCACCTCATTTCACAAGAAGCAGCACTTTGGTAAATAGTGAACAATTCTTCAAAAAAGAGGCTCCAATCGTTTTTTTACTCCCAGTTGCGGTTTACCGTCAAACTAAACATTAAACAAAGAGAATTACATGTGTATTAAAAAAATGTCTTTAACGTCCATTAGCTTAATGGCAAACGCCAGAGACAGGCTAACAAATCGCATCTATATGGCGGTGTTACAAACCGTTAAGCAGCAGATGTTTGACCACAAAGGGTGCAGCAACACATGGAGACAGACAACATAACAATACTAAATCACAGATATATATTATTTAGCCTCTGTAAAAAAAAAAATAATAATAAATAAATAATCTAATATTTCAGCAGCGTATTGGGTCACTTACAGTAGTTGTGAAACATATGTTTTGTGTCTGTATGACTGTTATACTCCCCCCCAGGTGGCCACGTCACGCACACCAGAAGTAGCCGCAATTAATTAATCAGAGTGCTATTTTCCTTGTTAAAAACACATTACTAAAATACTTTTTGGCGTCGGCTGAGACAGATTATTGGAATTTCCATTCATTTCAATGGGGAAAGATTATTTGACATGAGTGTTTTGAGTTGCAAGCATGGTCACTGAATCAATTAAACTTGTGTCTCAAGGCACCACTGTAATTTGTAATACACAGCAATAGATCATTCTAATTGGCCCCTCTTTCACTTCTGTTGAGAATTTTCTGATTAGATTTTATATTAAATTCCCTTTTGACATAATAGTCCCACTCAAACAGAAGGTAACATGCATCTTTTTCTTTCACTCTAATCATCAAATAAAATTCATAAACGAGATTGCCATCTACATAAATCATAAGTTGTTTTGACGGACACTATTAGCTGAAAACACTGTAGGTTCTTCCAAAGAAAATTATTATTATTATTATTTTACATTCTCTTTAATTGAATAAAATTCAACACTAAGTAAAAATGTCCTTTTGATTGAATATTCCCACCAAATTAGCTTTCGCTATCATTTAAAACTGTAAAAATGGAAATAAATATCGGGATGCAAACATTTACTGAGAATACATGTTGAATCTTGGTTCTTAATAGCTTATGTAACAGTATGTATTCGGATCGAATTTTGTAATTTACACGTCAATGTTTTTTTGCATGAAGTGTATTGCAAATTTTAAAAAGACACCCGATTTGGTCAGGGAAGAGGAATATCACGTGTTGTGTGTGAAAAGTGTGTGTGTGTGTGTGTGTGTGTGTACAGGATTACTACGTGGTGATCCTGTGCCCGGCAGAAATGGACGTCCAGGTTAGAAGAGTCCTTCATGTTCCTCTGTGGGCCCAGAGAGTCATCTACCTGCAGGGGTCTGCTCTCAAAGACCAGGACCTGATGAGGGCCAAGTGAGTCCCTGCTACAACATTTAAAAAAAAAAAAAAGAAATACATGTCACAAATCTTATCTCGTTTGTACAGCCACTTTTTAACATTTTTCATTGTCACGTGATGATAATTACAGCGGGGAGTTGAATGAAAGCTGCTTATAATTAATAATACACCTGCTTCACCTCGGGCTGGCTTTTTGTCTCCTCGCCTCCCGTCCATCTCATCCATCAAAGACACACTGTTTCTTATCTGCTTTTGTCAAGTCGCGGAGTAAAATAACAATCCCACCCACCCTCCCCCCTCCTCCTCTTGTGTCTTCTCTTGATTCCCTCCCTCTCGCTCTTCCTAACCGCCTACAGGATGGATGACGCAGAGGCCTGCTTCATCCTCAGTAACCGGTTTGAAGTGGACCGTATCGCTGCTGTAGGTTAAACTTGCCTTTTCATTTTGCTTTTTAAAAATCCCCGAAGTCTTGAAATTGAGTATGTTAGCCAGTACAACAGCTATGAAAATTGTTATTAACAATGAATGAGATCCCCCGATTCACACAGGAAAAATATATGCCTGTGAGTATGGTAATAATATCTGTCTACATGTGTTACTCCACCGTTTGTGTTCAAATATCTGTTGCTCAAAGGGTTGTACTACGGCGACACAAATGTGATTGGCCCGTCTATGGCATTTTGGTAGACCAAAATCTAGACTACAAATGCAACGTCATTCTGTTTGTTTTCTATTTAGTTTGACGGTAAACTTCTGCTTGTTGTGAAGTGAGTTGAATTGAGTTCACTGCCACCATACACAAGTCAAAGCAAAAAATTGTCCCAACAGCAACTCAAATGCAGAAAACCTCATAAGGCGGGTCACTCGTATCTCGCAGCTCCACTGTATAAGGGTGTTAAGTTTTAACAACTGACACACACGTCTTCCACCCTGCTGTCAGTGTCAAACAAGGATTATATACGTCACACCAGAGTTTTGTGTAAAACGCAAAGGCGGATACATTTCAGATCTCCGTGTGACGCCACGACACAAGGTCATCCCGGGGCTGCTGGAACCCCAAAATGCTGTGTGCACCGTACGATTGTTCGGCGCACTCGGTGGTTGATGAGGATTATTACGGCAGCTCTGCAATCTGATGCGGCGAATGAAAGAGCTGTGGCTTCATTTCAGTCTTGTGTCACTCTCACTCCATCGATTTCACTGTCGCCCGTCTCCAATTTGGCCAGGATCATCAGACCATCCTGCGGGCCTGGGCGGTGAAAGACTTCGCTCCCAACTGCCCGCTGTACGTGCAGATCCTCAAACCGGAGAACAAGTTCCACGTCAAGTTTGCAGGTGGGTATAAAAGAGGGAGGTGGTATATCTGCCAATCTGAAGTTTAGATACACTCATCTTTCTTGGCCGTGAAAGCTTAAATACACTTGGTTCTGACCTTGAAGAAGAATGTCTGGAGGGCTTGAAGAGTATCAGATAAAAATGGAAAACATGGACAAAGATTCTGCCTACTCAAGAAAGAGCTGAACTGCAAACACACCAGGAAGGTATCAAAGAGGTGAAGAGATGCAAAAAAGAATATTGGATCTCAGAAATACAGCTATAATAGAAAATGTTATTTCCCCATCCGTGTTTCTGTCCTTTCCAATTGACCAGGCTTCCACTTCAGTCAAACCCACAAGATGTTTGTGTGTTTATAACAGACCGACTGCTCTGAGCCAAAACGATGGGCCTCATGCGGCAACATGAGGCTGGTAGTTTTGTTCAAGTTTTCACTCAGAGTTCCAAAGAAAAGCCCTCATTCTTTTGCCGACAATGGGAAACACACACGTTCGCAGCTCATCAACTTTGTTGTTGTGGCCGTTGTACTTCAGTAGGGTGTGCACGGTCCTTTTTGTTACCAATTATGGTTCCTTGTAGTAGAATTTAAAAGAAACAGACAGAAAAGCCAAAACCCTGCATCAGACGGATATGAGAACACATTTGTTGAGGCTTGCCGGTAAATGAGACTCAATGGTTGATCCATCCAGTGCTTTGTCACAGATTACACAGCGCAGCCCTCTATGATGCCTGGCCCTGTCAACAATGAACACAACACAATTAAGAATTACGCAGCGAGGGCAGTCAGTGCACGCAAGGTCGGCGCATTGATCGGCTTACTACAGCCATTAATCGCTCTGTTGCTTTTGCCTCTCCTGAGGAAGGATGTGTGGTCACAGGTAGAGGCGAACTGCCTTTTGTGTTTGTCCACTCGGCTCTCAATCGGGGTCGTATCTCCCGTCCACTGAAGTGAATGAAAGGCGGATCAGTAAAAATGTGCAATTGTGCACTGACCCTGTCACAACTAAAAGCATGTAGCTAGTGGAATAACTGCAACGGTTTTACCAGTAACCGTTTGTGTCTCTTCCATGATACCCAACAAAAAATTGCAATGTATACAGATACCATATGTTCCAAAGATGTAAAAGTCAAGTTTCAAGACTGCAAAAAGATGACCTTTAAGGCTTCTAATTCATTGACAAGCAAATACAAGGATACAAGCTTAACATAGAGCTATAGTAGGGCTTGATTTCCATCCCTCAAGATATAATCTTCACAAATGTATTCCACAGGGCTTTTAATTGGACTCAAATGTCACTTTTCTAACTCTTCCAGTGTGAAAGGTATGTCCCGATCTGTCAAGGGTGTACCCCTAAAAGGGACAAAGATCTACTTTTCTGTGTGTTTGTTTCGGAGCGCAACAAAGGACAGTCTGAATTGGGAAAATGTTGTCTTCTGTTATGTTTCTTTTGATCGGCACACAATGGAACTTCTGGTAATTGCTGTTGAAATGGCAGACTTATTTCTATCTGCTACTTAAACTTGCTTGAGAGATTTGTGCGTTTTGGACTAACGATAGGACCAACAAATTTGAGCTACGGAATGTGAATTAACGATTGAACTGGCTTGCGAGAACTCATGATGGATCCATCAGGTTTGGTTCGAACAAAGATGGGTGATGAGTGCGTACTTGTTAGTCTGATGACGTTTAAGGGTACACGATGACTCTGAATGAACTCTGCAAGGACATCTGGGAGAACCTGCTGCTGACTGGAGGACTTAAATTAATCTCTTTGGGCCTGGGCCCACCTTCCGCTTGGAAGCACGAGTGGTGCTGTTCAGGCGAGGTCAAATCAAGGTTATTGAGTTCCTTCGCTCGGTGTTTGAGAATGTGGGCCTCAAGAACCGCACCACATTCAATCTCTGAAAAAAAGCTAATCTATTTTGGTCCAGACTGAAATACCTCAACAGCCACTGGTTGGACTGCCACGTGTTGCCAGAGGATAAAGAGCTTTTATTCTGAAGATTCCCTGACATTTTCTGCAGCGCAAGCAGACTTTGACATTTACAGTTCAGAGAGGAAATATCTCAGCGATCACTTAATGGATTTTGATGCAATTTAATGCCTTCAGTGCAGCTTAGCACTGAAGGATATTTGTGGTTCGACATAGAGGAACATCGTGAAAGGGTGCAGTCATGTGTCATTCACACACACACACACACACAAATGCACTGACAAAGATTGGCAGCTCACACTCGCCTGACGTCCGCAAACTGCGTTCCCGTTGTACTCTATGTCCCCAGATCATGTTGTATGCGAAGAAGAGTTTAAGTACGCCATGCTGGCTTTGAACTGCGTGTGCCCTGGTACCTCGACACTCATTACTCTGTTGATCCACTCCTCCAGAGGACAGTAAGTTCACTCTCGCTGATTCTTTTCTTTTCAACACGCAGCCATTCTTGCAAATATATACTGGGTACACCTGATCTAATATAAAGACACTAGATAACAAATAATGCTCACTTTTTATTTTATTATTCGTGAGGTTGTCGTTTGCAGTCGCGTGGAACTGCACTGCAACCTACCGAGAGCTACTGTTGCTCAATAGCAAAATATTAGAAACAGCTCTCAATAGGATACACTGCAGCACTACACAACTGAAAACTCCAAAATGAAAATTATTGTACAGGAACTCATGAGATTGTGTACGTGAACCTGTGTTGAGAAGATCAGCTCAATTGGCCTTTCATTTTAGATGAACGTTTTGGTGTTTTTTCCAGAACTGCACCCCAGGAGGCCTTTAAGCAACATGGAGGAGCATTTCAAGCCCTCAACAGGTAAGAGTGTTCCTAAATTCACATCCCTAATATATATGTATATATATGTTTTACAACTCTGATATTACCATTCTGTACCTCCCTCGAAGGATTTTCTCCTCAGACTGCGCAGCGGTGCCTAATGTTGTGGCCAATGAGTGTATGCATACATCTGATTCCTTGCCTTGTTGCCTTGTGGCCTTGTGGCTGAGGAGGCAATGATGCACGGCCAGGCTGTAATGAATTCAGTTAATCAAACTTTCGCCAACTGCAAGGTCGCTTTAACACTTGTTTGTATAAGGCATTTTTTTTGTCACAGGCCACCCACATTCACACTGCCCCCACAGCCTTGCTTCCTGTTATCGCCTCAGTGGCCCCCACATCTAAAGCCGTATACCCCTGAGAACACGGCTGTCCACTTAACTTGTTCAATGTGTACGTGGGCTCCATTGTTCCAACAGGCTGCCCCATTCTTGTCGGTGTACTGATTGAAGTATTGATCAAGCCCCTCTGACAGAGATGTAAGACATTCATTCTCCAGCCCTGAGTGGAAAATTCCCCTGATACCACCGCTGTCGTCATGCTGGAAGCTTTGTGTTAGGCTCTTAAAAAGGTCAAGCTCAGCCCGCACGGGCAATCATTCCCCTTCTTCGTCTCACAGGGAAGGCGGCGCCTGCGCTGCCGACCAGTGGCACCGAACTTACCGCCGCTGCTCAGCCAATGAGGTGCACCACATCCGTCTGGAGGAGAGCAAATTCTTCGGGGAATACCAGGGCAAGAGTTTCACCTTTGCATCCTTTCATGCTCACAAGAAGTAAGTGAAGAAAACTGTAAAAATCCCACAAAATGTGTGTAGGGCAGAGCTGAATCGTCTCCGTGGCAACAGGTATGGAGTGTGTTTGATCGGAGTACGCCGGCTGGACACCACCAACATCCTGCTGAACCCCGGCCCCTGTCATATCATGGGAGCCTCTGACATTTGCTTTTACATCAACATCTCCAAAGAGGAAAACTCAGCGTTTGTCCGCGGCCAGAGGGATCCGTCGTGGGGCAGCGCGGGGAGCAACGCCAGGGGGGTTCACCAGAGCATTTATCACGGACTCACCCGCCTGCCAGTCCACAGCATTATCGCCAGCATGGGTCAGTCAGCCAGGCTTGGCATACATTTCCTCACTTGACTTCCATTTGTAGTTTCAGCTGACTATTAGTCCATCACAACAGGAAGTCATCCATGTTAGTATCTAAGTCACAAAGTACCTTTGATTATAAAAGCATAAAGAGGAAAAACATATGCAGTTGGTCCCCAGCTATAAAATCTCATATAGAAAGTGTCAGTAACACCATGCGTGGTGCTAGTGCTTTCTACGTTGACTTTTAGAGGTCCTCCTCGCACTCAAAGATTGGATTCCGATAGCAGCACCTGATCCTGTCAAGTCTGAACTTTGAACGAATTTTGGAGTATTTCCGGGGAAACGTTTGTCCATTCATCCATTCGACATCATGGATGTTGGACGAGAGCACCCCCACTCTAGTTCTTCCCAATGGTGTTCAGGTCAGGCTTGTCTACTTCTTTTAAGCCAAAGTCTTTATCCAAATTCTTAGTTTTTGTACAAAATTGTCCAAAAATAATCTTGAGAAGACAGCTGAACTTTTGTGACAGACAATTGCGCCCATGTAACAGATACTGGCACTTGAGTTGATTTGTAGCACCTGTGGCAGAGGGCGGCACCTTTAAGTAAGCGCCAACCTACAGTAAGTTTCAGATACTGGAAGCTATGTGACGCTGGAAACCGATCGTACCAAAGGTTTGAGGTTTAACAAATACGGTTGAAATGTTCAGTTCACTGAACCCTGATAAATTACTGTGACTTCCTGCCTTTTTCAGGCACAGTAGCGATCGACCTTCAGGACTCCAGCGACAGCAGCCCAGAAGGTCAGGTCCCAGGGAGCGCCGGGCCCGGCAGCGGAAGAGGAAGTAGAAGCAGCTCCAGGACGGAGATGAGCGGGTCCAACACTTTGGCCTTGCCTGCCCTGAGTGACGCCGTCGAGGAGAGGCGGCACAGCATCGCGCCCGTCCTGGAGTTGGTGGACGGCGTAAGCAACCCGACTTTTGACCTGCTGGGAGACCAGTCGGAGGACGAGGCAGGGGAGGAGAGCAAGGACGACGGCGACAAAGATGAGAGCGCCCACTGGTGGGGTCGGCACTGCGAGTGAGTACTTGAACGATGAGGTTTGACATAATTGGTTGATCGAGGGTAACTGTGAGCCTCTGCGCCAGGTGGGTCAAGGGCTACCCGCTCAACTCCCCATACATTGGCAGCTCTCCAGCTCTTTGCCACCTTCTCCAAGAAAAGATGCCTTTTTGCTGCCTGCGCATGGACAAGGTAGGCGCTTTAACCAGATCGCCATCGATTGTACATCGACTGAGTGGCTGCTTCCTCCTTGTCCAACAGGCTTGTCACCATATCCCTTTTGAAGACGCCCGCTCCTATGGCTTCAAAAACAAACTGATCATTGTGTCAGCAGAGAGTGCAGGGAACGGCCTGTACAATTTCATCGTACCTCTTCGGGCCTACTACCGGCCCAGAAAGGAGCTGAACCCCATCGTGCTGCTTCTGGAGAGCATGTGAGAGGATCCTCCTCCTTTTGGCTATTTGGTGTGGCTATTTTTGTCAGCAAAAAGGATCTGTAATGCTCCTCACAAAGGCTACTGTGAGCATAACCACCGTACTATAAATCTTAGTTGCGCAGGGTGGTAACAACGTGGTCCTCTTCTCCAGTAGGGGAGAATAAGTGAGCTATTTTTGGCCACAGTAAACATGATTTGTGAAATGCTGAATGCTTTCAGGCCACTGTGCCCCCACGATGCTGCGTTGCATTTTGTAGCTTGTACAAAAAATAGCAAGACAAAAATGCAATCAAATGCTCAGTCGCTCCAGAGTAGTGACGTGCTTTCTATAATTATTTGAATTGGGAAGGGGTATGCGTTTATCGTGACTTCACTAAAGTAAAACTGACACGTTTGTGTATTGATTGATTCAGACCTGAGGCAGACTTCCTGGAGGCTATCTGCTGGTTCCCCATGGTTTTCTACACAGTGGGCTCCATGGACAAGTAAGGCACAGCAAAAGGTCTCTCATCAGAGTTCATGAGTCATAGCAGAAAGGCTTGGATCATCGAAATGGCATCCATAACGTCCATCCTATGTGACAAAGTCAAAGCTTTGTGTCAGAAGTTGGCACCTTTATGGCAGAAATCGGAACCTTTGGCACATATGAGACAGAACGCTGACCTTTAGTAACAGAGATGCCTCAAAGGTGTCAGTTACTGGCACCTTTGGGGCAGATAGTGGCACCTATAAGGCAGCATATGACAGATAGACAGCGTAACATGTCACCTGTGCAGCAGAGTGGCGCCTATGCAACAGATACTGGCACCTTTGAGACACATGGCACTTTTGCGGCACATACTAGATGGTCAAGGTCAAACAGTCGCACCTACGTGACAGTTTTAACCTATGATTCATACATTGGCACGCACCTCTGTAGCAGAGCGGGAGTTTTACGTGATAGTGGCAGCAATGAGTCAGATAGAAGTCCCTATGTGACAAATACTGGCAATTATGAGACAGATAGTGGCACCCATGTAAAAGTGGAACCTTTGTGTTCGATAGTGGCACTGATGGCTGATATACGAGGCTCACCGAGTCAAATGGTGGTACCGATAAAACTGATAATGGCAGCTATTTACAGTAACAGTGTGCACTTATGGTTGAGATCGTGGCACCTTTGTGGCAGGAAGTGTGATCATATCAGTGGAAAGACCAGCCACATCCTGCCACTGCCACAAGATGTTCTGAACATGTTTAAACGGTTATATAATCACCCCTTCAGTTTACCTTGCTTTTAGGTGCATTTCATGGCAAATTTTGTAGTTTGTACCGTATGTATCGTTATTTGCTCTCCCAAAAAGTTTAGACAGCTTGTTGCGCTGTGGAGTGACCTTTGCCGACACCATGGTGGTGGTCGATAAGGAGAGCTCCATGATTGCGGAGGAGGACTACATGGCTGACGCAAAGACCATTGTCAATGTCCAGACCCTCTTCAGGTCTGCATCAACCATCTGCATGCCCGCTGAAAGTCTACGATGTTTCTGACTGTTGTCATCTTTGTTTGCGTGCGTCCAGACTGTTCCCAGCTCTGAGTATTATCACTGAACTCACACACCCGGCCAACATGCGCTTCATGCAGTTTAAAGTCAAAGACCACTACTCCCAAGCTCTGTCAAAGCTGGAAAAGGTAAATGTGACTTCAACTAATGTTATGTAGTGTAATAAACCTAATATAGAAGTCTGCATGTACACATTTCCAGGCAAAGGCACAAATGTGGGTTTTTAGTTGTAAAGCAGATTCAAATGCAACAAAATTTCTCACGCCTATGTTTATTTCCTCTCATCAAGATCTAGTTTAAGCAGAAAACATGTTTGCGTGTGTTTGTGTGTGTGTGTGTGTGTGTGTGCGTGCGCACATTACCTGCAGAAGGAAAGGGAGCGAGGATCCAACCTGGTGTTTATGTTCCGTCTGCCCTTTGCAGCAGGCAAAGTGTTCAGTGTCAGCATGCTAGACACGCTCCTCTACCAGGTAAAAAGAAAACACAATCTTTCACTTACTCATTTAGCAAAAAAAAATGTAAAAACTTATTTAACGTTACTTCACTGTGGACAGTCGTTCGTCAAGGATTACATGATCTCCATCACCAGGCTGCTACTGGGCCTCGACTCCATGCCCGGTTCAGGATTCCTCTGCGCTGTAAGAGCACAACTTGAACGCATGACCGGTTGTACCGTCAAGTGGATCAGACGACAAGTGAGTGCGTTCTTTTGTCTTTTAGATGAAAATCACAGAAGACGACTTGTGGATACGGACGTTCGGCAGGCTCTACCAGAAGCTGTGCTCCTCCACAGGAGATATTCCAATTGGCATCTACAGAACAGAAGCCCACAAGCTTCCGGTGTCAGAGGTCAGCTGCTATTGTGGTGCAGTTGTGAACAATGTTGCATCTTTGTTATTGTGGTTGTTTTACATCGAAGAAACTCAACTGCGTCTGTGAGGTTTATGTTTCATGCATAATTTTCGTCCCACCGTGACGATAACTGTGAGACAAAATTACAGAACGGGTTGCTCACGGGCACATTTTTAGAAACAGGCAGGTAATAAAATAGTTACTTGGTTGTTTTATTTCACACTTAATTGATGGGAAGATAGTCCAGAGACCCAACTATTTCTAGACAAGTAATAAAAGTCATTTTCCCATAATATATCCCCTTTAATTGCTGTGGGTTGTAAGTTGTCAAATTTTTTACTCACTCTCACATTTTCAGGGGAACACTGTGTTCATTTATTATCATTGTCAAATTAGCCATTTTTTTTCGTGAGCAGCCAAGACAGACAGACCACTTACATCGCAACAAGTTCCAGTTCGACTTACTGGCTCTGCGGAAGAATCACAGAAAAGCTAAAGAAGAGCAAAATTCTCCTGGTTTTTGTGTGACAGGGAATTATATACCTATACTACTTTTTTGCAGTCTTACATCCACCCAATCATTTTCTGTAACTTTTCTCCTCATTAGGGATGCAGGTGAGCTAGCGCTTATCCCAGCTGACTTTAACAAGCAACCGTTCACATTTAAATTGACAAGTACGGACTATTTTTATAGTCATGAAGTCTTCAATGAACATGACATGCCTGTTTTGGGAATGTGGGAGGAAGTCACAGCAGCCTCGCTGGAAAAACACCATGAAAAGCGCAGGCCATCACCAGTTACATCAGGAATGAAACGGGAGGAAAACAACAGGTGTACTGAATATTCTAAGAGTGAAAATGAGTATGTGGTTCCGTATCAGTCGCAGGTATCCATCACAGTGGAAGACTACGAGGACACCAGAGAACCCAGGGAGCCCCTGCTGTCCCGAAGCGGCGCTCACCGCAACTCTACCTCCTCAGAGCCCGTCTCGACCTCGTCTCACTCCTCGGACCACCCGCTGCTCCGCAGGAAGAGCATGCAGTGGGCGCGGCGGCTGAGCAGAAAGGGGGGCCGGAGCTCAGGCGGGGCCAAGGGTGGCGCCGGCAGCGCGGCCGAGAGGATTAGCCAGCAGAGACTGACCCTGTTCAAACGCTCGGAAAGGCAGGAACTCAATGCGCTTGTGAAGACCAGGATGAAGCATTTGGGTCTCTCTCCGACTGGCTTCAGTAAGTCTGCTGCACTTTAGGAATCAGTGCTTGTAAATTCTTTCTATCTCCATTTGTCCTCCTGTTACTCAGCCTTTAGTCGGTGTGCAAGTGGATTTCCCACTGCCGGTGTCCACTTCATATCCCACTCCACCTGGCTCTTTCTTCCCATTTCAGATGGCATGACAGACCAAGGCAACAGACTGTGTTACATCCTTATCAACCTCTCTCCAGACACCAGACTAGAGCTGCACGATGTTGTGTGAGTAAACGAATGACAGAAGAGACAGTGGTGAATCTGCATTGGGTACATGGCATTGGCAGTAACCCACTGAGTAGAGCTGTTTTTCTTTTTTTTTATTTCCTGCTAAAAAAAAAAAAAAGGGTGGAGAACCTTTTTCCCAACAATTTCAGTTTTTATAAAGTCCTCTGAGGGCCATACTAAATGTTTTTTTTTTTTTTTTTTTTTTTAAGTTTCCCCATCATCCATCCATTTTCTATAGCGCTTGTCCTCATTAGAGTCCCCAGTGAGTCTAGTGGACTGGTTACTATCAAAAATATGTTTATTGTTGTTTTATGAGTATTTTTAATTAAATGTTTGAGGCTTTTTTTTTGTTTTTAGAATTGCAAGGCTATGTGCGTTAAGGCAATGTTTTCTGTTGGGTTTTTTTTAACTCTTGGTAGCTACACTACAGTGTGTGTATGTGGCACATGGATACATCACCAAACACAAATATCCCCCTACCGCCACCGCGTCGACACCTTGACCGAGCAACCAGTGGGGAAATGGGTGTTTCTGCATGCAAGTGCTGCTGCATGATAATGTTTTAGACAGTGTAGTCCAGCAGCTATATTCCTGAAAGTGGCTCTGGATCTTCACCAAGCCTATCTTATAATATAATGGCCAGTGCGGTGCCAGTTATTTTGCAATTAATAGAAGTGTAGACGGGGTCGCTCACAGATACATTTGTAGAAATGGGAAGATAACAAAAGGTTTACTTGGTTGTTTCAATTTCAAACTGGATTGGTGGGCAGGCACTAAAGAGATTGAACTATTTCTATACAAACAAACTCACAAAAAAGGACATTTTTCAGTGTGTCACCTTAGGGCAAAATTGTTTTAATTTACCAAGGCAACAGCGGCCTCTACTGCCTCCAGTGTGAATAACAGTTGTGGCTACATGGCATCAGTCAGGCAATATCCTGTTTGTCTGAATGATGCCATGTCTGTTTCCCGTCCGTAGGTACCTCATCAGACCAGATCCCCTCTCACTGGTACCCAATCAAGGGAGCGGCAGGAAGTGCAGCGCCGGACTCGCAGAGAGCCACAGGTTCGATACCCAGGACAGCACCCATCTGTGAGACATGAAGGGATTTAAAAAAAAAAAAAAAATAAACAAAAATAAAAAAATAAACCAGTGAAACACTGAAAAACTCTTGAGAGAAGCGGAGAAGAAAGCCTGAGCCATGCAGCCAGATGGCCGTCAACTCTTCCGTAGTTCAGCCATGGTGGATGTGCGTGGACCTCGTCTTTGAACGCTGGGGACGTTTCAGTCGAGCACCTTCTTCATTTTTAAAGCAGAGTGTTCGGGACACAGAAGTGCATTTAACAAGAAAAGAAAACTATGTATTTATATTTATGTATGTGTATGTTTTGAACTGCAGCATACACCACTTCGTTGACAAAAGTATTGGGACATCATAGCCGTTGTAGGATCACAGCCAAGCATGGCTTTGTGGGTCTTGCTGGATCACGCGCTGACTTGTTTGAGAATTATGATTGATTGACTGATTGATGACGACTATTCCAGGGTTTACTGCGCCCAAAGTCAGCTAAGACACGTTCCAGCTCACATGTGCGCCTAATCAGGACAAGCAAGATAGAAAATGGATGTAAGGATGACTTAACATTAATGGGGAACTAAGATGTGTCTCAATACTTAAGTCCTTCGAGTATAGACGTTTTCATCACGTTTGTAAACGCTTGGCACCACGGTACTTCCGGGTGGCAGAAAGTGATTGAATGACTAGCGTGTTTTTGCCACCCAGAAGTACAAGTGGCGGCATGGTGAAAAGGTCTATATGTGCAGCATGTGCCTGTAAAGAGAGTGAAAGCAAGACACTGCCAATTTAACCCAGAACCAGCTGCCAAATGGAAGTGAAGGGACGTCTTTTTGTCGGTGTTTTTGTCACATTAAGTGTTGTCCGGTTTTATTAGCAGTGTACGCACCTTGTGAGTTTCCCCCCTCTTTTTCATGTTTTTTCTCTCCATCGTGAAGCAAGTGTGGGACCTTCAAACGCTCACATTTGGTTTCACTCAGCTGTTGATGCAGTTTGTCCATGAAGGTTCTGTTGGCTTTATACGATGCATCCGAAATGCTGAATGTGTTATTTCCCCACTCAAAATGAATGCTGCGGCTATGTGGTTGCTGTAGTTTCGGTGCCATTCTAAAAAAGAACATGTACATACTAAAGTCAGTCAACTTGTCTTTATTTGGTTTCTGTGGATTCCATTTCCGTCAGGTCGTCTGTCGGAGCTTTAATCATTGCTTTTGACCAATCACACCCCAATTTTAAGTCCTTGACGGGTAATTTAACAGATTAAACTTTAATCTCATTGCTGAGAAATTCACGTTACTGTATAAGTGAACATCTTAGGTTTTCTTTACCGTTTCAGGCCCCTGAATTTTTCTTCCAAGCTCGCAATGTCAAGGAATTTGGGGGAAAAGTAAAACATTTTTAAAATGCTTAAACTGATAAATTATATAATAAATTATTTAAATAGATAATGTAGTCAAGGTCTGGCCTTATTAAAGACTGGGGGGGCAAGAACTATTACCCCATATTTGCTTGGCGTTATGTTCACTGGAATCTGACGTCGCGCATTTGTTGGACCCCAAAGGTGGACATGTCGCGAGAAAATCGTAAACTTTCATATTAATAAGTCATGTACTTACTTACCCACATTTTTCCTTAGCCTGGGCGCATTTTCTATCAGGCAGCTTCTCTCATATATTGTTGCTAAATTAGCAAGCTAGCTTTTTGCTGTCATTTGGCACCGGTGTAGAACGTGTGGTTTTATCGTGTTGTCCTACATTAAACTATTACATTACTTGAAAACATACTTCCACCAGTATAGAAAAAAAAATATATTTCCAAAAGTTTTATGAAACCTGCTTTAAGCACAATACTACTTTTTATTTGGGGTTTAGAACGCGCTCACTCTTCCTCGTGCTTGGCACATCGTGCTGCCGTGTGAAGGTAAGCTCGCTAGCGCCACCCATCTCGGAAAATGACAAGTACAGGCAAATTACTACTTTCAATACTGGGCAAAAATGCTTATTTTAAATAAATGACCTGTTATACAATGTGAACACTATATTAATAGATAACATCTTCAATATGACTTCCAACATTTGTGATGGAAAGGTTAATCCGCTCTGCCTGTGAACTCAATGCAGTATCTTCACATTTCTGTCAATTGCCCATCTGTCCAAACAGCCTGTATTACACTGTATGGAATTGTAATAAGAGGTTTTTTTTTGTGTTTTTTTTTTTTAAACAATTGGGTACAAAGACCTGGAAGCATGACTCGAGCAATATTTACACTTTCTATTATATCCTTTCAATGCAGAGGAGGCAGATGAGCTCTACTCTGAGCCCCTCCCGGATGACCAAACTTCTCACCCTCTCTCTAATGGAGAGCCCGGACACCCTGCGGAGGAAACTTCATTTCGGCCGCTTGTGGCCGGCATCAATGTCTTCCATTATTTGTATATTGTACATCATAGAGGTCTTTTGAGCCGTGCTTTGTCAGGTCCCTCACCTAGAACCCGTTTGCCATGGGTGACCTTACCAGGGGCATAAAGCCCCAGACAACTTAATCCTGTTTTCCACGATGCACCTTGGATGGGTGTGTACAGATATTGGCGGGCAGTATGTGAGTTAACCAACCACACCTACTTATTTCACAAACACATGCACACACAACAATGGATGATAAAAGATGCCTTGTGATATGAATTAAAGCCATTTTGCCACGTGTACACACACCGCCCAACCCTTTACATCACATTGTTATCGGTTCATTCAAATACAATGCAAACTAAATCACAGTCATCAATCTAACAAAAGAGCCAAGCCATTAGATTCCACTTTTTCTTGAAAACATACAGAATTATTTTTTGTAACAAACTATTCCATATTATACAATTTACATTTTGTAAAAAATATGAAACTTTTCTCAAAGATTTTAATATTGTAATTTTTTGGGTAATGAAACGAAAGCAAACTTGTTTCAAGAAAATATACGTGGGTGTATATATGCACAACCTGTTCTCTAAAAAGTAATTTTGAGAAACATGTACAATTTTATTCCCTAAAATATTTTTGGGATAATATTGTACTTTTTTTCTATAAAGATTTAATCAAGTTGAAATATAAACCTTATTTTCTCCCAAATACACAACTTTATTTGTGTTGTCTCCACAATCTGTTTTATATTTGAGAGTCTCCTCTCACATGAAACAGCAGCTCGAAGGCGCTTTCAACCATAATCGCATAATGTTCAATCCTTCAATAGTTTTTTTCCTCTTCATTTAACATGCAGGCGGAGATTGACGTCAAGGTGAGCGTATAGGGGATGCTCAAAGTGATGGCCACCATGGTGGAAATACACAACGGCGTCTTTCTGGATTATCAAGGCACTACTCTTCCTTGGTAGCGTCACACCAAAATGAACCCAAGAGCATTAAAAAAACTAAATCTAATGAAAAGGTCTTCTGCTTGCTTGACTCGTGAACTGTTTAAATCAGTGATTCTCCAAGTGTGGTTTACACACCAGTAGTTGTATGTGGGGTCCCCCTGGTGGTATGTGAAAGAATTACTGAATTAAATTATAAAGTTATTAGTGTCTTTTTTTTTTAATCCACTACAGTACACTTCTTAGGAACATTCAGTTGTATTTCATTTTAAATACATTTTCATTTCAACATTTACAACAGGTTTTCGTTTTTCAAATATTCATTGAGGTACTTTTTTTTTTTTTTTTTTTTTTTTTACTTTTAACATACACTCCATTTTAATTCATGATGCAGATTTTTATATTCCTATATTTAAGCAAAGTGTTCATGTCGTGCATAATGTTCCAGTATCTTACATTATTACTTTTTAGAAATAAAACTTTTGCCTTATTTTTGATAACACTTGGGCCTACTACGCTAATGTAGTTTAGTGACGATCATTATGGTGGTCCTTGGAGAGCTAAGTATGTTTTGAGGTGGTACTTTGTGTAAAAAGTTGTGATTTTCTTAGTTCCATCACCACGTGGCGCTGTTCCACACTGCCACCGTAGCAGGGCAGATCTTGAGGGGGCTGGGGTTATTCCCGTTGATGTTGGCTCCGGGGCAGAAGAAGGGATACATCTTGTCAACAAAGAAGTCGGTGAAGGTGTAGATGGGCGTCATGCTAACCGGATTGGAGAAGATTACCTGGCCAGCGTCGTAGTCCAGCTGCACCCTGACTCTGCTGAGCTCGCCCTCCACACGCAAGGCGGTGCTAGGCCTCGTCATGGACGAGTACTCGCCGTCGTAGTGCGAGATCATCCAAAAGCCGCCCTCGGGGCAGCCGGAGATGCGGCCTTTCCTGTCGATAGACTCCCTGACCACACCGAGCATCCAGTCCTCCTTGTCGCCCACCTCCACCTCCCAAGCGTGGCGGCCCGACGTGAAGCCTTCGGAGCCCAGGACGAAGACGAAGTGGCCGAAACGCTCCGGGTTGTCCGGGAGCTGCTGGAGGGAGCCGCTGTTGGCCACGCAGGTGAGGTCCTTGGAGATGGACAACCAGGAGTACGCAGTGTTGGGGTCCAAGGTGATGGGTGCTAAAATACAAGATTTGATTTCAGATTATATAACATTAGGGAAGGTCAATACCACCTTTTTTGAGACCACTATCACTAGGAGTATTCACTCTGAGTACACACCAATATTGTTACTGAGTACCGATACACTAGTATTAGCTTATCTTCCCATTTCTGAAAATATGTCTGTGAGCAAGTTGTTCTGTTATAGAACATTGGGGCTCATTTACATAATAACTGCCCCCGCAGTTTCTCCAACCATGGTTTGATCCACGAGGCTGGCTGAAGATCCAGAGCCGCTTTCAAGCCACTGCGGGGTTCTGGCTGCAGGAGTAGACGGTCAAGCAGGAGGCACCCACATTCCCCATGTGCGACGCCCCTTTCTATCGCATGTGAAATGCAAGCAGAGCTACAACCTCATTTGCATTTACATATATGCGTCGGATACACACAGTGTAGCGAACGAAGTGTTGCCTCCACGAGTGAAAATGCTTTAAATGTCTTTACGGGCACTTGCTTTTTATCCTACACTCTGTTTCTGCAAGTTGCAGTCCCCCAGTTGTCATGGTAACATGACTGGCTAAAACCAGGTAACAGGCTAGCTATACAGTACATAAAACAAGTATTGAAAAGCTTGCTTACTGTACTGAACCACATCCACCATCTTTTCCCAAACGTGGTACTTGAGGGAGCTGACGTGCTTGGCCACATTTAAAAGCGCTCTGGACACTTTTTCCGGATCCTTCTGCGGGATCGCTGCCCTTTGATCCCCCCCCCACCCCAAAAAAAATAATTAATTCAGTGTTAAAAGAGGCAAAGTGTTACGTATAATGTGGTCATGAAGATAAAGAATCTTACCTTTTCTTTGTGTTGGGATAATTCTACAACAAAAAGTTTTTATTACCAGTGTGTCCAATCATGTTTCAAGATGAGCATACACACATTCATCTGACCATACAACGCTTCAAAAATCCAGCATTATTCATAAAACATCACATTATCTCCTGTTCCCATTTACATGTCTACTCAAAGAGTAGTTTACTTTAGCTTTATTTTGCAGTGGTTAACATATTTTTATACTTTTAAGGCAGCTAAATTGATACTTAAATCATTGCCCTTCATTATCATCATATTTAATTCATTCAGCTCATTAAAGAGGTAATTAATAATTTGTAAATAAAAATAGTAAAATGTTTATATTTTATTCATTAGTTTTGGTTGGTAAATTGTAGTTTAATTATAAAAATGAGCATGAGTTGTTATCTGTATCTTATTGAAATAAACTGTTTTACATGAAATAGTTAAAATTGATACTTAAAACATCACCCTTTATTAAATGTTTTGTACTTTTCATTAATTTCTTATTAAATAATTGGTTAATTGACATTGTAAATACACTTTAAAAAGCATTCATTTTCATTTAAAAAAATAAACAATTACATTTACATTTAACTTATTAAACAAATAATTCGAATTATTTTATAAAGAATTTTACATAGAAAATAGTAAAATAAGCAATTTTACATGTATTTAATCAAACACTGGTTTATAAATTAAAATGAAAGCAATTGTAAACAAGCTTGAAGGTGATGGACTAAAAATGCAAAGTCACCTGCAGAAAGATCGCATCGCTGGCGGCGATCTCGTTCTCGACGGCGATGACCGCGTGCGAGAAAGTCAGGATGTCCCTGGTGATGCTCTCGGCCTTCTTCCTCACCAGCTCGCGCTTCTCCTCCGCCTCCTGCTGCACGGCGGCCAACCGCACCGCTTCCTCCTTTTGCAGGAAGGCACGCAGCTGCTCAAACTCCTCTTTGAGGTGCTGCTCCGTGGCCTGAGTCTGGTTCTGACACACACACACACACACACACACACACACACACGACTAAGCGCATCCTCGCACCTGTGAGCCCCTCACAACACTAACTCCATCCATCCATCCATCGTCTGAGCCGCTTATCCTCACAAGGGTCGCGGGCATGCTGGAGCCTATCCCAGCTATCATCGGGCAGGAGGCGGGGTACACCCTGAACTGGTTGCCAGCCAATCACAACACTAACTCAACGTGGGGAATAAAGCAGCAAAGCTGTAGATAGAACCAGTGGCGGAAATTGGCATGGACAAACGTCTGCGACAGCTCAGGGCAGCACTCTGGGGTAAAGGAGGCCAGCTGCCCAGGCTATTGACATCTATCGCGTTTATTCTTACATTGTTTGTACATTGTTTAATACCATAGCATAAGTTTGGACACTTTCTCATTCTATTAAATGAGAAAGTGCGTCCAAACTATTGTCAATTATTTACCTGGGACGCATCTGTCATCACGTTCTCAAAATTTTCCATGTGTAAAAAAAACACAACCCTTGGCTTATTTTATCAGCGGTCATGCGGGCGGGGCCCGCTCCCTCCCTCACTTGCATGTTTGTTGATACCTTGATGTGCACAGTTGTGTCATCACACTCCTGCTTGGCCTCATACAGGCGCCGCAGGTTCTTCTTCAGGGGAATCAGCTCCTTCTTCAGCTCCTCCTGAGGGCAACATGACATGTCAAAGAACTAATACAAAGATGATACAATCCTTACAGCTTGCTGCTCTGTATTAAATATAAAAGACAAAAAACTAATTTATTATTATTCCTAAAAACTGATTTTATCGTGCAAGCAGGCCCGACAATGTAGGCAGACAAAATAAATAAATACAAGATTCTGATTGTGTTATTGTTGCTGGGCAGAGTCCAGAGTGCTCAATCATAACTGGCCCAAAGCCCAAAAAAAACATTTGGAAACAGACAGTTACACCCGTTTAGCAGGAAGGGGAAACAACTCAAACACTATGACGACACAATTAAAACACACAAATTTGGCATTTGAAGCATTACTCTGTATTAAATATTAAGTGCCTATAAATTCATTATTATAATAAAGCTAGCTGGCAGGCACAGCAATACAGATAAAACAGTTTTTATTGTTGCTAGGCAGAATTAAAAGGGCTCAAGAAAATTGGTATACAATTGGTATATTTTATGCAGGATCATAAAAAAAAATATTACAATGATGGCAATTCATAGACATAAATCTTGCAATTAAGCACACAAAAACACCTATAAAAGCATTGATTATATTTATACAACAGATTTTATCTAACCAGAAAATTGCTGATTGTTTATGTCGCTAGGCAGAGTTCAAAGGGCTCAATCACAACCACCCCAAATTTACACTACTAATACGTCAACTAGTATTACTACACTATAAGGATTCTTGCTGTTCTTAATTACATATAAAATGGACAAATGGAATTTTTAAAAAGACAAAAAGGCATTATTATCATTCATAAAAACTGAATTCCTGGGAGCTGTAGCAATGAAGACAAAATTGCACCGATTGCTTTTTGTTGCTAGGCAGATTATTAAAGGGCTCAATTTCTTATTAGGCGGATTTCAAAGGGCTCAACCATAACTGCCCCAAGGTTCAATAAAATAATTTGCCATATTGTCAGGAGGAATACAAAATAAGGATGATTGAAACTCTTCATTTTGCAATTGTATCATTACTCTGTGTTAAAAATAAAAAGCATTTTGTAGAGAAAACTGCCACCCTACCTTGAGATCGTGCGCCCCTTCTTCCAGAGGACACACACTGTGTCCCTGGTGCTTCTTGGAGGTGTGGCACACGCAGCAGAGTGCCTCCAAGTCATCCAGGCAGAAGAGCTTGAGGACTTCCCCGTGGGTGGCGCACCTCACCTCCTCCTCTTGCGCCTCGGCCCGATCCCCCCCGGCCCCGGGACCCCCCGCGCCGTCCGCCCGGCGCCGCTGTTCCCTCAGGAAGGTGTCGGCCACGTTCTTGAGGGCCAGGCTGACGGTGGGCTCGGTCAGGGAGCACTTCCTGCGGCAGATGGGGCACTCGCGGCGGGCCTTCTTTTTGTTCCAGAACTGCTGCAGGCAGGCCCGGCAGAAGCTGTGGCTGCACTTCAGCACCACAGGCTCCTTGAAGATCTCGCAGCATACGGGGCACGACAGCTCCTCTTCCAGCACGGAGCCCGAGCGCGAGGACACGGCCCTCGGGCGCAGGGCGGTGTTGGCCTTGGACGTCTGGAGGAAGGAAAGCTTCCCGGGTTGGGAGGAAGCGCGTGGGCGTGACGCCATGGCCTAGAAAATGAGCTACAAGTGTGCTCCTCAGACTGCAGCGAGTGGACTACGCTGGGTTTACGTGCGTGGGGGCTTTTGATCGTAAGGGACTTGAAATACAGGTTTCGGAAAAGCCCTCATCTGCCACTTTGTGCTCCATTTTTTTCTGTGGAAACGCCAACACGCGGTCATGCACACTGGCAACCTGCTTTACAACTCTGCCTGCCAGTCAAGCTCAGAAACGGACAGCAAAGTCTGAGCGAAACATCTCAACGTATTTTAACTGCATCTGAGCCACACAACTAATTGTGACATTTAAGTGGCAGTATTAAGACAGTCTTAATTCAAGTAACTGTCACAACCTAGGAAGAATTTACACTCCAGGCAACAGTGTCACTTTCTGGAATGTGCGATATTGTACTTCTGAATTGGTTTTCTATTGGCATCACGAAATCTAAATCGTTGGTGTTTGAATGGGGAATGTGTGCCCCTTTGTGGAGATATCGGAGTTTGTCAAGGATTTTGCCAAGAAACAATATTAGGTTATTGGTGCCAAGGAAGTAGGTCTGTGTTGTTGAGTGATAGACAACATCCTGGCCACATACCTATTGTGGCAAAGATTGCGTTGCATCGGCATTCATGGAGTCACATATTTGCTGATTTTTTTTGGGACAGGAAACTATCCACCATTAATCGCTCACCGATTTGTTGTATTTGTGCTCAGGCCAAAGAACTGTATCAAAGATATGTAGCATCTTGGTGCCAAGAAAATGTATGTTGAAGCTCATGTGCTTCACGTTGTGCTTTCCTACCATCTTGTGACATGGTGGCAAGAACGATGAAGTGAGTCGAGGAGCTAATGTAGTGCTTTGGCACTATCGTGTGGCGTTTATAGGGCAAAGGGACGTCAATTACTTGAGGATTTTCACCAAAGTGTTGTGGTGAGCTTAAGAACGGTTTGACTATTTTGCAACAATGATGAACACACAGATGTGTTTAATGATTTTTTTTTTTTAAATAATAAACTGACAAGATGTCTGAAGATGCATTCAGTTAAAAGTTGGTGAGAAAATAGTGTTCAGGAACAGAATGGAAAAACAACCATGTGGCTATGGTTAGAACTGCATTATAATTGGACATGAACAGTGTCATACAAAGTTACGTTTGTTGTTGTCAGTGTTCAGTTACATCATCTGCAAAGGGTGAATGACAAAATGGTTTCATAATTATACTTCAATGTCGAAATATATGCTGCCCAGTGCCCACACTGAAAAACGTTTTTTCCCCGATCAACAAAAAGACACGTGACAGGAGTAGTTTCTCGTGACCATACACTTCCTCCTATATGAACTTATATTTGAGAGGGGGGGGGGGGGGGGGGGGAGCACTTTTTGTAACTTTGACCTCCAATACTTCCTCAACACTGAGTCATGTTTAGAAAACACACAACCTCCTTCCAAACAGACGTCACATCTCACTTTTTATAAAAACACTAGCCATTTAAAAAAAAAAAAAAAAAAAAAAAAGCAGCTTAGGAGCTACAAACTGCATCTCTGTCCCTAACAAAAAAAAAATTTACCTAACCTAACACTGCCTCTTATTATATATAGTGTATATATAACAGTTATCCAAAGTAAAACTGCAGTCACCTTAACAACAGCATGGAATGTGCAAACAAAACAACTGATAGGCAAGCTACACTTAATATGACCCTTTTGACAGCCCACTTGTTTTCCTTTGGAATTAAATTACAGTAAACAGCAGAGTTGATGAAAAAAAAAAAAATCAGAAACCAAGACAGCGAGTAGAAAGGCTCGGTACAACAACACCGCAGATACAACGGAGCCCTCTGTTGTCTTGGACCAGGGAACACGTCACCACGACAATGTAACATCGACTTTTGTGTTAGCATTTGAGTGCAGGGGGTGGGCAACCTATATACAGCCCGCCATGCAAGTCGAAAAACAAATAAAACTGTTACCCAAAAAAAAACAAAAAATAATAATAATAATAATAATACATTTAAGACATGTTTGGCCCTAGAAGGACTGAAATGGCCGTGCCAGGCATGGAAAAAGCTATCTCACCCCTGCATTAGGAATTGTGCTGCTGTTGCGACGACGTCAACAGCATGCAGGTTCACGAGGCTCGTCTCCATGCTTGCACACACAAATTCCTTCATACCTGCGAAGGACTATTAGGGCCACAATGAAAAAACAAAAAAAAACACAATTACGCCCCCAGATTTAGGTCATAAACTTACGAGAATAAAGTTGCATATTTTCGTGAAAAAAGTTGTACGTTCTGGGAAAAAAAAAAAAAAGATCTTCGAGATCAAAATCGTGACACTACGAAAATAAAGTTGCACATTTTTAAGAAAAAAAAAGATACTTTTTTAGACTAAATTGAGGGGGAAAAAAATAATGAAAGTTATAACTTCAAATCCACAAGAAATTTATTTGGAAAGAAAATAAACATTTCTGATTAAAGAAGTATCAATACGACTTTATTCTCGTAATATTACGACTTTAATCTCGAAAACCTTTTAAATTAGAAGTACAGCGGAACCTCGAATTGCAAATGACCCGACCTAAATTTTTCACGATACGAGCTGTCGTTTTGTCAATTAATCTGTTTTAAGTAGCCAGCATAAATTTGAGTTACGAGCGCGAGCTATGATGGCAGTGAATTTCACAAGCAGCAGTTTGGCACATAGTGAACAATTACTGTACAACTAAACATAAAACAGGATTACACCTTGTGTATTTAACAAAACCACACGAGGTCTACTAGCTTAATACGAACGCACAATGCAAAATGCCATAGATGGGCGAATAAAACTAGCATCAATGTCAGAGTAACACATTTGATTTGAACACTGGCGGCAGCAACATGCAGAGCATTAAAAATACTCACAGGTATATAATGATTATTCTTTGTGAAAAACAACAAAAACTGTTGCATCCTACTTGCGACGGACGTCTTCTGTGTTTCGTCATCACATCTATGAATAGTTTGTATGGATTATACTGCCCCCCTGTGACCAGGACGCACAAAAACCAAGCAGCACAATGCCCATTGAATTCTCCTGATGCACAAACTATCTAATTCTTTACATTCTATTAAACTATTTTATGACTATGTTTCTATACAGTACAATAGTTTAGTGCTATTACTCCTATTTAAAAAAAAATTACCTTTTTTTGTAGGTATTTTTGGGGTGCTAGTATGGAGTTTGAGTTACATGTGGTCACAGAACAAATTCAACGTGTAGATCAAGGCACCACTGTGTACTACTTTTTTAATCCAAAAATTTACAACTTTAATCTTGTGAAAGTACCACTTAAAACTCAAAAACATATGAATGTGACTTAATTTTTGTAAATAAACTTTAATCTAAAAAATATATGACTGGTTTCGAAATTATCCCATTTTAATCTGGTAATGCCGATTTTTTTTTTTGGTGGCCCTAATTCGCCCTTCATAGGTGGGAACCACAGGAAGACAAGATAAAAAAAAAAATAAGAATAATAAAAAACACTTCATAGCTTGCTTTCCACCACTCAGTGAAAATATTTGTCAGGAAAGTCTCTCCCAATGACAAAATAAACAGCAGGAGTATACAGTATAGTGAATATAAACAAACCCTTTTGTGCAGTTTCCAAGTAGTGACCACACACATACACGCGCACACGCACCCACTCACACACAAGCGCACACCTGTCGGGTTCAGTTAAATCTCGCGCCGCTCACACCCGTCCGACCTTAGCGTCGCCGATGGCGCCCCACACGTCGAAGACGAACTCGTCCGGGAAGGCGAAGTCTCCCAGCGTCTCGTCCAGAGCCTCAGCAAACTCGTCGGGGTTCTTTTTGTCCTTTCCCAGCTCCACCATGGTGGCCGCTGGAGGGAGAAGATGAGAAATTAGGGTGGCAAAGTCTCCAGAACTTTCAAAGTTGAAAATTCGCCGTGGGAATTACCAGGAATTTATGGGACTAAAACTGGAATTTAGGAAATTGTAGGCTGGCTCTAAACAGGGAACTTAAATGTAATTGGAGGAAATGCACTTCCATTCATCCTTCCAATTTGGATTATTTCCCAAATTCCTCAATTTCCCATGGAAATTTACTGGAAATGTTCCACCCCTCTGTAATCCTACAAGGCATCATTCAAAAATTAGTCAATGACAACAATGGAGGAGAACGAGGGTCTGCTGTATTCACTTTTCTCTGCATTTCATCTGAGAGGAGCCTGAGGTCAGTAAGCAAACAGAATGGATAGTGTGGAGTGCAGCGGTGGAGCGTCCGGAGCCCGAGTGGGGTAGACACGTAACGATAATCTCTAATTTGACCATTTTTCCTATCTTTAAAATCGCCTTATTGGAGGATGTCTAGAAAAGATGAGAAAGAAATGTATTAATGTTTTTTCCCCCCTCCTCGGGGTGCTCGAGGTCAGCAATCATAAATTAATAAATGAATAAATAAATCATAAACCTGTTCAATATTTACAAGGCATATCTGCTTGGCACGTTTGGAATCCATCTGAGTAGACACTATTTCTAGCCTCTGACAGTACAGCGAATTTCAGTTCATCACATCGCGAGGTGTGCTATACCCACCGGCAATAGTTTTTTTTTTTTTTTTTAAATAAAAACATTTATAAAAACCAAATCCATTCTTTTGCAGCCCGCGGCTTGTGCTAAAAATAACATTGAACACAGGTTTACTCCAGATTGCTCTTGTTTTGGTTTTGAATGTGGGGACATCCAGGGGCAGATCCATTTTGGCGGGATACAGGGGCAGCAGGCCACCACAAAATCCAGAAAAATCTGAAATTATTTGCTTATCACATTAAACAGAAAGCTTTGATGTAGCAGCTTTTCAAAATAACTACACAGTTTATTATAAAGAAAAAAGAAATGTGTAAATACAAATAAAAAATATGCTTGCCTAATATATTGGTTTTAGCGTGTTTAATAAATTCAAGTTGAAGAATTTCAAAGTGGCCACTGAATCCTTGGATTTTTCTGTATACGGGCCACGGGGAAAAAAGTTTGGACAGCCCTGGTTTAATCCCTCCCACACGTTGTAAACGTATTTAAACTAATTTAAAAAACTTTTTAAACACATTGCAGGCGCGTACAATGAACCGTGATATAGCGAACACTGCGCCGGTTTTATTTTCCTGTTGAAAACATAATTTGGCTGTTTGAACAAATTCCAAGTACCGAGGGTGATACCAATTCAAGCAACACAAACTGTACGTACCCAGCTCGCTGTCTCTGATGCCCATGTAGCTCTCCAGCAGGTCATCGACCTTCTCAATGGCTTTTTCCTCAAAAGCAGACGGCTTGACACACAAAACCTTACAGTCAAGACAACATTTCGACTGATACAAGTCGACGGTTCACGATGTGAGCTCACCACTTCCTCTACGGTAGCAGGACCCTTAGAGCGCAGACGCAAGGTTCCCCTGCCGGTGCCCAGCTGGACCCCCGAAGATGACCTGGAGCTTCCAGACCGCTGGCTGATCATATCTGCACATAGCCAAACAACAAGTCATTTGTGGTACATACACACAATTGACATACGGAAAGACGAAATGTTTTTCCCGTGATGCGTTGCCTCCTCCCACAGCCTACCGAAGGCTTTGAGCGGCTCCACCAGCTTGATGGTGAAGTCCTTGCCCTTGGGCAGCTCCTTGAGCATCTTGGCCACCTCGTAGTGCCGACAGCCAATCAGGCGATGGCCGTTGATAGACTCGATCATGTCGCCCACGTTGATCACCTGGATCTGGTGGATAGTGCTGCCCTCACGGATTCTCTGAAGATTGGGGGGGAGACACATTAAGATAGAAACCTACAGTGGACATAAAAAGTCAAATGCCAGGACTCTGACAAGACCCGAGGAAAAATGCTTCCCCAGCGCTTCATTTCATTATATGGACTCTTGTGCTGTTTAAACTAACATTGTATAGCATCATATCATGTGATTAAGGCTGCCCACTAAAGCATTCATTGGTGGCAGGTCATTCTGGGAGGGGTTTCCTCCATCTGTGACCCTTTTCCAAGGTTTCTTCCTTTTTGTTAGAGTCACTCTATAGATGTCTAAATAGCCTTAATACAGGACCTTTAACATATTGCAAATCAGCAATATCGTGCCTCTGCTGATTTTGGTGTAAAAGGCAAAGGTATGTCAATGCCAGATATTCTGTTAGGAAGCAGATGCACCAATTTTGGGGGATGCCTCACCTTGATGAATGCATAGCCAGCTCCGTTGTCGGTGATGGTCAGGCCAAGCGCGTCCTCCCCTTTGAACACTTCAATTTCTTTCTTTTGGCCTTTAATGTGGGCAAAGATAAAGTCCTCTAAGCCAATTTGGCCTCCCAACAGTTTGTCCATGTCCACCTTGTGAGTGTTCAATGTGCAAAACATCACCTGTGGAGCGGAGCGAGAGTAAAGGTAGTTATGTTGCTCAGGTCTTTTTAACGTACGCACGGCGACTCACCTCAGCTGACGGGATCCCGAAGGCGTCGCCAATCTTGGCGTAGAGCTCCCGCACGTTGCTGAAGCCCTCGATGCGTCCAGTTGGGCTTCCGTGCGCCAGCTGCGTGTGGAAGATGAGACGCGGCCGCATGCTGCTGGGCGGTGGGGGCAAACCCACCGAGGCGGCGCCCTCCCCCAGGCCCACCGTGCCACCTCCGCCCAAGCCCTCCACGTTGAGACCGGCGCGGATGGGCTCTGCTTCCTCATTCTCCACCAGCGGGGAAGCCTTCTTCCTTCTTCCCAGACCCAGAGGCATAGCAGTCTTTCTGGAAGGGTTGGTCCTATGAGCAGGTGTGTTGGGTGTTTACGTCACAGTGGGACTGTAGTGCTTCAGACCAGCTCGAGAGCTGTCTTAAAGGGCCAGGGTGTGGATCCACAAATCCACACATCAGAGAAGTACAAGAGAAGTCCAGTCGTGGTGCCGTGGGTGGTCGTCAGCTACAGAAAAAAAAAAAAAAAAAAAACAATCAAGAGTGACCGGGGACATGTTCACTTTGGTGCATAAACATGCCAAAGACACCGTGGCGTTATCATAATGGCTTCTTTGTGGGGGTTACATTTCCTTTTTATTGGAACAATAAGATGCCATTTCTCACCTGTCTTGCCTCAGCTAACACGCTAAATAGCAAAGCGTAGCGAAAAGAGCTTTAAAAAAAAAAAAAAAAAAAAAAAAAAAAAAAAGCCCGACTTGTAGATTTAAAAAAAAAAAAAACAACAACACCATACATTACAACTGAAGCTCTTACTAAAGTCAGCAATTTAATAACTGAACAGATGGTGGTTTAACAGGACAGGCCGGTCAAGTCTTACCCGAGCAGGAGTTTTTAGCCAAGTGTCGTTAGCTAGTCCCCGAACAGCAAGTCCTGCTTGTCAAGTCGTCAACAAAATAAGATCCAAAAAACAAAACCGGACCAGTTTCACCACCCGGCTGCCAGTTCCAGTTGTCCTCGGTGGGGTTTAAAAGTGAGAAATAAGCCACACGAGTGTAGTTTGTGTGCTGGTATGCCGCTGTGGATGTTAGCGTTAGCTCGCTTTCGAGGGGTGGCGCTATGACGCGTTCAGGTTCACTCGGGAAAATGAAACACTTTAGGGGTAGAGCCATGACACCTTAACGTACACTTATAAATATGACAATTTTGACACTTCATTTATGACTAGTTTAAACATTTTTACATGGATTACGGCAGTTCAAACGTTTAATAATGATACGTGTAGTTATGCCGGCATAAATACTTGAATGCATCAAGTTTAGGTAAAGCATGTCCTCTTTCTTGGCTTCTGGAAACATCTTTTTTACATGTTAAAAAAAAAAAAAAGCCCACACCAATGAGCTGTTTATAATTTGCCTCCACAAGTCTTGCTACACTGGCAAAAGTCATTTGAGGGTGAGTGTGTGTGGTATCAGAGGAGCCACGGATGCCACTGCATCTGCTCTAAGGTGGCTCGCTGGTCCGTGTCTGACGTCAAGCAAATCCATAAGAAGTCTTTGCAATCTGAACAGGGAACAAAATAGGGCGTTAGCTGCAGTGGTAGGTGGAAAAGTACAGTATAGACCATTTCATAGTGTTTGTCAACAATAGGCACCAAGTACTTCCGGGTGGCAGATAATGAATGGCTCTGACTGACTTTATCGGAAAACAATGACAAAACAATGTGTTTGGAGTTGCACAGCTGGATATACCCCAAAAAGTTGGTTTATTTAAATTTACTTTAAACAAAAAACAAAAAAAAAGAAATTAATCTAGCAAAACCTGTTGGTGAGAAGAATAAATTTGAATTTAAATCTGCCAGTTGAACAGAAAAGATTGAAAGACGTAGTAGCCACTTCCAAAGAGACAGACTAGGAACCAAACCTCCATTGGTCCCGGAAGTATGTGTGACATCAAGGTGAAAACGGCTTTTACCTTGGGAGAGCACCCGGTTCAATGTGAGGCCCTTGATGAGGAACATGAAGGTGTCAAAACGTTCGGTTCCGTCCAGCAATTCGAAGAGCAGAGCGCCAAGTTGCCATACGGTGGCCGGGCCGGCCTTGTACGGCCTCTTCAAGACGTACTCTGGAGGGGCGTAGCGCAAGGTTCCTGTAAAACAAAAACAAAACTGTTTTTGTGTTTATTGTCATTTATCCCATGTGACCTGCACAAACAAATCAGCTATGTCAAGTACGACACGATGGCGAGAGTCCTACTTTGAGCCTGTTAACAAAAATGTAATCAATGGGTAAAAGTTAACTATGTGTGTGTGTGTGATCAACAGAGTTGGGTCGTGAAATTTAACAATCGCCATTTAAGCGGGGTACACACATACCGACAATCGGGCTAAATTTTTGCCTTTTTCCTCCCTCGCGATCAAAGTCAGCAGAATACGGTGGCCAACGGGGGCAAACGCGCTGCAAACACAGGAATGATGCAAACACAAAAACATAAAACCAATGCAACCCCCCGGAAAAAAAATAGCACCCGACAATCGTAAATGTTAAATATCTACGTTATTTATGATCTTCCACTACTACTTTTTCTTCTTTGTATTTTCCACCAGTCTGAATGCCCGGTACCATACCGCCTGTCGCAGGTCATGACATCCTGGTACTGTCACAGACATTCGCTTTTGGGGGAGCAAACTCGCGATTGCCAATGGAGATATCGTTGTGTGAGGGGAGAGATGGGAAGATGACTTCGGAGATGTACAATTACAAGTTACCCCGTTGAAAATCTAATAGGAGTGTAACGATTTCAATTCGTTTCTCCAAGTAATATAACTAATTACATTTGATGACATTTTGATTACTTGTCTTAATTTTGAATGAATGCTAAGCAACCCCCTTGGATGTTTACTCTAAAAAAAAAACAAATCAAAAATTAAAATCATCATTTTGTAATTAACCACATTTTTGTTCTGTACAAACAAACTGATATAAAAAAAAAAAAAAAAACATACAAATCGCCAAGCATGGTGTATCCCGCTTTACCGGCATATTCGTGATAAGGTTCCTCGTTGACGAAGCAGCTGCAGCCGAAGTCTATGAGGCGCACTCGGGGGAGACTGAAGGTGGCCTCCAGCAGGATGTTCCTCTGCTTCAGGTCCCGATGGAAGACGTTGACGGCGTGCATTTTGATGGCGGCGTCCACCAGCTGCTTCATGATGTTCTGACAAACACAAAAAGACCATTATGTGACCCTGTTGCCGGCTTGTCTTATGGATGAAAGGGTGATTAAGAGTGTAATGGCTCTACTTAATCATGAATTTGCTCAGCTAGGCTTCTTTTTGTGTGTGCGTATTTCCATTGTTAATGGTCTAAGTTATCATATCCAACCTTAACCACTAAACTAGCCCCAAAAAAAAAACTGTCACAAATGTTTCCAAATTGGAGGAGGTATATGCCAGCGATGTGAATCACTACACTACTGACAGCTCAATTTACAAAACCTTTAAAGTCAATAATTGTGTCCAAATCGAAGCACAGGAGGTACAACTTGGGCCCATTTTGAGACCCAATATTCAAAATATTCAATAATTTTCACTCCACAATGATATGCAATTAGCGAATCTAACGTCATTATCACTTCTTTACCTTGGCTTCATACTCCTCTAAGGGTCCGAGCTTGTATTTGGTTCTGAACGTGAAGAGGTCCACAGAGGGTACCGGCCTCTCCATGACCAGAACCAGCTCCTTTTCCAGGTCGTACGTGTCCAACAGCAGGACGACTGCGGAGGACCCATCGGCGTTCTTTAACGAGGATGCTTGCAGCATGAGCCATGCCTCTAAGGACACCTTCTGGACTTTTCCATTGATGTACTATGCAAGAATTATCTATTTGAAATCAACCAATCCAACTACAGTGGGTACGGAAAGTATTCAGACCCCCTTAAAAATGTTTCACTCTTTTATATTGCAGTCATTTGCTAAAATCATTTAAGTTCATTTTTTCCCGCATTAATGTACGCACAAGCACTCCATATTGACAGGAGAAAAAAAAAGGGAATTTTGAAATTTTTGCTGATTTATTAAAAAAGAAGAACTGAAATATCACACAGCCATAAGTATTCAGACCCTTTGCTCAGTATTTAGTAGGAGCACCCTTTTGAGCTAATACAGCCATGAGCCTGTTGCAACAAGTTTTTCACACCTGGATTTGGGGATCCTCTCCAGTTCTGTCAGGTTGGATGGTGAACGTTGGTGGGCAGCCATTTTCAGGTCTCTACAGAGATAGCTCCATTGGGTTTAAGTCAGGGCTCTGGCTGGGCCATTCAAGAACAGTCACGGAGTTGTTCTGAAGTCACTCATTCGGTATTTTAGCTGTGTGCTTAGGGTCATTGTCTTGTTTGAAGGTGAACCTTCGGCCCAGTCTGCAGTTCTGAGCACTCTGGAGAAAGTTTTCGTCCGGGATATCCTTGTATTCGTCCTGTCACTGCAGTTGAAAAACACCTTCGCAGCATGATGCTGTCATGATGCCACAGTGATCTTTGGGTTCTTCTTTACCTCTCTCACCAAGGCTCTTCTCCCCCAATTACTCAGTTTGGCCGGACGGCCAGCTCTAGGAAGGGTTCTGATCGTCTTCCATTTCAGGATTATGGAGGCCACTGTGCTCTTAGGAACCTTAAGTGCAGCAGAAATTGTTTTGTAACCTTGGCCAGATCTGTGCCTCGCCACAATTCTGTCTCTGAGCTCTTCAGGCAGTTCCTTTGACCTCATGATTCTCATTTGCTCTGACATGCACTGTGAGCTGTCAGCTCTTATATAGACAGGGGTGTGGCTTTCCTAATCAAGTCCAAGCAGTATAATCAAACACAGCTGGACTCCAATGAAGGTGTAGAACCATCTTAAGGATGAGCAGAAGAAATGGACAGCACCCGAGTTTTAAATTTGAGTGTCACAGCAAAGGGTCTGAATACTTATGGCTGTGTGATATTTTCTTTTTTCTTTTTTAATAAATCTGCAAAAAAATTTACAAAAATTCCGTTTTTTTAAATGAGGGAAAAAAATGAACTTAAATGATTTTAACAAATGGCTGCAACATAACCAAGAGTGAAAAATGTAAGGGGGTCTGAAAACTTTCCGTACCCGCTGTATATACTGCATATCGCAACAATATGTGGATGCACTCACCAAAAAGACACTCTCTACTTTTTCTATGGGGATGTACTTGATGGCCACCTGCAGGATAGAATCGTATAGTTTGTACGGGGAATGAGGATTTGTGTACGTGCGACAGCGAGTGTCAACGCTTACCGGGAAACAGTCACTTTTCCTGTAACCGGCGTAGACGGATCCGAAGCCTCCTTCCCCGAGCTTCTCTAGCTGCTGATACTTCTGCACAAACAACGCTAGGAACACAAAAATCACGTTTGGCGTCGCTTACCTTGGAGCGGACAAATGGATTTTAGAAGTATTCGGACGATCGCGCCAATGGCCTCATAGCTGTATCCGGAGTTTACTTTTAGTTTGGATCTTTGATGTATTTAAACGACTATGCTGCCTTTTCCCAATCCTGCATGTGCTGGGTTCGTTTTGATTGTTTAAGGATTGAAATGACTTTGCAGATGACTGAATCGCTTTATCCAGAGCCTGCATCTAACTAGATTTTTTTTTTTTTTAAATTGTAACATTTTTGAGTGATTCCAAACGACTATGCGAATGGCTGCATAGCTTTATCAATAGCCGGCGATTCTCTTTTCAGGTTAGTTTCGTTTTGTGCAATTTTTGAGGGATTCAAACGACTACGGATAACCGCAGCGCTCCGGTGACGCGATCTTACTTCGGGTGGTGTCGACCTGTTGCAAGGCGGGCGGGCAGCACGGACAGCTCGGGAGGGCGGCGGCCTTCTGGGCGACCTTCTTGACAGGCTGTCTGGTTTGCTTTTGGGCTTCCGCTTTGTTGCTGGACTTCCTCTTGGTGGTTAGCTTGGCCAGCAGAGCTTTGACGGACACCTCGGCGACTTCCACCTGCGGCTTCTTGGCGACGACGGCCACTTCGGGTTTCGCGCTGTATTTGCTGTTTAGGACCTTAGCCAGCAGGGCCTTGACGGACAACTCGGTGGTGGGTTCTTTGGCGAGGGTCTCCGCTTTGGCGTTGGACTTGCGCCTGGGCCTTTTAGCGGGCAATTGCTTGGCCAAGACCTGGGTGACGTCGACTCGTTGCTCCTTTGTGAGGGGCTCTGGTTTCGTTGCTGCTTTTCGTTTGCTAGTCCTTTTGACCGGCGGAACATTTGCCGGCACCTCAGCGGCTTCCGCTCTCTGCTCCTTGGGGAGGGTCTGTTGTTTCTTGGTGGTCTGACACTTGGTCCTTTTGACCGGCGCCACCTTCTGGGACGTCTCCGCTGCGCCTGCTTTCTGCTCTTTGGTCTCCGGTTTGGTTTGTGCCACCTCGACTGCCAGTTGTTTGGGCTCGCCAACGATTGGGAGGGTGCCGCAAAACCTCCTCATGGGCATGGCTCCATTTCTGACGGCCTTAGTGTCAGGTTTTAACAGCACGCAGCCTTCCATAAAGGGGGTGAAGTCTCTGGTCTCTGTAACTAATAGGAGAAAGCAGTCATAAATCGTAAGTCGGATCTCAAATCATCTTCCACATTGAAATGAATGGAAATGCCATTAATCAGTCCCAAAAAAACAACCATTTTTTTGTGCACGCGTGTTTTAATAAAGAAAATAGCACTCCAGATAGTGTACATTATAAAACATAGTAATAACCAGTGTTGGGCAAAATAACTTTCAAAAAGTAGTCACAGTTACTAATTACTTACACCCAAAAACTAATTGAAGCACGAACTGAATTGCTCCTTTATAAATGTAATAACCCGGGGAAGTAACTCAACTGAACTTGAAAATATTAAAATATGTAAAAAAAAAAAATGTTAAATTTTTTTTGGGCAGGTTTCCCTGACCAGTTGTAGAGAGTAGAACAGCATAGATGGATGCTTAATTTTATGTAATATTTACTGGACCGCAGCCCACAACTGCTTGACACTACTAAAATTTTCAACAGTCAATACTTTTGACTCGACGTAGTGAAAAACAAAAAAAAAGACAATTAGTAAATACTGCACTTGCTAAGTATTATCAACAAAATAGTCCCCATAAGAGTTTATATAACAAGGAAGTGCTTAGAATGTTTGTGCTGTTTCAATTCGGATGCGGACAAACACCTTTCTTCAGGACATAACGTACACTTGCCATGTACGTTCTTGCCTTTTACATCAAACACTTTGAAGTAGTGTTTGTACGTCCATCCTGAAAATGCCAATTTGAACGCGAAAGACCATTCGCCATTGTTCCCTTGTAATGCGCGGCTGTGGGTGGTTTGCCACGCTTTGAGCTTTGTAAAACAACAACACTCAACGTACCTGACCTCTGCCACTGATTGGCTTCTTATGTAATTGTGCTCTCCATTTAGTTTTTGTGGCTTCTTATACAATTGTGCTCTACATTTAGTTTATCATCGTCGGGCACATTCTACATTGGACGGTATTTTGCATAACATTCTGCACTGTATTCGATTACTAGCAGGTCAACTATTGTATAGTCCTTGTTAATTACATGTAGATATTTTTTTATTATTTCTTATATACATTTAAAAATGTAACAAAAATGTGAGTTTTTAAAAAAAAAAGTTTTTACTCTATTTGATCAATTTAAAAACTAGTGCATTAGGTCCTGTGCTGCATAGCATTTTGTTATTAGCATTGTACATATGTATTTGAATATATATTGTCCATATTTGTTTTGGATATAATTTTAATACAAAATTGTTTTGCTCTTTATAAAAAAAAAAAATTCTGCACAACATTCTACTATACAGTGTTTGTAGATTTATTTATTTATTGTTAGAAATATTTTATCTTTTCAAATAAGAAATTTTTGTACATTCTTAAAATCCTATTTTGCACAGCATTGCGCCCCATGGTATCAACGTGCAGATCTGTATATATGACATATTTCTGTTATATGTTTATTATTAACTCTTTACATTGTGAAAATTGGGTTGCATTGCGGCACAGCATTCTGCAGCGTGTGCACGCCCAGGTCATAAATGTTCTATTTACTATATATTCATTTCTTTATTTTTTTCATTTTGGGATTTGTAAAATAAAACTCTTATAAAATACGACGACACATTTTTCACAGGATTTCTATTTCGGCATGTTCTACAACCGGATGAATGCTGCAACATGTTGGGCTATTTCTGCAATGCAACTTTGAAGAAGAGCACCTTTCAAGACCAGCACGGTCGATTAATTATTCCATGCATTTATGTTATTTTTGTAACTCACCAGGATGGATGTTAGTGGGCAGGAATGGGAGAGGGTGAAACTTATCCACGTTCATGTTGTTGTTGTTGTTGTCGTTGCCTGCAAACACGCTTGTTATGCTTCTTTCCCCGCATGGAATGGTTGCACATAATGCAAAAAGTGTGTTTTAGAGACTTGTTGTGCGGTCATAAAGGGGCTCGGATCACAAACACGTCAAAGGCGCCTATGCTGCCCGGCGGGACTCGAACAAGGGCCCGACGGGCGTGACACCAACTCGCGACTTAAACCGCCGTCGAGCACGACCTTCAGAAGTCAGGCAGCTTTGGACAAAGACATGGAGCGCCGTCACCTTTTCTCGTGATGCGCTTGTGAGCTCGGCGGAAGCCGTTCTTGACGTTCCGATCAAAGCGCTCAAGTTGTGTGCGCCTGCCTTTAGCAGATGCTGTTTTAATCAAACGTGTGCTGGTTTTACTCAAAAGTCAACGCGAGGCACGATCTGGCTCTTATGGACGCTCGTTGCAGGACACTTCATTAGGAACAGCTGCAAAAGCCACGTCATCAAACGTGGGCCCAATTTTGCAGTTCTATGAAACGATCAACCAACAAATGCTCGTGATAATAAATGTCTCTATATATATATATCTGTAAATGTAAGCACACAAGTCAAGCTAAAATTTGGAAAAGTTTGCAAATAAGTGATTTACACAAATCATCTTTGCCCGTTCAAATAAATGGAAATGCATTCATCCGTACCAGTCTCCCAAAAATAACAGCAATTATTATTATTTTTTTAATTACAGTATTGTACTCATAGGCCTATTTTTTGAGGGTGCTCAAGCACCCCTTAATTTAATCCCAGCACCCCTCTAATTTGAGAGACTATTTTATTCATTTATTTTATTGTATGTTCTTTATAAACGAGCAAAAGACATGTATAACCATGCAGTCCTTGCTTGAAACGTAATGTTTTCAAAATGGGGGTGCGGATGGATGCCCGGGGCCACCGCCCCCGTTACAAGCCCTATAGAAGATTGATGGATGAATGTGGAACGTGGTTTAGTATTATTTAGCTGTTTTTACATTCACACTAGGCACTACATTAGGTACACCTATACACCGAAAGCATTTGATACAGTCCAACCACGCAACTCTTCAAACAAATAAAACCCTACAAAAGCCCCCAAAAATGTAACAAATGCTCGTAAAAAATGGCTTTGTCTTTAATCTGTGCTTAAATGTAGCACCTTGACCTTCTGATAGGGGAGCAAAGGTTCCCCACAACAGTGCATTTGGTAAGGAAGTGAGCGGTGAATGCGTTACCTCCAAGCCTTCCAATTCTCTTGGATGTTTCAAAATCCAGATAAGCAGTTCTGCTGTGGTTTTGAAACCTGAAGATTATGCCTACTGAATGTTATCAGACAATACTGCTGACCATTCTTGCTGCACTGCACATTCACATATGTATACTGTATATATACTATCATGCATAGAACATTACTTTGGATATTATTCATGTATAGTTCTCAATCCACTGCTGCTTTACATGTAAAACATGTCTGCTACATACAATGCTGTTGACTATTCTTGCTGCTGCTGTGGATTAACTTCTCCTGTATGCAGTATTCATGTACATTTACTCTTATATAATAAGGGATACTATTTTTGTTTCATTCTATTCTTGAATGTCAGAAATACAAGTAGGGTGTCCATTTCTGTCCCCAAGGATGTAGCCAACTCTAATGTACCCAATCCCAATGTGAAAATTGTTTAATTACTGTATTGGACTCCAAGTTGCTCTTACTACTATGACTACTTCTATTAATGTGTTTTAAGGTTTTTGTGTTGGGACTTGCAGAATTCACTGCACACTGCAATATGCATGTCATTTTATGAAGAAACACTTTATTCAAGTTTTGTTCCACTTTGAGACAGTTTCAAACCGGTGTCATGTAAACAACACTTGTTCTGTTTCTAAACAATGTTCTCCTTCATGTGCCCTCAGAATATAGAAAGAAAATTGCACCAGGGATCATTTAAAGTGCTTTTTTTTTTTTTTTTTTTTTTGGACTGCAGAGTGCCTGACTACACATCACACATGTGACCGACACACGTGACAGTGTACATTTGTGGTCGGCGAGGATAGAAAAGATCCCGTTCCAGTGATCGTCCACGTGACATTGAATTTGCGGCCATCGTCAAATGAGCCACGGATGTTGGTGGACCTGCACCAGGGTGGCGCGCTGCTCTGGGTCGCAATTCAAGCACATCTGCAAGAAATCTCTGCAATCTGATTGGAGAGAAACATGAAAATACGCATGAGCTGCAGTATTTAACCACGGGGGGGAGTCTTGCTTGAAGGGCAAAAGTGTACAGTGAAGCCCCGTTTATCGTACATGTTCCAGACACACCCGCAATACCATCTCAAAATATTTTTCTTGTACCCCTCCCACACTCTTTAAACACAATTAGACCTATGAAAACACCTTTTTTGAACATATTGCAAACTAAGGCTGCAGCTAATAATCTTTTAATTGAGTCGACGACTGATCATCCCATGAATTATTCGATGGCAGGCATTATTTTTGTCCACTTGGTGCCGCCAACCTGACATTGTACTGTAGTATCTGTGAGTGTGTGTTGGTTGTTAACTGGCTATCTCGGTAGCCAGTTTGCATGTTGATTAACTCGCCGTGAGCTGTTGCTTTGTTGGTATGAATGTGATTTGTACATGTTTGTTTTCTTACCCTTTTTCTTTTTTAATAAAGCAATTAAAAGTGCATCAGTGACGATGGCTCTCCTTTCGCATTACGGTAAGTATACGGTAAAAACCCATTAAAAAAAAAAACGCAATACAGTGGAGGCGTGAACATTGAGGTGCCATATAGCGAGGGAACACTGTACAGCCGTAGGAATACCTTGAGACAGAACCCGATTGAGTTGGAGCATCTTGGAGATGAAGAGAAGCGTGTCGAACTGTTTGCTTCCGGCCAGTAACTCAAAGAGCATGGCGCCCAGGTGCCACACTGTGGTCGGCCCCGCCCTGTACGACCCCCTCAGGACGAACTCCGGAGGAGCATAGGAGAGGGTTCCTAAAACAGAACAGTGCTCTTAGCGGTGATACGCCATCAGCGTGAAAACACTTATCAACAGCACTGACCTACATTTACAACCCTGACCCAACCATAAAGTTGTATTCATTTATTCCTAGCAGCCTATAGCCGTCATTTTGTAGTGTTTCTCTTGGCTGCACTGCTTCCAGTAAATGTGGATGTTAAGGTTTTTTTTAGTCCAATCAGATTTCAGCCTCTATATGTTCTCTCAGTTCAATCTAATCTGCCCAGAGTCTTCAGAATCAGCAGTGCTGGCCTATATAACTATATTAGCAACGGGATTGTATCTTTAACCAATCCGATTTGAAATTCGTCCTCACAGGGCCAGCGCACTGGCCCTCGATGACATCAGCATTTTTCCATCCTCTGATTGGTTGATCAGAGCCAAACTTGTTCCAGCCGACTTTTCTGACTAGCAAAACCCGTCTGTCGCAATGTCCACATTCTGCCAGATGATGTCAGTGGCACAGTTGCATTTTCAGAGGTGAATTAAGTCGGGTAAGTCCCAACTGAAGACCCAGGCACCAAATACAGCGCCCACCAATTGTTTTTTTTAGGAGACAATCCCAAAAGTATACGGTTGAGTCGACTTACCAGTGTAATCATGATAAGGCTCCTCGGTTACAAAGCAGCTGCAGCCGAAGTCGATGACCCGCACCCGGGGGACGCCGTAGGTGGCCTCCAGGAGAATGTTTCCCGGTTTGAGATCCCGATGGAAGACGTTGACGGCGTGCATTTTGATGGCGGCGTCCACCAACTGCCTCATGATGTTCTGACAAGTCATACACAGCCATTAAAGTAGATGAATCTTTTATATACATGGACCCTTTTCCATCCATACCTTTGCCTCATTCTCCTTGAGGTCTCCAAGCCGACATCTGGTGATGTACGTGAAGAGATCCACGGACCGCGCCGGCTTCTCCATGACCAGCACCAGCTCTTGATCGAAGTCGTATTTGTCCATCAAAGACACGACAGCCGATTTCCCGTCTGCGTTCTTGATGCACGACGCCTGAAGCATGAGCAGCGCCTCCAGGGGGACGTCGTGATTCCTCCCCTTTATGTTCTATTGGACAATGAAGGATAATAAACAAACATCATTAATGAAAAGAACAATGTGAGGCCTCTGGCAAGGCACTTCTCACCAGGGGGATGCTCTTGACTTCATCTTTGGGAATGTGTTTGATGGCCACCTACAGGACACAATGATTTGTTAGTGCTTTCACTATGGCCACCTGGTTTTGGGTCATAGCTTGCCTTCGGTCAGTAGCATGTCATCATTTCGGCAAGTGACCTAACAAAAGCAGTATTACATAGATAAGGACATTGCTTAAAACGGTGCATGTTATTGTTTTTGACTGACTCCGCATGGATTTATCTAGAAACTGCATTAATCAAGGTCAATTTTGACCATGGATAGCTGGCCTCACATCATCTAACAAAAGCATTATACGGATAACACAAGGAGCCTTCATTGTTTAGAAAGTGGGCCTATTTGTTTTTGACTGTTTAGACAGCTGCATATGGCATTATCCAGAGCCTGCATTCATCTGAGTCATTGGTAGTACGTTAGCATTTCAGTTAGCGAGCTAAGAGCTTCATATCATTGTTTTATGGAAAATACAAGTACACTTATTGGTGTGCCTATTGATTTTTGACGATTCGGACGGCCACATCTTCATCTAGAGCGCAGGTGTCAAACTGGTGGCCCGGGGGGCAGATCCAGCCCACGAAAGCAAATCAAAATTGCTAATTGTGTTCTGGTGTAATATTTGCAAGCATTTTTTTGTTACCAATCCCCCTTAGAAAAGAAATGTAATAGTTGAAAACCAGATTTTTATAGGTTTCTGATTTCAAAATGGGTTATTCATCAATGTGTTGTGCATACTGCATGTAATTACAGCATATGAGGTAATCTTTCATTTATATGGGTTCACAGCTGTAGCGGGCCCCCCGAGGGAAGTCCTAACTACGATGTAGCCCGTGACAAAAATGAGTTTGACACCGCTGATCTAGAGCCTGCGTTCATCTGAGTCAGTTTTCACCATGGACCGTTGGCCTAAAATCAGTTGCATAAGGCGAGCGTGTCAGTTAACAAGCTATCAAATAACTGGTGTCAGGGGTTCATTTTTTCCTAACTTTCCTTGGTGGCGCTACTGAGTTACAGAATAAATGCTCTCCCAAATATGGGTTAGAAAAATACATTGAAAACTTTCAAAATCATGAAAATGTGTCCTTGAATTAAACAGCCATGAAAGTGTGTAACAAATGACCATTCGGTATGTCAGTATATCACGATATCATGTCTCAAATTGTGTGTAGTAGAGGACGCTACTAAAGGCGATCAGATGATAATGTATTGGCGAATTAGCATGTGGCTCACTGCCCAAGGTTATTTCTGTACACTCTGCTTCAAGTAACTGTCAACAATGGTATGTTTGTGATCCCTCAGTGTAAGTAGAATTTAAGATGAGGTCAGATCTCGTATATTGAAAACTTGAACAACGCATGCTGGGTAGCCTCAATAAGGAGTACTTACAGGAAAAGAATCTGTTTTCCGGTAGCCCGCATAGACCGATCCGAAGCCTCCTTCGCCGATCTTCTCGAGCTGCTGATACTTGAACTCAAGCGAGGCTGCAAACACACAGACAGACTTTGGCTTCACAACCCCATGAAATTAAAACTTTAATCCAGCAGAACCTGGTCTGGAGTTCCACGTCATCTGTTGACGGCTTACCGTGACCGGTCGTGGGCAAGAGTCTTTTTTCGGCATGTTGGACCATGGACGTCTGGGTGGCTTTGAGCCACTGACTCCTTGTTAGGGTCTCTGGTTTTATACTGGCTTTCCGTTTAGTTCCTCGAGACGTCATGACTTTCACTGACCCATTGGCGGCTCTGACCCTCTGCTTATTTTTAAGCATTCTCGTTTTGTGTCGACCCTCCCTTTGGTCCCAGGCACAGTCTTCATAGATTTGGTTGGACCCCCTTGTCTCCTTGCTCGAATCTCGGGGTTGCCATTACTCCCTCGACTACGCATCTGCCTGTCCAGTTGGACCTTACCCCCTCGATTCCCAGACACGGTCTCCATTTTGGCTGTACTCTTTGTTTTCCTCATCAGCATCTCTGGTTTGGTTTTACCTCTGTGCTTTCTCATGAGGGTCTCAGGTTTGGTTTTACATCGGTGCTTCCTCATTAAGGTCTGTGGTTTACTTTTACCTCGGCGCTTACTCATGAGGGTCTGCGGTCTGGGTACAGCCTTCCGTTTAGATCCATTTGCTTGAACAATCTTCATAGACACCTTGGTGGTTTCAAATCTCTGCTTCTTCACAAGGGTCTCAGATTTGGTACCGGCTTTACGCTTGGTCCCCTTAGCGGGCCGGACCTTAATTGGAACGCTGGTGGTCTTGATCCTTCGCTTCCTTAGAAGGGTTTCTGGTTTGGTGGCGGTCTTCTGTTTGGTCCCTTTAACCAGTCCAGCCCTCACTGACATCTCTGAGGCTTTGACCCTCTGATGCTCTTTATGGGTCTCCAGTTTGGCACTTGTCTTGCATTTGGTCCTCTTAGCCAATGAAGCCTTGCCTGACACCTTGGTGGCTTTGACCCTGGTTATTACGCTCAAATGTTTGGTCCTTTTGGCCCGCACAGCCTTCTCAGCTGCTACTTCTCTGGATCCACCAGCATCTGGGAGGGGGTCATAGCGTCTCTTGGTGGGTAGTCCTCGGTTCCTTAAGACTGTACGTTCAGGGTCCCTCATCACACAGTCTTTCATACATGAACTACTTTCTCTGGTGTCTGCAACTAATAGAAGAAACTCAATATCAATTTATTTGTACAGTTCTGTGAAACACTTCAGTTTTAGACATTGCTTACCACAATTCTGCAAATCGTAGTTATTAATTTACTATACGGGAGGGAGATAGAGTGTAAGAGTAAAAACTCCAAAATGTAAAATGTCTTTTTTCTAACCATGGGTCCAAAGAAAGTCAATGCTGAGAAGAAGCGAATGAAGTCCATTGAATTGATGCTCGAAATCTGAAAGACATGGGCGAGGTGTGCGTGTAGTCGACTTGGCGAAGCAATACGAAGGTAGAACTTCTAGCGCCTGTGCTATACTAAAACAGAAAGAATCGCTTAAGGCTATGACGCTAGCCAAGGGCGTTAAAATAATTTCTAAAATGTGGACCTCTGTCCACGAAAAGATGGAGACGCTGCTGGAAGTAAGGAAAACTTGGTGAAAAGGTTTTTCTTTGCATTCTATTTTCATTGTTACTGTACGTTTTGATACAATAATGGACGGTGCGATTTTTCTGATTTGAAAGCACGTTTAAAAAAACAAATTCATTTTTGGTGGGTGTTGCTAGAAGCTAATAGCCAGGAACGGATTAATGGAGTGTCCCTTCAATTAGGAAGGTTGATTTGATTTCCGAGCATGTCACAGGACGAAATAAACTCGTTAGTCAGGGCACCACCGTCCATTTTTTTCCTAACGGGGGAGGGAGTCTATTTGAAAAAGTACGTAATATATCAATAACAGCTAAAATGTCTAAATTTTGCTGAGCTGTATCAATTATAATTTGTTAAACCCACCTGACTGGAGGTCGACATCCATGTTGTTTCAAACTCGTGAGCACTCCCAGTAGCCGGTAATTAGTTCACTCCACACTACTTTAAACTACATACATTACTTTACAATTAAGTGTAAACATTATTCGCGTCAGTACTGTCGTCCCAAATTTCAAGGTTGTGCTCCTTTTTCGTCACCGACACGTCAAAAGCACTGTTGTGGTACTGGTGGGGACGTCAGCAAGGGGGCGCACACACACTCGTGCCTACGTTTAAAAACCACCAAAGGATACTAATTACGGTGTCAGAGTAGCAGTAAGGCCCCAGTCGAACTATTTTATAGCAATTTATCATTTTTAAAGACCATTTAAACACTGCTAATTGTGACTGTTAAGACAAAAAGAAAGACCTAAAATTGTAAAGGTAACCGGATGTAACGCTTTTTTTCAACCGTGCGCCAGATGGCGACAGAGACAGCGACAACTGCACTTGCTGGAAGACCTCAAAACTGTACATACATTATGATTAATTTGCGCCACAAACATTACAATGTAGTCGTAACAAGACATTTTATTTGTTTTTGCAGTCATCTGGTCAGTGAAATGTTCATTCATATCCCAGAGGCATAGAGTTTGTGTGAATGCAATAAAACCCACGTAAAACTCCCAAGTTTATAGTGCAAAATTAAGAAAATGTGTCACAATTTAGCCAGTTATTGCATGGTCATGTCGATGGGGCCAAAGCAAGTCCACACGGTCCTTAGGATGAATCCCGACACTTCAATTACATGAAAAGAAACAGCTAGTACAACCTCTTGAATGTCTACAGTTGATATACTGTAAAATGTTTACACACCTGTGCTCAAATGTCAGGTTTTTGTGATAAAGGCGGTGTGGGGGGGGGGGAATCATCCATTGTGGCCTTTAGCCTGACAACTCAAATTTGGGGAAAAAAAAAATTTGAGAAGTAAAAATAGATGTGGCTGCAAAAGTGTGCACACTCCGAATAAAGTTTTGAAGTTCTAAGCGTTTGCTGACCTTTTTGTAGTCACACCTTACATCACCGCAGAGAGCTTTCCACAGCACCAGAGGGATCTCATTCCCTGCCTAAAAAGCCCCCCCTAAAAAATGTCAGAAAAATCCTACTAGAACACCTGAACCTTAATTGGGGTAAACAAAACATTTTAAATGGTGGCAGTTGTATTTGAGTTTGAATGTGATCGGTTCATTCTGAACACAGGGAAAGCCTCAGTTTATGTGGGTGTGCACACTTATGTACCACATTTCACTCGTTTAATTTCTCCTCTGAAAAAGATCCCTGCAAAAAACTATTAGTTTGCACAGGGTTAAGGCCACATTAATGGTGGAAAAGGTTTTGAAATGATTCATCTTAGTTTCAGTTTATTCATATCACAAAAACCTGCCACTTTTGAAACAGGGGTGTGTAGACTTTTTATATCCACTGTGCGTGATGTAGATGCAAAAAAAGGAAGGCATCAGAAGAGACTAGAGATCTCTACACAGTTGTGTTACGTCGGGCAGAAAGTTGTCGTCTTTCTCCTTAAAAGTGACCAAAAGTCAAACAAGTGCTATTATGATAATGCAATATATTAAAAATATTTTCAACTTGCCTTCAACATCCGCACACGACGCCCACATGACAATCATTTGGCACATAAATTAAAATAATTCAGATTTTCCCCAGCTAATACATAAGTGTATTTGAATGCTACTTCACTGCCGTTGTTTATTGTGCAACTAACGAATGAGGTAAGTGGCATAGTAAACACAGTCCACATGAGGTCAGCGACGGTGAAACAGCGCTCACAGTGCGACATCGGAGGTATTGTTCATTAAAAGGGAGCTCGAACCTTAGGAAGTGGAACCGAAAAAAAACGCCCGCGTCACTTGAACGCCACATGGGCGCTTCACACATTGCCAGTCCTCCATGTTGACATGGATATTGGAATTCAACAGCAGTCAATGGCAGTGAACGAAATATATTACGAAATGAGAACGGGTGAAGGGGCTCGGTGCATCTTGAAACACTGTTCAGGTGTTTTCCACATTGGAGTGTAAAAGCACCACTGAGGGGGGGGGATAAAAAAAATTTTAAAAATTAAATTGTAAAAATTACAAGTAAAATGTCATACATTGAATATCAAATGTGACTTCTTTTGAGCCAAAACGTCACAGTATTACGAGAATAAATTTGTCGTTTCAATGCACGAATGTCAGAATAACCAATATCGCTTCATATCAATTCAATAGTTATGCTTTATGCACAGTTTGACTTAAAAACTTTAAAAGTATGCATTTTTCTCATCAATTATAAATTAAAAAAACACTTTAATTTTGGGTGAAATTATGACTGCAATTATTTTACTAATATTTTACCTGTTTTCCCTCATAAAATAAATTTTAAAGATTTGTTTGTGTAATCTCCACCCATGCAGAAAAACGAGTTTTCATCAATATATTTTTTTAAATTGACTTGTAATATTTTTGACTTACTGTAATTTTACGTATTTGTTCAGTAAAAAATAAATAAAAATAAAAACAAAGTTTGTAAGTTTCCAAGTTGCATAAAATATAGTCTTTGAAATATTACAATTTCCTCCTTTCTCATTTTGGTTGTCAGGGCAGCCTCACTCCTTTATAGTGTCCAAGCTCCATTATTGATTTTCAATCAGCAGACTGTTAAGTGTTAGTGTGTGCTAGTAAAAGAAACGAAAGAGCTAAAAGGTTTCAAACTCAGGCAGTGTTTGTTCACTCCCAAATAAATTGTTGTCTTAGAAAGAGGATAAATACTAAAGTCACTACTCTGGTCTTAGTTTTAAGATATTTTTGGAGAAGTTTGCCTTCAGCAAGCAAACTGAAGTCAATGCAAAGCATCCCTGAGTCGTTTCAAGACCAGGTTTCAAAGTAAACCCAAATAACAGCACCCTGAAGAGCGGCGTGGCGTGGCATGGGGTTGAACAAGTGTTCCTTCCGTGCGTGGCGGACCGCATCACGGCGGGAGGACCTGCCTGAGCGCGTCGCGCGTGTTCTGGCCCAGCTTATCGGGGAACTTGACGCAGAAGTCCAGGATCATGTCGCCCCGCTTGTCGGGCCACTTGGACAGCGGCAGGCCCTCGCCCGCGATGCGCTTCTTGGTGCCCGGCTTCACCACGTCCCGGGACGTCACCGTGACGGTGCGGCCGTCCAGCGTCGGCGCGCTGACCGTGCACCCGCACAAAGCCTACACACACAAAACACAAATGAATAATCACATTACCTCTACTACACACAGGTGGCATCTGTGATTTGCTGACATTGATGTAATTATCTTTACCATAACATTCCGACACTTGTTGCAGTTGACGTCATTACCACAACACACACCGCCTGCACAGCAGAGGTGGCATCTGTAAAGCTGACGTTTGCATAACATTAGCATAATAGGCAATGTCATTTTTGACCAAATAACAAATACCAGTGCGTTTGAAACAAAATGTTTTTTGCCAAAAACATTGGAATATGAAGTTGGCAACTTTAATTTTTTTTTTTTAATCTAGCTAATGATAATCATCTCTACTATGTACATGAGAAAGTGAACCCCTGTTTATCCCTCCAAAAAAGGTTTTTAATTGCCCACAAATGGCCGGGATGATGGCAAAGAACTTTTGTCTCAGTGAACCTCCGCCACTTACTTGAACACAGTTCCTTGACACCAAGATGCCACAGGATGACAGCAGAGCACATACTTGCATTACTTTGGTCGGAATTTAGGTGAGTTTATCAGCGAATAATGACGGAAAATTCAGCAAATGAGAATTTGTCATTGCCGAACCGTGACTACGCGGGTGTTCGCTGCACTGCCACACGGGTTGCAGTAGATATCGTCACCACAAGACGCAGCAGAGGTGACGCTTGTAAAGTTGATGTCTATGTTGGAAATCAAGTAACACGAAGCATTACGGAATCAAAACTGCTGAATTAATTGATGTGATACATTGTACATAATACTATAATATGTCATCAGTTCTGGTAGCTACACAGTGCTTTGTTTTAATTGTACCATTATTTTTAGCACAACAAAAATCCAAAAGAGCTATATTAGGATTTTTTTATTAAATTAAATTCCAAATAATAAATGAAAAAAATAAATTGCTTTTAATTTCTTGTGATATTAGCACTTTTCCTGCATTTTTAAGATTTGAACAAAAAAAAGTCTGAATGTAGTAATAATTTCATCAGAATTTAGTATTAATTTTACATTGAAATATGACAGTCAAATTATTTGTGGTTGGGGGTGGGGTAAAATAAGAAAAAAATAATTTTACACACAAAGAAAAAATATTACATGAATATTAAAGCTGTACTTTTATATGAAAGGCTGTAATTTTCAAAATGGCCATCTGATATCATTCGTGGTGCAGGTGTACCTAATGAAGTGTTCAGTGAGCGTAAGAGAGCTACTTACGTCTCTGAGTGATATTTTGGCAGGGTAAATAATATCGGAGCCCTCCCTCCTGAACACGGGGTGAGGCTTGTCTTTAACCACAAACACCACGTCGGCAGGAATGTTAGTGGGGGTCTCGTCGCCCTCGCGGGGGAAGGTTATCTTGGTTCCCTCTTTCCAGCCGCGCTTGATGTCCACGGACAAAATCTTATCCTCGCTGCGCGTGGTTTGGCCGTCAGGGTTCAGTCTCTTGCGCGAGATCCTCATCTTCTTGGTGCAGCCGGCGAAGACCTCCTCCAGGCTCACCTTCAGCTCATGGACCACGGGCGGGTCCTTCTGCCTTTCGCGGCCGAAGCGGGGGCCGCCCAGGTGGGACTTGAAGGGCCGGTGGAAGCCGCCCATGTCGCCCATCCCGAAGGCGGCGAAGGGGTCGGCGCCGTCCATGCAGTCGTCGCCGCCGTTCTGCGAGAAAAAGTGGTCGAAGGGGCCGCGTCCGCCGAAGAACTCGGCGAACATGGCGTGGGGGTCGCCGTGGAAGGTGTAGTTGTACGCGGAGCCGCTGCGGGCTCCGCCGCCACCGCCGGCTGAACCCTTCAGGCCTAAAACGGGAATCAGGAAGTCATCAATATCAGTCTTTCTCCAACTTTAGTAAACCAAAATGTCATAACAAAAATGTCACAAAAAATATACATTGTATATACAGGTCCACACACACTGTTTAAACGCCAGGTTTTGTGAATCGCATTCAAACGCGATTAAAATGGGAGAAACACACACGTGCCCCCGTTTCAAATGCCACTGATAACCCCACATAAAGTTCAGCTGTTCTGCTTGTTCTGACATTTGTGTAGCCTCATCTTGCATCACAAGATTATAAAATATAATCAGGTCGTCACAGGTTATTTATGTGCACATTTTTTTAATGCAAACAGTGTAATCGATGCATTAAAAACAGGAGTTGTAACAAAATGGCGCACTTTGTTGGACTTGAGTTTGTGGACCACACGTTTTTTTTTTTTTGGGGGGGTGTCTGAGGCTGGCAAGCGTTTCCGAATTAGCGACGTGTATGTGACGTCATTAACGTAGTCATATGTGTTGATTATTATTATTTCTTCTGGTTGACAAGTGACAATTAATGGGAGTGAAAGGCACAAATTGTACGCTTTTCAATCATTTCAGCTAGCGAAGCGACAACCGTCGGGGGGTTCTGGTTCTTTCTAGAAAGTTCTCAAACTGCAGCGTTAACACACATTTATGGACAGATTAGGAAACGGAGTAAAAAACTAAACAAAACGTGGTCAGTTACCTTCTTCGCCATATCGGTCGTAAATGTCTTTCTTCTTGGCGTCGCTGAGGACGTCGTAGGCTTCCGCTATCGCCTTAAATTTGTCCTCGGCACCGGCGGACTTGTTCTTGTCGGGGTGGTAGCGGAGGGCCTGCTTCCTGTACGCCTTCTTGATTTCGTCTTCCGACGCGCCCTTGGCTATTCCCAGCACCTTGTAGTAGTCTTTCCCCATCACAACGACCGCTCACTTCTTCACCCACGTCTCGGGAAAAAACGACATTCCAGGTGGAGCGGCTGCCAACTACCGCATGCGGTTAAACGGCGCTAGCTTCCTGGCTAGCTTCAGGTAAATTAGCCTTCCGCTTCACGCCAAAGACGATGACTCAAGTGTCACCCACATTGAACGAGCAGACGTCAGACCGGCGAGTCGAGCGGGGTCAACGGTGACTCGACGTCCCGGGGCTATTGGTGGGGGCGCCGAGGCAGGAAGCCAGCGGCAGGAAAGAAACTTCTGGAAGAAGCTCGGCTAGCGTTCATGACGTGTTTGTTGAGATGATTCCCTGCTGTTACCTCCGGGTTTGCGCGAAGACCAGGAAGTGGGCTAAACTCATTTTTTAACGCCAATGCTGTAAAATAACAGTTTTTCCTCCTTAAATCACATTTTATTATTTTTCATATTAGTTAAAGCGATATGTGGATGTGACACACATCATATTTTACGACTTTTCCTCACTTTTAGCTAGTTTACATCAACTGGGCATGCGCAGCTGTATGATCGTCGCCCTCTTTACGATCAGTGTATTATATTATTCTATTTTTAATATTCTCATTCCGCCCCATTTTTTGACGGTGTTCTACATCCACATTTTACATCCGATCCACACCGTTTCAACTTCAACATGTTCCAAAAATTCACGCCACACACACCATTTCCCACAGTTCCACATTTTTCACCCCCCCCCCCCACCCCTTCATTCCCAATGGAAGATGCTATAAAACACATTCACATCAATCCCACTCACTTTATAAACATTAATTATGCAATTCAACCAATACTCTGTATTAAACATAAAATGTGATTTAGTAATACATTACAAAAAAAAAATGCTGCACTCACAGGCCAGGGAGAGTTGGCAGGAACACAGACAAAATCTCAAGACTTGAGATTATGAAACAAGGTACTTTATGAACAATTTTGCAGTGGGATCAATACTCTGTATTAAATAGAAAATGTGATTTGGTAATACCCAAAAATTTGCAACGCTCACAGCTGAGAAAGGACAATGAGAGATGGCGGTAACACAATCAGACAAAAAAAAAAAAAAAATACTGAGATATGTTTATCATAACATCTTCTGGACACTTTCGGGGACAGCCTTACTTGCTCCTCATGTAAAATCACCACTTGAGAGATCTGCGTAGAGGACATCATTCATGGGACATTAAAGGTCAATAGTAGGAAAGAATAGGTAAACAGGTGGTCCAGGGGTCAGTGGAGTAAGGGGGGTGTATGTGTGTGTCGGCATGTCGAGGGACTTCATCACACCAGATCGGACTTTAAAGCAGGCCTCCTAAAGCCAGAATCAAAGCGGACAGGAGGGGTGTCTTCTAAAGTAGAAGATCGCTGACCCGTGTCCAAGGACCGCACGTCGGTATTTGTCACTGGCCCGACTGCGTACTGTATGCGTGGGCCCAAGGTTACGGCCGAGCTGCTGTGTGAAGAGCAAATCAGGCGGCTTATATTTAGCCTCGCAAATGGCGCTCTGTGGATTATGTCTTGCGGCTCTCCGGTTTCGTCTTCAGCGCCTCTGCCTACCGTGACGGGGGCTGCAGTCTGAGCTATTCAGGTGAGGCTCAATGTCATGTTCTTCCACACCAGTTCGTCTTCCAGGCATTTTTTCGCTCTTCCTTCGGCGCACAAACCCAAAGGATATTTGCGTTTCACCGCCGTCTTCCTCCAGGGGTGAAAGGCTATCCTCGCACCGCTCGTCCCGGACCCACGGACCAGTAGCGCTGGAGGTTGTTCCACCGGACGACTCTTGGGAATCATGGACGTCCTCGCCTTAGAGGCAAAGAATGTCAACGGTTCAGAGCCTGAGAAAAAGTCTTCATCCAGGCCCCGACCCAAACCGCCCAAAAAGCCAAAAAGGATCGTTTACTTTGAGGTGGAGATTGTGGATGTAAAGACCAAGGAGAAACTGCTCCTGCTGGACAAGGTGAGCTTGTTGGCCAGGATCCACTTTTGTTTTAATTTTAGAATTACAAAATATTTTGACATCATTGTCTCGTGATCGCAGATATTTGAAGTCCTTGACCTCACAGAACTAAGACAGCTGAAGAATGTGAAGCATGTTGTAGGTTTTATGGTTCCTTGTGGCACTTTCGCACCCCCCCCCCCAGGATGGCTTTCATGTTTGTGTTTGGTATGTCATTTAGCACAAACTGCTGCGCGCTAAATATGACGTCATAGCAGCGTTACAGTAGGGTGAAGAAAGTCCATGAGATGAAAGAAAGACACCAATGAGGACTATAACGCTGGTTAACACACCACGGAATATGATAGCCATCCCTAGCTAGCTACTACGGTTGTAGTCCAGACCAAGACTAACTCAAGACAAAGAACTTGAGAAGCAGAGAGTAAGTCAAGGCAAGGATTTTATATAGCCAAGAACAAGACTTTAGATTGAGTGAGCACCAAGACTTTGAAGGATTTGAGAACAAGTCAAAACTATGATTTTGGGGAGCCAAGACTGAATCCAGACCAAGACTTTGGGGGATAAAGACAAAGTCAAGACCAAGCATTTTAGGGGATCATAACAAGTAAAGGCCAACACTTTGTGAGTTGAGATCACGTCAAGACCCAAGCTTTAAGGAGCAGCGATCAAACCAAGACGAAGACTTTGAGATTTTAAGACAGAGTCAAGATCAATACTTTGGCAAGTCCAGGCTAAGTCAAACAAGACTTTAGACCAAGTCAAGACCAACAATTCACACTGAGTCAAGACCATGACTTTAAGTAGCCGAGGCCAAGTCAAGACCAAGACATTAGATCAAGTGAAGACCAAGAATTCAGACCAAGTCAAGATCTAGGCTTTAAAGAGCCAAGACAGGGCTTTAGACCAAGTCAAGACCAAAGCTTTAAGGAGCAGAGACCTGGCCAAGACCAAGACTTTGAGGAGCTCAGATTAGTGCTACTAATGTCCTACTACAACACTTTAACTAGTGATATACTATGAATGTTAATAATGTTAACACAGCACTGTTATTAATACTAAAAAAAAAATGTTTGCATTGTGGTTACAGGTGGAGCCAACTGCCACTATTTTGGATATTAAGGCTTTGTTTCACAAATCATGTACGTATGTTAAAGAAAAGAAGAACAGGAGAACATTTAAATGTTTGACCACAAGTTCATCCATTTTGACAGATCCAAAGTGGTACCCGGCCAGACAGTCCCTGCGCTTGGATCCAAGTAGGTCCACCAGTTGCAAGGTCATGTGATCTACAGCTAGCTCTTAATTGGATGATGTTTTATTCACAGAGACCAAGTGTCTCAGGGATGAGGAAGTCCTCCAAACACTTCCTGTGGGAACCACAGCCAGCTTCTACTTCAGGGACCTCGGACCGCAGCTCACATGGGGGACTGTGAGTTCATAACACACGCACAGTGTGACACTTAAAAGGCCATTTGAGGTCGTTTGTCTTCCTCTCACCTCCCGCAGCGCCTAGCTATCCCGGGACATCTAATCTCATGGCCCCAATTCTCTCCTAGGTGTTTATTGCGCCCCCCCCCCCCCATCCCCCAAGCTCTTGTCTCCCTCACTGTGCCACGTTGTTGCCCACTGTGTTGCCCCCATGCTCGCTACCCACATCTACAGTATTTTAGTGCAAGAACTCTATTGATTTCGACAGATATCAGAGATGTTGGAAGTGCACTATGAGGTGGTGGAGTCTGTACTTTGTCAATGCTCAAGCAGTTGGAAGACTGCGGAGCCAAGGCCAAGTCAAGACCAGAGTTTAGACTATGACTTTAAGGGGTTGAGATCATCTCAAACAAGACTGAGCGGAAAAGGACAAGTCAAGACCAAGACATTGCGGAGGCAAGACCAAGTCAAGACCAAGACTTTAAGTAACGAGACCAAGTCAAGAAGGAAACTTGTAGGGGTTGAGATCATCTCAAACCAAGGCAAGTCAAGACCAGCACTTTGAGATGACAAGAACAAGTCAAGATACAAACTTTAAGGAGTTAAAACCAAGTGAAAACCAAGACTTTGAGGGTACAAAACCATGTAAAGACCAAGATTTTAAGTATTTCAGACTAAATCAAGACCAAGACTTTGAGATGACAAGACCAAGACTTCAAGGAAGTGATACCAAAGGCAAGACCAAGACTTTTAAGGAGTTAAAACCAAGTGAAAACCAAGACTTTGAGGGTACAAAACCATGTAAAGACCAAGATTTTAAGTATTTCAGACTAAATCAAGACCAAGACTTTGAGATGACAAGACCAAGACTTCAAGGAAGTGATACCAAAGGCAAGACCAAGACTTTTAAGGAGTTAAGACCAAGTGAAAACCAAGACTTTGAGGAGACAAAACCATGTCAAGACCAAGACTTTAAGGAGCCGAGACCAAGTCTAGACCAAAACCTAATTGAGTTACGATCAAGTAAAGACCAAGACTTCGAGTTCAGAGCAACTCAAGACTTCAAACAGGTGACGACCATGACTTTTGAGGAGACAAAACCAAGTCAAGACCAAGATTTAAGCGGGGGAGACCACGTTCTCATGAGAGAGACTCGGCAACCCCATGTGGAATTCATGTGCCGCATTAATGGATCAAACACCTGCAGTGAATTTTGCCCTTCGGCTCCTTGTTGTAGAACAGCCAGATGTGCAAAAAGTAGCAAAACTGAACAGTTGGACATGTGCATTCAGAAGTTTAGAGAAGGTCAAATTTAAGTTCGCCGCTAAAGGTTCCAGTGAATTTTATGTTTGGTCTGAAATGACAATTTTTTTTGTGAGTTGTGTCGTAATCAAAGTCTTGAAAGGACTTTGAGGCCTTATTCTGTAAAAGGTGCTATCGACTGTATACATTTTTTCTTTGCTTGCTTTAGGTCTTCCTTGCAGAGTGCGTCGGTCCGCTGGTCATCTATTTAATGTTCTACTTCCGCGTCCCCTTCATCTACGCTCCAAAATACGACTTCACCGCCAGCAAGAACTGGGTCGTACAGTCCGTGTCAGCTTATAATTACTTTTTTTTTTTCCCTGTTATTTTATAATCATTACATTTTAAATATGAAAATGTACTTTTTTTTTTTTTTTTTTTTGCACAGTTCTGCTTGCATCTGTCACTCTTTACATTACATCAAGAGGATTTTGGAGACAATGTTCGTCCACCGCATCTCGCACGGGACCATGCCTCTCCGGAACATATTTAAGGTGACTCGGAGGCCGAGATTCGAACCCAGAACCGTTCGACCGTGAGGCAGACGTGTTAACTCCCAATTCCATGCCTATTGCGGGCCCCATTATAAACGACCAATTATAAATATTGCTTGGATGAGTTCACAGGGCTCACACATGAGAAGCCCACAAGCCAACGAAACAAATGATTCTGCAATGAAATCACTGCTCTGGAAATATAAAAAGGCGTGTATCAGCAAATTCTGTTCCTTTCAACCCCCCTGAAAAAGAAATGTGGAGATATATATATATATATATATATATATATATATATATAAACACTGATTCATGGAGACTGCTTCGGAAGTTTTAATGTTGCCAAGACTTTTAAATCCATGTTGCCAATGAAAGCATGTATCTCCAAAATTCAAGTTTTTTTTCCCCCCTAAAAAGCAGGAAGAAAAAAACTACAGACACTGACTTGTCCTTTAAATGAAAGGCTTAGGAAGTCAAGTATGATAATTATTTGATTTACTTTTTAAATTGTAAAAACAACAACAGTTAAAGTCCGTGTTTCAGATATAATATATACATTAATAAAAAAAAAAATAATGACGTTAATTGTAATTGGACAAAAAATGGAATCTAAATTATATAATGGGAAGAATAAAAAACAGCTGCCAGTGGAATGAGTTACTAGTTGTTGTTTTTTTTTGTGGTTCTGAGTTCAAATTTCTGCTAGGAAGATGAAAAATCACCAAATGTGATGAATTATTGCAGAATTGTGGCTTTTACTGGAGTGCCGCGGCCTGGATGGCGTACTACATCAACCACCCGCTCTACACGCCGCCGCGTAAGTGCCCCCCTCATATATTCTCACTCATAAATTCACATTGAATTCCATTTATTTTATTTTTTTTTTTCAGTTTACGGTCAGCAGCAAGTGAATGTCGGACTTTACTTTTTCTTGGTAGGTTTAACATGAAAATCAAGGCTGTCAATCGAACTACGCGCTCATGCTAGGATGTTCTTGTTAATAATTTTTTTTTTGTATTGACGAAGTTTTGCCAACTTGGGAATTTCTCCATCCACGTCGCGCTTCGGAACCTCAAGCAACCCGGTAATTCAGCAGTTTACTATAGTTTTTTAAAACTGAAGAAATATCTAGGTTTCCTGTCATCTCAGGTTTAAAAGTCAAGAAGATTCCTTACCCGACGAAGAATCCCTTCACGTGGATTTTCTGGCTGGTGTCTTGTCCAAACTATACGTATGAGGTAAGAATCAACAAAAAATATGCAATGCCAAAATTGTTTTAGGAAAAAGTCACAATACAATTCACAATGTTTTTTTTTTTTTTTTTTTTTTTTGGCAACTTATGAAAATAGATTCTGCACACCAAAAAGAAATTCAGGCTGGACAAATAATTGGTCCCTGTGAAAAGCATGTATCGCCAAATTCTGTTAGGTTAAGAACAGGAAATACAAGTTTTTTTTAATTGTACAATGACAAAATGTTTGCAGTTATCTAGATTCAACTTCATCTGTCTTAATATTTATTTCCTGAAGGTATCCTTGTGTAAGGTGTCCCAAAAAGCACCTATATAAAAATAATGTTCATTAGCTTTCAAGTTGCTCGTTCCAAAGTGAATGCTAGCCAATAAAAAAAACGCCACTCAAAATTTTGTGCGTTGTATATTTTTATCTAAAATTCAACAAATACAAAATGTTCTTTAATAGAAAAAAAAACTCCCTACATTTTTATATATATATTTTTTTAATGAAGACAAATTAATCATGTCTCTAAACAATGATAATAATGACCCAGTAACTAAAACATAAATGATCAATGTCTGCTCATGTTCAGTACGTCTGAAAAGTAAGATTAGCTTGAATGCTAGTGCTAATTAACCATCACAATGGGTGTCCTGGCTAGTCCACGATGTATCATAGACCCCTACAGTAGCTGATTCGTGGTTGCCATGGCAATGACCATTCTGGTACTGTACTTATTACAAGCCCTGGACTAATTTGAAAGCACAAAAATATTACATACAGTCAGCCGTGACAAAAGTATTCACACACTGTATCCTTCAGTAGAAGTACGCCACTATGTAGCATTATGCAGTTTGAAGAATAACATTGTGCTTAAATATTGGGAAATTAAAAAAATGACTTTATGATTCAGGACGTATTGCATGAACAATTTTACATGAAAACTTTACGTACATAAAAAAAAAAAAAGAAAAGTAAAGCAGTTTGTAAAAGCGAAATGCAAATGCATTGAACTTAAAAGTTAAATACAATTGAATTGGACTTAGACTGTGATTCTTTCGCATAACACTAGAAGGAGCCTCTGTACAAAGGATCATTGCGCTAGCCGTAGTTGTACAGTCGTTGAATGAAGGCTGCCAAATCTGGGCGGGTGGTTTGACAGCAACGTGCGTATCTGATTTTTGTAACGTGCATATGCGTGTTTGTGTGTTGAGGTGGGCTCGTGGCTGGGCTTCAGCGTGATGACGCAGTGCCTGCCCGTGGCTCTCTTCACGCTGGCCGCCTTCGTGCAGATGAGCGTGTGGGCCCGAGGCAAACACCGCGGCTACTTGAAGGAGTTCAAGGACTATCCCACCCTGCGCTCCCCCATTCTGCCCTTCATCCTCTAGAACGCCACACCGCCTCGGCGGGGGGGAGGCGACCTTTTTCCTATCAGGGGCCATTTGTGTTCAAATCCTCCCAGAGTCATACGAAATGTATGCAAAAAATATAATGTAATGAATGTTTATTATTACACATTTTGAGCAATTTGTTCTATTTGTTTTGACATTTGCATGGCGATCTGTGTACTGGATGGACCGCCACCATTTGGAGCGCGCAAGGTTTGGCTGCTTTAAAGTCTTAATTTACGGAGAAAGTTTTTATTTTTGTTATTTTGCTACATTGCTTGGTTTTGAAAGTATTTCTACATGTCAGTTGGCTGCTACTGTTGGCAGGGGTTTCACCACATACAGCGAAAAGTGATATTCTTTTAAGCTTTTGACTTATGAAACAAGTTTGTTTGACCACCGGCATCATGAAGTGCTTTCACGGAAACATTTGATGCGGAAGTGATTTTTTTTTAAATTACCTTATTTAATTAATTAAAAATTAAACTACCAAGTAAATCTTTTGTTATCTGCTTACTTGTCTGGCTAATTTGCAAAAGTTCATTATGGTGAACTGCCACATACTTGCACGAGTTCAGCAGTTGCAAATTTTTTTTTGGGTGGGGGACCCTTTCAGTTCTTGAACCTGTCATGTATCAAGTGCATGTACTGATGGTGCTGTGGTACATGCTGCTGTAGATCGCATGGGTTAGATTTCTGGCCGGTGTTAAGCCTGGGTTTAAAAAAAAAAGAAAAAATTGGGTGGGTTGCGCCAGGAAGACCATCCGGCATAAAAACTGTGCCAAGCAAATCATGCCAGTGACTTGCTGTAGCGACCCCCGATGGCCACAACAACACGGGGTCAAGTGCATATTTGGCACAGAGCAGAGGCGCAAGGATCCAAACGGGGTCAAGTGGGCCGTAGCCAAGCAACGAAAATAAACTTTTAAAACGATACTCCCAGGGTTTTTTTGTGTATTTTATTTTTTTTTGTACTCTACTGATGTGATGAAAATGTCGTCATAGTCGATCAATCAATGTCAATCATCATTGATATTTTTTCACGACAGGACCGCGGTGCCCAACCTTTTTCTGCGGTACAGACCGGTTTCACATGACAAGATATTTCGTCGGCTTGGCATAGTAACAAAGAAAAACAAAATGATTAAAAATACAACTCACCATTGCGCTGAATGTTGTAATTAGTGGGAACTTGCGCATGTTTCTCTTGACATGCCGGTCTCATCTTGTGTCCCATGATGTAGCCGGGCTCCAAAAATAGTCTGTTGAGTATCACTGTTTCTTTTTCACTTGTTCATTTATTGTATTTCAAGATAGATTCAAGTGTTGTGAACGGACACAAATGTCGCGATGTTGGTGCGTGTTGTATCGTACAACTTCGAGGATGAATAAAGTTCTTGTTAGCACAGTTGCCTGCGCGTTACTGGACATAACTTTTTGGGCTTTTGACTTTGCGTCGCTACTCTCGTCCCCTCGCCGCCAGTCCCGTGGTCGCATTTAAATGAATCATTTAAGATGAGCGGCAATGGGAACGGCCGAAGCTAGCGAGGCTAACAGCTATTCTCAACCGCAACCGTTTTATTTTCGGAATCTCTGAATGTAGACTGTGGCGCTTTATTTGTCAAACATTTCGCTGCTCCACGAGCGTTATAGTCGATTTCAAGCATTAAATGTCGATGCGTAGTAGTAAAGTCGACTAGTCGACTAATCGGTTCAACCCCTATCATGTAGTATCGCTCTCTTTACTACGCAGTTACATTTTTATTATTATCCCTATTCTATATTAAACATAAAATACATCCGAGTAAAATGGACCTGCGCACAGACTTGGGCTGGAGTTTGGTGGGCTTTCTCCCGTTAAATGTTAATCCGCTGGCGCAAATATAATCCTACCGTTCGTGCTTGAGAGTAGGCCCATTAGGAAAGAGTCAACATCAAGCATTAAACATCAATGCGTAGTAAAGTCGACTAGTTAACTAACTGGTTTAACCCATACTGTACAGTGTTATTTTTCTTATTTAAAAAAAAAATAAAAAATGTTTGGAACATATTAAATACATTTCTATTCATTTCAATGGAGAGAGTTGATTTGAGATAAAAACAACAAATGGAACTGCTTACAGAAAACTAGGCCCACGTTGCATGATTGTACTGAAAATATCATTTTTCCACACAAAAATTAAACAAATAGGTTGAACGGAGGCGTGAGCTTTATTTGCGACTCTTGTCGGAAGCATGTACTGATTGATAAAAACAAACAAAAAAACTAGCACACCCAATGGAATGTTATACACTTACAATGGCTGACTCGTATCACAACCAAGACAAAGCGTCAGACGAGTGATACACAAAATATTGCATGTGGTCCACCGCGTTGGTCTTAAAACCTCAATATTACCTCCTTGTCTGTTTATCATCACGCCACTCACAATGCAAAGGAGTGAGGTAAATTAAGGGGAGAAACGAACACGGGACGTCACGTGTCAGCAGCTACACGGAACACGCGCGTGTTTTGTTTTACCTGCGTGACTTTGGTGGGAGCGAAGAGTCAGAAGAGAGTCACGGTCAGGAAGTCCACAGGAAGTGCACGTGTGGCTTTTCTTAAAGGGCCACTGCTCCTTTTGCACGGGTGAAATGAGGATCTTCATGAGAGGTAGGATGATTGTTTTTTTTTTTTGTTTCGTTTTTTTTTCATTGTCACTGGTCCTCTCCTTCTTCCACGCATCTTCTTCATATATACAGTACATAGAATATATGCGATGATGTGTGGCAGGATCCTGGTGGAAGTATTTTTTATTTTATTTTTTTAAATGTCCTCCCCATTGTCTGTGCAATCCATCAGAGGTCGTCGCATTCCAAGAAGTGGCTCCTCTGCAGCACCTTGATGTGGCGCTCGTAGATTTTGAGCGCGGGGCCCAGTCGGATGGACAAGCCGGTCAGCACGTCGCTGCGCTGCATGAGCAGCAGCGACTTGCCGTCGATCTCCTGCGGGCGCACAGAAAAAAGGACGCGTCGTTAGGGACGGTAAGCATTAAGCTACTTATGGTAAATGACATAAACGCAGCATTTTCCTCATATAGTGGCCAAGATAATGTACCTTGAATGGGCCACACAGGTCCATTATTGTTCAGGCCTTTTCGAATTATATCATCTCTGATTTTTGGGGGTTGTTTATTTACAGTGTATAATAATGAAATAATTACATTTAATTCTGATTCCAAAATGATTTCTAATAACGACATTTCAGAAAATAATTCAATTGTAAAAAATGTTATGTTTTATCATTACAAAATGATTTATAATATGCAAACATAAAACAATCATTACATTTAATATTTGATTTTTTTTTAATCATATAAAACAATTTAGACTGGATTTTTATATTAAATGTTTTAGACTAAAATATATTTTTGTATTTTTCACAAATGCTATTTGACATAATATATTACTCTTATAATAAATGTATTTTATATATAATTTAATATGATTGCATAATTTACTATATTCTAAATTCCAAAATAAGTCCATATTTAACAATGAATAAATATTATTACACAATATGATGCGTTTTATTCTTCCAAAATAATTTACTATTACATAGTAAAAATATATGATTAATAAAAACAAATATTGTGCATTATAAAATATAAATATATATATAATAATATAAATAATAATGTATCAAATTTTGTTTTTCCAAAATATATTTAAATAATATATTACTGTATAATATTAAAATACATACTGTTAGGAACATTTTAAAATACTATTTAAATACTTAGTATTCTATTTATTAACAATTTAATCATTTCTGTTAGCATGTCTCTGACGTTTCACATCACAGTTAAAGTTAGCATTCAACTAGCAGACTTTTATGAGATGAAAGGATATGATTTGGTTTTTTTTTGTGTTTAAATACAAAATGTTAGTTTTTCTTTCGTCAGTTTTACAGCAAACTTCAAGTGATAATAACTTGAAGCAAGCATGTTTTGCCTCTTATATGAAGAAGTATAACAATAATAATATTGCAACAAAATGGTCACAGGGACGAACAGAAGGAGCACCCACCTGCGTCCGAAACGCCAGCGCCTGCTCCGGAAAGCCGGCGTCGGCGAAGTAACTGGCCACGTCGGCCACGGTCCACTGCAGCAAGTTCTGACTCATCTTCTCCTTCTTCACCGAGCTTCCACCGCAAAGAGGAAGATGTTATTTGTCACATTTTTTTGACAAGTTTTGAAAAGGTCACAGTTGACTGCTGAGACTCACACGTCGTCGCTTTTATCGTCGCCGTTCACGTGAACACTCACGCCTTGCGCGAAGGAAGCGAGCGTGTCCGCATTCTCCTTTGAAGTACCTGTTGATAAAACATGTTTTTTTTTTTTCATCCCGTTTTGAACCTTTTAACCCCCGTGCGCTATGATGTAATGTAATGTATTATGTAACTGCATGTTATGTATGTATTTGTACTTGCTTTGATTTATGTACTCTGCTGTCTGCTGCCAGGTCAGAAAGAAAAACAAAATAAAAATAAAGTCTCTATGATAGGCTGTCATGTATTTGCACTGCATTAACCAAATTAACCTCTGTTGAGTAATTCGGATGCCATTTCGGCTCGCGAGCAGCAGCTCTCAGCAGTCGGTCTCGAATTCTGACGGGCATCGCGTTCTCTAGTTATCGTGATTACTTTTGTGCAACTCACAATCGTCTGACGACGACAGAGTCTGCGCTCGAGCCTCGGACGAGTCGCCGCCGCTCCTCCCCTGGAAGAAAAATCAAACGTGAACACAGTCAAGTCAGGATGAGCAGGAAACAGGAAATGAACAACAGGAACGGGAGCGCGCGCTTTACCAGTTGCACGGCGTAGTCCGGTACTAGCTGGTCCGAGAGGGGGCTGCTGTCCTCCATCTTGTCCTCCTCCTTCACGTTGTCCTTGGGGGCGCTCAGGCAGACGGACGCGGGGTGGACTGTCGCTACACACGCTAAAAACAGAGGTGGGACAAAGTCACAGATGTGCAAGCACTCCTCCATTGTGTCCACACACAGTGGTGCCTTGAGATACGAGCCGCCGTCGGACCGATTTTTTTTCTTTGACTTGCGATGCGGACTTGTACGGTAGCAGTGAACTCGACTCCCCGCACTTTAGAAATCAACAGCATTTTGGAAAACTGAACAATTCATCAAAAAAGGAGGCTTCATGCTGTTGAATGCCACAAACATAAAACAAACTAATCATTTATGTACAGATATACACCCTGTGTATTTAAAACAACCCAAAAAAGCCCTAAAGAAAAGCCCCGGTAGCGTAGTGCTAACGCTAATTAGCATCTTAAATTGCGGCGCTTAATCCCATTCAGCAAAAGACTGAACACAAACAGTTCTGCAACAACATGTACAAATACAATACAACGGTAATCAAATCATAATCATGTATTCTTTATCCTCTGCGTAGAATGACTAACATTAGTGGTGTACTGATGAGCTGCGAGAGGAGTGGAGACAAATCCCAGAATTCAAGTGGGGTTCATAATAACGCCTCAATGAACAGTATGTCCGTCTGTCTGTCTCGTGCTGCCCCCAGGTGGCCAAGGGGGGCACACCAGCATTCAAATGATGCATTGGGACAAAAACTGTTGAATTCTATTTAATTATGTCATTACTATGTTTAGGTGATGTTGTTGCGTTACCTTTGTCTAGGTGCATTCCCTGGTCGCAGCCAGCGACCCCGTTGACCCCGTTGGCCCAGTCATGTGCGAGTGCGAGGGTTCTGGGGCTGGAGGGGGGCAGGGAGCTGGGCCTGGCGGCGGCCATTTGGGAGGAGGGGGCACAGTCTCCACCAGAGCCGGGGTTTGGAATGGGCCCGGGCCCGGGCCGAGCGTGGGAGGGCGAGCAAGGGGCGGACACCGCTCGCAACACGGCCGCCGGCGCCGTGCACACGGGGGCGGGGGAGGGGGAGGGTCCGTCGCGACTCTCGTCGCCTCCCTCCTCGTCCACGTTGCTGTCTGTGTCCATCGCCATGGAGGTGTCGGCCTGGAAGAGTTAAAAGCAGCTCTTGAATGCTGTGAACATTGGCACTTATTACATACATCTGGACTGGAAAACGATGTCAGCAGAAAGAATTCTCCCCAAAATGGACTCAGTAGTCATTTTAGGCTTGTTATTTGATGACATATCTGATTTTCACCCAGATATAGTCGCCTATAATGAAAGTCTGGATTTTATTATTTTTTTTTTTTTGGGTTGTATACATTTGAGTAGGCTCGTCTTACTAAAATGGATCACGAAAATGCTTTGCTGCAGACGAAAAGCAGCCGCATGACGTAAGCGCGCACAGATTTATTTCCGGGTTTTGTCAGCTCAGTGGTTTTTTTTTGTTGTTTTTTTTTTGTCTTGCTCGGTCGGCTGTTAGGTCAAGCAGAATGGAAGATCTGTATCCCTTTTTATGCCGGAACAGTTTTACTGTGTGACGGTGGAGTGTCAGCTCAGTGTTGTATTGTTTGCATTGCTCACCTTAGAAAACGTATTCGGGAAGATGACGTGACACAGGCGTTTGCTTTTGTGAAGCGGAAGGCTTTTTGTACAGTCGGCGGCAGCGTGCGACCGCAGCGGACTTTTATATATGAAGACCATAACATGCGGTTATATATTTACTGTTCCTCAAGTGATTGCACTCTCTTAGTTTTGTTGAATCTGTTTCCAAAGCAAGTTTGACAACAGCATCTCCCGTCATGCACTCAAAATTTCTGAGCGGGACTGCATGATGTACCGTAATTTCTCGTGTATAATGTGCATTTTTTTAACCCCAAATATTGTAAAAATTCAATAGTGCACATTATACATAGGTAGAGGAGAAAATGAAAAAAAGACTTTCACATTTTATCAATGTATGCCGCCATCTAGAGGTTATGAAAAAGCTGTACACTTTCATTTCACCGCCCCCTAGATTATGAAAAAGTTGTACACTTTCATTCCAATATGACGAGTCCATATGACTGAATATATGTACAATTCTGCTCATAAGTTTACATACCCAGGGAGCGTTTGTGAATTATTATTTTTTTTTAAATGACTGATGACTGAATAACAACCATCATTCATTTCTTTATGGTTATGTTTTGTTTAATGATAATGCTTTCTGAAATGCTTGACAGTTGAATTTCAATCTCATTAAAATAAAATTAAATGTGTTTTCGCCTGGTGCTTCAGGTTTTCTCAAAAGAATGTTACAAATTCTGCCTGGATAATCAAACATATGAACACAACTGTGTTTTCTCATTTACTAAATAAAAGTAGTAAAATTGTGAATGTCAAAATAAGAGCAAGTAAATAAAAATAATAATAAAGTATTGTGTGTACAAATAAGGTGTTTAACTACAGAATAATGATTTGAAAAAACTAACAAAATACAGATAATACTTCATGTTTTGATCATATGGCTAGAAGCAAAATCATGCATTATACATAGGTAGAAGGGTTTTCCAGAATTTTGAGGTCAAGTTTGGGGGCGCGCATTATACATGGGTGTGCATTGTACATGAGAAATTACGGTAGTTATTCTTATTAGACTCCCAGGATTTTTCAAGATACACGAGCTCGAACTTTCTGGCCAAAATGGTTATGAAATATTGAACTTGTTATAGAAGATCCAAATAATCTCGTTGCAGGGTATGTATAGGGATAGCTGTTGATATGACGTGATGCATTTAAACGCAGTATAGTCTGTATTGAATTTCTTCAATGTGCATTTCAACATGTAGGAATGTAAAAATGTTTACAATTTTTGTTGCAGATGTTGCAATTTTTTTAAAACCGTTTTTGAATCCGTTTTTTTTTTTTAATTTTTTTTTTTTTTTTTTTACACAATACAACCACTTTTGTGTATGTTATATGCAAAACAAGTATGTACACATGTGCAGGGGGGGGGGGAGAATTTCAGCGAGTGGAGTCAAGTCATGACTTGGTTTCAGCGAGTCGCAAGTCAAGTCGTACAATCTTCTTCCAGTCGCAACATATATTGAAGAGGTACAGTAATAACATATTTTTTCACAAATCATAACACTGAAAAAAGTATTCACACCGTATAAAAGTTCAATGAACAACAACTGAGATTATGATTGATTGAATTTATTGCACTGAATTGTTTTAAAGTTGTATTTCAAACACAATTTAACTCAACTTTTCTGACCAAACTATGCTGTGTACTTTCTGATGACAGCCTTGTAAACTCCTATTATGAAAATTATATTAACACGCAGCTACTCACAAATGTGTACTATACTTACTCATCTTGAATTGCACTTTTGTCAACGACTTTTTTTTAATCGCTGCGATCGTAATGCAAAGTCATCCGATACAGCGGACAAATAACGCACTTGGCATTTTCTAGCGCCGACTCTTTCATCATGCCCGCAAACGTCTCTGCAACTTTTTTTCAATTTAATCTCCACAATTTCTTTCTTTCAAAAAAACAAACAAACAAAAAAAGGCAAACTGTATTAATTAAAATGCAGATTTCCAACTCTAAACGAGATGACTTGTCAAGTCACATAGTTCATGTCAAGTCTCTTGGCCACCAAGTCAAAAGTCAACCCTTTCTAAAGTATTTGGCGAGCAAGTCGCAAGTGATAAAACTGGTGACTCGAGTCGACTCGAGTCAAGTCAATTGACTCGAGTCTCCCTCGTCTCTGTTTATAAATGTTGCTAAATGAGTAGCTTCCAGCACGTGCCCCTCCATAGTATAGTTTTGTTTTCTCACTAGTTTAGTCTCGACCACTTCCTGTCTCCAAGACGTTGGCAATTCCCGAATTGCGCACGTCCTAAAAGAAAAGCCTGCTCGCTCCCAGTGGTTTTCAAGGCAAGACGATTGTTGACAAGTGGGGGGAAAAAATGCTCGTGCACATGTCGCAGTTTGACCTCCGCGGTGCTAAATCATTAGCTGTTACGCAGAGTAGGACGCAACTTCGAAGAAGGATGAGGAAAAGACAAGGAAAAAAAATAAATAAAAACGTTTCTTTTTGGACGGGGCGGGTCGTGAGCGGGCTGAGCTGCTGCGTGTCCTGGAGCGCGCAACCCTCCTCCTCCTCCTCCTCCTCCTCCTCCTCCTCCTCCTCTTCCTCCTCGCCGCATTTCACACAACTTTCACCCCCCCCCCCCCCCCCCCACCCCCTTCAAAAAAAAAAAAAAAAAAAAAAGATCAACCCAGAGCATGTGGCGCTACAAACACACGCCGATGTGATCCGAGTCGCTGGATGCATCCACGAATAATCGATGTATTGCAAATGACAAACGAGGAAGGGCCGATGGGAGGTGCTTTTCGTTGTTTTCCTTCCAAGTGCGCATGCAGTTTGAACGTCTCGCCATTGTGCGTGCGTGGTGCGGGCGAGGGAGAAGGGCGTTTTTTTTTTTTTTTTTTTTTTCTTTTAGGGGAGGGGGGGGCAAAAAAAAAAGAAAGAAACGAAAACTCGACTTCAAAGCGACGTGCATGCAGCACTATTTTGACTTTGGACAAGTCCGTTATCGGACACGTCACGTTGTCACATCGGGGTGATGCACAGCACGTGTTTTGCGTCGCCCTTTTTTTCTCTCTCTTTTTTTTTTTTTTTTTTTTTCTCTTACTCGACGTGATCGCGGCTTAACCCACATCGGACGGAACGCCGGCCGCATGCATCCAGCCAAGCAAGCTTGCGGTTCTCGGCGTTTCCACTTTCATATCGAAATGCTGCAAAAACTAAATTAATAATAAGAAACTAAAAAAAAAAATACAATCGCGCGGAAGTAGGCTGCTGTAAACCTGCTTTCGCTGCATGTCCGATAATGGACGCAGGGGCTCGACTTCACGCGTCGCCCAGTCACGCGTCCCAAGGTTTAAAAAATAAAAAAGTGACGCAAGACACTACCACAGCACAATTTACAGTTTATCCACACGATCAATCGCTGAAATGGGATTTCAAATAAAGCGATGTCACCTTTGGAAGTGAGCCGGGGGAGGTTTGTAGTGTTGTAATGAATAAAACGTGTCTTCAAAAACACATGACGCTCAAAAAACAAACAACGTCCTCGCGTCTACTGTATTTTTGACACTTTTTTTTTTCCCGGGTTGATAACTTTACATGAACCCAAAAGCGTCTTTCCGGCTGGTTATGTCAAAATAAAATCAACTTCTATAAACTGTGGTCAAGTCGTTGACTTGTGAAAGGCCACTTCCGGGTTTGACGTGTGTGTACCGACGGCTAACTTGACCGACGCCCCACCGTAAAAAGCTCCACGAACGCCGACTTTTAGCCACGTTTCGAGCTCAAAACCGTCGCTTCCCGTCGAACGGGGGGATGATTTAAACCACTCGCGGGTGTGCTCGGGTGGCTTTTCAGTGGGCAAAAATGGACGTGACTTTGCTCGCACGCGCACCTTCTTCATCACCCCCTCCTCCGCCGCGGTAGCGCTCAACCGCCGCTCCCCGTTTGCGGCATTCCTTTTCTGGGTACACTTGCAAACCACTCCCCGCTCAAGACACATTAAAGACGTTTTGGGATAATGCATTAAAAGATTAAAAAATGTGTATATATATATATATAAAATTTTAAAAATACGCCAAGCGGGGTTTCGTCCCCCCACCTGTAAAGGGAATTATAATTTAAAAAATGTAATTATAATATAAATTTTAAAAAAAGAAAGGAACGTGACTAACCTCGTCGTCGTCGTCGTCCGGGTCCGCGGGGCCGAGCGCGCTGTCCCCGTTGCTCAAGTCCGAGTGACTGGCGTCGTTGACGGCCGCCGCCGCTGACGTCGCCGCCGCGGCAGAAGCCGTCGCCGTCACCGCGTCGTCCTTCTTGCGGCACCTCCGCTGAACCTTGGCGGCGTTCCGGTACGAAATGGAGCCCTTGTAGTTGACTTTGAGCACCGTCTGCTCGCGTATGAGCTTCTCCAGCTCGCCGCACGTTTGGTCGGGCTCGCAGCCGTGACGTCGCCGGACCATTCGGCAGATTCGCTCCAAGTCCGGCCGGGCTTTCCGCGACCGCAGCGAGTCGATAGTGTCCAGAATCCACTCGCGGTACTTTGCGTCGGACATTTTCCTCCTTCTTTTTGTGTTATTATTATTTTTTTTTTGAGGGGGGTTGTGGAGAGGCGAGGGTGGGTGGGGGGGTCTTCCCTCTCTGGTGCGTTAGTTGCAGCGGCGGAGAAGCGGAAACCTTCGGCCGTCCGCTTGCCTGCGTCTGGCTCGTGCGCTTAAGGTGGACCGGCTGAGTTGCACCCAAAAGTTTCGCCCTCCCTTTCTCGCTTAAGGTGGAGCATACGGCGACGCGCGACTCAACAAAGTCAGAGCACGTTTTGGAAGTAAAAAAAAAAAAAAAAAAAAAGCAATTAAAACAAAAAAGCCAGCGGGGGGCAGCGTTGTAATCTCAGCAGGCTATAAAACGTGTCTTAAATAACACAGGACGCTCGGAAACGGTCGACAATGTTAGTTAGACAATGTTTTTTTCACCCCTTCTGGTTATTAAGCGCAAGTGAATATATAAACGTAGTTCCGGCACGTTGTGTCAAAGGAAAAATCCGCCACTATGACTTTTCATTATAATGACCGCTATTGTGAAAATAAGACGCGATCTACTTCCGGGTTATCGCTGGCTAGCTTGCCTGTCACAGTTAAGACGCTGCTCGGCTCGTGCGCTTAAAGGTGGACCGGCCAAGTTACCGAGCAAAAGTTAAACAATGGGACGGCACGGTTGAAACCAACCGAAATCGTGTCTTCAATAACAAAAGTCACGAAGAATACGGCCGGCAATGTTACATTTAAGGCGAATTTTGACACTTTTACCCCAACACGCTCCCTCCTTGATAGGCTGAGGCGAACACAATTGCGTATTTCCGGCGCGTCGTGTAAAAAAATAAAAGCTAGGAAGATTGGTTTGCGTTGGAATGACTGCAATTGTGAAATGGAACGCAGCTCACTTCCGGCTTTGAAGCGCAAGCTGCGTCTGTCTCGTTTCGCACTCTCGCGCTCCTTCTGTCTTTCTTGCGCTCAAGATGCCCGTTTGTATAATCTCGTCAAGCTAAAACGTGTCTTAAGTAACAATGACGCTCGACGACAAACGGCACTACAACGTCCTCGCGTCTTCAATTCTCACTTAACGGCGTTGTTGTTTTTTGGGGGGGGGGGGGGGGGGGGGGGGGGACTTTTTATGCCTCTCGTTGATACGCCTGGGTGACCATAAACGCGCTTCCGGCACGTTGTGCCAAAATAAAAGCAACGAAGACGACTTCGCAACGAAACGACGCTAATTGTGATATGACACGCAAGGTACACTTCCGGGTTCGACGCGCTACTTTGACTGTCACCCCACCGTGAGATTCGCGGCACGCTGTTTTGGGTTGGGTTTGTCTCTTGCAAAGTTGCACACCGTCAAACTCTGACTTTAGCAAGTTAGCATCAACCAAGCGCAAAAAATAAATAAATACAATAAATAAAAACAGCCAAAAGCAGTGAAAAAGTACTTCTTGAGGTTCGGGTGTGCGTGGGTCTCACCATGCAAAAGGAGGCACATTAATCATATTAAGATACGTTTATTTATCTGCATGTGGCAATTGAGGTAAAATACATAGCAAAAACACCTTATTTTGCTCTAAAACAGGTTTCGGGGATTCTTCGGCATGGAACAGACTATTTTTTTAAGGGGGTCAATAATGGCATGCTGTATTGCACACAATGCAACAAAACAAGGCGCAGTAAGTTCAAATAAACGGCAAAAATATTCAATTTCGCCCTTAAATAAGCAATCAAGACAGACTATTTAGTGGGGCCTGGCCTTGTTTAGCAGTGGTTTATGGGTTTTTGGGTCTATGATTTTTGATTTTGACTCACCGAAACATTTATTTCAAGCTGGTAACCAATTTGTATTCTTTTGGATTATTATCTAAAGATTTGCACCTGCGGTGCTATCCACGTCTTTTCTATTAGGAGTAACAACAGAAGTGCTCAAATTTGAAATGTACACACAAGGCAGATTCGTCTTAACAAGTAAAACTTTATTGGAATGATACATTTTGCAAAATATTTTATGTGTGTGTGTGTGTATATATATATATATATATATATATATATATATTTTTTTTTACCATATTCATTGTGTTCTATGGGTATCTGTCAAGTTCTCCAGAAGGTAAGCTAGTTAAGACTGTAAAGGCGTAATAATATACAGTATTCTCCCCTCTGACCTCCCCCGAAAAAGGTACATTAGACTACACAATCACTGTACCCAGGTCATGAGGGGTAAAAAAAAAAAACTAAAAAAAAAGATGTTCTAGTTTCACCATTATTTAATTTTTTTTATTTTTTAGATTTATTATTTTTTTTTTGAAAATACAATTAGAAAATATGAACCTAAACATCTCGGATGTAAAAAGCGTTATGTTGTAACGTGGAAAATTGATGTTAATTCGAAGGCAAACAACAAGAGAAAACTATTATGTTCACTTATTCTTTAGTGTTTATCTGATATATAATAATAATATAATAACAATAATAAGCTAAATAACGAGAGGCATGTGGGACGCAACAATATGAAAGGATCGCTCCAGAAGATGGATCGCTGCCTTTGAAGCCTTAACAGGACCGTATTACATGTGCTCTATTCAACGCGGTGGTGTCTTCACATGAGCGGACGCCCCCAAAGTCCAACGTCCAAAAAAGGGGCACCAGTGATGGCAAGGAGGAGAAGCGTCATGATAACCCTAACGTCGGAAAATAAACTCATTGCGGCAATGGAAAGCGTCTGCTCAGCACAATATTGTCAGCCTAATAGCACACTACCATTTTTAACTTGTCACAATATCAATACATTAGCTACAAATTTCTCTCTTTTTTTTTTTTTGTCTTTATGTTTGCGTAGATTCTCGAGGCAACGAGACTCGTTTGTTGAATTTGTTGTTGGTTTTTTTTCTCGTTTTCCAAAAATTTTAAGATATGAATTAGGCAAGTATGCAATTAGGCTTAACGACAGTACAATGAAATACATACAAAAATTGAATTGACCAAACAGATTCTAATAAGAGTGTAGCTGGAAGCTTAGTGGCTAATGACTAGAGAAGATTCCTGACAACAAATCTATTATGCATCGTCAAAGAATGAGTACTTTTACTTTATTTTGGTTTTATTGTACAGTAATGAAATTCCGTAAGGTTTTTCAACAGTGAAAGTTTGACCTCTGGAACAAATCAATTCACCTCTACATTACATCCTATTTGGGGGAAAATGTTTTGAAATGAGAACAATTTGGTGTTTCTTTGGACTTTGGAGGCTCCACAGTATTTGAAAATGTGATTTGGGTCAATATCCACGCTTTATGCGACACTTGGACTCGTGGAAAAGGCTGTAATGACAAATAACATCATGTATTGGATGTGTAAGTAAGCTAGCTGGCGTAGCTGTACTATTTCAGAGGGTGGGTGGGCGGGTGGGGTGGGGGAGGGAGACTAACGCTCACTGGATTAACGTGGCCTAAAAACAAAAACAAAAACCATCATATTTCCCAAACAGCAGTTGAAACCATCAGACAAGTTGAGGACATTCAAAATGAAATTCATCCAGCGTTTGATCTCTATTACGTTACGAGGCTTCTGCCTGCACTGAAATCAATCACATTCGTTTAGGAAAAAAAAACAAGTCATGCCACAACATGACAAAATGGGGGGGGGGGGGGGGGGGGCTAGTCAAAAGTAATGCACGCACACACACACAAAAAAAACCAAGTTTAGCACCTCATACGGAGTGTGTGTGTGTGTGTGTGTGCGTGCGAAAGAGAGGACGGTAAGCGTACAACCTTCATGAACGCACGGAGTCCACAAACCAGGGCTCAGCATTGGTCTGCGATTGTCTTGCATCCAAACTAAAATAAAGATTGGACACCAATAGGAAAAAAATAAAAACAATCTTTTTCTAAGCAGCGGCCATTTTTAGGTGTTGTCAAGTCCTCCGAGGGCCATAGTAAATAGGACACGTTTGTATATCACCAGCAGTTGGGGGTTTACAAGTTTCGGGGCCTTTACGCAAACACACACACAGAAGAAAAACAATTTAATTAAACCCCAAGAAGTAAAAACAGGCACAATTCGCTGAAACTTGTTTTCGACTCTTTTCTTTTCCACTTCAATCCGTACAGAAAAGCTTGCGATGCTGTCAGGTTTGCCAACTGGGCCAGAATGCATCTTTATTCACGTACTCACAGCTATGAGAGACAAGTTGTTCTCCGTCACGTAACTGTTGCACTCAAAAGGATTCAAACCCCTGCCGTAAAGTTCATCCACCCAGCTGACTTCTGTCGGGTCAGAGGTGCGGCACACGCTGGACTGGTTGCCGGCCAATCGTAGGACACACACACAGACAAACAACCATTCACACCTACGCACAATTTCCAGTCTTCAATGAACCTGACACGCATGTTTTTGGAATGTGGGAAGAAGCTGGAGTAACTGGAGAAAACCCACAGAAGCCGAGTTTCGAACCCCAAACCTCAGAGCTAACCAATAACCCACCGCGCTGCCCGTGGTAAAGTCCATTTGCAAACGTACAAAAAGTTTACTGAATGATCAACGTGATGTTTTAATGTTCATGTGGTCGTGTTGCTTCATTTCACCTATTATGAATTTGCAAAGAAATCTCATGTATAATTGGGGGTTGAATCATTTTGAGTGCCTCTCTCTATACACAGTGGTTATAAAAAATCTTCACACCCCTGCTCCCGAGGTCGTGGCTTTACTCAGAAATAACCAATCACATTCAAACTCATGTGAAACACACGTCTGATTAACCCCAAATAACATTCAGCTGGTCAGCAGGGGGTATGTAGACTTTGCATGGGCCACTGTATATAATCAATATAAATTTACTGTAAGGAATTTAAATAATAATAGAAGTGTTTACTATGACTGTTAAACAATAAGTAAACACAAGCACAGATCAACATAAATATAAAAAAAAAAAAAAAAAAAAAAATCACCAGTAGGGTAATAATAATAAAAAAGCTGCAATAAAGACAGATGTGAGACGCGAACAAAAATGCGTAGACGGTGATAAATCTTTGTCAACTCTAAAGCTCTACGCAGAGGCTTTTCGTCTGACAGTGTTCCAACCGGTTGGCATCGCGATAGACACATCTGTTGGACTCGGTATTGCTCGGTCGACTTTAGAGCGGGGGAGGGGGGGAGGTTAACGAGACAATCAAGTTGCTGCTCAAAGAACGAGAGAGAGGGAGGGCGGGGGGGGGGTAAGCAGATCGGGTACCTTAACAACGCCCGACGACACCGTGTGATGATGCAAGTTTAGGAACGAACGGGATTAGGAATGAGAAAAAGGCAACACTGTTGGTTCTGTTGGCGCTTTCCTCGCTGCTTGACCCGCCTCTCCCGTCTGGAGGCGAGGGACTGAACAAAAAAAAAAAAAAAAAATTAACGAATAAGCAGTCCGCCGGATACACGCCCGCCCCAACCCCTCCGGGAACCCCGACTCCGGCTAAGCGGTGGATCGGAACCTAGAACTCGGCGAACTCCTTGGCACACTTCTCCGTGATGGACACCCGGATCTCCTCCTCGTCGTAGTCGTCAAAGTTGCTGGTGTCGCCGGGGCCTCTGCACTTGGGGATGAAGGGCGCCTCCACCTGGAACGCACGAGCACACAAGGAAGGGAGTGGAATGATAATAAAATATAAACGATGGCGTGTTCCAAGTCAAATTCGCTCAAACGCTAATGCTAAATGGTCACAATGGATGTCAAGGTTGGTCCACTATGCATCGATAGCCTCCTACAGTAGGTGATTTGTGGTTGCCATGGCAATGACAGTGTTGCTACTCTCCTTAATACAAGGACTGATCCGAAGAGACAAATTACACATTCAGTCAGAGGTGGCAAACCCCGATTTACAAACAGCTTAATGTTAGAACTACACCACTTGCAAGCCACAAAACAAACAAAGCAAATTGTCCGGTGGTGGAACCTTGTCGCAGTGTGCGAGCGTTTCATTTGTCCCTTTTGTGCCGGGCGGTGCGCCCATTGTGGGCAGACGGATTCATCAAATGTGTATGTGTTTTAGACGGAGAATTTTTGAATGCCAAAAGCTGGTGGTTTTTAGGAAACCGTTCGCCACGAATCGTTCTTGTAGCCGACAACATCAAACAATTATCTTAAATAAAGCCATGGATGGGAAATATCTTCTCTGAATCTGTTCATGCTCCCTGCTTCATGTTCCACCATGTTGGTGCTGTCCCTGGATTCCCCCCCCCCCCCCCCCGCCTTATAAGACTCCAAAATCTCAATCAATCTAGAGCTCACAAATGGTTGACTTGACCTCTTTCTATTTACGTCGTCACTTTACTTTGGAGTCAGCCAGTCGTCCCGCAAACATCTGCGGTTTGTTCAAAACGCCGCTGCTCGTCTTTTAACCGGAACGCATAATAATAGCGAGCGCAGAACTTGTATTCTGGCCTCCCTCCACTGGCTGCCTGTGGATTTTAGAGATGATTTTAAGATCCCTTTATTTGTTTTTAAATCTATAAATTGTCTCACCCTTCCTTAGCTCTCTGGGCTGCTCAATCCCTACGCTGACCAGCTGCTTGGAGATACTGAAGTCGAAGCAAAAGAGGATAGCGCTTTTTCCGTTGCTGGTCTCAAACTATGGAATGACCTCCCTGTGCACATCAGACAAGCCCTCTCACTGACCATTTTTATAAAATGGTGTTAAAGCCCATTTTGATGAGTTGGCTTTCAACTCAGCATGAGACTACACCTTGTTTTATTTGATTGTTATTGTTTATAATTGTTTTATACTCTACTATGTATGAACAGCACTTTGTTTCAGCTGCGTTTTTTTTTTTTTTTAAATTACAGTACTCTATGTATAAAGTTGAGTTGAGTCAACGTCCGCCAACGTTGAAAAAGGTATCCAGCCTACTTTGAGAAAGTAAGGCGGTAGAGAGTACATATATCTTTTCTGAAAATAATAGGGAGTACAAATAAAAAGTTGTCAAAAAAATAAATACTCAAGTACAGATATCAGAAAAATCGAGATAAGTAGAGTATGTTGTACTTGGTTACTTTCCATTACTGGCAAGGCTCACCTTTCTCTGGTAGATGGCGATCCAGTCGGTGGTGGCGAACCACTTGTGGCCCTTGATGTCGTTGACTCCGTTCCTGAGGTTGCCGAAACGCTTGGTGAGGTCCACCTGCAGCAGGTTTCTCAACATGTCCTTCAGGTCCGAGCTGAAGTGCGAGGGGAAGCGAACCTGGAAAAGGCCAGAGGGTGTCGCAGTCAAGCTTTTGGGATTTTTGCTAACAAGCCTTTCACATTGAGCTGGTGCTGGTGCCAGTACTCGGTTCACATCAACTTGTGATCTCATTACATCGCCAGTATAACCCCCAAACGTCGCTGTTAGAGTTTACAAAGTTGGGGGCAGCTAGAGTTTCTTCCATCCATCCATTTTCTGGAGCGCTTATTAGGGGTTGTACAGACTAGTCGATTTGTCAAATTTACTACTCCACAATGATGTTTAGAGCACGATGTGGACTAGTCGGAAATCACGTTTGTCGCTAGAGGTGACAGATGATTGAGCTGAATGAAATTAGTCTGTCACCTTTATTTAAATTGTCGTTTTTTTCTGAATGCGCAGCTTTGGTAGGCGACGGTGAAACAACAGGATCGATCAAGATTTTGAACAATTTTTCAGCCCACACTATCCAAGTGGAAAGTGAGTGGGGAATTATTTTACCAGATAATTACAGGGCGCATACAGTGGATGTAAAAAGTCTACAAACTCCAGTCAAGGTCACGAAAAGCCTCCAAGAAGATCTGTACTTTATTTGGGGTTAACCAGAGGTTTAAATGGTGGCAGGTCTGTGTTGACTCCCATATAACATCAGTTTGAATGTGATTGGTTAAATCTGAACAAGCCACATACATCCCCGAGTTCTCAAGAGGGTGTGCACAACATTATTACAGTTGTTGAATTTGTCTTTCCCTCTCAAAAAATACTAAAAAAAAAAAAGGCAATTGAGTTGTACAAGTTTTAGGTCACACATTGATGGTGGGAACATTTTGAAATTATTTATCTTGGTCTCAAACCTCATCGAACCAACCCTCATTTCGATGCACTGCACTTCTCAGGAAAAAAAATACATGACCTTAATAAACTCACCTTTCCTGATACAATCTTCTCATAAATCTGTATGGGTTGGTCTGCAAAGAAGGGGGGGTAGCCAGCGGCCATCTCATATATGAGCACACCCAGTGCCCACCAGTCGACAGCTTTATTGTAGCCCTGGAAACGTAAAATAATAAGGTGGCGATGCGTCTTCAACTGTAGCTTTGAGAATCATGGTCAAACACTCACTTTACTGAGGATGATCTCTGGTGCCAGATACTCCGGGGTTCCGCAAAGCGTCCAGGTTCGGCCTTTCACTCTTTTCGCAAAGCCAAAATCTGTAACCTGCGGAAATATATATATATAAAAATATAAAAAGCGTTCAGTTCTTTTACTGGTGGGGTAAATCACACCTTTTAAAGCTAAAAAAAGAAGTTGTCAAATAGCCTTGCCTGGATGTAACCTTGCTGGTCAATGAGCAGGTTCTCTGGCTTCAGATCTCTGTAGATGAGGTCCAGCGAGTGAAGGTACTCAAACGTCAGTACAATCTGAGCTGCGTAGAAGCGGGCGTGTGGTTCACTGCGGGGGATAGGCATTCATATCAGTAGAAATCAAACAACAATATTTTTATGCAGCTGAAGTATTTAGGACAAACGATAAAGGGGGAAAAAAATTGAACATCAGCGTACCTGAATCTACCGATTCTCCTCAAGTGGGAGAACATTTCGCCTCCAGGCACATACTCCATTATCATATAGAGATTACTGTTGTCCTGTTGGGAGACGAGCAAAAGGCTTAACGTGACGCAAAAGGTGTGGAAAAACAACAACAAAATGAGACGAGGCAGCCTGCTCAGAAGGAGCATTGAAAATCTGCAAACCTTAAAAGAATGCTCCAGTCGCACGAGGAAGGGAAAGTTAACCGCCTGCAGGATGCGTTTCTCATTCAGCGTGTGCTCGATCTGCTTCAGCTTTACCACCTGAAACACCCCAGAAGGGATTTTTTATTTTTTTTTTAATACATTTAGAGGTGCATCTCAGTTAAATTCAAATATGGTAGAAATGTTCATTTCAGTAGTTCCATTCAAAAACTGTCACTCATATACAGATTAATCAAAAACAAAAGGATCATATTTTCCACAGGGCGCATAAAAATAATTTCGATATAAAAACTTCATTGATTGCTTTTATGTAATACTCAAAATTTCTTGAGATTGTGAATTTTGGATAGAAAGATATAATCATCAAAATCATGAAACGTTTCACTCTGTGTGTAGTGATACTAGTCAATCTACTGTATGTAATGAGTTTCACTTTTTCGCTTAACTACTGAAATAAATGACTTTTTCCACACTATCCAAATTTATTGAGATGCACCTTTTTGTGTTTATATGTCAACTTATTTTATTATTCTTTAAATGCATGACATTTAGGGATATATATATATCACTGTGGGCAGTGATGTCTATACGTTCTGCACATGTTTTTTTAATTTTTTTAAACAAAACTTACTTATTCGGGCACACAAGTTAGAGTAAACCATCCATAAATATATGCGGCTAACCTTTTGTTTGTCAAGTATCTTCATGGCAAAGTGCTGGCCCGAATCTTTGTGCTTGACCAGCATGACTCTGCCGAAGGAGCCTGTGCCTAAAGTCTTGATTCGCTCAAAGTGGTCCAATCCTGCGGTTTGCTGAGGAAATGAGCGAAAATGTCAACACACCAGAATATGGAAGAAAGAAAGAAAACTGTTTTTTTTTTTTTTTTAACATACACCAGCAGAGGGTGCACTGTCTTGAGACTAAACACTCCAAAAGTGTGACTACTCCCACAGTTCACTCGATTATCACACTAACATCCATCCATCCATTTTCTTTTGTCGTCGTCCTCATCAGGGTTGCAGGCGAGGTGGCGCCTATCCCAGCTGACATTGTGTGTCTTAAATGAACTTTACTCTCTGATGTTGTCTTACCTGTGCTGGATTCTCCCATTTCTTTAGGAAATCTTCCTTGGCTTTGGCAAGAAACTCCTTCACTGTGATGGGAAACAAACAAAACAAAGAGAAGTTAACAGTATCGCTGATTGACCGTTTCCCATCATGCAACAACGCACGGGATGCTTCTAGAACATATCCATCATCCAAACCACTTCCTGTGTCACAGAGAGCGTTCTAGGAAGTCAGAAGTCTTAGCTTTAATGGAGGTCATCACGCAGCCACCATTTACAACATTCCAAAATGGCCACAGTCATCAATCATAACCTAATCACCACAGTGGTGCTCCTCGGATTTTAGTTCTGTACGTCACTTGGGTCCCATGTGAAGATGAAAGATCAAATAAAAGTCAAACGGTAATAGAGTGGAACAAATCCAAATTGAAACACAATTTTCAGGACAAGTCTGTCTGTCCATCTCACAAAGCTCCATCCGTGTGAAAAAAAAAAAAGATCCCTAGGAAGCTTCCAGGCAAAGATGTTGCGTTGACTTTTCTTTGTAATCGAATTATTCAAGTAATCGTTTTAGCCTGTTCTGTTGTTTTTGTCTTGATGCCAACAGTGAATTCAGAAATGAGTTACTAAATACATCATGTTTGAAATCTTCTGCAAAGACTGAGATGAATGTGGTAGTGAATTGTTGAGATACAGCATTCAACTCTTTTTTTTTTTTTATAAATCATTTCAGTTGTCTGGATTTTTTTGGGGCATCGCTAAAACCAAGTCCGGGAAGGCACTTGGGCTTTCTGGCCATGAGCTAGCACTCCTCCACTATACAAGTACTGAGCATCGTCTTTCCATCAGTGGATATCCAGTGGAATTGTGAATGACTTAGTAATAATAATAAATTGGCCCATTTCTACCATTACAGCATGCAGTTGGCTGACAAGCTACGGCTTCAACCTGAAGTGCTAGCCCGCGGACTGGCGTCGGCCAATAAGTCACTGGCTTTTGTGTCGTGTGTGGGTCCACATAACAGACACGTCAGGGAAAGTTAAGTGTTTATCAAACAGTGCGGCACACGTCAGCCTGCGGCTCACACTGTAGACATTTGAGGCAGGCTGTACGAACATGACCGTGACCGGTGAAGGTCGAGCAGGGCGCCTTTTCAGTGCATTCAGCGGACACGCCAATAGCCAACGACTGCTTGGAGGTGGGCTGTATTTTAGAGCCTCATTTTATGTACTTGGCGATTTCTTTATTCATTCAAATTTGTTAACAACACTCTGCGGTTCACTTTACATTGACTTTAACTTATAATTATAACATGAGAGTTAAGAACGCTACAGTGTTGCTTGAAATTGCGTCAATAACGTTTTTATGACAGAAACAGATTATGGGGAAATTGTTATGCACCATCGGCAAATTGGTGGTTGACCAGAGTTGTGAAACAGCATTGTGTCGGACCTTAGAGGTTCCACTGTACACTTGCATAAACAGATTCATATTTTTATATTTAATGGATGGATAATGTGCGTAATTTTGTGTTTATGGGCTTCAACCGATGATTATGACAGGGGAGAGGGGGAACAATCGGCGTGACTACTCAGTTTATCACTGCAGTGTAAACGTGTGGAGAGCAGTGCAGTTTAACCCAGCAGTACAATCCAAAGCCACATAAGTCCTGGCCTTCAGGGGACGCAGCAGCGCAGCAAACACACACGCGACACTGGATACACGCACCGTTATCGGCCGGCCGAAGACACGCCTGTGGACGTATTCCGACACACGGTGTCATATGCAGAAGTACATTTTTCCTTGCCGCTTATCTTTACGGGCCGAATCACGGTTATCTGTGGGAACACGCAGATAACCACCGTCCTTCCTCATTCCTCTTTAACATCTGTTCAATAACCACACTGTGTTACACTCCTTGTAACACAGCGATGCTTTTCATAGTTAGTGATGATTAGGCACAAAATCAATCAACTCAAAAATGGAGAGCAAGTATAACTTGCACGGCATACAAACGGCTTTATAACTACAGAAGCGCTAGCTGCAGCACATCGAGTCTTTCAGGATCATGTGGGAATGTCGGAATAATCGATGCGAAACGACAGCCCGCGGCCAAATGCACGCGCACGTCAGCTGCAAGAGGTACAGTCTCCAACTCATCAAACAGACCCCATCCATTTTGACTTTCACTCCCATGGAACCTCCAAAGAGTTACATAATCCTTCCTATGATGATTCAAATTTTGAGAAATATTTTCCTGTAAAAAAATAATAATAATAATATGAAGTGGCCCAAGTGAGGATAAGCGGTGTAGAAAATGGATGGAAGGATCAATTAATTAATTCTTACCCTGGACAGGCAATGTTTTAAGCAACAATTTAAATTTCTCTAACAGTCATAAATGGGAGACGCAAAACAACTAGAGCATACTTAATAAACTAAAGTAAAACTACTCAGCATTTGAAGACACCTCTGACAGCATCTCCAGTTTTTTCAATACTTGTCAGTCATTATGCTTTCAGCTACATCCCATTTACATTAGAATATGCGCTGTGAAATTAATTAGTGAACACAAATGATAGTTAACTAATTCTATGGGTCTCTGTACTGAGCAGCTCGACAATTGTCTTACGTTACAGGAAGTTCCAGTTCCCATTTTAGGACTATCGTCACACTTATCCTTTTGTCACTGGTAGTTTTCTGTAGTGCTAAGTTACATCCAAGGTTTGGCTTATTTTGAGGTATCTTCATCCTAAAAATGTGGGGTGAACATGAACAGTACACACACACAAAAACAAACACACAAATCTAAATTCAAGCTAGTCGATGGCTTACAAATTCCCCAAAGAGCAACAGCTGCGACAATAGGATGAGCGGGAGCAGGGATTGCATAAACATGTTGACAGAGTCTACTGAGTGCAATAGAAGCTAAGTGGTCACTAGAGAGAGGGGAGCGAAAAAATAATAATAATTTCCTAGGAAAGTTGTTCAACTTCCTGTTAGAAAGAGGCACTAATTGAGCTCAGCAGGTCAGATATGGGAAGACGCGGTTCTGTCGGGACCACTGTTCATGTTGTAAGCGTCGCTCGCTACCCAATATTTCTCACCATCCGGGATGACGACGGGCGCCTCGGCGGCCTCCGCCGAGCGGGAGCCCGATTCAGAGGAGTGCGAGGACTCCTTCGATGATTCCCTCTTGCTGGTGTGCCTCCTGGAGCTCTTCCTGTCACACATGAGCACGGCAGAGTCTGCCCGCTTTTTCGCCTCCATCTGACTCTTCCTCACAGCTGCCGACTCATGGCCCCCGCAACCCGGCGTCTCCAGGTCAGCTCGGCGGTCGCCCTAATGCGCGGGGAATCTCGTCGAGCGTCCTCGCCGGTGTCTCGATTCTGAGAACGGTCTATTTTGTTGTCAGCAGTCGCATGAATCGACTGGACCCTTGCTTTGTTTGTATCACTATTTATTCTGTACACAAAGTTCTCCCCTGCTGTTCCCGCTCACATATTGATCTACACAAAATCATCAGGGGGAAGAGCCTAGCTGGTATATTCATCCAAACTGGAGAGGGAGTTGCGTGTAAACGTGGACAAGGCACACAAACATGAGCTCAACCAATCATTTGGGTGTTTATTTTTTTACCTTATTTACACATTAAATGAAAAACGTTGTCATGAGACACTGAATTACCCAAATACAGCACAGAGTCAGTGCAGTGCCAGGGCTCCATTGATCCCTCAAAAAAAAAAAAAAAAAAAAAAAAAAAAATCAATCCCCCGTTTCTCCCCTGGGCCTCACTGGCCTACTCTGATGCAGGGACAGTACGATTATATTGGGGAGAGCTGATCAACATTAAATGCGAGAAAGCTCACCAAATTCACCCCTGTGGGGATACACATGTTAATGTATTTACATTTATTTTAAAACGGGCTTGGGCTGCACAATCGAATTCTAATTGCGATCACGATTTTGGCTGTCACGATTAAATTAACCTGATCATCGGCGATTTTTACATTTGAAAGGCAAGCACTGCTGCACATGATGCACTCTCAACCAGTAGTCAGCCAACCACCAGGGGGCGAACGCATGGATAAGGCTTTATTAAGCTGTCTAAATAACAGCAAGCTGTTTTCTGGACATGTTTTGATTCAGGGCAAGTAACATTAAACATGGAGTCATATGTTATGACTGCGGCTGAGTCATCTGCCCCGCAAAGTAACACAACTAATCTGTTCAACCATCTAGAAAAAAAAAAAAAAGGCAGAAAAAATTATCAGGTCAAAGTACTGGACAATAAATATGTGATCCCCTCGCACAATTATTTCTCCAAAGTGCTATCAACTACATTTTATGAACAATGACTGTGGTCAGGACGGCCTCCACACCATGACCCTTGTGTCGCTTGACCAAAACTGCCGTTAACACTTACGTACTATGCTACTAGCGTGTGGACGTATTTCACCATAAATGAGACTGGTCACACGCTTGCATAATGTACAACTCTATCCTCAAATACAATAAAAGCACAAGTGAAACAAACAGCGGAACAGAGAAAAGCTTTATTTTATTTTTTAATGAGCCCGGTTATGATGTCGCGTTGTACAACACGCTATTCAATAGACACAAGATGAGACGGGCATGTAAAGAAAAACTCGCACAGGCTCCCAGTAATTACAACAACTACATTTCGCGTAATGGTAAATTGTATTATATTTTAATCTTTTTTTTTTTTTTCTCTATGCTGGTCCGTCAAAATACGTCGATCTGAAACTGGTCTGTGGCGCAATAAAGGGCTGGGAGCCCCTGTAATGTACTGAAAAAATATCAATGACATCATCGACTAATTGACTTTGACTCAACTTTCGTCACATTGGCGTCGCCTACAAAAAAAATAATGTTCAACTCCTAATAGATGTATAAAAAAAACAACAAGCTATTAATAACAATAAAAAGTGCCACTTTTTTTTTTTTTACATGATGCTCTACAAACCCTGCCTAGCAACAAGTGACCAGGGCAGAAACTTAAAGAGTCATAAGTTAAATAAGATGATAAGCTACACAATAAATACAACTATATTACTAAGTCTCTCTCTCCAAATTTACCTGTGGGGCATTCGGTGTGATATTATCAACTCCACCTACAACAAGTGGCCAGAAGAAGAAAAATTAGAGTAGGGATTTAAATAAAATGCTAAAATATGTGAAAAAACATTAACTAAAAAAAATTTAAATAATTATAAGTGCACTTCTAAATTTTCCTTTGGCCCTGTGGCACATTATAAATTCTACCTAGCAACAAGTTGTCCAATGTGTGTCACGACGTGTGACTGACTAGCTCCACCCACTGTCCCCACTGGCCTTGACGTCATCACAAGTTATCTCAAGTCAGCAAGCTTATCTGATCAACCCGACTTCCAACAATAAATGGAGAACGGAAAGGTTGAGCATTCAAAACTGATACAACCTTCGGAGCACACACAAACACACACACACACACACACACACACAAAAGAGCAACAGAAGCCGGTTTTGGCGTGGACAATTTAGTGTGGTGAGGACAGATTTAAGCGCAAGGATCATATCACCATTAAGTAGGTAGAACAGGCAAAAGGAACATGCACTCATTTGACAATGAATGACCAATGTCCTCTTTGAGACTGTGCGTGGAAAACAATCGCTTACATAACAGCTGGCTAGACTGTGTGTGTGTGTGTGTGTGTGGGCATCTCCATCTTCAAAGACAAACACAAGCATGGCTGCGGGCACTTGCAAAAACTCAAATCAGGCAATATAAAGAGAGGAAGGCTTACACCCACTGAAATACAAAAATTACAAGAGCTCCACCCCCTCAGCTGTGCTCCATTGAAGATATCCTCACCCCGCCGCCCCTCAGATAGGGCAGGATTGTCAGATTCCCCCCCCCCCCCCCCCCATGCCAGCCTCTGAATAAACACATGGCACACACAAGGCCGGGCGGGCCGAGCTAGATGATATGCGGCGGGGCCACGTGGGGAATCCCAAATGTTTGGAGGGTGAACAAAATTGCTTTTCAAACGACCAAACAGACTCGAGGAAGCTTTGGGCTGAACCTCGCTCGCTTTCACTTCCTGCACCAGATCAGCTTCTTCCTGTGGGCCCGGCCTCGGTTTTGTACCCTGCCGTGCTGCAGCTCCTCTTACTCAAGCAGGCAGAATGTGTTTCTACAAACCTTCCCTCTGTATTTTGCACCCAAACAAAACAGGACCACTACTTGAGGGTCTATGTTCTGTTGTTATGTATGCAAGAAAAAAAAAAAGTGCTAAATTATCATTAGAGGTAAACTATCGGTAAATCGGAATTTTGCAAAAAAAAACACAATTTTGCAACAATAAGGTTGAAATATTATAAGATAAAGGTTTTGCAAGAATAAAGTTGAAATATTAAACAGGGAAGGTATTTTCCCAGAATGTTGTGAATGTTGTAATATTGCATGAAAATATCTCGCATAATTATGCATCAATTAGGATGCAATATTATGAGGAAAAGTCATACTTTTATGAAAATATTTTTGTAAAGTCACGGAAAAACACGTCTGAATTTTGTGATGAAAGATTATGTGAAAAAGTGTTAATTTTGTGAGGATAATAAATAAATAAGAGAAAAATAAATACTTTAGCATAGGCCTGCAACGATCGATGGAATAACTCGATCACAAAAATGTCAAAGCAAAATACAAACATTACAAGGCGAGAATGAGGACCCCAAGTGGACAAGAATAATATGAAATGTAAATTGTTTATTAATGAAAAATCTATTTTCATCTGATTGTTCAATTAATTGATTGGATAATTGGTAGAATACTTGACTCTAAAAACATTCCATAGATGCAGCACTAATTTTACAACAATTAAATTATATCACACAGGAGCGAAAAGTTGTACTTTTATGACAATAGGGTTATAGAAGTCAAAGTCATAGTAATAAAAGAAGGAAAATCGTACTTCTGCAAGAATAAAGTAGCAATATTTGCAAAAATAAAAGTTGAAATTTTGCAAATATTACAAAGGGAAAAGTTGTATTCCTGAGACTAATGCTGCATTATAACATGTAAATTAAGTCATATTCCGAGAAAAATATACCTGTATATAAAACTATGAAAAAAATATTACGGGGAAAATGTAGTACTTTTAAGAGAAGAATGTTGAAATATTACGAGAAAATACAGATTTTTTTTTAACCATAGGATTTAAAAAAAAAATGTATTAATTATGAGCGAATAAAGTAATATGAGAAATGTGCTGACATTTTACCAATTGCGACTTTTTTTTTGTAACATTACAACTTTTGAGTTATGAAAGGTTTTCTTTAAAAATATATGAATTTCTCGTAACATGAGCACGTTTTCCTCATAACTTTACAACTATTTCTGTAACATTAACACAGTGCGGCCCTAGTCCAACTCAACCCAAATATGAATAATTCCAATTTGCATTCAACTCAACATGATTTGAAAAAGTAAACAAGTGAAGGCCTCGCGCCGGTTACGAGGGATGAGTTGAATGTTCTAGATCTGAAATGGAGGCCGTTCTTTCACACGTACTGTCCAGCAGCGAGGAGGAGCCGCTTCTCATTTCGCAGCTAGCTGTTCTCACTTGCGAGTCACTCGTGGTGTTATGAATAAAAACATAACACCGAGGTCCCTAGAGCCTTCGCCAGGCCCTCATGAACCACGTTGGGGGGAAAAAAACACTGACGGTAGCAGTGGGGGACAAGTGATGGCTAAGAAGAAAGGTGGTGACAAAAATCATAGAACCCGGAAATGGAACTTATTGTGACGTACGAGGAGTTAGCGGTTCAATCTTAACGTGAAGAGGCTCACCTACAAGGCATACAGGCAATCCATTATACTTTACAAGTCTACATGATTTATTGTTTTTAAAGTTTACTATCACCATGGAGGCATTACCTTCTTTTCACACTTGAAAATGGTAAAATTATGACATTACTGCTGCCTTCATGTAAAGTTGTATAAATGGGACAGCGGTTTTATTCCTAAAAAAGTATATTTAATATTATTGTAAGGCACAGTGCCGGCACGGTGAATGACTGGTTAGCACATCTGCCTCACAGTTCTGGGGACCGGGGTTCAAATCCCGGCCCCGCCTGTGTGGAGTTTGCATGTTCTCCCTGTGCCTGGGTTGCTTTTCTCCAGGCACTCCGGTTTCCTCCCACATCCCCAAAACATGCGTGGTCGGTTGATTGAAGACTCTAAATTGCCCGTAGGTGTGACTGTGTGCGTGAATGGTTGTTTGTTTATACGTGCCCTGCGATTGGCTGGCGACCGGTTCAGGGTGTACCCCGCCTCCCACCTAAACATAGCTGGGATAGGCTCCAGCAGCCCGCAACCCTAGTGAGGATAAGCAGTAAAGAAAATGGATGGATGATGGATATAAGGCACAGTAATATTATGCACGGTTCCAACATTGACAGTGAAAAAATGTTTAGCTAGCACATTGTTATTTTTTTTTTTTTTTATTGATATTGTGACCTCTGTAAATTAAAAATGACTGGCAATTATGCTATTAGGCTGAGACTTTGAGAGTAGACTACAGTGGAATATACAAGCAGCCTTGTTCTTGAACACATCTCATCTCATCACATGATGTTCAAGAGGCTCCCAAGTTTTGTGCCTGGAGAGGATTGTTACACGGGCATCATATGACTGCATTGTCCTGTCCCGGTGGCTTTGTCGCTATAATCACAATAATCCTCACATTCCACCATTTTAACGCAAGTCTTAGCCTTCTTAAAGACGAATAACCCCCTTCTCAAGATTAGTGGGTTTAATTATTAGCCCGGGATTGACTTTCACAACAATGACGAGCCCCTCCTTGAGCTGTCACTTTATCGTGGTGGAGGGGTTTGTGTGTCCCAATGATCCTAGGAGCTACGTTTTCTGGGGCTTTATGGCCCTGGCAGGGTCACCCATGGCAAACAGGTCCTAGGTGAGGGACCAGACAAAGCACGGCTCAAAGACCCCTTATGATGACGACAAAAAATGGACTCAGGTTTCCCTTGCCCGGACGCGGGTGACCGGGGCCCCCGTCTGGAGCCAGGCCAGGGGCCTGGCTGGGCACAGCCCGAAAGGGTAACGTGGATCCCCCTTCCCATGGGCTCACCACCTGTGGGAGGGGCCCTAGGGGTCGGGTGCAGTGCGAGCTGGGCGGTGGCCGAAGGCGGGGACCTTGGCGATTCGATCCCCGGCTACAGAAGCTGGCACTAGGGACGTGGAATGTCACTTCTCTGGCAGGGAAGGAGCCCGAGCTGGTGTGTGAGGTAGAGAAGTTCCGACTCGACATCGTCGGACTCGACTCCACACACAGCTTGGGCTCTGGTACCAGTCCTCTTGAGAGGGGGTGGGTCTCTTCCACTCTGGAGTTGCCGAGCAGGTGTGGGTATACTTATTGCTCCCCGGCTCGGCGCCTGTACGTTGGGGTTCACCCCGGTGGACAAGAGGGTAGCATACCTCCGCCTTCGGGTGGGGGGGACAGGTCCTGACTGTTGTTTGTGCCTATGCACCAAACAGCAGTTCAGAGTACCCACCTTTTTTGGAGTCCTCCCGGACGCCTCCCCGGTGAGGTGTTCTGGGCACGTCCCACCGGGAGGAGACCCCGGGGACGACCTAGGACAAGCTGAAGAGACTACGTCTTTCGGCTGGCCTGGGAACGCTTCGGGATCCCCCCCGGAAGAGCTGGATGAAGTGGCTGGGGAGAGGGAAGTCTGGGCGTCCCTGCTAAAGCTACTGCCCCCGCGACCCGACCTCGGATAAGCGGTAGAAAATGGATGGATGGCTGGAACGACGACGAGGCCAACTCAGTGAAGGCTGCTTCTGTTGTCGTCATGAGTGCCACCTCTGGATGCACCTCAGGGTACTTTTATCACGAGCTTTTGCCACAAAAATCCGAGAACAACACGAGTAAAATCCTCTTTTGTTCAATGGAAAGTGTGCATGAACGAATGGGCCAGGGAACAAACATAGGGGCATGAGATGACAACTATTAGCAGCAGAGTGAGTTTGGAAAAATGACAAATAAAACTATATTATAAGGTTTTTGGGGTGTTGTTTGACTTACCACTCTCCATCTCATTGCCTTTCTTCGCGGTGGGCGTGTTGCCCATGATGGCAGCCTGTCAAGCGGGCTCCTGTGGGTTTGCTTGCGACTTCGGGCGGCTTGACGACAACCCTCACAACCGCCTGCTTAAACAGTTGCTCGATGAAGCTGTCCGGTGGCCACTAGCTGACCGCAATCATTCTCGACAAACGGCTCGTAATATATTTGTTCTCCCCGACGGTCACTTTTTGGGGAACAACTCTTAAAACCGAGCCTTTTGCTACACTCGGCTAAGGCTAAAGTGGGTGTTAGCTCGGCTAGCTCGTCAAATATTCAACATTCAGGGAACAACTCGACTGGTAGTTATTTAGTTATTGGCTTATAGTCATGTATCCGAAGGCAGTCCGGGGGTGTTGGGCGGGTGGTCGGCAGCCGCTTTTTCCAGTTGATGTGACTAGCTGTTAGCGTCCCCCGTAGTCGTACAGTGGCCTTATCAAACCAGGCGCTCGGTGTGTGTGTGTGTGTGTGGGCAGGCCCCTTCTTCCGCTCCGTGTTCTGTGCAGAAACAAATACGGTATCCAGGTTTATTCCTCGTCCCGCCCGCCGTCTTCTTCTTTCTCGTCCGCGCTCGCTTCGAAGCCAGCCAGGCCGAGTGCGACGGTTCCCCCGGAGCCGACCGTCTCACGGACAATTCCCCAAATCAACAGAGCCTTTCCATTAATCTTTCGACCGCAAGGGAAACTCCAGTCATCCATCCACCTGGCACCGCCTCTCAAAGGCTTCCAATAGGCTACTTGGAATGACAGGCGTAAGTGACTCAAGCGCCGATTGGACGAAGTTTAGCATTGCAAGTCACTGCGGATATGTGATTGGACAGCCCGCCATCCTTGTCCCGCCTACGTGGCTTGCCTGTAAGCCAATAGTCGTCCCGACTGTAACGATAGCTGTTGTTTTTCCACCTTTTGTTTTAATTTGGCAGCTGTTCGACTTAATCACATGCAAGTCAAATATTTGATGAATAAATATGTACGTACTTGAAATAATCACCTTGTTACCGGTGTCGAATTTATCGAAGCATTTCGTCTCGTCAAAATAGCAACTCTTGCCCGAACAGCCTGTGACTGGGCGTGACGTTGACACAGGCTATTTTTAGCAGCGTGAAAAAATACGGGATTACTCATGTGCAGTTAAAAACATTATATTGGAATCATTTTAGGTGTGACACATTATCAATAATTGGTAAAAGCATTTCATACCTTAATGAAAAAACATGACTAACAACACATTAATACAAATAGATAATTTTATTTGGAACACAAAAAAGGAAACAAATACGAAAAAAGAAAACATGGAGAAAGTGACATATTTTCCTATCTGTCAATATAAGTGCCAACTCGCACAGCAAATATTGCCATTTATATGCAACTTGCTTCAGTACTGAAATTGTATTACCGTGAGTGGTGGGAAGAGAAATTGAACCACAGCCAATTCTGCCAAATGGCCTCACACTTTTTGAAGAGGTTGAAGAGCAGTTATAAGGCAAATGAGTCTGTACAATATGAAAATGCAATCCCCCTTTTCACAAAGAAAAGAAAATCAACACGGGGGACATCTCTATAAGCAGTCCATTGAGTTCTCTGGTAGTATTCCCAAGGGCGGGGCTTTGCCGGGAAGACAGGACGGCGGGAGCATGGAGTTGGAAGACGGGTCCACATTCTCAGAGTCCTCCATCCGCTCGGCGCAGCCTTCCCAGTTAATGTGGAACCTGGTGACGCGTGGGTTCGACGCCAGGATGTTCCTCTGGAGCTGGAAAGAGAAGCATGAATGGCAATATTTAACATCAATCTTTGCAACTTTGTGAAAATTAATGGTGTTTTATGTCAAAGTTTGCCCGACCTGTGCATAGTCTGGTTTGATGGGAGGATTCTCACGGAGCTCCTGGCCCGTGTACTCGTTGTTGACGTAGTAACCGATGCGGATGAACTCCTGGCCTCGGTACGTGCAGGTGATCAGCACGACGGTGACACCCACGGCGTCGCTCTCGGGGATCAGGCCCGTGTTTGGCGCGTCTGCCTACAGAGAGAAAAATAACAAAAAACTGTTAGGATGAGGATTTTGAGGACAAGACTATTTTATCAATTTTAGAATCGATTCTTCTACCGATAAGCGGATAAAACTTGAGTTAGCATTATTTAACAAGATCCGTGCCTGCGTGGGTTTTCTCCGGGCACTCCGGTTTCCTCCCACATCCCAAAAACATGCATGAATTGGAGACTCTAAATTGCCCGTATGTGTGAATGTGAGTGCGAATGGTTGTTTGTTTGTATGTGCCCTGCAATTGGCTGGCAACCAGTTCAGGGTGTTCCCCGCCTCCTGCCCGATGATAGCTGGGATAGGCTCCAGCACGCCCGCGACCCTAGTGAGGAGAAGCGGTAAGGAAAATGGATGGATAACGACATGTGTATGTGAGTTGCAGTTATAATGTTTGTCCATTTGGGGTGCCCATCCTTACATTCTACACTACGTTCCATGCTTATATCTGTGTGTTGTGCCTTTAAAAGGTGGGGCCTGACCTGGTGAGTGACATGGGTGTCAGTGAATCAGAGAGCAGAGTTGGTTGTTTGTTGCTCAGGTTAGTCGATGGCTGTTATCTGGCTAACCATTAGCCAGTCTGGCGTGTTGAGTGCCCCGGTGTCAGTTGTGGCTTGCGCGTGTATGAATGTTTATTCGGTGTTTAATTTGTTACCATTTGGTCAATAAAGCCATTGAAAGTGTACCGGCATCCTATCCTTGACCACTTATATGGGGGATTACAATATGTTCTAATTAGCGATGCTGTTGTGGTAAGATTGTCCTTCTTTGTAATAAGACACTAGGGCCTCACGGATTAAGCGGCTGGCCGATCGAATCGGCCGATATTAGTCATTTTAAAATCGGACATTAAAGAACAACATAAGACACAAGACAAAGATAATGGCATTCAAACAAAAACATCGGGACGATTTCTTGCTGATTCCAAGTGAATACTAAAGAACAAAGTATTTTAAAACTGTCAAATGTTTTGCTTGTAATCCATTCATTCATATTTATGGGAAAAAAAAGAACCTGCAACATTTAATTAATTATATATATATATATATATATATATATATATATATATTGAAATTAATCGGCCGATTAATCGATTGTCTGAATTTTATTCTGCCAAATATCGGAATCGGCATTGGCCTAAAAAATCCATATCGCTCTTCTGTTTTACGTGTGACATGATTCCGAATCTTGCAGATTCCCTGTCGTTTACGCACTCATTCCTCATGGTTCACCACCATTGCGTCAATTTATTCCTTCACGGAATAAATGTTTTGTAGTCGAATAATTAGGTTAATCGTTGCAGCCCTAAACTGCAACGCCATGACTGCATCGCCTCACCTGGAACACAAACATATGTCGTCCGGCAGGTACCGGTCCGACCAGGACGGAGTCAAGGACTTGATCGTACTCTTCACTCTCTGCCGAGCCCACATAAATGATCTTCCACTCCAGGTCTGGAAAAGCACAAAAAGGCTGTGATGTCACTTAGAATGATAATGAAGAAATTAGGGCAGAGCAATAGTCTTAAACTAAATTAAAATAAAATCAAATGACAATGAGATCACCCGAAACAACTTTTGTGTCTTAGTCAGGCCATAGCCCCGTCTAAAAGAAAAAAAGTGCTTTGCCGCCATCTTAAGGCATCGATAGCTAATTATAAACCTTTTTGAGTGGGCGTAAATTATTAAAGAATTGTCTGTATTTACAGCAGGGCTTGGATCCTATCCCCCAATGAACAGCAAGGATTCACTGTAGTCGCTAAAATGGTTGCAAAAGTTGCTAAATATAGCACCCAAACCGCTAAATTGGCAACATTGACTGCTTTTGTCAACCAGCTCCTGTCTATTCGCAGCCATGTTGCTAGCATGAACGCCCTCAGAACTACAGAAGCTGCAAAAAAATATATTTTTTAAGAAGTCAGAAAATAATTGAGCAATAATATAAATACAGTGGTACTTTGACTGACGGGTTCTTGAAGATATAAGCCGTTGCAAGGCCGTTTTTTTTCTTCAGTTGTGAGCAAAACTGATGGCAGCGAATGTCACAATAAGCAGCAGATAAATTCTTAAAAAAAAGTGTTTGCTTCAAGCTGTTTATTACCACTCCCAGTTTAAGTTTACTGTAAATCTAAACTAAGAGAACATTTTGTATTCAACCAAACCACATGCCTTAGCCAAAAGTCTGCTAGCGTAATGCTAATACATAATAGGAAACACTGTAGAGGGGCTAACAAAACTAGAATCAATAGCGCAGTAGTTAAAAGCCTTTACACAATATATTTAAACACAAACAGTAGCAAAGGTTTAATTGGAAATACATTTACTTTGGTATTTTATATATATTTTTCGTAGCACTGTGTAAGAGCAGAAATCAACAACATGGTGCCCGCAAGCACCAGGTAGCCCCCAAAGGACCACATGAGAAGCCTGTGGCTCTGGTCTAAAAATAACTCTCCACTGATGGGACATTGTGATTTACTAAGTGTTAACATTTTATTTAAACGTAACATGGAACATGTTTATGAATGTACCAAATATTCTATATTATGTGTAATAAAAGAGATTGTGTTCAATTGGGGGGGGGGGGGGGGGTCATTGTTATTTACCCAAAATAATGGATTTTAGAGCTGTGATTTAAATACTGTGATATTGTTGCTCAAGGTTGTTATACCGCCTGAATCTGATACCATCCCATGGGTAAGCCTCAGCGAAAAACAACGAATATTATTGCAGCTTAGTTGCAATGGTCGTCTTCCATTTCATCATTGAATCTAGCACATGTGCAATGTATGTATTATACTGCCCCCTGAAGGCTAAGGCACACACACCAGAAAGGAGCAGGACCATTGAATTATCATGATACACAAGCTGTTCAGTTCTGTACATTAAATTAAATTATGACATGACTGTACAACAATATGGAGCAGTGATTCTCTAAGTGTGGTAGGCAGGATCCTTCTTATGGTACAAGAGTCACAGCCTATATCCAGTTCAGTTGTATTTAACTTTTAAGTACAACACATTTGCTTTTAATCTTTGAGGGCTGTTTGTTTTTAAAACGTTTGTGTATTTTTTAAAAATCTTTTATGTGTAATACATTTTAATCAAATGATTTCTTCCCCTATATTCCTGTATAAACTGTGCATACTTTTGCTTTGTCTTAAATATTTAACATACACTACCAGTCAAAAACACTTTCTCAAGCCATTGAATAGTAAAGTGTCTCAAAACCTCCGAGTGGTTGTATACGTTTGAGGAATAAAACCTCGTTTTGGATTAGCACTTGATTAGCCTTTGTGAAATAAGTTTGTCACGGTCACGGAACGAATTCGATTCGTAAGTCAATGCACCACTGCAATCATTCGGTACAGCTATATACAATTTAATAACTCGTCGAGGAAGACTGTAGGTGTTTTCAAATGGATTCAACTCTCGTGCAAACTGCATTGAATGAAGTCAGCTAGCCGAATGTTAGCGGTTAGCATTTCAGTGACATGTCCGACAGCGGCGGTGCTCACCTTCGGGCAGGTCCTCCATGCACTCAAAAGTTATTTCGAACTGGAAGGGGTTCCCGAACGGGCTGGGGTTATCTAGAACGGCCACATTCAACACCTGTACCTTGGCCATGGTTGAAGGCGCTGGGCTTGTGCGAGTGTTAGCACGGTGCTGCTAAACACACACACAGACGCCAAAAAAAAAAAAAAAAAAAAGAAAAAAAAAACAGACGCTTCAAAGCCCTATCCCGGGGATTATCTTTAAAAGCTCACTTCGCCGTTAAGCAAACCAACACGGCGAATGGATTCTAAACGGGGAAAGAGTTATTTACACGACAGAATACACGCAATACGGTCGCATAGTACAAAAAGTGGGACGCTTGCTTTTCCAGACAAAAAAAATGTTTTGAGTGCGATGTTCCCCGCTCTCCCGCCGCTTTGAGAACCTTACCCAAGATGCCTTGCGCCACACGGAAAGAGGATGAGCTTCCGGTTGCTTGGAGAGGAGCGACGCCCCTCTGTGGTCAACTGCATAAGTACACTCACAGGACACAACGTTAGGGTACATGTCATATGAAGATTCACATTCAGAAAACATGTACTTCATTGAGTTTGTAATCATTTCATTTAATTAATATATAACATTTCATTTCAGTCATTGACTTAGCCGCCAATATAAAAGTGGTATACTTGTTTTTATAGATGTGACCACATTAATTAATCAATTCACATCTTCAATATTTATTTTATTGACTTTATATTTATTGAACTGCATAGTGACAATAATATTTATACCAATAATAAATGCTTATTTTTACTTACGTGCTCGTTGTATGTAGTAAATCGACATGTCCAACATTTATTTTTTTGCCTTTACATCTATTTCTATTAGTTTCACAAAATTAAAATAGAGACATCAATGGTATTATATTTACATTTCTTATTAAATTTTATTTTAGTATATAAAAATAGAATACTTGACGTGATCACATCCATTAATCAATTCACACTTTAAACATTATTTTTATTGCATTTATGTTTATTGAACGTTAATGAATATAAATAAATAAATTAAATAATAATAATTATAAAATAATTTAATAAAAATTAAATAACCACATTTATTTATTTAGTATATTTTCACATTTTTAAAAATTATTTTGTCATGAACACAAAAATGTTGCTGCTTGTTTTTACATACTTGATCTTTTTAATTAATTCACACTTAAAACACTTATTTGTTAATTTCATAAGTATAGAAATAAATGTGGAAATAAAAACAATTCTGATCCTACTTTGTTTAAAAATGCAATGTCCTTTTTCTTCTTTTTACTTTTTTCCATATTTTTTTAAATGTATACAATTCGAAACATATTTTACATACATGACCATACCATTTATTTCATTGGCCTTATATTCATTTAATTATACACTTGTATCAGCTCATTAAAATACCCAAAAAAAAAACAACTGTGTTATTGTATTGAATTTTTCCTTCAATCTTATTGAATGAATATACTCACAAATACTTGATCCTTTTTAACTGCAAGACTTGGTCTCACGCTGCAAATGACCATCATCTGACTGCCTAGAGATTAGGCCTAAATCCGCCTACAATTTTTTTTTTTTTTTTTTTAATTTGATTTTTTTTGTTGTCCACTCCAGCTGCCGAGAAAGGGAGATTAGGCGCGGATTATTACACAGTGAGTTTGCTTGGCTGCAGGTTTTCATCCTAATAAATATCCCAGGAATGTCACTCTATCCTTTTTTTTCTTTTTTTTTTTTTTTTTTTGGGTGTAATGTGGACATTCACCTGATGGGGCGCTATATCACGCAGTCCGATTATTAGACACAAAGCAGGTTGCTAGGTGGTGAGGTTCAAAAGCAAGTGGAGTCCAACAGTGCTCTCACATTCGGAGAGCAAAAGAGAGAGCGAGAGAAAGAGAGAGAGAGAGAGAGAGAGAGAGAGAGAGAGAGAGAGAGGACTGGTTTTGAGAGCAAAAACAACATCTTTATTTTCCTAATATTCCAGTGCGTTTGTATTGCAAGTAACCGGAGGCTGCTGCACTCCGCTCCACTCCACGGCCTTTTTTGAAGTGGACTTTGCACAAAGGAGGACCTGTGCTGGCGCACGGACAAGGTGCGCTCAGGTAATGTAACACCGAGCAGGCTCACGTGATCAACGCTCAAAACCCACTTTCCCGAAAAGAGGATGTGAACACGCCGCTCGCCCCGAAAGCAGGTGCGTCTTATTCTTATGATTCATATCTTGGAAGAATGTGTCGAATGCGTGTGTGGTGGTTGGATTGTGCGTTTAGGTTGGCGGAAGTCGAAGTTCCCCAAAGTCTCTCTTTTTTTTTTTCCCCCCTCCTCGTCAACCTGAAAGCAGCCTGACTGATTGAGGTTTGTGGTTATTTTATTTTATTATTATTTATTTTTTTACTCTCTCAGTATGGATTTAATGATTAATATGCACGCTATGACGCCGCTAACCATCAGGCACCATTTTGGTTACTCACACAAGTGGAAGAAGAAGTTAACCGCTGTATAATAAAGTTAAAAAAAAATAAATAAATAAAAAAGATAAGTATGTCCTTTTTCCACGGATATAGTTGATTTACAAGTCCATATTTTATACGAAGCAGCTATTGATGCTGCTTATTTGGCCAAGCAGTGTTCCACATTCACTCCACTTTGATACCGACACTAAATTGTACTGCAACATGTCCTTTTTCCTAGTTCTATAGTCGACATTTTGTATTGTACTAGGCAGCCAGGACAGAGACATACAATGGGTGTAAAACTGAATTATAAAGTGTTCAAATGCCTTATTTTTGTTATACAAAGGAAAAAAAGGGGGAAGAAAAGAGTGTTATGTGACCTATAACCTGTACAACTCAGTTGAAAACAATAATGAAATATTTTTGAGAGGGCAAGTAAAAATAAGCAATTGAAATGATGTGATTGCACAAGTGCGCACACCCTCTTATCAGTGGGGATGTGGCTGTGTTCAGATTTGACTCGTGTGAGCGCACAGCTGCCAATACTTTACCTCGGCCTCTGCTTCACTCCAAATAAAGTTCAGCTGTTCCAGAAGACTTTCCCTGACATTTTTCATATATGTCATCATATAGAGAGCACATCGAGCTTCCACAGCATTATTGTTTATATTTGCTTCTCTCAAAAAGATTGTTTTCTTTTTTGGTTATACAGTTGGTCACATTGAAATGATTCATCTTAGTCTCATTTTTTTTTTTCCTATCACAAAAAGCTGAAAAGGTGTGTAAACGTTATATATCCACAGTATTTACAGCTTTCACAGTTGTTCACTAGTAGCCTTCTGTCACAAAAACAAACAGACAAAGTAAAGTTGAGGAGAATAGTTGGATATGTTCATTTGTATTTAGACTTGCATGTTGGTCCACATCCAGCGCGGCCTTGGTTGCCCACCTCTGCTGTAAGGGACTGAATTTAGCGTCGGTGCTTTTGCGGTGATTAAGCCTGACTCACCGCTTGTTCCTCGTCTCCGTTGAAAATAGTCATCGGGAGCACACTGGTCCCGGTTTCTGAAGGGAGGATTTGTCATGAGATGAACCCCAGCCGAGGCCAGCTAGACCCGGTCCACGCCCGCACGCCCGGCCCTGGTCCCTAGACATGGACGACGGGTCGCCTCGCGGGTTCGGCGTCGCGCCGGGGAAGGTCCTCATCCTTCTTCTGGTGTTCAGCGCGAATCACGCGTCGGGTGAGTCACTATTGATGCGTCTTTGAATGTATAATAAGAATAACGACATCTCCCCTACCCGGAATAACATGCAAACACCAGAGCTGAGATTCGAACTCGGAACATGCGAACTGTGAGGCAGACGCGCTGACCACTAGGCAAGCGAGGCCCAAAGTGTCGTATACAGTAAGCGCCACGAGGGGTACCCAAGCGCTCTCGTGGTATGCAAAAAGAATGACTGCCGAAGTACAGTTCAGTTGTATTTAACTTTTAAGTACAATACATTTGCATTGAATCTTTAATCGGTTTTGCTTTTAAACTTTTATTTAGGGCCAATTTGTACGTAACTTTGAATTGAACTATTATTTACTGTAAGTAGTAGTGAAGCGCACTGTTAATATTCAAACTGTCGATAATAATATTCCATATACTTTTGAGGAACTCGTGCTAGCATATTTTATTGTCGGTCAGGATGGCGCTACTTGGAGAGCCAAGTCGTTTTTTTGTTTTGTTTGTTTTTTTTTAGCAAAGTTTGTTACTAGACTGCACTTCTGAACCAAATTTCCATCTGTCGTCACACCACAATGCTGCTAGGAAGGCAAAAAAAAAAAAAAAAAAAAAAAAGATGAAAGACATATTTTGCTATGAATCAGCGTAGCTTATCAACCCGTAATTAAATTTCACAGGGCCTCCTTCTCCTCCTTCTTCTTCTCCTCCTTCTTCTTCTTGGTCTGCGTGCCCTCCCCTGCACTCTTATCACGCTGCACTTTCGTCCTCGCTAACTCGACTATTTGCCCTGGTGAATTATTGACTGCAGGAGTTTTTTGTTTTTTTTTGGTTTTGGTTGTTTTTTCCCAAACGTCCCTCCAGCAGAAACTAGTAGCTGCTGAACAGACAGACGAGATACGCTTTCGATGAGTAGTAGTGTTGTTGTTTTTCCGCCATATCTCAACATGTTTGATTCAGCCGACTGGATGGTGGCGGCTCACCCCACATTCCTCCTCCTCCTCCTCCTCCTCCTCCTCCTCCTCCTCCAAGTGGCTACTGTGTAGTTTCGTGATGTCACTGAGTCATCACACGGTCGCCCACATGGATTTAAAAAAAAAAAAAAAAAAAAAGCAGCTTTTATGCTTACCCCAGTGAGCAGAATGTGCAGCACTCTCTGCTGTGAGATAACATGTCAGCAGTGCACGATGTGTGAACACTAAACTCACATTATTGAATTCCTCTGTGGAGTGGAAAAATGCCTACTATTTTTTTTGGGGGGGGGGGGTTGTTTTTGTACCTGCTAGTACTTGCCATGGTGACCAGCTTTAGTCAAGACACCGTAATGAATATAATAAGAATAAGAATAAAAAAACATCAACTCGTGATTTATATACAGCACCAAAAACAACAGAGCTGCCTATCTTACTACTTATCTTACCTAACGTCCCTTAGTGACATTCGGGTACCATGAATGAATCTCCAACAACTAGTCTCATCTTATTAGTTAACCATTATGTTTTTTTAAGTTAATGGACAGCTGCACTCGGTTCCCACACTTGTTTATCGGTGAGAATTTACCAGACTAAGATAATAGTGTAACATGGTTGCATTTCTGTGAATTTCACATATTTTTGAAGCCATTTCTTGCTTTTCTCCCCGACAGGGAATAACACTGTATCGACTGAATTCAGATCACATAACACTACAGTAAGTGAAAACTTTGATTTTATTTATTTTTTGATACTATCAAGGCCATAGCTACAGGAAAATAAGTGTTCCTTTGATTATCTTTTAAATAAATTGGCTTAAGAAATCTCGAAAAGATTCCTCCCCCCCCCCCCCCCCCCCCCCCCCAGTTGTACAGGTTATAGGTCAACGTTAATGATTTATCTAGGTCTCGTTTTTTTTTTGTATATCCCAAAAAAGCTGCTGTTTGGACAAGGCTATGTTGACTTTCCATATCCACTGTCGTTAACGCACAGTATCGAATGATGTGTGACATATAATTCACCATGTCCTCAAATCAAAATGTGTTTTTCATGAACTACTTTCTTCTGGATTCTGATTGGCTAATTCCAACTCCGTATTATAGCGCCACTTCTTGCATTTTCCCAAATCTTTCACGATGCCTGCTCCATATCTGCATGTTTTTTTATTGTTATTTTATTTTTTTTAAACGCCTCTAAGGGCCCGAACATCGCGGCCATCGTGGCCCCCACCGTCACGCTGGGCCTCGTCGCAGTGGCCTCGGCCGTGGCGGGCTGGCTGCTGTGCGTGGTCAAAAAGAAGCGTCAGACGGAAGGCGCGTACAGACCCAGCGCAGAGGAGCAGTGCGGCACTCGCAGCGTGGCCGCCACGGACGCGCTAAAGCTCCCCAAGGAGGAAAGACTCATTTGAGGATCCCCTTTTTCTGGGGTGGGGGGGTTCCCTGTTTGGGCGGTCTTCAATCATTTCCTCTGCACAAGTGAAAGAGGAGCTCCAGTATTTCATCACCAAGCAACCATTTCATTTTTTCCTAAAGTGGCTTTAATGTTGTTTGATGTCACATATTGTTCACTGTGTATTCAATCAATAGCGCTCGTTTATTTCCTTTTTTGACCTCAACAAGCACGACTCCATTTTGGTGTGAATCAACAGCTGTTTACACGAGTGCGACGTTTGCTTCAACGTCGTGTTATCGAAACATTTCATTTGATCAACTAGTGTCACATTATCATGATCAGTTTTTTTTTAAAAGTTAATTTATGCTTTTGTCTAATAAATACCTGCCCTATTTGTACAAGTTGTCTTTCAATGCTTACTTCTACTGAAACAATTCTAAATGATCAGGAATTTGGGGTTATTTAATTGTTTAAAAAAAAAAAAAAAAAATGAAGTTATCTTGCTAAATAATTGGTGAATTGATTTATTGTAAATAATAAAACCATTAGTAAAATAACTTGTATTAAGTCAATTTGTTTTTTCCATTCCATCTGAATACATTCTAATTAAAAAATATGTATATATTTTTTTCATTTTTACTGTCCAAATTAATTATCCGTATTTTATATGTTTATAGTCAGGTTTTCTATTTATCTTTTTTTATATTCATTGATGTCAGAATTGGATAATTGAGTAATAGTAAATAAATGAATACCACTGCTGTGAGGTTGGCGTCACACGACACAATGAAGACGCATCGGCGCTAAAAGCAACCTTTGAATCAGATTATTATTATTTTTTTTTTTAATGCTTCTCCAATGGAAAGGCTTCACAGTTAAAACTCGCTGGCTTGCAAACAATGGCGAGGGTGAGGGTTGCCAATAACGAGGGTTGATTCAGTGCTTTTACAACATAAGCAAAAACAAAACAAAAACAAAACACAAGCGAAACCTTCACGGGCGTCGCTAACACGACGGCCGTGTTCGGAATCACTCACGACAAAAAAAGTGATAGTGACCTATATAGTGAGTTGGTCGTGCTAATCAAATTAGTAGGGAGCAACCGTGGTGTTGAAGTGAGGGGAGGAGCTTAATTTAGACAGGATATAGCTTTGTCTAATTAAAGAAATGTTTTTAAAAAAATCACTATAAAGCGATTAGGGCGAGAGTGAATGATTGTGAACACAGCCGACATCTACAGCGCACCAGAGGCGAAGGCGAAGCGAAAACGTGGAGGACGACGGGCGAAGGGAAATGGTGATTTCGTGGCGCCGGGTGGCGTTTCGGGAGGTTTTTAGGCCCCCTCTTCCTCGCCCTCCTCTTCAAACTCGCCCTCCTCGGCGGTAGCGTCCTGGTACTGCTGGTACTCGGACACCAGGTCGTTCATGTTGCTCTCGGCCTCGGTGAACTCCATCTCGTCCATGCCCTCGCCCGTGTACCAGTGGAGGAAAGCCTTGCGTCGGAACATGGCGGTGAACTGCTCCGAGATGCGCTTGAAGAGCTCCTGGATGGCCGTGCTGTTGCCGATGAAGGTGGCGGCCATTTTGAGGCCGCGCGGCGGGATGTCGCACACGGCCGTCTTCACGTTGTTGGGGATCCACTCCACGAAGTAGCTGCTGTTCTTGTTCTGCACGTTCAGCATCTGCTCGTCCACTTCCTTCATGGACATGCGGCCGCGGAAGACGGCCGCCACGGTTAAATAGCGGCCGTGGCGCGGGTCGCACGCCGCCATCATGTTTTTGGCGTCGAACATCTGCTGGGTGAGCTCGGGTACCGAGAGGGCGCGGTACTGTTGGCTCCCCCTGCTGGTGAGGGGGGCGAAACCCGGCATGAAGAAGTGCAGGCGGGGGAAGGGCACCATGTTGACGGCCAGTTTGCGCAGGTCGGCGTTGAGCTGGCCGGGGAAACGCAGGCAAGTCGTGACGCCGCTCATGGTGGCCGACACCAAGTGGTTGAGATCTCCGTAAGTGGGCGTGGTCAACTTGAGGGTGCGGAAGCAGATGTCGTAGAGCGCCTCGTTGTCAATGCAGTACGTCTCGTCCGTGTTCTCCACCAGCTGGTGCACCGACAGGGTGGCGTTGTACGGCTCCACCACCGTGTCGGACACCTTGGGGGAGGGCACCACGCTGAAGGTGTTCATGATGCGGTCCGGGTACTCCTCGCGGATCTTGCTGATGAGCAGCGTACCCATGCCGGAGCCGGTGCCGCCGCCCAGCGAGTGCGTGAGCTGGAAGCCCTGCAGGCAGTCGCAGCTCTCCGCCTCCTTCCTCACCACGTCCAAGACCGAGTCCACCAGCTCGGCTCCCTCCGTGTAGTGGCCCTTGGCCCAGTTGTTGCCGGCTCCGCTCTGACCTAGAAAAGGCGCGTTCAGCATCAAGGATCGCACGATCGTCCGCACGGGCCGATTACGTCTCGTCAAACCTGACGAATAAAGTATTCGTTCGCGTGCCTCGAAACAGAATCAGAAATGCCTAATCTGTCGCGATCGCTTCAACTGCCCCGCCTCCCTTCTCATGCACTCAACAATTCCATCTTCGAACGGCATATGCGCACACTTGATTCAGGAGTACAAACGTTGGTCAAGTTGTGAGGAAAAATATTCAGAATCTTTGCAGTACACCGATGCGGCGCACCCCACGGCTGACCCTGGGCCCACAAATGAGTGAATACGCCTCTGATTTTCCATCAGCGACGACTTTGTGGCAGTGACTTACCAAAGACGAAGTTGTCAGGTCTGAAGATCTGACCGAAGGGACCGGACCTGACGGAATCCATGGTTCCCGGCTCCAGATCCACTAGGATGGCGCGGGGAACGTACTTGCCACCTGGAAGCACGAAGAACCGTTTGTCTGCATCAGTGATTAACAAATGTTCTTTTTTTTTTTTTTTTTTTTTGCAACAAGTACCACCGCCGTGACCAACATTAACGTCGTTTTTCGAGATGAAATGCAAATGCAAACTGTATTTGAAATATGATACCAGCGACACAAAATGCCAGATTTCTGAGATTTTGATCGACTTTTCGTGACATTTTTCTTGTTACATAGGTCGTAAGTCAAAAAAAAAAAAAAAAAAAAGTGTACCCGTGGCCTCGTTGTAGTAGACGCTGATCCTGTCGAGCTGCAGGTCGCTGTCGCCATGATACGTTCCGGTGGGATCGATACCGTGCTCGTCACTGATCACCTCCCAGAACTGTACGGTACAGGGAAAAAAAAGAAAAAAAAAAAAGCCTTTGACGATGAAGATGCATTAGACTTTACGCACTTCAAATGGAGAATAAACAGGGGATGAAGTTTTAAAAAGGGCTAATTCGCTGCTTCATTTTCTATTCATTGCAACGCAGCACAATCAAAATCGAATGTGGATTTTAAAACCAACTGAAATGCAATAATATTAAAGAATCATAATTCATGTGGGTTTTAAATGCAACAGAGTTTTAGTGAGGTACAAAATAGGTCATTGACTAGGAGAAGGGGGGAGGGGCTCCACCCTGTGATTTCGTGACATCATGCACGAGAAGCGGTGCAGTTTCGTCAAGCAGATGTCGATTTTTTATTTTTTCCAAGCAAAACGATGGAAAATGTGCACAATTGCAAAAAAAAAAAAACATTGAATGCACGCAAGTTCCAGTGGATATTTTGACGATGAGCTTCACGTGCACAATGCATGCAGAAGCTTCCTTCTGGAACATTCTGCGAGGATGGGTTTGGCCACAGTCGGTGGCGCTTCGACGGGCGAGCGAACGAATGCACGCACGCACGCACGCACGCACGCACGCACGCACGCACTAATCTGTGCACGTATAAAAATAGCCCTAAACGTGATTTAGATGATTACCTTGGCGCCGATCTGGTTCCCGCACTGGCCGGCTTGCAGGTGCACAATTTCGCGCATTTTGGGATCCGGATGAGGGACGCGGAAGGTTCGAGAAGAAGAAGAGGAGGAAGGAGACGGCGAGAAGCGATGATGGCTCCCGGCTGCACAAACGACGGCTGTTTCTGTCCCAGTTCGATGCGCCGCCTCCCTTTCGGATCGCTGCTACTGGGCCGAAGCGGTGGCGCAAGCTGACGTCATCGCCATGGCAACCAAAGAGCGGAGGAGAGGGGGGCGGGGCTAGGATGCGACGTGCATGAGATGCTTGCAGTGTCTTCTCACGCACCCAGTGAACTCTCTCTTTTTTTTTTTCTTTCCCTTTGAGTGGCATTTGGAACTTTGTTTTTAAAAATAATTATCTTGATCAACTCGTTTAAAATAATACAACACAATGATGAGGCCTTCAGGTGCGCTCGTTGCCACCCATTTCAACAAATACTCACTGGCCACAATATTAGGTACACCTGAGACCCAAAACAAGAGCTGTGTGAAACATGTTTACAGTCATTGAAATGGGACACATTGTTGAAATTGGCCTTTTTGTTTGTGTTTATTTGTATACAAATAGTTGGGCTTCTGGATTCCCTGCCCACACATCAAGTGTGAAATTAAAGAATGAATGAAATCTTTTGTTATCTGACTTGCGTTGCGCAAGGTAAGCAGAGCCGCACCGGGTATTTGTTGGATGCAGATAAGCCTTAACGGTGCTTCTGATAAGTGGCACTTACTCGATTGGTCAGGTGAAGTTGTCAACGTTGATGTGGATATTTGTGTTTGGGGATGTGTCCAGGCGCCACATACACACAGTATAGTTTACAAACTGTTGCCTCTATGCGTTAAAATGGTTGTATTGGCTTTATGGGGACTTTTTTTGTTTTTTTTAAACCCAGAATCTGGGCTCTGCTTACGCTACTCTAGTAGCAAAGCAAGTTGGGGTGTGCGCACTTTTGCAACCGAATTATATCAGGTTTTTTTTTTTTTACTTTTTTTTTTTTACTCCCTCTTTCAGAAAATTAAAGTGAGTTGTAAAGGTTATAGGTCACATTAATGGTCGAAACAGATTTGAAATCACAACCCATGACGGGACAGAAAAGTCACAAGAACAACATCAAGTAGAGCTGGAGCCTTGTCAGGTTAAAAAATAAGCTAAAGCACGACTTACTTGAACTTCACTTTCTGGGATTTTTGCAGGAGTTGAACTTTTTGTTTCACGGGGTGCGACCATCTTGGAAATGGGAGTTAATTGGCCCAGTTATTTGTCATTTTTCAGAATTGCAACTCGAGCTTGATTTGAACTAAGTAGTCATTTCTAGGTTTTAATCTTCATTTCTGCACTTTGCTTAAAAAGGACAAAAACAGAGTGCGCCCACTGGAGTTGTGAGTGGCCCACTTAGCAAGAGAATGTTTTGTTTTCCAATGGACTGCGTGATGAATTAATGAGTGTGAATAATTGCTAACGTGGCGTGTCTGTTCTGAAAGAGTTGACATCCTGCATGTTTGCATTCCACAGTTGTGCAAAGTAACCGGCCAGCAAGCAGCCAATGTCGCTCGACTTCCTGCTTCTGAGTTTTTTTTGTTTTTTTGTATTGTTGTCTGACTGCATCCCTCAGCAAGCCTCCTCGCAGCCCGGCAGGATACAACTTTTTGTCGGGGACAAGTCTCACACAGACTCATCAGGCAATCATGACGGAATCTGTGAGAACTTTCTAAAAAGCCGGCTTTATTGGACCATGTCGCTCCCGGAGGAGGACCTCACTTGCCCCATCTGCCACGAGATCTTCTCCGACCCGGTGGTGCTGTCGTGCAGCCACAGCTTCTGCAGGAGATGTCAGGAGCGCTGCTGGGACGCGCGCCTCCGCGAGTGTCCCGTGTGTCGGAAGAAGACCTCCAAGTCCAGCCACTTCCCCAACCTGGCCCTGAAGAACATCTGCGAGGCCGTGGTGCAGGCCCGCAGGGAGATGGAAGCGGCGGAGGAGAGGCTGATGTGTCCCCTGCACAGGGAGAAGTATAAGCTCTTCTGTCTGCGGGACAAGGAGCCCATCTGCGTGGTGTGCCAGTGCTCCAAGGCGCACAAGGACCACCAGTGCTCGCCCGTAGAGGAGGCGACGACCGACTGCAAGGTAAACAGCGGGTTGCCAAACTCTGCAGACGTTGAACTGTTCACAAACCACCCCAAAAAAATAGAAGTCACGAGTGGAAAGTTTCTGGAATCGGCAATAGCGAGGCAGTAGATAATCATACGCGAGGGCACATGCGGTGGATATCAAAAGGCTACACATCTCTGTTCAAATGATACTTTTTTTAAATTAAAAATTGCACTTCAAATATTTTTTTTTTTCCATTCGAGTTGTACAGAAGAAAAATTACTTTTCAAATGAATGATTTTGGTCATTTTGGACATTTGAACAGGGGTGTGTAAACTTTTGATATCCACCGTTCACAATTGCAACACTTGCGACATAATATTAAATGGATACAAATTCTATTAAATAAATAACAAATATACAAATGTAAAAAATGAGATAAATAAAAATGCCATGGAACAGATCTGTCAAAAAATGAGATAAATACTTGAATAAAAATTCTATCAACGACATAAATAAACATGCCATTAAATAGATAAAAAGGCACAATTTAAATGTTATTAGATGAAAACAATTCCATCAAATAAATGATTACAAATGGAATTAAAGAAAGAAAAACGCTACATTTTCAATGTCATTAAATAAATAAAAAAACATCAAATGAATTCAATTCCATCAAATAAAACTTATTAAACAAACACAAATTGCATTAAATAATCAAAAATGTTGTAACATTTTTTTCCATCAAATTGATAAAATTCAATCAAATAAATGAATACAAATGCAATTAAACAAATACAATGCAACAAAATGAAATGTCATTGGATAAATATTTCATTCAATGAGTCATGAATTAAACAAATACAAATTATATTGAATGCCCAAAAATACCATGAAATAAATGCACATCTTTCAAAATTTTTTAAATGGCATTAAGTATAACTAAAAATGCCACTGAATAAGCCATTAAATAAATACAAATTCAAAAAAATCCATTCCATAAATAGAAATATGATTAAATCAACAAGTAGAGAAGAAAATCTTGGCACACCATAATTGTTGGTACATTCCTGCAATTGGCAGTGTGCGCACTGACAAGAACGAGGCAGTCAATGGCGATAAAGAAGGTTATGACTTCACGAAAGATAGAATAGATGAATATGCTTCTCCTTAGCCGTGTTTTTTAACCTCCAGTAACCAGGCGAACACCTCCACGCAGAATGCTGCTCGTCAAGTCTGTCTGTTGTTGCTGCTCATGCTGCTCGAAGGCATTCCAACTCGTCCAAACATTCACGCTGTATACTAGCTCATTCGTTTCTGCTTGGCTTCCCAGGATAAACTAAACGAGACCCTCAAGAGCCTGCAAGACAAACTGGACAAGCTCAAGACCATCCACAAGTCCTCCGTCGACATGTTCAAGCACATCAAGGTGAGCCGTCGTCAGTGGGGGACATCGTCGTCAGGAGACGAAAAACACGTCATCTGGAGCAGTTCACAATTGCTATTTATAATAACCTGAACAAAAACCCTCGCCCCTCTAGGATCAGTCGGCGGAGACTCAGGATCTGATCCGGGGTCAGTTCGAGGAGCTCCGGCAAATGCTGGGCCGGGAGGAGGCGGCCCGGCTGGCGGCGGTCAAGAGGGAGGAAGAGGAGAAGATGGCGGCCACGAACGACAAGATGAAGCAGATGGCGGCCGAGGTGCTGTCTCTGGCCGAGAGCGTCGGCGCCGTCCGTCGGCTGCTGGAGGAAGACGACGTGGACTTGTTGAAGGTCTGTAGGCACCGGCGAGAGCGCCTGACGGCTGCGTGAATAAATGAAAACGTCATTAGACAAATAAATTCAAATGTCATGTCAAAAATAGAAGCGCCATTAAATCGGTACAAATTCTATTCAATAAATACAAATGATCAAAAACAAATACAATTGCTACTAAATAAGCACAGATTCCATAAAATAAATACAAAAAATGTCATTAATTGAATAAAAGTAATTAAATAAATACAAAAGAAAATAAATAAGTAAACATTCAATTGAATACATTTCATGAAGTAAATCAAATTTCCTAAAACAGAAAAATATTCAATTAAGATTAAATACATTTGAAAAATTTGTAAATAAACGAGAATTCCATTGAATTCATACAAATGGTCTCTAGTAAATAAGAATGCTATTAAATAAATAAAATTGTCATTCAATAAAGAAAAAAAAGTCCATAAAATAAATACAAATGTCATTTAATAGCTCATCATTGTGATATAAATACAAATTTCATAAAATAAAAATGTAATTGAGTAAATAAACATCATTTACAAACAGCGACTAAAAATTCCACTGTAATTAAATACATTTCATTTTGTAAATTCAAAAAATCCCTGCAGTAAATAAACAAATGCATTTAAATTTTCCATCAAACAGATTTTTAAAAATCCATTACATGAATGTAAATTCCATTCAATAAACACAAATGATCTCGAATGAGAAATGCTGACTATACGATTTTCATACAGTCAGTAAAATCCCATAAAACAAATGTTTTCAAACGCATACAAATAAAAAATCGCGAAAAAATGCCATTAAATAAATGCATTCCATACAATTAATTTAAAAACAACAAATAAAATGCAATATAATACAAATTCCAAATTACATACAACACAATTACAAATTCCATAACATATAGAGAAATTCCAGGAAATAAATAAAAAGGTAATGAAATCAATTCTTTTGAAATAGCTTCAATAATATTCCAAAATATTAACTTCCAGAATTATCTTAATGAATGAGCAATTTATACAATTAGATCGCATTGTAATTAACGTAATCATACATGAATAATCTTCTTCAGTTGTCTTTGTGAGACGCGAAATCCCTCAGCATTCACACGCAACGCGTGTCGCAATTGCATTCTCACCAGATGATGTTGGAGTTTCACGCTCTTTTCTTTTCACAGAAGTTTAAAGATCACGAGGACAGGTAGGGAATCATTGGTCACGTGCTCAACGTCATTTTTGACTTGCGGTCACTGGAGCGCTCGCGCGCGCGTGTGTGTGTGTGTGTGTGTGTGTGGTGCCGACAGAAACGCAACGCTGGGCTCAAACAACATGTGCGGCGTCCTCATCGACGTGACCAACCATCTCTCCAACCTCAAGTACAGAGTGTGGGAGAAAATGCTGGAACATATTGATTACAGTGAGTGTGTGTGTGTGTGTGCACGCGTGTGTTGAAAGACACTCCGGCTCATTTCCTGCCTTTCAGCCCCCGTGACCTTGGACCCAAACACAGCGCACCCTTGCCTCATCCTGTCCGACGACCTCACTTCCTGTCACTACAAAGACCAGATGAACAGTTGCCCCGACAACCCGGAGCGCTTCCACTTGAGCGCCGAGGTGGTGGGCGCCGGCGCGCTGGGCTCGGGAAGCCACCGCTGGGTGGTGCAGACGGAAGGCAACCGGGACTGGCTCCTGGGCGTGGCCTCGTCGTCCATCCCCAGGGACGCCGAGGTCAACGCCAGGCCCGAGAACGGCTTCTGGACGCTGTGCTTCAGGGACGGCCAAGTCAAGGCCATGACCTCCCCGCCGACGCCGCTGGCGGTGTCCAGGACGCCGGAGCGAATCAAAGTGCACGTGGATTACGACAAAGGCGCCGTGATGTTTTGGGACGCCGACGACGACTCGCTGATTCACGCGTACGAGCACAACTTCGCAGAAACGCTGCTTCCTTACTTTTACACGCAGAGCAGCCATCCGTTGAGAATCCTGCCGGAGAGGGTGCTTGTCACGATGCTGAGGCAATGAGCTTTTCAATGACCTCATTTTTCGCTTGCCGCCATATAGCACTCGGCCCAACGACGGCTCACAACTTGTAATTTGTTGCGCTCGTAAGTCAGGGTACCATTGTACTTGGAATATTATACAGTGGAACCTCTATTTCAATTCCCGTTGAATTTAACATTTCCGAATTTGACCACATTTTTTTTTGGGGGGGGGGGGGGGTAGAAGGTGAATATTTATTCTCATTATATACGGAAGCGTATTGCTGCCACACCAGAAATAAAGGTTCTGTATCCTGTTACAACATAAGTTTCACGTGATAACGTCATAAGTTTCATGTTATAACGTGTTAAGTTTCACGTTATCACGTAGTAAGTTTCATGTGATAACGTGTTGCACGTTATAACGTGCTAAGTTTCACATTATAACGTGTTAGGTTTCACGTTATCATGAGATAAGTTTCATGTGATAACGTGATAAGTTTAGGTAATTAAGGACTCCGCCAGTGACCTGAACCTGAAAAAATGGTTTCGTTTTGCCTAATGCGGAAGTCAAATTTATTACATTTTAACGTGACTTTTTACAGTATAAAGTGAAACTTATCACGTTATAATGTGGTACTGAACCTTTTGTTTTTTCCTGTTACGCTTCCGTAATTATACACAGGTTAATCGGTTAACGTTAAAAAGTGTGATGTAGAACGTGTCAACTCTCCCTCGGCAAGCCTCCACCACCACCTCCATCAACAAAAGCCAATAGTTCCTTCTGTAACGTGAATTCAGATATTTGTTTCGCAATACTTAATACATGTTTGAAGATCATTTCTGAAAGATTGAGAACTATGCTGTCCTGAATGGTGGAGATATACAGTGGTGTTCAACTGTTTTTCACCATTTCAGTTTTCCAGATGTTTTTTGGGACGGCAAGCACGAGTCGCCCCCCCCCCCCCACATAAGAAATGAGCACACTTGCAAGTGCAATGTGCAGTTAGCTAGCTAGCTATGCCTACACTTTGAAAACGCATCCTCCTTTTGGATAATCTGCCGGTGTGGCCGCTTTAGAGCGCCTCATTGACGGCCACAAGTGCGTGCACATCACGGAGAGAACAAATAAAGTCCGACTTGACAGCCACAGTGTGAACCGTGCTTTGGGCTGGTGTGGCTGCTTTAGAGCGCCTCGTTGTTGCGGCAAGTCAGCAGATAACTTTTTTTTGTTTTATACTTGTATGATGGTAAATGTTAAAAAAGGAAAGTATCGAGTTAGATGAGTATTTTTTTTTAAATTTTTTATTACGCGACAGTAAACAGTTTACAGTTCTCTTGACAGTAAGGAATGTTACTTAAAAGACCGCCGGCACAGTTAGCAGTTCAGTATCGTTTAATGATGGCGACATCTTGATTTTTGTCAAGTTATATTATTTCCTCAGGGGAAAACTGGTTTCGAAATGTGGACAAATCTTAGCAAAGGGGTTCCACTGTATTAGCGCCTTGTATTCGACGTCTTCAGTACAAGTTTGCTATTCATGTCTGCAACCGAGTCAATGCTCGCCTGCACTATTTTCCCTCCCTCAAAGAAATGCACATCATGCCTAACTCCTATACATCAAGTGTTCATTCTATACATGAAGGTGGGAGTTTGTTTGAATTTCATGTCTTGTTTTAAGTTACAGGCCGGAAAATCTGCGGGAAATTTGCACAGAACAGCATGTGGATTATTGCTTTTGTACACGAGGGTGCCGAGTCAAATGAATAATTCCAAAAGGCTGCTAGCTGTAAGTATAATCACACTTTGAAATTAAAGGTGCGCTTTTCCACAATTTGAAGCAGTTGCCAGGTGTCTGTGACTTGCTTTCGTCAAAACACCCCAAGGGTCACGAACTAAAGAACACTTCACGCCAAAAAAACTAAAAAAAAACATTGATGCAGCTCTGCTTACCTTGCACAAGTTTGACAACATCGGAAGGGCAGAACGACTCGCTCCCAGACACATTTTCAGAAGACCATTAAAAAAACATCAATGCTTTGTTGAATGAAGTGTTTATAGATGAAAGCGAACAGGGGTGTGTCGACTTTTTATAGTCCCTGTATAACACACTACAAAGAATTAAGAGGAGGGCTGGCTTTAAAAGTGTTCTCTTTAGTCCGACGGGTTTTGCGTCGCAGGCGGTGTTTTGTCTTTGTCCCCGGCGACACAGGGGCAGCACTTTGGGACGCAGGCGTCCGGCAGGAAGGGGAGCTTCTTCAGGCGGGACAGGTAGACCAGAGGCTGGATGGTGCTGCTGATGTTGAGGAAGGCGAAGCCCACGGGCTGCACGTAGCAGCGGAAGACGTCGGGCGAGTAGTAGTCCTCGAAGGGGAACAGGGCCACGGGCGGCAGGTAGTTGGCCACCACGACGCAAAGGAGGGACAGCACGATCTTGAACGCCTTCCTCTTCATGGGACGCATGTCGTCCTTCCCGACCCCGCCCGACTTCTTCAGGGCCCACAGGATGCTGGCGTTGCACACCACCATCCAGGTGAACGTGGTCAGGATCTCGCCGGTGAACACCTTCTCGAAGTCGGGCAGGCCGCCCACCACCTTGGCGGCGGAGTAGGCGAAGGTGAGGCCGAAGACCAGCGCGGACAGGCCCAGCCGGTACTTGACGTGCTTGAGGTGGCCGAACGCCAGCGGGAAGACCACGGCCAAGAAGCGATCCAGGCAGATGCAGGAGAGGAACAGAGGCCCGCTGGTGTCCTTCACCCCGTAGGAGAACTTGAGGGCCGACCACACCGCCTTGCTTTGCCAGAGGTAGAGGTTGAGGAAGCTGACGGGCGTCATAAAGCCGAAGTAGGCGTCCAGGAAGGCCAGAGAGCCCAGATAGATGTCGGAGGTGGCCGGCTCTTTGCGGTTGCACACCAGCACGGTGATGACCAGGATGTTGGCGGGGATGCCCACCACCACGTTGGCGCACTGCAGCGTCAGGTCGAACAGGATGCCCTCCACTTGCGAGTCGCAGCCGTCGAACACGCTGAAGGCTTTCCCCGTCAGGTTGAGGTGCGCCGTCGCGCTCACCGGCGTCGGCCACGATGCGTTGGCGGCCATGGCGGCGGATTCTGATGGGAGAAGGGTACAGTGGATATTAAAAGTCTACACACCCCTGCGACCAACATAAATAATTTCAAACCTTTTTACACCATTATTGTGACCTATAACCTGTACAACTCCTGAATTTTTTTTGTCATTGTTTTGAGCGGGGAAATACAACCCCAATTCCAATCAAGTTGGGACGTTGTGTTAAACAAATAAAAACAGAATACAATGATTTGCAAATCATGTTTGACCTATATTTAATTGAATACACTACAAAGACATACATTAGATATTTAATGTTCAAACTGATAAACCTCATTGTTTTTAGCAAATAATCATTAACTTAGAATTTTATGGCTGCAGCATGTTCCAAAAAAGCTGGGCCAGGGTCATGTTTCCCACTGTGTTACATCACCTTTTCTTTTAACAACATTCAATAAACGTTTGGGAACTGAGGACACTCATTGTTGAAGCTTTGTCGGTGGAATTATTTTCCATTCTTGCTTGATGTACAGCTTCAGCTGTGGAACAGTCCGGGATCTAAGCAGGGGCGCCCATGAAAAAGATGTTGCTTGGATGGCAGCATATGTTTCTCCAAAACCTGTATGTATCTTTCAGCATGAATGGTGCCTTCACAGATGTGTAAGTTATCCATGCCATTGGCACTAACACAGGCCCATACCCTCACAGATGCTGGCTTTTGAAATTTGCTTCCATAAGAGTCCAGCAGTTGAAATGTGGACTCGTCGGACCACAGAACTCTTTTCCACTTTGCATCGGTCCATCTTAGATGAGCTCGGGCCCAGAGAAGCCAGCGGCGTTTCTGGGTGTTGTTGATAAATGGCTTTTGCTTTGCATAGTAGAGTTTCAAGTTGCACTTACGGTTGTCGCGCCGAACTGTATTTACTGACATTGATTTTCTGAAGTGTTCCTGAGCCCATGCGGTGATATCTTTTACACATTGATGTCGGTTTTTGATGCAGTGCCACCTGAGGGATCGAAGGTCATGGGCATTCAGTGTTGGCTTTCGGTCTTGCCGCGTACATGCAGTGATTTCTCCAGATTCTCTGAACCTTTTGATGATATTATGGACCGTAGATGATGAAATCCCTCAATTCCTTGCAATTGTACGTTGAGGAACATTGTCCTTAAACTGTTGGGACTATTTTCTCACGCATTTGTTCACAAAGAGGTGAACCTCGCCCCATCTTTGCTTGTGAATAACTGAACAATTCAGGGAAGCTCCTATTCTACCCAATCATGGCGCCCACCTGTTCCCAATGAGCCTGTTCACCTGTGGGATCTTCCAAACAGGTTTGAAGAGCATTCCTCAACTTTCTTACTTTGTCTTTTTTGCCACCTGTCCCAGCTTTTTTGGAACGCGTTGCAGCCATAAAATTCCAAGTTAATGATTATTTGCTAAAAACAAAGTTTATCATTTGAACATTAAATATCTTGTCTTTGTAGTGTAGTAAATTAAATAGAGGTCGAACATGATTTGCAAATCATTGTATTCTGTTTTTATGTTTAACACAACATCCCAGCTTCATTGGAATTGGGGTTGTACAAATAAACGGAAAGGTAGTTGCATAAATGTGCACACCCTCTCTTCACTGGGATGCGGCTGTGTTCACAATTAACCAATTGGATTCAAACTTTTTTGTGCTTTCTTGTGGAAGCCTGCAGGTTATGTGCAAACAATAACCTGTATTTGGAACTGTTCATAATTCCCTGCACCTTGTCTAAGGCCCAAGTGTCAGCTGAAGAAAAACAACCCTTGCTGGCACTGGGGCTTAGTCAATGTGGAGTGAATTATGGACAGTTCTAAATACAAGTTGGTGTTGGCACATAACCTTCAGGTTAGACAGCACAAAAATGTTAGGAAAAGCCGACGAGAAGATCTGAAATTTGTTCGGGGTTAATCAGTCACTTTAAATGGTGGCCTCCCATTTGACATAAGCTTGATTGCGATTGGTTAATTCTGAAGTCACATCCCCAGTTTTAAAAAGGGGGTGAACACTTGTGCAACCACATTATCTGAGTTATTTTTACTTCCCCTCTTGATAAATTCCCCCCCCTCCCCCAATTGAGTTGTACAGGTCACGTTAATGGTGGGAAAAGTTTTGAAATGATTAGTCTTATCTTTTTTAAAGCATAAAAACCTGGCATTTGAACAGGGGTGTGTCGACTTTTTATACAGCGCGGGTTCACTGTAATTGGGGACAGCTTTAAAAGAGCGTAAACACAATCCAAACCCCATCAGGGCTTCTTGTCCTCAGGCTGTTTTCTTGTTATTGTGCCCGTGCGGACCCTCCTCGGGGAAGGGGGGCCTTGTTTTCAGGGACGTCGCCATCACTCGGGAGGATTCTCGCTGCAAGCTCCGCCCATTCAGAGATGGATAAAAGGACGTCAGTCTGTACATTTTTCAACCGATTCGCCAGCTCACAAATACACCCTCATAAGTTGTCAACATGGAGTGCTTTTTCTACAGATTCCATTTTTTTTTGGGGGGGGGGGGGGGGGACTACCAAGAATGGAGTGTTATGTCCATAACGTCTTTTTTTTTGGTTTTTTTTTGAAGAAGAAGAAATGCAAGGATCTCCTCGTACAAGCCGCCAGAGGCAGCAATTGTTCCTTGCGTTCCCTCTGCGGATTGTCCTCCCTAAAGCTCAATTCTTTTCTCCCGAGGGACTAATCACAATGACAGAAGATGGTCTCCGGAGGCGTCACATGGAATCAATTGTGTTTTTCAGCGGGGAAAGAGAGAGAGAGAATAAAAAATAAAAATCCAAAAATTGATGACATTTTTGGATTTTTTTTAATGAGCCTACCCAATGTCATCCTTTGTATTGTTGGGTCCTTATTCAACAATAATAAAATATTTTAATGAAAATGTGCATTTTACAAATATGCATGTCTGGTTCTATGATTTTTAGTTAGAATTATGAATGTAAAATTTTTTTTACTTGAGGGATGTCTGAACAGCTATGTCCCCGCCCTTTTTTTTTTAAGCCTTTAAAAAAAAAAAAAAAAGTGGTACCATTTCCCCCAAAATGTTCCAATATATAAACATTTTTATAACTATGTAATATGTAGTATCAAATACTTTGTATCTCGATATATTTAGATGGAGAGGAATCATTTTGGCAATAAATACTAGTAATACATAAATACTTTCAGTAAATCATAACATAGACTTGTGCAATATTGTAAAAAGTTGGTGAAACAGCACATAAACTGGGTCTTTATTTTTGCAAATATCTTTGGTTTTGGTGTGGAGAGTCTTATTTTTGCAACCAATGCTAATAGAAATATTAAATTAATAATATACAGTATACTAGTACAGTATTACTGGCAACTCTTTTGCTTAATTAGAATAACAATGGAGGAGAAATATTGGTAAGAAATGTTTTAAGGTTTTCAAAAATATTTTGCTGACTTTAGGTATCTCGTAAAGTGCTTATAATAAATAACAGGATTATTTATAACCCATAAAATCCATTAAAGGCAATTCAATGAAATGGATTCATAGGCAGAATGCAGCTGTATTTGAATTAATCTCACACAAAAAAACAAAAAAACTGGTCCAGAAATACATCAAGTGCACAAATCTACAAAATTCAGATCAATGTTTTCTTTTTGTTTTTACTCACCAGTGTGAAACAAAGCTGTTTGCGGAATAGCAGGCGGGACGTGGCCGCAGTCGAAATTGTGTTGGAGTGAGCTGAGGTTTCTTCCATTTATAAGAGGTGACCCATAGGGGAGGATCTCCTGGAGTTTTACAACATCTTGCTGTCCCGAACCTGTTTTTTACGTGACCTACTTACGACCAGCATTTTGTCTTTCTTCAGTGGAAGCTGAAACAGTGTTGCGGACCAAATTTTTACACTTCGGTTTTGTCATTTTCAGTGGTTGGATGTTAGCAAGCTTAACATGTCCACTCTGTCAATAGTGAAGTCAATTTAAATTTTTTATTTTTTTTTCCCTCCTCAGAAATTCAAATGATATTTGTTAAACAGTACACTGGAAGCTTGCTTCAGTGAATCATGTCACTAAGTGGTCATCAAATGCTAATATTAGCCAAAAATGTCCACCCTGTCATCAAGCTCACATATTTTGCTGTTTGCAAGTCGCATACATTGTCTTCTTGGGGTTAATTAAATTCGCGCGGGAGCTTGACCAATATGCATTTCCACCAGCATCTACTTAATACAATCAATATGAAATCCAGTGGAAAATCTCTTGACTTCTTCAGGGTGAAATGGGGAACTATTAAAAGGTAAGTTCATTTATCAACTACATATTTATTTTAATGTAAAATGTAAAATCTTTACATTTGTTGGTTCTTAATTATAATGACATTTAAAATTTTTAATGAGCATATTCGCGCGGGAGCTTGACCAATATGCATTTCCACCAGCATCTACTTAATACAATCAATATGAAATCCAGTGGAAAATCTCTTGACTTCTTAAGGGTGAAATGGGGAACTATTAAAGGTAAATTCATTTATCAACTACATATTTATTTTAATGTAAAATGTAAAAACTTTACATTTGTTGGTTCTTAATTATAATTATTGAATTTTTTTTTAATGAGCATTAATGAAAAAAGGTTTCATTTCAGAAACTATTTTGCACACACAACTTTTTTCCCCTTCATCAAATGCTTGAGCAATAACGTTTGCCCACCCCTGCTTCAATGGGGGGGGGGGAAATGAGTTATGTGGGCGCTTTAAATAGAATTGTCCATTTCCAAAATTAGCAATTAAATTCCATTTACTAAAACTATTTATAAAATTTTATTGAATGCAGTGAAGGTTAAATAAATTTTCAAAATTAAATTCTTTATTGGAATATTTTCCAAAGCACTTGTCTTAGGACAGAACAAAAATAGCCATTTATCTTTTTTTCTTAAAAAAAAAAACAAAAAAACCAAGATGCTTCCAAAATGCACTGAAAAGATTTCAGCAAAATATACATAGCAGAAACTCATTTACCGCAATTAATAAATAAGAACGTGGGGAAAAAAAACATTTTTATACATAATTCAGGCATTCACTTATATTTGCAATCAAGATGATGAGTCACACCCCCAATTAAACAAACAAGTCCTGTGCCACTAACAACCAAATCTGCAGTGCATCCTTACAAAAAAATCATCAACCCCCAAAACAAACAGCGATTAAAATAATAAAGATGGGTTGTTTTGATAAAAAACAACACTGATAAAAGCAGATATCATAAAAATACAGACTATATGATGGACATAAAATATACAGATAACAATCGGTCCAGGTCTCGGATGAAAGAAAGCGGGAACTTAGCTGAAGGGAGACCAGAACAGAAAATAAATTTAAAAAAAAAAAAAAGAGGGGGGGGGGGGGGGGACGACGACGACGACATGCAAGCATAATGTATTCTAACCATTCTGAATTGATTGCCGATTGGAGATCCAGGCACATGATTTTCAGAGCCAACACTCATGAAAGGGTACATTAATAAAAAAAAAAAAATAAAAAAAAAAATAAAAAAAAAAAAAAAAAAAAAAAAAATCACCCACACACAAATGTTGTCTACGCTGGTTAATATACAGAGCAGAAGGGCCTCCTCAAGTGGTTTGTAGCGTTGCGGTGTCCTTAAAGGGTGATGTGCATCGCACAGTAGAAAAAACATTCCCATCAACAAATGAAATGGATGACGACGCGTGACGACCAGCCAAATCAAAATAGGAAGTTTAAAAAAAAAAAAAACAACAGCCCAAATCACAACGGGATGCAGTATGAGGAAGGGCGTGAACCCGCCCGAGTTCCATTTTAGTTTGCTTCGTGAGTCTTGTGCCCTCATACGTTCATTCAGTGCAAGAGGTGTCTTTCAAAATAAAAAGATTTGGACTTCAGTTGTTGTCGTAAAAAGTCTCCATGTGGACAAAAAAAAAAAAAAAAAACACCTCCACCATTCGGTCGGTCCGCTTTCTTTTGACAATCCACAACTTTTAGTATTTTCTCTCATTATTATAAACATCCCCAAAGTGCTTCAGCGCGCCTTTGCTGTATGTACAGATGTCCACGGTATCGATACATACCATATTTCTATGGTGTAGGTGTAGAGCGCTGGTTGGTTCACTGAGGCCGAGGCTCTCCGTGGACTCGAAAGCGATACAAGCAGGTGTAGTCAGGATGCCCCCAGTTGGACAGCACCCGCACCTCCATGATCTGGAAGGTCTTCTCCGTCGGCTCCTGGAAGGGAAAGAGGAGCCAAAGCGGTACCAGTTGAAAGTTTTGTTCCACGTTCTGAATCCTACGACACACTGGAGTTGAGCAAACTGGCCTTAAAATAAAGTGCCCTTCACAAATGATTATTCTAGATAGGGCTAGAGCCATTGAATAATTTTACAATAGAGTATGCTAGAGATTTTGTTTTTGAATTTGCATAATTAAACAACAATGCCACATGTGAGATGCAGGTATTGTTTTTGTCCATTTGGGGCCGCCATCCTCACAGTCTACACTGTCGTATACAGGGTGTGGCCTGGTGAGTGAGGTTTGTGTTGGCTGTTTTTAGTTTAGATTAAACCGAGCCAGTCTGCATCTGGACTACAGCTTGTGTACGAATGTTTTTATTACGTGTTTAGCAATAAACCCGAATTGATTGCTAAAATGGATTATTACTCGGCCAGCCCACACCAATATGATGAGTTGAAATGACCTTAACAGGGAAGGTTTGCAGTGATTCTCCGCCTTCCTGGTAGGTGTAGTGACCAAGCAACTCGCCTTCTTCTTGGTACTCGTCATCTAGACCCTGTAAGCATGGGGGGAGGACAACAACAACAACAACAACAAAAACCAAAACAAAAAAATAATCCAATCAAATCACTGACCTTGATCAATGTGAAAAATATATATTTTTAAATATTAATGTTTCGTACAAAGACTGTGAAGTTCTGTGGGGCGCTGGTGATGTTTCCAGTGGGGGACAGAGCTTTGGGAATGTGTTCCAAGCAGAAGGACGTGGGCCGGATTCTCATGGAAAGCCGGATCACGAGGTAACCCTGCGAGCCTTTGAACGCCCAGCAGTTGCCTGGGTACATGTCAGGCTGATGGAGCGGAAGGTGGATCAGAACATACTTACAAAACGTCTCGTTGCTAAATGTCCTTGGGGTTCTGGCATTGCCTGGGACTCACCTGGATGACAACTCGAGGGGACTGGGAGAAGTACCAGAGAGGAACGCCGAACAGACTCATGAGGGCCGTCTTGGTCTCGTGTGTCTCAGAGCAGCGAGTGCTGAGGATGCTACCACCTGAAAACAAAACAAACACACACACAAATACATTTTGGGAGTGAAACTGCTACTTCATTCATCAAGTTTGAAAAAAAGGTGAGAAAAAGGAAGCTTTTACAGATAGCGTCAAAGGGACTTTAGATTGACACAATAGTAGCAATATTATTTTCTGTTTGCTATTTGTGAAAGGGTGAATTTTTAAAAAGCTCACTCCCAAAAGATGCCCAAAAAAGCCCAGAAAGTAGTAGTTAGTGTTGAGTATGTTGAAGTACTACATCTTGGCTGTTGTAAGATCATACATTGAAGAGCTTCTATAAGTTTAGTAGCCAGGGTTGTTAGAGCAAATTATAGAGTTTTCGCCAAGTGTACGCTATTTCACTACTGAGGAATAATGATGATCTTACTTTACTCATAAATGTTCTCTCTCAGTGTAAAATCTGGTCCAGTTTAGTTGAAAACAAAGCTATTATTCTGTTGTATGAATGGCAACAGGTGGATACATAGGTTAACTGCACCTATCTAGTGGAAGAGCATATACAGTGCACCCCTGCTATTCGTGGCGGATAGGGACAGAGTAATTTAACGCCCCCCAACTTAAAAGGGGTCTTCAATTGTGGAAAGATGCAGCAAAGCACTTAAACAGAAAGGATCATAAAGCATCAACCCTAAATGACACCACATCACACACGGGCAAGGAAATATGTGCACTAGCATTTCACACAACTGTACCTACGTCATTAAACTCATCTTTTGGCATCGACACGCAATAAGAAAAGTTAAGGAATACAGGAAAATTGTCACAGCAAAGTACTTGCTCCAAATTCCCAAGTCTAACGAATGCCGACGTTGTCCTTACATAAGAGAGAGAGTACATTGCAGTTATGGGACGCTAGCAAGTTAATCCACTCATATTCAATATGGAGGGGCCATAAATATCAGTGTCTGTGCATGAGGCTATTTTTCTTTCTTACCTCCGGACTCCAGGGCGTAGTCCACTAGACCGGTCCTGTCCTGAGAGTAGAGCCTCAGCGCATTCTGGACAATCACTTTTACTTGCTGGGAAACAGAGCACACGTGTGTACATTTTTTCACAAGTTTGTTGTAAAGGTGAAAATAAAAACATTCAAACAATAAACAATTATAAGTATAATTTAATAATCCTCTAGTAGTTTGTGTAAATTAGTTAATTCAAACTTAATTATAACTAACAATTAATCATGAGAATAAATTACTATTTAATTAGTAAGAGACACCTTATTATATAACTTTTTTTTAAACCCTATGACAAGGGTTTGAACTCCGGAGTTTTGTTTGACTTTAGACACAATCCTGTCCAAAGTGTTTTGGTTGAGTTCTATGGGGCACGTCCAACTTTGGAGGTTCTACCGCTGCTCATTTTGATTACTTGACGAAACGCGGATTACCTTTTCCGACAGGCCCTCGGCAGAGGCAGCGCTCTGCACCGAGCCGGTCACCGCGCCAACAATGGACGCGGCCTTGGACTCGGCCTCGCTGAGAGTCCGAGCGCGGCTCAGCTCCAGCTGCCGGGAAACGTTGCTCAGGATGCCGCGCTCCAGGGCGGCCAGCGCCCCCCGCAGGTCAGACGTGCTCATGTAGCGCCGCGACAGCCAGAGGACCAGAGACTCCGGCACCTCGCCCTGAGCCTCACCGGAAGCGTCGCTGCTGAAGAACAGCCCCTGCAACTCCTTACGTACCTGGGAGGACACCTGAGTCGTTATCTGGAAAGAGAAGGCGGTAACATAAATTAAAACTGAGCGTCTCCGTTGATGATGATGATGATGATGTGCCTCATGTGAAGGTGGTTTGTTTTGAATAATTTCTTCAATAGTCATTTATGTAACATGGGTTCATGATTGCGTACATTCTAGATGCATGGTGTCGGTGCTTTAGGATCCTCTCAGTTTGAAATACTTGCAGACAAACAATTACAACTTTTAAATTTGGGAAAAATGTTTTGTACATTCGCTGCGGTGCTACGAATTCATTTAAATATCATTCATAATATCAGGAAGAAAATAAAAAATAAATAAATAAATAAACAAATAAATATATATATAACATTGTTCCAACAAAAAGGTTTTCCATCAATTATAAAAATTAGTTACACCAAATAATTTACTGTAAAATGTCTGGTTTACAAAATTCAAGCCACCACAATGAGTTATTTTACAAATGTTGAATCATTTCCTAGCGAAGCATTTGCATGGAGGAAATGGGAGGTCTTTCGTTGCAAAAAAAGATAGCTTTTTTTTCTTTGACACAGTAAATGGATTTTATGCCCCCGACCCCTCCCCTCCACAAAAAGAAATAAAAAAAAAAGAAATAAAATAAAAAAAATTGTGTACCAGTGCATTCAAATAGATCTTAGGGATGAATGCTGCTTTCAATGAGTGACACAAAGCTTTGAAGTTCACCAATTTTAGCACCCCACATTCTCCAATTATTATACGGGACACCTGCTTTTGGAGCAGAGTTGCGCCTCACCGTCTCCTGCAGCGAGTCCAGCTGCCCACATTTGCCCTTGCATCCCATGACGCCCTGCAGTTCCTGCCTGATTTTTCCCAAGTCCAACTCAAGTCTTTGCACCTCACCCAGCAACGCGCCGTGCTCCTCGTGATTCACGCCCACACTGCGGCAGCAAGGCAACAAACATTAGAGCTACTCTTACCAAATAAGATGGTTTTATCATATTAGGGAGAAAAAAAAAAAAAAAAAAAAAGGCTGTGTGTTGGTACCTAAGAAGAGGTGCGTCTACTGCTGGAGCGACAACTACTTCTTCCATTTTCTTCTTGTGAAGTTCATATTGTTGCTGCTTCTGTTCCACCTCCTACAACACAGGGAAATATCATGACTCACTGTTTATAATACATAGCAAAAGGCAAAACAAAAGATATCCTCATGCCTGTATGGATACATTCCCTCGACAATGTGACAATGGCGCTAGTGAACAGTGCGCAGCAAAACCCCAACACTCCAACAGCTAAGCATGTCATTCACTTTTGAAACAGTTGACTCGTATTGTTCATACCAGTGACACCGCCATTTCATTCATGGTGAGGCTCCTATAGGTTGTGTGCGTCTTGGCCACCAGGGGGCAGTACAATACAGACATGGATATGCATGGAGACGGGCATATGCGCACAGTAAACTGCAGTAAATTATTTTTCGCAGAGGATAAAGAATATATGTCTATGAATATTGTTATATTGTCTGTCTACACATGCTGCTGCATAGTTTGTGTTCAAATATCAGGTGCTAAAGCAGTGGTGTCCAAACTATGGCGTGGGGGCCATTTGTGGCCCGCCGTCCATTTTTTTACGGCGCGCGGCATGTATATTATTTTGATTGACACTGCCTGATAGGTATTAATTTAACAATATTTTTATTCTTGTGGTTGTAGTTGGGGGTGGTGAACAACTGAAAACTGGGCATTGCTATCTGTGTTATGTCCCAGAATACTTGATAAATTACGTGGGGTCCTCAGTTTACATCAGACTTCCATTCCTCCGGCTTCCTTGTCTATCACGCACTGACGTTAACGCAGTAGTAAAATCATAATTGCAGAAAAACACTTCTAGGCCATGGATATAAAACAATTCAATGAAAAACATTTTCTTTTGATGTACTGGCGCATACTAATTGCGTGCTGTTCGTATCTGAAAACATTGTTTGTTGAAGCGTCTTAACCAGTGGACCGCCTGCATTCGAGTTGCAAGTCTACCTGATGTCGTGGCTTGTGATGACATTTGAGACAGCATCCCTTTGTCTGGAAGCCACACATTTTGCAGGCGTGTGTTCTAAGCCTTCGAGTCAAGTATACCTTAGTCTTGGCAGCCAAAGCGTTGAGCAGCGACTCCAAGTCAGCTAAGCGTGTCGTTTGACTCCCTTGAAGCGCTTTCAGCTCCTCTTCGCTCTACAAGGGAAGCCCAAATGACATTGTGAGCAACATGAAACCCAAAGAACACGGGCCACATTATACCTGCTCTCTGCGGGCATTGTCCTGTTTCAGCTCTCCTCGCAGCACGCCCAGCCTCTGCTCCAGCACGGACGACAGCCACAGTTCGAGCGTCTCCCTGTCGGTCTCGGTGTGGAGCTTCTCGCGCAGGGTGTTGTACAGAGCCAATATGTTGGTGCGATGCTGCTCCTGCTTCTGGTCACTCTGCTGGACTCGCTCCCACAGCAGAGCGAGCTGGCGCTCCAGACGTTCAAGGCGCGTGGAGTCCACGCCAGGGGCCACAATTGGCTGAGGAAATAAGACAAGGGGGTAAATAGAGAGGACTAGATATGCTGGTTAATAATTCTGAATAATACTCCTAATCCATCCTACCGGCGTTGGCGATACAGGGGCGAAGGTCTGACCCAGGAGAGACTCTGCAGTAGGTACGGAAAGTGGAGCAGACGCCGGCAACAAGTTCGACAGGTAGGCGATGGGAGACGAAGCACGCCACTCGGTGAGGTTTACGGCCGGGAGGTAACCGAGCAGGACGGCGGACGACGGACCCCACAGCCACAATGCTGCACCGCAACAACATATGCTCAATACCAACACAGAAAAATGCAACTAATCGTCAATAATAGACTTGAGATTTTCCTTAATGACTTAGTTTTGAATATACGGTAATTCACAAAACACATAAGCTGGGAGGGGTTGACTCAAGACAGAGAAACGCTGACCCAAATGTCGCCACTGATTTGTAGCGCACTCATGAGACGCGTGCTGGTTAGGAAATCTACTGCCTCACTAAAGAGGCAGCGGTATAAAATTAACTTCTGAAATGTTTGTTTGGTATATTAATTCTCTGTTCTATACTTCTTGTCAGGGTCGCCGTCAGAGAGTAAAAAAGTGATGATGATTCTAAGGGCCCATGGAAAATATGTTCAATTTTCATTATAGATGTGGGTAGCCTGAAAGTGATATTTTTTTTCCCACTCGGCACAAAATCTCAAGTTTTATTTCCCTTGTAAAAGATTCCCAAATTTGTATTTCAGTTGCGCCCATGTAAAATGAGTGCAAGTCTTCACAACCTTTCCTGAAAATTGAATTCTCCCTCTTGATTGGCTTTTTTTTTATTTTTTATAATGTTGTAGACAGCCTGAGTTGGGTGTGAAAAAAGAAAAAAAAACTGTGGGATGGCACAAGCCATTTTGAGCCTTGCGCAACATTTTCAAAGGGAAATAAAAAGGCTTTCCGATTGTTTGAAATTGATTGGCAAGAGTCACAGTTACAACAGAGAAATTTCCCAATGTTTTGTTTCACATTTACTATGGCACCGGCATTAAGTCTTAGCAACTCACCTAAGAGGAGGAGTAGGGCCAGAAGAAGCAGGAGCAGCTTCCAGAGTTTGGGAAGACATCTGGAAGTAACGCGTCAGCAAATTGATCAAAATGACAAGAATGCACTTTGATCTTAATTCTAAGAATAACAGAGGGGGAAAAAAGCTGGGTTGGTGCTCTCACCGTGTCAGAAAGAAGACATTGAGTAGAGACACGAGGGACACAAGGTGGTACCAGCCACTGGCAAGAAACCACAGGAGACCTCGGCCTGCCTTCACTGGGACGGAATTGGTGTAAATCATCAGAATCTCAGCAACACGACGAAGATTACAAGTTGCTTAGAGGACACGTGACTAACCCGGAGCTGCTAGGATCGCCCACAGCAGTGCGAGCAGCCTCCGTGTCAGCGTCCCAGCGCTTGAGCCCAAAGACTGAGCGCCTCTTACCACGCAGTGGCCCGGCTGCAGGACGCAGGAACCTGGAAACGGAAGCACCGATTAGTCGCTGCTGGCGTTCTAATCGTCGTCATCTCGGCGTGAGAGGAAGCGCCGGTCGACCTGTGTAAGCCAGAAGGCTCCACAGCGCCCCCGCCAGGCGCCGAGACCTGGACGACCGCGTGAGCAGGGCGGCGTGCGTCTCAGAGTACTGCTTCCCTTTACAGTCATCACCTGCATGCGGCAAAACCGCGGCAGGCAAAAAGAACACACACACAAACACACACAAAAGGACGCATGAATCCATACGTTTGATGGATGGTAAACATTAATAAACTAAATAGGAATCCAGAAAAAAACAGCAAAGAAAAGGTATGATTTTGAGAGCGCAAAACAAAAAGGGTTAAAGGCATGCATATTGCACAGGCTGCCATATTTGATGACACAACATGAACACAACATCTTTTTGTTTGTATAAAACCACTTTTGTTCACATTCGGGACAAATGGAAGTCAATTTTAGACGACAGAGATGTTGAAACATAAGGCTTTGAGTGCTTCTTCCAATTAAACTTTCAAACGCTGAATGCCCCAAAAGTTTAAGAATTTGAAGCGTAACCAGAATTGTATGGAGAAAAGACGCCTCACATTTCAATATAACAATTAAAACCATAATTTCGTTGTCGTAATAGAGCGGCTCCAACTCCCGGAGACAAATTCCTTGTGGTTTTTTTGGACATACTTGGCAAATAAAGAGGATTCTGATTCTGATTCATTATTGTGTAACAGCCCAAAGTTATTTTTAACTTTCTTTCAAAATATGCTTGGGGAAAAAAAACATGTTTTCTCTTTATGTTTCTGTAGACAGTCAGTCTAAAAGTTGAATTGAGGAAAATGGGACTTATTTATTTTCTGAAAACGTTCAGAGATGACTTAAGCAACTATGCAAACGAGGGGAGTAGTTTGACCTCTTTTACAGTGGTTAACTTCTCCTTACGCTTAAGGTTAACATGTTAAAATGTTACTTGAAACATTGCTGATTGTTTTATTTGAGATTTTTTTTTTATTTTTTTAAACTTCCAAGTCAAGCAGAACCAAAGAATGAATTGCGTTTGACTTTGGAGTTTGGATTTGATGTTGAGCCAAGCGTCCGCTTGCACGTTAGACCAAAACAAAACTAGTCATCTATCACTAATGAGTCAACAAGTTGCTCACACAACCTCTACAGAATCATCCCGACAGAGGTCACGGTGGTCACATGAACTCTGTCCATCAGCAGACAACAGGCAGTGGACGTGCGTGTGTGTGCGTGTGTGTGCTTACATAGGGAACCATTGAGATTGAGATGTGATGAATCTTCTGTCACCAGATCTTTGACATTCACGCTCCCACAGTAACTCGAGTGAGCTGAAATACACACAAAGCTCATTTGTATTTTGCATGTTACGATGAAAAAAGTGGAACAAAATGAATGAAAATGCATTCTAAAAAACTGAAAAGTGTAAAAGCACAAATGTATTTATCTTCATCCTGAACTCAATCACTGTCGGTATAAAAAAAACTAAACTAGCAGAAATGAAAGGCAACTTTTATCAACTTAACCGACAGTCAACAAACCTTTCTGCAAACTTTTTTTTTTTTTTTTTTTTTAAAGCAGGGGTGGGTCATCGAGCATAAAAGTTTGCCCGCGTCTGGTTGGAAGCTACAGCCAACTTGTAATGTTTTGCCAAACAAAAACAACAGACGAGGAGAGAAACAACAATTGCAAACTAGATTTCCAAGACAAAGTTGAGACAGTCAAATGAGTTTACATATTTCTCCTAAAATGACACTCAAAAGAGAAGCAGCGGAGGAGCAACAGAAGTCAAGCGTGAGGAATGATGAGGAGGCCGGGGCGTTACCTTGTACTTGAGAGTCTTGAGAGCTGTCGCCGATCATCCTGCGCTTGAGTAGCCACACTTGAGTCAAAGCCGTTTGTTTCAGGGAGTCCGTGCATGACGCCAAGACACCTGCTGACAACCAGCGGCCAGAGTCACTTAGTCAAAACACACACAGCACTATAAAGATGGGGGGGGGGGGGGGGGGGGGGGGGAATCATAATAAAAATGTTGTTAAGTAGACAAGTGGGTTGATAACTGGGTTTGTATAGCCAGGAAAGAATACAGCGGAGGGGAGAGAGAAACTGTGCTTTCCGTGAACTAGTAGAGTGTTGAAGCAAATACTTGGCGTAAGAGATATTTGCAGTCTTTTAAGAAAACAAGCAAGACCGGATATAAAAAGACAAAAAAGGAATGACGGCGATCCAAGATGCGTCTCACCTCGTCCTTGCGTGCTGCTCTTGGTTCGCGTGTGCAGCCAGAGCACGCTGCTGTAGAGCGTCGCCAAGATGGACACAAAAGGAGCCAGGACTTTTTTGCTGAGGCGCACACACGTGTTAGACACTGACGTGAGGACACCTGAGGGGAAAAAAAATATATTCCAATGTCATACATCAACTTTGCAGCGGTGTGTATTCGATGCAAACTCCAAAAGAACACGTTTCGATTTTCTCACCCGTCTTGCTTTTCCGACTCCGGTCTCGGGAGTATATACTTGTAAAAGGTGACGATGAATAGGAGAGTGCATCCGTGCACACCTCTGCGGCGTGTGACGAGGGCGACGACGACGATGACGTTGGTGACGAGTGTGTGATGAGGGAGTCATTCGTTTGAGAGTGGAAGGAGCAGTCTTTACAGATGTAGCCGTTGGCGAGCGCCACCTGAGATTTGGTAGCGCTGACGTCGCCGTTGACGCTCGACGAGCTGCGTTCGGAGTGGGACGTCCTGCCTGGAGGAGGAAACGCACACACGTTTTATTTCAAATTACACCACAGAGGGAAACCGTGACTACAATGTGGCCCGCGACAAAAATGAGTTTGATATACCTGATCTATTTGATGAGAATAATACAGGCCCCAGTTTATTTTATTGGTTTTAATATAATAAAAGTCACACTACTATTAAATATAACAATGTCGTCCAAGTCATTTGAAGTATATTTCATGGGCATGTGTGAATAATTGCGTGTTGCTGTTTACAATGTCTAATGTCAAAAATTTGCAAAGTGTTCGGAGCAAATATCTGTGATTTTGGTCTGTTTACATTCTTACATCTTTTAGCAAGATCATGACAATTGTGACGTGAAGTAGTCATAACGTTTCATCTCAAGTCATTTCATAAACTGACCCCAGATGCCGTCGCCAGTCGTCGTGGTTGTGCTCGTAGTGACGGTGCGCTGTCTCAGGTGCGCCTGCTCCGCCGCCGTCGTGTGCAGGCCGGCGTCGCTTTCCTCCGCCATCGTGCCGCTGTTTATCGGGGTACTGACGGCGGAGAAGCTGAGGTCTTTCCTGGGTGTGCCAGCTTGGCTCAGGGACAAAGACATTGTATTGGAACTGGAATGCAGCTTTCTGCTCCGCAGGGTCCTGGCAGAAACAACACCGGAACCACAAATGTGGATTATTATGGGGTGCCTTAATAATGTCGTAATAATAGACTCGTTAGCTCCTGCTTCTACTTGCACGACAGGTAGAAACCTTGAAATGTTACTAAAATATTAAGAACTGAAGAAGCCTTTTGGATTAAAGGTGAAACATCTAACAAATAAAAACAGTCCGGTTGCCTTGATTCAACTTTTGAAGACTAAAATATTAAGGATCATCATCAGAATTTCACTGCCATTCGCATTCGTCTTTAAGTGAAGTGGGGAGTGGATCTATTTAAATCGGAAATTGTATTTTTGTGAAAACAAACTTTTTCAAATTTTATTTGAAGGTCATATATCACCCAGTCCTACCTGCACAGTTTTTTCACGTAATGGATTGTGGTCCAACTTCAAGGTGCAACTGCAGATATTGAGACACTCACCGTGACTCTTTCCTGGTCGTATAGCTGCTCTGGTTCTGAGTGTAGTCCATAAAACTGTCATTGCCATGGTGACCGGCAACCGTTTGCAGACGCAGGCTCCGCCGCGACATCCTGGGCGACTCGTAGACCGGAGCAATCTGGTGCTCCTTCTCAAACTCTAACGCTGCTGTCGAGTAGCTGGAGCTGAGAAATGCAGGAGACGAGTACAAGAGAAAAATAAAAAGGCACGTTAGCGAGAAATGCAAGACCGCTTAAACAGAAGATACAGCCTGCGATTGAGGAGAAGCCTTCCATTTTTTTTAAACGGAATAAAACCCAGGACAAACTGTCTATTGAGCGAGAAAGTGGAGCTGGCACTTTACCCAACAGGAAGTGACTCATCAACGAGGCAAAAGGGAAAACAAGACAACAGAGTAGGCAGAGCATGCGTTTCGCAGCCTAATTGCAAACACTCGCCGTGTTTGCAATAAACATCCCTAACGCGTGGAAATTGACAAAGAAAAGCAGTGCAACGTGCGCTAATCCAAAACGCAGCATGAAAGTTGTAAATTGAAGGTCGCCATGGATCGCGCTGCGCTGAGTCACACGGACACACCCACCTGGCACGTTTGCTGGAGGCACGCACGCCAAGGCAAACACACAGAGACCCTTGGAAAGACTCTGGATACACTACTAGGGTTACAAGTAATTTCCTGCGTTGCTATAATGGGGTAAATAAAAGGGTTGTATCAAAAATAAACTAAAAGTGATGACAGCTATCATCCATTCATTTTCTATCTATATAGCATTTACACTCACATTCACAACTATGGATAACTGAGTCTTCAGTGAACCTTCTATGCAATTGGAATGTGGGAGGGAAGCAGAGAGATAACATGCAAATTCCACAGAGATCCAAACCAAGATCCCTTCCGCAGTGTTGCCCCTAAAGAGAAGTACAGGAGGTTAAACAATACCATCTTGTTGGAAAAGGAAGGAACTTGAGCCATGTACAGGAAGTCACGGTAATCTGCAAACGTTGACTGGAGCATACAACTACTTTTGGTTGCTGACACAAACAGGGGGACTCCACACCTGGAACTGAGGAAGGATCTTCAACAACCAATTCAATTCAACTTTCGTGGAATATGTAAACCCTAAAATGCCGTGATAAGTGAGACCAGCGAGCGTACACGTCTGTGGAGCCGCACTCCAATCTACAGTCTGAGGATTACACGCTGTCTCCTCCATCCAATTATGTGCTTTCATGTTTACTCAGCATCCTGCTTGCTGCTTCAACTGGCTCGCCGATGAACAACAACTATGGCTCACGTTCCAACAAAGATACAGCGGATTGTGGAAATGTGACTGGTCCAAGGCATCAAGCGCTGTAATAAGCAAGCCACTGACACTCACAGACACAGTCACTAAAAAAATAAATAAAAACCAAGCAAGTCATTGTCCCGCTGCTATATTGCAAATTTTTTAAATCAAACTTATTTCTGCGTACAGCATAGGAGGCGAGTCTGAATTGAGAGTTGTGTTATTGAAATGATGCGGCTCAGTTGAACATTTTGGTGTTGAAATATACAATGTTTACTCCTCTTATCTTTTGTCTGTCGGTTTTACAGTTAACCAGGAGTGACAAATAAACGACTTAATAAGCAAGCACACTTTTCCTCAGTAGGAGAACTGTGCGAATGCGAGAGCGAGCACAGGTGCTGATGAATACTTTAAAAGTGTGTCTTCAATTAAAATATGTTTAAAGCGTGTGGAAAGCGTCAAAAACCAGAAAAATATGTTTTTTTTTTTTTAAATATGGTTTTCTCTAGATTTGTACCAACTGGTTCTGAAATGTATCCCCACTATTAACGTGGGTTAACTGTAGAGTGAATGTGCACCCTTCATCTAATTGGCTTCCGGTCGTTCGGCGCGTCCGCTGCTCACTCTCAGACGGCCCACATCGCTGATATAAATAGAGAGTGTGGCGATTGCGATTTTAGAAGCACGAGAAGAGGACAGACAACCAGCGCAGACAACAAAGACGCTCGCATTCGGCCACTCGACTTCTGGGAATCTCTCCTTGCATAACGCCGGGTTTGGATGCCCTTCCCACACTCAAGTGGGCACTGCCAGCTTTCTTGCGTCACAGGCACACAACTCCAACAGTGTCTAATCAGATGGAGCTGACTGTTTGCTTTAGCTTCAGGAAGCAGGTGGAGAAAAAAAAAAAGAAAAAAAAAACACACCAGGAAGTGGGTCCACTGTTGATGTGAAGCGGCATGAAGGCAACGTGATTGTAACGCATGAACCACGACAAAAGAAATATTTGAATGCTTTCTGAAACCGCAAGTCCACAATGGAATTATAGGAGTTGCTTTCTTGTTTTTGAAGACAAATAAAGTGGGGTACCCTGACCTCTGAGTGCCCCGCCCCCCCCAGGTCACTTGGCGGATTTGTACACCATTATGTATGTAAACCAAGCACCTGAAGCTGCTTCAATGAAAGTAGCAAAACCAGCTCATCTGCTCTCTTCTCTGCAAACGTCCAAATGACAGCGAATTCTCTCCATGAGAAGACAAAAAGTAGATTCACGCCAGCAGCAATACCGTTTGGTTTGCTGCCACTAAATAATGGATGGACCGCCCACTCACATTCTGCCTTCTTTGCATATTGGATGGAGGGGGGATACAAAAATGTATTTCACATCTTGTACAATGCATACAATTAAGCTTTTTTGTCCAAAAAGCTGTAAGACAATTTGCCTGTCCACTCCAATATGCGCAACACCCCCCACCCAAAAAAAATAAAATAAAAATCTAATTACATTCACAAATTAATTTTACAAAGCAGATGCCAATGTAAGAAGCATGAAGATGAATAATTTTACTTTATTGTAGTTTTTTTTTTCTTTCATGATAAACTGGTTTATTAGTGTTTTACACTTGTATCACAGCTGAATATTAAAATGCGGCTTAAAACTTAACTTGTACAGGTTTGATAATGGCAAAAGTTTCACCCTGGAACTAATTATTCCACTTGCCATTATTTCCTATTGGAAGAAAAAAAATGTTTTGAAATTAGAACAACAAGACATACAAAATCAAATAAAACTGGTTTCCCAAACAAGTATACACACCTCCACACGGAGTTGATTAAATGTTAAAATCCAAGCCCAAAAGTCAAAAATATTCAGAAACAGCGCTCTTTATATGAAGCGGAAACTCAAATGTAACTAAACTAGCCCTTAAAAAAAAAAAGAGGCTATATTTTCGATATTTCTAAATCCACGGTACACAGTGCAAAACAGCAAAAAGCAGCGCAAGTCAATCTAAAACATTTGGGATGTTTTCCAAAACCATTTTGTGAAATTATGCTGCATTAATTTCCCTTCACGGTCAACTGGGAGACCATAAAAACAGCACGACTCCCTTCTTGTTTCCCAAAAGTGCATCAGAGCAACGAAATTCCCCTTGAGAGCCAGAGGCCCATGTTTACTAACATTTCAGGAGAGAGACTGATATTGAGGGCTGCTGAACTGCCATCCAACTTCCTCTGGACGGGCACAATTTGGCACAGATTAGGATCATTCCGTCCCACCCTCGTTTGCCCTCCCACAGGCTTTTCTTCTCTCTTTGCCTGACTTTCCTTCACCGCCCCACAGCTGTCGATGGGTAGTAGCCGACATGTGGCGAAGACGCTGCATTACACGCGTCCAAATGTCAACGGCGACAGCGGTATGGACAAGCGACTGCGTACGCGGTGACACAAGTAGGCATCAAAGAACACAGCACAATTACAAACAGAAAACTACTGTCGATACACTAGCATTCTTGTGAAGTTCTGACTGGTTTTCACTCTCCCCACTCCCACTGACCCACTTCCAGCATCATGAAAAATCAAGGACATCTGTGAGTGCATCAGCGCGCACCCCTGCGTTCCTCTGCTGTGCAATGGGGAGGGGACGCAAGGGGGACGTCACAGCTTTTCGCCCCAACATAAAGAGACAATTCCAATATTGGGTGCATACGTTCAGGCCGCACAGAACAAACACAAGACCTTCCAGACCTCGGACATTCTATTTATCATTAACAAATGAGTCAAAAGACGGCCTTGTATGTGTATGCAAATTGAACTGCCCGACTATTCGGTGCTATAAACACGTCAGTGCTCTTTTGACTCCTGAGAACAGATGGGCCAACAGTCTCGCGGGCTTGACTCTGTCCGTACTCGACGCATTCATGTTGTCGTCACTGTGGGCAACGCGCACGCTGGCCACGGCATAAAATGCAAATTGAGCAACGGCCACGCAAACACATTTAAAAAAATATATATCTGTTTATAGAGTCTGGGCCTCTCATCCACACACAAACTGATCTAGGTCACTGATTTTCTCTTTAAAAAAAAAAAAAAACACCGCACTACTTAACTAGGTTCTCCCATCTTGGCAGCAGCAGACAGTGCAAAAAAAGTTCGTCTAATCCTGGGATCAGGGCCATGTTTGTGGCAGCGAGGTTCATTAATAGATCCTCAGCCGACTGCATCCAAAAGCGACACGATTGGCCTGCTCAAGTCTACCTGACGGATTCCGGAACGCTGTCGACAGCACGACTCTTCCAAGTAGCGAGCTGGGACTGGATTTCACTTTGTGCCACCAAACTGACCTGACACTGGGGGGCAATTTTCTCAGGGGGTTTGTTTACCTGGAGACTTCGCAGGTCAAGTGGATCACATGCTCATGCAATAGAGGAAGGAAAGGATGGGTTCTTGAAAGTTCTACATCTCAGCCTAAACATCGGTTCCATACTGACAATTTTAAACATGAAGCCCAACAACCGTGTAATTTATTTGAAAAACTGAAGTCTGAACATGTTCAACTCGCCTGTTGTTAAATGTTGTCGTACAATTTTTTTTGCATGACAAGCTGTAATAACATCTTTAATCACATTTATTATTATTTTTGTTTTTATATTTTCACTTTGACGACAGTACGCACTAAATGTGGCGCCCCCTCAAGTCAGACAGCGAGCAAATGGGGAAAACGAGATGGCTGGATTCTCGACCGGCAACACGCCCCGCCGCAGGCGTCGGCAGTGACGGCAACGACATTCTTCCACACGCAAACCTTCATTCGGGCTCAAGTGTCGACCACACCCACGCTGTGAGACACAAGAGCAGCACGAACGGGCTTGACCAAACAATGTACTCAAAAAAGGACAAAAAACAAACAAACAAACAAACCTAAAGTTGTTCTATCAAGCAGGAAAAACTGGAGAGCTCCGTATATTTGTTCCCGTTTGCTGGTATCTAGTTGATAATGTTGGTAATTATATCTAGATTTGCGGCAATATTCAGTGGGACCTTGTTCAACACATGCGCTACCCTTCGAATTTGACGAAAATCATTTCTCCAAAAAAAAAAAAAAAAACTACCTCTTGAGCCTCATGCTGTCTTGCTTGGCGGAGCCAATGAAACTACAGTGCAGATAAACGGAGAAACACAGAAATCCCCGACTGATTCCACTCCAAACACACGCAGGCCAGGACAGACCCTCAAAACCACAAGCACGGAAGCTTTTGGGAATTTGTGGACGTTTCTTATCTGTCAAAGCAAGACGAATCCTAAACGCAACACGGCTGGCTGATAAAATATTTCCTCTTCAAATAGCTCTGTGACTGAACCGATAGCGCTGCAGATCGCCTTGTTCCTCTGTCGTACCCGCGCTCGCACGTGCCAGAGGTCTCACCTGAGGGAGTAGGTATAGCCGGTGTTCTCTGGAGCGCACTGTGGCGGCGTGTATGTGTGCAGTTGGGAAAAATCCATGGTCATTCTTCTTTGTTTAGACTGCAAGAGTCAGGATGCAAGGGATAGCGTCAGCCCACGCTGACATGGTACAGGGAGATTAGCACAAACTCTCTCACACACACACACACACACACACACACACACAAAAGCACTGCCTTGTTCAGCCTGTCTCTTTGGTTTTAAATCATTCAAATAAGGACCTTAAATGGACATTACATACAAAATATCGCAGAGAAAGCTGCTGGCTTGATACAAAATGAAGTCCAGTACAGTTCACCCGAGTTGGCTCACTAGTTTCTGTTCAAACAATGTCAGAAAAAAAAACAGCAGTTCGGGTAGGCCCGACACTGTCTTTGAGCAGGAACAACAATGACACTGTGATCGTGCCTGTCCTAACCTGTTCCTGCATGGTGCCGCCGACTGCCCCGCTGACTGTAACGAACAACCGGTCGCGTCCCCTCCAGTAGCGAGCGTCAGGCGAGCGGATCCTCTTAGTCGTCGAGCCGACCCCGGGCTGGAACTACTACTTGTGTGAGCTCCGCACACAGGGAAGAGAGTGTTATGAAACCAAGGGGTGGGGCCCAGAGCTTTTTTTTCTTGAGGCAAACGGGCGGGAAAAAGTGAGCTCGAGAACTTGCTCTTCTTCGCAGGCTGGGTAAACACAACTGCTTATACGCAAGAATTTGTTGCCAACTACAAGTGAAGCAGAACTTCCGTTTGTCCCAGTAACTTGTTTCACGTATCGGCTGCAAAACTGAAGGAGTTGACCGAGACAAAAAAGGGTTTGTGTACACAAACTTCCTGCCTTTTTTCGGTGACAACCGTGTCAAAAATATATCAAGTATGATGCAGGGGGGAAAAGTGTACCGAAAACTTTTTTTTTTTTTTATCACTTTCGTTGACATTTATGTGCTTGAAGACTTTGGTGAGAAAAGCTGGACATACACTGTTGAGCTTGAACAGTTTTAATCGCAAACCCGTTAGTCTCGTCGCGTAAACGAGGAACGATTGGCCGCTCCTGAACAAGAAAGCATTGCGGGTCTTGAACTCGTCCAATTTATGGTGTAAGAAATGTGGCGGGAGCTTCCCGCTTAGCCTTTCCCTCCCCCGTTGCGCCTGTGCAAACGTGACAAATACATACAAAATGGCATAGGTTCACGTTTCTATGCGATATATTGCAAATTTGGCGCAGATCAAGCCAGAAAATGATGTTTCTTGTTAGCGTTGTTCTTAGCACTAGCCACAAATGGCGGCAACGTCATTGTTGTTTTTGTTGTTGTTGTTGTTGTTTTTTTTTTGCCAGTCCACAAGAAGAGGAAACACACGTGACGCCTACAGGACTAAAGTGGAACAGCAACAACGTGAACATACTCTCTCAATCGAGATTTTAAACTGTTGGAAAATCATCAAGTGTATGCCCAGCTAGACGGGAAACGTACATTTCACCACAGACGTTCTACGAGCGTCAATGCTATTAGAACCGTTTTATCCCGTTACTGCTTTGTGGCCAACAACGAACACTTATATTACTATTTTCGCCTTTAGCTGTAATGGATCAGTTTTCAGAAAATCCACTTTGAGGACCAGTCAAATATTTGGAGTTTTCAGACTCCAAAACATGGCTGTCAGGTAAGAAACCAACCAGAGCAACACTATTATCACATTAAAAACAAAAAAAGTGTAATCCTTACTTCACAACCAAGCCGAATTTGCTCTCCACAAACCAACATTCCATACAGAGCCCGAACAATAAAAATAGATTTTTTTGTTTGTTTTTGTTTTGTTTTTTTACTCACGCTTTCTTGGAGATTTTCATCTCGTGCAGACGCAAATGCAAACAAACAGATGGGCGGAATCCAGAAATCCCACCGCTAAAGTCTCAGCTCATAATTGTTTGAAATCGGGACCCTGAAGCCCAAAAGAAGCATTAGTTGACGCAAAGATCCAAAAGCTTGGGGGGGGGGGGTTCAGCTTCTTAACCCAGTCAAGGTTCGTTTTTTTTTGTTTTTCCACAATGTAATGTGGAGATGATTCTGATTCTGGAGAGGGCGACTTATTTCATTGTCAACCAAAGCACACACACGCGCGCACACACACACAAACACACACACACAAAATAAATATCACTGCATGCACTTAAATCTTCTAATATGGCAGCTGCAGCTTTGCTACCATTGAAAACAGCACACACACTGACCAACAGCATAATAAAGAGACAGCTTGAACAGTGCACGCTCTCATACACACACGCAATCGTGTTGAGCACAAAACGTGCTGTCAAGTCTTGTGTGTCTACTCTGAACGTCAGCTTTGCTCGCTCCTTGACGCCAAAAGCGCCTGCGAGCCGACAGCCGCCGTGGCCGAAAAACAACCACGACGACCGCGACACCGCTCGACCGAGTTAAAAAAAAAAAAAAAAGCAGCTGCTGCACACGGCGACATGGAAGCCGGTGACATTCCCGGCGCAGCTAAATTTAGAGGCGTTTTTTTTTGTTTGTTTGTTTTTCCAGAGGAGGCACACTGACTTACAATCGCGGGGGTCATTTCGCAGCGCACATTTATGCCGAGATTTGGACATGAATGAGCTCATTCGGAGGCCGGGATTTGTTTGAACGAAGACGGACGGGAACGTGCTGGTTCGACGGCGTTGTACGCGTTGTCGTGCCAAACTTGCCCGTTTTATGCGAGCCCGCGGACGGGTTTCGTCATCCTACAGCGGCTCCCAAATGGACAAAATCCACTGTCGACTGTCGGTGCGCAAAACTTCCTTCGGCGGCATTCCGGGGGCGAAGGCGACAACGCGTCTTTGTGGTTTGTCGCGCGAGCCTCGCACTCTTCAACGCGATAGCAAGTTGCAAACTGCGGCGGGGGAGTGCACAACAAACCCCAGTTTCCAAAATGGCTTCCCAGGCGGACAAAGCCGCAAGGATGGCTGCTCCGATGCTGCTGCTGTTGTTGCTGCTCTCGCTGCTGATCCTCCCACTCAAATCTATTGGAGGAGCCAATGTGCGCCTGACAGCTGCCGGAGCCCCCTCGCCCCCCTCGCTGGCAGCACACCAGGCAGCGTACGCTTACACGAGCAGCTTTCAATCACACTTGCGCCATTCAACAATCGCTTCATTGTGACTTCACATTCGTTGGGCACATTGGCGGTCCTCCCCCCGCCCCTCCAACACACACTCTACAGTAGACCTTACATTTGCTTTAAAATACTCTAGTTATTTGAGAAACGAGCCATCATTCGCCTGATTACTTTTTTTGCTTTGACTTGCAAACAAAATACAAGCTCTGGATGGTGGGAAGTGACGTCAACTCACTACACAACGAGCAGAAGTTTGACAGGTAGTGGACAATTCTTGGGGGGGGGGGGGGGGGGGGAGGGGGGGAGGGGGGGGGGGAGAAGAAAAAAGGCTTCTAGCTGGATGTTTACTGTCAAACAAAACAAAACAAAGGAAGACACAGTAACAGCTGTGCATTTAAAAACAACACATCTTTGCATTAATAAAGTTTATCTGAATGCTAACTATCGATGCAAAATGCCATAGAGCAGATAATAAATTGCATTGGTGTTGCCATATGACAACCCCCATATTTAAACACAGGCAGTGGAGCAACACATGTAGACAGACGATATAACAATACTCTTGTCTGTATTATCATGACCCCAGCTGGCCAAAACGTGAGTACCAGAAGGAGCAGCTCAGTGGCCATTGACTTGAGGCAAAAAATGGTGCAAAACTGTTTAATTCTTTAAATTAATTCATATGAATGTAAATCCTTACTGTATGATTTTATAAAGTACAATATGATAGAGAGACTGCTATTTTATTAAAGAACACTTTACAAAATTTGGGTTTTTTTTTTGGGGGGGGGGGGGGGGCTTGAACAGATTTATGGTATTACACTATAAAACCAGTTTATTTGTTTACACTTTGTATAATGTTTTTATCCAAAAACAATTCAAATTTTTCTTCATTAAAACACAAAAACTGGTGTTTTGGAGGTGCTGGAACCGATTAATGGCATTTCAAATTTTATTTATTGATAGCACACGCTTCGGCGTTGACAATCGATAGAGATGAGCAAGTTTTGACCTTATTTCAATGTCCATGCATTGCCTTTAATGGGAACGTCGACCCCCCCCCCCCCCAACATGGCCGCCACGTAAGCACGTCAGTTTAGCCGGGCTGGCGTATCTAGTCTTATCTATGTGCACACTGCACACCACGTATGTAACGTCAGCTACAGGCAGAAAGGCGCTTTCCAGCCAAAGACGAAAGCAGCAAGATAGTTCGCCGCCACCCCCGTTTTCTCTCATCGACATTTCCGTAAGCTCACAAGCCATTTATAGAACACGGGCACGTCCTTTTGTCCGTAAAGTCAATTAAAACGCTGTGAAACAACGTTTATCAAAGCTAAAAAAAACACACAAAACAGTGCTGCGTTCAACTCGATGCTAGCATGACAAACTTGAAAGTCAAGCGGCAGTCATCTGCGCGTGCCACCGTCGTTTTGGCACAAAGTCGTCAAATACCATTGGAAATGAACGTCAACCAGGTTCCACCCTTTGGACTTAAAATGAGCTAGGGTGAAAATAAAAAAGACAGAGTAAAGCCCTGACGGCGCAGGGGAGCGTAATTCAAACATAAAGAATTCAGCACTCACACGGCGACTCTCCCCGAGTGGACGGTGATATTTCCACTTTTATCCCAGTGGTCCGACTTTTCTCAAAATCTTGTCAAAGTTTGCTGCTGACACTTCTCTCAACGGAGAACTAACTGACTGTGTGCTTGCGCTGTGACGGCAACGTTGGCCTGTCACGCACGCGCCCACATTTTCCGTTGGGACAGTCACGCGCATGGCACCAAAAAACAAGACCAAGTCAGCAAATGCGCGACAGCACCACTCACTGGCAAACGCCGGAATGACAACAACACAACAGCCCATATTTTTCCATTTTAATTTTTTTTAACCTTTCATGATTTCTTTTAAACTTTCATTAAGGTTTGTATTCATAATGATTTTTTTTCTTCAATGTTAATTTCAATTGTAAGTCTAACTTCTAATTTCGTTCTCACTGGCAGACCATTATTATTATAGAGTACATATTGCACAGATTCTGACAATATTTCAATACAGTATTGCGGGACCAACTTTTTTATTCATTAAATTCTCATACAGGTGGAATGTTGGACGACTGGTTAGCACATCCGCCTCACAGTTCTAAGGACCGGGGTTCAAATCCCCGCCCCGCCCCGCCTGTGTGGAGTTTGCATGTTCTCCCCGTGCCTGTGTGGGTTTCCTCCCACATCCCCAAAACATGCACGGTAGGTTAATTGAAGACTCTAAAATTGTCCGTAGGTGTGAATGCGAGTGCGATTGGTTGTTTGTTTATATGTGCCCTCCGATTGACTGGCGACAAGTTCAGGGTGTACCCCGCCTCTCGCCCGAAGATAGCTGGGATAGGCTCCAGCACGCCCACGACCCGGGTGAGGAGAAGTGGAATGGATATATACAATGGATATATACATATATATATATATATAATGACCATTTGACTGCAGCTATTATGGTCAACATTGTGTGTTAATAATTACAACTTGGTTTAATACCAAACAGGAGTCATTTACAAAACTTGCTCTTTCCAGACCAAAAAAAAAAAGAAGACTTTAGCTCAGCAGGTTAAAAAAAACAAACAAAAAGAAAAACATTCTTAATTTTTCTCAGGCTGCTGTCTCACGCTTGGAAAACTACAGCTAGGTGTTTGTGGTATTTAAAATCGGGGAATTTTTGAACGTATCATTTGAATATATACTTAAAAATAATAATCTATTACCTTTTCCCATTTTTTCTTGTTTTTTTAACTCTATCTGCTGCCTCAAACTTCACCAAAAGTAAGTAATTTCTTCATCCTTGCTGCTGCTTGTATTCCAGTCGCAACAGCTAGAACGAAAACGAGAACAGAAATGTCTTCAATTTCCTCAAGCTGCTTCCCTACACTTAGAAAACCACCAGAAGGTATTTGTAAAATTTTAAGCTGAAGACCAGGACAAGGGCAGTACATGTGGGGTGAGGGAGGGGTGGAGTCAGTTTATGTTGTGCAGGTAGAAGTAAGCAGACCGGGATATGTTATTGATATGCAAATGAGATGATCGTGTGCTCGCAAGGATGACCCCCAGACTCTTAACCTCAACCTCAGTCTCCAATTAATGCATGTGGCAATTCAGAGTTGCCAATTAACCTACCATGCATGTTTTTGGGATGTGGGAGGAAACCGGAGTGTCCGGAGAAAACCCACGCAGGGACGGGGAGAACATCCAAATTCCACACAGCCGGGCCCGAGGATTGTACCCCAGTCCTCAGAACTGTGAGGCAGACGCTCTAACCAGTCATCCACGTGCCGCTTTCTATTTCGTCACTGTTTAATTTCATGAACTTGGAGGCGAACCAGGAGTTAATATTTCATAAGCAGGAGATGAGGGAAGAGGTTAGAAGTGAGACGTTGGGTCTGCAGGAGAGGTCGAGCTGGGTGTCATCCGTTAAGCTATGAAAAATATTACATTTACGGAATTTACGGAAAATGGCGCAGATGGGGAGGAGGTAGATGATGAAGAGCAGGGGCCCTAGGACAGAGCCCTGGGGTCCACCTATATTGACTGGGAAGGGAACAGAAGTAACAAAGTTTTGCTCACCCCAATGAAACGAACATTATGGGAGAAAATCAGAGAAAACCCACACAAGCACAGATTCGAACCCAGAACTTATTGACTGCGAGGCAAACACGCTATCTACCAATCACCGTGCTTCTCATGGGTCTACCTTGTAATTGTGGATATTTGCCCATCAGCAGCAAGGCCCATCGTGGTGTGGTGCCAGCGCTGTCAGTACCTGTAGAAAACAGGTTCCCCACGACGACCATCATGTTTTGCCCTTGCTCAACACATGCTTCCTCCACGACGCAGGAAAGGCTACATGTTCATTATGCAGATGAATCGACATAAAGGGAGGGGATACTCAGTTTGAACTCATTTGAATCTATTATCAAATCAAAGAGCTTACTTTTGTATCATTTGTTAATGCCCTCATAATAGACATCTAAACTACCATGCATAATGCTGAACTGAGAATGAATTAGTCTTCAAGTAAGTCAGTAGAAACCGTTTAAGTTTGATCAGAAATCTTTTAAAATAATACAAGACATATAATCAATATTTTTTCCATGAATGTAGTTCATGCGCAGTTTGGCCTTTTTTTTTTGGCGGTGAGTGATTGTTCTGGTACAAGGTGAAATATGCAGTCATGAAAATAATTATTAGACCACGCTTGTTTCTTGTTCATATTTAAAGCCTGGTACAACCAAAAGTGTATTTTTTTGACACATATAATGAAAACAAAAAATGGTTCATAAGAGTTTCATTCAAGAGCTGATATTTAGCCATTTTCTATGGTTTTCCATAGAAAATTGCAGGGGCCAGGAATTGGTGCACTGGCCCGGAATCGAACTTGCATCGGTGACGTTAAGGGCAACAGGGTGCACGCCAAGTCACTAAAACATTTGGATGAACATGTCCCAAGTAACTTCACAAACTTGTTTTTTAACTGCACATTTGCACCTGAAATTACTTAAACAATATAGAATGTGAGATATAGATTTCTTATTGCATAGATGGTTTGGCCCGATCTTACTAATAAAATAAAAATTAAACAAAATACAAATTTTAACTTAAATTTGTTCCCCTCGATCCCAAAAATATTCCGGTAGTCCCGGGCATAATAATAATAATGTATTCTTTGCATTGTATATTGTCGCATGTAAAACTTTTTTATTGTCAGCCCTTGTTAACAAACTGATTTTCAAGACGAAATAAAGCCGTATAATGACAGTGTTTTATTTACGAAGATATCCATTTCAAATGCATGATGCATGTGCATACTTTGAAGAGAAAATAAATGACACATTGTGAAAACTGTGAATGTACAAGACTTGAGATACAATTTCATCATTCAGGTGAGCAATTAGAAAAATTAAAGTAAATCATTTGGATTTAAGGACCATTGTGAACTGCATTGCACGTGACTAGCGAGTGACAGCGCTCAGCCGGTGCGGCATGGGATTGAGGGTGAAGCCCACCAGGGGCTTCAAATCCAGCTCGTCCTCGGAAATTCCGGGTGGAGGAGTGAAGCGGAAGCGCTGGAGGAGGGACGTGAAGAAGAGGAAGAGCTCCATCCGGGCCAGGCCCTCGCCCAGACAAACCCGGCGGCCTGCAACAACCAGGGAAGCGGTTATGGGCAAGCTCTCGACCTCGCACACCCGCTCAGGTGCTTTCCCTCTCGTGACAGTCCACATCCCTAGCGCCAGCTTCGTTTGGACGCACAAACCTCTCCACCGCAGTAAGGTTAGGATTACCGTTGTAAAATCAGGAAACGGCAAATACAATGTGACTGCGTGTACCTGCAGAGAAGGGCAAAAAGGCATCCCTCTTGACGAAGTTACCCTCCTTATCCAGGAAGTGGGAAGGGTTGAAGGTGTTCGGCGTCTCCCATTCACTCTCATCATAGAGGGCAGAAGTAAGCAGAGGAATCACAGAGGTGCCCTGAATGTGAAGGAAACACCAAATGAGCTCAATTTGCATCCATGTATTGTATAGCACAGGTGTCAAACTCAAGGCCCTTGCCCCGGATCCCGATGTCGTTCGTATTTGGTGACCTGTCAAAGTTTGTCCTTCACTTGTGTTCAAAAGTAGCCATAAAATTGACAGTAGCAGGGGAAATTATGTGACGTGTGTGATCAAGACAACAACACAACAAAGGTAAGGGAAAGGAAATGCAACTGCGCCGTGCTCTAGCTACGTCGACTCTGTAAACAAACTCAGCGCAGCGAAACATCTGGCGAGCAGACATCAAGTAGGCGTAAAAAAACTAAGAAAAATAAATCTGCCCATTTACAAAAAAAGATTAGTCAATTCTAGTTTAAATGTATAGCCCTTAATCACAAAATCGTCTCAAAGGGCCTCACAGTCCCACAGAACAAAGATTAATGACATCCCCTGATCTAAATCCCCCAATCGGGCATGGAAAAACTCAAAGCCCCAAGTACAGCATTGTACTTTATCAAAACATACAGAAAAAAAAAAACACAATTTAATAGAATGTAAAGAATTTAACAGTTTGTGCATCATGATTTCATCGTGTATCTTGGGCTTGTCTTGTGTCTTGGCCAACAGGGGGCAGTATAATACATACATTACAAAAATACTACACAAGAGATTTGCTGATGAACCACAGAAGACCGCAGTAATAATGCAGTAATAGTAGTCAATTTTTCACAAACGATAAAGAACGTCTAAGGCGAAACACAAAACCTTCCATCTGCAGGACGTTCTGATCGCCGGATTTCACCTTTTTGAAAGAACACACTTTTTTTACGTTGTGCTCAAATATAACTTTTTTAAAAATGTTTATAACCACCGCAATAGCAATGCTAGTTTTGTACGCCCGTCTACGTATTTGTGTTAGCATTGAGCTAGCAGACTTTTGTACAGCAAAATTAGGTTAATTATACAATGTGCATTTCTTTTTTGTTTGTTTAGTTTTCTAGTAAACCTCATGTGGGCGTGGCAATAAACGGCTTAACGCAAACATGTGGCATCTTTTTTGCCAGCAAGTCAAAGCAAAAAAACTGGCAGAGAGCGACAGATGGAGATCGTATCTCAAAAAACCCACGCGTATGTGGTTTCACTGTTAGAACCGAAGTGAAGCAGGAAGTGACCTTTTCGATGAAGTAGCCCTGGAATGTGACGTCCTGGGTGGTTTGGTGCATAATGGCCATGGGGACGATGTTGGCGAATCTCTGTATCTCGTGGATGACGGCGTTGGTGTACGGAAGGTTCTTGCGATCCTCGACATCCATCAGGCGGCTTCCGACCACGCTGCTCAGCTCCGCGTGGACGCGCTCTGCAAGCAATCACATCTGTGACCTTCACACCACAGGACAATCTAGTGCAGTGTTCCGTTATGAATTTACAATATCAATAGTCCCGTATTATCGGTTGCATTCATTTTGCCGTCTCCCCCCACCCCAATTGGTTAATGAAAATGCATTTGATTAATAATTATTTATGTAGCTCATTAAATCATTGGTTAGTCAATTAATTGTAAAAACAAAACAAAAACATTAGTACAATAAATAATCTATTGTACTATCCTAGCACTGTAGAATTAACATTTTAAATTAATTTTATGAAATAAATAAATTGTAATTATAATATAATTGAAAAATTAGCGAATTATTTTATTATTAAAGTAAATTATACTCATATAGTAACTTTTTAATTTATTAAATAATTTGGTAATTCAGTATGATGAATTATGGTTAAAAATGAGTGAATTATTTCATTATTAAATGAACTATTATAATGTACCCATTTACTGTAACCGTTTGGTTGATTATTATAATTACTTTATTTCCAAATAAAATGTAAATGAATTATTTTATTTTACATACACATTTTAACTATTTTATTAAACAATTTCGTGATTGTTTATTTCATCCATCCATCCATTTTCCAAAACAGTTTATCCTCACTCGGGTTGCAGGTGTGCTGGCGCCTATCATATGTAATTAACTAAAATGAAAAATGAGTGACTTTTTACATGAATATTAAACTTATACTGTACATACATGTACATACTATTTTTTAAATGATTAAAGAATTAGGTAATCATTTTGAATACATGTAATTAACATTAAAAATGAGCGAATTCTTATTGTATTATTAAGATTTAAGAACTATTTTCCGTTTTTTTTAACCTCATCTAAAAATAACCTGGTCCATCTGTCCAGTTTAAAAATGAAGTGCAAATGTTAGCCCACAACAATGAACCTAACATAATGGGAGGAAGATGGACTACCCAGAGAAAACCCGCGCCAGCACAGAGTCAAACCCAGAACCTGCCGAGTATGATGCAAACACGCTAACCAGTACCGCACTGTACCGCTAACTTATATCTACCTTGTATTTGCGGGTATTTGGCCATCAGCAGCAAGGCCCATCGCAGCGTGGTGGCGGTGGTGTCGGTGCCCGCAGCGAACAGGTTGCCCACGACGAACATCATGTTCTTCTCATTGAAGTGGCTCTCTTCCACACACGCTTCCTACAGGACGTGGGAAAGGCCACATTTTGAATACGTAAATTTGGGCTCGCAAGTCAAGGCAAATCTCGGCCGATTGTGTGGCTCATATCTCGAGGCACAAGTGTATATCTGTCCTATATTGGTGGCCAAAGTGCACACCAGAATGATCAGCACAATGGCCACTGAAGTGTGACAAAAACTTTCTTAGGTAGCAATTTTATCAGTACACAATATATGTGGAGCATACAAAGGGCTGAAATTACTTTTTCAAGAGGCGGTTGTCACAAAAATACAAAAAAAAAGTAAATAAATCATGAAACAAAAACTATTTTTGATATGGGCTCTATAATCGCAGATTTTCACTTATTGCTCTGGAATGCATCGGCCACGATAAACAGGGATTCACTGGACTGTTTTACAATTATTTCTTTATTTTGTTTTAAATATATTTTGTCTCCCAGATGGCTTTACTTTCCCCCCCGACTGAAAAAAAAAAAACGAGCAATTGTGAACCTTCGATAAGATGGTGGAAAAGGTCGATCAGGGGCATTGCACAAACATCCGCCATTGCCAGTGTAACAATTTGGAGCGCCTTGCTAGTGGACAGGGGTCCTCGGTTTATGACGATATTAGAAAAAAAACATTTCAAGGTTACAAATGGCACACAATAAACTACTTTGGAGGGCGGCCTAAGAATACGCGGTCACACAGCAAAAGAAGGCACGCTCACTTACAGTCATACTAGATGTTTTATATTGGATTGTTTAATATCTGTGGTCTAGAAGTGTTTTTCATACAAATATTACTTTAATTCTGCATTCACTACTATGGTAGCATTGGTTTGTGATAAAGTGCAGCGCATAGTAACGGAGCACTGCCATAAACCGAGGACCCCCCCAAGTCACAGGTGCGGCCAAACCTCTTCTTTTTGCTTGCGGACGAAGAAGCAGTCGACCAGCCCCGTGCACATTTGGGGGTTGAGCTTCTCTTTCCGCTGGCGCAGAAGCTCTTGCACGTCCTTCATGGAGTCGTCACGGTTGCTGAGAACCATCCGCCGGTGTTTGACCCAACTCAACAACCGGGGGAACATGTTGTAAAGCTGCAACACAAACAAGAGGGATTGGAAATGTAAATCTTACAGCAGCGATTCCCAACAACTGCCTGTTGGGGTAGATAACACTTTCACTGTTATTTTTCCGCTGGCATAGAACATCGGGACAGGAAAAGAGAATAAATGCACAGATGGAACTCACCTGTATCTGGAATGAACCAGTCATACGAACGCTCTCATTGATTCGTTTCACCATAGCGATGAATCGACGATCGCTGTATTCGAATCTGTTCCCGTACACGATGGAGCAAATGATGTTGGATGTTGCATGACTCAACGGAGATGTCGTATCGAACGGTTGCCCTGAAAAAGACCGCAGTTTACTTTCAAGTTGCTGTCATTTCAAAACCATTTCCCCCCCCCCTCTCACGAAATAATGGACAATGAATTAGAACGTGCCTGCATGATCGTGCCCCGGCATTATAGTGTTTCAGTGTAGTCCGCTTTGAAGTGGCTCTGCATCTTCTAACTAGTGAAATGCTCATGCAGTGAACCCCCACCGAGAATCGCAAAAAAATTTAATAAATCCCAAATAACAACACCCCCCACTAAACCATTTTTGCGACTGCTGGATTGCATAAGACTGTGTACTGTACTTCATGAAGCCCATTAAATCGTTTTGCTGACAAGAAATGAAATAAGTGACTGAGTTTTCAAGTGCCCGTTAAAAAAGCGATAAACGATTCATTGTAACGGAGTTAAAAAGCATATACAAGTGAATGGTTCACCTTTATGACTCTCAAAAATGGGAATGAGATGGCGGCACTCCTCTAAGATTTTCTCTTCGGCAAGTCTTTTGCCCATGCCGAAGTCTCGCAGAGTACTCAGGGCAAAACGTCTCAGATCTTTCCACGAATCCCCATTGGCAAACAGAATGCCTGTGAAACATAGATATTTATACATATATTTTTTTTTTATATAAGCATTTACTGGTGATGTCATCATGAAACAAGTATTTTAAACAAAACGTAGACTGTTATATCCACTTCATTCCATCCATAATCAAGATCTATTAACAGCATAATGCTAAACGAAGGAATAATTAGGCTTCAATACAAGTAAGTAGATGATGATTATAATTTTTTTTTTTTACATATTTAAATTGTGCCCTGTGATTGACTGGAAACCAGTTCAGGGTGTACCCTGCTTCTCGCCCAAAGTCAGCGGAGATAGGCTCCAGCTCGCCCGCGACCCTAACCCTAACCACTATGGAAAATGGATGGATGGAAATTTTGTCTGAATTTTATTCTTGAATAATACGAGACAATCATTGATAATTCTGGGTGCTTTAGATCATGCTTTACAAAATTGTTCTGTACAAGGAAAAATATAAAATTGTAAAAATATATACTTTTTATGTGTGTTTCGGATAAGTATTTTTTTAAATATATACATTTTTTCAATCCATAAGTACTGCTTTAGGTTTCAGATAAAAAACATTACATCATAAAATCTGGAGCTGAAACACATACAAATATATATAATATATATAAAAAAATATAAAATATACTTGGGAAATTTTTTTTTTTTTTTTTTTAGACATGGTGTATTTAGAAATGCATATATTTTTATTTCATTATGATGATAATTATTATATTTCATATTTGTTTCCACTGGGAGAACTTATTTACCTGTTGTTTTACTACATTTCATATTTTCATATATGTATTACTATATTTCTTTTTATTTTTTTCCCCACTGGGATAAATTGTGTTATTTATTTGTAATTCTTTGCATTTTTAATGAAGTAATAAAACATTTTGGAGATAAAAATGTTTTTGTTGGACAGCAACAATATTAATTCTTTTGAAATCCTAAAGATAGAAAAAAAATCAAACTCAAACTGTATTTGTATATTTTTAATTCCTCAGGGTGCTGCCGATTATATATATATATATATATATTTCTATATTAATAGTTTTTCGGAACTGGCACAACTTCCCTTACCTGGGATTCAAATTTGTATGACAAATATAGTGAAAGGACTGACCATGACCATGATTGGAATCATGAAAAATGGGGGTGATGAAGCGCTCTCCAAACTCCACTGCGTGGCCGACCAGAGCCTCTTTGAGCACCTTGTATCCAGCCAGGACCACCACTTTTCTGGTGCCCATATAGACGGTGAATACAGAGCCGTGATGTTTTGCAAGCTGCAACAAAAGGAAGAAGAGGATAAAGAATTAGTTACACAATAACGTAAGAGGCGACATTTAGGTGAGGAGGGAGTTGCACATTTACCTGACACAGGGCTCTGTCGAGCCAGGTGAGATCCAGCTGCAGCAGGTTTCCAAGCAGCGGCAAGGGCCGAGGCCCCGGGGGCTCCTTCCTGCCATCCTGCGGCGAGCTGAAGCGTTGGGAGACGAAAGCCAGCAGGAACAGCGCGGTCACGCACGCCAGCACCGGCGTGGCGCTGGACGACAGCAATAGGGCCGAAGCGCCTTCCAATGCAGACATGTTGCCTTCAGGGGGACTCTGGTATTTATGACGCTCACACGGGCTGTCTTGCTCTCTTTTATCTGGAGAGCTCCTACTGCTTAGCCTTGCCCACTTTGGCTTGGAAGGGGAGCCTTTTGCACAGTCATTAACATTTACAGGTGTTCAAGTGGCTTGGCAACGTACAGAGAGGTTAACCCTTTGAATTGAATGCAATGAAAACAACAGCAGCTTATGCTTTAAACTAAAGACAACAAAAGAAGAGAAAACATATACAATAAAAATAATACAATACTATATATCAACACGATTTATAACAACAATAGGAAGACGAATATGACTAAGAATAACAGTAAAAATAATGAATGTGTCCCTGGTTATTAAGATCATAAATTGTAGCCACCGGCTCATTAAATTAGCGGGTAATAAATGTTTACTAATAATATAAAAATGTTCGCTTAGACCCAAAAAACATTCCAAATGGGGATACAACTTTGCCTCATTTTAGTTGAGGAGTATAAATTGTAGTCATTCACCTACTGAAGAAGAAAGTAAAAGAAATCAAATACAATTAAATAAAAATGATCAATTACATTTGTACCCTTTGGTCCAGAAAATATTTCCAATGGGATAATACTTTACCGTTTTTGTTACTATAAATATTGTACAGTGTAGCCATTCACTTATTAACGCATTCACCGCCATTAACGGCTTTAGAAGTCAAATATCCAGGTTAACTGGGAAGGCTGGCAGTGAATGAGTTAAAGAAGAATGCAAAATAAATACAATAAAGGATGAATTACATTATCCCCTTAGATGCAGAACGCATTCCAAATAGGGACAAAACTGCCCTTTTTTTTTTTAAAGCTATTAAGCTCATTATTGCTAATAAATAAAAAATAATAATGGATCATTTCAAACCAGCATCTCAGTTCAACAATGTGTGCTTCACAGAAAAACAGCATGTTTGCTCCCATTTGCATAGAGCGTTATTTAATGTAAAAAGGAAGATGCATACATATACAGTCAACAGGATGAGCTCCATACAGTTACAATGATGTTAATATTCCCTTATTAAATATCATACAGCATATCTCAACATCAGCAGTCCAACCCCCCCCCCTTCCTTTTCTACGACCAACTAATATTCCCTTTTGATTCACGTCGTACATAGAAGTGATGACATGTGCAAAATACAATTCAAGAAAATTGGAAAAAAAGTGTAAAAAAAATGAGCAGTTACGTGTGTTAAATAATCTTTGTGGAATGTCAGACTTTAGCTCTGCAAAAGCATCTCATGCTGCCAACAGTGGATTGCTGCTTTTTTTTTTTGCTTGGTAAATACATTCATCTCATATCTGCCACTCAGTCACACACACGATGGATGATAGTGCGCATCAGCGATAAAGAGGGTGAGATTACGACTGTCACAATTCCTAGGAAAGGATTAGGAAAACATATCTATTTAGGAAAACATACCTATTTAAAAGTACAAAGAAGGAATAGGCTCTGAATGCGGATTAAAAGAGGAATAAACAGCAGTCTGGTCATTTCCCGTTAGCGAAAGGCATCTATTCTGGAATATCTATGACAAGGTTGGGGTGTTTGAAGTGGAAAATGCAGTTTACATTAAACATGAGGCATTTGCAGCTTGTCCAGAAGCACATAAACTCTCTATTAACTCTATTGTAGTCTATCAGACATTGACTTAAAAGCAGATCAATTCTGTGTTGTCATATACATTACAGTATATTCCATCTAACCCTCACATGCACACAAACAGGTTGATGTGTTGTTGTTTTGGCGTACCATAGCCATCATGTTTTAAAGGAGCACACGTTTAGAAATATACAGTGGAACCTGCAAAGTCGATGCCAGTTTGTTCTAAATTCATTTTTTATCCCTCATAGGAAATACAGTGGTAACTCCACTTACAACTGACGACACACACCAAACTAATGCCCATTGAATTAAAGCACTGAATCATGCTGCATGGCGCTTGTAATCTGATCCCGGCATAAACCATTAGGCACTGTGCTTCACACTGTTGGTTCCAGCTGTGGAAGCAGCGCAAAGCATTATGGGAATTAGGACTGGCAGAACCCCTTCTGCTTCCCAGAATTATTTGCAGAAGAAAAATCAAGCTAAACATTGCTCTTTTCTTGCATTTCTTCCTGTCCACATTGTTAAGAGTGTGTGCATTAGCTATACGTCTGGCTACGTTGGTATTTATTTCATGACATACTTGGCAAATAAAGATGATTCTGATTCTGATGAAACTCTGACTGTGGCTTGTGCGTTAAACAGTGGCATTTCGGGCAAGTTAGTTACATCTTTAAGCAACCTGGTGACTCACCAAATGTATTGAGTAGAAATTGCTCAGTAAGATTTCTATTTCTGCAAATGCATAGAGCCTATTTGTCCTTATGCGAGTCATTGCGGTCACATCATAATCAAAAAGCCAGTAATGCCAATTGTAAAAGACAATGTGCAGGTGAGTAACTGAGTGCAGTCGCTCACCTGCACGCAGTCTGACTGACATACTGATCACTGACAAAAATATGCGAAGCACTGAATACAGAATAAGTGAACCGCGATATAGCAAGGGATCACTAAAATAGTGTTTCCCTTCATTTCAGTATGGAACGATGCTTTGGTTTTGAGTGACGAATGTGATCACAAAACTAATTAACCTCAAAAGTCGAGGCACCACTGTATAGCTAAGTGTTAATTAATTGTATTGGTCATTGTACTGAGTAGCTGGACACGCGTGTGAGTGTTCTACGGTTATCGACACACTTTTTCTGTTTGCCATGAATTTGCGGAGACAATCCTTCAGATGCTCACGGAGCTGAAGTTTCAAAGGATCTGCTGATTTGGACTTTTTGTCGCCTGCTTTGTACCATTTTAGGGGTGTTCCACTTTGGAGGTTCCACCGTACCAGACCGGATGTTGACATGATACAACGTTCTGCTTTTTCAGGTGCCATGCTGTCAGCCAATCAACTCTTACGCATGCAACAAAAACTTGAACCATCTGACCTTTTTTTGTGTAGCATGAACACATCACATGATTTTGCACCTGGCAAAGTTTAGAGGCTTGAAACAAAGGGCATAAAACACAAGAAATAACCCTCATTGGTTAGATAAGGCTTTGAGGTGTGCAACAATCATTAACATATCAAACAGTGGTTCTTTTTTAATTTTTTTTCCTCCATAAGTCCTTTGAAACATGATCACGTCTTAAAATAAGATTTTAAATAATACACACACACACAAACAAACACACTTGGACGCAACTCCACAGCAATGCATGATATCATTGCCTTTGAACTTACTAAAAAGATAATAAAAAGGGGCAGCGCTGAGAATCCAAACCAGTCCCAGTCTGTTACGCAACTGTGGTGCGGCGCAATGGCAGACTGCCAGTGTCAAGTCCATTTAGTCACTCACACAGGAATAAGGGGAAAGGACAGACGGATGTCGGACGGGTGTCGAACAGGTTTAGGGGCGGGCCTTACTTCCTCCTGCTTTCCGTGCAGTGTTGGAACTGAGCAAAGCTGAGGAAGACCTGCTCCAGTGAGATCTGGCTCACGCAGTAGTCCTCGATGTTGTACTTCTCTTTGGCTGCCTCCAGGGTGCCAAACACCTTCAGAAAGGACACATAGGGCGTGAGGTTTTTATATTTTCATATTAACTACAATTCGTTCATTTAAAAACAATATATTATTTGAGGGCATTACTTGATCGTAAAAATGCATTGTAATAAATCAGGACCATTAATAAACACCTTACCCCTAAAGATGATTAAGTAAATAATGATGAAATACTGAACATTTACCATCTAATTCTGCCTTTACCAAGCTAATCATGTTCAATTTTGATTGGCACTTTCAGAGTACTAATATCTTAATAATATGTTTCGTATTGCGACAACATACTCCATCCATCTTCTTTATCGCTTATCCTCACTAGGGTCGCGGGCGTGCTGGAGCCTATCAAAGCTATCTCCGGGCGAGAAGCGGGGTACACCCTGAACTGGTCGCCAGCCAATCGCAGGCACATAGAAACAAACAACCATTTGCACTCACATTCACACCTACGGGCAATTTAGAGTCTCCAATCAACCTACCACGCATGTTTTTGGGATGCGGGAGGAAACCGAAGTGCCCGGAGAAAACCCACCCAAGCACGGGAAGAACATGCAAACTCCACACAGGCGGGGGGCGGGATTTGAATACCGGTCCCCAGAACTGTGAGGCTGATGTGCTAACCAGTCGGCCACCGTGCCGGCGCTACAACATACTGAGCGGTAATAATATTTTGCCCTCTTAAATACAGTGCTGCCTTGTGATTCGAGTGACCCAACTTACAACCCGTCCTTCAGACAATTTTTTTTGCTTTGACTTGTGAGCAAAGAGCGCCGCCTGGTGGCAGTGAATTCAAGTCAACTCACTGCACAACGAGCAGCCGTTTGGGCAGACAATGAACGACAATGAAGGAGCAGAATTGTCCAATGAATTGAAGCAAAAAAAGGCAAAAACTGTTTAATTCTTTACGTTCTTTTAGTTATGTCATTACTGTATGTTTTTTTTATAAAGTACAATATTATTGAGAGATGTTTTTCTTATTAAAAACACTCCAAAAGGTTTTGTTGGCTGAAACAGATTAATGGGATTTTCATTCGTTTCAGTGAGGAAAGATGATTTGAGATGAGTATTTTAAGTTATGAGCATGGACACAGAAAAAAATAAACTCATATCTCAAGGTACCACTATTACAAACACGCCTCATTACGAAGCACTGGGCTTACGGTTTGCATTGGATCTCATCAAATGAGGGAACTTTAACCCAAGCTCAGGTGCACATTTGACTGTTTACACTACCTGGGCCCAGGTTAGCGTCCTGTCCATCAAGTGATAGTGGACCATTCCCTGGTGTTCATCCTTCAGTTGACTTCCTGTAAGAGAGGACGAATCACGGCTCAATGTATGAAGCCACCAAATAGTGACAAAAATAGGACGAAGTGAAGAATTTCTGTTCATTCAAGGTCGGACCTGGGAAGGTGCTTTCGATGAAGTCTTTAAAAAGCTTAAGGTCACTGTCGTCCAACTCGGCCTCTACGTGCACTTTAGCCAGCAGCGTGTAGCCGCTGCCGAACTTGCTCTTCAGGTGCTGCGGACTCCCGAGGCACTTGAACTGCCCGTTGACCATCACGGCCAGTCTGGTGCACAACGCCTCGCATTCCTCCATACTGCGGTAGGAAGCACGTTTGGTCAGACACAAGACACACTTTCTTGACTTCTTGATTATTTCGAGTCCTTCTGTTTGTCTTAATTGTGCAAAGTGGATGTTATCATTAACAACTGGCGACCCCAATTAGTTTCTTTTTTTTTTTTACTTTGTAGATTATTTCAAGTCACTGCATTTATTTATAGTATGCTTGGTGTCAGTTACTATGAAAAACTGGCAAGGACAGTAATCGTATGACACATCGAAGTTGACCAATGATGTCCCAACTGTTCTGTCTACCAAAGTGTACTGAGCTTGAGCACTCACATGAGCTAAACGTGTCTGACTTTAGCTGTCCAGTGGGCATAAGCACGGTTCAAATGGTCCAGCACATGGGTGTGCAAAGTATGGCCCTCTCCGTTCTTCAATCTGGCCAACCGAGCATTTATATGATCAAAACTCCTCTCATATTTCTTATTAGTTGTCATTCATTTGTCTTTCCACCCCTAAAATGGGTTTATTCAAATGTACTTTTTATTTATTTGTCTGATTAATTAACAGGGTAATTTATTGTGAATAACAAAACAAAGAGTAAAATTAACAATGCTACACATACTGCCAATTTAATATATTTTCATTTAATTTATTAGATAATTGGTTAACTAAACACAACTGAATTATAAACCATTTCTAAAATTTAAAACTAAAACTGTTGTACAGAAACCTTGGACACACACACGCACAGACATATATAACCTTCTGAGTCAGCTCATGGTTTTATTTATTGCATCACTCATGGCTCTAAGCCAGTACGCCCTTCGAGGCTCGCTCACCTATGCGATGTGATGATGATGGCCTTGCCAGACTCCCGCGTGCGCGTCACAGCATCCCACAGCAGCCTCCTGGCAACAGGATCCATCCCGGTGGAGGGCTCATCCAGGAAGATGACCGGAGGTCCACCAATGAGAGCCATGCCGGCGCTCAACTTCCGCTTATTGCCACCGCTGCGTGTGCATTGCAGCAATTACACATGTGCTACATTAGCTACTTGTGCTAGCTTTGCTAGCTCTTGTTAAAGTCCCATGGACTAGGGGCTTTTTTTTAGATTAATCGGAGTTTATTGTTTAGGATGATTTTGTTCGGGGGAGATAGTTTTAGGTGCTCCTATAAATCAAAGCACGTCCTCCCCGACATGCATTGTTTGCACTAACAAACGATTTCTATTAAAATCAGAAACATGCTGGTTACTTAATTTGAAGCCCTAGGTCAAACTTTGTATTATTTATAAAAAAAAACAAAAAAAAAAAACATTGATATTTAGTCTCACCTGAAGCTGCGTACGAGTTTATCCGCGTGCGGCTCCAGCAGCAGAGACCTCAGCACGTTCTCCACGCAGCCCGACACGTACTTTTCGGGTATTCCTCGCAGTCTGGCGTACATGCTCAGGGTTTCCCTGCCCGTCATGTGGTCCAACACGGCGTCAAATTGAGGACAGTAACCAATGCGCTGTTGCACCTATACAACATGAGATAAATGCATTTAAACGTGGCAAATCTGCATTAGAAGCAGACGTATAGGCCCATTTACACATTCTACATTTAATACAGAGTTTGAAATGTATACATGTAATGCGTATTGAGAAACTTGTCTCCTAATCCATCATATATACGTCTCAATCCATCTGGTTACCTAGTACACTGCTGACTCTAAAGATAACTCGGGTATCTTGGTTGCTAAATTTTTTTAAATGCTTAGCAAGTCAATACACATTTGATATCTATATATCTCGTTAGCTAATGCTAAAGCTAGCGGAGGTAGCTTGCTCGCAAAATAAAAAAATCGAGAGAAAGTTTACACACATTCTATCCAGCTATATATCAATTTATCCATACTTACCGTATATATTTTATCTATCTTTTTATCTTGTTAATTAGTTAGCTTGCGCAAGCTAAAGCTAATGCAAGTATCTTGCTCGTAAGGCACTACCTTTGTCTCATTGACGCTCCTCAACTCACTTCAACACACAGTAGTACAATACACTTTTAATGCTTTGGTCAAAGCACAAAAACAGTGAATAGGTGAGTTTGCGAATGCCGAAAATATGCAGGGATTCACTGTATCCCACTTTTACAATAGACGTCCACCTGAAAGCGCCCACCTTCTTAATGTCTCTCAAGATACTGTATCCGTCAATGTAGGCATCCCCGGACGTCACGCTCTCGTCGCCAGTCAGCATCTTGAAGGTGGTGGTCTTCCCTGCACCGTTGAAGCCCAGCAGACCAAAGCATTCTCCTTTACCCACAGCCAGAGACAAGCGGTCCACAGCAAGAAGTGTCTGCCCGCTGCTGTACACCTGAGAAGGAAGGCAAATCCTTAGTGGGAAAAGTAGGAAATGTACAACCTCGCCGAGGAAATGTGCATTCGGAGTGACAGAGATGCAATAAAAGACTTAAATAATAAAAAGCTTTTTAAGCACAGCGAAGCAATCAACAAACTGCAACAATGCATTGATATTTTATTCAGCAACTAATGAGCTAATAAGACTCAATGGCTGGATGGACATATGGATAGATGTGTTAACTCGTTTGCAATTTTTTTATTTGAGCGTATGATACTTCAGCTTGCTTTAGCAATGTAACTAGCTAACCAGACAGACAATTTTTTATTTTGTGAGCAAATTATGGAAAATGGAACATGTGATAACTACAGAGCTTTTTTATATATATATATATATATATATATATATATATATATATATATCAGCTAATTTTTGCGTTGGCAATGTAATTAGCTAAGAAGATACAGTAATGAGATAAATAGCTGGATAGAATGTATGTTAACAAGCTAGCAATTTGTATTATTTTCAGCAATTTATGTCAGCTAATTTAAGGATTACCAACATAACTATACAACAAGATAGATGGACTGATAAGGAGATAAAGACAGATATGGATAGATTAAAAGCTCTTTAGAATGTGTAAACTAGCTTGCAATTTTTAATGTTGCAAAATATTTCAGCTAGCTTCAGTTTTAGCAATGCAAATAGCAATCAAGATAAGACAGATAAACAGATATATAAATACATATATGATGGCTAGATAAGTTAGATGGAATATGTGTTAACTAGCTAGCATTTTTTTATTATTGGGAGCCAGATATGTCAGCTAACATTAGCATCTGTCACAAAACTAGCTAACAAGATAAATAGATGCTGTAGCTAGCTTATAAAATCAACTTTGTATGTCCAACTTATAAATTTACTGATGTCAGTAAATAGAAATGTGTTATTATATATATATATATATATATATATATATATATATATATATATACATAGACACACACCACATTATTGGTATAATTAGTTATACTAAATATAGTCGTATAATGCATGGACATTGGTCCGTATATATATAGTTATGCAGTACAGTATAGTTGTGCAAACAAGCTCATCAGTGTTGAAGTTATAGATCTTGCAAATGAACATTTCCTACTTCCCAGCGGTGTTGAACGCTGCACGAATGTCACTTTACTATGTTGTCACACACTTGAGAAAAAATAAACATTCCAATTCACACAAAAAAACGAGGCATGAAACCCAGTGTTGCACACCTTGCTGAGCTCTTGCAGAATGAGGGGGCTCCCGACCATGGACTCCACCATGGGCTGGCACTCAAGAACCCGCTTCCTCTCATCTGCCACATCTCTGTCCTCTGGGAGCAGTGCCGCATCTCCGATGAAAGATAACTGACACACAAAATGGGATTACAGTGAACTCGCGGCAATTTGCAAATTTGCAAAATGGCAACAAAACATTGCTTAAAAAATAATTACAATTAAAAAAAAGCATGCTTTGTTACGAAGCATAATTTTCTCGGAATATTACAATTACATTGTTAGTTTTAAGTCTTTTCTAATAATGTGACCTCTTCTTTCTCATACGAGTATGGCTATAGTCCTATAAAATTAAGAACGTAATAATTTGTATTTTCATGGGTTGCGAAGTGGCAACATTCATGCCAAGCCTCCTCAAGCTTCCGGTGCTTTTATTTCCAAATGATATCATCTGCAAGACATTTATTTGTCAGGGTAATAATAAGATGAGTTCCAAAGGATAAAAGTGTTTTGGGATTGTAGTTTGGAGTATATTAACGGATTCAACTATGAATATAGGCGATTCTAAACATTTTTAGGGGGAGTGTCTACTATTTGCAAATTGTTGCTATGCTGAACTTACATAAAAAGTGTAGTGAATAACAGAGTGCTTTGTCCAGTGCTTTTCCACCCCACACCTCCACAATCACTACCTGTTTTCGCCTCCTGCACAGGTCAGAGAGGAATCGCCGGAGAGAACGGACACACTGCAGCTCGATGACGAACAGCAGAACGATGAAGACAAACCCTTGTATCGATAAGGCCACCATGAAACGTCCCACGCCAGGTTCGGACATGGAGAAGTAGTTGGTTTGGTATGTGATATCTAACATGAGGGAAACGGGAAGCAAAGATGCTTATACGAAAAACACAAAAATCGTACCTGAATAAATGTTTGAAAACAAACAATCCTAAAAAATGTAATCAAAATGTATTGTGCTTAACAGGTAAATACAACTGAACTATAAAAACAAATAGACTATAAAAATATATATATTTACGCCACTGTAACATTATGCACAGTTTGAACACAGTTGAATTTAATGATTCCTTCCCATACCACTAGAGGAAGCTCACGTGGTACACTTTAAGAAACGCTTGTGTAGATAATTAAGAAATATGACATCATAAACAATTGTCCTTATAATATAGGTTAAACCTTTTTTTATTCTTTTCTGCTCATTTTTTCTGCCTTCAATCACCATCATTTGTACTAATTTCTAAATAATTCAAGTGCAGTAATTTTGACTTATTACGTATTAGAGTCAACAAACCATGCGGTCAATGAAGTATTTGGATTGTGATTGTAATGAAGACTCAATAATTCTTCAACATATCCATCTCAAAAAATAGAGTGCGAGTAGCACATAGTATTCCTGTTAAAATTCAAAGCATGTACTGTACTTCAACAAACGTACTAATAACCTCCTATTAAGCAAGCCCATGTAGCTAATTAAGGAATATAGCCGTGAAGTCTGTGAATTTATTGCTTGTTAAAATACAGAGTACACACACAGTACAAAAAAAACAAAAAACAAAAAAAAACTAATATATTATAACTTACTTAAGTACTTGCAGATGGCTTGGGTGACTGGGTTGGACGTGCAAAATGAGATGAACTCGTAGTTTTGGTAGAACTGAGAGAAGGACATTCCCAAACAATAGTTTGGAAAGATCAGGAAGACCTTGTCCAGTAAGTGGGACAAGTTCCGTAAGTTCAACTCTGGAGAAAAAGGAAAATTATTTTCAATTATTTTATTGCATGTTTTACACTCTACACGCTTGTTTCCTCTGATTCAATATGTGAATTTAGTCGAAAAAAAAAAATGTCTGGTTTGGACATTCCAAAGCCGTTCTCTCTCTGACCTGGGATGGTCATGATCGTGACGGTCAGGAAGGTGGCGGTGCCGGAGATCATGTTGAAGATGGTGAGGCGGGTGTAAGCGGTGGCGGCGGAGGAGAAGAGGAAGCTGAGCAAGTACATGAGCGGCACCACGGCCCAGCCGTACAGCAGGAGCATCAGCAGCACGTCCACCAGGCGGTTGTCCTTTATGAAGGCATTCAGGCTGAAGGCCTGGAACACGGCCTGCCAGAGGAATAATGATGTTGATATAATAACAGTAATACAAAGTCTAAACACGCTGATGAGCGTAGTCAATGGTGAACCGCGAATGAGCGGGGAAATACTGTATTATAAAGCCCATTACTGACCAACATGAGAAGGCACGGCAGCAGGAAGTTGACCAGGTCCCACAGCAGCGCCGAGAACCAGAAGTTGGACAGGTAGACACCGCTGACCTTCTGCACGTGCTTGGACTTGACGGCCGATTCGGTGACGAGCAGCAGTGCAAAGGTGCTGGACAGTGAAGCCATCCCGTACATTAGGTTGATGGCGATGATAAAGCCTGTCTTTCCCCTAGAGAAAGAGAGAGAGTGATTAGCAGGAGGTTGCTGAAGGAAGGAAATTGAAGAGCAATCAAAACAAAAAAAAGTCACTTAAAGGGAATCGGCATCCCGTCGAGCGGTACGTACTCAGCGAGCTCGCTCTGGGCGGCCTCGGAGAGGTTGCGCGGCATCGGGTAGTTTCCCGCGTGGATGGAAGCGTTGGTCCCGGCGAGCAGTCTGAACAGAGCGTTGTCCACCATCATGAGAGCCGTGGCGGGCGTGTGGTAGCCCTCGTTGTTGAAGTACGCCGTCGCCTCGGCAAAGTGCTTGCCGCTCCCGCGGAACGCGGCGCCCACCACGCAGCGTTCGTTAAAGCTGCCGCCCTCTTCCTCCGCCTGGGTCAGGATGTAATCGGTAAAGTCTGAGAAGACAGGAGGGGGAGAAGAAATATTCAGCCGAGTTGGTAAAGTTGCTTCCAAATTGTGAAAATAATATCTAGAACTAGGTACTATCATTTGAAAGTTTATAATAAGATATTACCTACTTTCGCCAAAACAACAGAGTTAAGCTAAGAACCATTCATGTCTTTTTCACAATGCTTACCCGTGACGTTAATGAGCTGTCCGTGCTGCGTGTGGATCTGCAGGCCGTAAGCGTTGGCCAGGGCGGAGGCCAGGACGCCCGCCCCCGTCTGAAGAGCGACGGGGACCCTAGTGGGGCCGTAACGACCCAGCTCCAGTCCCATCTGAGGGGCGTTCTTGTGGTTGGGAAAGGCACGCGCCACAACTAATGCCATGACGGTGAACACCAAGGGGATGAGAAACTGAGCCACCATCACCTTCCAGTTTCTCCAGCTATACAGCGCCCTCTTCAGGAACATGGCGTAAAACTGTTGCAGGTAAAGTCTCGCCTAACGGAGGGGAGAAAAGAAAAGCTTTTGCCAAAAACTCTCCAATGAGGGATTTGGCTATATTTCTCATCATCTCACCCCTGTGTTCAGTTTGATGTTGGAGCAGTCCTCGGAGATGAGAGTGCCGCTGTCGGTGAAGTCTGTGATGTCAGTCATCCCGCTGATGCTGCTGGCGTCGTCCGTCGTCCAGTCGTGCGAGCGTCTCTCGTGCTGGTACTGCAGGGCAGGCAGTTGGATTGCCTGGATGTCCAAACTGGAATCCACCAATTTTCCCACTCTGAACACACCAGGCAGAAGCTCTCGATACAACGCTCAATAAGGGATGACGACGAACCTATTTAGACTTGGTGAAGCAGCAAGTGGCTCATAAGCCAAGGTTATTTTCCACTTTGTTTCAAGTAACTGTCAACAATTAGAGGCTCAGATAGCACGACAGTAACAGAAAATATTGCCACAGCAGATGCATTTGGACCTCAGATGGCGAGCTGTATCTAGACTGTATATACGACACATCCCAGCTAACAAGGGCAGGTGCTGGATAAAGCCACAATAACAAAGTAAAAGGAACATTCCCGTTCTTATTCTTCTCTCCCCCGAGGGGCAAAACAGATGGTCACGTGTGATATTGGGCATTTAAACAAGCGCGCACGTCCACTGATGGTTTCCCAGCTGGACTTGCCGATAATAAGAGAAGGGCGGGAAAACATTCGCAACAGCACCAATTATAATGTTATGTGGTGCTAGCCGAAGCGGCACGCAATCTTAGCCCATCACAGAGGGAACGCGGTCAATTGTTGCCATAGATGCACGCGGACAGTACACAGGAGGCAGAATTAAGCAGCATGAAGCAAAATGCAGAGGAAAATGATGTACACACAAGTGGAAACTTTCCGAGAATAGCTATTGCTTTGTCCTTTGACTGGTACAACCAGGCATGGGCGAGTATCACATTCTGACAGTAGGACCCCTTTGAGCAAAAATATCACAGCTTCACGGTATTGCGGTATTGCAATTACAGCTCTAAAATATAGAATTTAGAAGTTGGGGTAATTAACAACAAAAACTTTTTTTCATTGAATACAATCAATTTTCACACTAAACTAAATGGGAGTCAGGAAAAGGGATGTCATGAAAAGCCTACTGGCACATCTGAACTTTATTTGGTGTTAATCAGAGGCTTAAAATGTGTCGACTCTCGTGTCACATGATTTTGAATGTGATTGGTTAATTCTGAGGAGGGTGTGCAGACTTGTGCACCCACATTATCTGTTATTTTTATTTACCCTCTAAAAAAAGACGACATTTTTTTCAATTAGCACATACAGGTCATAGGTCAAAATTGATTTTTTTTAATACCAGAAAAAGCTGGCTTTTGAACAGGGGTGTGTAGACATTTTATATCCACTGTATATATCGCGGGCTCTAAAAGAACAGTTGGAACTTTTATTATAGGCAATTGTAAAAAAAAAATCTTTTAACTGTAATTTCCGACCTGAGAAACACCTCCTCCATAGTGGTGACAGATGCGCCGTAGCTAGCGATGCCCAGCTCGTCCCTGTTCATCTCCAGCTCGGCGAACAGCAGCTCAAACCTGAGAGAAAAAGCAACATCATACTGGATTATTGTGACTTTTCCGATTTTTTTCCAAACCGGGCCCACATGACCAACCTGCTGGTGCTTTCCTTCGGGAGGATGTAAGACAGCTCGGCCCCTGCGCTGCTCTCCATTGTGGCGTTCGGAACGTGCAGGTGCACGAGGCGGGTGATCTCGGACACGTTACACTGGGCCTCTTTTACTATCACCATGTGGTAGCCGGCACCTGATAAGCACAGAAATAATTCATCGTCAAACACGAAGGAGAACATGCAAACGCCACACAGGAGGGCGGGAGCCGAGACCCGAACCCAGAACCCAGAACCCTCTAACGCTGAGGCAGATGTCCTAACCACTACGACCCCAGTGCTGCCCTTCGTCTACAAATAAATATTTGAAAATTAGATCTCTATAAAATAAATACATCTGAAGTCGTGCAACCTCTAGTTCTCACCATATTTGTTCTTGAGGAAAAGCGGCGAGCCGCAGCACTGCAGCTCCCCGCCGGCCATGATGGCGATGCGGTCGCCGAGCAGGTCGGCCTCGTCCATGAAGTGCGTAGTGAGCAGGATGGTGCGTCCCCTCTTCTCGCCCTGCAGAAGGTCCCACGTGGCACGTCGGGCCGACGGGTCCATACCGGACGTGGGCTCGTCTAACATCACCACCTGGATCACAAAAAGAGGAATTTAAAGCGGATGAATGGATGGATAAAACACATCACCGGACGTCGTGAGTGATTCCTAACCTTGGAGTCGCCAATGAGGGCGATGCCAATGGAGAGTTTTCTCTTCATGCCACCTGACAGCGTCTTGGAGCGAGCGTGTCGCTTGTCTTCAAGTTGGAGGATGCAGATTATTCTGTCCACCTCGTCTGGAATCTTGTCTTTGGAGAAGCCTTTCAGCTGAATCACACAGCACATGTATCGCATCCATCCAACTTTTTGCATCCAGAGGAGACATTTATTTTAAAAAGGACTAGTAGGGGTTGAACGACTTCACTGGCTACTAGTGCGGAGTGAATGGGTGGCAGCAAGGGGGAAACGAAATGCCAGTATCTTGAGGGTAACTATGAACTAGTTTGTTTTTGAGCGAGTGAACTTAGTTCAAAATCTTGAAATATGACCGATGAACTGAACTAGTTCATTTTTGGAAGAATGAACATTGAAAATCAACTTCCCCATCACTAATCCTGTATTATTTCACGTCGCAATCTGTACCGCAGGTTTAAAATAATAACAATCATAATAATTGTTATTGGTTTACTATGTTTGTTTTATTGGTGCACCTGTCCTGCAGGTATACGACCTAATTTACTGCAAATCCCCAAATGACTGCTTGTGGACGCCATTTTGAGAATCACTGCCCTAGACTACTTGATGAAGGCGTTCGTCACAGTGCGCATTAGCATAAGTGCGAGTACCTGCGCGTAGAAAAGCAAATGCTCCGTCACGGTTAGATTGTCGAACAGAACGTCGTGCTGGGGACAGAGTCCGAGACTGCGTCGGATCAGAGCCATGTCCTGACTGATGTCGTATCCGTTGATGTAAGCCCTCCCGCTGGTGGGAGTGAAAAGACCTGCAAAGACCAAGGAAGCAGACTCACTAAAATCTCGATTATTGTACAACACGGTACACTGTTTGGGGAGGGTTACATTGTTGGAAAACAAGTAAGAATGAGACTGCTGAAATTCCTCACAATTGGTTAAGAGCCATCCATTATATTATTAAAAGCTGCAAGGGGAGTGGTGAAGCATCATCTTCCAGGAAGAAATGCTACAGTGGTTGGGAAAAACCAACAACAACCTCACAGCTAGGTTTAACCATAAAGATAGAAGTGTTTTCGCATGTGAGAAGAACACCAAATCATTGCTGTTCAGCTCCAAAGCCTTAAAAAACAAAACACTTCAGTGAGGCTAATGGGGAACATAACAATTGGAGCACTTCGAACAGTTCTTGTGGTAGGATGAGGTCAGACTGACCCTGTTCCAAAGTAGATGGGTGCATTAGATTGAAAGACAGGCTCATGAAGCGATGCGGTCATCATTACGACTGCCTAGGTGGAAGCCCTGTTCATGGCAGGGGAGGCGTTCCGTTCCAGTCTTGCAGACCAACTCACTAGAAGTCAAAATTGATGATATACAAAAAAAAAACAAGCGGCCCGCGGACCGGTTGGGGACTACTTCTATAAACAGAAGATGTCCGTAATATAGCGGGGATTGTGATGCGTCGGTGAACGAATATCGAAAACATTTTGTGTCATTGCACATGTTCATGAAATGTCAACTAATATAATAACATGTTTGAAATGTGTCCCAATTGGTCACCTGTCAACATGGACAGTGTGGTGGTCTTGCCGGCACCGTTGTGTCCTAACAGCACCGTGATCTGCCCCTCGAACATGTTCAGCGTGAGATCCCGCACGGCTTTGCGGGTTTTGTTGCCCACTCTGAACTCCTGTTATTGGACGGGAACAAATTATTCAAGCACAGATATTTGACTTTCAAAAAAATAAAAAATAATAATAATAAAAAAATACTGTTGACTACTATCCTCACCTTGGCAAGGTGCTTAATCTTGATCCCGGAGACGACTCCGTTTGGCTCCTCCTCTATAAACTCTCCCTTCAGAGCCTTTTCGGCATCCTCCTCTTCCTCTTTCTCGTTCACCAGAGCCATGTGAGGGCTGCTGCACCAATAGGAAGGCTGCACGTGGGAAAGATGAGTTTGCAGTCAGTTGGTGGCAAATTCAAAAGGATGAACAAAACTCATTAGCGTACATTCCATCCATTGCGGACGAAGCAAAGTCCTTAGAAGCGTCAAGATATCACAATATCACTCCATAGTCAGGTACAGGAAGTCTTAATTTACTTACAAATGATTATACAAGTACATATGCATATATACATATATTTTTTACAAGCCATACTTGTAACTTGACTTTCATCAAATATGACAACTAGGAGTGGGCGATACAGGTTCAATATTATAATCACCATTTTCTAAATAGTTTTGAAATGATATTTTTAATACCTTTTTACAGTGATTGCAGCTTGCACTAAACTACGTGCATCTACCTTATCTACAGTCACCAAAATAAAATATGGACTAATGTTACTATTTAAGACCTTTGAATGATGGGATAAAAGATACGGATAATTTTTCATTTTGGAAAACCCTATTTTAAGGGGCAGCACAGTGAAATAGTGTTTAGCACGTCTGTTCAAATCTCTGTTGGAACATCTCTTGAGTGGATTTTTCATGTTTTCCCCGTGCTGAGGGGTTCGTCACAGTGTGCATTAGCATAAAGCCCCCCACCCAACCCCACACTGGTCTTTTGATGACCATGAGAGCTAAAAATAAGAGCATTCCCTATTCGGGCTCACATACTTTGGAATGCCCTAACCGCAGAAATTAGAGCAGCTACCTCTGCAGAAATGTTTAAATCTAGACTTAAGACTCATTTCTACACTCTTGCATTTGGTTAAGCCATACCTAGTATGCAGTTAGTTTCTTGACCTTCCTTACTTCCTGACATCTGGATTTTGGCCTGTTTTACTGCCGCTTCTCCTCTCTCCACCACCTCATAAGGTGCGAATGGTTGTTTTTCTTTTACTGTAGAGTGGACCAGAATACATCTTTTCTTCATCAAGTTTTGTATCGAATCTGTCTCATAAGGGCTTGGGCGTGCGTGAGAAGATGAACATCGCTTACCTGTACGAAGAAGTATGCGGGCAGCGGCACGCCGTACTCTCCGGGAAAAACTGCCTCGACGTACCAGGCCACCAGGCCGTAGAGTACGGCGTCAAAAAGCAGCATGCCCATCACCTGCGCCAGCGAGAAGTCATCGTCCACCGTCACAGAATCAAACAAGTTACACCACTGAATACCTGCTCCTGCGGAGGAGAGAAAAAAAAGAAAAAAAAAAACATATGGGATGTGACGTGTAAAAAAAAAAAAAAATTTAAAGTCTCACTGTAAACCAGGGGTGGACAAAGGATTGCGCACTTAATTTTTCGAAAATTAGTTTATTAAACTATATTTATTCTTTTTTCATTTACCTCATCAAATATTTAGTTTATGTAGCAACTGTAAACGATAAAGTACAAAGCTATTAGTAAAAAACGATTTTACATTATTTTAATATTCATCTAAAAATATGTAGTTAATTAAATCTAATTCTAATACATTTTAAAAATATTTTTTTCATTGTTAAAATAAACTTTCAACTTTAAATTAATTAGTTAATTAATTCTAATCAAACTAATTCTAATAGAATGAATTTGTATTATCAAAACAAACAACTGTACAAGTACAATTATCAATGTTTTGTTTAGTTTAGAAAATAATTGGTTCAATAATTATTTAAAATTACTACTATTAAAATTAAAATAAATTCACTTACTGTTAATATGCATTCATTTTACTTTAATACATTAATTCATTAGAATTAAACGTAAAAAAATTCAAAATGACAATGAATTCTTATTCAACTATGAAAACATACAAATTTATTCTATTCTATTTGAGAAATATTTCAAGCTCATCTACAAAAATAATGTTCCGTTTTAAAAATTGCGTGTGGCCCTTGAGCGCCACGTCTGCTGCAGACCCACCTTTGCCTTCAAACATCCCGAGAAGCTGCGCTCCCATGGCCATGGCCACATTGGAGATAAGGCAGGCCGACACCTTCTGGGCATGGCTGAGAAGGTCGTAGCGTGGCCACAGGAACAAATAAGGCAAATAGCTCATGAAATACGTGAAGCCCCCTGCCGCCGCTGCCACGTTGGCTGAAAAAAAAAAAAAAAAAAAAGGGACAGTGGGAGAGGATGCTAAATATCCATCAAACTCACTAAGCCAGCTCTGAAAATGAAAAGGTGGAAAGAAAGACATCTTTCTCTACTGTTGACATGGTTACCGACGCAAAAGAATATGCAGTTCCAAGAAAAGCGACAGAATAGAACACAATAGAATAGAATGCACTTATTGTGCGTTCACAGCAGTGCAACGAAATTAGAAACTAAAAAGGGATTTTGGTCTGAAATGCATTTGCGGGATCTTTGTGTAATGGAAAATGGTTAAGACAGCCATTTTTTTTTTAACAAGACACTTATGAATGGATGCCCTCTAAACATCTGTCCTTCGGAGTAAGGCAGTAGGTCTGCAACTAATGATTTGTATAAAATGTATTAATCTGTCTATTATTTTTTTCGATTAATCAATCAATCCATTTTGAAATATCCTTTTATTTAAAAAAAACAAAAAAAAACAGGACATTATTTCAAATTGACAGAGCAATAAATACACCAACATTAATTGTTTTATGATTCAGTTACTGGTTTGGTCTGTTACGTGTCAGAAAATAGTCCAAAATGTTGATCATTCTTTTATAAAAAAAAATAATAATCAAAGCAGATTTTGGCAAACGTCTTATTTTCATTAAAGAATAATAATCAGTCTGCTTTCATTGAGTACTACAGAAATCTGGGAATATTTACTGTTGAGAGGCTGAAATTCCAAAGATTTTGTCAAACAATGTCTCTAAGCGATTAATCAATTATCAAATTAGATTAATCGATCCCCCTCTAATCAACTGGTATTTCACTATGACAGAGTGGACGTGTTAAACTTGTCAACAAGTGTCAACAACCAACTGCACCCACAATATGATGAAAATGACTAGACTAGAAAAAAGTCGAGTGCAAGACAATTAACGAGTGAATTGAGCAGAGTGAAAGAGCGAGCGCTTCCATTTGCGACGAAAAGAAACTGTCAAAAGACCTCCCGCAGTTGTGACATTTGGAGTCTGCTTGCAAAAGAGTGTTGGGCGTCGATGCCATGCCGAGGCAGCCGTTAACACGACAGACCGCCAGCAGACAACACGTGGACAAGCACAACACTGACTACCCTCCGAAGTCTAATTAGCAAAGTTGTTATCTGGCATTTTAATTAGCTTCTCAACTGAGACGTGAAACGAGTATCTACGGACGACTGTGATATAATGTTATGCATTTATCTACCTTATTGCCCTCCAGTCACATCCCAACACTCATGAACAATTTCTGTGGAAAAGAAACGTTCTTGTTTTTCTTCTGATGTTATTCGGCGGCTTGTTTTAACAGCTGCAATTATTGCCACCGATTTCCACGCATTATTGGTTTTGTGAAATGGTGTTCTAGTTTAGCAAATATATTATGCAAAGTGTTTTCGTAAGGGTTCTCAAATTTGGGTTCAGGGACCCCTTACAGGTGAGAAATGTTTCCAAGGAACCACTCATGATGCTCAACCCAATTAAGATTAACTACCACTCGGGATGCACCGATAATGCTTTTTAATCAGAGCGAGTACAAGTACAGGTTCTTATATTTGAGTCCTCATTTGATATCAAATACCAATACTCAATACTGTCATTCCATCTTGCAGCTGAGATGAAAAAGTGTTTTATTTAAATCAAACAATGTTTTAAACACACTTTTCTTCATTGCAAAATTGAATCTGTTATCGATTGCCTTACCTGTATAAACAAAGGTTACATAGGTTTCCATTAAATATCACATCTTTTACAGTAACAGTTTGTCATTATTGACATTTAAACATCCTACTGCATGTTTTTCGACCCACACATTTAATTTCACTTAACCGATCACCGATCCGATCACAAGATGGAGCAATGTGTCTATTTACCTGACTTGTTCATTTATTGTATATACTTGTGTACTGTATCCATCCATCCATCCATCCATTTTCTGTACAGCTTATCCTCACAAGGGTCCCAGCTCAAATTATTCTCTAGCATTTTAGACAAAAGTTAAAATACCAATGACCTCTAGGGGGCATTCAAGGATTGGCCACTGACATAAGTTTAGGTCAAATCAACATTACAACTGACAGAACTAATGGGTGCTAACTTACTGTAATTAAATTACTTTAATAAATATTATTAATGACATGCTTACTCTAACTTTCTCACTGTCCCAGCTTTATGGACGGGTGTTGTCCAGAGTTTGAGTTCGTTTGACACTTTTCTTTCTCGTCGTGTACATTCGTCAGCTGCCCGATCAAATTTGCGTTGAAGCATTGAGATGGCGTTCCCCACGACGTACTTCAGCTGTGCACAGACTGCAAATAACTTACGCGTTGTTTGTCTGAGACATCGCAAAATAGTCCCACACAGACGACGTGTTTTTTTCACCGGCAAGATTGAAAAAACTTTATTGGCCGTCAGATAGTTACAGTACTGCGCGACAGGACACGTGACGAGGCTAAAAATAAACTACCTTTTAGATTCATACGTGACGAAGACGCGGAGTTTAATGTCTTTTGCGGAGCCGATCGATCAGCGATTTATGACATGAAAGCCGATCAGTCGATCAGCATAAAATTCTAATTATCCGCCGATACCACTAACGCCGATCAGATCGGTGTAAAGTCTAATTTTAACAAAGGAAAAAGAAGTAATCATTTAACACGTGAATTTCCAAAACACTATTGTATTTTTGTCATACTTTATTCTGGAAAAGACGCCTTTGTTCTCTCCAAAAATATTTTTTATTTCTTTCTTTCAACGGAAACCTTGGACTGGTCGCCAGCCAATTGCGGATTCAGTCGTCAGTATATCTAACAAATTTGTTTTTAGAATGTCAGAGGCAGCCAGACGACTGAGGGAAAACCCACACAAGCACGGGGAGAACACGCGAACCCCACAGCCGAGATTCAAATCCAGAACATCAGAACTGCGAGGCAGACGTGCCAAACACTGAGTCGTAGTGCTCCAAATTGGAATTAAAAGGTAATAAAAAAGAATCCCCATCAATCATATAACAATCGCCGGCGTTGGGCCGAAACCATCTGTGTCCAAATTTAGCAAATTTCATAGTTTTGGACAAATGGATACTATTGGTCAATCCGCACGTGTATTATGTTATGTTATTTTGACAAATTATTGACCAATCAAAGTGTTGAAAATGGCTTATTCTCTTTGACAATGCCATGTTAATAACTTCCTGAAAAGTGATGGCTTTGGACATGCGAGGTTTCTGCCTGACGCTAGCGTGATCTGCCAATTTGCACACACCTCGTGAA